>NC_084760.1:116841392-118041392 GCF_028858725.1 Colius striatus
TGACAGAACTTCACACAACTCTCACCTTGAAGTATGAGATGGGGAATACAAAGCAACAGAGGTGACTGTGGTCAGGATGCGACTGCCACGGCCCTCAAGGAAAAAGAGAGGACATGGGACCAGTTGTTACTGGTCCAGCTTTCCATATACAGGGCTAAAAGCATAATTTAAGTGCAAGAGGTACACACAGAAACTCAGGAGGATGTAAGCTTTGCTCTATACTTAATGCGTGTAGATTCAGAGCAAAATCCTCTCACACTTCTGCTTCGTGACAAAGTTCTGAATTGTTCCACTGCACAGAGCATTTCAACTGATACTACTTTATAGCTTGAAGCTTAAAAATATTACTCTGACACTCACAAATTATTTGGGGAATCCAAGTAAGCAGCAGCTCATTAAGCAGCTGCACAAGCCACACAAAGTGATTAAAGTGACTAAGGGTCTAAAGAACAGGGTGGTATCTGCACTATGACATAAGGGGTAAATCCTTTCCAACAATAACAAACAAACCTGGGTTGAACAGACTTAAGGCTTCCAGTGATAACCCATAAGTTGCAGCGAGCTCTGCATCTATTTTACCTTTAACAAAGCGCAGCAGAGCATTTGTATTTGACACTATATTCTACTGAAACACTTCAGTGCTGCTTTACAGACCAGAAGAGCAAATAGCCAAAAAACCTAACGTAACACACTCTTCGGTATCTGGTACTGCAACAGTTTTCCAAGTAGACACCAAAAACCCACCCCAAACATCAACAGAAAGCAACTAATAGCATTTGACAAACCTTACTGACAGACCCCGAGAACCAAGATGCAGCTGCTCAGACTAGCCTAGAAATCAACCCGGGAATACTTCCTCTGCAAACTACCAGACTCATCTCTTCAAAACAGTTATAAGAGTAGCCAAAGCACTTGACTCTCCATCGCTGCTCTGCAAACAGAGCTAAACCACAATAACAAAACCCCTGTATTTTCAATAACAAAGACCCCTGCCTTCATCTTTGAGGCACGTCATGGTCTAGCTGGCTTTGGAATTCTCTGTTTACTGCAAGGCACATGTCAATAGAAAACGCTGCCTCGCTCCTGCACAAAAGAAAAGCCAGTTCACCTGTGTGTTTAAACCTGCACTGTTCATTCCCAAAATAAACCTGACCACGGGGTTGTCGTGGTTAAGGCCCATCCAGGACCAAAGGATCACTTATTAATTAGAAAGTCCTGAGTTTCTTTTGCTCCTTTCCTGCACATCACTAACCAACTGCAGCTGGCCAGAAATGCAAGTGGTCGCCGTTAGCCAAGGGAGTACCCTCCAGGCCACCAACGTGGAGATACAGAGAGGGTCACGGCTGTGTGAGGGATCTGAAAGCATCTGTGGGAGAGAGAACTGGGCAGAGCCAGTAGTCTGGGAACACATTTCCTTAAGCTACAGAAATCACCTTGCAATTTAGAGAAAAAAAACCCACACAACCATCGAGAGCAACCATTTTAAAACAGTACCATCAACTTCAAGCAAGAAGCTAAAAACCACCGTGAAACCACTTCAATGCTTCATTCGGTTTGTTCATTTTTAGATATGAACAATTTAGTTGTACTTTTCAATAAGACACAGAAATACAACACCTAGTTAGTCCACAGTGGCATCACTCCCAGCTTTACTACAACACCATTGACTCCGGTGGAATTTGCAGATCAAAACAAAACATGGATGCGACTCTACACTTGATACCTGGAAGGGCCCATCTCATCACTTACAAAGTCTCATTAACTCTGATTTTCCCTAAGGTTTTGAAGGAGACAAAACATTGCTGACTCCCTGCAGGTAGGTTGGGAATAACCTCTTCATTGTTTTCAATGTAGGAGAGCTCTATCTGTTCCAGTTCTGTTTAATAGAACATGCAAACAGGTCCCCCATTAAGGTTAAAATGACCAATGCTTCACAAATTAAAAAGCACGGCATGAAAAAAAGCAATAAGGGTTTGTAGCTTTGTTAGAACACTCATAAAATGAGGATTTGCTACTTCCTACAGATGCACAGAACCACTGTATGCAATCAAACAACATGCAAAAATCACATGGAAACAGCATAGAATCGTTTCAGTTGGAAAGAACAAGTCCAACTACTCACCTCGTACTGCTGAGTTCATGGTAGTGACCCTTCTAAACACCTCCCCGGATGGGGACTCCAGCAGCTCCCCAGGCAGCCTATGCCAGGGTCTAACCATCTTCTCGGAGAAAAGGTTCTTCCTTATCTCCAACCTAAAACTCCCGTGGCACCACTTGAGTCCATTTTTTCTTGTCCTAGGAGGAGAGATTGCTCCCCACCTTACTGCAACCGTCCATGCAGGGAGCCACAGAAAACAACCGTGTCTCCTCCCAGCCTCCTTTTCTGCAGGCTAAATACTCCCAGCTCCCTCAGATGCTCATCAGCTGTTCTCCAGAAGATCTTGGCCACCTGGGCACGCTGCTGACTCACGTTCAGCTGTTGTCAGTTAACACCCTCGGCTCCTTTTCTGACAGACGGCTTTCCAGCCACACGTCCCGAGCCTGTAGTGTTGCCCGAGGTTGGTGTGGCCGAACCTCGCCACCTGGCGCTTGGCCCTGTCAGACCTCGTACCCCGGGCTCCAGCCCGTCCAGATGGTTTTCCACCAAACACCGAGCGAGTCCTTCCCAGCCGTGGGCAGCCGGTTTCTCCGGGAGGATGCTCTGGGAGACTGTGCCAAAGGCTTTAGTAAGGGACAGGAAAACCACATCCACAGCCTTTCCCCTCATCCACTAAGTGGGTCCCCTTGTCCTGAGTGGTTAGTCGAGTAGCACCTGCCTTTCATAAAGCCACGATGGCTGGGCTTCAACCCTCGGTCATTCTGTATGTGCCTGAGGATGGTGCTCAAGATATAATCTTTCCCGGCACCAAAATCAGGCCAATGGGCCTGTAGTTCCCAGGATCCTCCTTCCAGCCCTTCTCATAGCTGGGTGGCACATTTGCCATCTTACTGTCCTCTGTGACCTCCCCCCACGGTGAGCCGGGACCGCCGGTGGATGACTGAGAGCGGCCGGACGAGCGCTTCTGCCGGCTCCCTCGGCACGTTCCGTCCGGCCCCGTGGCCTCGCGCGAGTCGAGACGGAGCGGCAGGTCACGCGCCGCTTCCCCTTGGACCGAGGGGACTTGGTTCTGTCCCCCGTCCCTGTCTTTGAGTGCTCCAGGTACCCAGAGAACAGATGGTTTCACTATTGAGACCGAGGCGAAGGAGACACGAAAGCACCTCGGTCTTTTCCTCATCCTCGGTCCCTGCTTCCCCCTGCATCCACTAAAGGATGAGGATTCCCTTTAGCTCCTTTTGTTGCTGACGTAGAAACTTTTCTTATTGTCTTTTACAGCAGTGTCCGGCTTCAGTTCTGATTGTGCCTCAGCCCATCTGATTTTCTCCCTGTAAGAGGGCTCTCGCTATGGATGAAAAACACCCCATAAATGTGGAGGAGGCTGCAGTATTAGGGAGCAGAACGGTTTCTCTGCTTGCACTTCTCCCTATCGCTGGTTTCCTTTGCTTATTACTCTGTGTTAAGCTCAAAGAGGACGGTCTGCATCGGCCTCTGTTTGGATCCAGTCCGTTCAGGAACAAAAAGGTGTTTTCTGTACCCTAAACATGAGGTCTGGTCTAACCCTTGCTACGGTAAGAGAGGAATATCAGAGACAACTGAGGAATCCGGGGTTATGGAGCCGTCCCCCGCCCCATCTCCTGTGAACCGCCCGCCCCAACGATGCTGCTAGAGGAAATCCCACCTTGGAGATCCATTCAAACAATGCATTCGTACACTGATCAGGCACCGTGGGGTTAGTAAAAAGCATGACATGGTTTCAAAATAAGACAGGCAACTCACACATTATATATGTACATGTTTTAATTCAGTTTAAAAATGGTCAACACTTAAGGATAGATTTTAAGGGTTTCCTTGTATTTTTTTTCCCCTGTTACATTAGATGATACCTGAATAATCTGCATAGCAACTTGACCGTTTCTGTTTCTCCTTTTTCTTGTGTGTGTGTGTGTCTCATTGTGAAAAGACCGGTTGCAGGCAGCAATGTAACATCTCGACGACGATCACGATACGTGCAGGATGTCCAGCCAGAAGCGTTTCTCTGTTGACTTGCAGTAGCGTGGCACTTGGTAAGTTCTGTATCGAGACTTTATTTATTTACTTACTTAGAGTTTAATTCAGATGTGGCTCAAGAAGCAAAAACAAAACTTTCCTCGCTCAGGCTCGAGTGTGGGGGGCAGCTCCTCGACTGGAGTTACTCCAGTTCACACCAGCCTGAGGTTTGGGCCTGTTTTATTAGTAGTATCAGGATTTTTTAGCATTGCCTTCAGGCTTTCCTTAACAGGAATGCAAACTTCAGGAATGTGGTTGGAGGCCCTTCCTTAGAGGGACTTAATGAAATCAGTGCGACGGCTGCGTCCCTCGGCCCTGCTCCCTGCGCCGACGTGGAGGGAGAGGACCGAAGGCTGCCCGGAGCAACGTGTTGGGAGAGGGAAAAAGCTCTCGAGTGGGGGGGAAAAAAAAGAGGGAAACAAAACTAAAAAGAAAAAAGCAATTTTTGCCCCCAGTGTTAAACTTTGACTCGTGAAGTGTTTCTGTTTCCAGCTGATCGGCCCGGCTGCTTAAGAAGGTATTCATACCACCTACTGCCGCACCCCTAAAATCAGACGCTCCGAGTCTTCTTTGCAGAGACAGCCAGGTCTCGGCACTGCCTGCATCGAAGCCCAGCCTCGGCCGGCGTGTCTCTGCGAAAGGCTCGCTCTTAGGCGTTGTGAATACCCTCTCTCGCCCCCCCCAACCTTTCCTCACCCTTGGAAAAAAAGTGCTTTTGCTTTTTCTACCTGATAAATATTTGGGCTGCTCGATCCTGTCCCCTATCCCATGTGTTTGTACTGAGATCTGTCCCGAGGGATTAGCACTTGGTTGGCCGTCAGCTTGTGGTGGATGTGATAAACGCAGAGGGTTATCACGATAACCAACCCCAGGATCAGGCCCAAAATCAGAGGCAGGGTTTCTTCTAACTGCTCCCTCTGGTCCACCGGGCACTTGTGTTCTGCAGGGAAAGACAAAGGGAAGAGAAATGACATTGTAAATCTTCGTCGGGGTCCAAAGCAGCCGCTTTGGAGGACACTGAAATCAGTCACAATGGAGGGTTTGTACAGAAAGGTAATATCTATCAAACCAGCTGAGGTAGTGGGTAAAACACCGTGAGCCTCTGCCACGCAGCAATCGCCTCGTGAAAGCGCCGGTTTGTCACCCCTGGCTGTAGATCTGCTTTGGTTATTTAGTTACACAGCTCTAAGTGTTTTATCACGAGACCTCAACATCAATAAAGCCTCTCATCCTACATCAGACTTAATCTACTCATTGTTAGAAGAGCAAATTGACAGAGACCCGGCAGCATCCCTTCGCCCTCTCCGCGAGCTCCCCGTGGGGAGTTTGCCGGCGCACGTGCGTGTCGGCGGTCCGACGGCGTCCCGCTGCTCCACGGCTTTTGGTCAGCTGTGGCAAAGGATGAGCAGAAGCGACGTGAGCCTCCTGGTTTTTTTCCTCTCTGGCCTATGGGTCTATTAGTCTAATAAACCACTACAAAATAATCACAACCACAGCTACAGTGGGAAAACGCTTTTGTATCTAGATTGCAAAGGCCGCCAAGGTTAGGAAACGCATTACGCTGGTGATCGCGCTTCAGCTCCCTTACGCTTCCAGAGCCTCCTGCGGATCTGAATGACAGGACTGTGATTTACATTTTACTCCCCACAGGCCTGTTGCTTATCCACGCTGATGGACAGGCAGAGTCGACGCTGCTCACGTGGCCTGACAGACCGAAAAGAAGGAAAACGCCAAATCTCAATGCGGGGCGGGGAAGGTTATGGGGTACAGCAGAGACGAGTGCTCTGGCCTCTGGGTCATCACCTTCACAGTACTAGGATTGTGCTGGAAACAATGAAAACAGCAATTACTGTTAAAAAAAGGGGGAAAGAAAGGCTGCATGTCAGATGAGCAGCTACAAAGGATATCGGGAATCCCTTCCATCGCTAAAGGCCGTCCAGATGGGTTCCCCGGGCAGCTGACCGCGAGCCGCAGACATCTGCGGTAACCGCGAATGGCAACCGCTCTGCAAATCTAACAGCCCGTGGCAAAGAGCAGGAAAAACCCAGAGACAGGCTCCCCTCTCCAGGCCCAGGCGGGAGGTGACGGCAGCGATGCATCTCCAGGGGTGCCGGCGCCGCCGGGAGCTCCGGCACGAGCAGAGCCGTCCTTCCGGCACCGGGCTCCCGGCGATGCCGTAAGGAAACGTTTCAAGCTGTAAATGAAGTGAAACAAAACAAGCAAAAAGTGAAATGTGATCTCACATAAAAGAAAAGAAAGAATGAAAGTCCTTTTCGGTTCCAGTTGCTCGGTGTCTCACCAGAGGAGTGATTAATCACCGGGACTGTGTTACAGGCGATTCCGCAATTGCTGCAATGCAGGGGTTTTGTTTGTTTGGATCGAGGAGAAAGAGAAAAAGAACTCTGGTGATCATTTAGCCCCCAAGACTGGGCTTCTACAGCTGTACTCAGTTCTTCTCGGGTGTTCTCAGTTCTTCCTAAGGCCTGAGCAGACCCTCTAAGGCACGGACACCGGTTGGCACCCCCGGAGCTGACTGTGGGGGAAGCCCCGCACGGGGAGGTGCTGTGGGGCCGGAGGTGCCCCCAGCCCCACACCCCGCTGCCCACGTGCTGGCCCAAAGCAGCAGCCCTGCGGAAGAGCCTGTGCCAGAGGAGCTCCCGGCCGAGGTGTGCCGCTGTGCCCACAGCGGCGGTTTAGTGCAGCCGCCTCAATCTCCTCCTGCGGGCGCTAATGTTTGCTTTGAAAGCGGTTTGGCTGAAACCCTGCAGGAAACTGAAGGAAGGCTGCGGCAAGGCCAGGCTGAGGATGTTCACCTATGCTCAAACACAGCGCCCCGTGAGCTTTTCCACAACGCCATGCTGCGTTCACGGGAGGATGAAGTGAATGCAGGGCGCTGCAGGCAGCGAAGGTGGCAAAAGCCCTGGTGCTGGGATGCAGAGAACTAGCCCCAGTGCTGGGATCAGAGAACTAACCCAACTCTAACGCACCTGCTTGCATTATTTCAGTTCCCAGCTTTGGCCACGGCGTTCCGCTGCAGAGCGCAAAATGCGCCGGAGGACGTGGCCGCAGCGCTGGCATCCACAGCGAGCCACGGCTCTATTGAAGCGTCTGAGTCACAACTCAAAAAGGTGTCGATCCTTGCAAGCAGCCAAGAGGGAGAGTTCTTTATGCTGACACTTTTTAAAGAGGATTTAAAAAACAAAAAAAAGCCAACTGGGGAAAAGAAAAGGCCAAACCTCAAAGCCCTGCTCGCAGCCTCCAGCAGCACAGCCACAAACCTTGCTGCGCCTCTCCAGGCAGAGACCGCTCTGCCCGGGCGGCCTTGTGGAGCAGCCCCTTCCTGCCCCACCAACACCTTCTCCTCACCAGACAGAGTCCTTTCCTCCTTTAAAAGGGGCACACCAAAGCCTGGGCTCTTTAAGGAATGTAGGGGGAACGGGAAGGGAGCCGTGGGGGAGTCGGTACAGCAGCGTGGGCAAAGGCTGAGCACAGACACGTTTGCAGCAGAGCTAAACTTTCCCCAGTGCTGACTGCTAGGAAGAAGTCTGTATTTTAACATTATGTTAAAACACATACAATGTTCTCGCTAACCTAACATCATACTTGAGCATTTACACAGCGTTTTTCACCCCAAGAGTTCGAAGCTTTGCACGGGCGGCGAGGTGCAGGGCGCTGCCGGGAGGTAGGTAACAGGTACAATTCCCAGTCTGTCGGCAAAGGAAAATGCAAAGAGGGAGAGCGAGGGCACGAGGCTTTGAATAAAGTCCAGGGCAGACGCAAGTTCAGACGCCCGGCCCCCGTCGGGTCGGTTGGTCGACGCGTGACAGACGAAACACCATCACACTGGGAAGGGTGATGTATTTTCAGTCAATACCTTCTGCAAGGAAACAGCCCTTTCCCTTACATTTCCTTGAGTATTTTGCTTCAGGTCATGGGGACTTCAGCATGTCCTAAATTGCTGGGTTTCACCCTCAGTCCAGTCAAGTGAAAAACAAAAAAGGGGCCCTGGCAGGCAGATTTTGACTAGGTTAAAAGTTCAGGCGCTGGTGCGGGTTTTGCCGCATCCCAAACCCGGCAGGGTCACCCTTTGGCCAGGGAGGTGCCCTCCCACGGCCCTTTTGTGGAACAAAACCCACGGGTGGGGGATGCAAAGGAAGCCTTTGGGTACCTTCCTCATTGTTCCTTTGTGCTGCGCTTCCCCCGGCACCGCGCGGCACCGGGGCTCGCGTGCCGCCACGGTTTCTATGGTGAGCGCTCGTCCAATTTCACTACTAGGCTACGAAACCACCCGACAGGCCCATTTTCTTGTTTCAGCATCCTTCTGCAGAACAAATAGAGGCACGGCAAAAGAAAGAAAGCATCAGCCTTTTCCCACAGTCGCCACGGCAAGGCTGAGGAGAGGAGCGGGGGCCGCTCCGAGGGACGGGAACACGGCACGGTGCATCTGGCAGAACGGGGTGGCTTTTGGAGATGGATATTTACATCAATTAGCTTAAAAAGCAAAAATCCAAACCCACAAAGCTAAAAATTGGGTGCATTTCTTTTTGAACACATTGCCACATACCTCGCAAAGAGGAGCTGTTTGACCCTTAAGAAAAAGCAGTCCTTGGCTCAAAGGGAGAGGAGACCTCTCGGGATCTTGATGCCTAATTCTCAGCCTCTCCATCTCTTTGTATTAGTATTTGTCATAGTTTTGATCAAAATCGCAAGAGCTGATGATTTCTGGGGCGTTCTTTTGCCAATTTAAGAGCTCTCCTCAACACCCTCTCTCAATCCGGCTCTCTTTTTACTGATCTTTTAAGCTGAAAAATATACACACATTTTTCCTTATCGAAAAACATTTCACGAGCCCCGAAACAAACAAAAAATGTTCTGTAGCTGCTGCATTCAAAAGGGTAAACACAGACATTTATGTCTATTTATACAGAAGGGTGTATTTGTGAGGGTTGGAAGCAGTGTGCAAAGGAAAAAAAACAACTATACTCGAGCAACTGAGTTTAAGCATCCAAAAGAAACCCCACTAAAAGCAAGCTTTGTGATCTATCTTAGAGAGGACGGTGTCAGGACTAATGACAAAACCTTTCCCCCCCCGATTCCTTTGTGGCGGAAGGGGCCTGACCCTCCCGCCACTGTCTCGGCGATTCTTCTGCTCTAGCGCATCTCTTTCTCTCTTCTGAAATGTTTCTAAGTGTTCTGTAGCTTGTTGATAATTAATGGGATTTTTTTTAACTAATGGGAAATTAATGAAGCAAAAAGGAGCAGGCTAAGGGGCAGGGATTTTCACACCCCCTAAAAGGATCAGGTTTTGCCGTGCGTGTGCCCGGGACGCGCCGGCCAGCGGGGCCGGGGAGGACGTGCTGCCGGGAGAAGCGGCGGAGCCCCGGGTCAAGCTTTGTTGATCAATGACCTCTCAGGTGCTATTTGCTATTTAACTTCCAGTGGATTTCAAGAAGCATCACAGAACGGGGAGAGCAACAATAACAACAGCAAAACCCTGAAAGCTTGACAAAGAAAAAAACCGTGCTTTCCTCGGACTGATTAATTCATTAATTCCCCACGTGTTTGGATGCTAAACCAACTGGGATCTTCTCATGTCCTGGAGACAAAAAAACAACCCACGAACTAACAACGAAGCAAAAAGAAAAGAGAAAAGATTTACTGCCAGTTGTTTTAACTGTGAGCTCTCAAACTTGGTGAGTTTGCTATCGCGGAGACACGGCGGCTAAACCCCAGGCTTGGCCTCCGAGGTCTGCCCGGCCCAACCCTGAGTGCGGGAAGCCCGGATCCACAAGGGAAGAGAAAGGATGAAGGTGTGCCAACAGAAAAAAAACCCACAGGAAACCATTAAATTCTGCCCTTTTCTCCCCGTAACCTATGCAAAAGGTGGTACTACTTTGGTAGTTCAAAACGGGATGTGTGCCCACGGGTAAAACCTGCTCCGTACTACGTCGTGAGTAATCCAGCCTCGCGGAGCTCTGCCAGAGCCGGCGTGCAGAAGAGCGAGTATTTACTACAGCAGCGAGCGCAACGTGAGTCATGAGCAGAAGTGCTTGGCTCTGTAGTCGGTGCTGGCTTTTCTACTGCCTTCCAAAACATATCCCACAAGCACAACGATGGAGCCCCACGCTTTGGATGCCAGGCTTGAAAGTAACACCAGCGTTTGCTGGTACAAATTTAGTTGGCATCTTGTTGGAATAACGGAGGTAACCGATTAGCTAAGATGGCACTACAAAAAGGGGACCGGTCCCCAAGGGCTAATTCGGGCGAGCGTGTTGAAACTCCCTCGTTTACCCTGATGGAAAACTTCGGGGGGAAGCTGGGGAGGAGAAGCCCCGTGCTTCCTGGGGATAAAGGAAAGCAAGATCTGCAGGAATCCTGCTCTGTGGCAGTACTGCAGCCGATTCCAATACAACCCTCTGATACGAACAGCATTTTCTTGTGCGTGCTATTAACGTTAAAGAAACCCAAGAAGAGGAGCAGCACCCCGTGTGTTTGGCACACAAGGCGCCTCGCTGAAGTCCCTGTTACACGTCCTCCACCCTTGCGACGAGCATTAATCAAACCGAAGCCAGCAAGGCGCACCCCAAGGGTCTCTTGCTGCCGCAGCTCTGAGCTTTCCTCGGTGGGCGGTGGTCCTAAAAAAGCCCCTGCAGCTGTACCAAGGCACCTCCTGTGCTGCTAAGGATTAAACCAAGCCTTGCAGGGCTCCCCGGGGACCAGACACCTCTGGGGCCCGCCGGCAGTCTAGCTAGATGAGTCCTTACAGAAGCCAATGTACACACGACAGCAGCTGGGGCTGAATTTGTAACCGCTTTTTTGGGACCGGGGAGGCAGGGAGCGGGTCGGAGGGAAGGCGGGGAGCGCCGAGGACCCGCTGAAAGGAGGGGAAGGGATTCTGAGAGAGGCGGGAGCCGAATTCCTTCGGTGGGTCCCGACACCGCGAAGGCTGTGACGGTGTGAGCGTGTCGGGGCTGCCCCGGGGGCTCACGCCTTACCTTCGCTGAAGACAAAGTCGGCGCTGATGTCGAAAGGCTGGACGCGCACTTCCGACAGCAAGAGCTGCACGGCCTTCTGGTGGTCGTTGGAGGTGAGGGAGATGGTCTGCTGCGCCTGGCACTCGTAGGACTTCCCAGCCGGGGTGACCAGGGCAGAGAGCTGGTGCGTGCTGGCCGTGTGCTTCCCGGCTGGCCGAGGGGCAGAAATGGCAGAGGTCAGGTCCCGTCTCGAGGGGTGGGAACACCGCCCTGACTTTATTAACAAAGGTAATGAGCTGAGCAGGAGGGTAGGCAGGGGGTGTGCCACATGGCAGCCGCACGCTCCACCGCTCTCAGAGTGTTTTCTCCCGGAGTGGGAGCTTTTGGCGTGACCCTCCCCCACACTGGGGTCGCCTGCTCGAGGGCAGAACGGGGGGCTGCGGAGCACGGTACCGCCAGCGCCAAGGGGAGAGCCGGCTCTGCCACCACTGGCTCCCTTCCTACCACATCATCTGAAGCCTGGAAAGTCTGAGGAAATGTTTCCATTCACGTGTATGGAGGTTTGAGCCTCGGACTGCACCCCTACATTTGGGGAATGGCAATTCCTGCGACCGCACCTGCGCTCTGAATTCGCGTGGACAGGAGCGATGCAATTTGGGGACCTCACTACAAAGCAAAACAAGGCTGTAACGCCTTGCCCGATTCCTGCAAGTACAATGTGGCCGTTTCACCAAAAACAGATGAGGAGAAAAATATTCCCCCATCGTGTGGAGCTCGCTTGGTACGGGAAGGCTGAATGCGGCTCGGGAAGGTGGAACGAGCGACGCATTCCGCCTCCCGCAGCCCTTCGTTCGGAAAGGCCATCCGTGTTCCGTGTTTGCGGAGGGGTGATGAGGCGTGGCCACCATCGTGTTTTGGGGACACAAACAGTAGAAACACCGGTAGGGAAAAAAAAACCCCGATGGCTCCACATCCAGCGTGTCTTACGGTCCAAACTCTGTCACGCGCCGTTGGCTGGAGTTTGACAATCTCCAGGAAGAACAACTTGCGAATGGCAGGATTTCAATTCTCAGTGCAAGGCGACTCATTCCCGAGCAGAAGCGAAATAAAACCGAAATGAAAGCCAAAAGAAAGGGAATCCGGTGAGAAAAAGAGGAGGCTGTTGGGTGCGGAGGTGTGGGTATTGAGCTCAATCTCATCATTGTCTTGGGAAACGGCTGCTTTCCCAGCTATTCGACTATCATTAGAACCAAGGAGGTAATTAACCTTAAAAAACATCTCTTGAAGGAAAGGAAACAGATTTTGGCAGCCCGGGCAGCCCTTTGCCCTGCCGCCCACCCCCTCGGGCCCCTGGGTCCGGCCAGGAGGGCCCGAGGCGGTGCAGCAGATGGGCAGAGGTTGGGCTCTCCCCCGCGCCGATTAAAACCGAGAATAAACGGTGGAAAAAACCCAAACACACGCTTTAAAAGCCGCCCCGGGACCCGCTTCGTCGGGCGGGTTTGGGGATCCTCTTTTTTTCCTCTGTTACACTGCATTTAGGCGAGGAGCCCGCGGGGTGCTGGGGCCGCGTGTCCCCCTCCGGCTCCGCGCCCGCAGCCCGCGGGGACCCGCCGTCGCCTCCGCCCCCCAGCCCCCCCCTCGGGGCGCTTACGGCTGATGGCGTCCTTGAAGTAGGTGCGCTCGCCGGTGTCGTAGGTGAACTGGATGCGGCTGAGCCTCCAGAAAGCCTCCTGCCCCCGGGACGTGTTGTGCCCCTCCTGCCGAGACAGGGTCGGTCAGGACCCCGGCGGCACAGCCGCGGAGCCCGGCTGCCGGGAGGGCGGGGGGAGCCCCGTACCTTCAGGAAGAAGAGTTTGAGGGTGTACGCTTGTTCCAGCCAGGAGATCTCCAGCTCCGACTCGTTAGTGCCGCACTTGCCCTTCATCTCGGCGCCCCGCGACACCGGGATATCGGCTTGCTCCGTGATCAGCTGGAAACGGGGAGCGGGGCTCGGGGAGGGGAACCGGCTCCCCTCCGCACGCCCACAGCCGCGACGGAGTATTCTCAGAGGGGACGAAGGACTTCCCAAAACTACCGGCGGGTTACCCCCCCACCCCCGCCGTGACAACGCCGCAAAGCGCGACCCCGGCCCCGGGACCCCACTCACATCCACGTAGTTGCTGGCCCACACTTCGTAAGGGACGATAAACTTGGCGGCGAATTCCGCCATGAGGCACGTCGTCCGGTTTTCCCGCACCACGAAAATGTTCTTTTCGGGGTTGAGGGAGAGCCCGGAGAGATTCTCAACTTCTTGCTCGGCAGCCAGGCGAGCCGCGGCGTCTGCGGGCGGAGAAGCGCTGAGCGGCGGCAGCGCCCGGGCCCCTCCGCCCCCAGCCTCGCCTCCACCTCCCTCCGCCCCCGCATCCCTGTCGCGACGGAGCGAGCGGCCGGGATGGGGCAGCCGGCGGTGCTGGAGCGCGGTGTTCTGGCGGCGCCGGCTCCGGCTCGGCGCCGAGCCGGCTGCCTCATCGCGACAGGGCTCCCGTGTCGCGACTCGCCGCCGCGCTACTCACGCAAGAGGATGAGGAACAGCCCCGGGAGGTGCCCTCCAGCCATCTCCCTGCTCGGCCCCGGCTGGTCCGCGGGTGCTCCTCCCGGAAAGGGTCCGCTCCGGAGAAATGAAGGGAAAAGAGAAAACAGAAAAAATGGAAAAGGAGGGGGAAATAAAACGAGCCGAACCACCTCCTTCCTTCCCCGGGAGCCGCGCAGCCTGCAGAAGCGCTCCGCTGCGGAGTGGCGGGGAGGAGGGACGGGAAAGAGTGTGTGGGTGTGTGGGGAGGAGGAAGGGGAGGAGGGGAGATGCCGGCGGAGCTGATGCAGGCGCCCACGCCGAGGGACGGGGAGTACGCGGGGGCAGGGCGGGGAGGAGGAGGGATTCCCCCCCCTCCGGCGATGGGGGCTCCGCCGATCCCCGCGGGGATGCCGGCGGAGAGCGGGGACCTCGCGGGAGGGAGCCGGGGGACCCCGGGCCGCCCTGACGTGCCTCTGGAGCGCTGGGGCCGAGCGGCTGCTCCGACGGCACGAGTGCCGTGCCCGGGCAGCGCCGCCGGAGAGGCGAACGAGCCGCTCAAGCGGGGCAGGCGAGGCGGGGGAGGAGGGGTTATCTAGTCCAGCTCTGGCTGCTCACCGAGCGTCAGTAATTACGGTGAAGGTGAACAGCTGCTTCGTCTGTTAATTTAGAAGGGGAAAAAAAAAACCCCAAATTGTGCAGCTATTTTTGGGCGGCAAGGTCAGAACCAAACCCGTCACTCTTTTGTAAGCGGCCAGCGACACACCTGAGCTCTTGGGATGTCACGGCATCACGTCAAGCACACCGTAACAGAAAATATTCCATCACGTACCAAGGGGAGCGGTCCCGAAGGTGCGCCAGAGCAATCCAGGCCGTGTCTGTGCGGGGTGTCGTTGCGGGGGGGTGCGTCTCGCAGACGCGAAACGACCGCTCCGGAGAGAAGGAGCTGCCGGGGGTGTGTGGGATGAGTGTGTATAAAAGCGGCGCGCACCCCGTCCTTCCCGGCTTCGGGGCAGGAGGCGGCTGGGGAGGAAGGGCCACCCGCTCCCTCCCTCCCTCCTCTCGCTCGCCCCGGGGGTGCGATGCTGCCGCAGGCCGGAGCGGGGCAATTTTCTTGATTCCCCGTAAAGCCGGCTCCTGCGTTTGCGTTTCCTCCCTCGCAGCCCGGGGGCGGGCGGTGAAACGTCCCCCCGGGCGGTGGGGTCTCCGGACGTAGCGGCCGCGTTCCCGGCGAAGGGCCCCCGGCCTCGCGTCCCGCGGCTCCGGGGCTTTGCTTTTCCCGCTCGCCGGGCGATGCGATGCTATTTTTCCCCCTGCCTCTGATCGGGAGTTTTTCTGCTCCTTAACGCGCTCCCACCCTCGTTCCCCCGGTGTGAAGAACACACCCGAATATTTACAAGTGAGCGAGACGTGGGGTCCAGAAGGGGCAGGAACAGGCGCCCCACGCCAAAGGTATTTTTAAAAGCCCCTCCAAAGGGACGGCAGCTCTCCGGAATGCCTGGCTTCACCCGGATTCGCCGGCAATTTGCTTTCTTTAGCTCAGAAAAAAGAGCCAGGAGGAAACGGCCCAAGGTTTTGCAGAGCGAGGTGTTCCGAGGTGAGTTTTGATGGTGGGAAGCTGCCCTGCCTCTGCCAGGGGGTTTCTTGCAGGAAACGGCTCTTTAACAATAAGAGCCGATACCGAAGGAACAGACTGGACTTTCTAGCTATTTGTTGGAAATCCTCTTCTGCTTGCTGTACGTACCGAATATTATACTTGGGCCGTTTCCTCTCTCTCCCGTTTCGTGGTAAGGAGCCATTCCTGCACCCTAAAATAGAGCCAGACCTACGTCAGTCGTGGTAAAGGATTAACATCCAAATAATAGTTTCACGAAAGAAATATCACCTTCTATGTGAGGCTCTTTGACTGCAGTAGCCTGGATGTCTGTGGTGATTTTAATGGCCGGCTTCCTCAGGTCATACTGCCGATCTCGGTATTTAGCCTCTATTTCCTCCTCTATCCCTCTGATTGGTTTTTGGGAGGTTTGCAGATAATTTCCAAACCTCCCAGTAAATGTACGGTCCTGCACTGCCGCCCTTGCCCCCAGCCCGTGTAAGAGGGTACCACGGGGAGCAGCTGGGGAGAGAGCAGCCGTGTTGCAGACGCTGAGCGAGCGTGACCCTCAGCCCCCACGGCACAGAACCCCGCTCTCCTGGCACCCGCGTTACACAAAGCCTTCGGCTTCGGTGGCAATCCCCGCTCTCTCCCTGCAAAAATCGCTTCTTGGCAAAAAAAACCCCAGGGAGGCCTGAGGCTTCCTAACACCAAGAAAGCCCAGGAACACCGCCAGCGGACAGATCTTTCCAGAGGGAGCAAGTGCGGCGTTAGCTGATCTGAAGGGCTGTGGCTAGGGCCAATAAGTGGTCACACATAGGCTCACCCGGAGCCAGCCCTGCAGCCCGCTCTTGCCCCCAGCGGGGGAGCCTGCGTGTGAATCCCAGAAAGACGGATCCCCCTTGCAACCCCCCCCACCTACCAGACAGCGATAACTCTTACCAGTCTCCTGCAGCAGGGAAAAAGCTGCAGCGCCGGGACCGCTGCCGGCGCATCCTCGGGAGTGGGGTTTTCCAGCCTGGCAGCTCTGGAATGCGTGTGGAGTCTGCGACCCCCGAGGAGTATTTTGGGTCTCTCGTGACTCAGCCTGACCTCTCTCGAGTGGGGCAGGGTGAAACAGACTCCCCTCAGAAACAGCCAAGTTAAGAACCAACCCCTTAATTACTGGAAGAATGGCCTGGGAGGCCGGGGTGTCGGGACCCTCCCCTGTCACAGCTGGGCTCTATTTATCTGAAAAGATTCAGAGAGGGAGAATCTGCCACTTCCCTGGGTGAAATTTCACTCGAGTGGAATCCATCACTTGGGCAGGGAATGACATTTTAAAGTGCCTTAACTCGGTATCGGTGTTCAGATTGATTAGCCTATTTCCTTCCCGATGGAAATTCTCACCTCATTACACGAGCGGCCAAACTTCAAATAATTTTTGAATCAAATACTACTTAAGCAGCGTTTCAAAAATACTTAGCTGACAAAATTAATCACTTAATTTCAAATTACTGTCTGTGTTCTATGCTAAATTGTCAAGGGGTGAAATACAATAACGGCTCTGGGAGCGGAGCCTGGAAGCTGAGGCTACTCGGCTCCACGGTTTCACGAATGCACGTCACCTCTCTGACTTGACAAACGTCTCCCTCCCGGCTGATCAGCGAGGGGAGACTCCAGAGGAGGCTGGGGATAGTATTTTCTAGCCTTCCAAAACCAGGAGATTTAAGATGCGTGGGTTTGATTTTCCTCAGAGGGGGAAGCGAGCTGAACCCGAGTCCTCCCTTTCCAGTTATTTAACTGGTAGGCTGGTGTTTTCCAGCCAGGCTGTAAATGAGCCTAAGAACACCGGTAATGTTTAATGCTTTGCCATCCAGTTCCCCCTGTATCTGGTCTGTCATTTCTTTCTCCTTAATGGCTGGAAATCGCTGCTGCTCTCAGCTCCCTCCGGCACTGCAGCCAAGCTCAGAGAGCAGGGAGAGATGCACCTGGTACGCAGTTTGCCTTTAAAACAGTCTGCGTGGTAAGGAGCGGGAGATGCCTCCGTAGGTTACGTGGTATTGGACTGGGAATTCTAAATGGGCATCACAAGCTTGTTTAATTTCTGCCTTAAAAACCCAAAGGCTTTGCTGTGAGGGAGCCCTGGCACAGGCTGCCCAGGGAGGGTGTGGAGGCTCCTTCCTTGGAGGTCTTTGAGACCCATGCTGACGTGTTCCTATGCCACCGGATCTAGTTGAACCTGCTTCTGCAAGGGGGTTGGACTGGATGATCTCTAAAGGTCCTTTCCCATCCCTACCATTCTATGATGATACACCGCTGCATCTCGAGGTAGTGCTGCTACGCTGTACTTAGGTAGTTCTGGAGCGCCGGGAGGTCTGATATTGCACAATTCTTCCGTCACTTAACTGAGACTCCTCTGAATAAATAAGCTGTGATAGAAATACATTTACACTATAGACATTTTTACAGGAAATATAACTTCCTCAAGCTTCGTGTGTAGCGACGCCACCGCTCTAAAATTCACTACAGGCGGAACCGAAGGTGTTGGGTTTTGAAGGTTTTTATTAGAGAAGTCGAAAGTTTCATCTCAGGACTGACAAGAACATAATTCTCTCTTTTCATTTATTTATAGGAATATGTAGAATTTGTTTGTACAAGCATATACAACAAAGTAATTGGTGCTTAGCAGGTTGGAATCGGGAATCTGATTTGTTCTAAACTAGCGGTTTCCCATGCGGTCGTCTCGGAGTCGGCGGCACGGACGGGTTCCGAGCGGGGCGCTTACGTGCATCGTTCTGCCATATAACTACAGCGAGCTCTGGAGACATGCAAATGAACACGTTAGCCAAATTGGCTTTAGATCTAATGGACATAAAAAGGTTATTCCTGATATGAAATTCTGAAAATCTGCATAAATACTTCTGTGTAAAATTAAATTAGTTATGTACTTTTCTTTTACTACAAGTATCAAGAATGCCCACGTAATTAATATACACACATATATATAGAGAGACCTCGTTATGCTAAAAGTCTTTGTAATTAATCAAACGATATTCTGTGCCATACATTTATTCAGTATTCACCAGCTAGTAGAATGACTGTGGTCTTACAGCAGGCGTTGCAATCTTAGGAGCGTTTGTATCACATGCAAACATACTCTTAGCGTTTCTGTTTACTAAGTTTATCACGTGGCAAGACGGATGTGAATTTTCTACAATGTCGTGATCCCGAAGTGTATAAATACTTTGTACATTTTCACAGTTACTGACTTTTTGCCAAAAGCCATTTAAACGATCTTCGAAGTTACGATGAACTGTAGGATCCGGGCTCTGCGGCGACAGGGTCAAAACGCAAGTTCTAGACAAGCGACGTAGGATGTAAACTTTTCTTCGAGTGCCTGACACGTAATTCCTTAGAGCGCCGATCGGGTTTGGCACAAATACGCTGTAGTTCCCCTCAGGCAGTAACCCTTCTGGGATATTGGTTCCGTTCGGACGTGAGAGAGTCGATATGGCACTTGTGAATGACATCGTTGGGCTGCAGCAACGTCCCGTTGAGTTACCCTTACGGCTGATGGATTTGGCCGATGACGTATTGTACTTTGGAATATATGCGACTGTCAACTTGCAACTGTCTGCTACGTGAAATATGGTTTGAAATACAACTGCCCAATCTCAACTCTTTACTGATCGTTACGGTGACTTAGCGGAAGATGCCGTTCGGTGGGCTCGTTGACATTGGGCGCCGAGCATCTGACGACGCTGCTCGTCGGGGTCTGGCGACGCGGGGTTCCTACACGGTGTGTCCCACGGGAGAACTCAAACTACAGTTGGGTTGCCATTTGAGATGATGTGTGAATCTGTTGTGTTTCAAGGCTCTGATTGGGTAATTGCGATGCGGGCAAGCTGCCCCTCGACATACAGAAAGGATTGCAGGACTGGGTTCATAAACCAACAAACCCCTCTTCATCTTCTGATCGGTGTTTCTCTGAACAAAGGAAAGCCTTATGGAAATCCAACAGAAGAGATTCAGTGCCCAGTGTTAAAAAAGGAAGTAACGCAAACCTTAGGGCTCGGAGGTTCGTAGCTACACTTTTTGCTTTAAAAACAAAACCACCGAACCGACGACTCCCTCCCTAAAAAAACAAAGGGGGAAAAAAGCAAAAAGCCCGCTTTTCAGCCTCAGCAGTGTTACTGTGAATTTTGCTCTCGTTTTAAGGATGCCGTGCTCTCTGACTTCAATTGGCTTGTTGAGGCTTTAGACCACTGTTGCCGGCCTGCGATCCATCTCTGCTTCCAGCTTCACCATCTGCTGCATCTCCTTTGCCTGCAACCCAAAATAACCGCACGAAGCGTGGTGTTAGACCTTTTGTTCGCAACGAAAGGACGTGTTTTATGTGATGGTGTCTTGAGTGAAACACAGACAAAACGCACCAAAGCCAGAGGTGATAACGTTATGCTTCCTCCTCCCCCCACCCCCCTGCAGTGTCATTCTGGTTTTCAAATCAGATGCAATTCTTACATCTACAGGGAAATATCTTTGATCCCTTTCCTAAACTCATGGGTTGACTTGGTGAAAAGCAGAAGCTCCAATTTTGGGGGAGAAAACAGATGCCGTTGTGACTGTTTCACAGGGCGTGTCTTTGGGAACGTACGCTTCACCGCTCTGGTGTGAGTGCCGCGATGCGCTACTTCCTCAGACGCTTAGAGAGTTCATCTCCAATCTGAACTCGTTTCTTTCCTAAAGCCCATAAATGACAAGAATCCCCTGGGCAAGGTTCTTTAGGTAATCATTTTTTAAATAATACTTGAAAAAAGCTAATCTCCACCTGGCCTGGAGATCCTTATGTTTACAGCTGTGGTGTTTTTCACCTCGGGATTAGACTACCGCTGCCCTCCCTGAATGCGCCTGGAACTGTGTCCAAATGGGCCGTGCGAAATGCAGCAAGGAACGGATGCCAGAGCTCGCCGTAACTCTGTTTGCCTCGGGCTTTGCGAGCAGAGTTAAGGCACCGTATATAAATAGTAACTGGCCTGGGAATCCCCTGCTTGGAGAGAGCTTTTTTAATTCCCCTCCTTTCCCTCTCTTTCTCTCTTCCACACACACATGCAGACCTACTCCTCCTGTGGCTCAGTTACAGATTAGAAGTTGAGCTTGGTTTGAAATTGTGCAGTTTAAAAGAACTGGGAGTGTCAGCATTTCCTCTGAGGGTTCTCAATCCGGAAAGTTCTTGAAATCTATAACCCAAAGGACTCGATAAATTGACCCAGAGGGCAAGCTAACCCATCCACCTTTCCAATCGAGCTCCCGAGGATTACGACACGTTCAGGAAAAGGCAAATCAATCACTGTTCCATTGCTGCGTTACTGTGGGGGTGACGGAGCAGTGGAGCAGGCTGTCCAGAGGGGTTGTGGAGTCTCCTTCCTTGGAGATCTTCAAGACTCGCCTGCACGCATTCCTATGGGACCTGATCTAGGTGGAGCTGCTTCTGCAGGGGAGTTGGACTAGATGGTCTCTAAAGGTCCCTTCCAACCCTACCATTCTAAGCCGCTGGTTTCTTTGTGTCACTGCTCTGTATCTGTCCCGCAGGGAAGAACGGTTGCTGGACCTCCTTGACCTGAGCTGCGTTTCCCAAAATGTTGCTCAGATGGGAGACTTTGCTAGATGAGCTCCTCCTTAAGGAAGCTTTCTGGATGCGCAAACACATCTCTGCAGGTGAGACAATGGGCGGATGTAGATCTAAAGTAACGAGATGCGCGGCTATTCATTTTGCGAGGTGAGTGTGGGTGTGTGGGGATGTGACATACATGCCCACTTGAAAAATCTAGCCCTGTGCTTTTGTAATCATCGTCATCATCTCGGGGGGAAAAAGTAATTATGATAATAACAAAGCAACTGCCGTAAATATGATTAGAAATTAAGCGACGCTCTCCACTTAAATGAGTTAAAAGCTTGAAAGTAATGAAGAAATAATTTTAACATGAAAACATGGAAACACAATAAATAAATCAATATGTACAACCTCCTCTGAAATGTTGGCTACAGTTTGCCTGAGTGCGAAATGAAATCCCAGATAAAACAAAACCCTGCGGCTGCTTCTTAGTGACTCACACGTTTCACCTTTTAGGCTCGTGACTTCGCTGCTGGCACGCGGTGCCCTGTAAATATTCTGCACGCTGATGTACGGTGTATGGAATATATTGGAGAGAACTTGCCCTCAAAAGACACGTGAGCATAGGACAAGGATGCTCGTTGTGGCTAGTCCGAGGCTGGGTCAGACAGTACGTTCTGACGTGAACGTGCCAGCGCGATACAAGAAGACGAGTGGCTAATGGACTCTGCTTTCAAGGCTCTTGTTCTCTAGTGAGATCCAAGGCAGGCTAAGAGTAAAAGAATGATTTCTTTTTTCCCTTAGCCTAACGAATGTGGGTTTTTTTCCTATGTCTATAAATAAATATTGTTACAACGGGTGCTGTCAAGATGTCACCAGTTAAAGAAAACAGATCGGGCAACGCCGTACAACTCGGTGTTCAGGCCTAATATGACTGTTTCCCTTGGTAAGAGGGGGCTTAACAGAGATTTCTTTTGAGTAAGGATTACTTAGGAAGCCGCAGCAGCAGAGCCACATGGGTGCTGGATCTTGAAGTGACTTTTAGAGCTCTGGAAGCCTCTCTTCTTTAGACACTAAAAGCTATTTCTGGCCACCTAGTCTGTATTTTGCTATTCTTAGCGTGGAATGACTTGGTTTATTACCATACTAATATGTGGATCCCCTTTCTCTGACTCTCAGCATTAGCAGCTAATCAAGTGCACGCTAACACTCAACTCATTTCCTTACATCCGTAGACACTTCTCACAGACACAGTTTAGAGCTCGAAGCGCATCTTTCCCTGACAACGGCTCACACACGATACAAGTTCATCTCTAAATATTGCCTCTGCACGTCGCCGCCCGTACGCGTCTGAATTTGAGAAGCTAAAGCCCAAAATACTGCTGATATTGGGTCAGGCTCAAATATTGTGTGCAAACAAGATTAACATTGTGTTCGCTATGTCAATGGCACTTCCCAACAGTCGTGTTTTATAAAGAAGGCTCAGATGAGAATGATTTAATTTAGAAGGAAAGCACACTGAAATAGTAGTTGGCTTAGGATAGGTCCGTCCTACCTTGTGTTTGAGACACTGCATGACAGGATTTCAAAAGCTGTTTGTACAAAAATAATCATGTCAAAATTGAGTAATACAACAAGAAGCAAATTAAATGAATGAAAACTGAAGCGAGATTGAAAAACTTAATGCAAGGAAAACATACATAAACCAAAACAAATTCAAATCCATAACAGTTTGTATTGAAGGCTCTTTCCACCCACAATTCTACTTTTGGATTGTATATTTGTTTAAATAATTTCTCGTCTGGTATGGTCAGGAAGGAAAAAAAGACCCTATTCGTGTTTTGAAATTCCTACTGAACAAATACCACCTTGACCTCTATCCGACTCGCTTTCGTACCTCAACGTGTGTGACAATTAAACCAGACCCGGCTGGGGGTTTGCGCTGGTGCGCTTTGGGGGCTAAAAGGAAAGGGTCAAAACGGCAGCTGTGAAAATAACTCCTCTACCGGATGAAATCAGAGCGAGTTTGAAAGCTGTTAAGGACTATCCCTGTCGTGGAGGCCACCCATTCCCCTGCAAAGGCGGTAAGGAGCACGTGAACCATCTTGCTCCACTTTGTCGCCGATGATTTAAACTGACTTCATCTCTGCACCGAAATGGAGTATGAGCAAGCTCACGGGGGCCGTTACCATCTCTCAGCAGTGGAAGCTGTAACCCTGGGTAAGGGAAGCGCCTATCTGCTGAAAGAGCCAACTCCTTCATTGACTCACGCTTATTTTCCAGCAACCTCCCTCCCTCACACATCAGGTGTTTAAAAGCACAGCTATAATCGTTCCCTCTCGGCCTTATGTTTTAAAAGTACGAATCCAAAGCCCTCTAAAGCGAATGGAGAGAAATCGCTGCTAACACCTGTCTCTGGATCAAGCCCATCAGTTTCTGTCGGCTGGTTTACAGGGAGTTCTCTGACACACTCCCTACGGCGACGCTACGGATCCGCCGTAACCGATTTCCTCCCCTGCCTTTTGATGATGTGAGGGTACCGAGCGACAAACCCACCCGTGCTGGGTGGTAGAGATGGCGTGTACAAAAACCCTGTGAGGGAACAGACTAGATCTCTGGGTCGGTGTCCAAAGGGGAGGTGGAGCGAGCAGAAGCCAGAGCCGCGGTGGCTGGGGCTCGGCAGTAGCAGCTGCCCGCCATCCTACGACCCTCTTGGGCCCGTGGGACTCTTCTGATGGTGGAAATACTGTATTTGCACCTACTCTTCTCTGCCCCTTCCTCCCCTACAAGATGGCTTTAATTCATACTATAGCATCTGTCAGATAGTTCAAGTTCTGAACATTTAATAAACAAAGAAGCACATGACCCTCGAAAGCACTGGGTATGAAATGCATCCCTTCTCTCACATCTCAACCTCTGCCTATATTCCCCTTGCAGTTTCCATTGGTGCAAGTGCAGTACTGTGAGCCCATGTGGTTATTACAGCTCTGCTGGCTCAGCCTTTCAGCCGCTCAGAACAAAGTGTTGCTTCCACCAGAAATAAGATTAGAGTTTTCTTTCCCTTGCCAAGTAGGTTTTCAATTAAAAAACAAAAGAGCTTATAAACTAGCAGAAAATAATAAGGTATTTTAATTAGGAGAGGGTGTAGTGGTATAGATAAAACTCCCCATGCTGCTATACATCTCTAGAATTCAGTCCGAACTAACTGCCTCTTAAGAGCCTGGACATGCTCCGTGTACATCTTTCACCTCTATTTTCCAACCAGGGCTAGAAATTGCAGTTCTGAACCGAAGGAAACGGATGTACTTTTGGGGAGTAATTAAAAGGGATACGCCGGGCCTTTTATGACTGTCGAATCTAGCTGCTGAGCATCAATGTAGGTGAGCAGCTGAAAGGACAGACTCTGGCTGAGCGGTCTAGCTTTCACACACTTGCTGATCTGAAAGGAATCTGGTTCTGTATCATTAATTAGATTGCCTCTTCGTTTTAACTCCCAAGTCGGTGAGTGGCCAGGAACAAGGTCACGTTCCCAAGTCAGTAATGACTTTCATTCAGAAGCATTTTGCTTAGCTTGCCTCTGGTTACTCTTTTCACTATCTCGCGCTTTTTTTTTCTTGTAAGCCTTTAAAATAAGATACCTGCTCATTCTGCTTCTCCAAGACTTCTAAATGCTCAAGTTGAACTTTTTTCAACTGATCCATTTCCTTTGACTGCTTCATCGCCAGCTGTAAGCGGGAAAAAATAATGGGGGGGGGGGAAATGTAACACGTTGTCAACAAGCGAAATCAAACCCCCGTTGAATCGTACACGCGTATACGCCATCTTGCCTCATTTGGATGGCACAAAACGTCACGGGAGACCTTTTATGTCACCCAAACTCAAGAAGAGTTTCTAACATTATATGTACAATAGACATATTTCACTTATAACACACATAAAAGTAGCAAATACACATTCTGTTAACTTAAAATAGCTTCCTCTTATAGAGATGTCGGGTCTTTTACACTAAAAGCGTGTGGAACGAAGCAAGGGCAAACAACTGTTTGTTTGACTAGAGCTGGATTCTCGACACGGAGAAATGAAAATGAATATCCAGAAATAGTGCTGGGTGACTTTGTCAAGGTTATAGTTACCCTTTTTCTCTCTTCCAGGAACTTTTTTGTGTTGCTGCTGTTCAGCTCTCTGACTCGCCTAAAAAAAAATGCAAACATTGCTCATGAAGACTTATTGGAAAAAAACCAAGAAAGGCAAAAGTTACAGCAGAAAGAATCACAAACTCATAAGGTACATTGTGGTTTCTGATTATCTGTCCCACGTGAGACTAGTGGCAAACTGTACACTCCTCTGGCAACGAACCTTTACGCTTCAAGCTTTCCAAGTACATTGACAGTACGATTGAAGACTTGGAGAAGAAAAACAAACCACCAAGACTGTTGTGAATGCAACTTGATTTCCCCCTTACTCGAGAATGATGGACGGAACTTTACGAGATGTTTAATTCATTTGTGGATCCCTTACTGCACTCTGCTCTCAATTTGGTTTTGTATATAAATAGTGCTACATCTCTTAAATGGTGCTAACGGAAAAATCATCTGATGATCGTAAGTAATGATACAGCTTACCGACGCCGTAAGGGTTTTAAAGCTGTTCTTTAAGACCTGATGTAGGTGAACCTGCTTCTGCAGCAGGGTTGGACTAGATGATCTCTAAAGGTCCTTTCCAACCCCTACCATTCTATGATTCTATGATAGAGATAAGTATGCAATGAATATTTACATAAAACGTCTTCAACTACAAAGTGTCCCTTCCTAAGAGCTCCGTCATCAAACGTATCAAAAATAGTTCAAAGAGCTGAATCAGACTAATCACAAAGCCCGAGAACCAGCTCCGTATTCAGATTGCCTTCCAAATGTGGGAGTGGATTTATCTCAGTCATTAGCAGAGGTCCTATGGTAACTAAGCAGGCAGTTACCGAGGGCTCTGACAATTCATTTTCCCGATGAGCTGGGGAGTGTGCAAGACTAGAGGGACTCGCTTCAGTGGCAACAAGTTCAAGCCTTTTAACCAAAACAGCCCAGTGCCAAGGAAGGAACGTAAAAGAGGAAAGAATAAGGCAGATGGCAAGCCCGAAATGAAGGGGAAACCCTGAAGGCTTATGAGACGTCATCATGTAAACCGTGCTTTTATCTGTTTCTTTGGAAACTTTTAGGAGAAATAGAGCGAACTTAAAATAGCCCTAATGCAGATCAATCCTCCAAAAAGCCTCAATAGCTGGTACTGGCAAGCGTCTCTCCAGTATCTCGAGTCGATCGAGGCCGTCGTCTCCAAACGTGCCCTCGGTTTGCCGGGCCTGGACGCTGGCATTTGCTGGCCAGACATTTGCTATCCAGAAGCAGCAAATAAAGAGGGAGAGAGCTGCTGTTCGGTTCAGGAGTGGAGAGGCAATACATATGGTCTTGTGGAGTACTTCTGCATCTTCACCCCTATCTTCCATCACCCTCTCCACTGATTATCGTCACCTTTGGCGCTTCTTCCTTCTGCTCCACCTCTCGTCTGTGTTAGCAGTGGATGAGGGAGAAAGCCTTTGGCTGTCATCTCTTCCTGTGTGCTTAGTGATGTTGCCTCTCCAGTTACTCTAACTACAAAAAGAACCCAACCTCAGACTCCCTATCGCTATAGCCCTAACGTCATTTAAAAAGCAACAGCAAAAAAAAGCACTGTGCACTTTAAGTACAATCACTAAAAGTTCAACAGTGTGATTTGACCTACACCATTCGGTCACAGCACAAAGAACCTTTTCATTTCCCTGATCAGGTCACTACGTCAATTAAAAGGTTAAATATGAGAAAAGCAACATTTTTGCTCAAGTGGTCATCAAAAAATACATTCAGCGCAATCATTGGACGTGTTTTCCATGCCCAAAAGCACGGTTTTCATAGAATCAAACCGTGAGTTCACCTGTCAGCCTTTGACAGCATTCTTCCCTTCTGAAGAAGGAAGATCTGACACTTACCTCTCTCTTTCAGCTTTATTTTTGATAGATTTGTCTTGGCTTATAGCTTTGCTGTTCTCCATCGATATTTTAGCCTGGTTGGCGCGCATTTCCTTGCTTTCCCTAGGCAAAAACAAAGTCAGTCGTTAAAGCTTAACATCCGATTGTTGTTAACGTTGTTTTCCTGATATTACTCTCCTGTGTGGTTAATTTTGTACCTTGTTGGGAAAGAGGGAAGGATGAATTGCCTTTCTTGGAGTAGACCACACAGCTCGAGCAAGCATTCAGAAATCTGTTTCTTCCAGAGAATATAATTCTTTTTTACCCTTTGAAGGTTATAAAGGGGTATAAAATACTCTCTTTTCTGCTTAGTATCTAAGAGTTATCTGAGTACAAGCTGCTGTCAGCCATTGAGAAAATGCTGTTTGTCTTTTAAAACTGCCTAAAAAAACGTATCAACCCTGCGCTTGGGTCATGACTGCAATATGAATAGTAATAGTATTGCCTCGTTGTTGTATGACCTGACAGATATCCTTTTCAGACTTCTGCTTCGGGGCTGAGAAGAACCCTGTGGTTTGGACATTGGTTAAACTCATGCTTGGTTTCTCCTTCTGGCTCTGAGACCTTGTGGCCTTCTCTGTGAGACGAGATGGCTTTAACGGGAGGGTTGGCCATCACCTTCCAAGGGTAATGTCCCGAGTGGTGTGGTTTGACTCGGGAGCTGGGAAACGTCTGCAGCGTTTCAGCCAGTGCAGCAGAAACCAGCAAGTAAGTAAATAAATATCCCGTTGTTTTAGAAAGAGAGAGAGATCGTGATTCTCTGTTGGGACTAACAGCACAGATGCTGACTTGGAGAAATGGCTTATGAACCGTGAGTGAGAAGAGGGCTTCTCATCACACGTAAGGCAACCAAGCTCCGAAGAGGCCATCCCCGAAGGCTACAGCTCTTGCTTTCTGCCTGCTTTGCGTTCCAGCTCTCGCAGCTCCTGATCTTAAGTGCTTATTTAAACAGGAATTATATATGGAAATTAGACAGCAAATAACAGATTGTTAAGTCCCCAGTAGTGCATAATTAACTAAAAGTTACCCGTCACACAAGCCAAGGCAGTGCCTTAGTGTTTTTCTGGACAGGATCTCAAGTAGAGCGTTAAATAATTGTTGCACTTGTTAACCCAAAGTACCCGGTATTTTGTATGCACAGGAGGGGTGTGGCACAGAACAGAGAGATTAATTGAACAAAATGATGCCACTGCATCTTTTTCACCTTTCTTTCATCTCTACAAGACATTAATCATTAAGTGGCACGAGGAAACTTTGTTCCTTGACTTAATTTTCCACAGCTTAAAATTGGTATTGAAGAAATCCAGCGTTTTATTTTTGCCTCCAAGGCTTCGTAAGGCAAAACGTTTCCCGAATAGAGATTTAAAAGCAGTGGTACCACAGCAAAAATTGCACTGGGTTCTAAAAAATGCTGTGTCAAGAGGCAGCTTCATTCCAATGGCCCTATCTCCAAGTAAAAGCTCTTATTTTCTATACTGAATTTGGAGCGATTTTATGCTGTCGTAAGAGCAGGACTGAAATAATTTCTCTTTATTAACCTGCTCAAGGATTTGAATTGAAAAAAGAGCAGCGTAGGTGTTCAAACTGATTTAGCCCATTTGCATCAGATATCATTTGAGAGTCAAAGAAGTTAAGAGGATTAGAGGACCTACTGGGCATCGCCGATGACTTCAAAATGAGGCTTTGGCCGTGGATACGGCCAAAAGAGCCAACACATCCGTATGCGACCGTTTCTCTGTTCTGCTGACTGTCACGTGGCTCAGAGTTGCAGTGCTCTGGGGTCTTTCTGGGTGTGCTGGCTTTTCAGGTATTATGAACGTGACAGATGAAAAAAAATCTTATCTTCCTTTTAAAATCACCAAAAAGCACCTGTAGGGACCGCTCCTTAAAGGGAGCATTTAAGTTTATCCTTGGAATTTATACATGTATTTAGATGACATTAAAAGGCATTAGAGTGTTATCTTCTGTCACCATTTATTGTTGGAACGACTAGAAATCTCTTCTTCCATTTAAAAAACCCCACCACACGTTATTTTTCTTTCTCTCTCACGTGATTTCACCCAGAGTACATAATGCTTGTGAACAACGGCTTCACATCCCCCATTTCTGAAATGCTGCGAGCTCACTACACCCGAGCCTAACCCGGTCTAGGGAGGCAGGGGGCACGGCACCCCTGGAGTTCAATAAAGCTCAGCTGTTTTGGTAGTATCTGCTGTCTTCCGCTTTGTTTTTAAATGAGCTCAAAGCACAAAACCATAATTGCTTTTTGTACTGCGCGCGGAGGGAAAGTATCTACCCTGCAGCAGATAACTGCATCATTTTAGATTACTGATCTTTCCTACTAGCCCTCTGTCCTCTGTTGTGATAGCTAACTCATTACCTCAGCTCACAGAGAGGGAAGCAGCGAGAGCAGCATGCTGAGAGCACGGTCCACCTCCCGCTCTGCTCGCAGATAGATCCTTTTTATCCCCGATGGTTATCTAAGTTGTCTCTTGGCTATTACAAACACCTCCGCAGATAAATGGATCCATATTCCCACACACAATCCGTTCTATATAAAAGCTGACCAATTATTAAATGTCGAGTCACTTGGGGGAATTATAATTCACGTGATTTCACATTCTGAATTCTTCTGAAATATTCCTAGATTCAGACACATTCTTAAATGTCTTTTAAGCACGAGAGTCCTCAGTCTGCACAGTCAGGGGTTACACACAAGTGCCCAGATAAGCAGAAACATGCTAAACTGCAAGTAAAGCAGAAAGGATTTTTAAGCTTGTTACTCCTGGCACAGATGAGAAGAAAAAGTTCTCAGTAGTTATCAGGATGTAGATTTTCAGGTCTGGCTCCTCAGTAGCTCTGAAAACAGAACAATACGTGTGCCGAACGTAAATGATTTCTAAGAAGAGGCCGAGAGCCGCTCCTAAGGATGAACAAACCATTTACAAGAAACGATATAGGGCTGTTTAAACAAAGCAGAGATGCAGAAATTCTAAACTCAAAAACTATGAGAAAAAAGCTCTGAAAAAAAATCACCTTTGCCCTAGCATAGATGTAATCGCTGCCTACAGCCCTGAGCAAAGTCAAGAGTGTAAGGAAACACGTCCATAAAACTAAAACTTGCTTTCACTGGCTGTATGTTAGTAACTGAACTTCTAAGCACTGCAGTGAATTTCAAACAGGACACCAAAGAGGATGCTTAAAAAAATAAGCTGTGATTTTTCTGGAGCGATGCAGACAGGTAAGATTTAGAGATAGAGTAGCAGGGACTGCACTTTCCTCTGGCTAGGATCTCTTGAATGATGCATTTGCACCATCATTTAACAATGTTTTGACTTCGTTTTTGGCTGGGTATGTATTGAGGGACAGCTCGCCTGGGTGGGTTAAGAGAGATTAACATAAAGATGAGCTCACTAAAAGCCTTTCGCTGGGACAATTCTCTGTTGGGTGGAAAGCTTGCGGGTCCCAGCGTGTGTGCTCTCCGATGCAAAGACAAGCTGTTTTTTTCACTCAGGAATTGAAAACAATAAGTTCAGCTCCTCCTTCAAATGTGACGGATTTATTCCCTTTTCCCCCTGCTTTTCATGTGAAGGACGCTGAGGACAATCATATAGGTATGAATACGTGTGTATGTATGTACACACGGAGTTTGCATTTATGTGCTTTTAGGCTGCTTTGCGTGACAGATCATAGCATTAAAAAGTGATTCCTGCGCTTTTAACACTTAGGATATAATGTGCATTTTGTTTTATCTAAGTTGAAATGGGCAGGATGGTTAACTACAGAAGCAACAAGACAGCAATGTCACGCGATACCTTCTGTATTCACAACAGGATATTGTATGAGGATCGTACGGCGGTCTGTTGTAACTTTCTGCTACCTCTTCTTTTTATGACTTCACTTTTCATGGATCTTTCTAATAATGACTAATGCTATAAACACACATGTCCTTAACTGCTAGCAACTCCAAAGGATATTTCCATCTTTGACACTTCTCGGTTTCCAGCCCGTGAACTGAAGTTCCCGGGTAAAGCCTAAGCACGTCCACACTTGATGCAAGTTACCCTCCATTTGCTCGCATCAGCTGCCTTTAATGAAGTTCAGACAGTCTAAACCAGGTAAGCAGCCCATCCTGCATCTATCTAAACCTTGTATGATCGCTCCTCTTCTTTCTACCGTGCATACAGCCCAGGATCTTTGACAGCAGCACAGGAGCTATCAACACCTTATATAAAGCAGACGTTGTCCAAGCCCTCATTATTGGGTAGCACCGTCCTGCTCACCTGTCATGGGAGAATTTCAGCTGCTGGGTTTGTTGCTCGTGAGCATTAATCAGCAGTTTCTTCAGTAGTTCACACTGTTGGTTCAAGTGTAAATCGCGGATCTCCTGCTCCTCGGCGCTGTGCGTATTGATCATCTCGGACCACTCCTTAGTGTGCTGTGCCACGATCTCTTTGACCTGCAGAAAAGTAACGGCAGCTTTGCTACAGGCTCTCAGACAGGCTAGGAGGTCAGCTACTACTCTCACTGAAGAGGATGTAAAGACAGGCATGAAAAAGACTATCAAGAAAGCAGCTAAATTGTGAGAAATGAAGTTTTACAAATGAAGCCGCTCCACAGAGGAACAAAGCCACCGAGGACGCCATGTGTTATAAAAATAGATGGAAACCAACCCCTACTATCAAGACTCTATTATCTGAAGTGCCTTAAATAAGTTGGCTGCATTTATGCTCTTGACTGTACTGTATTTTAAAGGCTCCTCTGACATCGAGTCCATAATAAAACGGTTTCGCTTTTTGGGTGGCAAGAAAAAACCCCTATATATTAAACGTACAAAAATTAACCATGGGCAAAAAAACCTAGCGAGCAGGATTTCTCTAGGGGCACAAATAATTCTTTGCTTTGTGGAGACAGTTTCACAAACACAGGCAGTTTAAAGAGAAATCCTATATTTCATACAATCTGGATCTGAAGATGGGCCACCTATCTTTGGTTTATATTCACTGAGGCAGCACGGAATCTGACAAGTATTCTCCTCTTGCTTATCTCCCAAGACTCACGTGAACAATATGATTCAAGTTCTGGAATGCTCCCAAGAGACAATACGAAGAAGTCTAAATCACCAGAGTTGTTGATAATAATGACAACTATAAATACACAGCACTCCATGAAAAGAAGCTAATAGGAAGGTATGTTTTATTAACCTTTAATAATTATCTCTGGGTATTTTGCCAAGCTATCCTACTTTGCCATAAATGGTGTGTCAAATATCCCTCCCAATAAAACTATTTGCTGGTAGTCATTTCAACTGCTGCTATGGTAACTAACAGCATCTGGGGCATTTGTGAAAGCTAATCCTTGTTCTTCAAAGCACAAATTGCCACGGTATCGCTCAGAAAGTGAGACACCAATGATGGAATTTAAGGTATGGGCCCACATGTGCAGGAAACAAACCTAAATGCTGTCTGGAGATGCCTTGGTCACATCTATGAGTCCTTAAGCAACTAGACTCTAGAGATAGGTGTCATGAATCTCCTGTCGAGAGTAACCTCGTTTGGCTTCTCAGCTCCCAGGGTGACCCGGAGTAGACTTCAGGGGACCTGAAAGTAAGTTATGGCTGAAGCTCCTGGGGAAACCCATTCCTTATTTATTTCCAATGCAGAGTTTCTGGATGGAATCGGCTCCATCCACAATTTGGAAAAGAAAGGTACTGGTAGATCCCAAGTCCTGAGTAACAGGGTGTAAATTGGGACCAGAGCAGAAGAGGGATCACGCACTCAGAACATTTCTATGGTCACAGTGTGAGCAAGTATTGATATTTGAAACAGACAAGTGCTATTATGTGACCCGGGAAGCGGGCAGAGCCATCAGCAAATCACTCCTGCGTACCACACCTCTTGGCCCAAGAGCCACTGCTTGGTTCTTGACACAGATTTGTGACTCAAATTGCCTACCTGCAGAGAATGCTCCGACTGGGCTCTGTCCCCTTTCAAACATCAATAAAATCGTGGCAGGGACTGTGACAGAGCCAGCCAGGTATTCTCCATCTTCTCTTGCTGCCGTGCAACTGACTCTTCATACTGCCTGCCACTTAGGACTGGGCTTCAGACTAATTTGAAGCAGTAGAAAATGCAAGGGATGTTACCTTCTGAGCTCTGAGTCCCAGTCACAGTGAGAGTGTTTTACATTGCTCTAAAAGGACAGGTAGGCATTCCGGTAAGCCAAAAAGAGTGTGCTTTTATTTAAAGCCTCCTTGCACCATAGAGCAAATGGAAAACAATCTTTGCATTGAAAAGGAAAGAATTTGGAACTTCATAAAATAGAGAAGTAAGTTTACATCGAAAGCCATGACGAAAGCGAGCAGTTTGTGATTTAACTGCAAGGACCGTTTACAAAGCCCAAAGTAATGCAGAGAAAGAAGGACTGAGGGGGAAATGAATAAGGTGGTCGCTACTTTAAAATGGTTCATATTGTACGCTGCAGAGGACCCTGAAGGCAGGAATCCTGTATTTCAGGTACACCGAACCAAAGAATCACAGCATCGTAGAGTATCTCCAGCTGGAAAAGACCCAGAAGCATCACAGAGTCCAGCTCCCGAAGAAGAAATCTGCAAGGAAACTTCAGCGTGGCAGAGCTTTAAGTTGTTCATCTGAGAACATGGGAAGTAAGAATCATTTGAAGAAATGCCCGTGTTCGTGGACAGATGTGCTCAGGATGTGCTACTCATTTCAAAATCGGCATGTGCTCTAAGAAGCGGGTACAGATCTTCTCTTGGAAGGAGGTACAGCTCCTCCTAAAACAAGGGTGTTTTTTCTAGGAGTGGGGGAAAAAAATCAAGATTTCTTTTCTTAAATATCCTGCAAGCTAAAAGTCTCATTTCAGGCAGAGCAAGATATAACCCGATGAGACGGATGGAAGGGATTTGCCAAACACCGGTTACAAGACTTGAAATACACGATTGGGCTGAGGTTCGGGTGACCTTAGAGCTCACGACCATTAAATTGCCTCAAATCCAATTTTGCTGCACATCTGTGGTACGCTTCAAAGTTCAGATGGAGTAAATTCAGTCTACATCCCTCTTTCCTGCAATTTATTACCATCATAGGTAAAATGGCTATTTCATTTGGAGAGGGCTGCGCTCTCATCCTACTTTCCACCAGCGAGGTAGCTTGGCTTATCCAAAAGGACAGGAAAAAATAACCCTCTGCTAACTTTGCTCTTCCTGGGCAATGGACTGTGTTTGCAATCCTTTCATCTAGTCCTAACCTGGGCCTAAGAGACTAATTAAAATCTCGATAAGAACTTTCTTTCGGCCAGAACGTATGCAAGACGTTTGTTTAGTCACCAAGTTCAAGCAGGAACAATCTTTGAAGTAACATTTCCTTTTTTCTTTCCATTCCCTGCCTGCCCGATACCTGCCTGGATGTACTTTTCTAAGGCAGGGGAGTAATTTGCATCTGGCAGGTTAATTGTGTGTGAAGTACACATTGGGACATTTAGACGCAATTTCAATACCTTATGCCAAAGTCAGTCTGGGTGTTTCGTCGTGACAGGAAGACTTTTGGAGACGGAAAGGTCTCTTTGGTGCTAAAAGTGCATGTTATGACATAGAGCTGCTCTGAAGAACGTGAGCTGTAATTAAAGCTGAATTATAGCACAATCTGATATCAAAATGAGTGGGCCAAATGCTGAAAAATGCTGAACAACTGTTAATTAATCAAACTCCCACTGTATCAGTGTAATGCTTTCGGTATCTCGGAATTTAATCTAATTTAATTGCAGCTCCTTCATCTCAGAGAAAAGTTAATTTCCCTGTGGTCTTGAGAGCTGTTTTCCAACCTGTTGCTTGCAAACATTTGAATTGTCTCCAGGAATAATTCAGGGGCCCACACACAGCAACCAAAACTGGACAAGTCTGTGAGGATACTAAAATCGGTACATTATCTGGACAATTTTGATGGAACCACAGTGAGCAAGCTATTGAAAATCACTGACCTAGAGAAAAACTGCACAGAGGTAGATAACTTGCAGAAGAGTCCTTCGGGGATTATCCAGCACGCAGGAGCCTGGAATTTCAAAGGAACTTACATTTGAGTCTCCTTTGAAAACAGCATCCTAAAATCTGACATGGGAGTGGACAAATCAATTTGTTTTCCAGGTATGGATTACACTGAAGGGAATCAGTTGGAAAGCAGGATTTTAAAAGGAAGAGAGCTCAGGAACTGCATACCTTTGTGGAAAGGGTAAATATGAGCCACGTTAATTTGATTGGGAAGATTAACGATCACTTGGATGTCCCTCCCTTGCGCACAAATCACACCTCTAAACTCCAGACTGAATGACATGGGTGAGGAGCGGAGATCATGGCAAAGGATTTTCTTCGTTAAGTTGTCAAACAATTTTGCGTTTATTTAAGGAAATGGTTCTGGTCTTTTCATAGGAAAGAAAGATAGAGAGATACAACAGTGCACTAGGTTTAATACCTGGGAATTTTCCTACATCTTTGTCTGTGCGGGCAGCAACAAGAAAGAAATCTTTAGAAAATTAAGATCTTCTCCACGTGTAATAATAATACCGAGGGATAAAATCAGGAGAAGAAAAGATGGGAATGGTCTTATTCTGATCTCAAAGATGTGTCTGCTTTTCTTTGTATTTCCTCTACTTGGCTGCTTCTTTTCACAGGTTTCAGCTTTTACAGGAAATCTCCTGTACTCTTCTCCATCCAGACTATTTTATGTATGGATGTGGCTTCTAGTGTACCTGCCACCCTCTACTTTGAATACCTTTCACAAACTTCAAAGAGAATTCTTTTAAAGGGAATACAAAGTCAGGGAGCAGAGTAGTGGTATAGAAGCAGAAAGGAAGCACCTCCAAGCTACTCAACGTGAGCCATAAATCACACCTTGAGAATAGCCCTTTCCAATGAAGTGAGGATGTATCTCAGAGCACTTTTGTTCTCGAGTACCTCGGAGAAAACAATGCAACTAAGCAATGCAAAAACAAGAAACAAGATGCTACGCGGTTCAAGATCACCTTGGACTCCTTCCCTAAGGGACAGACTAGCAAGCGCTGTCTATGGTGAGGATGAGGGAAAATGAGAAAGAAACTTGTTTATGTACGTATTTTGACAAAGTATTCGGGCATCCAAATTTCATACAGAATATATTCATCTCTTTCTTTAGCTAGAACTAACACAAATGACCAGTTTAGTTTCCTGAGGCGTGAACATGGCACTTTCTTCAACAATTCTAAAAGGGCAGGAAATTGACGTTGCTTTTTAAAACTTTTTAAGAAACACTTTTAGACTCTCCATTACTCCCATTCTTTTCAACATGTTATTACTGCTGAAAATCATTCATATGCTTCCAAGAGAATTAGCTACTCCTCGGGCCCCAAAAACCGCCGATGCTGCACGTGTTCAAGTTGGCCACTTGCTTACCTTAGATTTGTGATCCGTCGTTAGCGTCTGGATTTTAATTTCCGTTTCTTTCTTCAATTCGAGACAATTACTTCCTCTAAAAAAAGAGGGAAATTGGCAAATGTGTGCCACAAGTTAAACATCTTCCCTTTCAGTCGGTTCTTACTAATTAAAATGTTAATCACAGTTCAAGTGCTGCAGCGTATCGGAGTGAAATTACTTCTTCTAGCGATACAGTCACAACTTACAAAATATTGTTGGATTAACGATCGTTCCGTTCAAACACCACATGATTAATTCTAGATTGGCCCAGCAATTATGCTGTTGCTGAGGATATGTCAAGCATCCTCATTTATGGTGCTCGGTTCCTTTTTCCAGGCTTAAAATACCTCGCCAAGAGAAACCAGTTTCTGCCTGAAAACCTACAGACATATTCATGGCCTTGCCAGCATTTCATCCTCTGTTTTAAAAGTAACTTTTGCTACGTTTTTTGTTGCTTGAGGCAGAGAAAAAGAAATCTTTTCAGTAACTACCTCAAAGGGCAATTTGGGCACTCTAAATCTGAATGCCTACTGAAAGTGTAAGTGCCTCTCTGAGAAAGCAGAAGCGAAGGGGTTGCAGAGAAGGAGGCCTCCTTACCCCTGCAGACCCCACCGACCCGTGTGGATGGATTCAAGCCGTGAGATACCTTATATGACTTGGAAAGCAACCGACCTTGAAGACTGCCCTCACTCCTCCAAGAAGCTGAATACAGGAGGAAAATTCATGGGCTTGAATGCAAGCTGCTACACTTGTTTAATGCAGGAGCAGTGCGTGACTCTTAAGAAACGGGCTGGTAAAATGCCTGCAGAGGGCCCACACTGAAGCAACCTTGACGTGCCTGTGGGTTAGGATACGGATGACTTCTACCTCTCACTCACACAAGTACCTTTACTGAGCTTGGGTCGTGCGCTGGGTGGGATGCAGGTACAGAAAAACTATTCCATTGCAGCTGCAACGGGAATTTCAATTACTGTCTCACTGAAGTCGATATATTTTTGAAGAGTGACAAGCTCCATCTTCACCAATCTTCTTGCTCCTGATTTTCACAGTGATGGGTTTTTACAACAGAATACAAATTCACACATTGGAAGCCTCTGGGTTTTTTTGGTCTGGAATAATGCAATATATTGAGAGGAGTCTATCTTGACATCACTGGGATATTCCCGTGTTGGATCATCAACTGATGCAAAACGCTGTAACCCCACCGGGTGGGTGGAGTCACATTCATTTTATCATCTGCAGCTGGGCCCTAAGAAGAATGGTTGTTGCTTGACTGCAGTAACATTAATCCATGTTTGCTCCAGAAAAGGAGATTTAGGAAACTCTCAACAAGTTTAAATCCTATTTTAATATCAAAGTACTGCTAAACTTATGGAAATTAGCAGAAGAGTTTATCATCCAACAGGACTGGGAAAGCTCTTGCTGAAATCAGTTGTGCCATGTGCCTTGTGCTCCCAGGGGCCATCGGAAGGACTAATCGTTTCTTTTCTAGTCATAGCAAAGACATTTTATGAGAGAGTTCTAACACTCATTTGGCACTTTGACACATTTGACACTTTGGAAGTCATATACAGGCATAGAGATGGGTTCTAACCGCTGTTACCTCAGCCTGAGAAAACACCCGCCAGCCTGAAAGAAAGCATCTTTAATTACACACTGGGTAGCTGCGACTGGGTGTCTTCTGGCTGTAATCCATGTCTGATTTGTCACACACTGTGAGAGACACTGCTACTTAGGTGAATCAAACATATTTTCTCCCAGATTACTCTAATTGGTTCAACTGGTGCATTTTCAGGATCCCAGACATCAAAACCACCAGCTGATCCCTCCCCTGGAAGCGCAGCTTTTGTTCTGTCTCAAGGCAACTTCCAGCCAGGCCGGACACAATAAGAACTGTCCCCAAGTGTGGTGGCACAGTCCGTGGTTACACCATCAAGTCCCAGTTGGAAACAAATACCCAGGGATGGCCCAAGCCAAGCCAAGGTCATGTGTCTATGCTCATATACACATATGCTTGAATTTCTGGACGGTCTGATAAATCAGAGGGATCTTTGTGCGCCCTCAACTTCACTTCAGAATGGGAACAGGAGCATACATATCCCTGTAAGCCTCTCTGAGATTTGTAAGCATTTGAAGTGTCCAACAGAAATAGCACAGGTAGCAAAATCCTGTCCATCTGTCAGTGAATTAGCATGCGATTAAAACATTCGACTTTGCTGAACAATACGTGGTTGACGTTTGTCACAGCATTTGGCAGAAAGGGACCAGGAAAAACTGCACAACAAAATCAGAAGAGAAGGTCTTCTGTACACCTACCAAAAAGCTTCTTTTTTCTCAGGAAGCGTCTGACAACTTCGAGACGAATGCCTTAAAAAGCACTTTATGTGTTCTCTGTCAACTTGTGGTGTTCGTAAAACTTTCGAGACGACAGCCAAAGCGATGGAGCGCGCCCTGTACTCACTGCACCCAGCACCCCTTATTCATCTGATCATTTCAATTCAATAAAGACTTTAAGCCTCAACTGATGTGTTCACTTTGTAGCATGCCCTTAAACACACTGCACAGTTGGGGTAAAGAGAAGGGTGTGCCTAAGTCCCTCGCTGAATGGGCTCTCTGAGGGAATGGCCCTGAGGGAAGGCCTTAAAACACAATGGCTCTGAGGGAAGCCCTCAAAGCACTTTTGATACAGAATTAAAAGCGTTCTCACACAAAGTCTGTGCGGATGCTGGATTGGATTTGGCTGTTAAACAGATATCCAGAGTTACTGTTTTAGTACTGAAGAGTCATCAGATGCCTGAGAGCTCTGGAGTCCGTGGGAAGTGTGGAGTCATGGGGAGGAACGGTGTTTGGCTGTGTATGGGACCTGCTTCTGGAGCGGTCATTTCCAACTCCTACCCTGTTATTTTAACTTGCTGTGATAACTTAAAAGGCTCATCAATAAAGGCTTGGGTTTCCATGAGAGGAGTATTATCAAATTAAGAAAAGACACTGCAAGCAGCCAATGAAGTGATCTCAAACTGGGAATCAAATTGTCAACTACTTTCAGACTTGACCCATTTGGGGTTGTACTCTGGAAAGACAGTTACCCGGTGCTTCCCATCGCTTACTGCACGGACACAGCCGTTGCCATCTTCCCCTTTCTGACAGGTTTCATTTGCTGTTTTGCCCAGGCAGGCAGAGGCACTGGCTGCTTCTTAGGCCAACAGAGACTCGTGACTCTTCTGATGTGAGATTCTTATATATCACAGCACAGGGAAGCCTTTCTCCCCCCACAATAATTAAGGTGCCATACCCGGGGCTCAGTTCACTGTCACCGTAGTAAGTACCTCAATCTTAATTATAAATCCATCTTCTGCTGTGTTATAGTCAATGGCAATTGCATCAAAGCCACATTACATTAATTAGTCTTATAGTTGTTCCCTCTCTGGAGTAGTAGTAGTCTTCTGGAAGGAACTACTCAGATTAGAAGCATTTGGATGCTTGCAGTTCCTCTTTCTTGGACAAAAAGCCCCTATGAGCTTTTGAAAGAGTTCCTCCTGAGCTTTGGATAATTTAGTGAGGAGAATTCTCCTCACCTTCTTTGCTTCTGACAGTTCTCTTTCTGCTCTGTTGCAAGATTCTAGCATGCATACTCAAAACCCACTGCCGTTCCAAGTAATTTATAACCCCAAAAGTATTTATGGAAGAATCCAATGCCAAGGAGGCGTCTATGTTCAGTGTTCAGCGAGCAAGTTGTTTGCCAGCTGCTGTTGCCAAACGACAACAATATGAAATTAAGGCTAACTATTAGCACAGCTTGATATAGGACTAAATAAAGTAATTCCTGCTTTAGGTCACAGTATTAGAGGATAAATCGCTGTCTCGATGAAATGCCAGTCATAAGGTGAAAGGTGGAGAGCAGAAACTGCTGGCAGATGACACGATAGCAGCAAGGCAACGGCAGATCCTGCTACATAATCCCAAATGGGATTGTCAGAGGGACATCTTATTAAAGTCACCCGTATCTTCCAGGAACTTCTCCGGGACAATTAAGAGATTCACACGGATAATGTCACAGGCCATCAGCTAAGGCAAACCAAAACAAGTCGAAGGAATGATACCGATTTCTCCCAGTTGAAGACGTGACGGTTTTTTGTTAAAAACAAACTTCACCTTGACAGCACAGCAAACTAGATTATTCTAACATGTTCAGGACTTGCAAGCCAGCTTTTTCCCAAAAATCAAACAGTTGCTCCTTCCTGGACGTTTGAGCTATTCAAGACCTTGGTCTGTTCTCAATGGAGAATGCGGTGAGACCAGAGCAGACCACAGAAATACAAACTTGAAGCAACTCCTTTGCTTTCAGTTTTCAAACTCTGAGAGCAGGAGACTAAAGAAAGGCAAAACGAGTACAACACTTGTGGCTCATTGCTAAAGCCTTCAGGCAGCTCTTACTCAGTGTGATGTAGATGCCGGTTCGAGCTGCAATTCATTCACAGGAACGACCTTTCTACAAAGGTTTTATTCCTGACCACAACAACCATAACATCTATTTGAAGTCTAAAAAGAGGAAAACTTAAAATAAGACCTTACCCCTTCTTCTTGATTGCCTTCTCTAACATTTTCTCGTACGACACCTTTTCTTTATCATATTGTGCCACTATTTTGTCAATTTGTGTGCAGTGCAACTTCTGCATAGCGCTGTGCTCCTGGAAAACAGTAGGACCTTACAGTTAGCTTGCTGGATTGTTAAGGTTTCGTTTTCTTACAGTGTAAAATAGTGCAGATAACTCTGACAATGGAGTTCACTCTGGTTTAGTCATCTGGTAGTAAAGGTTCCACATGATTCATTTTTTTTCTTTGTTTGAAAAATCAACATCTGCAGCAGATCTGAAAATATGGTACAGGGTTACCTTCAAACCAAACAATGGTGGAGACAAAACCACTCTTTTTGAATAAATGTCCATTTAAGTGCAATGTAAAAAGCCAGATTTACAAGGCGAGATCGCATCATTCCATCTTTCTGAATGTAAAGGAAAACAAAATGCAAATCACTCCCCCTTTCCTCTATGTATCTCGTACCGAACACGGTGCTAGCCCCTTAACCACTGCAAATCAAATCTTTCCAAGTCCAAACAACAGCTAAAAAGCAAATCATGAACAACTGACACTCTGAAGATGTGGCCCGTGAGCCTAAAGGAGAGCAGCAATACTGTTGTTAAGAAATTCCACCTCGCTGCAGAGCGTTCCCCTCTGTGAGCAACGGGAAGCTGTGCAATGCGGCTTTCCACTGTGCCTGCAGACTGCTGCAAATAACCCTTTGTGCCTGTGTTCCACCTCCCCCAACGATGCAGCACGTGCTGATGAGCTGGATGGAAAGGCAACTTCACACCTGTGCAGTGTTTCGCATCGATGTCAACCTGCTGCCACTACTCCGGTGCTGTGATTTACATTGGTGAAGTGGCAGAGGAGGTTATCTATGGAAGGGGCAGAAAAAACTGCTCCTGCTATGAAAAAGTGAATCACTAATGCATGTTACACACTTACTGTAGCGTAGAGACAGTTCCTTTCCATCACAAGGCTGTCCCAGAAACACACTTCAAGGAGCACTTACATGTAGGCTTCCTTAGTGAATGTGTTCTCATATAAGAATGCAAATATTGACTACCACAGAGAGCACTGAATATTGAATTTACATCACAATAGGGGGAAAAAGTTGTTTCTGAATTCATTTTATACTGCTAATATCCAATTGCTCCTCATTTTACCTAATGTGACAAGAAGCCTTGACTTAATTAATACGGCCTCTTTCAGGACTTGATCTCCATTTTCTTTATAGCTCATTTTGCATTTCTTCTACTCATTCTGCTGCTCTTTGTTGTTATTTTCTACACATCTGTGTTTGCCTTATCACCGTTTCTTCCTCTAAAAATACTCATCAAAGACTTTTATGTTCACTTTTACCAAAACATTAACACGAATGTTACGATGCTTTTAAAATCTAGCCTTGGGCCGTCCCTGATCCCTCCAACATCTGCCAAGCACTTCCCCAGGGAATGCACACAGCTTCCAAATGTTGTATTTACAGAGGGGAACTGAATTCTCTGTCCTGCAGAGGATTTAAAGGGAAACAAATATGACTCCATCAACAGTAAATCATGACAGTTTCACCAGGGAGTATTTACACCAACGAGCCAGGTGGGAAAAAATATGGACAGTGAGAAATATGACATAAGCTTGACAGCACCCGTCAGTTGCAGGTGACTTGACTGAGAGCATCTTTCCAACTACCCGCTCTCCTCTACATGAACTGAACACCACAATTCTTGCTGTAAAAGACTCAGCACCAACACTGCAAAGCGTGACGCATCTGCCCACTCGTGCCACTCCTCCAAAAGCTCAGGCCAGGTTTTTCTCTCAAGACAACCGTGACTTAAACCTTCTCTCTTATCACAAACCCACTGTAATCTTTTGCAGGTTCCCCTCTACTGTCACTTACTGCTCATACCCAACTCTATCTTGCATCTGAAACAGATCTATTGTGGATCATATCTCCCCCTCATTTCCTTCCCCGTTCCTCTCCCTGTCCAGGTGACGGAACATGCGTTTGTTTGTGCACGATATAAAAAGATGGAAGAGAAAGATGGGCTATTAACAACCTTCAGAGAGTACTAGGAATCAATTGCCTACCAGAGGTCCCTTGATTAACTTGACCTCCAACCCCTGGAACAGTATTTGAAACAGGGAGCTGACGTGAATTTGATTTTCTGCCTACACTCAAAGGAAAATTTGTCTCAAGCTTCTGTGTCCCAAACTTCTGTCAGTATTCTAAGAAACATGAGTGGTCTCGTAGCACCTTAAAACACCTCAGTATATTCTGTTCTCAGATGCAAAGTTTCAGGTGGTAACGTGTTCTAGATTGATTCAGAACAGGTTTGCGGATCAAAGTCTCCTCGGCTGGGTCTCTCGTGATCTCCTCAGTTTGCAGTTGGAATTCACAGTCCTTTTACGTGAATATATTCCCAAATTAAATGGAATGATTACAGTATAAACTGTTCAGCCAGGGTTCTGACAGGCTGCCTAATTGATCCCAGCAAAACCACTTAAGGGAAAAATAAAGAATCAAGGAGGTGGGGCAAAACCCACAATGAATTCTATTGAAGAGAAGAGGAATTAATTTCCTGTGATACAAACTCTTCTTCCTGCCTGGCACCTCCCTAAAGCAACACAAAAACTCCCGTGTACAACTGAAAACTGAATCCTGGAGGATTTTCATTACAGAATACAAAATCAGGAAATCAAGCAAAAGAAGCTCTGATTTGCAAATCAACAATCCATTCTGCAGAGCAGATCTTATTAATCTAGAGCCCTATGGCCTTTGGTACTGTCGCTTCTGCATTGTGGCATGGAATCTCTTTTATGTTCCTTTTTTCACTATGCTTTATTTCAAACAGTACATATATTCAATCCAGGGTTTCTTTAAAAGCATTGTCCTGGCTTTGCAGAACTTGATATATGTACTGTTTACATGATTCTCAACCCTGAGTAAAATCTCAACTCCTAACTATTCACAGACTTTGTGAAATCCAAAATTTTGCTTGTTTTCTGCAAGCCACTGCTCTGACACAAAAGAATGGTCAGGTTTCTATCACTCACAGACTGGCTGCCTAGTAATATTGATGCTAAGAACAGTGAGCTTTCTGCCAATCTAATGATCTCTTACCTATTTAAACTAGAAATCTTATTTTTCCCCACACATAAGTGAAAAAAGGAAGTGTGAAGACTGTACCTCCACCAGCCCAAACACCTTTTTCTTTAATAAAAGGATTAATAACAGCATAAGGTGAAGTTATGTGTGTGTGTGTATACTGGGTATTACACTTGTAAGGAGATATGTCATGTATGGAAACCAAATTAGTGGTAACATGCAGAGGGAGGTTAGGAGAATGTTACTGTGTCTTCTGAGTCAAAATGGCTGAAAGACTGAACAGGAGTAAAGGAAAGATAGTACCAAAGAAATAATAGAGTGCTGTATTCTCAAAAGCCTGGCACCACTTCACTTTTGTATCAATCTGGAATTGTGGTACGTGTAATAGTCCTGCCTATACCCTGACAACACAGACTGATGTTCTTTCATACAGAGCAATCAAACCTTGCCAGCCAGCGTTTCAGTGGAGCTGCTGATACCTCTCTACACTGAGCAGATGCTGCTGGTAAGAGGGATCCTTACTGCTGTCATCTTCCTTAGCTGGCTCTGCCCAGGGCTACCAGATTATCGTCTACGTCGCTTAGGTAGGAGCTCTTTCCTCTCAGCCTGCTCTCTCTCCTGCTCTTGCATGCATCCATTTTCCAAGGCCATCTTTAGATGGAAAAGTATTGGAGTGTTTCCTTAGACAACATGAACGATTCCCTTCTGCTTACTTATTCTGGAGCGTGTATGAGAGCCAATCTATTTCTGGAACTTTGAAGTTCAGCCTGCTTAATACACAGGCTAATCACGGATAACCAACTGCAGAGTCCTCCTGCTCCATATCATCTGATAAAATACATCAAGAACAGTGATAAGTACACCAAGCACTTTCCTAAGATCATCTGTGAGCTAATATGGCCACACTTTTCTGCTCAGACTCTCCACACTCAAGAAGCTGCCCTTACTAAAGCCTTTAGCAAGGGATGCTCTAGACAAGAGCTTTCTCGTTAGGACAGACTTTGTACTTAAGACCAGCAGGATGCAGGCTGGCTCAGACCTAAAATAGCTGTGCTTGAGCTAATGCTGAAAGCCCTTCTGAGTGCACAGCATTTTCAGATTGTGGCTGGCAATTTTTTTCCTCAGATGAGAGGAAGCAAGAGCAAGCCTGAACAGATGGATCATTTTTTTAACCTTAGCAAGTGCAGTCTTGGCTAAGATATCCTTACACTGCTGTGGGTCACATCTACCAGGAACATCACTGAGTATGGCTGCTCTACATAACCATGGTACCCTTTCCCTGTGCAAAAAGCTGCTACAGCAAACTGTTAGATGTTGTCCAATGAATGAGAAGGCAGCACTGGAAATTAAGAAGTCTCTTAAAAGATCAACCCTATGAAGGTTTGAAAACTGTCCATGCCTAGAATTGTGGATGCACACAACATTTAAATGGAGGAATGACTCATTTCCCTTCTGCACAGAATTAGCAAGAGGTCTGAAGTGGAACCGTTTAATTTTCTTATACTACTTTTAAAACTAAGAGCCCCCAAAAAGCATCAATAATGGAAAGTAATTTCTTCATACTTCATTGTACAAACAGAAGTCTATACAAGTCCCAAGTCTAAACAACAGTCATGAAAATAAACACAAAGATGGATATGTGATACGAAAAATGCCCAGGCACATCAGCTCTGCAGTGAAATCTGCTATTGGCATGAGGATAAACTGCCCCAAAAGCCCACAGTGAATTTGTATTTATTGCCAAAATTGAGAACTTAAAGACACTTTTTTTACTGGTTGTGCCTCTTTCTGCTGTTCCAATGTTAAAGAGCAGGAGAAAATGGACTGTGATTTTCTAATATAAAGCACATTTGTGATAGTGTTGTAGGTATTTGTGACATCACTGTCAACGGAACCAAGCCAAAAGCTGACTATAAGGTGGTTAAAGTAGAGATGTGAGGAGGAATAGGGCATTTCATTTTCAGTGACACACTCCAGTTTTCTTTGGTGACTCTGCAGTTTCTCCAGTGCCTGTCTTTGATGCAGCACCCTCTCATCATTAAAGCCTTTTTTCCCCCAGGTTGCCTGTCAATATGTCGTGCAAGAGGGAGCTAGAGAAAATCATTACCTGGAAAAGGTGAGCTTTGGATGCTTCTGTGGGTCAAATGAATGTGCACTGAAACTCAGACAGACAAACCAAAGACTGCTTAAGGGAAAGACTGCTCAGTGGAGCATATTTCAGTATATTTAAAACGTCTATGCCTTTCTTAGCGCTACAACTACTGTTTCTTAGTTTTTCCCTGCAATTTAATTAGGAGCTGTCTGTGCCAGTGAGCACTGATGCTTTTTTCAATGACAGTGTGTTGCTCAGAGAGCTCTTAATGATCCTACCTTGGCATGTTTCTTCTTTAAGGCATTCAGCTCTTTCTGTTGTTTCTTTAAATGCTTTATATAAGCCTACAAAAAGAGAACTTGGATCAGTTTTTTCTGTGGTCATATTGGCCTTAACCAGATAAAATTCTGGCTGCTTAGATAATTAGGATCACATCTCGAAAAGCTTGTGTCCATACTTACCTTCATTTGCTTTAAATCTTCTATCTTCACTTGAGGAATAAGGTCTATACCTAGGAAGGTATTGATACTATTTATCTAAAACTTCATACACACTAGTGTTATCTCATACTTTTAAATCCCATTTTTTACTACACAAACTTTAAGTTAGCAACTAATTAATGTTTTTCACCACATAAAAAAGAACCACAGCTTCATGAGAAAATTATTCATTAAAATATAGCTAAGACACAGTTAATTTCCTTTTCAAATGGACTGCTCAATCAATTGCCCTGTGAAATGAGAAATGAATCGATGATTGCATTTGAATCTCTGTGACGCTCCAGTTCTCAGGTGTCAAAACTCATCAATCTAAGAACTGAAAATGCTCCTTTTCTGAACAGACAGCAAACCGTTTATGTACACTAAAAATGAACCAGGTGAACTTCCAAAGTTCTGTTCAGAGCTGGAGACTGCTCTGGCACCACTTGTTTCAGAGTGGAGGCTTCTTGACTACAGAAAGGTTTAACTGAGGTTTGAAACACAAAAATTGCAGTAGTGCAAATTTACCTGCAGCCTGTGTGTTAATTTGCCTTTGAGTTAATATCAGGCTATGACAAAAGGAGCAACAGTACATTCCAAGACTGAGGGAGAATTAAAAATGGAGAAGAAACATGAAATCAAAGGGAGTGAAAAGCCTAATGAAAATTCAACAAGCAAATCTATCAAACAAGACTAATGGTACTATTCAGTTGAATGACAGCACGTTAACTGCAATACAAACAAACCCAATCTCATTTCCTCTTTATGCTTTAATAAATGTTGTGACATGTTACAATTTCTTAAAACTACTAACCACATCTAGTGTGGAATCATTAATAAAAATGTCAATGCAATGCCAGGGGAGTTGTGATGGACAGGTTTTGGTGAGGTTTTAAGGAGGAATATTCGCCTGTAAGCTGTAAACTTATTTATTTAACTGCTTTTACTAGTGTCTGTGGGCTATATGATCCCCCCTGCCTTGAAAAGGACTTTCTGCCTTTTAAGGTGAATTTAACTGGAAAATATTCTGATGCTGTAAATGAGGGAGGCAGGCAATCTCCTTACAGAACACAAGCTTTCTTAAAAACATTAGATTTTGCTCAATTATATGGTATTAACACTAGTCTAGCAAATGAGGCTGGAACAGATTTAGGCACAGATAGAGGCTGAAGTTTCCAAAAACACAGAGCACTTAGCTGCTACTAAAAGTCAGAGAACGAAAAGCCGCAATGTTCTCTTGCATCTGAAAGCCTTCCCTAGACACCTGTCTTGCTGGATATCCAGATTTCTAACAGTAACGCAAGTCATACGCTGTAACAACGGTAGAATTCCTCAGAACCTAAAAGATCATTGAGATAAGTAATACAAAATAAGGATCATCACGTGGGATATAAAGTGAGCAGCTTTGTTTTAAGAATAGGGGTGAAAAAGGTTGCAGACAAGCACGTCTAAGTACTGAAATGTCAGTTTAAGACCGGGGCTGCATCAGGTGTGCTGCGTTCTAAACAAACTTGCTTGGGATTTCTTTTTAAAACACAGACTAGTTTACTTTGTTCATCGAGTCTGACTCCATGGCAAAAGGGAATTAGCTGCCAACCCCATCAAATCCCATGCTTAATTAATGACTAATAAAACTAACACTTTTGTGTCATGGTGATGATACGTGAAATACGAAAATACCTCGCTGCATAACATAACCTGGGTTTTACACCAGGGAAGAGCTTGGAAACAGTTCAGGTGCCACAGATGACCTGTTTTATTGCCAAAAGGGACTCCAGAGAAAGATCTCTTCATGTGTGCATTCAGCCACATCTGCCTAAGCTTTAAGAAGAGCAGCCTATGTTCCTTTTCACCCTTATCCATCCCTCTGGGCCAAGGTGGAGGAAAGACACTGAAGTAGTTTCTAATGCTTGTGCCCAGTTAACAGAAACATTTATTGTGCGTTATTCAGCTGGACAAAATTGTTTTCTACATCTTCATTACCTGTGATGATATGTGAGAAACAAATCACCTCGTTTGACTCTGTCATGTGATTTTGTAGAGCGAATAGTAAATAGTGAGGAAAAAATACTTATTCCCTTATAAATGAGCACATTTGATATAGGTATTTTTCTACAGGAAACATGTCACTTCCATAATCACTATTCAGAATAAAAACACACATTAAAAATGTTTCTAATTGTTGGGAAAGCTCTACTGAATCCACTGAATTCTAAATACCTTTAATTACTTAAAGCTGCAACTCTGCCAAGGGATTTGTGGAGGGAGGAAAGAAAGAGCAGAAGGGTTTCTGTGGAGTATACCAGAAAAATAGTCACTCCTATTGGTGTTCCTCCAGCAGATCTTTAGTAAACAGCTCCCAGAGTCACGCAGGTTTCTACCACTGGCAGTAGGCAGAGAGCTTCACAAAGAGGTCAATGAGTAAAATGCAGCCAAATTGCCTTTACGCAGCCATTTCAGCACTATGCAAGATCTGCAATTACCTTCCAAAAGGGTAGGAATGAATACAACTGCAAAACTACAACTGAGCAGTGAGTAAGCACTTCTCTGGGACTTTCTGAATGACTCCAGAAGCGAGGGAGTGGCAGGTGATTTTTGTCTACCTTTCTTAGCGTCGGTCCCCGATCCAAAGCCCGCGGTGGTACTCGGCCGAAGCTCGGAGCTGCTCTGAGGCGTTACGGTGGCTTTGGCATTGCTGGCTTTTCCTTTTCTGTCATTCTTTGCAGTGTCATTTGGTACATCAGCTATATCACTCTGAAAGAAACAATCCCACCGTCATAAATTCGTTGTTTTACCTGTAGTATAAAAGTAGGGGTATGGGAAATTCCTGAACTTGCTTACTTTAAACATGGTTTAGAAACCTGCAACATCCTTTCACACAGTATACTCTGTAAAGTATCTGTAACCTATTTTAAATGGCTACCTGAAATATGAGTCCTTTCTTGTTTCTTACAATGTCTACTCCTAAGGGGTGTCAGCGTGATCCATCAAGAGTCAGTCAGTGAATGGTACTTCAGTATATGCTAACAGAAACCAATAGATTTCAGGGCAGGACAAAGAGGCTTATGTTTGAAAATGAGGACTGATAAGGTAACATGGATCGACTGGAGAAGCACTAGTTTAAGAATAAAACAACGTAGCATGGACACAAATGGGCTGTGTTTTTCATTCAGTTCTACTTACAGTTTCGATACCCATAGCTCTCATTTGGTCTGCTCTTTTCTCTGTGATAGATAAAAACTTCTTTGGATCTGACAAAGCATCCACAATATCTGTAAGAAAAGAACAATAATATGTCTATGATCTTCAGAAGCATTTGGAAACTAATCTTTTAGGAGAGGTTTACTCTACCCTTGTTGTTGTGAGCTGTGGCTTGAAACAACAGCCCGACTTTCCACAGTGACCTTGGCAGGACTGAAAGCGCTCATCGCACATCACCCAAGCACACTAGGAACATGAGTCACTTTCTAATGCATCGAGAGAGTGGTATTAACACAGGTACTTTATTTAGGAACTCGTTCCCAGTTGATGACACTACAATTGGAGACCAGGAGGGGAGCCACAAAGCACTACAATAACGCATTCAGACCACAGCGGTCACCTGTCTCCGTGATCCTTCTGAAACCTTAACTTCAGTTTATGGAGAAAAGGGTCACTGACCTTGGTTAATCAACCTTCCTTGTAAGAGTGGTAACTTAAGAAAGGAACTTTGAATGCCGCAGCCTGACTCATCATTTACTACAAAATAATATCATTTAATAAACTGGGAGGCTTTGTCCCAGTCATAGGAGGGCCACGGACAATGTTTCCCTTGCAAGGAAGCTGTTTCTCTGCAGAATGTGGCTGAGGTCTATTTTTGGCTGCTTATAAGTAAAAGATAAATGCTTTTTTACCCTTATAGCCTAGATGGTCTCACATAATAGGCCATTAATTCTGCAATGACAGTTTGGACACTCAATTTTCATCGTCATTTGAATTTTGCTACAGTTTTAAGTCATCTTTTCAGCCATTTTCCAGTGAGCTTACAATGATGCAAGATAGAAAAACTTGTCCATTGGCCAGATGTGTAACAAAATCCAACTAATCTGAAGCTTTGGAAAGAAACTTGCTCTCCTTCTTGTGCAAACTAGGGGCTAGACTGCATCAGCTCCCTTCCAACCTAAGTTGTTCTATGAAATGATCCTCTGAAGTCACCGGATGCAAAAAAAGCAGGGACAGGGCTGTCATTCCAACACAAGCTGCATGAAATACATAGCACCACCCCTCATAGCTCTGATTGTCCACAAAAACAGGTCGTCTCCAATAGCTGTTATCACAGAATCACAGAATGGTGGAGGTTGGAAGGACCTTTAGCGATCATCCAGTGCAACTCCCCTGCAGAAGCAGGTCCCACCTAGAACCCACACTTTAGGCATGACTTCTCTGATCATTTAAGTGGGACAAGCTACACTCTCAAAACATTATTTCTCTCTCCATGAACTATAAAGAGAGATGAGTCAAATTAGTTTTGATGGAAACACCTGAGATATCTGCACTGTAGGTATCAGGACTGGTCAGGGGAAAGTCATCCCCAGTACCAGAGCAGATCAGTATCACCTCTGTTTCCTCTCCCACAAGCCAGTCTCCACAGAAACAGCCCTAGGGTCTGATCTCTACTGGTTTCTACACATCTTAGTTTTGATCTGAGACCAATACAGCCCCAGCACAGTGAGATATGAAATCTGTTTGCTGTGGACTGTATAGAAAATGGCAAGAGGTGACCATTCTAAAGAAAGCCAAAGGAGGAAGGTCATGAAAATCCTAACCTAGTTCTATTTCTTTTTCCAAATGCTCTCAAAACTGTCCTCTGTTACCAAATCTATCTATAAACATTCAAGAACTCAGAAATGTGGTTACACAGTTCTTCAAACTGAAATAGCGGTTTGTTTTCTGTGATATGAGCTGAAGAACTGCCAACTCATAGGCAGGGATATGAGACCGTGCTATGATGAAGGGGAAGAAGATGAAGAAAGTCTATAAGTTGTCCTACTGCTTTTAAACATTTGCCAAATTTGCAAGTGTTATGAGCCAATCATGTCTTCTGAGATTTTGTTCTTACACACAAAAAACATATAAACTTGCTTTTCAGCTGTAATAACGGCCTTCTAGCTCAGCACTGACTTTTCCTAACTTAGGAAGCATGTCTTTTTTTGTCCTTGGCAAGCTCTCTTCAATGAAAATCCAGGACTACCCTTGTAACATGATGTGTCATTTGGAAATGGAACCCGATTATCACGAGCACTGAGGTAAAAAAATGACTAACACGTCTGGGAGAGAGAGAGACCTTTGTAAATTGTATCGCTAACCACACGAGCGCATCACCAAAGGCTCAGCCTTTCTACAAGGGAATGTGACTCATCACTGCTGCTCACATTGTCGTTTTGTCCCCTGCTTACGTTCTTCTTTCTCCCCAGGGGTGAGGAATAGCATTTGGTAGAAGAAGCATGATTAAATATGAGACTACAAAAATCACTGGAGTAGCACATTAGAGAGGACTGTACCCACTAGCCTAAGCAGCCCTGCTTACTTACGTACACACTTCTATTATAGAAGGTTCTCTTTGGAGAATGTTACTTCATTTGCATTCATTCTGCCAGTATTGTGTTACATTGGGAAGAGAGTAGCTGATGCAAATAAACCATTAGAAATGACTAAAGTTGTATGAAAAAAAGTCATGCACCTTTTAAAGCTTACAATGCATTACCCCATTCTAGTTATTATTCAGTGCAGGTTGTTAAATCTTACTCATCCAGGTTAAAAAAAAATGAAGTAAAAAAGAAAGGAGGCAGCTATTGAAATGAGTTATACCTTCCTACAGGTTTGCTAAAACAGCCTTGGGGATCCTAATGATAGCTCACAAAACAATGAGATGTTCACTACAGATGAGAAGTAATTAAAACACACACGCCAACGGAATACTAATGATTCCACCCAAGTATCTGAAGTTATTTCCCAGGTGTTCGTCACGCTGTTGTTCTCTATCAATGTGAAAAAATACACAAGATTTGTTAAAACTACCTGGGAAGGGAGAGGAGAACTAAGAACGGAAGTTATTTTGCTGATGCTAACATGGAGCCTGTTTTTCTCCCCACTGACAGTAAGCTCTGACAATCAGTTCTCTCGTTCTAGCAGTATTTCACTGCAATGATAGTGTTACTTAGGGCTAGTCATGTTTTTCCATGTCTCCACCTTTATCAGATAAAACATCTGTAGAGATGCTGACAATGTAGAAGATGAACCAGTGCTGAACTGCACACAACACTTATAAATGCTAATTTTTCAATCTCTTTTTGAAAAACAAGCCTTTCACTTGTGAGTTTGCACAATGCAGCTTAAAAAAGAAAATCAATATACCTCTTCTCCCCATGACCAGTAGGCTCAGCAGCTTGAACCACAGAAAACTGAACTAAGAAACTCCTAGAAAAAGCAGGGCATCATTCAGAAAAACATCAATCCCAAATCAGAAGTGTGTTCCTACTTTAGAAAATATTTTAACTGAGTGGTTTACTGTTAAAAGTTTCATTTCAGGAAAGAGTTAAACCATATGGTTAAATGTGTTCCTTAGAAAAATGCAGAGAGGTTTTGGATGCTGAGTGATTTTACTGTCTGTTTTTAACAATATGCCAGTATTCCCAAGAATAAAAAAAGGTGATTTTGTTTGGAAAAAACACTTGTCTGGATTCTACATCAGTTGTTTATACCTATAAAGCCAAACAATATAGCTAAAGCTCATGCCAAACTTACAAATATATGTCAGAAAAAAACGTCATTAAATAAAAACTCAAAGGAAGATTCTTCCTGGGGCTGTTTAGTTTGGAGAAGAGGAGACTGAGGGGAGATCTTATTAACATTTATAAATATCTAAAGGGTGGGTGTCAGGAGGTTGGGACATCCCTCTTTTCTATAGTAGCCAGCAACAGGACAAGGGGTAAAGGGATGAACCTGGAACACAAAAAATTAAATGTAAGAAAAAACTCTTTCCCTGTTGAGGTGAGGGAGCCCTGGCACAGGCTGCCCAGAGGGTTTGTAGAGTCTCCTTCCTTGGAGGTCTTCAAGACCTGCCTGGACATGTTCCTATGCGACCTGATCTAGGTGATCCTGCTTCTGCAGGGGGGTTGGACTGGATGATCTCTAAAGGTCCCTTCCAACCCTGCCATTCTGTGATTCTTCCTAAAATGTCAACATGCTGAGATAACTACTATTAGCTTATTTTCCATCCTATTTTATCATTTAACAGATACATTTCATTATCATTAACACCAAGGTAAGCACTTAGTCTGGAGGCTGACTCCTGAACTGAAGACACAGGTATTCCAGGGAGCTCCAATACGAAACGTTTCCACTTCTCCAGCATTGCTTGTCTGCTGCTGGCTAGCACACTGACACTCCAGTACTTCCACACCAACACTCAAGATGTACAGCACACCGAGATACAGGTTTCTCTCACCTCCAAAACCGTCAGGCACGTATGTTTTAAGCACAATGTTGCAGAAGACCGTTGGAAGGGAGAGTGGTTTGTTGCCCTCGTTCCGAAGGGAAATGTGTCGGTAACCTGCTTGCAGACCATCCAGAGGCAGGATCCTCTGACCAATCAACTTATTATTGTCATCATACACTGCTATTCTCAGGACAGCAAGATCTGGGAGAATAACCTGCAAAGCCATAAAATGAAGAAGTTCAATGACTCTTAACACAGTAGCAGGCTCCTCACCTCTCGTAGTTGAACCACTCACTCAATATGCCATGAGATCGTCATCGCTGTAAGATGTCACTCCCTGCAAACTGCACACTTCAAGATGAATCTTTTAGGTAGATTTCAGAACATTAAAATCTTGCAGTTTAGAGTTACACTAGTTAAACATTTTGCATATTTCTTTTTCAGTATCAAAGACTGGTGATGTCAATAAGAAGGCAGGTAAATACCAGATGGGAAATGACAGATACAGTGGCAATCGAAGGGTAGGTAGTGCTGAATCAGGAGTTCTGACAGAAAGATGGGATTTGGGATGTATCCAAAAGAGCAATGAAGAATTAAAAGAGTGTAAAAGCACCAGCTGATGAGGATGTAGGCTGAACTAGGGGTTCTGCAAAGGGGAGAAGCTAACAGAGAAGGGCAGGCTGGGGCGAGAGACCTGCTGCCAGCTGAAGTGGATGTGCTGTACTCCCAACACGAAGGGTACACGGTACACATGGTGGGCAGGGATGCTGCCAGCTATCTGCATCTGTCAGCTCCCATCTGGGCTGACCAAAACAGTAATTAGAAAAGCCCCTGCTTTCCCTGGAACAAAGGTGCTGCCTCTGTGCACTGAGCAGTGAGAAGACAGCCCGAGAGATGCAGTTTCTCTGCCAGCTGGCCTCAGTTTATGCTAGGAAAGATCTTCCCATTCTCTCCCTACCCGACTCTACTCATAAACACTTATGGGACAAAAGGGAAGACCTAAGTAAACTGCATCTCCACTTAGACCGTCCCTGCCACTTTTCAGTCTTAGGGAGCACCAAATAAAACATTTTGATCTCCAAAGCCACCTGAGCTATTCACAGACGTCCTGCTCTACTTGATTATAGCTTAGCACTCTCGGCACAAGTTACACCAGCACTTACCCCACCATCCCCCTTACACAGCTGAGTGACAATACAGAACTTGGGGTAGAATGACTGAAGCTTTATTTTAACTCAAATAAACACAAGAAAATATGACAGAGGAACGATCAATCACGTTACCTGAGAACAACTGTGTAGGGTTAACCATCAGCTTGAGGAGAACACTGTAACCCAAATAGGGCAGGTAAGATCTCTCCTCTGCAGGCCACAGATGAGCATGTCTTTCTTTACATGATGGGCTCAGATACAGACTTGCTAAGGAGCAGGAGTGGGGACTAAGCAGTTTATCGCTCCCTCCCCACTAATTTGTTCGATGGTATCCTGGTAGGCATGTCCACCCTTATGACTTTTCAGCACTGTGAACCTCACGCCTTCATTCCTTTCAACTAGAAGAATCCTTCCTGCTGCATTTATGTCACTCATCTGCATGGTCATCAATGTATGCCTTGATCACAATGATAAGCCTGATATGATACGGGCCTGAGATGAAGAAAAAGAATCTCTGGGTTGATTTACAGTAGGAGTTACTCAAGAGAATGTGCAGCCCTGTAATTGTTCATTGCAGAGTAGAGCAGAATAAAACAAGGAGTATCGGCCCTGTCCACTGTAACCACACCAGGATACACAGGTATCCCCCTTTTCTGACTGAAGCTGTGCGTTCTGTACTTTATGGGTCCTTTGATGTAAGAAATCAGAAAGCAGCAGATGCTTGCCATATGCTCTGAAGCCATGGGCAGCATGACTGCCTGTCATTGTACCTAAGCATCTTCCCCGGGCCTCTGCATATACAGAGAAAAGTCATGTTAATTCCAGAATATATTTGAGTCCAGAAAATCTTGCATTAACTAACTTTCTAGTAAAAAATGGTTATAGGGATAAGAAAGCAGATCTATGTATAATCCACCCTGGTATATATCTGTGTAATATACCCAAGCATGAAGCATTACCACTGCTCGGCAAAGTCTGTCACTTGTGAATATAAGAGAGTTTTGCATGACAATAAAACAGGTGCAAGCCAAACAGACGTTACCCAAGACAGCACTGCTGACACATAGAGTCTGCATGAAACTCCAGCTGACAGAACAAAAATAGGAATAATATATATATATATATATATATATATATATATATATGAGTACCATAAAGAGTGAGAGAGAAAAAATGAACAAGGATGACTTATCTCTCTCTTTACATCCCCCATACCAAGTGAAAAAAAAAAGGGCTGTTTTTCTTTTGTTGTCAAAAATAAAAGGTACATGATGCACATGGACTACTGAAGGAGGGAGCTGGCAACACGTCTAAGGAACACAGCACCCTTCCGACTTTTCCATGTAATAACATCGACTTTAGCTTCAGATGCGGTATCTCACCTGCCCTTTGGGCTGAAGGAACAGTGAAAGATAGCAGCCACTGCCAGGGCAGGGAAGAAGAAATCTCCAAGGAATGATGGTGTCCAGCAGCAGGGGCTCATTCTGAGCAGATTGCATACCTTGAACACAGGCATGGCCATGGAGGAGGTGGCTACCTCCAAGTAGGAAGAGGAAGCAAAGGGGAGGGAAAACCAAACAGAAACAAACAAACAAACAAATTCATGTGACAGCTACAAAGTTATCCATTGGTAAAATAAACCAAAGTCAAAAAAACCCCAAACCACAAACAATCTCTGAAAAGCTTATTTCAGCTTTAGATTGTTTACTGTAGTGAACAGGAATCCTGCAACCCCTTTGTCATGGGAGCAAAACTAATGTGAGCAGTCAGATTGAAGCAAGGAGAGGTGGCTGAAGCGAGCAAGGATGCTCATGTGCAAAAGGGCTGGCAACCACAATCTGTGCTTTTCAAACACCCTACCTTTCGAAACACAAAGGATTCTTCGTTGTAAACAGGGTTCAGACCGTTGTTCATCACCATGCGCGTTCGGAACTCTTTCCGTATCGTGTCCGTGGGCAAACCGTACATATCCACTTCTACATAGGTACCGATTTTCTTGTCTGATAAGAACTGACCAGATATGACCTGCAACGTGAGAACAGAGCAGTAAGAAAAAGCAGAGAATAAAGTGATATAAAGGATGGAGCATTTGATGAATGCTGGAAGGATTGGTGGTGTTCTATTGACAGCTGCCTGAAAAATGCTTTACACAGAATAGATATTTTATCTTAGAAAAGCTTTTGTTCTGCACCTGGGAAGGAACAATCCCATGCACCAGTACAGGCTGGGGGTCAACCTGCTGGAGAGCAGCTCTGCAGAGAGAGACCTGGGAGTCCTGATTGATAATAAACTAAATATGAGCCAGCAATGTGCCCTCATGGCCAAGAAGGCCAATGGCATCCTGGGATGCATCAAAAAGAGTGTGGCCAGCAGGTCAAGGGAGGTTCTTCTCCCCCTCTACTCTGCCCTGGTGAGGCCTCATCTGGAGTCCTGTGTCCACTTCTGGGCTCCTCGGATGGAGAGGGACAGAGAACTGCTGGAGAGAGGCCAGTGCAGGGACATCAAAATGATCAGGGGATTGGAACATCTTCCTTATGAGGAAAGGCTGCAGGAACTGGGGCTGTTTAGTCTGAAGGAGAGGGGAGATCTCATTAACATTTACAAATATCTAAATGGTGGGTGTTAGGAGGCTGGGGAAGCACTTTTTTCTAAACATAAGAAGAAACTAGTTTACTGTGAGGTGAGGGAGCCCTGGCACAGGTTGCCCAGGGAGGGTGTGGAGGCTCCTTCCTTGAAGGTCTTCAAGATCCGTCTGGAAACGTTCCTATGCAACCTGATCTAGGTGACCCTGCTTCTGCAGGGGGGTTGGACTAGATGATCTCTAAAGGTCTCTTCCAACCCCTACCATTCTATCATTCTACAATAAGTCCTTAAATATATCCTTAATTTGAAATGATTGTGCTCACTCTGCTATGGTACGAACAGTCACTCAGTCTCACTGATGCTTTCACTATGTTACTAAAGAACATCAAATGGAACAACCAGATTGGGCACTGTTAACTCTGCAACTTCAAACTTTCTGTTCAGAAGGAGTCTCATCTATTACAGTCCTGACTACAAAGATGTGAAAGGAAGCTATTGCTCTGCTTTTACTTGGGTAAGGGTTTTAAATGAATCATATATCAGTCTAACTCTATATCACATGTCTAGGAAATGCAGGATAATTGAAAAGCAAGCAAATGATAGAACCCACGACTCCTCTGTATTGTTATGTATATTAAGACTTGTGGCTGAGGGGCTACCATCACTGGTATCAGTCCACTCAACTCTTTTGTAACAAAGTTTATATCCCTTTTTAAAGTGAGTTTTAGTCACACTGGTGGTAAAAGACATGATTTAATAACTATCTCTAATGGCACTTAGCACTCATGTTCTTACCACCAGATTCCACTTCCTTCTTGGAGAGACTGTGCTGCCATTAACATTAAAGAAAAACAACATAAATCACAAGTTTTTGTTCTTCTGAAGGTGCAAATGAAGCTTAGATAAATATCTAGAATGTACAATGAACTCTTGGTCAGAGAGTCTGAAATTACCACGCTGCATGTCGAAAGTGATAGGTGAAAGCTTATGTCTTTTGTTAAACTGTGCGTATTTCAGCAGAAAGAGTAGTGCCAAGTCACAAAATAGGTTTCACAGTTGTCAGTCTCCCTTCAAAAAGTGAGATCTAGTCATGCTGTAGAACTACAGCAGACGTTTTATGGACTTTTTTACTCCTCAGTAAAGTAAGGACCTCTATGTCTTGTCTGTGTGTGCCCATATTCCTCCTCGCTCTGTGGTGACAAGTGATGTTTGCATGATTTCATGCTGTCCACACAAATTAACTTCACTCATTCATTCATTTGTGAGGGCTGATGTAATTCAAAAAGAGCACAAGGAGGTTAAAATTCAGTGATAACGTATAATTAACAAACCATTTCTAATTCTGTGGTGTTACCCTCAGATGAATCAAACACAGATGTCCGAGCCAGTCATCACAAAAACAACAACAATGGAAACAATTTGATGAAATCCACGAGATCCAAATTCATTTTCTGTACACATCCTACTCGTATTGATGTTTACAGGGGATTTTGGATGTGATAAGATGACAGAAGTCTGTCTGTTGCTGTTTTACCTGTACAGAACATGTTGCAGCAATGACACCATCTACAGGAGTTTCAGAGAAAGGGTCAAACGTTCGATCTGGTCGTCGCATGAAATCTGGTTTAAGTAGATACCTTATTTCAAGAAAAAAGAAGAAAATTGTTCTTGTGTGGAAGACAAATTTGCATTAAATACAAAGAAAATGGATGTTCTAGCTTTAAACAACAAACTCCACAGGTCTGTAACATACAGAGTATCATTCTAGCTGCAAGTGTAGGGAAGTAAAGGGAAATATGGTTGTCGAGAATACAGATAAATGTTCATCTTAGTTTTGAATTATCAGCTACTGAGAGATGAAATCAACCCTAGATTTTAAGATGAAAAGAAATTTAATATTATCAAGGACATTTCAAAATAACAATATATCTTTAAAATACAGTGAGTGATCACAAAATAGAAAGTAGATGCTTTAATTTGTTTTAATTCTTTAACACTTTGGAAAAATACAGAGGGCTTTAATTCCTTTCAGTGATGCAGTTCCACAGAGTTAAGACTCACACCATAAATTTCAGTTGGAAGCTAATTTTTTCATCTGAGTTCTAAAACCCCGGGGGAAACAGCTGATAATGTCAGTGCTGACAGATTGTTAATTATAGTAGCATAAAAGGTACTACCATCATAACACTTACAATGCATCCCTGAGGACTATACACTGGATCAACATATCAATGAAGCCCATACGTGCTCTGATGAATCAAAACCCAGGGATTCTGCCATCAAAATGAAACAGCAGTTGATCATAGAAATGTGCTGCTACACGACAGAGGTTCTCTTCCATGGGTGGAAGAAAATGTGTCACTGGAGTCACCTTACTAATTCTGCAGCCATGACAGACACCAGCTGCTAGAAGATCATTTTCTATCCACCTTTAGTCTCTCTAGTGAATCCCTGGTATACAATGTTGTAAAGGCCTAGACAGAAGTCAGGAGTAATTAAAAAATACTGGAAAAATTCCAGTGGAAACAATGTCAATGTTTTCTCTATTTTTATCCTAATGTGATATTTCTGCTTATGAAAGCAATGTTCTGTGTTTTCCTCAATTATAAATGTGTGTGATTTCTTACTATTTTATTAAAGCAGGCAGTAGGGAACTATCAGAAACATCCTCTGCTTCCAGTCTGCTGAAATAAAAAATGCTGAAGCTACAGTGACTTGATTGTGTTTCACCAGCATGGAGACTGTAAATTGGAGAAAGAAGTAGTACAGGCAGGAGGAAACATTAACTTTTTGTTTCCATTGCCCTGAGTGTTTCCTGTGACTGAAACAGCATCGTACTTACAATGCATATCAAACTGTTACCACTAGGTTACTGTAATACCAGAAGATTGACAGAAGAGGCAAGGAATCTAGTTGACAATGATGTCTGCCCTTCAGAGGATTTGGCAAGAGCAAATAGGTGCTCTTTGCTGAACTTGTGAGTCAGACAAGAAGGAACGACATTCCACCACACACACACAAGAGCTTTGTTTCTTCTATTTTTGTTATTCTGACTGACACGACCAGAAACTGCACCTTGGCAAACCCAAGAGCCTCTACCTAAAGAGTTCACAACTGCAATCAAGTTGCATGGCATGGCAAAGTATTATGTTGCCCGTTCTGCAGATGAGGAATTTTACTAACTTCCATCTATTCAGATGCTCTTTCTGAATAAGATTTGTATTAGTAAGAGTTGTTTTTTCTCAGGATGGGTTTCCAGCTGTTAACGTGTTTCTGGACTGTCATTTCCTGTAATGCACCAAACTTCTCCTTTCTCTTGATGTTAATGGTTGGTCTATCTTATGAAGAGATAAGCCCAACATTTGGGAAAAATCTGGCAACATCACTTCAGCATCCCTTTTCATGCAACAGTCATGAGGAAGAACTTAGTGAGATGAAACACTTCACTATTCTCTGTGAAATCTGCTCTCTAAAGTACACAGATAAAAAAATGTTCCCTATGTATTAAGACTCAACCTGTCCTTGTAAACGTGGATATTACGTGTAGTGTGCAATGAATCTCCATTCTGAGGCATATCTTCAAAGAAAGATAGAGAACAGAAGCTCAAGGTGTATTTAGATAACTGTGTATGGTATTAATGATCTTCATAATTTGCACACAAAGCCTTTTCTACCTCATCTTCAAAAACTGGGCAGAATTAAAGCACATGTTCATCAGAATACCTCCTTGCAAGGGATAATTCTCCCTGAGTGCTGCTAATTTCTACTCTTCACCAGCATCCTGGTTTTCTGTTGTAACAGAAAATTGACAGTGACAAAACTTTATCAAACCCTATTAAAGCATTCTGCTACACACTGGCGACAGTTTCACCTGTCTCACTCACCCGCATGATCCGTTGTATTCAAACTTCCCTTGATTTAACTGCATTGCTAAATCTGTCAAGAGAGAGAAAAATGTTACTACCTTTGCTTCTGAATAATGTAGATCATGCAGATCTTTGCAGAAAAGAAAAAAGGCTATTTGTGCAGAATGGTTTCAATGAGAATTACGTTTAACACATATAAAACACACACACAAATCTAAGAGAGAAAAGGAAACTTCAGATTTCTTCACTGTGGTTAACGGCTTCATCAACCCATCTGTAGTCTAAGTTTATCAACCCATCTGAAGTCTATGCTGTGCTTAGAAAACAGCCTATACCATATACTAGATGAGACATCCCAGAAGTATGTATTTCTCTACAAGGCTAGAGACAACTACCTCTGCTGAAGCTGCCTGTATCCAGATGGCTTAAAGACAGTGAGATTAATATTGTACTGGTTTTCTATGGGCTTAATTGAACAAAATACACCCCCCCAATGCCATTCTGGGGTGCATCAAGAACAGTGTGGCCAGCAGGTCGAGGGAGGTTCTTCTCCCCCTCTACTCTGCCTTGGTGAGGCCTCATCTGGAGTCCTGTGTCCAGTTCTGGGCTCCTCAGCTCAAGAGGGACAGGGAAGTGCTGGAGAGAGTCCAGCGCAGGGCCACCAAGATGATCAAGGGTATAGAACATCTTTCATACGAGGAAAGGCTGCGGGACCTGGGGCTGTTTAGTCTGGAGGAGACTGAGGGGAGATCTTATTAACATTTATAAATATCTAAAGGGTGGGTGTCAGGAGGTTGGGACATCCCTCCTTTCTATAGTAGATATTAACAGGACAAGGGGTAATGGGATGAAGCTGGAACACAAAAAGTTCCACTTAAATGTAAAAAAAACTCTTTCCCTGTTGAGGTGAGGGAGCCCTGGCACAGGCTGCCCAGAGGGGGTGTGGAGGCTCCTTCCTTGGAGGTCTTCAAGACCCACCTGGACATGTTCCTATGCGACCTGATCTAGGTGACCCTGCTTCTGCAGGGGGGTTGGACTGGATCATCTCTAAAGGTCCCTTCCAACCCCTACAGTTCTTTGATCAGAGCAGCATTGCTTAGTTTCAACATTAAAAGCATCTGCATATCTGCTGTACAAGGACTGTATCCCAGTGCAGCTTTCTCTTGCTTCCTCAGCCAGTGAAATCAGTGCAAAGCTTTGCAGAACAGAAATCAGGGGGTGACCATGAGCAGTGTGTGCAGTACTAGAGACACCTTTCAGGGCAAGGAGTGGGGAAGCACAAAAGCATTACCACAGCTAGAAAAGGCAAATGGAAAATCTGGCCTGGTACATATATGCTGAAGACATTCCTAGATTAATTTTTCAGAAAGCCCTACTCTATTAGTCATAGTCACACCTTCACTGAATTGCAACAACACACCTCCTGTGTTTATGCTGTGGAGAGGCATTTACATCCCCTGGGATCTCAGAGCCCATTCTCTGACTCTGAACACAACTCTTTAACGCTTCAGAATTAACTGGCCTAGAAATGCATTTGGCACTCAGTCACTACTTTCTACCATCTCAATTTGTACACTCCTTCATCTTTACTCCCAAGACACGCACCCAAGTGCGCCAAAGACATGTATGTGAAAATGGTGGTTTCCCTGTAATTAACACTTTTTATTAATAAAACATTTATGTGAGAAGCTACGCTCCTCTATTATTTTTCCATGAAAGGGGACAGAATTCTCCTTTTATCTACATCTTTTTTTCATTGCTCCTTGTCTTACGCTTCTGTAATTCCACCCCACTGTATTATTGAGCCATATGTTCGTTTCCTCAAAAAATGCCAGAAGCAAACCAATGGCATCTGTTTGAGAGTTACTGCCCAAGCCATTCTTTAGGACTGAGCTTCGCTGGTCGTTGCTGCCTACCTGGGGTCTGATAGTTCAGTGAGACCATCTGGCAGCCAGCGTTCCAGAAAATTTGAGGCATGTAATTACTGGAATCCACTCGGCCTCCCTTTGGGTATATCCGACTCATTTGTCGTTTATTATAACTGGATAATTCATCAAGGAAAATGAAAGAAAACCATCCTAGAAATGTATGCTCAGATCCTGGTATCTTCAGCATTTCTTAGGGTAATCTTACTATTTCTCATCCTTGGAACTACTTTCACTTTGCCTTATAGACATGGAACACTGTAAATCTACAAAGGTTCTGCTTCTTTGTTTGTAGCAATAGTAGAGAAGTGGTACGAGGAGCTGAAAGGATACTTCACAAACTCAATGGCATGAGTCTTCAAATACCCCAGTCCGACCGATTCATTGAAAGAGGACATATTATGATGAATGTTACGTTCTAGAAGGAAAAGACAAGATGCATTTTAAACCACTTCTGTAATGATGAATCACAGTTCAAAATCACACATTGCAAATAAATGCAGGATATAGCAAAGCCTTTTGTTTTCTCATTATCTGTCACATATAGAATCCCTCTACAGTGAAGAGAAATTTCATACTCTTTCTGACTTGCTTTTTTCTTTCACTTCCTGGGAAAACAACAAAACCTTCTCTGTGTAGGACAAATTTATTATTCAGTCTGTGGCTAGATAGGGTAAAACAACATGATAAATGGTCTAGTGTGCAACCTGAAAGCACCAGCTAACTTCTGACTACTGCAACAATCACGCTCACCTCGCTTTACATAAAGATGAACTTAAAAAAGCAGTTCAGTTGGAAAAAAATCAACCTCAACAGCTCTATATTCTCCCAGTAACTCAGTGACTCCCTGTGGATGATCAACAGAATAGCATGCTAAGTTTACACTCCATGAAACAGAGATCTAAAAAAACTCTGCTGCTGATCACTAGGTTACAAAAGTCTTTCTTTTTGAAACTCAGGAAATGTAGAGGTTAAAAAACTACCTAGAATAAGCAGACAAATACTTTTATTTCATTCAACCTTTTATGTTACCTTCTGCTACATCGAAACCTTGAAATTTTACAGGTTGAGCATAGTTGACCATTGTTGATAAATAGGGATGTATATTGGTTGTGGCACCTACATATTTGTAAGATGCCATCCACGCTTGTTCGTCTTCCACAGTTACTAAACCCTGAAAACACATTAAAAGAGAATAATCAGTACTTCTGTGTGCAAACACTACTGTTGGAACTTGCAAATGTGATATAAAATTCTACTCAAAGCTGCAGAACGTTAAAGGAAGTGCAAACTGATACAAGGAAAGTGGGAACTGTCACCAATTCAGACTTATTTTCTCACTGATATATGCAAATGCTCTCAATGTTACAGGATACATGCAAGAGGACTGATGATAGGAAAGCTCCTAAGCAGTGGGCAAATAGTATATGATGTTAGTAGGATAATTTTGGGAGAAATGATAAATATTACAACAGACTGAACAACAGTGGGAGATAATCATCTATCCTTATCAAATAAACTCCTAGGACTTGCAATTTAAGACACGTTTTCAGAGAGCAACTTGGGGGGGTAATGCGTGTTTGCTACTGACTGCAACTTTCTCAGCATCAAAACACAAATAGGTTCAAGTGCTAATCTCTACTAATAAAATCAGACTAAAATACAAGGATTATAACCTTCACTGGACAAAAAGATGTCAAAAGACCAACAGGAGACACAGTTCTTGTACTCTGAGCTACTTTAACAGATAAAAACCAGAATCCATCCTTCACATAAAGATGCATTAGAACTGAACTTCCAAAGTTTTTTATGTGTGTCTCAACTGCTGGAAACCCACAATAGGAAGTGTTTCTCATGTGGATCTATCTGCCCAAGTTCTTCCTTTCCCTACAGCAGCCTGAAACACATTCTTCTCACTCACATCCACAAGGCTTATGGTTCACGGCATTTTTCCTACAAACATTTTCACCAGTTCTCCTATGGGGGAACCAAAAAATCTAACCTACTGTAGACTGACAGTGAACTTTTGCAAAGAACTACAAAGTAGAGTCAAAAATTCTTGCATCATGGCTTTTTATTTACAGAATGCAACTTGTGCTTGTCAGAAAACTCTCCTTGGTTATTGCACAAGGAAGCACCGTGAATCCCTTTTTCTCACAGAAGAATTATTCAGTACACAGAACCCACACTACTGCAACTCATTTACTCAGGACATGTGAGAGTAAAGGAAACGTGAAACTACTTGGCAGTGTTATGGGCATCTGCCTCTATCTGCCACATAGTGCAGAAGGATTTCAATAAATGATGTGAAGTGAAACAATTTATGCCTTTGTACGGTAAGGCGATTATGGTCACAAGGAACATCATTTTCTGTCTGCACAGAACAGCTGAGTTATAAGAATGTGTCCAAGTACACATTATTTTATGTGCATTTTAGACTGAATTAAACTTGCAGTGACCCAGGAAATCACACTGATACCATATGTTAATGTTGATACCAGGGCTCAATCCAACTGCTTTTTAGGAGTCTACATATTGAGGGTTCACAGATCCATTCCCTAAATATGCCAAATGGTACATCCCTTTATTAGAAGAACAAAGGCTTTTTTTTAACTAGATCAACATTGGTCAATAGGGTTCATATTAAATTCAAACCAAATCTCTTTAAATGAACCAGTCCTTCACAGTGTCTTCATTTTTGGAAAGCCAACAATTCAGCAACCACCTTCTAAAAACCAGGCTCCTTTAATGTGCATCTTGCTGACTGCTGAGAATTGCTGATCATATTTTACTACCTTGATCCATAAATGTCTAAGTAATGAATCACAGTGAAAATGAAGTCAAAGGGGATTATGCATGCCTCGGTGCTACAGCCTATAGCTGTATGACTGCATTACTGACACAGTCCTAAGACAATGTTCTAAGACAATCTACTGGTCATTGATTTCATGTTATTTATTTGCAGACCCCTAGTTTTTAGATTAAATGTGCTGCTATTCTCTGCAGCGTTCATAACTTTATGAATTAGAGAGGGGTAAGGATGGAATGCTTCTTAAAGCCTAAGGAAACAAAGGAATGGTTATAAAAGCACATGACCTTTTTAGAGGCTGGAGAAAACAGTTGGGGAAAGCTGATGTCACCTCCCCACCCGTCAAGAAAAGAAGCGGAACCCACTTAGGAAATGACACAGGCTGAAAACAGTGTGGTTAGGAACAGGGGCAGCTTTAATGAGAGAAGGAGGGCAGAAAGAGGTGGGAATAGTCTTACAACAGAGATTTCTGGGAGAAGAGAAATGCATTAGTCCAAAGGAAAGCAAAGGGAAGAAAAAGTGAGAGGAAAACCAAGTGCAGTTGGAGTTAGGGAAGGGGGGGGGTGGCACGGAAAGAAGCGGGGATGATATATCTTAACACCATTCAAAGAAATGTTGCTTCCCAGTGCATGACATTTGATAAAATACAGCAGAAGATACCCTAGAAGACAAAAGGGAGTAGAGTCAGTTTCAAAAGTATTCTGTAGGTGTATTGAAACTGAGCATCAAATTGGCAAACTGCTAAGAATGTATGGTAATGTCATATGTAAAGCAATAAAATAAACTACAGAACATCCTGTGTGTCACCTTTTTATTGTTTTCTTGCTCAGAATCTTCAACAGCCTAAGGGAAAAAAATATAATCATTACCCAAAGAAAAAGCAATAGAAAACACTCAACAGTAAGGAAAAAAAATCCTCAAAAACTTAATGCATTTAGCCAGAAGTGCATCCTTTTCCACCTTCCTATGCATAGGCTCATCTGCTCCACACACTTGCAAAAAGTTGCAGTTTCTTTCATATTTGGGTAGACAAGATGTGAATTTCAATAGCTGGCTAGCAATGGGAATAGGAGGGAGGATGTCAGACAGTTCTGTCCAAACCGGTGTTATCAGTAGATGCTGGGGACAGGAAATTTCAAAGAAGAGAGAAAGAACGACACACCCAGACAACATAACAGATCATCTGATCTGGATATGCAAACTGCCCAGGCTCTGAAAACTTCAGGTTTAAGATTGCTGTAAATTGTGCTTTAAATGACCCCATTTGGCAATGGCCTATCTGGAGATGTTATTTGCAACGGGACAGCCTGCTGTCTGTCTTCGATTACAAGCTGCCACTACTGAGAATCTCAGGCAGATAAACATTGACTTGGCACCAAATGTACATTCCTAAAGAATAAAGATCAAGTCCCTGATCGGCAGAGAAGCAGAGATGTTCCCCAAGGGCATATGCTCAGCATGAGTGACTAATCTGAAAACGCAAAACCAAACAAGGAACGACAACCAAAGCCCAACACACTCAGGTACTTAAGGACCAGCTGACTTAGTAAGTGAAACTAGCCCTAGAGCAAAGAATTAAATGATATTTCAGTGGGAGGATTCATAAAAGTCCTGAAGAAACAAAGATATTGACTCGGAAGAGGTACCAAGAAGGCAGCTCAGATGTCTCTGTGGTACTGCTAGAGACATACTGCCAATGGCAACCTGTGCTATGAAAGACATTCCATACCTATATATTCTGTGTGAAGTAAGATCCAAAGGTAGTCAGGCAGGAGAGGAGTGGCCAAAATCCTTGAGTGACAGAGGAGCATGATCTGATAAGGTACCTTAGCATTCCCGTGTGGGGTTTTTTTCTATAGCAAGCAGCAGTAATGCTTTCAGTGCTTACTTTTTAATTCCAATAGTCTGTATCTAATTACTGTCAAGTAATATACAAGTTATTGAACACAGACTGATCAACTGTACTCAATCAGGTACGAGTGGGATAAAGGGGACGCTTTCCCTGACTGCCAGCTGGCTCTCTGCTACAGCCCCACTGCCATACCACCCCCACTGAGGAATCGCTGTCCTGTTTTGTCTTCATCGCTATAGGTGGAAAGGAGAATCTCCCCTAAGAGTTAATGATAAAAAATGGCCCAGAGAATCCCTGTAAGGAAGACACAGGATGCAGCCTTGAAAAAAACCCCTACTGTTGAATAATGAAGCTGATAGTTCACCTCATGTTAGGGCTCTGCAACTCATATGCAAAGTAAAATATCAGAGGCAGGAGCAGGCCTTTAGTTGGTAGCTTTGATCAAATTCTCCCCTTGCATACTTTCCCCCTACATACTAATTCCTTTTCCTAAAGAGTATTCTACCTGAGCAAGCAGAGATTCTTGTCAGCTACAAAATTTTGCCCTCTCATGAACCTCAAGGTTAGGAAGCTGGTGAAGATCTTGGGTTTGACTCTTCTGACACTAGATACTGAGATGCTTCCACAAAACAGTGTCTTTTACACCCACATCCATGGAAAGCTTCCAAAGAAATACATATATACACACACACACACACATATATATATATATAATAAGCACTCTCACCTTTTTGACACTGATGGCAACAGCTTCTTTTTGACTGTAATCATCTACAGTAAGGTCACTTCCAAATTTGTACTCAGGATGAGCTTCTTCTTCCTGGTCAGCTGCACAGAACAAGAAAAGGATCAACGTAAAAAACACAGCAACTGTTGGGTTTATGTCAGACAGGAAATAAATGACAGTAGATTACACAGGTTTGGTGACATTTTAAAAAAAGAATGAAATAAAATCCAGGGGATTAGACTTCCAAGCATTAGTAGTAAATTACAGCTAGTGGCTGAGATTCTTCCAGCTTTGACATGACTAGAGATAGAAATTGTATTTACTGTATTTTTGAAGGAATTGGTAATTTGCTGAAGAAAAGTGTAAAAAAAAAACCCAACAGGCTCAGGGAAATGATGAGAAATGAAGGCAAAGTTCTTCAAACAAAGATGTAACAAGTTTCTGGTGCTCGGGCTTCCCATGTGCATTGTTATTGACTTTTTATATGCCCTTTCTATAGGGAATCCCTTTCATTTGCTTTAAAGGTGATTTTCTGCTAGAACTTGCTGTACTCAAAGAAGCAAAAAAGGCCTCTTACAAACACAAAACCATTAATCCCATTATCCAGTTGCATTTAAACAGTAATTACTTATTTGAGCCTCTTGGTAGTCTAGCACATAATTAGTAATAGTACAATAAGAACACTACTGAAAAGAAACATTGCAATGGAAATCAACCTGCAAAACCACACAATCTCCTCTGTGCTCCCTGAGGAAAGATACTGAGAAGCCTCTCAAAAAGACTATTGTACTTCAGTCTTTTTTAGCATTGCAAGGATAGATACCAAGATTTGGATCCAAAAATATTTCTCGTGAGGACCTCTACTGACTGCAACAGCAGTGGCTTTGTGCTAGCAAGAAAAAAAACCCTGAACAGTGACAATGGAGAGGACCAAGGGGCAGGCTAAAGCTGAGACATCCCGTATGATGTGGGTCACAGGCCAGTACCTTGGCTCAGGCCCTTGCAGGTAATGCCATCATTTAGCTCTTCTGAAGCTGGAAGTTCAAAACAGACAAGATGAATCACACCCTAGATGTGTCTATTCTTTCTCTGTTGGCCATAAACACATTCCACATCACTGGCTCAGATCTACGTGTTTACACTGAAGATATATGAAATTTGGTGAGAAAAATCCTGTCCCTCATTTTAACACAGAATCACAGAATCTCAAGGGTTGGAAGAGGCCTCAAAAGATCATCCAGTCCAACTCCTCTGCCAGAGCAGGACCACCTAGAGTAGGTCACACAGGAACTCGTCCAGGTGGGTTTGGAATATCTCCAGAGAAGGAGACTCCACAGCCCATCTGGGCAGCCCCTTCCAGTGCTCCCTCACCTCAACAGGGAAGAAATTTTCCTTGTGTTTCTTTGGAATCTCTTCTGTTCCAGTTTGTGCCTGTTGCCCCTTGTCCTGTCATTGGCCATCACTGAGCACAGCCTGGTTCCATCCTCCTGACACCCACCCTTTATGTATTTGTAAACATTAATGAGGTCACCCCTCAGTGTCCACTTATCCAAGCTAAACAGCCTCAGTTCCTTCAGCCTTTTATCACACGGGAGATGCTCCACTCCATCATCATTGTGGCCCTGCACTAAACTCTCTCCAGCAGGTCCCTGTCCTTCTTGAACTGAGGGGCCCAGAACCGGACACAATATTCCAGATGTGGTCTCACGAGGGCAGAGGGGGAGGAGAATCTCTCTCGACCTACTGTCCACAGCCCTTCTAATCCACCCCAGGATGCCATTGGCCTTCTTGGCCACAAGGGCACATTGTTGGCTCATGCTCATCCTGCTGTCCACCAATACCCCCAGGTCCCTTTCCTCTACACTACTCTGCAACAGTTCATTCCCCAACCTGTACTGGTTCATGGTGTTACTCTTTTCCAGATGCAAGACTCTACTCACTTTATCCTTATAAAGTATAATGCAATAACCCAATCTGATGCTGAGATTTTAAAAAGGGTAACAAAAACTGTTTATAAAGACCACAGCTTTCATTCTCTCTGAGAACTGAATGAGAACTGTGAAAATCTGAATTGGTTCCCGATTCAACGTGACTTCTAGACAGTAAGTGAAAATCACCACTCGTACCACCAACTGAGCTCACATGCCTACCACAGCCTGCCACAGCCAGTAGAAGCTGTGGTTTGTATTTGAGAAGAGACACTAAGCCTGGAGGTCTGTATAAATGACCCTGCACTGAGTCCAGACTTACTGTTGCTGCCACAGACCACGGACACACGGGTAACACGCACGCTAGCTGTTGCTGCCAGCCTACTGATTTACCACAGGCAATGTCTGAGAGCCCTTCTCTATGAAATCCTCACCGCTTTCTATTTCTTCTTCATTATCATCCTCTAGGATATTTACAGGAGCAGCAGTTTCCCCAGCTTCCATCATCTTTTTCAGAGCATCAAGCTGTTCTGCAATAAGTAAAAGAAAAGTTAGCTACGACATGAACAGTCTGTGGCACAAAGAAATACATGAGAACGGTCACAAAATTATTTCAGTGACCCCAAGAGCTGCTTTTCTTTCATGGGTTCTCTAAGTTTTCAGTTAGCAATAACATTGTGCAGACCAGGAGCACCACTAGACATACACTGTTGCCAGATCTGGAAAGTGATCCATAAGGGCTGTATTCAAAGCTCACCGCAGAAAAATATTACCCCAGATCTCAAAGGTCTTGGAGCAAGCGTATTACACTTCTTCAGAGAGTAAAGAGATAGCTATCTCTTTGGTGCTTGATCCATGCAAATGGCAGCCAAATGCTTAGATTTTTCAATTGTGTTGCCATGTGCATTTCAGTTAAGACAGTACAGAGATAATCATGTATGACTGAAGGCAGTGGAAGGTCTGTACGTTTGTCTTTGAATGGAGAAGGACCCCAGCTTATCTCTACAGCCAGGGTGGAAAGCAATACAGCAACATTATTATGACTAAAAGAAGATTAATATCAGAACTGGCAACAACAGCAAGAGGAGCAATTGGAAATTCCATTTCATGTTATGTTTATCCTGGAGAAACACAGCAATGCAAACATACCAGTGTAGGCAGAATTTACAAGAGATTCTATCTGTGTTACATTTCAGCTCGACCAGCAATCTGATAAAAGTCCCAGGATTACATTTCTATGTCTATCTATGCTTTTGCTACATGCTGATATCAAGGCCTAGGCTCTGACACTCGTGTGAGACACAAGTGCAAATAAAGTGTCATTTACACATCATTAATTCCTATTCCTCCAACACTAAAGTACAAGCAATTTGGAAATGTTAATAACAGAGTCTATTTGTATCCATCTGGACTTTTACTTAACCTAATACCTGTCAAGCTTTACTTACTTTTTTCTACTTCAGGTTTCAGCCTTTTATTCTTTATGAGAATCTTTCTTTTGAGGTCATTAGGAGAAGGTAAGGCTTTACCTGGATCAAGCTGGAAAATAACATAAAGAAAAGGCTTAATAACAGCTATTTGGCCTGTTTGTACCCCTGTTTGGGATTTTGAGTTGAGGACAGCAATGACAAAGGGCAGTGAACAAACAGTGCCACTTCAGGCACAACTGACTGCAGTTCAGGCAGATGTTGCTGGCTGAAGGAGCACGTTGGTCTCCAGTCTATGCTATCCTCAGCAGAACTGGTCAAAATATCTCCCTCCCTCTCCTGTCTTGAAGTGGGCAGGAATGTGACCTGCAACTCTTCATCAGAGGACTTCCTACTTTCCCTCTCTCCCTGTAGTTCACACAGAGTCCAAGTCACAGTTTAGCCCTTTATCATTTGATCTCTAAATAAGTCACCTTTTATGGGGCCTTCAAGCTGTAATAAGGCAAGTGAGGCAGGCCACACGTACTTACAGAGTAGAATTGGGTTGTCACTGGTGAATGGAAAACTACCCAGCCTCTCTCTGGGCAATGACCAGCAGTTTTGACAGTAGGGTCACATCCTTAGTATTTGTGAAAGGCAGATGGCAAAGTTTACATACAGAAAGAAGTACCACTAAAAGGTTCCTTCCAGGTTGAGGAAGTAGAAAACATATTATTGAGAAAGGCAGAAAGTACAAAATCCTCTGATTTAGGCCCATCACATCACTGAGGCTAAGAAAGAGATTTGGGTACAGTAATTAGCACCTTCTCCACCTCGGGCTTCCTAAGAATATTCTGCATAGAGTTGTTGGTATAATGGACTGTGGTTTCCAGTGAACCATAAGTGATACAGGAGTAGGAGATATTTCCAGGAGCAGTAAGCATTTTTAGAAGATATATTCTGATATTCTTATCCTTAAATCCAACTCTGAGCTATGCAGAAGCAGTGTTCTGGATAAAGAAACAACAGAACAAAGCACCACGACTTGAAATCAAAGAAAAGCAGCAGAAGTGACAACTAAAACCCAGTAGAAAACCCCTAGATCGACCCAACTCAAAAGAACAAGTCCAAACTCCCTCGCAGGAGGGTAAGGATTATCCACAATCACCAGGATAACTCGGTCATGGGAGTTTGAGCACGTTGGATGAAAACACAACTGCTCCAGAGAGCACTTGGGTGGTAAGTCCACTAGATGTCAGTGTTGCAGAGCTAATGTATCCCCAGGCTTCCAGGATGCCGGTCTGCCTCCCCAAGCGCAGGGTATATAGCTGGATGCCCATACAGAGAAGTATTTGCTTTTACTTAAACCCAAATCTGCTTCAGCCAGTGCCATGTCTCTTAAACCTCCTCTCCTCCGTGAGGAAACCAAGAACGTTTCAAGCTCCTCCTGCCACTTCTGTAACGTTTGCTTTGTGAGCAGCTGAGGACTGAATTCATCCACGAGGAGGAATAGACACAAAATGCAGAAGGATCAGTAGTGCTACAGAGTATGGGCAGCTGAGATGAAATACTGGGCCCTGAGGTAATAGCAGAGCAGCCTTTGGCCATCTCTATTTTATGCTTCCCCAAAAGCTGCTGGAAGCTGTCTCCTATGTGAGGAATGTGGCAAGGTGCTACATACATTACAGGGGAACACTACAGACTGAGTTGGGATGCACTCTTCAGGGCAACAGCCTGAGAGTTACCCAGCCTTGTGCACTGCTGTCCCTGCAACATGCAAGGAAAGCCGAGAAAAGCTGTACTGGTGATAACACCAGGAGGCCCTTTTTCTGGGTCACGTGGATTGAAGTTGAAAGGTAAGGCAGAGTCTTTTTGCTGTGGTCCTCCACAGTGCTAAAGAGCATCTGCAGGTTTTGGGTGGCTGCTGGAGGACAGTAAGCATGATGCTCAGGAGAGTAAGGAAGACCTGGAGGTGTAACTGCAAGCACTGGGTAGCAAGCTCTTAAAGTCTCAAATACTGTGTTTGTGAAGGAGTGGCTGTTATTATCTCCTGCCATGCAGAGGAGTGAAGTGAATGCAGGTTACAGTGCACTTGATAGTCCAAATGAGACTGCAGGGGACTTTTTGTGCTTAATTTAATTCTTAATGCAGTAGTTGGGGGCCACCTAGACGGGATCTGTTCTGGAGCATGAAGCATGCAAAGTGCAGCTGCAAGAAGAGGCTTCCTCAGCTGAGACCATGCAAGTTATAATCAATAGGTTTTCAACAGTGACTGGAAATTTCAGTTATATATGACCTGCAAATAAAGTGTATGTGGTGTATTTTATGTAGGTGCTGAAACTGCATCATACATCAAGAGGATGGATTTCCCCAGGCTGCTCAACACAGCCCTGTACAGAAGAGATTAAACAAAACAGATAAGGACAAGTTTGTACCAAAAAGCATAGGCATCCAAAACCACTAGTCATTTTTCAAAGCACAGGACTGGCAGTGAATACCACTATAGGTGATATGATCCCACTTTCTAATCTCTTTTAAATACAGCCAACACACAGAGAAAAAAAGTGTCAGAATATAACTTACTGGATGTGTTTCTAGAGGCTGCTTCAACAGGAGATCTCCAAAAAGATCTTCACAGTATTTTGACATCTTGTACTGTTGATATTTGCTGGAAAAGATGATGTTGGTTAATTTTTAAACTGCAAAACAGAACAATCCTAAGTAACTTAGACACCCCAAATTGTATCCTTCTCAACTGAGAAGCATTACTTTACTGTAATTACACTGTCAATAAAAGTCTATTATCTGACATAGATGAATTAAAAAAATAGTACATTACCGAATCCCTCACTGTCAATGGAACATCCAAATATATTTCACTGCTTTACCACAGATAAAAATATTGCTATTATTCATCTAGCTAAAGACTGACTGGGATATTCAAGTCCAGTCTTCCAAGTGACACTCAGTTTCCCTGCATATCCCTGTACGGTTTTCAAGCACGCTCAAATGACAGCACTTTCCAGCTGTACCACATCTCTCTCACACACAGCACTAGAAAAAAAGGAATAAAAATGTGCACTATATACCTGCAGTGATTTTCAAATGAAAGAATGACAGGATACTCTGATGTAACAAATGCTGTTTCCTTAATGGCTTGAATTACGTCCTTTAAAATGTAATAATAGGATTCAAATTAGAACAGATCAAATTACAGTCATAATGAAAGAATATTTTTTGTTCTTTACCCCACTCTGAGAAACACAGAGCTGTCTCAAACGTGCCCAGTGAAGCCAGAACTAGAACAAGCTGTGTGCTCCTTCTCTTCTGCTTCCCCTCAACAACCCGGACTCGGTGCCCAACAGGTGCCTCACTGCATCTGCAGCAGCGATGGCAGCTTCAACCAGAACCCAGCTATCCCTGCAGCTGCTCTTCGTCTTCTCTCACCAGGGAGCATTTCTGCTCCTCGGCAGTGCTGCAGAGAGCCACAGCATGTGAAAGTATAGGGGGAAATGATGTAAGCCTACTTCCTGCAGCTTCTCTGGAAAGGCAGACAGACGTAACACGAGGGGTGTACGATGCGAGTCAGAAACGAGCCCTAAGATCCAAGGACAAGAAACCATGCCTGTGCCCTCTGTCAGTCTGTCTGGAAGCAGTATCAGGGTGCTGAGGAGGGAAGGGTGCCCCCTAAGGGTTCTTGTCCAAGGCTTCAACTGGGGCTTATGGTCAGGCATAGAGGTCAGGCACTTACCTTGAAAAGAATATCTGTACACATTGCTTTTCCGTGCGTTATTATCGGTTCCTGGTCTTCACCTTTGCCATCCCAACAGTCCAGCTCGACACACCTAAAGATGCAGAGCAGAATGATGTCAGCTTCCTTAGTGTTTCAGTACAGGTGAGCTGCTCGACACACATTCTGAGCAGTGGTGCTCAGAGCAGTAAGTTACAAAGTGGGTTTGGGCATTACTAAACTCCTTTTAAGCTGCACTGTAACTTCAGACTTCTTTTTAAACTTTAGGTATACTACCTTATGTGTGGGTCAACACATTTACACCTGAACAAACATGCTTTTAGCACAGTGACACTCTTCTCATTTATTGTCTTACTCAGTTAACTGTGACACACTTTATCATGTCAAGAAATTAAGCAGGAAATCCTCAACTGATCCTCATTTACATATAAACTTCTTAATTACAAAGCAGAAAGTTCTCTCAAATTCTTCAGCTGTCATTTTAAGGCCAAACTTCTGTTACCTTTCTCACAAACTGCCTCCTGCTGTAAATTTCTACATTCCACTGTCTTTAAACTTCTTCTATCAGGAAGAAAAGTGTCTCAAATGCATATTTTTTCATACACTGCACTAATATATTTCCACATTCAATTATGCAATGTATCACCATTAAGATGTATTATGTAGGTTTAAAGTATTAGATTCACAAGTATTAAAGGCTGTTATCTCCTGCTTCCAACCTGCATCCAGCCAAAAGCACTTGTCTGTACATCTCCACTGAAGACTTGCCACCAAACTGCCTGCCTGTTAAATATGTATTGTGAGAGGAACTGATGAAATAATGAGCCAAAGGATGGTCCATTTCTTGATATAATTCCAAACGGTCTAGAAAAACTGGAGCATTTTCATCTGACATCAAGTATCTGCAAAATCCATCACTTGATATGACACCTAGAAGGAAAGAGAAAGAATGGTAAATTAACACTGGAAATATGTAGTGGGCAGGAATCAACCTGTCTCCCATAGTAAGAATCCTAGCACACAGAGCTGCAGGTAAACAGAAGCTCTCCCCTTCCAGTGCTCCAAGCTGAGCAGAAACTGTGTTCCTGGTACAAAATCTGCCATGTGTTCATTTGCAGAGCATTAGGAAAATCTAAGATACCTTCAAGGTTACTATTTAAAATACAGGTTTCCTTCTTGATAACGAAAAATAAGCCATTTTGTACCATGAACCTGGATGCACAGTAATGTAGAGGATAGAATTCATCGTAACACCTTTCTCTTACTTCTATGCTACTACATACCTCATAAAGTGTAAAAAATATAGATCAAGGGATAAATTTGAATGAAAACCAAAAATAATCAGTATAGGAATATCAGTTTTAAAGTGGCTAAGAGACTGAAAAACGATCTGGGCTACATAAGAAGGGATTACTCACAAAGAGTCCCTGCAGAGAATAGTTATCTGGCATCAGTTTGGAGATTGCTTTCCCTAAAGTCATGTATTAACACTCAGCTATTGTTAAGACACAGGCTGCAGCAGTCTGATTTTTAATTTGTTTAAGACTACATTTCTCTTATACAGAAAAAAACCCTCTTCTGGGGCTTAAGTTTTCTGTGTTGGTGTCAGCCAGAGGTGAATTGTTCTGGAATGTCTTATTCAAATCCCCTCAGCTAATTCTGAGTTTTGGAAAGAAAGAGGAAGAAAATGAATATTCATTTTGAAGAATTATTTCATTTAGTTGATTGCCGAGAACTTAAAAGCAACAGCATAAAATATTTCAGGTGTTACACACTTCTAGTGCATCTGGTAGAAAAAGGTCGTAACTGAGCAGGCTTTGCCCAGAACACCTGCAACTTCAGCAACTTAACAGAGCTTTATGTGCTCAACAGATTGGAGTTGTATCTTAGAATGCACTGCCCAGGTGGAAGAATGTGCTTTTGTATTGTTCCTGAGGAGACTCTGGTTACTGAACTGCACAGCACAAACTTGTTCAGCTCTACTTGCTCCTTCTGTTACTGAACTACAGCAGAGAAAGAGTCAGTTGCTTATTGCTACTGCCTTGGACATCAGCCTTGCTTCTTAAACTATGTGATTTAGCAAAAAAACAGTGTTGAGCTTAATTATTTTGCTCAACAGCAAAGTGAAGAAAGGGAAAGGGACCGCAGAGAACAGCCACTGATGAGATAAACTCTTGTCTCCTTTACATGCCAAGCTTCAATATGTCATAGGAAATCACCTCTCTATTGTACTGATTGCACTGGGATAAAATCAACATCAGTGAAGCTGATCAGTGGAGGAACACTGTAAGAAGACACTGCTATTGTTCTGTTGTTCCACTCAATAGCCCTATCCCTGCAGGAGGCTTATCACATTTATAGAAAACCTGATGAAAATACAAATCCAAGAAAGAAACTAAATAACTAGCCCAGATTCAATTATCAGCAAGAAGAATGAGCCAACACCATTCCCTTGCTCCAGCTTGGTCCTTGCAAAGTCATCTTCTTTGTGAATTACTGAACATTGTTTTCCAGTTCTAGATTAATTCCCACCTTCAAAAACCATGCTTTTCTATCTTCCATCCTAAACAGGCGGCAGCTGTGTTAGTCTACCTCCCTCATTTTGGTAAGTACATGAGATACACTGAAACCAAGAGGAATCACAGATAAGTGTCTTTAAGAAAAATTTTCAAAGGACAGAGTTGACTAAAATCAAGTAATTAACACTTGGAGAATCCTACTTCATGTAGAGAGGAAGAAAAATAAGCTACACTGCTTGAGAGTGGAAAACTCTCCTAACATTTACAAATGAGTCCTAGACAAGAGAAATACCTCCTTCTCTCCCAGGTGACTCCTGGAAAGTCCATGTTTTCACAGAACTAAAGGGGCAGTCTATTAACCCAGTGTACAATGCAGTGTCTGGAGTAGCATATTCAGTACAAGCTCTTGCTCTAGTGGTTTGGTCAAAGGACTCAAGTACTACATGGAATGGCAAAAGCTACATCTCCACCTAAAGAAGGATTCTTTAAGTTTATAGATGAGGTAGACAACTGTAAACTCTTTCCAACCAGTGGCCCAAAAAAGTGAGAGAGGTGGGTGTTGCTACGGAAGGCATTGTTGGTGTCAGCTCCTGTGATCATAAAGCAACATCGAGGCACACAGGGCACCCAACAAGGCTGCAGCACTGAGTGAGACCTGCCTCGGACTCTACTGAAGCAGTTCCAAAGGTCTTTCCAACCTAAATGCTTCTGTGAAGATATTGCCTCCTTCAGCTGCCTGCTTTGCATATCTTTCATCAACAGAGGCAGAGCTAGTGGATACAGGGAAGCTATTCAGCTTCTCCAGTGCTAGCTTGATAGATTAGTCTAAATGTCTAGTGGAAGTGTCATCTTGTTTGCCTCAAGGTCTGTAGGCTTTGTAAGGCTGCAGTCTCCTCCTGTATGTTCTGTATGACAGTAACTTCCAGCAAAAGGCCAGGGAGGACAGATGGAGACACCAACAGTTTTAATTTCTCTTGGTCCCAAAACAGCTGTTTCAGCAAAATATATAAGAACTGGGAGTTAAGTTCAACCACTGACACCTTCAACACTCAAAGCAGCTCAGGACATGAGCAATCCAAGAATGGCTTGGAGACACAACCTGCAGTCTTCTTGCTCAGACAGAACATTTTTCACCCAGGTAAAATACTCTGTTCTAAGCTAAGCTGCTGCTCTCAAATACTATATAGATTATATTGGAAGAAGGTGGAAGGATATCCAATGGTGCAGATGGTAATTGATATTTCACTTTTACACAGTATTTGTATAGCTTTGTAGTCTCTCTGAGACCTTGATCACAGTCACAAGCACATTGCCTTGCTGCTAAGAGTCTTCACGTCGTTCCCAGTTTACTCAAACTTAGCCACTCTCATTTTGTGTCAGGACCTCTGTCTTTGTAGCCACATTGTCACCTGAAGGAGGGAAACAATCCTTCAAAAAAACCCATTGGTTTTGGAGATATCTTTCAGCAGATCAGTTTCCTGACCTGGCTCACTGGGTGGCCACAGAACTGCTTCTCCCCTGAGCACAAGGACTATAACTTTCACAGCCTGGATGCTTCAGAACAAACTCCCCAGACGCCTAAAACCAGTGAATACTGAATTCCATCCCACATTTACCTTTACTCTTCAAGTCTTCATCTGGCTCATATGTCTCAATTATCTGCATTGCTCTTTTTGTGTCATAAAAGGGAAACAAAATTTCATTGAGCCGAGGATCTCGTTGATGCTAAGGTTAGAAAACAACAGAATTCAGCAAAACAATACAGTGCATGCTTATCATCCAAGAGCATTTCATTACTGCAGATGAGAAAGAAAGAAGTGGACATTTAAAAAAAAAAAACAAACAAAAAAGAGCCCTAAAACTTACAGACTACTGCACAATAATTTTAGCTTTAGACAGAAAATTAACCTTATCTTTCATAAGAAACCTAGGTGGTTTGATTATAAAAACGTTTTAAAGAAACAACCCAGTGCAATCATGTAACTATTCTTTTGCTTGTTCATGAAAATAATGACTGCACGTGGTGGATGTGCAAATGAAATATTAAAAAATAACTAAATCTAAGCACCTAAATTCTCTCCCTTCCTAATCTTTTTTGTAGCTCACGTAAACTGACAGACGTGATCGATGGCATTGTAATCACCTCTGCCAAAATGCATTCCTTCAGCAAGGCCTACAGCTACAGTAAAAATGAAAAGTAAAATCAAGCTAAACTATAAATGTAGAATTTGAAGGCCAAGTTTAGAAATATGCAACTAGTGATGGTTACTTGTGAATCGTGGAAACGTGTTATGAACTATTAAACAATCACAGTAGGTTCTCGGAGGACTATGTACAATTTAGAAGAGCCTCACAGCATCATCTCTTGGAGTCACAGTCATTTACAATGTTAGGATTTCATAAGACACATCATACAATTTAGCAGTGGTTTCTAACACATTACTAAAACTCTGAGTTTTTAAGTTTTCACTTAATAGAGTGCTACCTAACTTTTGTTTTCCTCCATGCTGGATTAGAGCTGCACACTGTGTGCCTGATTCTCCATTAAAACAAAATGAAAACCAGAATTCAATGGAGTAGTGGCGTGGAAGCAGATGCAATGAAACAAAGAAATAAATATGACTGTGAAAAGACATTTTTTTACCCCAGTAAGTGCACAGTTTTCAAGCTTTAGTTTTTGCAGAATTCAGAAATGTAACAGGCCACCCCCATACTGGTCATCAATAATTTGGGGTGGACAGGATGATGTCGCTATGGCTTGGTACAGCACCATCAGCATGTGCTGTAATTCCTTATGTGTGAACTTTGTGGTATTTTTTTTTTCATGGAAAAAACCCCAATATCCAATCAAAAATAAGCATTGGATCTCTCTTCTTACAACCAATGCATTGGTGCGTGTCCCTGATTATTTCCAAGAAATTACAACCAATGCCAATTGAATCATGCAATTAGGGAGGAGATCTCTTCCAAGTAATGCTATGGACAGTCTGCAGCATCTAAAATACAGCAGTTTCATTCTCTACAGGATCAGCTGTCTGCATATCTAAGTAACATTCAGACGAAATACGATATGAGAGCAGATGGATGCAGGATATAACTTGCTAAGCAGCCCACAACAGCAACACAACACTAACATGCAACGGTACGGTCTACTGTGACAAATGACAAGCTTCATACCATTAGTGACAACACATCACTTCAAAACAATTGTTATGAGAAGTTTCTTAACTCAAGAAAAGTGTTCTTCCCCATTCTCTTTCTTCTACAGTTAGTTATAAGCAAACAGAAGGAAATAAACGGGATAAAGTAAAAAGCCTCCTCTTGAGAAAGTCCCAGAGTTGTCAGAGGGAGTTGAGAGGAAAATATTCTTCTAGCAATGATCATCGCTCCTTAGCAGTTTATTGTTTCAACAAAAGCACCTCTTCACATTTACTTAGTTAAAAAAAAAACAAGGCAAAATGGGCAATTGATGAAGACTTACTTACAAAGGAAAAATGCTTACTGGTGTCTCTTGGGGAACCTTCTGCACTACTGAGCTTGTTGGCACAGGAAAGTTGTAACACAAAGGCTGACCAAAGCTAAAAGCATGAAGTTTCATCTACAAAGACTGCAAGCCCCAGGACTAATTGTGTATATCCAACAAAGTTACATTTGATTGTTCTAGTTACCATCTTAAACAAGACACCCTTACACTAGATATTCTTAATGATATGAGGGTGAATCATCTAAAAGCATGGGGAGAAAGACTGCCTGGATGGTTCTGCGATTGTTTAGCCTCCCCAACCTGGCCTCCAGTCTCCTTTTGAGTGGATACAAACTGAGGAGGCACAGCAGATTTTCATGTGCCAGACTTGAATTTGTCTTGTGAAGCAGTAAGAAGGATGTCCTTTTGTGGAGATGAAAAACAGACCGAGTGAGTAGGAAGGAGGAAGAGCAAGCGAGTGGAAGGGAGGGAAGAAGAGCGAGGAAACAAGAAAGAAGAGAGTGGGAATGAAGGAGATAGAGAAGGATCAACTCATACCTCCTTCCCAGAAGAAGAGATGAGTCCTGATCAGACAACTGAATTTGCATTTTGACAGTTACTTGCCTTATTAATTTATTGCTGCAAATGAATGGCAGGAGCAAATCTCAATAGCAGTGATCTCAGTTCTTTTTCTGCTACATTTTTAGTTTCAAAAATTTGACTTAAAAAAAAGCAGACCTAGACAAAATACAATACTGACAATAATTAAATTCCCAGAGGCTTTACTATTGATACAGAACTAAATCAGCTGTCAGGCAGCAGCATTTACAAGTCAAACAGAGACAGCAGTTTGCAGCAACTCCAGGGAAGCGGGTCACTCTCCACTCATACCCAGCAATGTATCCTCATGCTCCCTTAGAAACCCGTAACACTAAGTTTCTGTAGCGTGCCTTGGAGGTTATTGAATTCCAAATAATTTAGGTTAAAGACTCTAAGGAAGAATTACTCTGCCAAGTAACTCCCCTCTCCTATATAATGATAATCATCTTTTTATACTTTCCAGCATTAAAACCCCACTGCTAATTGCAGTGTTGGCCAGCCGTCAAGTGGATAGAAATTATAAGTTCAGGAGTGTGATTCTGGGTTATTTGGTGCCTTTCAAATCATGTCCAAAAATTTAAACTCTATTTGGTGACCAAAGACCTCCAGCACAGAGCCAAAGGTGTTAGTTTCAGTCACCAGAATCAACGACTCGCTCTATAAAATCACTTGACTAATTGTTCCGAGCTCTAGTTACCAACTAAGGTGTTGATAAGAATGTGGTCAACAAGATGCATCTTTCTCCAATATTGCCCATAATGTAAGGCTTCCAGTTCTGCCAAAAGAACGACTAAAACAATACACCACCAAGAGCACAACAATTCCAATTTGATTTTTTGAATCAGTTACTGAAGACAGCCAGGAAATTCTCACAATCGCTAGCAGCTCTTCAGACATTTGGGCTTCAAGGAAGCACACTTTAAACTGAAACAATTACAGAGAACAATTTCAAAATCATGACAAACCAGTAATTTGCTAACAAATGAGGATTTAAACAAACAAAAAACCCTAATCAGAAGCTAGTACGGTTCATGGAAGGGACAGGGTTGCGTGCTTCAAGCAGCGAAGTGTAACTTTCACTAGAACTGAATGGAGCGCTGAAGTATTTTAACTGGATCATTTATAACTTAAATCACACTGTCCTTTCTCTCATCAATGCAGAAGCAGAAGTATTGTGCTTTAGCTATGACCCCAGCACTGCAAACAATTAGATAGTGAACTTTGTAAATAGCTATGACAAAAGAATATCTCACAGCAGTAAGATTAAGTGTGTGCTCCAATTTGCTAATAGAGAGAACGATGTGGATATTAACTGAGGCCCCAAGTATGTACCCATTAGTACTGAAGCTATTCATTCTTTCACTATCATTTCTTTTTGAATACTCTTTCCTCACGTAACTCAGGTTTGGTGAAGAGTAAGATATGTATTGACTACTGGAAAAGAAAATGATACTCTGAATTTGATATACGGGGAGTTTATTACTTGAATCTTCACACAGCAGTATCAGACAGACAAAGGAATATATTGAAAATGTTTACAACTAGTGAAGGAAATTTTAGATGGAGAGATTTCTGATAATGCACCCAGTAGCTATAAAATCATGCAGATGGGTAAAGCAGCTATCCCTGACACAAAACTACGGGTACAAAAGCAAGTAGAACGTGTCTATTTTCCATGGGTATGTTCTTGTCAAATCTACACGGTGCATTTAGTGTTGTAGTTCTGAATGAGTCAGTCTTCTATAACTTACTGTATTTTAGGAAGAGAAAAAAGCCCCAACCCCACACTGTTTATTGAACTACTTCGCACACTTATGATGTTTTTAAGAAATAGTGCTCTTGCCAACAACTGTATTCTGGAAATGCAGCAATAAAAATATTTCCTCTTCTTCTGCTCACATAGTAATTTGAAAATAATATACAAACTCTTAAAACATCCTTTTAGCTCTTAGATTTGTAACAGATTGAGATAATACTGTTGAGAAGAATCAAACCACTGTTTATAAAAGCCTACTTCATTTTTTCTGTTACTCAGAAGAATCATCAGATATATTTAGCCGTGGCCTACAGGTAAAGTAATTGCTTACAATAAAATACTAGGTGTGTTTTAGTTGAAACCACATTGAATATAACAGTATAAAACGTATGAAACATATATAAACACACAACATAACACAACAGCGAGTAATCAACAGATGCAATCTGCAAAGCCAACATGTAGAAAGCACGACAACGTTCAAGTCAGGAGCTGATTTTTGCACCTGGATGTCACCATAATGGAAAGATCAGCGGATCAAAAGCATAGCAAATAACAGCATGATTCATGCAATGGAAAGATTGGAAGAAGCAAGCCACTGCAGACAGACTTGTATGGTAGTTAATGTATGAAAAAGCTTACTTCATTTAGAAAGCTCACTAATTGGTCTACCGTTAAATAATCAGTTTTGTCTCCATTGCTGAAAAGAAATTTATTAGAGAGTGTAAGTTTGCATATACGATGCTACATTAGGTATGATTTACATCCTGACATTGCTGATAATTTTAAAACCACCTACTTTTCTACCTGAGGTAGCTCTATAATCTCAAAATGAACAGGCACACAAAACATATTAACTGTCTATGCTTGGCACAGTACTTCTCCCGTACTTCCTACAACTTAAGCAACGTGACTTCATACAACAACACGCAAGTCCTCCGGCTGAGAATAAACTGAGTGAGGAAAGTTTCTAAACTTCAAATTTCTCATTTAAGTTAATTAGTTCACATACTGTGTTAATCACCTAAAGGAGCAAGTTAAAATTACAATAGTTAGTAAAGCCAATGCGCAAAAAACCAGTTCCAGGTGCTTCCTCTAACTCATGTAAAAGTTGCTCTAAACTACATAGTCAACTTTTACATTAACAATCTGAGAGGGAAGGAAGGGGGCAAAAGATAGACTTGAGTTTTGTCTTAGAATACTGCTGATGTTACTAGGATTCAAGGTTAGAGAATCTTTATATAGTGTTCTCTCACTATTAGATATAGACTAAAATTACAGTTAAATGAGTCTGAAGCAAGATTGTATTAAATTTGAACTTACATCTTCTTAAAGAGGTCCTCTATGTCAGTCCGGGGACATATCTTTTGGGTGAGCTCATAAAATTTCTCATAAGTAAATGCTGCAGGCTCAATTTCATCATTCTGCAACAAAAGGCAAAGGTACATTTATCCATCAAAAGAGAGCTTACATACTCTAGTTCCCAAGAGCATATCTTATATCAGAAAAAGCAATGGAGAATTGTTTTACCTCCTTACTTAGTATACGCTTTCCCAGGTTCATTTGTGTTTTCTGAACACAGTTCTTAATCCATCTTTATCATAGATCTGTTTGATGTGCTTATATTCTGATCTCATAGTAACATTAATACTACATAAACACAGAACTAAAAAATAGGCTTCATTTTTCTTCTGAAGCTTAAAAACAAATCCCAGAAAGTCTAAAATAGTGTACAAACTTCAGGATTCTTAAAGTGATGCCAAGGAGCACCGAGGAAAAAGCCCCAGGCTTGGTGCAATGGTTGTAAAAAGCAAAGCAGATCTCACACAGGGACACATAAAACTTCCATGGGGAGGGAACACACGGCTGACTCGTTCAGTATCATGTCCTCCTATGAACAAGATGCTAACTGCAGCAATGAGGAAAAATTTCATCTCAGCTGTCAAGCATTGCTACAGCTGGGGTCTCCTGTGATTCTTTCTACACCCCCTCTCCCCGGCTGCTGGAGACAAGGAGCGGCTGAGTTTGCAGGGCTGCTGCTCACCAGCCTCACCGGGTGTTTGCTGCAGTCAGGGCAAGAACCAAGGGCTGGAGTCTCCAAAATGAATTAAGGGAGACTGGGCAGGGAGTAAAGCTGAAAAGGCCAGCTGCAAATGTAAGCAGCTATCACCTCTCTGGGGCTGCTGGCAGGGGCTCCCGCTGAGAGCGGGACTGAGCTTCCTTCAACGGAAGGGAGCAAAGATCAAGAAGATTTCCAGAAATGCACCTGAGAGGACAGCATGCAGCAATAAAACATTACATCCATATTCTGTGCTCATGAATTTTGTACAGATGAATGAGTCTATTACAGAAAAGAAGGAAAGTCTCATCTGAGATGTTTAAGGACCACCATGTCATAGATTTAATTACATGTCGGTAAACAACCTGCAGCGATTAGTAAGTTACTCATGAACAATAGGTATGCTCTAATGGGACGCAAATGAGTTAGATCACAGTTACAAATCTGAATGATTCATCAATTTATTAGTATTCAAAAAGGGTTATTCAAAACCACTAAATACCTTTCCACTGGGAAGACCTAATTCCTTAAGCGCCTGAAAGATCACTTTTTCCGTTTTACCTGATGCAAAGGTTCTGGTAATGCTAAAAGGAAAAAAAAACAGAGTGGGGGGAAAAAGGAGAAATGTTAGTCACTTTTTAAACAGTCAGTTCTCTGTCTCTTGCTTTTTCTGCCATTATTTTCCTCTGGCTTAAACTGATGAATGTAAACATCTTCCAAGTAACAGTGCAGTTGAAAAAGTGCTCGATGCTTCACAGAGCAGCAGTGCTCTGCCTGCAAGCTATCCATTAGAAAATCTATCAAAATAATGGAGTGCAAGAAGAACAAAAGAAGCTTTTTTCCAGTATACTAGGATACAGAGCCATGCAAAGCATTATTCTGTTGGCTCTTTTCAACTCTATGCATAGATAAACAACTACGTTTAAAAAGTAGCAGATTCTACAGCTGCAGAGACTCCAGACATTCCTGGTTGTGACGATTTCCCTTCCTTGCCAAAGCATTAACCTATGCCTCCCAAGTCACCCATAAGGTAGACATGAACTATTCCCAATGGCAGCTTCATTCCTCTCTCCCTTTCAAGCAGTTGCTGTTAGCAAGAGACTCCCAGCAGCACATCATATCTCATTCTCTGCTTCTCCACTAGCTGCAGTGCTCGCTCATCCCTTTGAATGCTCCTTCATCTTACAGCCATTATGAATATCCCTGTTCTAAACATACATCACACAACCTATTTAGATAGGTCTCAGCTGCCACTGAAATATTTACACCCAAGTGATTAACATTCTCTTCCTGTTGCAAAACAGGAGTGATTTCACCATGCATGCAACTGACGAACTGGTTGCACTTGAAATGAAAGAAATCCAATTAAAGCTTAGCTATTTGGTCTGATTAATGTGAAAACGTTTGGTCTATTTGTGTTTCCATTTGAGATGAGTTTGAGTAACTTCTAACTCTGGAAAAGCAGATCCAAACTTGACAGCCCCCCTTCCTTTTGTTTAGAGTCTCATCTAAAATGATGCGTCTGCCTCACACCACTTTGATTTTGGTATCTGTCTGTAGAGAATATCGGATTCATTTTTTATCTCTAATGCTAACAAAAGCTATACACTGGGAAAGACTCCATAGCTGTCTGATAAGAATATGTTGCTCTTTACCAAGTGAGACAAACATTTCCTGAGACTTTTTCTCAATTTCATGCATAGCAAATAATTTCAGATAGGGAAAGATGTGAAAGAAACCATTGCTGCTGTTACCATAGCAGTTCACAGTTGTTTTACTCTCCAAAACACTCTAAATAGTCTAGGCAAATATTTTCATACTAATAAAATTAAGCTCAGGAAGTGAAAGATGTAAATGATAAAGCAGTATTTTACAAATCTTGGCTTTTTTCCCCCCTGGGTTCTTACACCGGTTAGATGTTTATGTCCCTATTTAGGCACCTAAATAAGTTACTTGATTTTCTAAAGCTGGTAAGTACAGAGATGTTTTCATTCAAATACAGACTAAGTTTCACATTAGGCACTTGTTTCTTAAAAAAATCTCAGGCATTTGTTTCTCTGCTAATTCTAAAACACAGACTAATGTTAGCACTACAGTTTACAACCTATCTCCAGCCCCGTAAAAAAGCCTATGTCGGTTCCAACGAACCAGGCACCAATAATAAATGTCATGTAAAACATGCAATATTGGCATAAGTAAGTAATCAGAAATTGTGAGCCAAGATTCCATGGCTGCAGGGAATTTATTTTTGATGCCAAACTACTTTTTATTTCACCAAAGATGACAGCAAACATAACAGTAACTTGTAATGAGAGCAACGGTCTAGAAAAGATTGGATGAGTCACAAAAAGGTCGTAAAAATACAGCACAGCACTTTCATTTTGCTAAAGATATTGTAAATAAAACTACTTTTCACTCTGTCAGAAGAGACTTCATCCTATCAGATTTACATTTACCTTGCTCTAAGTCTTGGAAGAAAATGGAGCTACTTCAGATGCAAGCAAGTTGCTAGTTGACAGATACCTTATTGGTGTTTATTCGTGTTCTAGAGCGGTCCGGGGGTTTTAAGTGTAATATTTCAGTTTCCTCATACATATTTAAAATCCTTTCCAAATCTGGGACTGAGGGGTAGGAATCGTGTTTGTTGATGTGTTAAAGGACTTGGTTATTTCAGACCTTCAACCACTTTGCAATCATTACTTAAAAACCATCAAGCCAACACACAAACTGTTCAAATCAATCTTTTCCCATGGCTCCAGCGAATTTATCGATTTGGCTAGAACTGGAAGTATCACTGTATAAGAAATTATCTTATTTCTCTATGATTTCCAAACATCAAACATCATCTAAGTATTGAAACAGATTTCTTCCAGGCACTCTGGAGTAATCGATACAAAACATATTTATTAAGAAAGTGTAATTTCAAATTAACTTCATTAAACTAGTGTAAAACAGATTTAAGCCTCATTTATCATACTTTAGCTTTTCCTCTTTTTTTTAGATTTTTCATAGTTGGAAGCTAAATTAGCTTAAATCCTTTGAAATGTAGTTATCCAAGGGATAAGCATAGATTAAGCAAAGCTAATTTCTAAACAGGCTCTAGCAGAACAGGTGCAACTCACACATGTAGAAAATCCATTTGCTGACAACAAAAAGCTACAGAAACCAAGCAAATTAATTCTTTTTTTAACAAATATTGACCTCTGAAGTCATTTAAGGGAGTGGTAAAATCTGAAAAAACCCAAAATATCTTACCAAATGCCCTGTCCTTGTAAGATTTGTGCATGTGCTTCCAGACTCACACTGCTAACGTTTATTAAAGCCCAAAAGGCATAACTGGTGCTCTCCTAAGGTTTTTGCACTATTAACTGCCTGCATTTCTTCTCTCCCAAACACAGTAGGTTGATAGTTGTAGATATATGCCCCAGAGTGCATTAAAATCCAAAAGCTGTTGAGAAGAACCTTCATGACTCTGCAACTCCCAACTGAACTAATGAGGAGGTAGGAATATTGATGTCACTTAGGAGTGACAGCCTAAGGCATGTCACTTTCTCAAGGCCAATCATCCCCTATGGCCATCGGCTAGCTGCAAAAAACTGTCTTAAACCTGAAAAGGAATGCAAGGAGCTCTGATTTCTCAGGTGTCTTTTTCTTTTCTCAGTGTTTTATTGTACTTCTGTGTAAAATGAAATGAAATATAGGTGATCTTGTGACACGCATTATTACAGCTTAACAGACCTGCTGAGTATTCTGTTTCTAAGAGAATGACCTTCCTATCTGTATCCCCAGAGCTACAGCAACTGCTAGAGGAATCCCTGAGCAGCAGAAGATGTAGGTTTGATGAAGTAGGGCTGACTGGATAACACTGTATTTAAAACCAGGTGTATGGAAGGGCTGACCATAGCAAGCTGAAGGTCAGCTGAAGGGGAAGCACCGGTGGTTTAAAACAGGGGAAAGAGTTACTGAGGGAGGCTTGGGTAAACAGTGTGAAACTTGGTGCACCTTGCATAGCAGAGCTGTTCTGTCCACGCCCCTAGTGCCTTCCTCACACAAGTATCCTTCTCCTCATGCATCCACCTTTTCCTGCTCCCTCTTATCTCTTCAGTCCCCTTCTCTACACTAAGTACTGTGGGAGGAGGAGTGAAGCAACAAAGTCTCCCACATACCAGGCTGCCCAGTGCTGAGACACCCGAGTGCCTGTGTCCCACTTCATGATAAGTAGCTATTGCTGGATCAGGCTAATCTCACAGTCTTGCCACCCTTCATAAGGGCTCTGATTCACCCTGTTTTCCAGTGTAGGTCTACAAGGCGGACTTGTTGTTTTCAAACCCTTCGTTCACATTCCTCCTTAACAACTTTCCTTCAGCCTCCCACTGACACCTCTTCTGGTCCCTTCAGCAGTTGATACAGAGCTTCCTGGACGAGCCCCAAAAAGTTGCCACATTTCACTCACACCAACACAATGCACTCCTTGGAGCATCCAGATGTAAAGAAGATTCAGCTTCCCTTTGCACAGTTTGAAATAGTATATACCTTTCAAATGTATAAGCAAACTACTTCTGCAATAAATTAAGCTGCTAGACACCAATTTATGTCAACCTGGGAATAAAAGTGATTTGAACTTACAGATTTAATACACTAGAACCAGTGGACTGGACTCTCTTCAGCAATACTCGGGCTCGTCTGCATACACAAATCAGTGTGCAGTAGCACAACAGAGAGAATTTATGCCTCACTAAATGTGTGCTAAATTTCAAGCCAGGAACAGGTTCAGACAAGCTACTGCACTGTAAATTCATACTGAGGAATATAGGTCTATGTTCAAACAAAGACATAAGCCCTGAAGTCTTGGAAATGCCTTTGCCCCTATAGTATTGTTCCCTCCTCGTTACTCTACATTTGCTATTCCTAATGGGACTTCTTCACAGATGGCGCCTCATGGCAGTTTAGTTCAGGTTTGAGAAATAAGCAGGGGCTTGGCAATGAGAAAGCTGAAAGATTAATATGCTGAAGTAACCTTAACACTGTCAAGGTGTCACCCGAGTCACGAAACTAAAGCAGCCTGGAAGGCAGCATGGCAGGCCCTTTGTCTTTTCTTGCAGATTCTGTAGATGCAAAAGCCTTTCTTTCTACCTTGAATCAAACCATTCTGTGAGGTTTATCTTACAAAGTCTTCCTTCTTGCTTCTGAGTTTCTATGAAAAACCAGCATGCCCCAAAAATGTAGTTTTCACATACTGCACGAAGAGGAAAGAAGCTCAGCGTATCAGTAAGAATTAATTTCTAGAGCAGGAGGGAGGAGAAATACTGCCTAGCCAACAAGGACTAAAAATCAGGAACTTGTAATAGTTAATAGCTGTACAGAAAGAAATACACTGTCCTAGCTTTTCCATTACCAACAGCAACTAACCCAACGATCCATCTACCATGTGGAGAAAACTCAGAACTATTATCTGGGAGGTTTCTATAAAAGCAGAAGTATTTGTGGCAGAGCTATATCTGTCTCTTTTACAAGGAACTACAAACTTTAAAATGTACCTTTTTGTCCTCCACTTAACCAGCTTACAAGCTTTTATGGTTCTTCTCATAAGTATTTTATGATGTTTTACAACTGAAAAAGCCAGAGTCTGAAGAGTTTTAAGCTAAGCATAACGATGCTCTTAGCTCTAAGTGACTTTGAAAACAATTGTAAGCACTCATATCTTCATTCTACTAGCCTAAGAAAAATATTACTAGGCTGATAAGTTCTGCCTAGTTTACTAAGAAGGAATGGAATTCAACTAAGCATATTTAGTTCTGCATTTATTTTTAGAAAGGTATTAGGAATAAAATGGTTATTTTATTCCATTATTAAGACAAAGAATTTTATTAACATCATGCAACCAGTACCCGGTAAAAACTGGAACTTCCAATTGTGCTTACCTCCGAACTGGAATTTTCCCATTTGTGTTTGTTAGAAAAGCCAGTTTCATCCAACTGCAATTAAGAATGAAATCTCTTAAAAATACTATTTATTAAAATTGAGATCTAGATACTTCTATTTTAGCTTCAGATTGTTGCCACATCTGTGAAATTACTACAAATAAATCATTACTCTGTAATAAAAACATTCTGTAACCACTTAGTTTAGAGGCAGAGCAGGTTTTTAATTGTAAAGGCAAAAAAGCAGCCCAAAAGAATCAGTACAGCAATTAACACAAGTGTGAAGACGAGAAAGACTCGTGGGGTTTTGTTTGCATATGCAACGATGAAAGAACAAACAAGACAGTAATTAAAACATACAATATCAATAAATCAAATGAACTGTTGCAAATTCTCTTATAATTTCGCCTGGCCATGTGCCAGATGTAGACTTGCGACCTCTTCTGGTCACAATGAAAGATAAGCTCTACACTAATTTAAGAGCATTTTCTTTACTGCATTGTTTTGTGATTGAAAATGTTCATGGGTTTTTAAAATTCCAAGAAGAAAAATACAAGTGCAGAAAAGTAAAAGAGAAAGAGAAGGCAACAAAGTAACTTACTGTTTCTTGAGACATGTCATTGGACTGACATTGTTAGCTCTAAAGTTATGTATGATGGATCCAAGTCCTTCTACCCATTGCTGAAAAACATGAAAATACAGAAACATCAAATTAGGAAAACTGAAGAGGAGAAAAAGTAGGAAAGTCTGCCTTGGGGGAAGACTCTTCTTCCTTGCAGCTATGGATAATGTTAATAACCTGAGCTGAGGAAAAAAATCTGCCAACTTCACAGCCTGTAACACCACAAAAAAGTGCAGCCATATTTTACCCATTACTATTTCATCCTTCACTACACAAAGTGATTGTGCTTTCCATTCTTCCAAGTACTACATTATAGCATCAGTGGTGCTATTAAAACAGTTTATTGCCTGCAACGGCAAGCGGTCCATTGATTGATTTATTAAGCCTTCTATTTCTATAGCGTGTATAAACACATGCCTCCTTTTCAGTTGTGGCTGGCAGTATTAGCTATTACTGAGCATCGTTATAGAATATGTGATGACATATTTAACTCATCCAGTTTTAGAAAAGGGATGAAATCAAACTATTAATAAGCTACAGTAAACCACAGGGAGTCACAACTGCTCTGTGACGCTGACCTCATCTAACATCCTGTTACATATTCAAGTCCTGCTTGACTTCTGCTTTCATCCTTAAAAAGGCAAAACATTCCAGTCATCACTGGGATAACTTTCAGCCAACAGCAGCATTACAGCACTTACTTATGTAATTCCTTTTTATGGATCCATTTATCTACCATAGCTTGCACCTAGGCTTTTCAGTACTGCATAGAAGAAAGCTTAAGGATTAGGCCTTAACGTGAACACTCAGTGATTTCACCAAGAATCCTGGCAGGATAAAGCTATAGGAAGAGGGGGGGGGGAGGGGGGAAATGACAGCACTACAAGCCAAGTTTGATCTCAATTATACCATTGTAATGCTAAGATTACTCAACAGATAATTTACACTGGTGAAAGTGAGATGGGATTTGGTCCACTGCTTAACATTAACCTTATGAATAAAGAAGCTTCTTTGCTTCCGGCCAAATTCTGTGCATGCAGCTTGAACCGACTTGGGCAGGATCCAGAATCTGACACATATAAATAGATGCAGATGAGTATAGTTTTCTTTTCATGAATCAGTGCTGCACATCTGCAAAGCAGATGAAAAAAATCCTCATTTATATAGGAAGCATACTAATGTCTCTGTAAAATGGCACATTGTAAACTGAGGGCAGTAAATCCCTATGGGCTCAGACAAGGTCTAAGGTAGATTCAGCAGATAAACACATTTAAGTAGACCTTTTTATTCATGACACATAATAAGCACATCACAAAATTCTTTTTAAAGAGGAAATTGTTAATCAGACTCCCTTAGAAACGGGTCTTATAAATCCATTCTGCTGTAGGAAAAGTAGCTATTTATTATGACATTTATTAATGTTTAAATATTCATTTGCAGAAAGTACTGCACAAAATATGCACACAGATACAGCAAGTGTGTATCTGATTATCTTTTGAAAACAGAAGTCTGATTTATGAGGAAAGCTAGCAATTTGAGGTTTTCTTAGGTGTGTTTTTGAGCTTGAAAACAACCCACCGGTAACAGTCTGCTCTCCCGTTTGTCTTTTGCCAACTGCACGGGTAAGGTTATTTGGTAGTCACAGTATAGATGTACTGCCCAGGGTTATAAAGAAGGCAAGGTTCATGAGGAGAGATAATATTATTTATTAAAACTGATATAACTGGCAGGGAACAGTTACCTCTTCCTGCAAAGGTTCCCTCACTTAAAATGATACAGGAAAACTTCAAGACAAATGCCTAACAAGTCTTACCTACATTTCTATCTCCTAGAACTGTTGATATTCAACTATCATCAATTATCTACACTGGGGTCTTGGTGGTTGGTTTGTTTATTATATATATATTTTTTTAAAACAGTAAAATGTAACATTACTGCTACATTAACACTGTCACAGCTATAAAAAACTTAACTGTCATATAATCCAGATTAGTCTGTAGGCCCTTAAAAGCTCCTCAACCTTTCAACAGTGAGCCATACAGTAAAATGGCTTATGGACTGCAAACAAGAAGAACTGCAAAATTCAACTATGCAAAATGAATGTTGTGAATAAACTTGAGTCTTTCAAAACTCCCATATTTTTCTGCTAAAAATCACCGTTGGTGCATTAGTGGCAATATTATTGTTTTACCAGGAAATAAATACAGAGAAGACCATTCTGATTTGAAGGCAACAGATTGCAACTGCACTAGATTTAACAAAATCTAGCGTTTAAAAGCAAGGTTACTCAGCACTCGGTTCTGAAGCTACCACTGTACCTCAAGAACAGCTGCCAGAAAGGAACATTGCCAGAAAAAAACAAGAAGTATATAAAGAAATCAACACGCCAACCCCTTATCGAGTAACTTCTGTGCAGGAGTTGTCCTGATGATTTCCACTTTAGAGGACTTGCTAATCTTTTTCTTCAATGATAATGCCCTTTCCTCACAAAGATGCCAAATCGGGAACTGCATTCTCTTACACTAGAACAACACAGAACTAGAGCCAAGCACTGATAAGCCACAAAAGCATCACATTTCTGCTGGCAACAGGCAAGGGGGTAACCTAAGAATCTGTGTCCATTTATAAATCATTTTTACATTGGCATGATGTCCCAGGGGCAAGAGGAGGCAGTTCAAGAGACACATTTGCTTATCTGTTCCACACCACACAGCTGCACTACCATGTAGCATCTGGCTGTTTGTACTTCAGGCTAAAGCAGTTTCTGGAGTGTTTCATCAGATATCCCCCACGGCTACCAGCTGGCCCCAAATTAAGGAGGAATAAGAGAGCTTAGGGGGGAAAAAGACACAAAAAAGCAAGCTTCTGGATTGTGAACATCCTATAAAGTAATAAAATGATGTAAGAAATAATTCCCTCATCCATAGATCAATACATAGGCTCAGTGCACCACATTCAAACTCTTGGTCCTTTTGAATAAATATAGCCTTGAAATAACAACTCTCTTCATAATCAGTTTGAAAGCACTGTGATCCAGTCAACAGATATTCACAAAATATCCAAAGCCTGGATACTCTGACAAATGTCAAGTTGGCAATATATTGCTTTCCTGACAACAAATCATTTAATGTATGCTTGTCTGATGACCTTGTGGGAGGGATGAAAGAGAAGCTCAGATTTTTCACAGCTAACATGCTACTAAGAATATAGCAGCAGCCTTGCTTGTATGCTGACAGCACTCCTTAGTTTACAGATGAAGCTGAAAGATCTGTAGATGTACGTTTAGAGAAAGATTCTCAATTCTCTTGTGCTCAGCATTTCCAAGTTAATACCTCTCCAAAGACGGAAAATCCCATAACAACTCTGAAATGAGGCACACTGGAAACATTTTGAGTCTTAGAGAAAGCAGAGCTACATGTTTTTGGTAGAAATACAGGACAGGTTTGAATCACAGTAGAGCTAAATATTTTGTGATTTTCAAGATCTGACTTGGTACTTTTAATATGTCCATGTAAGGCCTGAAAGGCTCTCATAAAGACTTACTCCAGACTCTTAAAAAAGGAGGAATCTGGGCCCTGCTCTCTAATCCTAGAGAAACAACAACCATGAAAAGAATCAAAACCAAAGACAAGTACACCTTAAACACACATCCCTAGAGGCTGACACGAGAGGCCAAAATCTAAGTACACTGCAGGCTGGGATAAGTAGACTGTGTTAGTTTTCTCTAACAAGAGTCAACATTTGCAAATATCTCCTCAGGGAGAGGGTGCAAGGAAAACTGATCAAACAGCACTCTCTCAGCTTTTGCAGTAGTAGTCAAATGCTTCTGAGGCACTTAGAGACTTTGTGATAGCTGTGGTTTACCAACAAAACACAGGCAGCAGTGTCAGCGCACGCAGATAAGTTTGACCCCTCAGCTCTATTTTAGCCATCAAAATTTCACTTAAGGAGCATTAAAATAGGGAAAAAAATGCAAAAGGCTAAGAATTGCTGTAACCCACAGCTCAGGAAATTTTAGACAAGGTCATCCATTGCGTATTTAGAGATGAGGTCGGGATTATGCAGACCTCTTGAGGTTTTACCCTTCACTTTTTCAGTGTGGTCTCTCCACATTTGCACTACTTAATCCACGCATCAGAAAAGCTGGAGAGGCAAGGAGGTGGATTTTAGCATTCAGGGCCTGTGACTCGCTGTCAGAGTCAAGGGCTTGATAGCTTGAAGGCTGAGGAAACCCACTGAGAACAGATTCCTGTTTCCCACCTCTTCCCAAGCCAACTGGGGCCTGGCAGGGCTCCCTGGCTCTCTGCCCTCTTTACCCCAGTGCTGCTGTTGAGTTGAAGATGTCTGTCTGCTCTCAACGCAGATGCCTCACAAATCAACTCTGTTCTCTGAGTATTACTACAAAAGCCAGAAGACTAGGCTACTGAGGATGTAAAGCCTACTCCCTACCTGGCCAACTGCAGCACAGACTTGCAGCAGATTGCTGGGAAAATCCTGTCACAAAGATAAAAAGGGAATCTTCTGATGTTCAAGTATTTAGTCAGGAAAGATGAGGCTCACAAAAACACTCTGTACTGGGAGCTGCCTAATGTGTCCAGACTGTTACCACCTTTCTACCCAGGAATGACCTTTCCAGCATTGGAGGGTCCTGCTTTGAATGTGGCCAGAAAATTCACTTTGGCTGCTTTTGTATACAAACTAAGACAAACATAGAGGAGCTTTACACAGTGAAAACAGCCTCTTGGCTACAGACAACCGGGGCTAAAGCGCTCAGCTTACTGATAATTCTGCAGTGGCACAGACAAGGCAAAACAGACCCTTAACAGCAGGCTGGCTAGGATCTGAAGACTTCTCTAGAGAACACAGTATTGCATACTTGTCACAGGGCTACCTGAACACATAAGCATATTTAAGACAGTCACAGTGTAGAAATGTTTATCATGTAGGCTAAGAGACACAAGCCATATACTAATATAGCTGGGACACAGCAAACAGCAGGTGAGTTCTGTTCTAGTATGTTCTACAGGTGTCTTGGACAGTTCTTGCTTTGAAATATCAAAACAAACCAAAGCTATGGGAAAACAGAACTTTTCTGCAATGTGGCTGTGGGATATTCTTGTGAGAATCTTCTGCTACCTCTTGGCAATATAATTTGGGCAAATAGCTTGCTTTGAGGAAAAAAAAATGGTTTCAACTGAAACAGAACTTTTCTGTAAGTCAAAAAGAGTCATACAGGAGAAAGAGCAACAAAAATGATCAGCCTGAAGTGCTTCATCTTACAAAAAAAACCCCCATAGTTGTCTATTTAACCATTTTAAACCAACTGAAAGAAATTTAAGAATGAAAAGTACTATTCCTACTTAAAAGTTGAGAAGTTTAGGAATGCCAAAATGAAATGCTTTCAACACCATAATATTAGTAGCTGTATCATAAAATTTGCATTTTACCTTTATGCTGTTCGTCAGCATATGAGTAACAAAGCATTTCAGCACATGTTATTCATTCTCTTGCCTCACAGGTTTCAGCAAGTAACATACCTGTAGAAAATACTTATTTGCTACCAAAACCAGTGTAAAACATTACTCCATTCTCCTTCCCACTGTGTCTCCTCTGTGGCTGCTCCCACCACTAGCTACCACCAGATCAATGATGTGCATCAGAATTTCCCAGAGCCAGGTTCTCTTAAAAACTGGTACGAGCTCTGCCCCTAAATAAGCAACATGAGCTCTGCCTCACGCTGTGGCTCTTCCTTGAAGTGAATTAGGAGTGTTCACATAAAGGGAGAGCAGAAGGGCAAAATCTATCAGCTAGAGAGACGGGCCTTCCCAACAGCACAGCTGCATATGAGCAAGAACAACTTCTGATTTGCAGTAAAGAATGTAAAAAGAGCTGACTTGATTTAAGTTAATCTTTTAAGTCAGACTTCTTAATGTATCGTCAAAGTGAGCAAAGAAGAAGGAAAGTCTAGATTTTAGGTTGCTGAACTACAAAAGCTTTATTAGACTTAGACTGATTGTGGATAGGCAGCCTGCATGCCTATCCTAAGGCCTCACAAAAGCACTATATCACTTCTGCACTAAGGAAATTTGTCCCCAAATGCTCAGTGGTCTTTTCAAATGTCCTAGATAGAGGAAAGCAGATCATCAGATTACTAGGTCTCAGAAAGTCCATCTGGGAAAGTAAAAAGAAAAATACATACATATACTCACACCTCTAATGTGTGTGTGTATTTTACTTTTTGGTCACAGTTATTTATATAACCTGATTTAATCAAGATTCCAAACATTAGATTTTAAATTCCACCTTTTACAGTCACTCTCTGTTACCACAGTGGAGTTGCTTTAGGACTGGACCACGACAGCTGCTTGCAATCAGAGACAGAGTACACCCTATTTTGTGGTTGTTTTAAGAGTGGAAACGAAACCCAATTTCTCAGCTGAAAATACCAATAAAATTTAAGTAGACAGAATGTAAATACCAGAGTTGGAACTTGTAGACAAGTGGAGAGATAATAAACACATTCTTGTTGTTGGAATAGCTATACTTGGAGCTCAGTGATGACTTGGCCAGACCTGCTGAGCACATCCCCACAGGAGGCAGAGTAATATGGGGCTGCCCCAGTGCAGAGAAGATGACAGACCCCAAGGGACAGGCTATGAGGAGTCTTGTCTAGAGGGGAGGGATCACCACTGCCCAGAGCAAGCAGCAGCTCTGTGCATGTCTACCTGGCACCCCTAAGAGACTGCCCCCACACTCTGCCACCCAGTCCTATAGAAGCTGGCAGAACGTGTGTCCCACCGCTAACACCCGTCACATGGGCAGCCTGAAGCAGCCAGGAACTTGCATTTATTTTCTCATTTGTCATGGTTATTTGGTTCTATTACAACCCAGCCTTCAATGAGTAACAATTACTTCTTTCCAAATTGTAAATTATCTACAGATGCTGAATGCCTTTTTGCCCTTTTTCTGGGCAGAAAGGTTCTAGGCTTTTGTATTTGGATCTGTTTCTAAATTCCCTTGTTTGAAGTTTCCCAATCAGGTGCCAACCAAGCCTGCTGGTTTACCAGAGATCTACACAAGATCGACAGCAAGTAATGCTTTCCTTTCTCACTGCAACACGAGGGAAAAGCAGAAACGGCTATGAAAGCATCCCTTGCACATATCTGATCTGCTTAAGCTACAGTCATTGCCCCCTCTTCTTCAACCATTTCACAAGGGGGGATTGCTTTCAAATATGGATTAAATCAAGGCCTATTTTAACCTGCAGTTAGCAGCTGCATAGCTACTTAATGCTCTGCAACGACTTGCTTCTTCTAGAGGATATTTACTATGTCCCAGAAGAAAGTTGTCTTTGCATGAATAGAACAGGAAGAGTTCAGCAGGAATAGCTCTATATGCAGATAACTCCTAGAAAAAAATGGTTTTGTACAGAACCAAGTTGATATATTTACCATACACAAAAGGCCAATACAATACAGGCCAAATTACTCCCAATATGCCCATATCCCCAGCGAAGGCAACTTAGAAAGCTCTACATTGTTGTTGACTTCACCTACTTGACCCCTCTTCCCTTGTGCCTCAAACAGATCAGAGATGGATCACCATTATTGACGAGTTATGGATATACATTTTGGTGCAAAGACCCAAATGCAGGCCTCTCACACTTATGGACCTCTGGGAGCATCTCCACAAGTTGACCACAGCATGACACACCATTTTGTGTAAGCATCTTGGCAGTTAATGAAGCAGTAGATCTTTCAGACAGTATAATTAGCTCACAGTCTATGTAACTGGCCAACATACTCCTCATAAGCCAAGTAGTCTGCTACAGTTCATTGAGATCTAAGGTGGCTAAGAAACTAAACTCCAACCTTCTGTTCTCAGAATAAGTCGGAGACACCGCTGGGTTAAGCATAAAAGTGAATGCTGCTAGTATCCCATTTTCTTTGCTTCTAAAATGTTTTTAAAACATAACTGTGGCACACTATTACCCTGTAAGCCAGCTAAAAGTACACACAATAGAATCAATTTAGTGTACCCATGTAAGTATGCAAGTACTTCTCCTATTATGAAGTTTACTCAGCACTGCCAGTGTTCAAAGAGGTAAGAAAGCAATGAGAAATCAACCAGGTCTGCCAAGGGATTTAGTGATGTTGCATTCAGCAAACAGATACTCAGCTTTAAAGAAGAGGATTTAGCAGGTGTGTTACTGATCATTATTCAATATATACCTCAGAGGCAAAACAGATTATTATACATTGTAAGTACAAAAAATCAGGAAAGAAAAGCAAAGAAAAAAAGTGTGTTTTAAAAATCCCTTGAAACTCTGGATCTGAGCTAGTAGCATACTATCAATACTCTGGATCAAGTTTCTAGGAGTAGCTTACAGCAGACAGACTGTGTACAAGGCCTTGGTGGAGCCACAGAACTCGCAGTAACTGTAATCATAAGCTCTGGGGGAAGATGACGTGTAAAAAAGCACTATTGTTTTCTTAAGAGTGTTCTGTGTCAACGGGAAACACAAAATAACTGGGTACACTGGAATCCCCTTAACTGTAGAGAATTTTCTTTCCTGCTTTTGTCTTTTCAAATAATATGAACCACACAATACAATGAGGTTATCGCTGAACAAAATTTTGGGAGGGCTGAGCTCCACCCACCAGGAAAATGAAAGTAATTGCTCTTCCCTTCAGCATCCTTGTGTTACAGACCCACTGCATAAACATCACATAGTGTGCTGTACAAGCCCCACACTGAGATAATAAACAGCTGAAGGAATGGTGTCCTATGCTTAATGATCTCAGTGTCCACTTTTGCCAAATCACCGCGCATGAAGAGGCTCAAAAGTCACCGTTATTTTCAAACCACAGTGCTCCAACTGGATGTTTGCTGAGTGTGGCAGCAGACATCAAAACAGGTATTTCAGTCAGTGAAGCAGGCTGACTTACTCAAGAAAAACAACTGAATACTGATGAGGAGCTTTCTTCTTTTTTTAACTCCCATACCCTGTTTAATTGGGAAATACCTTGGCTATTTCTGTGTTTTCCGCTACCATGAAAGTGAAGCTGATGTTCACCAGATCAGTGCCACTGCAAACACACACTATCCGTCCTTCCAACTCATTTTCTGATTTTCCAACAGCCTCAAGTGCAGTTAGTATTTTGGGATCCTGTTAAACAGAATAAACAGCGGGTTACACTTGCAATACTTCTGTTATGCAATGATCTACGGTAAAGAGGCATTTCCACATAAATTAACAGCTTTAAATCTTTGCCAATCATCCTAAAGGAATGCTTTCACTTAGAATTATTGTCTGTAAACTTGGAAAACGTTATATTTTAACAATTAGGAACAAAACTGTGAGAACTCAGGAATAAATGAAGTATTTTAAATACATTTTTCTTCACAAAAAAGAAAAATGAATCACTCCAAGGAGTGGAAACAAAGGAACAGTCTTAACCTCTAAGTAACTTATTCCACTCTAGTTAAGTCCATAGTTACTGACAGTCATGATCTGTCTGACTTTTTAGCTGTTTCTGGCACCTCTGCTGAGGGTCAAGTGCTATAGATTTTATGGGCATAGAGGGCAAATTACCTACGTAAAGACAGAGCTGAGGGCTGAAGCATATTGGTATGGTTGTCAGCACATGAAGAATGGGGTTGTCTGCACCACACCACTTCTCATACCCCTTCTCTATGGGGGAAAGATTTTAGTCTATGGATTCCCAAGAGAATAAAGTGATGGGCATCTACAGCTAACACACTTCACACGTGAAAGTGGAAATGCAGAGATCTTAACAGTTATCTTGCTTCACAAGTCTTCTAAACTAAAGGCCTGGAGGAGGGAGACCCACAACTCACTTGATAAAATTCTATGCATTCCTTTTGCAGAATACCACTGAAAACAAATGCAAAGCCTTAGGTTTCTCCAGAACTCCTAGCTAATACTTCTGTTAATGTTCCTCAAAATGGCAGTGACCAGCTGCCCTGGTCACATGTATAAAGAGGGGAGCAAACAAAACTTTCCACATTTTCTGTCAATGGAGCAAGATGATAAAACAAATTTTAAACAGATAGGAACAAAACCTGGCACATGAAACATTTTTCTTTCCAGATCTCTAAACCAAGTACCACAACACAGTTTCAAAACAACTAAAACCACCTGATACGTGCTCTTAATGTCTGTCATTCAGCTTTCACTGCATCCTGAAAGCTGAGAGCTGTGCTACGTCAGAAACATCAGATGACACAACTTTCCCACTACGATCACACCAAATTATTTGCCTTTAAAACTTCAAACATTAGATGGTGATTGAAGAAGAAAAGCTGTGTTGTCGATCTGTTTTAAAGCAATGAACATCCTGCATTTCATCTTCAGTTTAAATAGCCTTTGTTTAAATGAAGAGTATAAATTCTAGAGTACCTTTGGTACCGCTCCAAAACGAACACTGTTGATCAGGGAGCATTCTAATACCTGTCCTTCCTGAAATGGCAAGAAAGGGTACAAGTTCAAAGGTCTGTTGACACATGGCTCTGTTAGGAATTGCATTAGTAGTTGTAAGCATTGTTAATTAAACAGTATATTTCCTTTATATATCACTTAATTCTCTCTTAAATACATCACTTCCATCCATTCTAGAAGAATACGACTAAGACTGGTTTTCTACAGGAATTAACACAGTCTTTTTGAATTTTTTAAAACTATCCAGAATATAAACCAAGTGCAATAGTATCTAAAACATATTCCTGATGTGATTGTAATATACCTTTCCTTCGCTTTTCCAACTCAGAAAAAAGCCAAATTCATCCACTTGGAAGAGACAGTTGCTTTCAAAGACAAACGATTCCTATAGAAAAGAAAATAGAGATCATTATTTTAGTCAGTTTGGCAAATGTCATTATTTATTGGTCAAAAAATTTTAAGACTGAGATATTTCTCCTCAAATATGTTCCTGGAAAATCTGCTAATCCTAAAGCAATTGGAAATGAGGGAGCCAAAAATGATCGTCATTAATGGTTTGTCTTTTTGAGACATTGTGATGCATTTCATTATTATCTTCCTATTTCTTGTTTTGTCTAATAAAAGCAGTGATTCTTATCTAGGAAAAATTATTAATGAAATAGAATTTCAAAAAATCATTGAAAATTAATGCTTCAAACTTTGTAAAGGTTACAAATATGTGAATGTGTTCGCCAAATTGCCAATTTACCAAAAATAAAGCAGCACTTTTCTGACAGACTACAAAAGCATATGTGCCATGAGCATTTTGTAGTCAGAATATCTGGCAAAGCAGAGTTTGAAGGACATTGATTTGTACAGAAATGAATGACATACCAAAGACAAGGCAAAAGAAAAAAACAATGAGATTAGTTGAATTAAAAAGGAAATTTCCTCCACACACCTCCAGCCTCAATTAACACATCATAAATTAAGCCAGAATACATGATAACACTGTGCAGAATCAATCATCTCTTAAAGAAAAAAAGGATCCAGGACTTCCTGAATTGAGAAGCAACAAGCATGTGTGCAGACTGCAGCACCCATTACTGTTTCAGAGATCAGTGCTTTGTTCTGTGTTGAAGACTGAGGCACCTTTCTGAAATGTCACATCCTCTGCTGTGCATATCAAGAGGGCAGCAAGCACATGAATATACACAGATGTTTTCTGAGTCTTGCATACAAGACAATGTGAATTCAGGTAACATAACCAAGTAAAAACTCCAATGCCCTCGATTCATGGAGCATGTTTTTAAGCCAGTAAGGCTATACAGGCCAGTTTGTTCTCCCTGGCTTCCTCTGAGGCATTTCCCACCTTGACCCTGAATGTAGGACATCGAAGAGCAGCTACAGCTGACTTTCTGGCCTCTGCTACGGAACAAGCGTATCGTGTGGGCTAAGGAATGGTCACATTCCAATCAGGCCTTATCCTGACTTGATACTGGGCCCACAATTGAGTACTGTCCTTGAGTCCTCCTAGGTGATATGATGTATTTCGGATAATTTCTCCTTTTCCCTGGACACATAAATTGAACGGTGTCTACCATTTCTGGACAACATTTTAGGTCCTCAAACGAGATTTACAGGTTTTAAGGACTGACACACTGCAGTTTTCTATCCAAATAGCAAACAACTATGTTAATTTTATAGGCAGGGGAGATGAGATAGAAAGTATAAACTTGCTGCAGCTCACTCTGAGCCAACACTGCTGTGCATAAGTTTCCACTGTGCATTGCTCTGTCCATTTTTCTTCACCATAACTTCTGTTGTCCTGCTTTCACCCTAGCACTTATCCCTCATGAAACCTATTTGTTGACAGACACCTCAGATTTAACAGTTTTACAGTCCTTGAGTCCTGCTTCATGTAAAAATGCAGCTAGTTACCAATCAAAATGAGCATCTCTTTATACGTGTCTCAGAAAGATTACTTCCACAATAAAAGGTAGGCAGCTTTTGGTCATTTATTGTGTCCCCATCTATCAAAAAGCTCTTGACATTCCAAAAATGGTTTTCCACAAAGTTGTCTATGTAAACTGCACTCATGTTGATGCTGTACACCAGTCTTTATTCATCAAATTACTTTTTCTGGAATTTGTCTCCTTGTGTGGTGTAAAAAAAGCACCTAACATCAGACTATATAGATGCAATGTGTGCAGTAAGATTCCTAATCATGTCTGATTTTTATTTCCCATGTTCTGCTGACGTAACTTGCTAGACTCAGACTTTTCAGCAAACATAGTCATGCTTGGCCTAAAATAAATTCACATCGTTTTGTAAACCATCTGGGTTAAGGGGACTCATCTATCAGGAAAAGATAGACCAAGACACTTCTCCCCATGACAATAATCCAGATTTTTCTAGCCACTCAGCGAAACTCTGGCACACAAAAGATCTCTCATGCTGTACTGCTCAGTCACCCAGAGCCTGTACCAGCAATCCTGCGCGTCAGTTCTGCACTAACTGGCTGTATGACCTTGGTTAACTTACCACTTCTCTCTTCCCCAATGTGACCTCTCTGTTGGGGTGGTGAATTAAGCACAGTATTTCCATGAAAATTAGAAGCCTAGACCTGAAACCTTTTTCTTGACAATTGCAAGCACTGTAGTATAGGGACTGGACCTTGCATTTCTAAAACAGTGGTATCTCTCTTGGGTGGGCTACCTGGTCACTACCACGTCACCATTAAATAATAGCCTGTTGTTGTGGTTTAGGCCCATCAGGGAACAAAAGACCACAATTAGCCTCAAGTACCAAAGAGGCTGAGAATTGCCAAAGGGTAGGGAGAGCTTAATTGTCACTTAAAGGTTCAGGACAAAACAAACCAGGCTACTCTGCTTGGGGAAGAAAACAGAGAATAATTTAATGCAACATCAAGTAAAACATAACCTTAAAACCCCAAAACTTAACCAAAATAAAGCAACACAGGGTAATACAACAATGAAGAGTCCAACCAGCCCTTTTAAGAACACCTTCTCCCCATTCCTCCCCTCTTCCCGGGGTCAGAGCCCTGGTCCTGGTGTTTTTACCTCTTCCCTCGCTGAACGGCTAGGGGAGGGGGGGCAGGGAGTTGGGGTTTCAGTCAGTCTATTCCTGATAGCTTCTGCCGTTTTTCCCTCCTCAGGACAGGTGGGCTCCGTACCCATCCTCCCTGCAAGTCTGTGGGGTACCTGACACACGTCAGCCCTGCACAGGCTGCTCTGACGCACATTTATCCCAAAGGCCGCAGCTCCCCTCTGCCTCTCGTGAGGGGCTGCTCTGGGCCCGCAGGCTCCAGCACAGCCTGGGCCATGGCCGCCTCCCCACACAGTCCCTCGCCCGTCCGAGCTCACTCACACGGAGCTGCTAGTGGCTCTCAGTCCTACCATGGGTCTCCATAGGTTGCAGGGGCACAGCTGCATTCTCACTATGGCTTGCAGAAGGGTCTCTGGTGTAGTGCTTCTCCTTCCTTCCTCCTGCTCTGGCTGAAGGGTCTGCATGGTCGCCTCCATCTTGTATCACTCTTACACCTCCTGCCAGCACCTCAACTTTCCTGTCCCTAAACAGCCCCACCACCAAGTGTTCACTGTTTACAGGCTACAGATCTTAACTTCAGTGTGACTGTTGTTTATTTACAGCCCTGATGATTCCTATCACACTGCAGATAAAACACACAGCTTCCTAAGTGAAAGCTTTTTAGTGTTTTCTGCAGAAGAGCCCTCTTCAAGCAAACAAATCAGACATTCAACTGTACCATAGCAAACTTGGAGCAAACTGTAGCAAAACTTGCAGCAAGCAATGCAGTTAGAGAGTATCAGGTGGATGTACAAAACCCATTTTGCTCCACAGGTGGTAAGCAGGCCTCCATTTCTACAGTGTTTTGCAAGGCAGTAAGTTCATCTGTAAGGATCAAAACTTCTGGTGCTACCATCTCATTCCACATCTGTCCAGCGTTATTTAGTCTTGCAGATGTGCCTGCTGGCTCCACTGATCTACAGTGTATTTATGGGATGTCTCATTCTCTCTGTCAGTACGTGAAGCATTCCTGATCTCAGATAGAATTTGAGTACTTAAGCTCTCTTCTGTATATGCATATTCTTTCTGTCCTGACCATGTACCATATTCCCTCACTTCCATCCTCACAGGCAGAGTTTCTGGAGCACTACTGGCTGAAGAAACAAAACTTTTCTGAACTCCCTTTCTAAGGAATTCAATGTCCACTAGTATCTTCTTAGTTTATCTCTCCCCAAACCTGAAAATACAGGGTAAAACAACTATCCCTATCGTGGCAGGCCTCATGATAAAAAATACCTTTTACTTACATTTCAAAAGATAAGAGGAAAATACTAATACCCCTGAAGGCATTTACTGACATGTCTTCAACTTTCAGAGATTTCCTGTCCAAACAAGATTAAAAGTAGACCCTGATAAAATTATTGTCACAGGCATATCAATGCTGAGTAAATGTCTCAGCACTTCATTTCAGCCGTGTAAAAAGCCCTGTTTTTCATTCCTTTAATAAATTTGGATAAAAGCACTGCTGAAAGAGGGATCATAGCAATCATATTTCAGATAGAATACAGGTTGATTTTCTAAAGTAGATTAAATCCACAGCAGATCTCAAATGATGCATTTGAATCAGAATATAAATGTTTTGTGTCCTCTTACTTTCCCTTGTGAGATGCAGGTCTTCAGTTTGTATATTACAAAAAAAGAGCTATTTCAGTCCTCTCCATTCAACAGATGTAAAAAAACATGGAAGAATTTACTTTGTTCAGTAATGTGCTATATGAATCTGCAAAGATAAGAGCTATTTCTCTTCCATGGGGTTTATTTCAAGTCAGAGGGATTAAATATATTTTGAAGTAACTTCTTTCATAAAGAAAAACATGTATAGCAATGAGGTATGTTGGTATTCCCTCCTCTTGAACATTTCTGTAGTTATTTGTGTACAATGAAAGCAAAACATTAAATATTCTGTAACATCTACATATTTAAAAGACAATAGCAAATGAAATGCAAGTGGCCTCTTACCTCTTCATATCTATCAAACACAGCTCCATCTTGCATAAAAGAGGGAACTGGCTTCTGCCAGTTAAATTCATAAGGTTTTGCCATGATGATAGAAGAAAAACCTGAAATGGAATTAAAAAAAGAACAAAGTTCAAGTGATGTCTTTTAAAAGGAGTATTTCAAAGTCTAAGGAAGAAAAAAACCCGTGACTTTCAGTTTTTCTTTTGACATAGAAGTATTAAAAAGCCACAGTGCATTTCCAAATCAAGAGTCTTCATTATAAAAGTACTCGTTTCACAACTTCAAAATGGAATATTGGTGTAAAATGTGTGTCTGAATTTGACTATTTGAAAAAATACTCATAACATTGCTTTAGCTGAAACATCTGCCACATCACATCTGGAGCATTATGGGTCTGGGTTTAACGTTGCCCCAGGTGACACTGAATATCACAACCTGTAATATAGATGAAGAAAACAGGAAAACATCATATGCTACATAGATTTTAACATTCTAAATGGTATACTACATAGGCAAAACACATTTTCCCCTTGTGTTTTCTATTTCAAAATCCATTTATAGTAAATAAAATGCTGAGTCTTTTCAGTGGTATTTTATACGTAAGATATGGATAATATATAGGTCAAAATTCATAGGGAAAAAATGTTCAGGGCATTAACTAAAATTAGGTACTACTGTGCATTTCTGTAAGTTTAGGAATGTGAACAAAACTGTTAATTTAGAATACAATACATAAGGCATAAAATATTTGCCTTACAATAAAGACTATAACATTATTCAGCAGCTTTTCCAGCATCTTGATGTGTTCTAAGTTATGCTGCTTTACACTAGAAAATGTTGCAAGTATGTGCTCTGAAGTTCATTTTATCTGAAGGAAAGTGCGTCTGCATTGTTCCTGCTTATTAATGTCATCTAGGACACACAGCATTTGGTTATTCCTTTATACACTGGCCCAGGAAGCACTGCATGAGAGGGAATACACTTGGCAGCAGCAAGATAAGACTGACTCATAGATGTCAGTAAATTGTTCTATGAATTGGTATACCGAGGATGAACACAGCACATGGCCACAATAATCTGACTTCACATGCTTCTGCTTGTCTCACAGGCAAACATTGTCTTACCTTGTTTTTGTCTGCTTGTCCTACCCTCCTCTGACAACTTTCATCCACTATTGACCCTCTCTAGCAGCATGATGTCAGCCTAAATGTAACTTGTACAGTTCTTACTCTTACAACTCAGGTACCCAGCCCAAGCAAAGTTTGTCTGAGAAGACTAAAAAGCATAAAATTCAAGGGACAGCATGACAATCTCTGTAACTTATGCCATGCAGTATCTGTGTATGTCAAAACTCTGTAGAGCAGACTAAAATACTACCAATTAGGTAATGATGCTTCCTTAATGTTATTAGAAACATCTAATTTGACTGAACTTTAAACCCAGAATAGATGCAAGTGCTGGAAAAAAAAGTGAGAGGTTTCTAGTATCTTCCTTTTCTGTATAAAAAATGTTCTAACAAGAACAAAAGAAATCAGAGGACACTGTTAAAAGACTCTATCCAACATTGGCATTAAGAACAATTACCTTTGATAGTTTTCTACTGAAAGAGCTATTCATACTACTAAAAAAGGTGCAAAATACACTTTGATGCTGCCCATCTCTATCTCCTGCTTTTTTTCTGGTCATTGATGCAGGAGTATAAAAACTACCTATCATATTTCCAAAGCCTTAAATGAATTCATTTTCCACAACTGTCAAAATACAATTTGACAGTTATATATCTCTATATCTCACCAGTAAGTGTTCACTTATGTTGAACATGGAATGAAAACTCATCCATATCTGTATTCTGCAATTAAAAAAGAGGCTAAACAAATATCTAAGATCACTCATCTGAACTCCTTTTTTTTCCTGATGAACACATGCTTTGAACAAAGTAGAAGACACAGAACTAGGGCCAAGAAGTGATAAGCTACATATGATAAGATACTACATTAGTATCTTATCAAAAGCCTCCTTTTATTTTTGCCATCTCTGTTCATTGGCTCTAGTCACTCTTCCTCATGAGAACCAGGAGATGTTTCGAGATCTCTTCAGGGAATGTGTCAAATTATTGGTTTTTTCCCCTTTTTTTGAATTAAATTCCACTTCTAATTTTAAGGGTCTCTTCCAGTTTAGATCAGGATAAAGTTGCTTTTTCCTTATTCCATGAAGGAAGCTGCATAATAGTACAGGCATCTCATTGCATTAATGTGTTGGCATCTTGTTCTATAAAGCTCACAGGCTTCAGACTGTACCTCAGTATAATCACACCACCTTGAAACTTATTGCTTGTTCCTAGAGCAAAGCTACATTGAGAGAAACAAGGCTTCAGAAAGCTGATTGCTGACTTGATAGGCTTTGTTAACAGCAAAGTTGAAACCAGAACCAACGAAACTCCATGCTATATAACAAATCATCAAAAGTCTTGGAAAAATAGCCCTTAGATTCAAAGGGAACTTAAAACATACATGCCTGGAGTAATACATACTCCATTTTTATGCCATATTAACCATTCCCTCTGTTTAAATGACTTTTGCATCAAAATGTTAGTATGAGAAGAAAAGTTACTTCAAATATAACAGGTAGTTCATGCAGCAATACATGCTGCTGGCATGTGAAGTTCTTCTGGGAAAAGCTGATGCATTCAGTGCTAAAACCTAAGACTTGTGATGACACTTTTAAGACTGTGAAGACTCTTCCACAGTCTCTAGCCTATATACATGGCCTTTACACTTTCATACTGACATTGAACCCCCTACAGATACAGATTTTAACGCCTGTAAGCTCTGCAACTGCTCTGAACCCCTGTATAAGACACCTCATAGCATTCTGTCCAGTATTTGGTACTCTGAATCCTGGATGCAAACGCTGGAACAGACATCTTTGAGAAAGACTAATTACCTTAGCACTACCAACACCAATTTGAGTTCAGTCGTAGAAATAAAGCTCTGTAAAAACCCCTTTACTTTAGAAATATCTTGCCTGGGTACTCACACAGTATGATGAAGTCTCAGTACTTCATGGCTGATAAATTAAACAGATTGACCTGTTCAGTTTCTGCTGCAATGCACATTTTTCAGATCCTTGAGTCAGACTGAGTCCTCTCCACTTTTCCAGCTGCCTTTCCCAAGTCAGGGTCTGGACCAGGACACAGTAGCCCAGCACAGCTCTCTGTCATACAAACCAGAATTGGAGTCTTTCTTCTTATTTGCATAACCTTGTGTTTAGCTGCAAGAAAGCATGCTTGATTGCTCATAATTTATCAAGCAGTCTAGTTCTATCTCAAGGACTCAAGCTCATTGTTATTTACCATCTTTCCAATCTCTCCTCTACCTCTGCTCTCTCATGGGTCAATACTGTTTACAGATGAACTGAGACAGATGAAGTGTGAGGGAAAGACGGCTTGAGTACATGTAGCAAGGAGTCAGGTAATTGTAACAAACAAGATTTCTAAGCAATGTTCTTTGGCAGCTGTGCAGAAGGTGAAGAAAATAATCTCTGCCTGTGGAAAAGCTCTTTTCAGTCTCCCATTTCTTGCACTCCTCTCAAAAATCCATTCTTCTGTAACCATGTTAGCTTTTAAGATCATCAAAACACAATAGAAAATATTCTCCTGTCACTCTTGGGAGCTCTGGTCATCAATATTTAAGCAGTGCAAAACCAATCCCGACCTACCCACCAAAACCAAACAAACATGACATTCTAACATTCATATATTTGCAAATATATGCCTGCAAATATCCTCCCCTATGATGAGAATCAAGAATGATTCTCTTAAGAGAAATTTAAGAACAAAGAAATGCATTTAAATTCAACTGTGAGAGAGAAAATATTTAGGAACTAAATGGAAAGACAGTAAAGTTTTAATTTAAAAACTTTAAAGCAGCCTTTTAAAGTTAAAATAAAAACCTTCTCATTGGTTTAGGGTTCTTAAGTATAAAAATGTGTCTGAATACATAACATTCACAAAAGCAGAAAAGAATGCTCATATAAAAGACACCTCAGGACTTAATCAATGACCACAAGGAAGAAGTAGATAAATTCTGTCAAGTGCAGCAGTTAAAGGTCTTTTGAGCTATTCCCCTTTCTTTCAACACTGGTTGATGCCTGAGGACATGACCCGCATGACATGAAAAAAGGCACTGTTTTCATTCACCTAGAGTACCCAAAGAATGAGGACACAAAATGAACCATATCCAGAAGAGCATTATTTAACACAAAAGTTTTCCTATTTTGTAAGCTTGGCTGCACTAAGCTAAATCTGGGGGGTGCAGGGTGAAGGGACTATAAATCCTGGGTTTTTTTACATTTTTTGACCAAAAGAAGGACAAGGTGTGGCTGAACAGGAGGAGGAAAGGATTCTGTTAATACAAAGCAGACAAATGTTTGGGGAAAGAGGTCATATTCTAAACTAACCCACAGGGCTGACTGGTGTGATGGATAGGATACTCCTTGGATCCCATAAACATCCTGTCAATGTTGAGACACTGTTGTTGGAAAGGACAGCAGTATTCCTTAGAGCTGATCCCCCCAAGTCCAGAACACAGTAACTCACAATTTCTGCAGTTTGCTTAACCCTGAACATTACAGAAATACTTGTTAGGGTTTTTTTTAGTAGTTATTATTTTGGACTCTGGAATGAACAACTATTCACTGACTGAGAAGCATGGAGGGTCCATGCTTTGTTTACCACTTCACCACTTAGCTCTTCAAATCACACCAAATAAACCTGCACCAGTTACTGTCTCTGTGGGATTCAAGGATCAAATACATGCATAAACAGAACCCTATGCTGAGTTTCATAATCTTGTCCAGGCATGTGTATTTTTCTCACGGATACAAGGAGACTGAGGAGTGATCTCATTAATGTTTACAAATATGTAAAAGGTGGATGTCAGGAGGATGGAACCAGGCTCTTCTCAATGATGACCAATGACAGGACAAGGGGCAATGGGTATAAAACGGAATACAAGAGATTCCAAAGAATACAAGGAAGAATTTCTTCGCTGTTGAGGTGAGGGAGCACTGAAAGGGGCTGCCCAGATGGGTTGTGAAGTCTCCTTCTCTGGAGACATTCAAACCCACCTGGACGAGTTCCTGTGTGATGTACTCTAGGTGGTCCTGCTCTGGCAGGGGGGTTGGACTGGACGATCTTTTGAGGTCCTTTCCAACCCTTATGTTTCTGTGATTCTGTGAAGGAATTAAAAAACCCCCAATGTATTTCCCCCTTTTTTCCCCTTTGAAGTACATGTAATCTTCAAGAGCACTCCTCTTTGGTAAACAAGATTCATAACAGAGACAATCAGATCTACATCAGCGGTAACTTTAGTTTTTTTCTTTTAGAGTTCATCCCAGACCAGAAAGTCTACGTGTAGTGTTGTGGACTAAAGTGAGAAACTATCTGTCCAGGCCTTGAAACAACATTGAAATACTTATAAAAATGCTCTCTTCACTTTTTAACAAGGCTCTGAAGTACTTTCATATTCAAATACTAATATTGTTTCTAGAGATTTACAGGAATAAACCTCAGATCTTCACACATTTACTTCCCAGTGTCAAATTTATTTGGCTGTAGACGTACCAGCATTACCATGTGCAAAATGCAGGGACGGGGTGATTTTTTTAAGCATGAAATATTGATTTCTACACTGGAACTTAAAATTCAGAGTAAGTTTTAAGACAATTTCTAAAATAAGAAATTTACTACAAGGTGAGTCTTATATGAAACGTAATGGTGAGAGACACTACACCCAATTTCTGCTCTGTCTACACTAGACTGTAAAGCAATTCCAGATTTTACAGCTCTCCAGGCTCTTCCACAGTCAAATTTAGTTGTTTGCGGTGTTGAGTATTTTCTTTTTCAAAAAGAGTGGTTTTTTTCAGCAGGTTATTTTTAAATGCATTATTCTCACAGCTAATACAAGCAACTTGAAACGGTTCTCCCCAAAACAAGGTCCAGAAGCAACAAAAGACATACAACAGCACTCAGGCGCCTGAACGTGTCTAGTAATGGTCTGAATTTCCATTTTGTCTTATTTTCCATTTTGTTTTAATTGCAGGAATGCATTGGCATGCAGGGGCAGCTAAGAGGTTAGAGCAAAACAAGAAGTGGCTTGTCCTTAACTAACCTCTTCTTCAGCATTTCACACAAGTTCAGCGAGGCTGCCCATTGCAGAGCTTTGCTTCAGGCTAAGAATGGAGTGTATCTATAGCTGACAGCAGAAAACAGTTGCTTCTGCCACAGTGCTGCAAATGAGAAGATCTTGCCTTAAGATGTAAACTGTGGTTCAGTCATCACCTCTGATGACAGCCATTATCTTTAACAAGGTCTGTCCTGTTCCTCAGCTAGACCTTAGGACCCAAACATGACTACCACTTCCTTCGATGGTTTTCTTTTTGTCCTAAGGCCTTCTTAATTTTTACATGTTTTTTCCCAGCTCTCTCATTCATTCTAAACCTCTCAACATCTGCCATAGGTGCTTACCACACGTTGGTTCTTTTATTTTGGGAGGAGCATTTCCCAATCTGAGAAGTAAATGGTATGTAGACATGGTATTTCTATAAATGAACTTATTCTGGTCCATTTGCAACAGTATAACAAGATGATATTCTGACAATTATAAATACAGCTCCTCTGTCCAAGGATTCATTCGGGTCTAATTTCTCACAAACTTCTAAATTAATTGATTTACTGGGAGCCTGCCCAACAGGGACTGAGGCAAAAAATTAGGTATGCACATCAGCTTGGTTCATGCAATGCAGTCCAACAACTTCACTCTGCAGAGACACACTAACCTCATAAGAATAACCTTAAACAAGTGTTTACAGTAGCAACAGGACTATTTCAGAAAAAAACCCCCATATTTCCAAATTCTGTAAGAGAATGCACTTCCCTACAAGCTGTTAGAAACTCAAAGTTCCTTAATTCTCAAAAATAAATGTGATACAACAGGCATCACATATTCAATAAATTCAATGCAATATCTAGACTATTTCTTATAAATTTGAGAAGGTTTTTTGTTGCACAGTAAAAATAAAAAGCATGGATCACGGTGGTAGTGTTAACAGGGAGCTCAGTTGGACTGCTAGCACAGAATCAACAGAAAAATCCAACAGAAGTGCTTATATGTAATGGAGTAACTACCACATTGTCCCAAACGTAGAAAACAAACTAATAACAGTAACAACAAAAACACCTAATTTTGTCACCTGCCTATATGCTAATCCTACTGACAATGGATGCCTCTTTCATCAATAGAGCTGAATTATCTGAACCTAAATTAAGGGCCTGTCTTTCCACTCCATCAAGGAGCCTCAACTTGATGGCATGAATAACACTCCACTGAAAAACAGAAAGATAATGAACCCATCTCATCCTCAGAACAAGAGAAGGCACATTATTCCTATGCTCAGCAGCAACACAGTCACCAGAGCAGATTTTCCCTTTTGAATTGATCCACATTGATCACCAAAGTCATCTGGACTTGTCACATAACTTCTGATAGAAATGGGATTGATCTTTGCCTGCCACTTTTGTAAACTAAACTATGAGCTTCATTTACTGACCCAAATGAGCCTTTAAATAGGTGCCAGTTCAAATGCCTGGAAAAACAAAGGCAACTTGGCAATTTCAACAACAAAATGCTGAACTGAAATGGTAAATTTTTACTCACAGGCCACAAGAAAAACTCCTACAGTGATAACAGAAGCTCATCTATACACTCTCCTAGGGAAAGCATGATTCGAAGAGCAAGTCAAAATGCAGTGTTATCACAACTGGAAGTTATAAAACACTTAAGTGTTAAAAAACATGGAACACACATACAAAACTATATTGTTCTTTCCTTCTGGTGACAGAAAATTTGGTGTTCATGTGTTCAATTTTGTAAAAGTAAAGGCAAAAGGCGAGGAGAAAGGCATGGATCTTCCCAGGGATGATTTCAGGAGGGGATGTGCTCATTAATGCTGTCATTTCTACAGGGAATTTAGCAACCTGACTCATCAAGAGATACAATGAATGACTATTTTCATTTACACATATTATTCAGAATCCATCTAACAGTAACTTGCTGCTTTTGACCTGTCAAGTGAACTTAATCTCATAGCGTGAGCATGTGATGAAGCAGCTTTCCCTAGGACTTCCCTGTTTTGTCTCATAACAATAATAAACACACACTATATAAAAATTGTTATCTGGAAAACATGGAAGATGCTACATTTTACCTTTAGTTAAGCAGAAGTGTTAGCGTCAGGCATCCCATTTCCCCCTCAGGTAGTAATAAAGAATTGGACTTTGATGAAAGCAGTGGTTTGTGTAATAGTTGTCAAGATCTTTTCTGAATTGCTATGGCATGTGATGTATGTATCTATAACATAGCTTGATTTAATCAGCAGTGACTTTTATTAGGTTAAATGACTTCACTCTGTGGTATTCAAATGAAGAGTGTTAAAACAAAGGCTATTTCATGGGATAATAACAACAAAAAGAGTAGCACTTTCAAAATAGCTCAAGTATTTTCTGAATTACTTCAGCTTCAATTCTCACTTTACAGTCTTGTAAAATCTATCACCTTGTATAATCACAGCAATGAGCCCTAAAGGAGAGGGACTTGTCATTTATTAAACCACAGAGTCTTCAATATGCTCTTCAGGCAATTAACACTGCACTTAATTTCTGTTGCTGTTGTTCAGTCTGTAGCTGGTGGATAATCCATCTTTAAAGTCAGTGAGTACTGTTTCTTTCTTTTAGGTACACTTGTATGGAGTATTTGTGTTAATTATTTTAACTAAAATCATGAGCAATGTTGACATTTGGAACTTCAGTTTTAGCCTCCTTCTGTGGCTTGTTGCTCTAAAAGACCTGAAGCAGAATTGATTCCTATACCTTAATATGAAAGGAAGACATAAATAAATATTTGGAATTAGAATCCTAAGCAGAATTCAAGTGGGAGTAGAAATAAACACCAAATAATCGTGAGAGTCATTCCTGTTATGAATGCAAGAGTTCAGGGATCTTAGGACATAAAACAACCGTAAAATTCTAAGACAGAATGATGAACTATAAATATCATAGAAAAGGCAACACAAACTTCCAAACCAGGTTCATGTTGTCAGTCTTTCATTTTTAAGTGCAAAGAAAAGTTTTGGAAATAACACAAGCTAGTACCTCAAACAAAAATAAAACAAAGTACAAATATCAGCTGCTCTGTGACCACGTCCTGAGGACATGGTTGTCTGTTTCCAAATAATGACACAGACCTTGTGTTAATAAAATGTAATGAAAGGTCAAGATCACATTTTTGTAATAACTTCTAAATCTCTGTGTTTGAAAGAATCCCTTCTATGGTCAGGTACTTCAGCTCAAACCAAACTTTAATAAAGTTTTGATGTGACTTAAAATGAGTTTGTTCAAAATATACAGATATTTTAATAACTAATAAGCTGTGAGGAACAGAGACATTACTTTAAAACCTAAAATTAGGAAAGTGGCATTATAGCTTGCAGGGGTCAATTCTGATCAGGTTTCTAGATGTTTTCTGAGAAAATAGGAGTGAGCCACACTGCTGGTTTGAAATTTCAGACAGAGCTAAGGTGATCTTCTGTGGCAATCGTTCCAGTGGTCTAAAATGCATTAATATCAAAAAGCTGCATTCATTATTTGACAGTTGAGAGTGTGTTAAAAGTAGGTATTTACTGAAAGATTAAATCAATAGCAGATTTCTTGGTACCCTGAATAAAGCCTACAAACCACAGTCACCTTGAAAACACAAGGGGTTTTATACTTTTTATGTGAGACTGTCATTGTGCAATTTAACCCACGGCACTGGTCAGGAATTTTTTGTATCTATCTTTGAAGTTGTTATGCTGCTCAGATTTCATCTCTGCACCCACCTTACCACCTAAAGATAGCAGGTTTTGCGCCTCCTTCTTTAAACAAGAGAAGTTAGTAAGGAATGAATAGCAAGAAACACAGACATGGTATCTGCATCTGCTCAGTACACTTCTTCCTTCCTTGCACTTGATAGGCTTTCTCTTATTTTTATCCCCCTTGACTTCCTCTGTTATCTTGCACACTAACATGTTGGCTCATGCCCTGAATTAAGTCTCAGGAGTTGGGGGAATGCAGGTACTGCATTATCAGCTGGTAGGAATGGAAATGATCCATCACCCTTCTCTGCTCTCAGTCCCAATGGTGATAGCACATCCAAATCCTGGGTGGCAGAGATTTGTAGGTGCAGCCTTTCTTTCTTCCTCAGTTCTGTGACACAACTTGGGCCTAAGCAAAAACAGCAGGAGAGCAGCCATGACCTGGCCTAGGTAATGCATGGCTGGAGCAGACTGCAGCTCCCTCAGAGCTTCAGGGCCCATTGGTTTAATTTTCTTTTTCCTTCAAGATTTCAGGTTCAAATCACAGAAAAAACATAAAGAAACAGGACATACTAGCTGTCTTTAATGAAGGCTCTTTGTTTGCTTCCAGCCAGTATCAGGAAAAGAAACACACCTGCTGCTCACGGTGCTCCCTTCAACATCACCATTCAAAAAGCAGATCTATGAAGTGGGGTGATATTTAACAGAAGGAGAAAATAAACTGTCCTAAACACTGTTGTATAGGCTCAATCTGTCTGTTTTCCTCCCTCCCAAACACACTGTTGTACGCAGAAACAACGTTCACCTCAACTTGTTTAGGAAAACCACAGCCTCTTCAGGCTAGCTGGGTGTCAAAGGGTCTGGTTTACAGCTGATGTTTAGCCAGCCTGCTCCAGAATCCTGGGTGGACACTTTGCCATTTCCCTTTTTCTCCCTGTAGACTAGACTTGTGTTAATTACACACTTAGCGATGTTAATTGTTTGTCTACAGAGAGAATTTGAAAACACTGACAGAATGACATCCCAGAGCTAAAAGTTATTATGCTATACATCTCTAATCACCAATAACATCCAGTATTAACTCACAACAAACAACTGGGCATTTTTGCTGAAGATGAGATTGAAACAGTTCTAAACACGATGTATCACATCGAGGCCAGGCTAAAAATAAAATGCTGCCTAAACCGTGGAAATCTAGAAGTCCTCTCCCTGGCAGGACAGCTGTCCAAATATGGACAGCCATCTCTGAGATATATCAGGTTATTAGCTATTTATAGCTTTAATTTCATAGAGATGCCAGACAGAAAGCAACTGGTTCTGAACTTTAAATTATCCTTATTTTTGTTACTTCACTTCCATATGGTTGGACTAGAGATCTCTAAAGGTCCCTTCCAACCCCTACCATTCTATGATTCTACGTAGGTAGCAGATTGAGAATGTCTTGTAAATTAGTTTTGGATAGATTTCTTTTTATATGGCTGTTGTGCCACTGGCCAGAAGCTCTGAAAGCAATGGAGACAGAGTGAGAAGGCAAAGGGACCACAGAGAAAAAAAGAAATGTCACCAATCCTTCAGCTGATGAGTTCACAGTTACCTACAAATAGAAGATGGGGATGCATGAAAAATGGCATCACGCTCTCCTTCACTCATCCCTGCCTCTGAGAAACAGTGCAGTCTGCATATACAGTCCTACTAAGTATTAAAAATTAAACCCACTCTCTTGACATTGTGCTGTGTTACCTGCCACATCAGCCATTATCAAATTGACAGTTGTTGTCTCTTTGGAGTAAAATGGAGACATCAGAGACAAGCTTATCTGATAAAGCAGTTCAGAGTGCTAATAAACCCGTTATTGAGGTATTCAGTTGTTTACACTACTTGAGAACAATGTTCCTAAAATGTCTTTCTGAAGATTAATGTATCCTTTGTTTAAAAAATGGGACAAAAGCAGGCACTGTCAACTAGAAGAGAGGAGTAGGAGAGTATTCCAAGCCAGCAGCCTCTCCAGATCTTGCTGCTGAATATATTTTGGCTTGTTCAACTACTCATAATGCATATGACAATTTCTAAAGGAAAGGCATCTCAATTTTTCTATTGCTTCAAATGGATGATTTGTCACAGTATTGCCAAAGGGATAAAAATAAAAGTGTTGGTATGTAACCTATTTGTCCAGCATGGAGACAAAAAGGAGAGCCAGTCTGCCAGTCAGGAGTGCTGGTATGGCATGCTGGCCTACACAGCCCATTTAGAACACACATTTGACATCTCATAATAAACAATATGCTTTACAACACGCTGAGAGGTTCAATTTATTCAGATTTTTTTGGATCGACTGGAGACACCAGAGTCAAGGGACTTACTTTCTCTAAATTCCTCACGTTAGGATGCAATTCAGTGTTCAACAGCAGAAAAGAGGGAGCTGTTACTTCTCCAAGCCTCTTCTGCATTGCTCTTTACTGTCACCTGCTGCTGGGACCTACACTTCTACTGATGTGTAAAGGAATAGACATTTCTATGAGTGGAGAACACCTTTGCTCTTATGTGGAGACAGGTACACAATGGAGCATCCACATGTAGGCAAGATAAGCAGCGCTTTCTCTTCTCTCCCTGGAAAGGTGACAGTATGCACATCACACCAGAATATGAAGATACTCTTGATTCTAGACAACAATTGAAAGACATAAAACAGGTGTTTAGGAAGAGCAGAAGAATTGAAGAGAGGGAGAGGGAACTAACAACAGAATAAATGCAGAAAGCAAGAATGGGATGTCTGACATTGAGGTGGGCCTTCAACAAAAATGAAACAGGAAGGTGGCACAGCATTTTCACAGTGCTAGAAAAGAACAGTAGGTAGTTTGGAACAGCTGAAATGGAAATGGCTTGAGATAGCACAAGCAATGTTACTTTTAGAGATTATTCCAAGTATGAAGCTGGGTTTCTGCAACATGGCTGCAATGGAAGGAACAGGGTGGAATATATGCTAAGACCAACAAAACAAAAAGCTGGTGTCTGTGTGTAGGGTAAAGAAGAAAAAAGTGACAAGGACACTGCCAACATTCCAGGCAACAGCAGAGCGGGGTAATTTGTTGTGACAGCTCAGGAGTGGGGATGGCAGGGCTCCTGAAGATGAGGAGCTCAGCATTTCCCCATGCTGCAGACAAACCAAGGGACGCATGGGGTCAAAGAACTGATTCTAGATGAGTGGGTGGAGGTGGAGGGCAGGGGAGTTTGTTTGGAAGTCATCAGAGGCAATGGAAATCAACAGATTCAACCTGCTTCACCACAAGAATTGATAAAGGGACTCTGGCAGGGACAGAAAGAAAATATTTTGCCTTTAGCACTAACACTGCTGCTATTTACTCCAGCCTTCTACAGCTTAGTAACAAGTGGAACATGCTCACCAAGTACAGTGCCCATCAAAATTGAGAGTAGCATCACACACAAAGGACAGCAGACCCCATGGAAAATGAGGGTAACATTCTTACATGTCTAAAACCAGCTTTGCTTCATATATCACTATTAAACCTTGTCAGTATAATAATTACTAATGCAACGAATAAAAACTTGGGCCCAGCAGGGTTTTCCCATAAGAAAACTGGTCAGCTAGTTCAGACTGGTTTTTTTCCCTGTCACATACCTATTAAATGCCCCAGACTGTTTAATGTGATAAAAATGTCTAGACTGTTTTTTGACTGAAAGCTTAAAGAGGAAAGTTCTTTGCCTTTGGCTAGGAAATCTCTTTGCTCCTGTCTTGGTAAGCACAATAATGTGCATGCTGTACTTCTGCAGAACACACTTTCTGTGTGCATATAATACATGCTTTTTTGGTATCTTTAGAAATCTTCTGAGATTTTAGAGATGAGTCCAGGACAATGTGCAGAACATATACACAGTATATGCATACAATACTGTGTGGTGTTGCTTTGCAAGAACAATCTGCAGCTTACAAAGTGCATGTGCCGTGGAGGAAAAAAGGATGATGGAGCACTTCTTGGTCTCGTGAACAAGAAAAGCAGAAAAACAGCTGAAGAAGCTCTGTCATAATTGATAAAGAGCAAGATGCTTTGCAGAAGCAGGCAGTCAAGGTGGAGTTTAGACAAGAAATCCCAGTGGGCACATTAGAAAAAGTGTTACCACATGTGGATTAGTGCACTGAATGCTTCGTGGTCCCTAGTTGCCCTCAGTCTTTAGCGGTTGCTTATTTTTGTGTAACAAAAAGTTCTGACATAATTGCAATCACTCTAAACTTAGACACAAGTACACAATTTATACTAAAAATATCCCTGCCAGTGAAATTACCCAGCTCAACAAATAAACACCCTTCAGTCCTTTCTTTTTAGGCTCTATAAATCTGTGTCTGTGGAGTGGGTCATGGTCAAGGAACAGGTGTCAGCATGTGTGAGTCACAGTGGAAACTAAGCTGCATACCACAGAAAAAGCTTCAGAAGTAACACTATCCCTGCACACCGCTCAAAGCTGCCTCTCATAGGCAATACAAGTTGACAAAAGAATGAATGAACAATGGGATGTGGCAGAAACATCACTTTGGCACAGTTCCAAGTGGACCAGCAAATCACGTCTCAGAGCCCCGCTTCCCATCTTCTGGTACCCAATTTCTTCTCAGAGCAGTCTTAACATATTGAGGATAATTTTTTGTTTACAATTCTCTTCAATCTCATCCCAGAACCTAAGTGACTCTTGCTCTCTGTGATCAGACCATAAAGTGCACTGCCAGTCAGAGGAGCTGAAGAAGAGGCCACTGACCACTCCACAAGAAAATTACTAAGAGCTCCAGAAGGTTGTTTCAAGGGAAGAAAACGGCAGCTTCTCCACACTAAAAAACTGTGGGCAGAAAGATCTGTACAGTGAAGGTTCTGTCCCACCACTGAGCACTTCTAGTTTTCATTTTTCTTAAGATAGTATTTTTCTTGAGCAAGTCACAACGTTCCCCTTTGTTAAAAGCAAGAAATGAGGTTTTCCAGCAACACCAGGGAAGGTGATTTTATTGTTTTGAAGCACTTGGACACTATACAACTACATTTATACAAAGCAGAACAGACAGGGCAAGGTGCTAATGTTCAAAATGAGCCTTCTATGAAATGATCACAGATACCAGTTGAAAGCCTGGACCAGAAAGGTTGCACTTTGAGGTTTTTGTGTTGGCTTGTTTTCTTAAAATAAATATTTAATATAGGTTTTAGATCAATTTCCTTTTGTGAGAACAGTCTCCTCCAATATTTGTTTCTGTATAGTTCCCATCCATGTCAGAGGATGCTTTGCATAATCGTGGCACTGCTGAATTCAATCCCTTGTTTGCTCCATATATGCAGTTCCTGTGGCTATGGGAGTGAAATAGCACATGTAGGCAAAAGGGAATAAGCCCAGCTGGTGTTTCTCTGGAAAGCTCCATGTTATCCCAAGTAACACTGGGAATGGTCTGCAGGTTTCTTTTATGCTAAACAGCTGGCAGAAGCCTCCTGAAGGCAGGCACCCAGGCTGTGCTTACAGAGATACTAGGTTGCTGGCAAGGTTTTTTTGGATGGGAGATAAAAGCAGTAAGTTCAGGGAATAGAGAGGCTACTGCTTCTTCTGAAACAGAGTGGCTGGCACAGATCAGAAAGAACAGATTTTATAGTTACAGCCTTCCCTTCCAAAGTTGCATTTCTACTGCTTTCTCCAAAATCTCAATAGCATAGGCTATTGATAAGGGTTAATCAATAATAGTCCACTGCACTTTGCAAACTACCATGCATAAAGATTTGTGTGTAATAAAGTGTTAACTAACCGTGCCCACCTCAGAGTATCTTTGATTAACAACAGTAAGAGCAAAGATACCTATTAGCTTTGGATACAGGCAGAATAATGGACACCACTGTCCCCAAGGTAATTTTACCACTGTGTGCTGAGACAACCACTCATTAGAGGTAACTAGAGTAACCTAACTGCAGAAAAACCAGGACAACACCACACAGCTGCTTGTTCAGTGTGCCAGCAATAAATAAGCCCTTTTGGAGTGCTTGGGGTGGATAAAAGGAGCCAACCCAACTCATCCTTACTGAGAAGAAAGATCCAAACCTCTTGCTTCTGTTTCCTTTTGGATGGTCCTGTTCCTGCTCGTCCAAGTGATCCCAGCTTGGCCAGTTCACCTCTGTATGGTGGTGGAAAGCTAGTCACTTGTTATTTTCTGCTAGCTTCATCCACAGTTTGCCAGTCATGCAGGAGTTGAGTTGACCAGAACCAGTAAAAAGGAAAGACTGGCAGTGTATGGCTGAGAGGAACATGAGCACTAACTTTTTTGGTGGCAACGAACTGTGATACTGGGCCAGCCAAGCTGGTCTCTTCACAATCACAATAATCTCTCCCAGTAAAGTGGTTGACTCTGAGTATGCCTTCTCTCACCATTGATTCTCTGCGCTCTGTTTGGTCAGGATTGTTGGTCTGATTTACCATTTCTCAAACAAGTTTCCTATCTCTCTAAATTTCACAGCAGACTGCAAACTCTGCCTTAAGTAGAAACTTACCTGTTTACAAAGGCATTTACAAACTTGCTTAATGGAATGTGAATCACAGAATCTTAAGGGTTGGAAGGGACCTCGAAAGCTCATCCAGTCCAACCTCCCTGCCAGAGCAAGATCACCTAGAGTAGGTCACACAGGAACTTGTTCAGGTTGGCTTTGAATGTCTCCAGAAAAGGAGATTCAACCAAATAAGTTGAAACATATTTTCAAGAGCTACTTTTTTTTCTTTTTTAAGTGCTGTATGAACAAAAGAAATAGATAGTAGAACTACAAAGTGGAACTAAGTTGGACAAATTTATTCTTAGTTTATCTTTGAAGGTATGGTTAAAGAAGAATCAGATATTGAAGTTCAAGATGGCAATACGTGAAAAACAAGTTGAATACAAGATCATGCAAGTGCTGTAAGTGATAAGCAGAGAAACTGCACTTTGCTGGAAATCCATATTCACACACAAGATTGGAAGGAATAAGTTACTCTGGCAAACCCATCAGTGTAGCAGAATTATCACATCTAGGAAACAAAGGTCACTCTTTTCAAGTTTCTATAACAAACAGTACTCTGTCACAATTAAAGAACTCAGACTTCCTTTTGTGCTTTCAGATTGGGTCCAGATAGGCACAAGGTAATGTCATTTCTATCCAAACCTGCCTTTCTCAGAAGATGTGGCTTTGTTCGGGAGCTGAAATATGAAACCAGGATATAAAGCAGGTTGATAAACCAGGAAACAATTGCCACAAGATCCAAAGCTAACAAAAAAGCACAAACATAAACAAGAGCTCCTGCTACCTGAACCCCTATGACTGCAGTCTCTGTGCCACAAGTTGAACTCAAGGAATGCAAAATTTAATCAGCAGTATGAAATTGCAGAGCAAAGCCACCCACTCTGTAATCATGCCTGAGTCTGAAATTAAGACGCACTCCCTCAGACCTGTTTTAGAGATGACATGCCAGAAGATCAGTTTACTCAAAGTTGTTTATAAACATGTGCTACATCTTTAAAATTTCAGTCAATGTTAAATAAAAACTAGAAAAATGAAGATTTTCCCTTTTTGCACATGGGTATGTGCAGATATTCTTCCTGCATCCAGAGTATACAGAGGATTCGTGGATAATGCATTGTCTCAATCCACCATTTTGTTAGCATACAAAAATCTTCTGGCATGAATTAAATGATGTTTCCAACTGGAACCACGCAGTCCCTCAGTGCTAACACTGGTCAAAGATCAGCTATACCTGATGCACAAGCTGGTAACAGAGAAAAAGCAGCTCAGACTATAACAGCATATGAATGTTTTATTCCAAGTCTTCAGCGGGCATCTTTACACGGTTCAGTGTAACACGTAGATGTGAGAGTCAGCTCTGAGCTGGCAGTGTTTTGCCATGTTTTCTGGGGTGCTAGATGCAGCATCACTGTGCAGGTTAATTCAATCTGCTTCTCAGCCACTCAGAGCTCCACACTACTACAGCAAAGCTGCTTCCATAGCTCAGTTAGTGCTTGCCCAGGGATCTTGGGGATTTCTACCCATTATGGTATGTAGGACAAACATACCTTCTGCTGCAACACTCTAGTGTGAATGCTGTTTTGCAGTACATTTACAGTCACTCAAAACAGGCTGCCTGAAAGCCTTAAAATATCACAAAGCAATCTTTGAAGCAATCAGAGATGATTTTGGACCGCAGCAATATTCTCAAAGACTCTCCAGTAACACTTGTCTTTGTTCAGAATAGCAGCCTGAAGTTACTGAATCCCCTATAAATTACTCTGTCCTGGCAGTACTGCTGTAATAGTCATTTTCACAACATATAAACAGTACCCGTTCCTATGCAATGTGGCAAGACAGTGAAAACACAGGTGTCTCTATTAGGTTTCTGTCTTCCAACTATGAGACTCTTCAGGCAGATGCCCTACAAAGTAAGATTACTTGAACAAACCCTAGGTTTGTCCTCCAGCCTTTAAAATTGAAGGTTTATTTCAATAAAATCATTGTTGAAGGAACAAGGTGAAACTGAAGAGAATTCATCTGTGACAAAATACGCTGCTTTTCCCCACTGACTCTGACCTGTGTTCAGCTTACATACCACCACTTCTTAAGAAGGTATTTGTAATCAATGTTTCCATGCAAAAGATATAAACAATTATAACTGAGAGCAGTCAACACAGAGACAAACTAAAACTGCTCAGTCAACTTCAGGGACAAGGTCAGTGTCTCTGTTATAAACAGTGGAACAGAGAAGTGGAATGGTGGGACACCTGGGAGGTGCCAAGGATGGAAGTCCCAAGCATTCTGCTGGCAGAGGATCAGCCAGTGTCACCATGTAAGACATTCAGTTTCACCACAATATTCACATTTTCTGCTTCTCCCAAAGCCCTTGACAGCACATGATTAAACAAGAACCTCTGCATCCACCTTTCACATGATTACAAACACAACTTGGAAATCTGACTTGTTAGTCTCTGAAATATCACTAACAGCAGAGTCAAATAAACGAATGCAAGACACACAGACACAGATTTTAGTTGATCCTTTCGGATATACATCTTTAACAGTTAGTCTGCATGGTTTCATACAGCCCTGGCTGCATGAAGAGTTTGAAGCTCCAGCAGTTACAGACATTTCTCATCAGTATAACATATTCTTGAGGCACCTTGCATGTCTCAAGTGAAATAAGCCACCTGAAGCATCTTTATTCATCTTCTGATGGAGAAGAAGGAATAAAAGTTTCATGCCAAACATCTGGGATGGGTGCAGAATGCATCCCATAGAAAACAGCTTATAGGTTAAGAAAAATAAAGAAAATATACCTAAGTCTGAAGGACAGAGGAATGCTGGATCCAGAATCATTAACCTGAGAAATACCCTGGTAAAAATTAGCCAGTACCATTCGGTCTGTCTGTCCAAATACTGCTCAGCTCTCAGTCATCTACATCACAATTTTAGGAAGGTCTTTGCACAGTTTCCATGTAAATACTGTCATTAAATCTGTTTTTTTAAATGGGACTTTTGTGCTGAACCAGAGTACAACAGGAAAACATAGCTGTAAAAGGTCACAGAGACTGAAAACCCAGTGGACATATACAAACGATGTGGTCTAACTTTTTATTTCCCTCTCAAGGGAAAATTTCCCTCCTATTTCCTCAGAAAACCAGACCTCTCTCCAGACAAGAAAAAGGCTACGGATGACAGCAAATAGAGATGATCTAAGAGAATAATTTTATTTACCCCTCACCAGATGTGCAATGGTATTCATTTTATGTATCAGAGGGTCTCTTTTCACCAGAACTCTGAACCTGACATTGCACAAGTACAACATTTATGCTTTCAGTTAAGCACTTACAAATATCCAAATAGCCAACTGGGAGTAGTTTGCTCATTTAGATTTAAACAGCTATTTGATCTACAGGTTTGAAGACCATTGACTACACTTTCACAGGAGCACAGGGATATTATAATCTTATTTTTAATGATATGGTCAGAATTACATTTGAGACTCAGATAGCTCACACACTTGTAGAAACTCCAGTGAATCGTTCCTTGCACTACTGCGTGTTTAAACGTGTTTGCAAATCTGGTAATGCGTGAAGTCAAAGCCACATCAGATCTAGGTCCCTGAAAGTCTAATTTCCCTGAAGATGTTGTCATTTTTTTTTTTTCTGGAGTCAAGATTCTAATGTGGATTTTCCAGTTCACTCCTCTGAACATCACAAAACCTTACAAATAATTTTCCTATGACTTTTGAGTTGTTCAATTTCATAAGGTTGACATAACGTCAAACACTGATATGGAGCACTTAACGAAATTCTTGGAAGCTCTTTCCAAGTATAAAGCACACATTTGTGGTTCTTGTGCTCACGGGATTTCTCCCAATCTATTTTGAGAATTATCCCCACAGAGATATCTCCCAGATTTCCATTATCATAGAAGATAAAGATGCAGTAAGCACACTGCTTCCACTTCATTTTGGTGCTTTTCAAAGATAGCTAGCAAAATTGTTGTATCTAATAGTTGAGCCAAAGTAAATCCATAATGTCATGATTTTCCATCTGTAGTATTTTTGTGTGGAGTTGGAAGTTTCTCATTCATTCTTATTCCATATTTTGTATAGACTTGGATCCAAACCATTAGCATAAGATACAGTCTAAATATTCACAATTCAAATGCTGCAGAAGAATCTGTAATTTATAGTAAGACTTAAACTCCTGCTTAACTTTTTTGCCCCTCCTCTATATTAAATCACCTTTATTAGATACTCTCACTGTGAGTGCTTTACCAGTATGGTCATTGCTTGGAAATATCGTTTCAGTTATATGAAAAGTAGGAAGTTTCCTACACCTATTTGCAATGACTCCTGAACACAGAGGAAACAACACAAAAAGATTGGGCAGACTCAAAAGGACAGATTAAAATCAATATGAAGATGTCATCAAGTACAAGAGCATATTAAAGTGAGTGTCAACTGCAAGAGATGTGACTAGTGATGAACTGTAATTATGAAGAATAAACACTAGCTTAATTTTAAGCTGATTTTTTTTCAGTATAAAACCTTGCTGTCCTTTAAATGCTTGGAAAAAAAGAACAACTATAGTTTCTGCTACTAGATAAGATCTTAGCTTTTGGGTCCCTTCAAATTATTTTTCTTTATAAAAAGAGTAAACTTTTCTAAATTTGACATTTAGTGACTAAAAGGTTGAAAGGAATTGGGAAGATTTATCTTCTGATGTGTTGCCAACCATATTCAAAATGGCCAGTGTCTTAACAGACATATATATATATATATACACACATGTATATGAAGAGACATATATATATATATAAAAAACTTGCATAATTCAATACACAGATTTGAAATATTTTGTTAGATACCACATGAATTTTTTGTGTAGAATTTCATTGTTTCTGAAGTACTTAGAAGTTTACAAGTCTTGGGCAAAGGCTTTACTCCAATAACTACCATTAATTTGGAAGTCATGGGAAGATTATAACAAAAAAGCCCAATCTAAACCAAAAACAACCCCCAACAAACTAAATCAAAATCAAAACAGGCATGATTGTTAGTTCTAGTATTGGACTTGCAATGAGCCCTGTCTCAATTTCTTGAGGACACCTAGAGAAGCTGCTTTTCCTTCAGGCTCTTTAAGAATTCTGGCAAGTTTACAGTACTTAAAAAAAATCCTCCCCACCAAAATACAAGCAGTAACTAAAAATACTCGTTTCCAGTATGACTTATCATCTGGAATAGAGATGATCAGGCTCTGTAAGAAATGACAAGACATGCATGCCATGACAGCTAAGATCTCAGCACATGCTGGGCCAGTGGACAGAAGTTATCTTGAAAGGCCAGTTTCTCAGTATATGTGACTTGGCTGGGAATATTTTCTTTAAAGAATAATCCATAACAAGTCTGAAAGAAAACTGGTAAATGTTTTTCATACATAGTTTCCAGTTTACATATTTTTTCCTTTAAAAACTTAGTCTAACTGATTTGAATTTAATGATAAAAAATAAGGACGTCTCAAAAATAAGAAGAATATTATTTAGAGGCTGAAAAATACTCTTAATTTCAGCTTAGTACCAGACTGCTGCTTTTAGCTGTTTAAAACAGAAAACAAACTGGGGACCAAAACATAATCCCTATCATGTTTATTTCACTGACATAAATGATAGCATTTGCATGAGATTTACTAAGATTTACAATCGAGCTTCAGCCAGGATTAAGAAGATGGAAAGAATAAGGAAGAATGAGAACACATGATCTTTGACACAGATCTACATGTAGTCCCATCTATACAAAGATGTGATTAGCAAGGTCAACCTATGTCATCAATATGGTGATATACAAGCACCTAGGGTTAACTATACATATTACAGCTAGTTTCACTTAGCAACTACTTTGTGTCTTGAGGGGAGAGGAATTCAGCTTACGCTGGTATTTATGAGATTGATGCTGTTGAAATAAATTGAAACAGGGCCTTAACCCATGATCACTGAAAGATGCAATAAAGGGAACGTCTACTAAGCAAAGAAACACAATACACTGATGTTCTGAACTTCCAATCCATACTTTTGTTCTATGCTTACCATTTGAGACAACACTACTGTTTAACTATTAAACATAAAGAAAATGAAAGATTTCTTTTTTTAAACTTGAAATGATATTTCTGGTCATTGAAACACTGTAGTAAGATGCCAGACAGACAACAAACAATATAAAATTGGTGGATATACAACTTCCCCGTGACTGCTAAGGCTTATAATAAATAATGTGTTGTTCCTCCACAATGCTTGAAACATGCTGCTTTCTTTTTAATGGTATCTAGAGACACCTAAAGAATTCAGCTACCATTAAAGGAATCTTCCATGACATCAAGATGCTTTAATTAATATAACTAGCTGGCTAATACTTGCCAGTGCTTATGCCTATATTTAGATTTCTTTGATAGCTGCAGTAAAATTAATGAGTTAACACATATTGAGAGTGTTTCTAGGACTTGGATCCAACTAATGAGGAGAAACAGAACCTCTCAAACAAATTCCTTTTCCTGTTAGCTTAAATCTGGCCATATCCCAACACTTTTTGTGACTTAAGTAATCTACATTCAGTCATTCATTTCAAGGGGAATGAAAGTACACTAGCAGTGTCTCTGACAACAGCATGCATTTTAGAGCAAGCACAATGCAAACCTGAAAATCAACAACAAGACAATCACACTCATTTATTAATGTAACTGAGGACTCTACACAGTCGTCCTCTTTCTTCAAGCATAATGAATTTGCAAAAATTAAGATTCATATGATCACTTCACCTCAATTTAATGACTCTCCCAAGAGACTACTGCATGCATAACCAGTGGCAGCTAGACTCTGATTCACAGTTTAAACACTTAGGTAAGATCATCTCTTGGCTTCTGTGAGAGAAGAGGAAAGCCCGCATTACTGATTGTAAAATGCTGCCATGCGAGGAAGGTGACAAATCTAGGTTTACCAACCCTTGCATTACACTGAATGGTTTTAAACTTGAACTCCTTTTGGAACACTGCCAAGGATCTAGTATCAAGGGATGTTTTAGAGCAACATATTCCGCATGCAAAAGTGCCAAGAGAATATGTCAGAGAAATTAAATCGTTCTGTTCCACTATTCAGCACTCATGGAAGCCTGAGCAGAGACTGGTAATTAGCTAATTTGCATGGACTCTGTGCAGAACAGTATTTAAAAGAATTCCAGTGGTATAATCTTTAAGGGGCATGACAGTCGGGACCGACAGGCTAGCTAGATGGCACACCTTGTCATCCCTCTGTCTGAGGGAAGACAAGACATTTTTAGCTGTACAAGGATGGGCAGGCAGATATCTGAAAATAGCTACATCTGCAGTTTTACAGTTAAATATGTGATTTCCCCACAAAGAGTCTAATCAGACTGACACTTAAGTGGACTGTAAAAGCTGGATCAAGAGAAGCAATGGATCCAACTCTCATTCTTATTTCCCTGTAGGAAAACAGGTGTTGTCGTGGGTTTATCTAACTATCTTTGTATTTGTGACCAAGGAAAGTACCAGGGCAGTAAAAGGTAAACTCAGGAGCAAAAGTGTTTTAGGTGCTATGGAGCAGCACAGAGGGTCTATGGATGCTGTGATAGCCCCTTGAAAGACGATAGATTTCTCTGTCTACTACAGAATGCTAACCTCTAGCCCAATAATTCAGAGCTATCAGGTATCAAGTACTGCTTGTTCATGACAACTTCATTTTCAGGGTATGCAGACTTGGGTCTGGGCCTCAGCAGCAGAGCTTTTAGCTTGCAGTGTTGTTGGCCAGGCTACTCCTCATTTCTCTAATCACTCCTCACCACAGTGCAAATCTCACAGACAGTGTTTTAACTACATAGTCCTGGGTATTTACTTGGGTTTGGCAGGCATTGTGCCGACCCACCTCAGAATAGATCTGCCCCCCATCACTTTTGTGTTCAAATGGATAGCACATTTTAACTCCCCTCCTCTCTCCCCTCACTGCCATCACTTTGCTCAATTTAACCACCATCTGGAAAAAAGTGACCCTGCGATCCAAAGGACTTTTAACAGCTTATTTGTTGCTTGGATATGTTCTTTCAAAAGAAATGAGAGGCTGAAGCCAAAGCATTTCTTCTGTCAATTTTCTTTGAGAATGAGTATTTTGGAGTAATTTCCTAGAGTGGTAAACTATCAGTACAGATTTTTCAATGGTGCAGGTAAGGGGTTTATTCTGAAATACAACAATTGTCATCTCCTGTATATGATGTTTTCTCTCCCCAAGCTCTAATTCTCCCATTTTAGGCCATCTCCTGAAGTTTGCAATGGTAAAGTCACAGTAAGCCGAGTGTGAGGCCTTAGTTACAGCAAACCATATTTACATAGAGAAAGAGAACAGCTACAGCAGCACATATCTCTGTTTTTATACTAATGATTTGATGGCTCTTCAATCACTGCAGTGTGCTATTTGTCTATAAGCTGATCAAATCTGCATATGCAAGACACATTTGAGAAGGAATACTGTTTCTGATGATACAGCCTCATATTTTGCTTATGAAACACCACCCTGAAAGCTGTTTCCAAAGTTAAATAAATATTACATCTAATCTACTATGCAAACAGATCTATTTTGGAATCCTGACAAGAAGGAGCTAACTTTTAATGCTTCCATAACATTTGAAAGTTGGAAAAAAAGAGAAAGAAGTGTTCTGCGTCAACAGGATCCTCATCTTGATGGAAATTAAATGCCAAAAATAAAGATGGAATTCCCTCATGTGGCCCTGCTGTTTTCTTCACTGTTTTCCCATAGACTTCAAAAAAAGAAAAGTCCACACATGGATTTTAAAGAAATAAAAAGATCATATTGTGGAAGGAAAAAAGCAGCTATGCATTTCGACCAGCTTTTAAGGTGTCAGATTATCTGCATGAGGTACACTGATAAATCTAGTACAGCACTTTAGGTGAGATGAAGTTCACAGATATTACCCAGTAACTTTCACTGAGAATAGCTGAAAAGAAGACAAATGTACTTTGCACAGAGAGGCCATATTGCTATCTCTGCTTCAGTCCTATAAAAGTTGAAGCTAGATGCAGGTTATATTTAACGGCTTTTTTTTTCCCTTGATTTTCTTCTGATTGGACAACATTTGAACTCCCTTCACCTTTGACTGTTTGTGAGTCACTTAAAATTTATCAGGCAGGGAGGCTCCTATCCCAGGCAATGGCTACCAAGATTCAGTTCAAACCATGGTTCAATTTCCAATGGGATTTTAAGTTCTGTGCCACCCATTTCCCTACCCCAACATCAGCACTATGAGGATAAGGAAAGAGAGGGAGAAGCCACAGCATGCTCACTTAGTCAAAACATTGGGAGAATTTAGGTGTATACACTCTGAGTATACAAAAAACAGTCTTTTATGGTCTAAAAATTTGACAAACTTGGATGATTTTCTGAGCAGAAAGGACATCACTGACTCAATACCACTTGAACTACTTGATTGAGTACAATAAAAAGAGCCAGAGATTGTTCAAATAAAAGCCAGAGACTGTTGATTCTGCATATTTTAGAGCACTTTCAAGGTTCTTAATAGGTAAAAAAATTGCAAAGGGTAACCCTCCTACTAACTTCAAGGATTATTTCTCTCCCATGCAGAAGAAAAACCCTGATTTTTAGAAACTGAAAAAATATACGGACAGATCAGGAGGGTTTCTGCTACTACATCAAAACGCAAATGAAACAACACAATTAACATTACTTCTTTCTTAAGAGGATGTAAAGACAAAAATCTTCAACTAAGTGAATTATTTGATCCTAAAAGCGAAAACAAATAGTATTATGGTGACATAGTAAAGTTGATTTAAAACACTCAGATGTCAACTTACAAGGCCCTGGTCTACAATGACAGGATGGTAGAAGAGCGTGGGAAAAATGTTTGTGTACTGGCTGCACCTGCAAAACTCTGCATGCAGACACTCATGCTGAGGGTAAACAAGTAGTCAGCCATGCAGCTATTTGCAGAGGGTGAACTTACAAATGTCCATTTCCATGTATAAATGTTGGACTTGAAGGGCACAACATTCCTGCCTCTGATGTGAAAAACTGAAATGATGAAGCTCATACCGCAGACTGTCCAGGTGAGACATCCAGCACTGGAAGTCCCAGCCCTTATGCCTATACAATTAGAGACCCTCCTCTTATTTCTGCCAAGCAAGATGTGACATGGCTATAGTTTGAGGTAGATGGTCTGATGTTCCTTTTTAGTTTGTGCTTTATGCATTTGCCTTTCCAGTCAGTACTAGCTTTGTGATGTTACTGTACAAAATGAACTCCCTCTTGCTTCTCGCAGAAGAGGGGAATTGGTTTTAAAAAACAACAAGCAGCATTGAAGGATTTGCTAAATGTGGTCTAGGAAGACAGTTCCCTCTCTTTTTTCTTTTCCTGTCCAATAACAGTTGTTGCCAACAGGTATAGTACCTCCCACTTGCAAACAGTCCAACAAAAAGCTACAAAAAGCTCTGTCATTGCCAAAGCTACCAGCACGATCAGCAAAAAGAAGAGAGGTGGAAACAGACGTTTGACAGTTCTCTTTTGTTTTTCCAGCAAAATATCAAAACCCCAGGAATATTAAAAAAAGGTTGGTATTAGTGATTCCTGTCTCTGTATTTGTCAGGCTGTTACTTTATATTTGGTTAAGTAAACTTTCTGTTTGGTCAAGTAAACTCAGCATACCAAAAAATTGTCAAACATGGCATTCTATTAACAGAGCAGAGTCCAAAGGCTTTGTCTGAAGGGAGAAATTTAGACAGATGGGAGGATACTTGCATATAAAACATCAATCAATTATGCAACCATCTGCATGACTCAGTAGATGTGAAAAATTATTCCCCTGAAGGAAAGTGCTTAAAAACATATGGAACAATATTCTTCTCCATAATTTTCCTCTGCTTTACACTTCCTCTGTCCATTTGACAAACACAAAGGTGCTTCAACACTGTTGCAGATAACAGAACATTTGATTAAAACTTAATCTCTTGCAGGAAATAACACGACTGCAGCCAGTAGCTGTTTCACCCAGGCTTCACTTCCCACACTGAGGTCACTCCTGCTATCCAAATATGCAACTTGCTAACTCTCTAAGCCCAGATCTGCAAAAACACTGTATTGCTTCATAGGACATAATCCCACAACAGTTTTCCCCCTTTTTTGAAGCCAGAAGCATCAGCCTTCCAGATAATAGTCAGACACTTATAACTGCATTACCATAAAGCAGTCATATAGCTTACGTTCTTATTACACTTACAGGGATAGATTTTCAAGATGGCTCAATATTTAAGGCTTCAAAAGAATTTCACTCATTTTCAGGCTCATGAGCAAAGTGCTCAGCACCCAGTGAGAACAAACAGTCCTGTTCGTACCACTTGTATAGCAATTGGCTATTTCTCAGAGGACATTATCAAAAGCTGTTCCAGCTTTGTTCTTTTCAGCAGCGTTGCTGCCTAATGGCACCAAACATTTCCTGCAAAATAAAGATAGGCTTACTTAGCTTTTCAAAATAATCCATTTGAAAAACTGGGGCAGAGAACATGTGGAATGTATTAAGTTGTCCTGATTTTCAGGAGGAACTGTCAGTTGGTTTGTACAAGAGCAGGCCATTCTCTCGCTATGTAAGCTTTGCATTTCAGGAATTTAGAAACTGGCCTGGGGGGGAAAAATAATTCCTTTTCTACTGAGCTCAGACATAAAAGGATCTGAGTTCAGAGGTGCTTTGCCACTTTGCTTTTTGAAAAATAAATTCTCCAAAATATGAGTACACTTTGATAATTTGTGCAAGTCATAAAAGCAAGTTTACACATTCTGGTGCTTCCCTCTGCACAGAAGATGTTTCTGTTAAGAGTTAAGAAACAAGAGCCAAGTACAGTAACTGAGGCATAGTAGATGCTCCAGAAAAAGACTGTTTAATAATCTTCTGAGACAAACAGGCAAAGACTTGACATTGTTTATCATCACTACTGTTATTTTGACTGTACTTCAGTATGTGTGCATGTATGCATGAGCATCTTACTATAGGCTGTATTACAGTAGCAACAAGATTCAACTTAAGCATGACATTTTAAGGGCTTTTCCTCCTCATTTTACTTATTTTGAAAAAGTCTTTCCCCTTTCCCTCCCATTTTCCACTCAAACCTGAAAAATGGGCCAAATTTAAGTACTGCTTCTTGACTTTCCTTTTGGTAAACTCAACTTTACAAGAACTCCTCGCATAATGCACAGCAAAATCTCAGTTGTGGAGCTGAAAAAAAACCTAGGTAATAACAGAGAACCAGCACTACTTGCAGAGCCTGCTTCCCATGCAGGAACAGTTAAAAAGCTACAAAATTTCAGTAGGATCAAGGGTCCCTTCAGATCTCCTAATCTTTCCCTTTGCAAACTCCCATGCAATATCCCACGCCTTCACTATTGATTCCAATGCAAGTCGGCTCCTCGGTCAGTGATCTCTCCACAGTAGAGTGGCATTTTGATCTTTATAAAACTGCAAGCAATGGTAACAGTTTTCCAGTTCTCTAGGGTTACATTTCAGCTTTAAATTACACCTCTGTTAAACTTGTGTATTTTCTCTCTTTGCCACTTCTCCCCTCTTACGCCTACTATCCTTCATGTCAGCTCTTAAGTTTGAGAAAACTCGGCAGAGCTGTAACTTAATTCTAATTTTGATGCTCATGCATTGCAAATATGCTCACAAGGAAACCTGGGCATCACCCTCAAAACAAGGCATTCAGTGCAGATAGAAAATGCCAGAAAGTTTAATAAGGTCATATGACAAAACATAAAAGATGCAAGTAAAGAAAACAGCAATCAAAGCTATAACAGATGGTATATGATACAGTACTGAAATCATCACTTACAGAACCGAGTTAAACTGCAGGAAAACCAGCACCCTGTGAAAGCATTACTTCAACTCATGTTCAGCACAAATCAAAAGCAAATTGCAGTCCACTGAGAAAATGTGCTTCACTATTCTATGAGTTTACAAAAATGCAAAGACTTCTCTTCCCCACTATAACATTATTGCCTTGTTGTCTAGCAAATTGCACTCAGATGTTGCTTCTCTGACATCATTAATCTCCATGGAAACCTTAGAATGACTGTTGGCCTGAAATAGGTTCTGTCATCCCAGATAAACTCAAAAGTAGTCCAGCTAGAGATCTTATAGTTCATTTTTGGCTGTACGTTTTTACCAGTAAGCACAGCTGAGAAGTTACAATTCCTCTGGCCGCTATGAAATGGAGCTTTCATTCCTAACAATCAGAACACACATATGGTGAACTATTTTTCCAGTTGAGACTAAGGATACAGAGATTCAGAGATTCAAAGATTACCTACTTTTGGCACAAGATGTGGACTTGAAAAAAACCCATGAGTCTGTATTGAATGTTACAAGATGATTACAGCTAAGAGGCAGGCTCCTAACAATCCATCTCTGCACAGCATTATTCCCTTAAAAGAAGGGAGAAAGGCAAAGCAACAACATCTGTCTAAAAGTATTTATTAAAATTTACTTTTAGGGGTCATTGGTGAAATGCTCATTTTAAGTGGAGTGCAACCAGATGAGTCATGTTGGGTTTTTCTTTCTCCATACTAACGTAGCCACTTACCATGACTACTGTCTCCAGTACAGGGTCAAGGCAGTAACTCAGAAAGGTTTTACCCAGCAGACAGATCCTCTGCAAATGAGTTTTGTGATGAGTTAAACTGACAGAATGAGACATAGAGATACACTAAATGTCAGAAAAGCCGTTTTCTTGCCAAGAAGCCACGTACACATATTGTTTCTACAAGGACAATATACTGCCTGGGTGTATACAAGTGCATATTAAGTTATTTCTATATATAAATAATTAGAGACCAAAACTGAGAAAGCAATCAGTAAAAATGAGATTTGCATAGTTGCAAGAATCACAGTGCACTAAAACCTGCTTTCTTGAATGTAATTCAGTAATTGTTATGGATTTCCAGGGATAATTAGCATAAATTGCCATATATTTTTTCTGAGACACAATTGAGAAAGACAGGCAGGCAAAAGAAAACAAGGGGAAAATTAAAATCATATATAAGTACTTGTACTTATTTCATTTCTTTCTAGCAGTCTTTATAGGAGTTACCTCCTACAGCTTAGCTATTTGCAGAAAAAACCCAAACTACCTTGCTCCCCTAGGTCTGACCTTCTCAACTTCAGCTTTTACAAATCATTCCCTGATCACACTTTCTCTCTGTTCTGGGTAGAAAGCAGTGCATTTATCTGCTTTCAAGCTCGGTGAAGCCCTGGGGCTCTCCGTGTGGCTTGGATTTTTTAGATACTCTGATACCATGGTTAAACAGGAACAGCTTAATATTAAATTGTTAACACTAACTAAAACTGCTGATTGCTAACAACATCCGAGGTAAGCTGTCAAGTTTGTTTGATTGCTTGTTTTATCTCAGCAGCAGAACTGGCTGAACTTAGTAGATGAATTATCAATACCTTTAACATCTAGGTTTTGAATTTAAGAGAACTCTGTTAATGAGTAAGCTGCTAAGTGAAACACTAGAGACCCACAGTGTCTGTTTAGAGAAGTCCACATCAATTCATAAGGTAAATAATTATGCAGAATAAGGGCATTACACACCCCTGAATGGGAGCTTTGCTATAGTAGATACAAAACCAAATCTGAGAGAACAGAGGTCTTGACTTTGTGTCTTTGATTGGCAGGATACATTCTTTGTTAGCACTGGTCTCTGGACAAGCCCCGGTTGAGCCCTCTGAATGCTTTTTAAGTATCAGGTCCTTTGCATCCCTACTCTTTCTTGAGGCAAGTGTAAAGAGGATGGTAGGTACATATGTGATGAGTAAGATGCTGGACTGAGACCTTCAGCCAGTAACTGAGGCATTCAAAGCCACAGATTCTAATTTTGTTCCTTCTCCAGCTAACAAGCAGAAATAACAAGACATGGCCCACCCTTATTACTGAAGTGTTGGGGAAAGATGAGTGAATTCATCCAAACCTAAAGACTATAAATCACGTCAGTTTGACGTGCATGCATTTTTAGGGGACCACAAGCAGGCTCTCACCTCTTTCTCACTGTGGAAGAACCCAATATGTTCCTCCCTTGTTTTTGTGCTCACCCATGATTATAGTGACAGAGTCAACTGGATGGCAACAAACCGAGCTCACTTATCAGGAGAAGAGAGGAAAGCAAATGCTAGACAGAAATGTCTTTTGCTTCCTCAGGGAATTCCTTGTAGTTTGGTGTATGCTGTGCCTTACACTTGCTAACAATGTAACCTCACCTGCACAGTTTTAGTTCTTGCCTGGAAAAGAAGAAACAAAACACTGCATTTTAACTCCTAAAGTATCCACCCAGTAACACAGTGATCATACGAGGTCTGATCAAAGATTCAACCAGCACATCATCAGTCCATGATGTGATAGCTAGGGGAGCATACCTGATCAGACCAAGCACGGAACTACACTTTTCTCAGAATATTCTTCTGCAGTTTGGTGCCCTGAAACTTTGAGTCAAACCAATGTTTCTGTGTCAAGTGGTTTTCTTGATCAGTTTTCCTTCCATGCGTTGGTACGATCAGCTTATTAAATTCATATGAACGTGCTCTAAATAATACAAAACCAAGCTAACAGATATATAATCTCACCTGCTAATTCTGACTAAAAATTCTACCCTTGGAATCCAGGCACAGACATGTAAAGAAAGCAAGCAGTGGGATTGCCACCTACCGCTACATTTTTCCTCCAGACTGCCCTTCATTTTTGTGATGGCCTCAAAGCTATGGAATCAGTGCAACATAAGAACACAAACCCTTTCAACCAGAAGAATGACTCAGTAAATCTGATTAGAACTAAAGCAATAAATTGCTGCTTGTGGGATTTTTTCCCCCTAATACTGCGAGTCTGGCCCACCTTCCTTTTCTCTGGCTTCTACCTCTGAGAGTAAGAAGTTATGAAGCCTTAATAACCCTGCTGCTAGCAAGAAGAAATTGCTTGGTTCCTTCTCCCAAAGAGGCTTTTATAAAACATTTAGACTTCCCCAGCTCAGTGAAAAGAATACAAAACACCGCCTGTGGCAGAGAATATCAAGGTATCACATACTTGGAAAACAGAAAGAAAGGGCAAGTAGGTTTTTTTGGTAGCAACTGATGTTAAATTTCACAAAAGGGGCAACTCAAGTTTTTGTAACAAACATACCCTGGTTGCTTTTGTTAGTGGTCCTCACCACAATAAAATGTTTAGTTCTGGTCTTATGACATTTAACTGTAACAAACAGAAGCAGCAGGGAGAAAGATAAAAGAAAAATAATCCACAAAAAGACAACTGAACAGCCAAGCATTTAAGAAAGAGGTTGAGGACCAAAGGTGGTAACATCTGACAGACAGGTGACATCCGTACTCATGAGGCAAAAGCTCTGTCTGTATCACAGCATACTCCTAAGTAACTCCCACTGAAGCATCAAGTATATACCCAAATGAGGAGTTTAAGTGCAAAGTCACTATGCTATTTTACTGTACAAAAAGCAACAAACACAACAGCTGAAATGTTTTCAATAAAACCTGTATTTTTAAAAATGCCTATTGAATAGAACTCTTATTCCCAGTACCTCCAGCAAGCTGCTGTGCTAAGCAGATCTCAGCCACTGTGCAGTCCTGTGCACCTAACTAAAATAAAGTTCTCTAAGACTTCTTGTTTCAAGGACTTCATGGCTAGGATTTTATTTTCAGGATTGCTACAAAAAAACCTATTTCACTCCAGGAAGGGTTCATACAGGCTTCTATGCTACTTGTAAAATACTCAAAGCTAGCAAGGCCATTGTGAGGCTTAACTACAGAGAAGGAATGCAGTTGATGATGAGTCTTCATGGGTCACAACCATGTTAGAGGTTTAGCACTGGGCTCCAATGCTAAACTTTGTTTTAGTTTTAAACAAATATTTATACTTCTTGAAAGACACATTTAAAAGTAAGTCCAAATGGAACATAACCACTGTTGGCATTCTGAAGTTTAAATAATTAAGAGACATTTTCATCCCACACATATGCATCCATATGCACCAACCAGCCACTCCAGCTTGGTAATAACACAAGTAGTTTCTGAACTCCAGGACATCCTGCATATTGTTGCTCTACCACAGCCAAATATTACATTATCTACTTGATTCCTGAACAGCATGTATTCTCCTTGACCCCATATGAATGTCAAAACAAGACTTCTGCTGCTGATTGTCAGTTGCCATGCTACTGTCGACTATTTCACCCCTTGGGAATAAAACATCCACCCACAATTTCACAAGTTTGTGTTAGTAATCCCTGCCTAGCGCTAGCTGTATTTCCAGGAAGGTGGTAAATTAGTGATTAGAACAGTTAAAAAAAGTTAAGCTTCAATAGTAACAAACAGATTTAGTTTAAGCATTTTCTGTCACACTTCAATAACATTCAATGGTAAAGGGGAAAATCAAAGTAGAGCAAATACTCTGGTGTATCTATGGAGCATATGGAGCTGGGAATATGAGATGTTTCTGCAGGGGGATTGGACTAGATGATCTCTAAAAGTCCCTTCCAACCCCTACCATTCTACGATTCTATGAGAGAATGCCAAGTTGTTTGGCCCAGAGCTGAAGCTATTTTATGCATGAAAAGGGTCTGTATAAGATACCACTCACCTTTCTCTCACTGGTGGGTACAGACTTTTTTGTACAGTATTGATAGCAAAGGACTGAAACTTTACCTAGTGCCTACTATGAGATTTGCTCAGGTGATCCAGAGCCCTTGGTGACACCAGTCCAGCAGATAAGAGCATTTAATCAGACCAGACACTCCATAGCAGTTGTTATGCAGTTTATCACTGAACTGTATCCTAATTTCTCCAGAGGAATTTAATACATTAGTCCCAGACCATAGTAATGGGCTCCCATGGCACACAGATAGGCTTTAAGGAGCAAGACATTCAGGTGCACCATGAGGAGTTGTCTAGAGGAACAGTTACTTTCCTTTGGCCTTGAAATCTTGGATTTTCTGGATGAAATGTAGGTCACTGATCCAATCTTTCTTATCAGTCTACAGGCTTTGCACCGCAGCAGCTTCATCTGTTGCTGGTGCTGCATGACACTCATCCGTGGCAACAGAGTTCAAAGCTCAATCATGAAGTTTATTCCCATTCAGTGAGAGTTAAGAACTAGATTGTACAATTGGCTTAATTTTGTAATGGCAATTACTGAGGTTAGTATGAACCAAAAAAGAGTCAGGCAAGGGCAAAAGCTGTATTATGGGTTTGTTAAGCTGCAATTTGTGAGTCCATCTGGAATTCCAGTAGGCACCTAAGCAGTCCTGCTGTACACAGGTGTAAGTGTGTTTTTACCTGCTACTTCATGAAGTACCTTTTCACATGCTGGTTATCTACACAGTCATGAATCCTGACAAACTGCACACATGCTTTCATTGTGAAAATAATGCTACAAATAGCTATTTACCAGTTCCAGTTTTTCAGGGACAAAAAACCTTGCCCTACATGCCACAGTCACTCCTCACTGTTCCTCAAGGTGCCTCCTCAATTAATAAAGCTGTCTCTCTTGGGGGTCTTGGCTATCTTAAACTCAAAGACTTCAGTGACACCACCAGCTCCTTGACCTTCCTTCCAACCTCAGTGAGCTGTTAGTGACTTTGTAATACACATTACTCCACCAGCAATGATACCACAATACAAACAAACAAAAAAGTGTGTGTGTTCTCCTTTGTTTTTTAAGAACAAAAGTGGCTCCTGATGACGTTCAGTCTGACATCTTCACAGAAACCAACGAAAGACAGTGGCAGGCTGGGATTTTGAAGTATTAAGTAATCGATTACTGCTGTGAAACTTGTAAGACCTGGAAGTTATGTGCCAAAGTAACAGCTTCTTTGTTACCTGATGCTCTTAACCAGCTTCATTTTATTAACAACAGGACAATATATGTGAAGTCAAAGCCTATGTGCATAAACACACACAATTGGTTCAGAATGACACAATAGCAGACTGAGGTTTAAGCTGATCTGTTGAGAGAGAGAAGCCACTAGGATCACATTTGCAAATTCTGCTCAACTGGAATTTCTAGTTTAGGAGTAAGCAACTTACAGAGCCGTTCTGGACAGGATGGATAAACAGTGGTCTAATTGGACTGATATGCCGGGGAACTCTTCATTCTGTGAAGCAATAAAACAAGATTATCGGTAGAAAACCTGGTTTATCTGCTAGATCTCACTATTGGCAAAAACACTCCTCTCATAGTGCACATAATTACAGTATCAAGATGAACACTTCAGAACAGAATTTGGTTACATCACTCTTAAATCTTTATGGGAAATGCTTTGCTATATAACCTTGCATAGAAAAAGATGAGTCGTGGCTGGTAGTGTTGGAAGCTCTGGATCAAGAATGCCATTCCCCACTACACCATGCCAGGACAGCTTTTAACATTCATAAAGCATACCAAATGATTAATAATCATCACAAAGGAGCAGCTGAACACTGCTGCCACATATATATCATCCCAGAATAAATACTAGCTGATTTCAGTTGTTTGTGCTTCATGTCTTCCTCAGATGAGCAACATAAAGTTGGGAAGATTTCACTTCAGAATCAGCAGCAGACAAGCTCCTGTAACACAGGACTAGAGTATGAGCATTACAAAACGTGAGAACAATGATCCTCCTGCACATCCATTCCTAAGTTTCTGAGTATCCTGCCTGTGGTTTCACCCACAAGTCATTACAGCAAAGGCATGTATCATCAATATTGCCATATCACCTCAGAGCTGTAGTTATAAGCCACACGGCTATTTCGTCTGGCATTGTACCAAAACAGAACCAAAGTTATTTTGTGTCTTAAACAACACATGGGAAAAACTGCCAGAGATACATATAGCTAAACTGACAAAGTATGAAGGGCATTAGAAATAATCAGTTACTACTCGCTGCACAACAATCTCAAAACAGCAGGTTGTTTATAGAAAAGGGAGTTTATATGAGGAACTGAAGAAGGATAATGAGGCAGCTTGTTAGATGTTATGGTGACATCTTTTGCTGCAAGAGGACTGCAAAAAAATGGAGTATAAAGGTCTTGAGTTAAGAATGGAAAAAATGAACAGCAAAAGATTAGATCCTGGACTGATGAGGGGTGAGAGTACATTCCTTGGTGCCAAGACAGAACAGAACAGAGATAACAGGCACTGGGAATCATGGTACAGAGTCCTGAAAGTACAAAGAGCAGTTGATGTCCTATGTCCAATAAGTCATGAGAGGGAGAAGCAACAAGGCAATGACACCATCAAAGAAGCAAGGTAAAAACTGTGGAATAATTTCAAACTGATAAGAGCAAAGTAAGACTGCATTTATTAATGCAAGTTCGTTAAGAGTAACAGGCCATGTGACATAAGAATTTCAGGAAACAGCTAGATGTGTGCATAGCTAGAAAGCTAATCTTAAGCATCTCATGTGCAAACCCATCATGTCTTCAGTCTACAACCCAAAGAGATCTGAGTAACATCTAAAATTGTCAGTCAGAGAAGTGTCATGGCGGTGCTCACTGCACTTAAATCAAGGGCAAGAAGGAAGTAGCAAAGGAATTTGGGGGAGACAAAGGAGGACAAAGGAAGAACTTAACAGCAAGAGCGCATCAATAGTGAAAATAGCTTTTAGCTCTCCGTGTGAGTTTAAGAAAAAAATGAAGATTAAGAGGGAGACTGACTATAATATAACCAAATGCACCAACAGTAGATGGAGCTGTGAGATAAGAGAAAAAACTAACCTTTAAGGGGACTAGTCAAAACAGCAATTCTGAAAATGAAGGCATAAAACCCTACCTTCATGTTAAGTTATGAAACACAATCCACAAGAGCTGAGTTTGATATGAGTATGACAGCCATACTGCGTTAGCAGAAGGAGCTGAAACGACCTGTCACTTCTTCTTCCTGCCCTTAAATAAGCAAACATTGCCCATGCCTAATGCAGGTTAAATCCCAGCCAGCTTGCTGTCAACCAAGTGCCAAGATCAGCCAAGAACTAGGCAAACACAAAATTGATTTAACAACCATATTGAGGGGCTGTTCACACTCTTCATGCTCTGCAGTCTACACTACTTGCCAATATCATTTGAAATTTCACAAAAGCAGACAAGAATTTTGTACTGTTTTCTGAGTTCTCTTAATAAAGGAATTATTTATGAAGAAGTCTGTTGGTGTCTGGGAAGCACTAAGTAATACTTCGATGTAAGGGCTAACAAACACTAATGATGAACAAAAAGATGTGCAGAGAGAACTCTATCACCTTAAGGATGTCTACAAACAGATTTCAGCAACACAGGCTCTACTTCAAATCCAGATTCAATGCAAAGATGAAAAACTCTTAACTCCAGATGGAACTATGAATTTTACTTCAAACTCTTCTGTAAACGTGAAGGAGACAAACGCACATGACTCCAGGACTCTAAACTCCGACCATGCATAAAATCGATTCCTGTATTAGGCAACATACAGCGAGTCTGTCAATGGTAAGAACAGCTTTATTTCTCAGGGATCTACCAACCATTCCTAGGACAGACCTTGACATCTAATTCTCTGGAAAAAGCAAGTTCATGCTTATATGAAACTAAGAAACAGAAAATGGAATTGCTTCTAGCCTTGTTCAGTGAAAAAAAGATCCCAGCAATGGCCCTGTGAGGAGCAGCAACAAAAGGGAAGCTTTACATAATCGTTAACACTTACTTCCAGGAGGAAACCCTACCCTTCCTCCAATTTTACATGTAGTCTCCAGTCAGCCTTTTTCAAGCAAAGAACAACCACGACCATCACCACAAATTTGTGGGGGAGACAGAACACACAAATGATCATTTTTATCAGAGCTATTTTTCAGACTTGGAGAAGAGCCTGTGTTCAAAAGCTTATTCGCTAGTCTCATCAGCAAGCCTGACAAAAGACATCATCTGCTCCTACAAATCTTGCTTCTCTCAAGATAAAAGAGAATCAAATATTTTGTATATAAAAGCACCTGATGGCCAATATTTGCCAGCAAGTCACACGAGGTGGCACTGAGGCCTAACGATATCACATGGTGGTAATTGCAGTCTGAGGCCTACTTAAGCCATCAAATGGACTGTCAAAGGGAAATTATGTACACAGGTAAAGGAAAATAAAGTATAATATCATTTTAAACAACAATAACAAAGTTGAAGTACAGAGTCAGTTTCCATTTGTAATTACATAAATGGGTCCACAATCACATGGATGGCCAGCTGCATATCAAGTAATCCATTTCTCTTATTTTCTGTGAAGCTGAGCTTTAAATCATGTTGTGTAATTTATACATCACCATACTGAAACCTGCTGATTATACTATACATGTCAGTACTCAACTAAGTAATTTCCAGACCCAACAAAAACCATTGAAGTCTTCTGAGGCCCTTGAGACTACTGATATTTACGCTAATTATTTGCTACTTAATAGTAATGTATAGCTAGATGTAAATTACAACATGGTAGGGTTGGTTAAGCCCTTTGTTATTTAAAACACTTTCACATGCTATCTTTTTAAAAATCAGTACCACAGCAAAGGCATAAATGGCACTAAGACTGCTGTTCAGCATGCAAAAGAAAACTGCCACTGCCAGACACTGTTCCTCATTGCTACCAGCACAGAAGCTGAATAACAGAGGGAATCAGACTAGATAGAATCCATCCTCATTTCAACCTGAGCACGGATAGCCATCCCCGCTATCAACCACACTAGCAGGCAGCAAATAAATCCCTTTTCACTGTTGGTGTAACAGGGATTTTTTTCTTTGCTTCACTTTGTTTCACTTCCACCACACACCTCTAACCTAAAGCTGAAGCCACAGAAAAAAATTCCCATGGTAAGCAAATCATAGAATCACAGAATCATAAGGGTTGGAAGGGACCTCAAAAGATCATCCAGTCCAATCCCCCTGCCAGAGCAGGACCATCTAGAGTAGGTCACACAGGAACTCATCCAGGTGGGCCTTGAATGTCTCCAGAGACAGAGACTCCACAGCCCATCTCAATCCTCAACAAAGGGAGCTTTAACCCTTGGCAATCTGCTGTTGCCAACATCATGCCCAAGAGTGGCTCAACAAAGTTTGCCTCGCTTCCTCTTGCTGTCCCTTCCTCCCTCCTGCACCTAGGCTCAAGCCTTCTGCCCTGCTCCACCACTGCTGAGATGTCCTGCTTCCCACTGCAGAGCCTCTGCATCTCTTTCTATACTCAGTGAACTTTGTCCCTAAAGACTTGCTCAATAAAAAGAAAACCACAAACAGGTTAGACATGCAGCTAACCACCTATTCAAATGTAAACAGCACTGCTAGTATATGATCAGGAAAAACAACCCAAAAGGGAGGGAATAGTAAACATTTTCTATTTGCTTCTAAAAACTCAAACATTCGATTGCCGTAAGAGAACACAATAAAAAATAATGGAGCAATGTGTAGCCCTACCAACTGCCAAAGTCAAGAGTACAAACTTTCTCTGGTCCTCAGTGTTAAGTCAGCTACACAATATGCTAAAAGTTGAAATATTTTATTGTTACTGAAGCAAAAAAAAAGTGACTGGAAGCACTGCAGCAGAATTCCAGGCAGAGCAGCAAATTCTGCCATAATACAAGGACTGCTAAATCATTTTGAAGATTAATAAAGAAGGCCAACATTCACAACACTGTGAGACGGGGATGCTAGAAGGAGGAAGAGGGCACAGCACTATTGTTTTATTTTCTTGAAGAAGAGTGCTCTTGGTAAGTTTTATGACCATAAAGTAATTCAGTCCAGATCACGTTGATTAAATCTGCCTGATTTTGGCACCTAGTAGAAACCATGTTGTTACAGAAATACCTAAAAGCCCTGTAGTAGGCAAGTAGGGAAAGTGGAGGTTTGTCCATCCAAGTTCAAACACCTGCATTAGGTAGATGTGAGCTTTGTCTGATGGCTCTCCAAAAATACACATGAACTAAACAAGGAACACAGGAACTGCACAAACAACACTGGTACTTATTTTAAGGATACTGCTTCTCCTTAAGGTGCAGTCCAAGCCCATCACTACAACTTCCCAGTGCCAAAGACATTTTACAAGGTTCCCATAACTAAGTAAAAGCAGTTTGCTGCTGTCCCATGCACTCACCTGGTTGCATCTATGCAGCTATTAGTGAGAATAAAATTATTTTAAGGGGAAATAATCCAACTACATCACACCTCTTTCCTTCTTTGTTTTTTCTTATTTTGTATTCTTAGTTTACTGATGAAGATTAAGGATTGCATTCATTGGATATATGAGCACAGCTGAAAGACTAGTAAATTACAGTTGAATAAGGATCAAAACCACATGGAGCTGAGACAGTAAACTGCTAAAAAACTCTACACCCAGGGCAATACAACATGGACCTGCAACCTCACGTTTCTGTTTATGCAGGTCAGACACATTCATCCTGTTCTCCAGCACTGCCTTATGTATGTGCTTTAATTGCAGCATGCTAACAGCAGTTGGCATTTTACAAAATGCTGGAACTAGGGATTAATGTTTTAAAGGATTTAAAGGCTGTGATTTCAAGCTGCTTTAGAATCGTAAGGAATATTGACTTCTACAGAGGGTCATAACAAGGGCAGTAAAAATCATGTCCAAAGAAAGAGAGCATTCGAAATTAAGAGATGTTAAGAATCTCAAGAATACAGTAATGTGTCACATCTAGAGCAACACGTTAAAAATGGAGAACTAAAACCTCTTAACTATTTGCTGGACTTTGCACTTGCTGCTCCTCTATCGACTCAGGTATCTTTCTGTTAGTTCTGATGTACATATGTGTTGCAACCAATGTCTTGTCCATCATTGTATCTGTAGTGTGAAACCCTGGATTCACATTTGTCAGCGAGGATGCTTTCACTGATGCCAGTGAAGAACTATAGCAGAGCTTCTACAGCTGGTGTAAAGGAAATTACTTTTAATGTGTACAGAGGTAGGTGCCTCTTCCTGAATAGAGGAAAAGTGCTGCTTTTACCTTGGTCTCCAGTCACACTGGTTTCAGCTGTAGCTCCAGGATATCTGCCTGCACACACCTGAACACAGTAAGCACCTCTATGTACACAGATGTACGTCTGCTACTAGTATTTGTAACCATCTGCTACCAGTACTGTGTGAACAAATCCAGCTGAATATCGCTGCTTCACTGAAGGAATTTAAATTGCACAAGCCTGGGGCAGTTAGAAACACTTAGGTCCTTCTACAGCTACTTTCAGCAGAGACTAGCACAGCACTAATCCTGTGAGCCCAAGGCCACACCCCTCTATTCCACACATGATTCTTGGATTCTGGAGATGGTCTTTGGCAAAAAAAAATCTCTTACATCTCTCCTCACAAAGACTCAAGTTTTAAATCTATACACCTACTCAAAACAATCAGCAAGAAGTTTGTTCTGTAGAAGTCTTAGGACCTCATGGGAACTCATTCTATCTTGAAATCAGTTACATATCACTTCTCTTTCCTGCAGCATCGTATTCTATATTATTTTCTCTGCTCATGTAAAACATTTAAAATGTAAAATAAGGAAGATCTCCAAAACCACAAGGTCATTTTAAGAAAATATTAACACATACCCACACCCCAATTACAAAGATTTGTAGAATGGTCAAACAGAAGCCCACGGTTGCCACAGAAAGCAAACAAGTACCTTCTGTAAGACAGGCTGTGGCAGGAAGAGAGAGAAAATACTAAGAAAAATACTTTGATCACAGCAGTAACTGCATCATTCAGCTTAATGAAACCCATTGTTTTGCTACTCAGAAGCCTCACGGATTCCTTCAACCATGACTCAGGAGTGACAGAAAACAGCCACTGCGTAGCAGCCACACTTAAATCATTGTGCCAAAATAACCAGCCAACATGAGGGGATTAAAATAACACTTCACACTCCCTTCTCCATGATCAGAAGGTGCAGGTAATGAGGTGCTCCGACCTTTTCCATGCTTCCCAAGTACAGTAGCATTCAGGGACATCCTTCCCAGACTGCCAAGTGAAGTACTAAAGCAGCAAAACAGATGGGGATTTAGTGCAAATAGACCCAAATTTCATGCTCAAGGGTAGAAAACATAGCCATGGAACAGAAATTAAGTGCTAACTCTAGCCAGTCTCCAACCAGTGAAAATAAAACAATTGTAGACATTTCTTTATCTTTTTGCTGATGATCTGCAGATTAAAGTAGAAATAGCAAGTGATGACTCCTAAAACTTTCACTTTGTCTTCTTAAGGATTAAACCTGAAAACAGAAAGAGGTGGCCCCAGCATGGTTCCAAAATAATTTATAAAGTTTTTTTAGATGGTGGCAGTTTAACAGTATAAAAACAACATAATACAATCTCAAAAAAATAAGCAGCGTATTTTACATGTAGTATTTCTATTTTATTTCCTTTTTCTTCAAAACTCAGAATAAGAGAGATTTTCTCCTACAACTCCTTCTTTCACTGCTGAGTTGAATGTAAAAAAGAATACAGTGATTCTCGTTACAACTTGCTTGTATATATAATAAAGTATATATATTACATATCACCATTTACATGAGAGAAATCTTCCAGTTACAATAGCTTGACAGGGATAGTTTTTTGTTTTACTTAGAAAAATATAGGCAATAATCTACATAGTCAGCTTATAATTTCCTTGCAACCTCAATTTCTTAAAGCTACAAATAATTTCTTTCCAAAAGAAAGATGCTTTTCTTTAGGCATTCTTAGGATTCCCCATCATCATTATGGAACAGAGGGACTATTCACTGTGATCTTATCACTAAATAATGCATACTATACGTAGTCCAAAGTCTGCTTTAGTGCAGGCAGGTGGAATGCAACAGATTTCATCTGGACTGCATTTGGCCCTTACAGATCTAATTACAAAGCCATATGGAATGGGTTCAGTTGATAAAACGCATGAAATAATTTACAGTACAGTTACTTTGCAGTTTAAGAGAGTCAAAAATGAAGCTGAAGTATTCAAAGTCAACCAAGTATAACTGATCATATTTGCCATACATTAAAAATACAGAAAAAATTCAATGACTTCATATTTGTTACTGTTTTAAAAGGTTTTTCACAAGAACTGTAAAAACACAGCTCAGCTGTAGAACTACACCCAGCTTTTTAGAACTGTTCTGTGAGCTTTTACAAGCCATGCTAAAACTGCCCAGTATAAGATAGTTCAGCACACTTGTGGCTCCACAAGACTCCAGAACGTGAACAAATTGCTTCTGTGGCTTTTCCAGGCTACAGTTTCTTGCAAGTATACCATTTTTTGAAGAAATTTGGTTATGAATCAGAGGATGAGTACGATCTTGAAATCAATATGAATTCTGTCACTGAGTTTGGAAGAGCTAGGATTTCATCCAAAGAATGTTACCATATGCTATTTAACATTATCTGTAATGTAAACTGTGATGTGAAATATAGTCTGACTGTTAAAAGAACCAGAAATCTGTCTAGCAACTTTCTGGTTCATCATGTTTGCAAAATTTGTCTGCTATAAACTCAAGCTCATTTTTTTTCCCCTCACTCCCTACAAAAGAACTTTTTATATTTAAAACAATATAAATTAGGAAATTAAAAGGTAAGGTGTTGCACCATGCAAAACCAGGAATATCCCTAAATAGAAATTGTCACTGACAGTGTAGCTGACTTGTTTCAAGTTATCAAAGTGATTGACTTGATGAAGACTGGAAAAAGGAGTGATATGAAATTACACAAAGAATGTAATTCTTAACACTTTAAAGAAAGAACCATCTTGCTCAAAGTATCTGATCATGAATCAATTGACCTATATCCAAGATGACAGTCAGAATGACTCTTCTAGATACATGGTTGGTGAGGGAAAGATTTAAAGCGTTTTAAATAGAAGAAAAGCCAATTAACTGCAGATTTACATTAGGGTTTTTATCAATACAAGAAGTTTGTTGTAGGAAGGAAACAGGGCATGACAAGTACTGTACAAGAAAAAAAACATGTGACTACACTTTCCAGCTGTCTGGATCCCTGATCAAACACCATACTGCAGAAATGCCAGATTAGTTGCAACCAGCCTGCAGACACTGCACTCCTGCTGTACACAGAGCAAGGTGTCAACCTCAGCAATACCCAGCTCCCTGCAGACTCCAACTAGAGCATGAGATCTCATGTAGGTAGCTTAGAAGACCAGCATGTTAAGGTTCACTTGCAGATTTAAGCCTAGAGCTATCACCAGCTGTAGAGATGTAGCTTATCTGATTTTACAGATTACGTGAGGCAGTCTTCACTGTACCACAGTCAAAAATGGTGATATATAATGGATGTATTCATGTAGGTAGCTCTCTAATACGTACAAAATGGATATCTGCTGCCATTCACTCAAAATTCTCTCTGAATTCTGTGTCCATTTAGACAAACTGATTGAAGGGGTATGTGTTACCAGACTCCGTTGCAAAACCTGCTTCATATGTTGCATGTAAAGTTTCCTAACCATTCTATAGGTATAAGAACCATTTTGCTCAAGAGGATTACATTACTCGTGTAATTCTATAGGATAAACCAGAAAAACATTTCATTACATTATGCCACTCACTCGTATCGCCCATTTCCCCATTCAATCAACAGTCAATACACCCAGCATACAAAGTTCTTTGACTTTATGCCACTAAGAGATTACAGTTTAACTCTTCTCCCCTCATTAGAAGGGCTGTTAATTTAGGAAGCTATCAATGACTTAAAATCTGATGCGTTTCAGATACAACAATAGCAGTCCCCACATTACAGCTTCAATCTCTGAGACTGCTGGCCCATTTTAATGAATTTTTTAGTAGTACTTTTCAATGCCTCACGCTTTTCTTGCATGCTATTGTGTGAGGGAAAGATAATTCCACTCTTCGCCACTCCCATAAATGTTCTCCAGTTAAAAATAAATCATACAAATAAACAACAGAAATAGAAGTAACAAGGAAAGCAACCAAGTGTGCAACTTCACACAGTGAAACTGCTCATGAATGATGTGCTTACAGTTCCTAATTGCCTAAATGCATAAAGAAAGCATTAAAAGTAAGATTAACATGTCAACATAAAAACTGCTTGTATTTAATGGAAGTTTCCTCTGCTGCTGTTTTTCAATTACACCCTACTAACACTAGTCTGGAAGTCCTTGAAACAGACTTGTAACCTTTAGGATATCTCAGCTATTCTGAAGCATGCAAAAACACCTGACAAAGTATTAGAAAACATAAAAGCCTTCAGAACAAATATTTCTTTGAAAAAGTCAAATATATCTTTTCTGTTTCTGTTTCTCAGATGTTTTTTTTCTTTCCAGTGAGGTGTAACCTACACCAGAAGACTGATTTATCTTAACTCTCTCTGTCTATCAGTTTTGCATCATTAAAATACAAAGTACAAAGAAGCAATTCTTACTGAGATGCCTGCTTTCACCCTTGGGTTTGTACTCATTCAATTATATTAGCCAGTAAAACAAATAAATAAAACCATAACAATATTAACTGGAAAAAATCATTATCTATACCATTTAAATTCAGTTGGGAGTTGAGTTATATTAACTAAACCTACCAGAAACTACATTTCAAAACATTTTTCCTATCCAAACAAGTCCAAATGGTACAAAGCAACTGTACAGAACCATTAATTATACAAACTTTTTCCCAAATAAGCCAAGGTCTATTTGTTTGCTTGCCCCAAAGCTATTCTTAATCTCTCCATCCCTTTACACAGCAATCTCTTTGTGAAAAGCAAATTGCTCAAGAGGCCTGAAAAGGTGTCTGTGTTAAATCTGTCAGCTTTTAAGACTGGGTCCAGCTCACATTGCTGCTGGAGGTGGGATTCCCACACATGCAGCTGTGCTCAGCCTTCATCCCCTGTGTGCACTAGTGATGCCCATCAGCATGCTGCCGCAGGGGGCTGCCTCTTGCTGTGGGTACCCAGCCACAGCCGTTTCTCCAGCAATGCTGACATCTCTCTTAGTGCTGCTGCATCGCTACTGGCACCCACCCAAGCAAGGCAGACAGAGCCACTTCAAACGTAACTCCTGATGCTGTGCTCACACAGCAAGCTGCAGGGAAGACACAGCATAACCACAGCAACAACTTCACTCTGACAGTGCTGTTTTATCAATCCTTCTTCCCGTGAGAAACTGATTCGTTCTCCTAAGGACTAAATTGTCTCACCCTGTACTGCAGGGTACAACAAAATCATTATGTCGGGATGACTTGTACGGTGCATAAAGGAAAGATACAAAAGAGGGGAAATCAATTACACTCTGTCTCTCTGAAGTCAGGTACTTCCATCCACATGCGAAACTGCAACCCAAATGCCCTAGTACCTTATCCTCTCTTACCCAGTAACCCAACCAGTTGATCCAGTGCCTGTCACAGCTGTGGCCGAGGCTGATCCTCAGAAACCGAGGACATGAATTATTCATCAGATTTGCTATCCTAGCAGCCAACTAGCCCTTACTGCAAATCTGTGAAATGATTTGTTTGCACACGCCTTTCTAGCACACTGGCCCTCATCCTTACACATCTCTACTGGTCTTCAAGCAAGACAGTAGTGCTTTAACAAGGTATAGTTTCCACATTTAAGGCAGGCTAAGCAGTGCCTAAAGAGATCCTGTATTTTAACTGCTGTTTGATAAACAGTGTGAAAAATCACAGTGTAATGCAAATAAACACCTGTGGCTTCATCCTCTCATCATCAGATGAAAGGAGATCATCACCGCTTCTAGTTTCATAACACCACCTAACCTAGAAGCCAAAATATTTAGTGCTGTTTCTGCAGTTACTTCCCCTTTTGCCTACCCAAACAAACCCCAAAACAAACCAAAAAAAAAAAGCCCAGGCAAAATATGAGTTACTTGCTTTCTAATTTTGCCACAATCATCTTCTAGGAAATGAAATAAGATTTCCCTTGTGCTGTATTGCAAACGGAAATAATATGCTGAGCGCTAATTGAATGCTACACTGCCACTGAACAAGACAATAAAAGCATTGTGACAAATGGTTTCAGTGCTCCACCATGTATACTATTTTCCAGTTATGATTAAAAGCAGAGATGAGTCAAAAGGAATGATAATATTGATTCTGCTTGACATACATTTCCTACCAGACAGTAAACTACTGTGAAAGAATGTCTGGTGACAGATTTTATAGGCAAATACAAACCAGCTCCACCCAGCAGACCACCCAGATCATTAAATACAATTCTATTATACCTTCCCTGAATATACCTGCAAATCAGATCCATTTTGTAGGCAATCTTTTTTGTCTTAAATTCCAGAAAATAAATTATCTTAATCAGATTTATCAAGTATTGGCCTCAATCTATAAAACTATACTTGTCTAGAGCAGGAGCTGGGCTTCTGCCTGTGATTGAAGTGCGTATACAACTATGAGCTCTTACATGAACATTCAGTACTCAGTGCGGACTGTGGAGTACTGGAACTGCACCCACTACTTGTGTTCCTTGTCTTTTTTTTCCTTCTACAACTGTAACTATCACATATTGGCAATAGCCTTTTTGTACAATACAAGCCAGCCACAACTTCCTTCCCGTGCAGGTCAAGCAGCTCTCCTGACTCTAATTTAGGTCCAGTCACTCCTATGTTTGTCATATAAATGGAGTAAGCAAAGATGACTTAGAAGTCATCAGCAGTCCAATCTCTCCTTCTGGCAGCAGCAGTACTTGAATATGCCAAATGCAGAGAAGGAAAGCGCACAGGCAAAGACAGTCAATTAATTTTTAACTGCTTTCTTTGTCTTTGGAAAACAGAAAATAATTTAAAAACATTCATATGTTTATAGGAGAAATGGGAAAGTACTTGCAGACACAATCTAATAAATTTTTTCCCTTATGTGGATATAGCCTAGAGCAATGCACAAACTCCCAAACCTCCAGATCCCTGACACAATAAAGCATGTGAGTTGTTATGCACACAGAAGAATATCCCAATAGAAGAAAATAAGCATTTCTTTTTATTTCTCTTACAATACTGTACCACAAATTATGTTTTTTAGGCATGAGATCTAGTGAAAAGCTTCTAAAAAAAAAGTAAAACCTTCAGCTTTATAAGAGTCTATTAATTCTCTAAAGCTCAGCTGATAAACCCCTGTTAATTATTATGCTTTCTGTGCATGGCTTTCATCTGAGGTTCTAGAATTGCTTGGAAAATCTTAATTAGGTCTCAAAACACTACTGTGAAGAAGGCATATTTTCTTTGCACAGAAGACAAGGTGCAAACAGCTCATATGATTTGCCAAAGGTCGCCAAAAGGCTCTGGTCCTAAGCTGCACTCGGCAGACAGCAGCAGAGCTGTTGTCTCCCACACCCTCATCTCTAGTCACATCCTATAACTGTAACATACTTCTGACCCTCACATCAATAGCTTATTCCTTTTTTGGTTTTCACTCATAGATTGAGCTGGAGACCAGGGAGACTGAGGGGTTTTTCCACAGAGGGTACGCTTCCAGTTTGGGGCAGTTGTGTGAATTACTCTTTAATCTGAACTGCTCTATATGGACACAACTGTTTATTAAAGCTAAAGCAAACTCTGACTGGTATAATGAAACATTGTGCCTTGAAGGCTGGAATATCTTATAGCAGTAAAGGCTTTAAGCCACATTTTCAGCTCTGATTACTAAAACCACTACTATAAAACTACAATGGATAAAATCTCATTTGAAGCCGATTAAATCTTTACTGATGTAATGAAAGAGTAACAAACAATCAATTTTTCTTTGGATATTTACCTCTATTGCAGCTTTTGGTGCTGCAATGGAGCATATTGCCTGCCAACTTCCTCAAACCTAAGTCTCAAACTTCCATTTCTTGCTGCCAATTTTCTGTTTCAACAAATCACACTCATAAATGTAAAAACATGCTTTAATTTGTTTAAAATCAAGACAATAATTAAACTTGAAAGGACTTCTGACAGCTGTAAGGTGAGGTGAATAGATGACAAAATTGTAAAAGGAAAGCACTATATCATAAAAAAACCCAGAAACAATAAGGCCAAAGATGACTGATTATTTTAATTGCTACCTAAAGTATATTCAACTTCCTACTCACATTTGTACCAACGTGTTCAACGGGATATTTGACAACTACACAACACCATGTGCCCATCACTAGAACCAGATTGACTCAGACATCTCAAAAATGCTCTCTTTTCAAGGGCATAATGCATAACCTTTGTACGCTCCAACAGAGCTTCAGAAGAGCAGGTTCTGGTGACAGCCAAGCTGAGATGAAAGTGTGCTGCTCTCCTGAGAAGCTGACATTTACCATGGAACCTGACTGACAGCTCAGCTCAGGGAGTTGAAGGTGAGAGTAAAACTCATTTCTCAGCCAGTATATATTCAATCAGTTTTAAACATTGCCTAAATCAAAACAAATCATGAGTAATCCACGCTTATTGGCGAGGTAAAGCCAGTGAACCTGGTATATTCAAGATATTACCCATTCATTAGGCTGAGGTAAGTTTCACTTTTGAATAGGCAACAGATCACTAAGAAATTATTTCCCTTCCTTTCATGTTTTGTCACAGTTTAGGCTGCTTATTTAATCACTCCCTGACAAGGTAAGATAACACTTTTATTCATATTAGAAATCATTCTGTTGCTTCACATTATTTGTAATTTGAAACTCTTACACTTGGAACCATCATTTACCATTGAAGCAGGACTTGGTGACATGCAGAGCTGTCAAACAGAATGACATGCAGTTTTAAAATGCAAACAAAGTAATAAAAGCTTTCAGAAAAATAACAGCTTTGCAAATAGTATTTGGAAGTTGTAACTGTGGGCACAGCCAGCACTACCAGAAAAAATAAAAAGAATCCTTGAATGAAAAACAAATTGAATGTAGACCTGCAAGAAGTGTGATGTGCAATACTTCACTAATAAAAGGTTACAAGTATACCTCTCTGCAAACTGAGTTAGGGTGTTTCTCATACAGGTCCCACTGATCAAAACCTTGAGGAAGAGAGTGAAGACCTGGTCCTAAACTAAAATAAGTAAAAACATGGTCATCCCAGTACTTTCACAGAATCATAGAATGGTAGAGGTTGGAAGGGACCTTTAGAGATCATCTAGTCCAACCCCCCTGCAGAAGCAGGGTCACCTAGATCAGGTTGCATAGGAACATGTTCCGGCGGGTCTTGAAGACCTCCAAGGAAGGAGACTCCACACCCCCTCTGGGCAGCCTGTGCCAGGGCTCCCTCACCTGAACAGGGAAATGGGTTTTTTCACACATCAATAGCAAGAAAACTGGAGCTGTGACAGCACCTCACCACTTTCCCTGATATTGGGGAGAAGAACTGCCAGTCCTCCAAATGATGTGTGTTCTGACAAAGTATACTTCTCTTAATAATATTTAGCCCTGCTTCAATTTAATGCTGAGCTTAGAGATAAGTCCAATTTGAAAAAAAAAAAAAACCCACCTCAATGCTACTAATACATGAACGTGTGTTTGGCCCCAATGGACACAAGTTGGAAAAAAGAAATCCCATCTTAATAGCCCTCAGGCACGAGAAAAGCTCTTGTGAGAGTATATGAACACATAATCCAAACCAAATCCGTCGATACTTGGAAAACACGCAATTCCCTGAATCGACTTGCACAACCAGCCAGAGCCCTTTGTTTCTAGCTATACATATCATAAGGAAGCTGAAGACAGGCTGCATTCATTTTATACTGTGTTTTTTAATTAAATCTTTCTGGTCACTCAGAACCCAATTTTCTCTTCATAAAATGAATCTTTATTGGATGTCTGTAAATAGAAAGTGGATTCATTTCCATATAAAGAGATCTAAACATACTACCCTTCACTAATGGGAAAAAAAACAACCCAGAAAACCTCACGTTACCTAACAACCCATCTAATCTTTCACAAACTACACACACATCCATACAAATCATTAATACGGTTCATGCTGCTACCAGTCAGTCCCTCTAAATAACATACAGGCACTAGTAATAGATATCCCTGACATTTCAGTCCAGCTCTCCACAGCTAAGTAAACACTTCATTAAACTGAATGAAAAGGAGTATCAGGCTACAAAACAATGGCTTTTGAATTCCTGGTTTTACTTGAACCAGATTGGCATTTTGCCACAGATTTCAGCAGATGCTGAAATCACAAGTAATTCTGTAGAGTGCCAGGGAAAGCAGCAGAATTCCCCACCGTGCCTACATGAAGCAGAAATGCATGTTTTTGCATAACAGGGTGTCAGTAGCAGCTGTAACAGCAAGAACACCAGAAGAGAACTCTCTCCTCCTGCTTTCTAACCATGAAAGAATCCAGGGGAAAACCTAAGAAACAACGGGTAAAACGAGACCTGAGATAAGTGTTCTGGGGTTTGGGGTCTTCATTGATATTTTTACAGGGGATTTACAAACTTCAGTGGTATCTTCATGGTCTCTCTTCAGTCATAATTCTTTGAATAAAAAGGGTTTTCCTCAGGTTTTCATAACTAATTCCAATTGCACATTAGGATTTGCAGATCTATCTCCAGAGACAGAGTTACACCTACTGCAGGTCATCATAGGTAGACAACCCAATGGGTTGTCTGTATGCACAGTTACTCCTTTTGTCATCACATGCAAGCTGTCACAATTTGTGATACACTGGCAAAAGCTGTGCATGTTTTGATCATATAATAAGGCATTTTTCACTCTGCATGTTTCAGGCACATATAACTTGGTCAGGGAAAAAGCATTTTTCTTTAGATAAAATATTTATTACCTAATCTACTCAACTGATTCTATTTCATTTTAAAAACTTTTACCAATAAAGCATATAAATATGACAAAACCATTATCTTCAGAAGGCAAATCAGCAATAGATAATAATGTTTACCTTTCATAACATATACAATCAATGTTTAAGCTAAAAAGCAGAAAGTTTTGCATATACTGTTTTCAGAAAGCATTGTACAGAACAAAAAATGGAAGGCTGGTTTGGTTTCCAGACATTGCCTGTTGATAGCTTGAGAACTAAATACTCATCGTGGAATTCTAGCTGACTCAATTGTTAAAATGACTGAAACACCGTTCAATACTTTGATTGTCTGTGCTGAGAGGTGTTAATGTACTGAATGGCTCTGAAAATCTGGGACTCCTTTAATCAGGAACAGATAGCTTCTCAACATCTCACCCATTATTTATGAGAGTTAAGTTTTAGGAGCTTTTGACAAATCTACTGTCTCAACCTCTAAAGCTTGAGTCATACAAGAATTAGCTTATGATTATGATGCTAAGTCATCTTAGCAGGAATGCAAGAAGGTTAATTGTTGGGTTTAGGTATCGTACTGTAGTACAAAAGACAAAAACATAGTAATTAATTTTTTTAAGTAACACATTTATTTGACAGGCAGTCAGGAAAAAGGCAGAGTCTTGGAGAGGTAAGTTTCCTTGCACGGGAATAATTGCAAGCAGATAACTTTTAGAGAGCATGAACCCCACGTGTAACACTACATGGACTCCTAGCGTGTCTCTGGGCAGCCATTAGCAGCTTTGGAGGGTGAACTATTGCCTATCCCCTGTGTCAGGCCAATATGATAGTCCTTGCATCAATGATCTGAAATACATCTACTTCAGTAATTTTACCCTTTTGTGAAAACCAAAGCCAGTAAAAATCAATAAATAAGGGAGACAGAGAATTAAAATCAGTTTGAAATCTGCTAAGTCTTGCTGCTCATTTATGGTAGGCTTGGGGGAAAAGTCATTACTAAATACTATCAAACTATGCTTTGGTAAAGTCTAATAGGTAAACCTCCTTGAATTGATTTGTTTGTAACATGCAATAGAGGCTGTTCCTGACTCTCACACACTGAAAATTTTATAGTTCGTTTTGCCTCCTGCCAGATCCTGCAAGTAAGCAAAATGCTAGAGCTGCTGCTGCTCTTGCTACAACCTCATGCATAAATGGAAGTTGGCATCTGCAACTCCATGAAGCCAGCTGGTTTACCTCTGCTTCAGGCAGTGTGCCATCCTGAGGCAGGAACCATACTCTCAAGTCCAGGGCTGTCGGAATGCGCAACCATGGAGTACGAAAAATTGAGATTAAGGGTATAAGTTCCTAGGCTATACATGGGAAAGTGTGCAGAGAACCAACACTACTAAAGCCAAGGTCAACGTGAGCCATTTACTTCCAGCAACTAGGAAATGCTCTGTCAAACTTGCCCACCTTAATTTTGCATGGGAGAGCATGCAATGCACTTTACATCCCAGTTCCTGCCAGCAAGCTCTCACAATCATCAGGAAGGCCCTTTCCATGTCCTCCCATTAGTATTTTATTGTCATACATTCTGATGTGCTTTCTTTTTCTGTCTCTCTCCTTTTTCACTTCTTACCTCCTCAAAAATAGCGATATTAACAGTACTTCCTTAAAATGGTAATAATTTGATGAAAGCTATCTGCCAGCAATGAGTTCGAGCTACATTCACCTCCTCTTCAAATAATGTCTTCCTCACTTAATCTTGTCTTACTTTGACCCAGATTATTAATAGAGCTAGTTTAAAGTTTTCCACTCAAAACCAAGATTTTCTCTCCAGTGGTTCAGTTTTTAGGCCATCATCATCCTATCACCCAATCTTTTTTTATGAAGAGAATGGAATCAGCTGTAGCTCCACACATTTCAAGGTGAGGACTCTGCATCTTGTGTGTGTTCTTGGTATGTCAAACACTACATACAGACATATGAAAGCTTTTGTCAAGTCTGTCACCACAGCTGTCTTACAGTCCGCCTCGTTTTGCAGATATTCTGCAACAACTGATGTTCACAGAGGTAACATGATTGATTTATCACTAAAGCAGAAAATACAGCTTCACTAGTCCTCAGGTTATTTCCTAAGCAAGTCAAATGCTCAAGGAAATTTATCAACTTTCTTTCCAAGTGAAATCAAAACACAGATGACCCTATTTACTTACCACATCCAGTGGAATTCTCAAGAGGGATATTATTTGGGTTTCGTAAATGCACTAAATTGAAAGCTACCAGCAAACTCAGTTATTTTAGAAGAGGTTTACATTGGAAGTATACTTTAACCTATCACAGACCACTTGAGACAAGATTTTTAGAAAGTCTTCTCCAACAAGCACCAAACCAAATGAGGATTTTGTCAATGAGTTTACTACACAGTACTATGTTACTCAAAAATCTTGTTCCTTCCCGTAAGATCCTTTGACAGAAAGCAGATGATTTCATTCATTGTGACTTGCAAAGAAACTCAATGAGGGCAGCATTCCAGCCAGCTTTCCGGATGCAACATGACATCCCCAGAGGAAACACACAGCAATGTTGAAATTCCTACTGGAACATGTGCTCCCCCTTCACTTGGAAAAAAATCTCACAAGCCAAAGAGCCTCAGCTGCTGTGTGATACCACATGCCAAAATAAAGTCTTTGACATCGTTCAACCTCAAATAGGAGAAACTCTTTATGTAATCATGAGTAGTACTTCTAAGTAGCAAAATTTCTTAAAACAACACTTACACGAACAGCTCTTGAACTTCCCAAAACCCCTTCTCTTCCACTCTTCCCTGTTCTTGCTGTCTTTATTATATGAGTATGAGTAATGCTCACATATGAGAGAATACCACTCCTACCCCCTCCACAATGGCTATGCCAAGAAAAAAGAACAACTGAACTATAATATTTTTCTTAGTATCTACAAGCAAAGTAATAGCCTGAAATATTGAGTTCTGAAAGAAAAGTATGTGCTTACATCTTGAGTTAGCCTAGACAGAACTACAAAGACAGAATTTATTACCTACTGGTTTTGGAGATGTACAATACAAGCAGATTGGTGGTATGTCCTGTTTTTCCCAAGGATCATCTCGTGTAGTCAAGATGAAAAGAGATGAAAAATTTGCCTTACAGAATAAGGGTCTGCAAATTTCAAAGCACTAGAAACACACAGTGGATTAGATTGTGACCCTATAAAAAAACAGAGATCTACATTTTAATCTCTGATCTGACAATGCCTGGCTATCTGTCCTTGAACAATACACTTAGCCTTTGTGTTCTACCATCTGTAAAACAGCGGATAATGTAATCTCATGGGGCTATTTTGAGGTTTAATTAATTATTGCTCACAAAGGACTTCAACTTCCTCGGCAGTAAGGCATTATTTTAAATATTAGTATCAACCATAATGTAACTTGTAACTTATGGCCCTTACTTCCTAGGATTGACTGCTCAAGACAATTCCATATGTGGTGCTACTACATACAAAGGCACAAAAAACTGTTTTGCTAGTATTTGTAATAGACAAATTAATTAAATTAAATCACAGGTTCTGTGACAAAGGAACCTATTTGGCTTTCCCATACAGGTAAATTCTCCTTATCTAAATGCTGCAATAAATTTACCAAGAATATTTTTGTATTAAACACTGGACAAAATTTTAAGAGCTTTAAATATTACTGACCAAGCCCTTGCTTAAAAAGCAGACTTGGTAAGATGTGTAAATACAAGTAGGGCATTCAAAATGTGTTAGCCTCTAGGAGAAAAGGGGCCAACAGCTCTAACGTAACAGCAAAGTCTGTTCTGTGCAGAAGGTACAGGTGCACAGAATGCTCTATTTAATAAATTCTCTTAGTCCTGATCGCGTGTCTCAGCTTTCAGAAGAGCAAATGAGAATGTGAAGACTGAAAAAAAAAAAAAAAAAGCAGATCTTATTCTTCAGTATTATATTTCAGGAGAAAAAAGAACTACTTTCACTTTGTCTTTTTGTTATGAGCACAGTCTGCCTTGAACACAAAAATAAAACTAAAAATGCAAGCTGTGATCATCAGCAAGTCATTCCTTTCCATGTGCATTTGTAGTGAAATGATGCACCCTATCAATATGCAAAGAACTGCTTTTCCACTTCACATCTCAAATACAAAGGAATGAAAGACCAGTTCATTTTTAAATTAAGAAAACAGTGAGAATCATCAAAATTTATACAGATGCTTATTGCTTTCACTTGGCTTTTGCACAGGAATATGATGATCAGCATACATAGACACTATGCTTCTTACTGTTAAGTAAGGCTGTTAAGCTGTCTGGCAGAGTGAGAGATGATCCCATCTCTGCAGCAGGCTGTGGGTATAGGCATGGAAAGGACACACACACACACGCCATGTTCTCCTAATAATCAGGAGGCTGTGTGAATAAGCAGTCATTAGAACGCAGTGATTAATAACCAATAATGAGGTTGCACTGTTGGACAAGAAGGCTTGCACAAATGTAATGCTAGTATGAGAAAACAAAGTTTGTTTGAACAGCTAATGAACAGGTTGGTCTACTCCTTGTATCCCAGTTGGAATGTTATAGCCCAGAGAGGCGAAGAGAACTAGCGAAGTAAACAACTAGGTGTCTGGGCTCAGCAGCATCACAGTAAAGACCTGGGAGTCCCGGCAGCAAACAGCAAGCACAGCATGAGCCAACAACATGGTCTGGCAGGAGAGAGCACCAATAGTATACTGGGTACAGCTGGGTCAAGGGAGCTGATTGTCTCTTTCCCATTGGCTCTTGGTTAAACCATATCTTCCTTTTCTTTCCGTACCTTCCCCTTTCTGTTCCTAGTTCTATTGTGGCACACTAAATAGGAAGGGTAAAGCAGGACAGGCCCTAAGAGGGTGCGAAAGATGGCATGAAAATGAAGGAGCTGTGGATTCTGAACAGAGTATAGCAGAACTGAACCTCCAATCCCAGTTCCTACAGCTGCCTGAGGCTGAGAAAAAGCCTTCAGCAGACCCACCACAATAAACTGGAGACTAGCAGGATGGAGTGAGAAGAAACCTTCCTTCACTGGCAGCAAAGTGTGTGAGAGACACAACATCTGTGCTATGTTCCATTTAGAAAAAGGGTACTAATTATTGAAGCTTAAAACCCCCATTTACTCAGCAAAAGTCAACAAGCAATGCACGATTACAAACTATATAAAGGCCAAAGAGACTATTGTGTCATTGCTGAGAGCTGGTTGTTGTTCTGTAACCTTTAGAATGACTTTCTGCTCAACAGTGAGTAATCGCAACCTTTCTCATCAAAAAAGTGAGATGAAATTCGTAATCCATTATGAATAGCATGATGAAAGATGAACACGAATCCATTCTTAGTCCACTATGAAGAACATGAAGAGAAATGTTTAAAAATATTTACACAGGCCATAAGAAAGTGAATAGTTTCAGATGATATTTTCATGTGTGAAGATAAAAACCAAATGGATGCAGAATAAAGCTGTGCTTTACATACCTTCAGTTTAGTTTTCAGTTAAGGTTTTATCTGCTTGCTTGGAGAAAAAAACAAATAGAGCCTTTTTCAGTGACTCTAAAGTTGAAACATATGCCTACTATTTCCTTTCCTTAGTTGTACAAACCACTAAGTGTTAATTTATGTGATAACGTTGAACAAAATTCAGTATCACATTCAGTACCAGATATATATACTGCATCACTTCAAAATGAGGAATTCCTTTAGCACACTTGCAATTGCAAAAGCAACTGCTTGAACTCAAATAATAACACAAGGGAAAAAATAAAGATTCTGTGTAAACCTTGGACAACAGTGCATGTCGTAACTGTAAAAATGGAGGACTACAAATCACCTTAACTGCAGAGTTAGCTTAACAGAAAAAAATGAGAGGCTGGAACGCGACTCCTAAAGCTGAAATCTCTCTCCCCTACCTCAGGAGCCTAAGAGCTATGTGCCCAAGTTAAGTTACCTTTCTAGCTCTCTCTAATCAATGCAAAATGTTACACACCTCCAGAGGACAAGTCATACCATCCTAGGATATTTCTCTAAGACAGATGAGTCATTTCCCAAAGGTGCCTTATTCTCTCCTGTTACTTCAGAGGGAGACAAAACAATAGCTTAAATAGATGCCTGGCTTTAGGCAGCCAAAGCCAGGCAAAACAGTCCTATCTATAGAGCTAGAGAACATACCTCATAATACTTTATCTACTCAGTGCATGTAAAAGTTGTCACGTCCCTCTCTTCTGTAGAGCAATTTAATGCTTATCTTTTAAACTCATTTCCCATCCAACCTCTAATTTTGTGCCTTCTTCTGAAAGCACTTTCTTATTTCTCTCAGCCCCTGTTGCTGCAGGATTGCTTTTGGCTTTAAAATTGTGACAATCTCAGTTTTGACTACACTATTTTAACTGAAAGGAATCTTTAAAATCTCTGGAAACATCCACTGCATTCCTCTGCATTAAAAAAAACCCCAAAAGTGAAGTTTTTCTTTATGTATGTTAATTAACTTATTCTATCAAAACTTCACCCAATTCCCCCAACACAATAAATTAAGAAATCTTTAGAAATGCTGTGTTTTACCCGAAGGCCAATACACAACAAAATGTAATCAGTGTAGTAATAAGTAGTTGAGACTGTTACTCATTACAAAAAGCACAGAATCAGTTGTAGCTCTTATCTAAACAGTATAAAAGTGCGGGCAGAGAAACACAGAGGGCTCAGCAGTGTGCGGGAATAGAGCTTTTTTAAGCACTTAGGACTCTTCACCACTGGCATGATGTGCTGTTCTTCAACTCAACTAGAAGTAAAGATGACAATTTCAGAACTAAAATCAAAACAAAACCAGCAAACAGTGTAAGGCCTTAAAACTACTTCCAAATCACTGTGTGATTTAATGATAGACATTAACCCACATGGAACGTTTTATGATTGTAAGTGATGAGAACGCTGGCAGCTGTTGTTATCCAGTGAATACCAGGAAAAAGTAATTACATGGGAGCATAGTTAGAATAAGTATCTTCCTTGAGAAGTATGAAAAAGGAAAGGAACAGATGCACATTTGAAATTTTATTGAAGTTACTGGCATCCAAAGATGTGGGCTAGCACTTTTGATCTGGGGAGGGAGGAAACAGATATATTAAAGAACATATTCATTATTATGCCAAGACTTCTTTAAAAAGTTTTAAATCAAGAGGGCTGTGAGTTTGCATTACATCAAGCCACGTGGTTTGACCCTAGAGATGGTGTTAAATAGTTTAGATCTAAGAAGTGACTTACTTGAGTATGAAGAAAGCCTGGTGTGAGTGCCTGTGGACTTGTAACTGCATTAGAAATGAGAGAGCCAGATAGTATCCTGATACTGCTACCTGGCTGGTCACACAGTGTGTATTCAAGTATTACTGCCATTTAATAAGCACAAAGCAGTCAAAGTAACCTCCCTTTTCACAGTACTTAGAGTCTCAAGGGAAACATTTAAAAAATGCTTTCTGCTGGTTCTATCACACAGCTACTCATAAGCAGACACACAAACGCATCCCACGCGTAAGAGTGTCTAAGCAGAACCTGGGAATGCAGATCATCTGTTGCTAGTCAGCTATGTAAAAAGAGCACCTTTTTTTTTCTTTTTTAAAAAGAAAGGTCTAAATTCAGAACAGAATGAGAAATATCATATGTTTCCTCCTCTCTGTTTTGGGTAAGGTAGCTAATTTAAGCAGATGTTCTGAACTCACAGCAGAGATTCTTGTCTATCGTTTATATTTAGCTGATTTGACTGGGAGGGGGTGAAAAGGTACTATTTTAACTGATGGAACAGAACAAGATTGCTTTGTTTACTATGCTCCCCAAAACTTCAGATGTGTAGTTCTCTTTCCTAATGGCTCTTCCAGTCCCTCACTTTTGTATGTAGGAACATAAAGGTGAATTAAGACATTTTTTTGCAATTCTCAATCAACTTCCTCACCAGTCACTGAAATGGAATAGCTGAATGACACAAACTGCAGAAAATACTCTGCCTGTGGAAAAACCTATTGTCAGGAGTTGCATGAGCTTCTCGGCAAAGACTGTGCCTGTTCTTCGGTGGCTATTGCCATTTTGGAGCCAGATGACTGAATTTACAGTTTCAGCAACACACATGCATTTCTTTTCCTTTCCTACTGATGTAACCTACATGATCCGATTATCATTAAATCTCCATCTTAAACTAAGCTTATTTTTAAAATCTAAGGTTGAATTTACATTGTATAAATCACCTTAGCTGAAAAAACCAAGACAAAACCAAACCCAAAACATCCCTTCACTCCAGGAAATAGAGGGAAAGCTAAAAACCACAATCCACCACATACTGCATTTTATGTTAAAAGCCTAAGCCAACCACATGTATCCAGAGGATTAAATGTGGGGTAACATGGTCAGGCTTCAGATACTCATGTCCTAGGGAGCTCATCCCTGAGACATGTTCTTCTCAACAAGGCTTTTCCAAAGAAGAAAAATGAATAGCCTGCCCTACAGAAAAAAGGGAGAGAAGTCAAGCCTACAATAAAGGACCAAGTGGATGGGAACTCAATCAGGTCTGAATGAAAAAACACAAGGAGTCCACAAAACCATTCTTCAGTGGTCCCTTGATAAAGCTCTTAACATGTCCCTCTTAAAAGCTATTTCTTCTTTTAGCTCACAGTTAAAGGAACAGACAAGAAGTGCTACATATTCCTCCTTGTCCCAAATGCTCTTTGTTGACCAACAGAAGACTTATCTCTGTTTTAACAAGCACAGGGTCCATAACAAAGCCTGTGGAAGCCACAAAAACAACACTGATTGCTTTCCACAAAGTGAGCTTAAGATTCTGATTCAGCAAGAACAAACATACAGAAATAAATTCAGGAAAGCAGTTATTCACACTGTCATTAACAAAACCAGTCTGATAAATAACATTGCATGATATTAAACGGAACAGATTCTCTCCTTGTAATATCATCCATGGAATAAAACACATGTAGAGGCCTATTCTGAAACCTCCGAGTGGAATAAAACACTTCAGGTTTTGCTGTTAGTGAGATTAATTAATATTTCCTTTCTTAAATTATTCCTCTTTTTCTTAAGGAAAAAAGCCACCATGAACACTTACCTAGGGAAGAACAACCCTGCTCTGGTAAGAACTGAAAACTAAACGTTCAACTTGAGTAGAAGTAACTCCACTAATAACGAGATGGACTGAGAAAGATCTTTTTATACTCTTTCCCTATAGTCTCCAAATAAACAAAGTGTGGGAATATGGCTGAGCAAGCTTGAACAATGCCCTAATAAATATTCATAAAGCATTTGTACTGCAGTACAATCAGAGTTTAGAAGCACAGAAAGTATACAGCTGCATATACCTGCCATAAACCTTAAAATCTGTTCTCTTTTAAACCCTAAATTGACAGCAGATGTTTAATGTGTACATTACTACATTTAACGCATCGATGTGCTGTCAAAAAATAGAGGTAATTTCTTTTTACTCAAGAAGTGTAGAAAGAGCTGACACATCTAAGAGAAACAACTTAGTACACAGAAAACATACAAATCTCAAATTATAATTACAGCAAATAAATATGTTTAACTTGATCTCCTTGTCCAATACCTACTAAACAAGTCTCAGAGACCTGTAATTTTTCCATGAAAAATGGAAAAAGAAAACGTTTACAAGCAGTAAATTTCCTCCATAACTTTGCCAATATTTTTTTACTCTTTGAGCTCTGACTTGAGCTGCACAGTATGACTGGTATCTAAATACTGCACAACAGCCACTATTCATACTCACAAACCACATTTTTTTTTTCCATGAATTGCCTTTGCTTAGTTCCCAAACTAAAATAAGAAAGCTGTATCTTTGTTCAAAACAAAACTTCATGTCCTTCCACTTTCCAAAATTTAAACTACTAATATGGAAAGAGAAAAAACATAAGATTAATGTTTGGTTTTAAAGCAAAAAATGTTGCAAGTCATAAGAAAAATCATGAAAAGCCTGAACTGTGTTTCACTTGAGCAGTGAAAAATCAAAACAAGCTACTCCTTATAAATTGCTGCATGGTAGAATGAGGTGTAGGATGTTTCATAGCCGCTGACGCCTCAAAACATCATCCTATGTCAGAAAAAGTCCCTCCCTTTCATACCTACTTTCTCTTCTTACATGGCTTTAAGAAGGGCTTAGGGCACACACAATTGTATCTGCCATTGTCTTAAGGTAAGATAAATCTTATTACCTAACTGCAATGCAGGTACAAGTTTGAAGTTTGAGAACAAAAGGCATCATATGTTTCAGTCATGCAGAATACACAGCATTATTGTCTCCTTTCCTTGAGCCAGTTCAGATTTCTGCCCAAGCAGGCTTCCAGCATCTGGGGAAATCCACCTTTACAAACAAAGTTCTTGTATAACCCCCAGGTAACACCCCTCCATCCTGGCCTTTTGCTTTCAATTTGCTAGCCAAACCAAAAGGTATTCACAGATAAACCTGGTTCAATTCAATTGCTTTCCTGTTTCCATACCCTAACAGATGAAGAAGGGAAAGAACAGAAAGAAATGAAAGCAGCAAGTTCTTGAAATAGGATCCAAACCCCCCACGCTAAGACAGCAGGACATCATGTTTCTAACAGCCAATTTAATTAACCTGACTCCCCCCAATAACTGAAGTCTTCAACTTCCAACCAAACTGCTATGCCAGCAAGAGGTAATTTTCTCACATTCAGACATAGCATAAAGTAAATTGGGTTTCATTACTACTTTTTAATGAAGTTGGGCCACAGGCAAAACATCAGAAACAAGAATATTACCAATCTGAAAGCGAGTCCATTAACGAAACAGACCCGAGAAACATCATCTTAGGGTGCTCTCCCTAGTTTCCCACAACACTTTCTTTCATTTGACTATTTTATTTTCCTGGTTTTTAAAAACATGCTTCCCTCTCCTAGGACTGAATAACCTTTAAATAGAACTCCAGCACAAGTGAAACGGGAACATGCCTGAATGACTATTCAAGAGAAAAAGTGGAACTATAATTTACAGAGCCTTGTCTAATGCATAAAGTAAACAATCTGAGGAAAGAATGAACAAAATACCACTGTTTATTTTGTGGTCACCTTCTGATAAAGGGGAAAGTTGAAATCTACCAGTTGAAAGGTGACTTACAACTGGATGAATATTACTAAGGCGAAATTAAATGTTTCAACAGTTTGGCCTGAAACACTACTGAACTCTTCTCGGTTTTGTAGTTTTCTAGAAGCCAAGGAAAATCCTCAAGTCACATCTCTCTTAGTCAAACCAACCACTGAGACTACAAATGGATATCACACTGAATGTTCTGAACAGGCCACTTTTCCAATGACATGTGACCACATCTGAAAAATCAAAGTGATTTTTTTATAGGAAAAAAACCCTATGTCATCAAGTTTTCCCTCAAACCCAATTTTCATGTGCCTAACAACTTTCTGTGCAAGCAAATCTGCTCAGTGTCCTCCAGCACTCACAAAGTGCTTCTAAGTAGCTCCACTGAGGTTAGGGCAGGTACATCTCCCAGGTTCCCAAAGAGCTGGATTCAGAAGCTGCCACAGCTCAGAGCTCACTTCAGCCCCTGAGCAGCAACGGAGAACTCTAAATGACCTAAAAGAAACATTGGAATTGCTTTCATAATATTCTCTTCTGACTAGTTTTGTGCTAAAATAGAATAACTTCTTATTTATTGTTTGGTTTCTTTGGGGTTTTTTTTTGTTCTTTCCCCCTCAAAGATGGGGCTTTCATGTGTTCTAGAAGGGTACCTCCACATAGGCATGCACATACATATATGTGTATATATACAGACATATACATTCTCCACCTGTAACATTTTAATATCTGTTTACACATAGGGCTTTTATATTTCTATTCTATAATAATTTCTAATATAAATATTATTTATAGTATTATATATGTGGCCATATGGATAGATGCTATTTACACGTAAGATATAAACAGATAAGATATAGGTACAAGTAAAATTTACTGTATTTTTTCTTCTACCTCCTATAATTAGGCATTTGTAGCCCAGCAGACAACATATGCCTTGACTATGTGTGACATTAAGGATAAGGGAATTGCATCAACATATACTTTGGAGTGTTCTTTGTTGTTGTGAAGTATTGAGGACACTTGTGTCATAGAGGAGTTGTCATTTTTTCTTGTATACACGCAGCACAGAGGCAAATGTCAGTCCAACAGATGTGTTTGCTTAAAAATAAGTAAATATCAAGAATGTAAGACTTCTGCCTCACTGACTAGCCTGCACTATGCACAAAGTATTAATCTGAAGCACATTTGTACAGTTAGAGATTTTACTTTCCTTAAGCCATAAGCAAAGAAAGCGGGTAAGAAGGGATTTTTGCACAAAGTCTTAGTGACTGCAGAACACTAAGCAGCATGTAAGAAGCAGCAAAAAGGAGAGCTAAGAAATAGTCCAGAAGTTTTACCAGATCTCCACTCATCTGCCCTTGTACAGGTGACTAAGCAGAGCTGTGAGATACATGTTGAAAGAAAAGTTAATTGGTCACTGAAAAAAAATATTTGGATTTTTATCTTGACATTTTAAAGAAGAAAAAAAAAAGAAAAGAAAGGATTTAAAACCATAAAGTAGTTCAGCTTTAATTCCACAGCCTGTAGTATGCTCCTTGTCACTACCACCTCATTGTCTTTTAAACCTCCACAAAATAAAACCAGGTGTACATAGGAGATATTAAAGCACTGCTGTGGAAAATATTCCACTGTCACTGAGCTAAACAGCCTCCCTGACTTCACTACCCAAGTTTGCCTCTGGGTACACTGAATGGTTGGATGCCTGTCCACTCCTGAGTCCTCTGGTTGACGTGCATTCTCTCTTGAGAGAACATTCTTGACAATAATCTACCATTTCACTGTACCTTGGCTACCTTTGATCCAAAGGTATTCACAGTTGTGCACATCTGTCTTTGAAAATAAGGCCTGCATAATAAGTTACTGAAAATTATACTCAAATCAGTGGACTGTCTGCAATCCCTCTTGCTATTTTGGGTGGCTCCCCAGCCTTCTTGCTACTCAAATATACAGCTGGCATTTTAGTTCTGTCAATTAACAGATTTATTTGCTCTCACTCTCAACTGATCACCTAAAGTTCCATAAAATAACTATTTTTTCACTTATGTATCACAAATGGTGCTATATATACAACATACAAACAAGTACAGACAAACTAAGCAGAGATAAACAGCCTCCTGAATTTTTAAACAGCCAAGGCAAGTACTGCAGAAGTGCTTTTAGAATAACTAGTTGCACTTTTTGTTTTCTTAGTGGAACAATAAAATATCTTGCTCTTGCACTTACAAGCTTTTTAAAAATGTAGTCCCTCACTGATCCTGGTACTTGACATACCTGCCACCCTCCCTTACCTCTACAGTACAGCTCTGCCAAACTCTTTCATCTCTTCCCTGCTCTCCCTCACAAGTACGTTTTTTTCTGCCTTTGCTGTTGCTCCTGACTCCCACGTTGCAGCTTCCAACTGACCTTTCAGCTCTAACTTGCCTCTCTTCAAAAGAGAGTGTGGTACAGTTAGATGCCTGCAGGCTAACAGGAATGGGACACACAGATCTATGAATTTTTGGTATTCAAGTTACTCATGTCTCAGTTCTTCTGTCACAGAAGTGCAAGGGAGGCTCTCTTTTGCTTTAAAAGAGACTATTGGTTATGTCACGACCTATGGAAATCCAAATCACTTCATCTTTGCTGGCAGGAATACAACTGTGGAGGCATGAAAAGGAAACATCTTTTTCATACTTTTTCATACATCTTTTACATACTTTTCTGTATCATGATACTGATGCTGCTTGCCTCAGGATGAAGAATGAAGCACAAACTATGCCTCACACCATAAAACTACGTATTGCTCTTTCCAGCCACAGAATGTTGCTTCTTGCCTCAGGTGACTGCAGCCTCTGGACCTCATGCTGACTGTAGTTCAGACAATGTAAGCACTGCAGCATCACACAGCAGACAGCTCTGTACCATGTCACTATAACCAGGTGACACAAAACAGCAAAAGCCAGGGATTTAACAGTCTCAAATACAACATTCCATCATTTTATTTATGCAATTCTTGGAAAAAAAACCAACCAAAAAACGCTTTCAAGGGGAAGTCAGTGCCTTGGATGGTCATGCAACTATTCACAAATTCAAGCAAGTGTAGTTTCATCGTCTCCTACACTGTACTAAAATATCCAGAGATGATGACACACCGCCAAGATACAAAGTCCATCTGACACTTGGTATCTAGACTAAGATTACCCTAGAATGTCTTGTATTAATACAACTAAGTCATTCAACAGCCCCACTAAATGTTAGGTTTTGAGATATCAGAGCTGTCACTCTACAGCAAATCAAATGCAAAGTACTTTTTTTCCCTGAAGATGTCTTGCTCAAGAGGGGATTTTATTCTGTAATCTGTAAGTGCCCTAGAATTGGTATGTGTATGTTAATGGAACAGTATATAAAGTCACCTCAAAGACAATTGGTTTAAAATTGTAAACCCCTACAGATGGGATGTAGGGTGACAAGTTAATTTAAAATTAGATTCCTAGATATAGTGCACACCTGATAATTGAAAGAAGTGGAAGGAGGGAGAAGGTTACTGCTCTATATTTGAAAAGGTGAACCCCTCCTTCATTAGAGGAGGAGAGGAAGGAAATCCAGAACCATGCTGCTGTCAATTCCAAGGATTTCTCAACAGACACAGGGGTTGCAGATGGATATATTGATGCTTATGTATTTTCATTATGGGCAAAATCCATCCCTATTTAGAGAAGTTATTGGGCAGTTGTTGAGCAAGTAGAGAAAGACTACTCAACACTAAGTCTCAAATAGGCTGTCTCATGCTATTCTACTGTCTTCTCCCTCTCCTATGGAGAGACAAAACCAGAAATCCACAGAGGCAATATTGCTTGAATCCCTGTCACTGCTCAGAGCCGCCCAAAACCCTCTCTGTAAGAGTGGTCCATCCACACCTTCCCAGATCACAGAGACACTGCACCAAATCTGATACCCAGCTTCTTGTCAGTCTTGGCCGAGACATACATTTCCCACCTCAGTCCCTTCCCAGTGTTGCACATCAGCAGCAACTCCTCCTACAATAGCTGACAGTGAAAAGATGGGAGGTGTGTGCTGGGAAAGAACAATCACCTTGCAAAGCATTTCCCCACTGCACACAAATATTTTGGCATTCACACTTCAGAACAGAGAAAATGAGCAGAAAATAGAGTCATAGTAGCTTCCTCTTTTAATAATGGTTCTAATTGCTGACATGTAATTATTCATAGACAGCTACATGTTCCCATTGTGCCAGAAGCACTGTCAGGGCTTTGAAGGTAACAGTCTCCATCCTGAACTTAGTCATACTTTGCCTTAAAAAATTACTTCAGCAAATACTTGTGTATGAAATATCTAGAAACTTACACAGCAATGTGAGCATTATGAACACTAGGAAATAAGCCAAACTCTACAGGTTAAATTAACATGCACAAAGGTACCCCATTCCTAGCTCCTGAGGCTCCAGCATTTTGCCTTGTAATTTATAGGAACCTCAAGTCCACTTTCACAACCAACATTAGAACTGGAATTGTGGGTAAGCACATGCACACATGTATGCACAATCATCAAGAAAGTAAATAGGCAAGTTAGACAGAACATCTCTGGAGATGTTTCATGACTAAAAGAAAGCAGAGGCAGCACTTCAAGTCCAAAAAAACAACCTCAAACTAAAAACTGTACATGTAGCACACAGAAAACAAGCAGCAGCTCTGAATCAACAGAGCTGAAAAAAGCCAAAATCAAATCTTTGTATCATGCTTTTCCCACTTTTATGAAAGACTCAACCTAAAATCACAAGCATGTAAAAATGCTCTAGTTTGACAAAATAAAGTTGCATTCCAAAGAGGACCTATTATTAGCTTTGTCACAGCTTTATTTGTCTTTTCTAATAAAACCTAGAAGAATGAAGGGCAATAGAATTACTTCTAAGTCTCTACATAAACAAAAAAGGGCTGTCCTTGTTTAATCCTGTACTGAACAATAAACACCATATAAATATTAAATTAGGGAGTTGGTTGTGTTTATATTGACTTGACACCAATCACGAATTTTCCATACACATGAAGTAGGAAATAGCTTCCAGGACACAAAGGTGACTTTTTACAAATACAGACAACTTCACTTCTCTTTCTAAACTAAAGTTGTAAACCTTAGGGTTATGTGTAAACCTTATAAGCAAACCTTATGGCCAGCCTCCAAGACACTTCTGTCTCCTCCTTCATTATAAAGAGGTACTTTAAGTGATGACAAATGAAACCTTTTAGAATACATATCTATGAAATACTATGGACACTGTAAGTGACTATCAGTCACACTTATTCAAACTCCCTTTATGCTAACAATTGCCTGACTACAGCTCCTTCTGTTAGCTAAGCTTGCAGTGCATTTTTATTGCATATTAGACAAAGATTACTTGGAATAACTTTTCAGCTTTACATCTTTGATTACTAAGCACCCTTCAGCCTCAAAGTATTTGAAGAGCCTCTGTGAAAAGATCACATCTTATTCTTTGCTGCTGGAAAAAAAGAACAAAGAGGAAACTGAAGACAGACAAAACCACCGACATATTCTCTACCTGGCGTTTCTATCTGTCGACAAAGAGAAAGAAAGGGCAAAGAGCATCACAATAATCCCCGGGGTCCTTACCCACACACAAAAGCACATGTGCACATCTGTGATGCTGTGGACTTCAGAAAAAGAGATCATCAGTCACAAGGGCAGAGTGTCTAACCTGGCACATGTGGGGACCAAACAGCGGACACATTTTTAAGACAATTCCAGCTTCCTGCTACATCACCTGTTTTCACTTCCAGCAAAGTGGAAGTTTCGAGCATCACACACTGCCCTCGGCACCTCTAAGACTCAGCCTAACCTTTTCACTCATCAAGTTACCCATGCCACTGACCTTACTTTTCCCCAAATTATCTTCTTTAACACTATCTCTAAAATATTTTCCTAAAGGGCATTACTGTCATTCTTCTAAAATATCTGTATTGAGGTAAATACTTTTCAAGTATTCAGCCTTGTGGTTGCCTAATTTCTCCTTAAGTATTGCCTCCAAAAGCCTGCAGAAATTGTGCACAAAGAGAACTAATATGTTTTATATGTCTACACACACACATACACACAGATGTATCTCTCTTATCATATAACATCTTTCTTCATATGATATAAAGAATGTCTTGGTAGGTCAGGATTTATTCCTCCTATCAACAAGCATGTTCATTTCATTTTCAGACCTCACCTGTCATAATCAAATATACATACACATATATATATATATATATATGTTTTACCTGCAAAACTGAAATTGAACTTGGGACTACTCAAGAGATTAAAAAGTCCTCAATTTTAGGTTTGATGTGCTCTGGTTTAAGTTATTTTTAAGAGATTAATCAGTAGCAGGAAAAAAAAAAAGTGCTATTTCCCTCTACTCTTTGTTCAAAATGGTACATACCACTGCTTAGACTGCAGATTAAAACCATTGTATGTTTAATATCAGCACAGAAATAAAAATCAAGAGTCATAAGACACATGGGTTTCCCTTTTAGACTATTTTGCAGGTACTGGCAAACAAATCTGGCTTCATTGCTACTTTTTGGGGAGTGGTACATAGGTTTTTTTATATAAAGTCTTCAGAAACAAAACCAGAACCAAAAGAATGATGATACTCTGGACTTTTGAAGGAATTCTGTGTTTTGCTATCCTTTAATTTAGCTCTGCTATCCAATACATCTACTCCATCAGCTACAACAAATGCTTACCTATGTGCTGCTCTTCCTTGCTATTCAGCAATTCTGCAGCAATGCTCTAATTTGCTGAAGCCCTGGAAGCTGTTTTTAACATTTCACATAATTCTGCAGACAGAATGCAAATTCATACACTGGAAATACACAATGGGAGATCACTGTACTGAGAAAAGACTAAACAGCTCTTTATGTAGCAGCAGTGGACTGCACGTGGTCAGTAAAAGCAAGAATGAAGAACCCATTCATGATGGGAAGCACATTATCCATGAAAAGGCCAAGAACTAGTTCCAGCAGCCTAACGATAACCTGGAATTAGCTATTAATTAGTTTTAAGTTCTGCAGCCTGTGTGTCTAAGATAGGCACAGGCAGTGAAATCCTGGCGTTCCAAATTAGAAAGGCAATGTTCCCATTCAAGTTAAGATCAGCATTTTCATCTGTTGCCACAGCAGCAGATAGATATGGTATTCACTTCTTCACTCTGAACACGGTCTCAGTAACAGCAGAAGAGAGGAGAAAAAAAAGTGTCCACATCATTTGGTTGCTCTGACAGCATGTGGAAACTTCTAACTTGCTTAGCTTTTGTACTACAACTCATTAGGGAAGCCACAGGGAAGGAACTTTATCTTTATCCTTCTGTACATTCATGGAAACCAACAGAACCTCATTCTCCACAAGCCTCCACCTAACAAAAAGGCCTGATACAGCTTCCTGAATCTTTAGTGTTTCTGTTACTGGGCAGATCCAGGGTTCTATTAAAAAAAAGCTGACTATAAATCTTTATCATACAAACTACATGAAGAAAATAACAGCCAGACTAGCTGCCATCATGCTAAATTCAGAATAAGATCCCGGGGGACATTTCTTCACATCTTGTAAGGAATGGAAACATTAATTTGGTATATTAAATTCACACAAACTCTTGACCCACTACTCTTCTGCCAACAACCATGTTCTATACATAAAACTTTGTGACTTTTTGAAGTTGCTATGAGAATACTAGCTCTTGCCTGTCTCAAAAATTAACTAACTGTTCAGTGAATAAGGATCATACTGTGATTGACACATCATTGCACTAGAATACCCTCATGATGCCCTGTTTCCCTCGCTTTCATTTAATCTTAATGCAAATGGGATGCAAACATGAAGCTGAGAGCAAGAATGCTTCAAACAAGATGGTTCTTGCATCAAGAAATATCAGGAATGCAAAAGTATCCCATGGCACCAGCAGAGATCCTAACTTCACCACACTAACTGCTTTGTTGACAGATAGAGGGCACGTCTATTTGATGAGTTCTAAAACAGTGGGAAAACGGCATAAGAAAGTGGTATGAACAATCAAAAAATCAGTCACCAAAGAAAGAAGTGACCTAGTCCTGCATCACAGAGCAGTGCAATTTCCACTGGACCTGTCAGTTGCTTTACAGGAACTATGAGAAGGGAGTAAAAGTACATCAGTAAAGAGATGAATATGCTCAGGATAACATGTTTATATGAGATACTTAAACACCAAAATAAAGTATTGCTTGTAAAATAACCACCAAGACACTGATGCTATCAAAGGCTGTGCAAGCTGCACAATCTGCCATAAGAGCTGAAAGACTTTGTGAAAAGACTCCGTCTTACCAACAGTTTTGCCAACTAAATTAAATAAATTGAAGGGAAACATGAGAGAGAAGAGTCAAAATAAAGCCCTGCAAAATCACCACCACCAAAAGCACTAAACCAAAAATCTATACGGTTTCTCTCTGAAGCTTATTAAAGTAAGAAGGAAAACTGATCCCAGTGATTTCAACAGGGTATACTGTAAACTCATGAATAGCAAATCTTCTTTATATTTTACATCAGAGGAGATTCAACCAATACAAAACATTAAGGTGCCTTTGAAGTATCTTGGCTGGAAAGCTGTCTAGGGATTACAACAATTACAGACTATTCAAGTTCTGCCCCTTAAATCTGATTCTACTCAAATAAAATCATTGATTTGTTTTTTCTTTCAACTGTGAGAAGGACTTGGCCTTAAATGAAAATAGTCTGATAGTTAAATTTACAGAACTAGGAATACCATGAAAATACAGCACCTCAGAGAGAAAAGAGAGCTCGTGAAAAAAATTAAACCTTATGGGATTATCAATTAAGATATTTTAGCTTCAAAACTTAAAATAAATGGAAAATATGCCATATGAACCTCTGTAGGTACTCAATCATTTTCTTTTTATTATATTGAGACCCATAATTGCACCTGGAAGGAAGAAAAAACTGGATCACTTTGTCCCTATTGGTCTAAAAGCACAAGTACCATCAAGAGACGTACCTGAATCTCTGGCAGAATGAGCAGCAATGAGACCAGCATTAGCAAGCTTCCCATGAAAAAAAATAATTAGGACAGACAGAAAAATTGCAGAGAATGTAATTGTCCACACAGCTATGAAATTAAATCCACACAATTCTGAAAGTTTAACAAAATGATAAATAAGGAGTGCTGCATTTAGCCAACTGTAAATACTGCCCTGTATTTCATCCCATTTGCTAAATAAACCCACTTTTGGACCCTACTTTAGCTACTGGTGTGTGCCCGGTATTCAAAACTTAGGATTTGTCATGCAAAATTTGCTCTGGACTGTAACAACCCCATTTGTAGACAGGCTACAGAAAACAGAATCCTCTATTGAATCCTGCGTACGTATTTTACCAGCTAAGTTTGACAAATTTGCCTTTATCCCTTCCACACAGGATTATGTGTATTTGCATAGAAATACTCTTCTGGTAAAAACAAGACTGGCTTGACTGGAGTTAATAATGTCCCCTCACAAAACTTAAGTGTTTATGTCGAAGAAAAGTCTTCTCCAAAGGCAAATTACTCAAGTATGAAAAGCAAGCAGAGACTGAAGGTCTCTGTGCTTAGTATTAAGTATGTATCACAACTGACAATGAAAAAAGGAAATGTCAAAACAGAGAATTATTTATAGGAGGACATAATCAAGATTCAAGTTTAAGCCCACTCAAAGCTTGCTCCCATCCTGCTATTTATTTACAAGTGTGGCTAATTGCACCAGAAAGCAGTTAATACAGAAATGTTTGCACAAGAAAAACACCTTGCTAGCACTGCTTTTGAAAAATTGTTACAAAGGAACGTTCTTCTAACAGACATTTTACAAAGGTAGTCTTGTAATAACCCTAATGGCTGCATGAAGCAAAAGCAATACATTCAGTAAAGCAGAAGCCAGCAGCTTTCCTAATGCAGCTCATAAATTTTTGCATACACTGATTTTAACAGCTATTTCAATTTCCATACATGTCAATATTCCTCATTTACAGCTCATGTGAAAAGACTAATAAATCATCTGCATCTATTAAAGCCTATAGAAAACATCTCACTGAAAAAAGGGGAATATTTTAAACAAAACCATGTACAATTTAAAATGTTCCTAGCTTAAAAAAAAATAGACAATTAAATCAGAGCTTTTTATTTCATTGTCTCTTCTAGCTTTTCAAACTATGTTACAAACACACATACCTGATGCAGACAGACCTCTAAGGGGAACTGCCACTGTACAGCAAACATTTTGTTTACCAGAGACATTTATAATTCAATTTGGAGACATTTGTAAATGTTAGCCTTCAGATTGCCCTCTTAATGGGTTCTTTAACAACTCAGTAGATGCACAGTATCTGTGAGTATATTACGATAATCAATCTCAGGAGCAAATTATTCCATCTAGCCTTTTACTAATGTTTTAACCTCAAAATTACAAAAATGAAAGAGACATTTCAAGTAACACAGACCTTCTGGTTCAAAGGAAAACTGTCTGGTGGACGTGTTACATAACTGAGATAATCCAGTATCAAATAATTATATCCTGGAGATTTGTTTTGCTGTTTGGAAAACTTCTGGATGGTTTATTACCTGTTTCTTTGGAGTGCAGTTCAGAATCCCTCAGAACAAACAAAGGAGATTTTATTTGACAGGTAAAAACCAAAATTAAAATTTAACTTGTTTTAAAATTCTACTCCTTGTGGGTTTTTAAAAGAAATTTAAATATTTTTGAGTTGGAACACAAAAAGTTCCACTTAAACATAAGAAAAAGTTATTTCACTGTTGAGGTGAGGGAGCCCTGACACAGGCTGCCCAGAGGGGGTGTGGAGGCTCCTTCCTTGGAGGTCTTCAAGACCCACCTGGACATGTTCCTGTGTGACCTGATCTGGGTGACCCTGCTTCTGCAGGGGGGTTGGACTAGATGATCTCTAAAGGTTCCTTCCAACCCTACCATTCTATGATTCTGTGATTCTATGATTTCTTTAAATTACTTCAGCAAATTCCATTTAGCAAAGAGATCAAAGTTTATTAGACCTCACTGTCAAATTCCAAATAAAATGGATAGATATTTCCAATGTATAATGTCAAAACATGATGTCTCTTGCAACTCTGGGCTCCAAAAAAGAGAGACATTGACTTCAGGGTCAAGGAAGTGGAACAAAATACTTCTAAAAAGTATTCTTCTAAAATAGCCAAAACCACAACAACAACAACAAAAAATCCCATCAAAACAATACAAAAAATTCCAAACACACAAATCCACAAAAGGCCAAAAAGACTCCATCAAAACAAATGGAAAAAAACCCACCCAACATTTCAAGTTCCTCAAGTCACTGAGAGAATTCAGGTACAAACTTTAAAAGCTGGATAAAAAGAGCGTTTCTTTTTTCACCTTTCTTTAAAGTGTCAAAATGTAACATTAATTCTTCCTGTTCTAAGAAAATCTACCAAGCTATTAAACCTTCCAGTGGATCATTTGTGGTATGAGTTATTAGCATAATTGGGGGCACGCTTTATTCTGACCTTTGCAAAACTTTCATTTCCCAAACGTGATAGATACAAAGTGCTTTTGTAATGCCAATAATGATTATTTCCTATGGGAAACTGCCAATTATAAGTTGGTGAAAGACGCTATACCGGATGTACATTGAGAAAATGAACACACCTACCAACAGTCAGACTAATTAAAGCCATTCTTCAAGTATTAATAAAGCTTTTCACTTTCATGAAACATAACTTGTACATTTTAGTTCAATTGCATCCTTGTCAGGTCATTCATTCAACAATAATAAATGTCTGATTAGTGTTTAAATACAGCATTTATGCTGAAGATTCACCTTTCCCTGGCAGTAAACCAACATGTGGGAAGCTGTTTTAACGTTTAACCACTTGACTCAAGTTCATATTGTTTGAATCAAGTCATGTTGAGTTCCAGCAAAAATACTCAGATATGGAAACAAAACTCTTGTGTTCTGGATGTAATTCTTTTAAAAAAAAAAGGCACAGTAAAGATCACATATAAGGATAACTAATAAACTGAAACAGCATGTGTTTTGGTTTTATAGTATTGACTTCAGCACATTCTGCTGAGGTCACAAGTACAACAGGTAGCTGATTCAATAGCATCATTTCCTGACTTCTGTCACCTGCTGTCTTGTACAACTTGCTGCCAAGGTTCAGAAGCTAATGTGTGCTGCCAAGAAAGGGAAGGACAAGAAGGGAAGATACAGCCAGATCAAAATTACTGAACAAGTTAACTTGACAGGGAACAAGACTTCCTACCTTCCCGAGCTTCTCAGTGTGCCCAGCTCTGCACTGGTGTATTAGGTATGGCAGAGTAGCAGTGAGTTTTAGCAACACCAGTTTCAGGCATCGTCTTCACAAAGCATCTTTTACAGCACAGAAACCATACCAGACAAACAGAGCAGCCTTCTGCAAAATGCAGCCTTAAGGGAGACGGGAGCCCTGGCTTTTTAAAGCTCTCCCTGGATCCCTCTGGACAAAGAGATAAGAGTTGATAGTCTGCAGAATCATGCTAGACAGTAAAAGAAACTCCATTAAGGAATACTCAGGACACAACCATGTACTCCCACATCACAGAACAGGAACCAGCTCTTACTGATTTGCCATTCTGTATAGCGTTGCTTTATTTGTATTACCCCATGTTTAAAAGGCATTTGCTGTAATGTCTTTGCTTTGGTCATAATTTTTGAAGTAAGTTCTTAGGGTCTGATTCCCATTGCTCTTGCCAATTTGCATACCCTCACAAGATTCTATGATTCAAAGATGAAATGGACATGAAAGTCAATGTACAAGTATTTTACTACACTTTCACAGCATGTGTAGATTAACACAGAGAAGCAGAATATTAATAGTGAGAAATCTGATACCAAATTGTACTAGCAAAGGAAGACACTCCATGCTGATACATCAATGATGAAGAAAGGAAAGCTTTTGATTTCCTTAAAAATATTCACCTGGAAACTCCCTCAGCTGCTTAACATTTTAAAATAGTAAACTCCTCAGTTCATTGACACACAATTTACAAACAAATAAACAAAAATATTCTATAGAGTCTGGGCAACAAATTGCTCAATTGAGATGCCTGGAAAAAGACCAGTTGAGCCCCAAAAAAACATCCCTTCTAAAATACAGAAGTTTGTCTTCTAGGCTTTTCAGAATATCTTGCTAGTTGCTTACCTATATCCTTAAAAACAAATGCATTTGCACAAAAGCAAGCAATAATGGCCTGCACAGAAAAAAGTCAACTAGTTTTCAGGCAGAAAAACCCAGATGACTTGTAGATAAGCTGTATGCCCAAATGTTTTTCTGTCCCCCTACAAAGATACAACTATATTATTGGGTCTGATAAAAGGCATTGTTTAATTAAAGATTTCACCTTGCACTGACAAAAAACAAGCCAATGTTTGCTATGAATCCTTCACAGTTAAGGAAGGAAGAACTGGGGTTTTTTTACAGGAAAAAGGAGTATCTACTTCCAATTCAGCAAACTGAACTTCTGATTCATCTGAACCAAAAGCTTCCCTCACTGTAACTCAGGTATTAAAGAACATTTTATCTTTCAGGCAGGGAGTTAAATTGCTTAGTGGTCTCAACATGGGCAAAATCACACCTTTCTAGGTAACATTTTAAAACTCATTGATTTACTTTTCAAAGAGAAAGGTTCAGAAATAACTGTAACAGTAACCAAGTACTAATGTGATACAGGCATGCCTGATCACCTTGCTGGAAAGGACCTGATGAACTTACAGAGCCAGCTGTTGAGCCTAAGTGAACCACTGAAACACTCACAGCAAAACAAGTACAAATGGCAAAGTCTTCTAAATGTACAAATGCCCGAGAAAAACACTCTGCACATCTTGAAAAAGCAACTTGCGTATATCAGCACAAGAGTTACTTGTACTATCTACAGCAGCTCCAGAGATGTGCTCCCAACTGCTAACTCAGACTGCAAAAGATCTCATAATGATCTTGTTTACAATCCAGATTTTCAGTCTGGTACAGATCAAACGGCAAAAAGCACAGTTATGAAATCTAAATAGATTTACTCGGTACTTTCCATTGTAACGCTTAACAAGTCTTATTAATTTTGTAAAGAAGAAACAACAGTTAAAATAGAAACAACTGAAAAGTAGAATTGTGTCCTTAAGTAATAAACAACATTCCATATTTCTCTTTCTCCTTTATTTTATTAAAAAAAACCCACTCTAGATAGCAATCTCATCACTCCACATACTGTAACTTTCAAAACTTGGCAAAGTAACTCTTACACTTTGTGTTTCAGATCCAATAACTTAATGCGTGCTTCAAAGATCTGGCAGTAGTTCCTTTGGGACTGATTTCCTACTTTTCTGGCTTATACAACCTGTTGAATGTGGAAAATTTACACTTAGTAGATTGAGAGGATGTACACGGGGAAAGAGGAAATCATAATAATCACTATAATTATAAATGAAGTTTTGAATGCAATTTTGACTTGCCACAGATATTTCCACTGCCTGCAAGAAATCATTCTGATGCAGAACAGCACACCCCCATCATCTTGGATCCCAGTTTTCACAGGTACTGTGATCAAAAAGGATTTGTTTACCTAAAACAGCTGCCACTAGGGCAGATGCCATAACCATCTCACGCATGCACGCTCCCTGTTCTCTAATGCAATACTCATTTTAAGAGTAAAGAAATTACAGAAGATAAGATATGAACACTAGAACAAAAGCAAGTTCTGGGAAAGCGACACGGTAATGTGGATTTTTGCCTTTGATTATAATCTGTTTACTTAAACACTTAAGCAAGCATTGCTCCTCTAAGTCAGACCACAAATGTAATTAGAGAAGACATATCTCTGAAATTTTCCATAGTTTTGGGGTTTAGAGAAGTTGAAAACACTGGAAGGAAAGAAAAAAGAAAATGCAATGTATTGCATTTAGTAATACATTGAAATACATTAGAAAATTTAGTAATTTTCACGAATACATTAGAAAATTTAGTAATTTTCTTTTTAGCTTCACAAAAAACCAGTAATAGCTACAGATGAATGCACTATTCCCATGGCATAAGAAGACATGTCAGTTTATTGGTGTACTCATAGTAGGGCTTGGCAGATAGTTTCAACAGGAGACGAGAGTCACAAATGATTAAAATGTTCTGTCCCAACCGAGCTGTGCACATGACCTCTTGCCTTCTTCCCCACCACACATATATTTCCTGTATTTGACAGTTCTATTATTATGTTTCTCACTTTTTAAATCTTGTTTCATTTATTTTGCATCTCTCCTCACACCTTCCAGATTGTTCTGCTTATTCTTTCTCTCTCCATTTCTCTATCGCACATTTGGCTTCAATTGAGGTCAGTGGCAAAAATCCCACTGACCTGTTTGCAAACCCCTCAGGAACATGGGAATGTCCTTTACCATCTCTGCCTCTGTGACCACTGCCCTTCAGCTTTCACAGAGTCAAGCCACCTGAGTCTAGGTTGAGAAACTAGAAAGGGAATAGTTTCCTTTGCTCCTTTCTACTGTACTCTCTCCATTTCCAGACACATACTCCTGCTAGTTAGTTAGAGCACACTCTTGTACTCTGGTTTCATGCTGGAGCCAATTTAGTTCATCAATAAGGAAGAAAGAGACACAGGAAAAAAAACAAGGGAAAGGAGAAACTACAAAGAACCCAATAGGTCTCAGGGAGCTGAGCCTTCCCTGAATAAAATGGTTTGCAAAAACTTAGGTTTTACTGAGGCCTAACAATACAAGCTGTCATTTTGTGTCTCACATTTTCGACCCAGTTCTTCCCACGTTGTCCACCTTTGCATACGTGACGAGGTCTTTTGTTAACAAGGTTTTAACTTTGAGCACTGATGAAGTACACATTTTGGAAAAAAAGACCATAGCTTAGGTCCTTACATAACATTCCTATACCTTTAAAAAAAAAGAAGCAAAGATCTTTGCTTCCTGGACAGTGGCAGACACTCTTAAGTGGAAAAAGTTTTACAATACAGCCACTTAAAGAAATACTCAGACAAAATCACTCAACCTTTCTTGGTTTAAGACAAGTCATATCATAAACAACCAAAATACACAAGAGCCAAGACTTGTTTCCTCCCTTGTTCTGTATCAGAATGTCTGAAGATTTAGGCATGGTTTAAGACACAACCACCATGGAACAATTTGAGACAGTAGTCTGGTAAACTTCAGGAGCCCTCTCCAGAATCCCATCAGTCACTCATTCGTTCCCCACTAACCTCTGCTCTGTCAGCACAAATGAAACCTAGCTCAGCTAAAAGCCAAAGAATCATAGATCAGTTTGGGTTAGAAGGAAAATTTAAAGGTCATCTAGCCCAACTCCACTGCAATGAGGAGGGATATCTTAAGTAGATCAGGTTGCTCAGAGCTTTGTCCAACCTGACCTTGAATGTTTCCAGAGAAGGGGCATCTATCATATCTCCCAGCAACCTGTTCCAGTGTTTCACCACCCTCGTGGTAAAAAATGTCTTACTTATATCTAGTCTAAACCCATTCTCTTTAGCATAAAACCATTATCCCTTGTCCTTATCAGAGTAAGTCCTATTAAGAAGTCTGTCTCCATCTCTCTCGTATTAAGCATGGAATGGACTCAAGAACACCTCCCCAGAGCCTCCTCTTCTCCAGGTTAAAAAATAACCTTTTACAATTTGATTTACCAAGTCCACTTCTCAGCCAGATCAGTTGGCTGATCCACTAGTTACTTACACAGGCTTTTGGTGTGAACAAGCATCCAGGGACAAGACATTAGAGGCTGGGAACGAGACTGGGGACTACTTTCCTTATCAGAAGCATCAGTTTAAATGTAAGTACATGGAACTACAGGAAACCTGACAACTGAGACAGTAACTACTGCCATAAATTATCTGTATGCTTTTGTTTTCACTTGCTTTTTAGCTGCCAGAGCTCTGCCTCCTCTCTGAACCACTAGCCTTTGTTAGTCTGAGACCTTTGCCAGTATATGCCTTCTGCTCCTTCCATGCTTACCTTTCTAACCAATAAGCTCCACCTATCACTGGATTTTGCTGTAATTAGACAGAATAGTCTTTCAAAGGAAAAGCACAAAGATTACATGCTCACAAACAGCAGGGAATGTTTGGAAAACAATGCGTCATCTGGAGGCAGTAAGCTTCATTTATTTTTCTTTTGCCTCTCTATTTTTGTTTTATACTGTTGACTCCAAGTTTTAATGACAGAAGATATTTTAAGCATTCCTGACCCAGAAATGTGCTAAGAATAAGAGAACTTTCATAAAGAAAACATTGTCCATCTGAAGGGAAACTCAAGTGTATTACTCCATGTAAGTTATCCATGTTGCTTATGAGCAGCAAATAAATCTTCACACCTAAATATTCAATTTCCAGAACCCAAGATAACATATTTAAAGAATCAGCTAGGCTGTAGGCTTCAATGGATCTGCTTAAGAGAACAGTAGTAGGATTCATGGTCAAAATAGATGCTACAGAGCAAAACTAAATGCGGGTGGAAAACACCCATACAAAATATCCCAATTGCTGTGCTTATTGGGAATGGAAAGAAGATGCCCAGTAGACACAGAGGATTAAAATCTTCTTTATTTTGAGAATAGTAGTCTAAGCAAATTGCACTGGTCTCTAACAAGAAAGCAACTTTTCTTCATTCTTCTTCATAAAGTGTCACTTCATTTTGGGAGCAGTTACCATGCCCCTGATAATGTCTCGTCTACCTCTCAGTGACATTTAAAGGAGTATAATTACAGGCAATGATGTTTTACTGTATGCTGCACACCCTTGTCCTCCCACCACTATATAAAGAGATTAAACCTCTAAGGACATGTGGCCTATCCCATCTCCCGAAGAAATACTGTATAGAATCACATTGTCATGAAACAGGCAATGATGTATTATGGTTTCACTCAATCTTTAGAACCATGATGTTTTAGCATGCTTCCTACCCAATACTTGTTACATCCTCAATGTAACTAGTATTAACCACAACACACTGCTCACAGACCTCAAAACTGATGGTACAAATTGTGACTGCCTGGGGCTCGTTTTGTTTCATCACTCTTCAAATTCTCTTCATATTTACTTGACATAAAGAAGTTCTGGATTTTGGGGTTTTTTTCAAAGTTTTTCAGGTCTTTGACTTTCAGAACGGTGTGTAAAATTCTATAGCATATCTTTATGCATGCAGTGTTGAAATGGTTAAAAATCAGTTCAGGTGGAAAGAGAACAGCAACATCCTTAGCTTCCATAACCTTACTCCATACATAGTGGCTTTCCTCTCTATTATGCAGAGTTTTATATTGAAAGCATGCAAGACGGTCAAATGCAATGGCTACTCAAGGTAAACTTATTAACCCTCTACTTTTTAAACCAATTTTAGCAAACAAGTCAATTACCCCAGCAATCACTGATGTGATTTCATTCTAAATCTGTAGTAAGAGTTCTACTGCCTACACCTGGATAAGGAGTTAGCACAATCTGTATTTTTTGTACTTTAGCTCCAAAAAAAAGATTTACAAGAATTTTTGCTTTCCAAGAAAGCTAGTTTAGACCAACACAGGTTAATATTTTTTCTTTTTCAATTATTTTAGCAAACCACACTTGTACCCACAGAAGGATTATTTTTATCAGTTACAAATAAACAAATCGATGGTGGTGGAACATCAGGTCAACAAATTCCCAAATCCTTGTGGTGTACAGAGCAGGGATAAACCAATAATCACAAAGTCAAAAGCAAGGAAAACAGAAGAGCATTTTAAAGATAAATGCCAATGTGGACCTGCTTCTGCAGGGGGGTTGGACTAGATGATCTCTAAGGGTCCATTCCAACCCCTACCATTCTGTGATTCTGTGTATGTAAAGTACTGCCTACAACCATTGTACCTTTAAACCTAAAATCCTAGAAGATCAATGCCATCACACCCTTTGTTGTTGATGACTTTTTCTGCACTGAAATGTTCCTGCAAAAGATCACTCTATAGGAGATCTATCTGCAATTGGAATCCTCAGCTGAGAAAGCAGCTCAGATTGTATCAGAGAATTCTGATGTGAGTTTTGATTCATTTTTATATGAACAAGGACAACAAAAACCAAATACATCATCTCCTCATAGTCACTTACAGAAACAGAAAACAGTCTTTTACTCTCAGTAAAAAGAACAGCACATCACGTTCTACATTCTCCTTGCATGTGAAGTACTCTGCTCCTCTGCAGTAAGGATGGGCATCAAAGGACTCAAGGTAAACTAAATGGCTTCATCAAGAGGGCAAGACTGAGGTCTTGCTCAGGATTAGTGAGAAACTAGCATTTGTCTCAACAACCTTTTTGAGCATGCTCAAGGCACGGATGCTAAAGCAAGTGGAAGCTTGCAGGAAAAGCATCTTCTAGCCAGCAGAAGCCAATAGAGAAAGAATCCTTGACATCAGTGAGATATATAAAACTACACTCAGACTAGGAGTTTGTATGAAGTGAATTTAAGCTGGTGTGCAAGTGATGCTCCCGAGGATTAAAAAAAAGAAAGAATTGTTTTCCACAAACTTGAGGTCAGAAGAATCTGCTGGAATCACATAGAGACTAGAACCCAGAAATTGCTTTTGCAGCTGTTTTAAGAACCCATCATTGTAGTTCAATCAGGCCTGAGGTGGGGGGAAACAAAAGATCAGTTTGTGACTCAAGAACACTTGCCAGAATGGCAGGCTACTACAAAAAGATGAGGCCATTGAGGACCTAGAATACTCCCATCTACCTGTGTCACTGATATTCCTCACACACGTTTCTTTCTTAGTGTCAGGGTATCTGGTTATCAAGAGACCACAGCAGACTCTGAATTTGCAGTTGACGTACATTTCTAATAATTTCTCTCCTCTCATGAACCTCAAGCATTATTTTTCCCAGAGTACATTTCTAATTCTACTAATATGGACAGTGCACCACTGAAGCATTAAACCACACTTTAAACCTGAAGTAGATCAAGAAAAAAATCAAGTCAAAATGTTAAAAGAACTGAAAAATCCATACCTTTAGGAAATCACAAATTACTCTGTAAAAATCTCCATTGTAGAGAATGTCTTCCTTTCCCTAAAAAGGAAAAAAAAAAGGGTTTTAATTATGCATACTAATTTTTCATCACCTAATAAAAACACAGTGAACTACTTCAAGACCTTCTTTTTCCCCCAGAAATAATTTATCCTTATGGATATATCAGAACATACACACCACAGCAAACATAAATATTGTACACACAGTGAGTTTTTGTTTGGAGTTCATTTCATTTTGAAATTCCCTTCTGTGTTTGTTATCTAAGCAAAAGTATCATAGCTGCAGGTGAAACTAACACGTGGTATCCATTCTTCCAAGCATATCAAGCCAGAAATTAACTCAATGGAGACCAAGAATGGAGCAGTGTGTCAGGACCAGAGGGAAAAAACCCAACCACAATGTTATTCTTAAGTATATAATCAGGTCTTTCTCATCCCAGTTTTGGGTAAAAAATAAATTAAGCTATTGTTATTGGTGCTAAAACATACTTTCCCAACTGCTTTTGCCAGAACTCTAGAAGGATGAAAGAATTAACTAATTCATTGATGTCCACTTTTTATTTGTGTGGGGAGGAGGTTGGCAGCACAGGGGCATTTGACAGTTCCATGCTTCCACTCATCATAAATGGGTAAAGGAATTGACATCACTCCCCCAGCTCTAGATATCAGGGCAGCAACAGGGTCACAGCAGAATCCTAGTAACTTTCTAGTATTTTCATCTTTGGCAACATACTCAGTGCATCATAAATTTGAGGACTGCAAAGAAAAACAGATCTCTTTCCGAGCTTCCTCTGAGGAAAGCGCTTGTAAAGATTCCATGGCTCTCACATCTGTATCAGTAATACCAATTGCTTTGTTGGTATTTTTTCACCTTCTTTTTAAAATGCACAAACCCAATTGATTTCTATATCTAAGTGATTTGTAGGAGAGCTTAAAATGGATGTGAGTACAACAGCCACTCAACAAGCAACACAGCAGACTTTACAGAAACCAGAATGGAAAGGACAAAAGAGTGTTCAAAAATGAAGTCAAATCCAAATTTAGGTTTGAAAATAATACACTGTAAGAGAACATGTTTAAAAAAACCCCAAAACCAGCAAGTGTGTTCTGCATTGAAAAGAATATTAAATTAACTGTGGCTCCATCAAGAGCTCCGGCATATTAGGACAGAAGCTGTATTTTTCATTAAGCTTCATCTTTTCTTTGAAGTAAAATAAATTGAAGTCTAAAACAGAGAGCGCATCCACTAGGCACATAGTCTGGATTAAATCAGACCTGAAGCCTTTTAAATTTTAAGGGCAAAGGAAAAAGAAAAAAGAGGAAAAGAAAAAGCCTCAGCAAGATTAGAAGCAGGGAGGTCCTAGAAACCAAGTATCTCAGCCAAGAGAGGCCAGAGCTGCTTGTAGGTCTAGCATTCGCCTTGGAAACTCCCAGTGCATGCATAAAATGCCTGAAGTAGTGTGCTAGAGAGAGCGAGAGCCATGGCAATCACAATTACAGCAATGAGAGCAGTTAAAGTTTCCTGTTCCACTGAATTCTCCCAAAGTTGCCAAAAACTTCCATTGAAACAGATCAATCAAACAGAAATAGCAATTCTGAGAGGATGATGGCTAGGTACTTTGTTCTAATTAAATACTGTCAGTGCGTTCTTCTAGTAAAAGACTAGTTTTGCCTTTGTTTTATTTTAATGCCTCAAACCCACTCATTTTGATAGTGCACTTTAAGGCTGGCCTCCACAGCTCCACATTACACAACAAGATACTACTGGGTCTCCACCAACTCACTGCTGCACACAGAAGTGTCCTTACACTTACTTCTGAAGTCAACTAAAGTCAACTTAATGTTAAAATAAACTCAATATTCAGAACACTTTTCTGTTGGAAAAACAAAGACATTGCAAAAATATTTTCAAGCATACAAGTCTATTAGTCTGCAATGATACACTTCACATATTTTTGTTCTCTTGCAGTGTGTGGTCAAATTTCAACAGGGTTACATCACCATAAAATCCAGCACAGCTCCACTGAAATCAGCAGCATCATACCACACCTAATGCACATAACAGAAACAGAATTTGTGTCTCAATTGTATTTAATCATTTACAACTTTCTGGGTAAAATTGCCATTGGGGTCTGAAAATTTTCGTGTTCCATGTATGGGCACTATCTCGTACATTTAATGATAATAAATCAGGTTTTTTAATTAAGTAAATAGTAAATATCTTCTTGTTTTCACCAGTTTAGTATTTCTTCAGAAGCATGTGTCAAAATCTGCCAGTGGCTCTTTTAGTAGGACTAAATTGTTTGAGGGAAACACTTAGAGCCAGTCAAGTTTCAGTTATAGAAACACTGAGCAATCCCTAACTCACAGTAACTTAACTACCTATGAGGTAATGGACAACATCTGCAGCATCAGGTTTAGCCCTTGTTCTACAGTTGGTTGTAAAGGTTAAAACAGAAAACCTCTACAGTTGTCATTTTTCTCCTGTTCCAAAGAAAACAAACAAACAAATAAATAAGCTAGTCTTAAGTACCTCGATTGTTCCTCTTGTTGATAGAGGATCATTGCTTTTATGTTCCTCACTTCCTGAACACCTAACTAGATAGATACCGCAGGATCTCAACTGCAACTGAACACCTGACCAGGTGTTGAGGCATCAAGTTCTGCACTGTCCAATGGGCATCACTGACCGCAACACAGATTAATTAACTACTGTTCCATAAGGCATGACATGTTTCTTGACTAGTCACCTCAACTTATTACCTTAAATATACCGTATAGGTTGCCTCTCTTTCTTTTTTCATGTCATTTAACTCTCTAGTAATCAATTAGGAAAGGATTTAAGTATTCAAAACCCTCACTTAAATCATGATAATCTTCAAAAAGTTGAATAGCCTTCATTGACACCCTGGGCTTGCCAACAGATCTAAGTATATGTATGTATGTATACACGTACATATATTATAGCAGAAAACAAGTTTTCATCAACAGATCTAACATGTAAGTTCCTTTTTCATCTGTTATCTTCTGAAATCACCAGGGAGAATGACCCAACATGAACACACTTCTCCAAGACCATAACTAATTCCCACCTATCAACACTTAGCAATGGATGAAGAAGACTTCCCCGAGTTACCCACTGGGAGACTGAAACTTCAGAATTCCAGTAAGGACTTTTTGCCTGATCCTGATTAAAAGTTAAGTAGAAGTACTGAATTTAGAAGAGATTATTTGAATCTTAAGCATGACCAATTTAATTCATCAGTTTATCTGGAAGCAGTCATTACCTACCAAATCTTCACTCATTTTGTGCCAAAAGGCTACATCAACCACAGTTTATCCGTTTCAAAGTTGTATTTAGACACATAAATTCTAACATTTTTCACTTCTAAATTCCCTATACAGCAATCTAGACCTGTGGTTTATAAAAAGCTCTATTTTTATTTAGTAATTTTTTTTTTTCAGGACCTGGACCAAAAACCTATCAAACAAAAAAAACCCACAAACATAACCACCAACGCACAAACCCCAAAAACCTTAAAAAAACCCACTCTCACTCTAACACTAGGTCTTTGATAAGACACTGCCAGCTGGTACACACTTGCGGGCAGGAAACCACACCAAAACAATGTTATGTCAGCACCCTGCCTCGTAACAGCAGGCAGCAAGGCTGTACACTGCCAGCTCCTGCCTTCGGCTGGGGCAAGCTGTTCTAGCAAGGGCCACACTGTCAAATCGTTCATTCTCATTTGAAGCCTTTTAGAAACCTTGGCTCCTTCCTGCAGTGGAGCCTTGCCAGGGACATCAGTCTGTTGCTGGTGACACACACTACACACAATTCGGTGGCTTCCTGCTCAAAGCATTACATAATTTGAGCCTCTGGTGTATCTTTCTGGAACATTTTGCACACTAATCCATGAGATCAGTAGCTCTTCAGCTACCAAGTAACTGCACCTTTTCTTCCCTGATACTGACCTAGATGGCACTGAGCACAGAACATATCACAGAATGTTAGGGTTTGGAAGAAACCTCTAGAGATCATCTATTCCTACACTGCTTCCCAAGTTAAAACTGAACAGTGCAATTCATAGATACAGAAAAAAAATAGATGCTGCTAAATACACAGTTAAACACAATTTTTGGTCAATAATTTCAGAAACAGTAAAAAACCCAAATGCCATTTTCATCCATTTCTGCCCAAGGAATACCATGATGAAAACCATCCTCATAAGCTACTTATGAATTGTCAGAAACTTACTAAGTATACAAACTGTTGCTAGTGCCAGCCCCAAGACACAAGTATTACAGTACTAGGTCCTACATCTGTCACCAGCCATGCAGTCATGAGTCAAGAGAGTTCTCGACTCAGGATCAAGGTGCATGTAGCTAAATTATAAAGTGAAAGTACTTCTTGGTGTTTGCCGAGCAAGACTCAACACACTGAGTTCCTGAAACAGGTATAATATTTTCAGAGAGACTCCAAATACTCCAGAGTCCAGAAATTCAACTTTATGAAAATCATACGGATCAGTAATGGTTAAGTACACCTTCCAAAATTATTTGTAAATAATCAAATCTTTCAGACTTTTTCCATGCAGTGAATAAATTATGTTTCTATTACAAAACAGTGTAATTTAATCCAAGCAAAATTTGCACAATATCAAATTTTGACCACAAACTTTTATCATATGCAAATGTAACAGGCCTAAGAAACACAATATGCAACTTAGGTCATAGAATTTCGGGGTATCTTGGATGCAACAACTGTATACTGTCCTGAAGTTCCTGCAAGCAGTTTCATCTGTGTTTCAGGGTGGTTATATGGGGTTTTTTTACAAGGAAGAGGTAAAAAAGTACTATATTTCAACATTCACCTATAGTAATATTCTCGAACCAAAATCATCATGCTGCAATGTTTCCAATCCATGAAATTACTCATTGCTGATGAAAGCATTAACAATCCAAAAGTTCACTTACAGTACTACAAACAATCTAGCTCAATTATGAGTAAATGCTTTTACCCTCTTTGGGCCAATGAAATGAATTGTTTTCCTTAAAAACTGCATTCCAGCAAAGACTAAAGTTTACGATTGTCTCACCATATCTAAGGAACACAGAAATGAAGGCGCAATCCCAAACTCCAAAGCATGGCCAGGGCAGGAACTGGGGAACGTGCAGCAGGTGAGAAGATGGGGAGAGGATGGATACTGCTTTCTGGCCAGCAAGCCACCAGCTGCCAGATCTTTAAATCAGTGAGATAAAAGGCAATCATCTATGGTCTCCAGGGAAAGCTCAGCATGAGCACAGAAATCCTACTATAGCTCAGTCATTTTTTTGGGGATGTGCCCTGTGTTCCAGATGCTGGGAGCTTGTTTCTTGTCATTCAAGTTTTGAAATGTAGGTCAAAGAGTCCAACAAAGCATGTTCTGATCTACACTTTTGCTGTTACTGTTACAGAAGGTTGTAAGGGGTTGAACAGCATTTTTTTTCCTTTGAATATTTACTGAGAAAACTACGTATTGGTTCTAATACAAGATACACCACAAAGCATAAAATAACACAGAATGGGCATGCCATTCTATGCAAATCTCTGTCCCATAAAAGGCAGGAGAGCACAGAATTGATTATATTAGGTATGCTCCTCTAGGAAAGTTTAATGGTGGCAAACTCTTCTAAATGTACCGAATAGATACACTCAGCTTTTTCATTCAGTCCCTTTTTTGGCAATCATATTAAGTGATACTTTTTTTTTAAGCTATTATACAAAATGTTATTAATTACTAAAGCCATCTGTGCTTCTAGAGAACACTCCTTTCCATCCCTCCTTTCCTTCCTACTGAGCTGCACAGTGAAGATGCAGCAGTATATTTACAACCATTTTTACACTAGCAGATGTTACACCACACAAAACTGCTTTGCTGCAAGTTCAAGAATAAAAGTGGTGGGAAGAAGTTTATATGATCAGATTATCAACAAAAGCAACAGAGAATGGCAAAACACAGGCCATAGACATTTAATTCATATAAATATCTCTTCTTTCTCACCCTTCTTTCCAATTAGTTTTAATTCCATAAGAGAATTGGACCAGTAGTCACTTCATAATGCACTGCAAGGCCTAAATGCCAGCAGCTTTTCTGGTCTCAACAAAAATGTACAGAGCTGAAATTAAATTATAACTGGCTTAAACACACTTTTATTTTGCTTCTGTGCACCTAAAACACATACCCTGTTCAGAGCAAACATGTTTAGTCACCCAATAACACGAAGCATAAAAGACAAATACACACTTTGTAATAAACAGAGATATATTTCAAAACAATTTTGATTGCAATTTCTGAATCTGGCTGGTTGCAGCCAGCTAGAAGTGGCATTATTGTGGTGGAAATACCATGGTATTTCAGCGTAAGAAAGTAAATATATTCTATCAGATCCTAGCACAGGAGTTGAAACCCACCCAAGAAAACCATTTGCATTATCGGTTTGAATTATTCTGCCATAACATTTTGACACTTGGTTTAAACATTAAGCTGCAAGTACAATGCCTCTTTTTTAAAACTGATGCAATTTCTTGGGACAAAATGTGATATGGCTAGCCAGATTTCCTGTCCACTAGTTTCTACCAAAGAAAAAAAGAGAGACATAGGTTTCATTTTTTATTTGTCAAGTAAACGGACCGAAGCATTACACATCTGCAGCAGAGGTATACAGAGCCAAATTATGCAAACATCCTGGGCCTGATGCTGCAGGCTTTATTGAAGTAAGTCTGTGATGACAGTAGTGCCAGTTCTGTGCTAGGCTGTCCAATGTAAAAAATTCCATTTGAATGGGAAGTCAATAACTTTGAAGTCCCACTTGATCAAAAACTGTTAAAACATGCAGCTGGAATAATTAGGGTGATCTTTCTGGCATGTAATTAGAATTGTTTCACACTTACATACTGTTGCCCATATAGTAAAAAATTGTGTTCAGTTCTAGGTTCTGCCTATACCAGTGTTAAAATTTCTCTGGAGGAAGTATCATTTTTAACAAGTACGTAGAACACTTACAAAAGATTCTGGAACCACTGTTAGATCACTGACAGTTGTAAGACTGTAAAGTGTTAGTAAATAATCTGTAGCATAGCTGAAACATCTTTCTAGATCTATGCTTCGTATATTATATTGCCATTTCTGCTGAGTCTTCTCTATTTCTGTTCTCATCCAACTGTGCAGCCTAATTTGTTCAGCCTTTCAGAGAAATAAAAGAAAGATGGAGGAAAGAAAAACAACCCAACCCATATAAGTTAGTTTTGAAATTGAGAGAGATATTCAGTGGTACGCCTGATGTCTGCAGCTACTTCTGTTGATGGTTTTGACTTGAGAGTGTCTCTTTAAGCAAGCTCTGCTGATTCAGACTATCTCCATACAGTTGCCAAAAAAAAAAAGAGGCACTCTTGAGTTATGCTCTGATTTAAAGGTTTACACAGGGAATCCTCATACAAAGAAATAACACCAAGAAGCACATTTACATTTCTGCTGGAAGACTGCTGTCAAAGATTGTATGCAAAAAAGACTGCTTGATAAATACATTGTACTTCTAAAACTGAAAAGAATGGAACTTTGCTACTGCTGGGCTATAAATCAAAACTCTATCTGTTCCATAACAAAGGTATTAAAGACAATGGCCTGTAATACTCCACAACACGTCAGTCTAAGCAGTATGAGCAATGTCTTGCTCCATACATTAAGCTGCACTCGTGGGAGTTTGTGCTGGTAAATTATACCCATGCCCCTGATTTGCTAAATTTTGATTTGCAAGTCAAGGTCAAGAAGTAATTTATCAGAATCCCTGTTGCTAATACAGATGCTGCAGGCTTCTGTGAAGTCCTCTTACCACACTAAAAAGGTCTCAACAACTGGAATCTAAAAAGATATAAAACTGTCTGAAAGCTGCTCTGTGCCTTTAGACATTTCAGTATGTTGAACTGAACAACACAGATGCCATATCTTTTTAACTTGTACAAAACAGTTGCATATATATTCTAATTAAAACAATGTGTTGCAGTGTATTCTCTCATCTGAGGTATCAGAGAGTAGGGCACCAGCCAGGTTATAAAGAAAATACTAAGGCTGTATTGTAATAAATGCCATCAAATAAATAATGTAAGGATAGTTCCTGTCCCAGAAACCTTGCAATTTAGGAGATGAAGAAAAAATCCTTAAGGGATCATACTAAACCTATCTAACGTTCCTGAATTGACATTTACATTGTGCTACACTTCAGTTTATACTTCAAGGCTAAACTAGAAGCATGCAGACTGTTGTGTTGTGCACTCATCAAGGTTGTTATGTGTCTCATTGTTCACAAGAAAATGATCATGATATTTAAGAGAGATAATGAAAATATACCATTACCAGAACACTGGATATGGTGGGGTGCAGGAGTATCTTCCTGTATTTAACCCAAGTCCCGGTTTAGAACAAAGAAATCTAATTTTAAAAGTCCACTGCAGTCAGATATACCTAAGCCCAAAAGATACAGGGAAGGGGGAAAAGGAGATAGATGGCAGATTACCAAATTAGTATCAAACAGCAAAGAGCTGTCTTTCAGGCTGGGCCTCTATCCTTCCTGTGTCACAAAAGGCTGTGTACTCCAACCTAGTAATGCTCACACACCTACTATAGGACCAAATGTGTCCTAATAGTTGCTCCTTGCTACGCTGAAACTGAGCCAAACAATACATTTTGAAGATACTATATCAGCCTCAATATCAAATAGCATCTACAATTCCAGTGAGTTCTCACCATCCTGAAACATGCAGTGTTTGACACCTGATCTCACAAACTAGGGAGCTGGGTTTTTTTTTTTTAAAGAGCATTTTTAGTAAGCACATGTCAGCCCAGCATCACAGTCAGAGGCATCTGCATCTTTAGACAACTTTGTTGATGTACATTTCACTTTGAAAGAAGTATCTGGAGCTCCACCAGATGTAAAGCAAATAGGATGGTGTCCAATACAGTTCTGAGGCCAAATGAAGTATTATACTTGCAAAACCTACAGGCTGATTTAACCATATCTGCAGCTCTGAAGAGCTGAGTTTGTGCAGTTGCAGCATGCTGTACTGGGGTCAGTTTTGTCACAGGTGGCATACCTCCTGCCAAGTAGCTTCTGATATTACTTAGATTCTCATTACCTTTCTTTTGTGAGGTCAAATTTCAAGACTGAAAACCAAAAACAAACCCAAAAATAAAACAGGAGTTATTCAATTATCTGTCCGACAGAGTAGTCTTTTTATTTCCCCCAAACAAGAATGAAAGATGTAAGAGGGAAATAAACAGTGAAGTTTGTATACCCTGCTTCTCATCAGTTCTTCAAAGAACACCATAGAATAATAGAATCATAGAATGGTAGGGGTTGGAAGGGACCTTTAGAGACCATCTAGTCCAACCACCCTGCAGAAGCAGGGTCACCTAGATCAGGTCGCATAGGAACATGTCCAGGTGGGTCTTGAAGACCTCCAAGGAAGGAGCCTCCACACCCCCTCTGGGCAGCCTGTGCCAGGGCTCCCTCACCTCAACAGTGAAATAGTTTTTTCTTATGCTTAAGTGGAACTTTTTGTGTTCCAGCTTCATCCCATTAACCCATGTTCTGTTACTATCTACTATAGAAAAAGGGATGCCCCAACCTCCTGACACCCACCCTCAACCATCTCACCAATCTTTCTCTCATAGGCTTTGTTCAGAATGAGCTGCACTGAGACCAGAACAAACCACATCTCCACACACAGAACTCCTCACATAATCTCTTTTTCCCTCCTACTATTTTCACTTTTAAAAATGAAAGGAATATACCAGTGAGTGGGAACACACAATTGTGGCCTATGAGTCTTCCTTGATAAAACTGCAGATGCATAAACCTAGTCACAAAAGTATTACAGTAAGAGAACAGATAAATTGCAATGACCTTCCAAAAGGCACCTCAGATGAGGCACAAAGTGATTCTGAGTTGAATGTAAGGCTCAAACTGACTTCAGTTACATGCTTCTAACATTCACACTTTGTCAACAGATATTCCTGAATAAGAAGAGACAACTTTTGTCAAAATTATGTTTCAGACTTTAAGAGATGGGCTAATTAACAGCTGAAGACTACTGAGCTAAGCTGAGTGTCCTGCCAAAACCTTTAAGATAATATTCTCTGGTTTCTAAAACCTGAGACATAACGAGTGCATTAAAAAGTGGAAGAAAAAAGGTCCATTCTCTTTCAGTCATCTTTAAATAAGAATTACTTTACATGATGTAAAATTAACTGAGAAGTATTATCTTTCCTTCAACCTCTGCAATTAAAAAAAAGACAGACAGAAATTTATTTGTATTTCATATGTACAGAAAGATCCACTTTTTAATTGCAATGATGAGTTGGCTACTTAGTAGCAGAAGGAGTTCATGTAATGTTTTATGAAATTATGCAATATTACCAGCTACTTTTTAAGGAAGAGATATACCTCACCCAACACCATAGGTCTATAATTTTGCAGCTTTCAGGTATATAGTTTCAGAGCTCTTAACAAAAACAAAACCTTACTCTGATAATTACTACCTCTAACATTTTGAACAAATACCTCCACAGACCTTTCAGATGAACCAGGTGAAACAACACCATAATAAGTTTTGCTTAAAATACTTATGAAAGTCTCCATGAGGATTTAAATGCTGCTAAAGATAGAAGTTTTTCTTTTAGATATTGTCAGCCTCCATTAAGGGAATAGAAAAAAAATAATTCAAAACCTAAGCCCACAAAAAGGCTCATGTAGTTTAACATGATTTGAAAGTATCTCATATTTTAGTGTATTAAGCTTGCATTCTGTAAAGAAAACAATGCCATTTTCACATACAAAAAAAAAGAGACTGAAAATTACATGAAAACATGCAGCAAACATTCTGACACTGAATTACAGTAGGTTGGAGTCAACTTCTTATAAAAATGTATAGTGTAACGGGTAACACAGCCATGCAATTCCCTCTGCCATTTCAACCTATGAATTTCAAAATCTGTTTTCAGTTTTCTAAAGCCTTGAAGTAATTGCTACATTGCTCAGCACCTGAATCATGGAAAACTACTCACCATATCAATCATTTGGTGATTCAAAATTACCTGAAGAACTACCTGCATATCTTTCCACATAATTTCAGATCAATTCAAAAGTTGTTTTAACATACCAAATATCTGAGAGCTGTGATTACATCTTTGTTTCCACAATATTCATCTTCAGTTGTTCTACTGTGGGGAGGGGATGTGGTTATACTAAATTAAAGTGAGCAATGTATTTTCAAGCATAAATTAGAAATGAAAGCAGGATGAGATCAGTGAAGGTTACAGGGCACTGTTTATTTGAGTGTAACTAAATCAAAGAGATATAAACCACAGCATGTATTTCTTGACAGATTGATCCAGTTGATTGAGTTCTGAAAATTGAAGTGGCACAAAAATCATTATTTAAAAGATCCCTAGCAGTAAAGCTCACCTTTCTTTTTGAAGACTACCTCATGACAATTCACAGCTACTCAGGTATTGTTTTCACATCACATGTATTAAAATACAAGAAGCATTTACAAAATAAATGTGTGTCTGTATAGGAAAGAATTGCTGCAAAGTTATACTTTTGATTTCCAAACATCTGCAACTGAATTTGTGTCACACAAGGCTTGTAGTTCACCACAAGAAAGCTGTTAGAAATAACACACAGAGATCTGCACAAAGCTTGGAGAACATCATTTATCTAGGTTTAAAAAAAAAAAAAAAAACCAAAACCACTAAAAAATTAATAAATCAGCTGGCAAACTGTCACTGTAGCCAAAACCCAACACATCATCTCTTCTGTGAAGCTGCAATTCGATGAAAGGATCAGCACTGAATATGCAGATGCAGTAGAGAAATAGTGATTAAGTTTTTATACGCAGTCTGGACTATCAGATAAAGGCTAAGTAAGCTGCGATTCCTCTGTCCACACGGGATCACAATTTTGCAGTACAGACTTCATTAATAAGAACTCTTATAAATGAACCTAGCAGAAATGAAGATTTATACCTTCCATACCAACTGAACAAAAACATGGACTAGGAAGAACACCCAACATTTCTCCATAGTAATGGTCACACAGCTCTCTGGAGAGATAAAAGCAAAATGCAGAAGACTGATACTGCTGGGTTTTTCACCGTATCCCTCTAGTCATCTGTACATCTTTATTACCAGTTCAGTCCAGAAAACTAAGTGATCATCAGCTGTCTGTCTTTTCCAATGCAAAGGCAATTACCACCTAAGGTCACAAGAGAGCCTTTTGGGGTACTCTGTCCTATGCACTCAATCCATACATCCACTCACAAAAGTACCAATACATGTTATCAAGTTCACCAGCACTACACCAACCTTTCAACTGTCTGGGGCAAATCCAGTTAAGTACTATATGCTTCATCCAAAGTGTCAGTCTTCATAAACTTAACTAGGGAACAGATATCAATCACTCCCATAAAAACAGTGCAAATACTTCCACTACCTGATGGAAGGACTAATTCAACTGTAAGACATTTTCTTATATAAAGATACATACACAAAACGGCACACGGTTGCAAACTATTTTTATATGACTTTTCCTAGTTAACTTTATGCTCTCATTAAGATACCTCAAGGGAGACCATTTTATCAATACCTGTTGGCCAGGTTAGGCATACATGCTGATTTCAGTATTTTCTCATCCTAGGAAGAAAAGGAAATCAATAAATAAAGCACAGAGAGTGAAATATACATAATGCTTTAGGATGCATCCAAGTAGAAAGGGATCTGCTTGAGGTTGGCAAAATTATAGCAATGATATCTGAGCACAGGGAAGCAGCAACCTGTGCAACTAAAAACTATGTCCACTTTGTTCTAACCTGTGCCATTCTCTTCTCCTAAGTTATTTCTCTTCCCTGCCACCTGCTATAGTCATGGGTCAACAAAAAGCCACTATCTATTAAAGCCACTATGTATTTCTCAGCTGAAAACCAGAGCATCAGCAAACAGAACAGCCAGACTCTGCTACATATTGCCAGAGTTGAAGGATTTAGACACAATCTCTCCATCAGTTCACTTGCAACAGAGATTACAGAACTACCAGTCCCTCCCCAGGGTAAAATGTGGGTGTACAGCAGAAGCTACTTCTAGCTTCAGAGCAAACAGAAGAGCCCCCCAGGTCTCACAGCCCCAGTTGCTGGGCCTGGGAGAACAAGGTACCACCAACCCCCACGATAATAAGCAGCTGCCGAATCTCCTCCCCACTCAGACTGCCCTGTTTGAGCCCTCTATTATTCTCCCAGGTCACATCTCTCTCCACACACACATCCGCCTCCAGAAACTCCCACCTTCTGCTTCAGCCTGGGAATTCACCAATCAAAGCAGATAAACGCATCATGTGAGGGAGGGCAGCCACGCTGAGGGGAATTTCCAAGAGCTCCCCTGCACCTGCAGCAGACACGGATATAGATTTCCTATGTGAGAATTACAAGCTCAGCAGCGATGCTGAAGTATTCACATTACCTGCAACTAACAGCTCTTACGCCAGACTGCAGCACTTCATTTGCAATCTGCTCTGATATACTTGGAATCACATTCCACCCTCCTTTGTCATTTAATGTACGACAGTTATTCCTAAGCATATTTTGCTAGGAAAGCACTACACAAATAACACAGACGGAAAGACCAGAAAGCAATAATTACTCAGTCTATTCTTTGCTGATGTCAGACATGCAGTACAGCTCCCTGAATCCAGCAGAGAGCCCAATTAATCTGCACCAATCCTCAAGAACTATATCTGGAAAAAAAAATTAAAATCATCCAATAGCTCTTGTCTGCCTTGCAGTCAAGATTTAGGAACAATGCACAGTCCATTTCATCACCACACTGTGCCACTCAACCTCTCCTTTAACAGTTAGGCTTCACTCTCATCTCTGCAAGCAAATCTACTGCAAATTCATCAGCTTCTCACTCCATCTCTCCCCTTCCTTCTTCAAAATGCTTTCCCTTCCCTGATCAGTGTCCCTCATAAAAAACATGACCACCTTAGACCAGCTAGAGAAACCCCTCAATGGCTCTGTTTCCTACTTCCGAATAAGGCATTCATCCTGCATTTCCACTCACTCTTTCCTGAGAATAATATTGTAAGAATTACAGCTACGTCCTTCTCATGTCTACATAACCAATAAAAGAAACTTGCATGAAGGTATGAAGGTGTCAATATTCAAAATTGCCTGGGTTGCTTTTATTTCTTTATTTGTTTTTCTTTTGTTTGGGAGTTTTTGTTTCTTTAGAACTTTTATCCCGACCTGTGCTTTTCAAAACAAATAGGCTTTTCCTACAACTGTCAATTCCCTTTCTCCCTGAGTTTCCTTTTAGCAGCTGCTGCAGTAGTTGAGATGTCTAAAGGCAGAGACAAAAGCAAGCATCCTCGATTCAGAACACAGCCTCAGCTAAGAGGAGAGCAGACAAGATCTGTATATTCAACAAGAATAGCACATATAGAAACATCAACAATGATCATCTCCATAAGCTTAGGAAGGAAAAATAAACAGTAAATGTGAGAGACATGGCAATTTCAGGGAAACAAATATGTTCAAGGAGAAAAATGGAAACAGAATACCCCACAGAGTTTTGGAATGGCCTAAAAGATCGAGGAGAAAAACTTAGCACCTCATTGTAAGAAGCTTTGTCATCCAACCTATCTTGTTCAAAACCACAGCTTGCATCTCATAGAACTTTCTTATTTCTCATTATTTTCCACAATGTCACACTATGTGAACAGGATCACAGAAACTCTAGATCACTGGAATCCAAGAGATGATGCCTCTTAACCTTTTAAGTCCTCAGTCTTCTTGCCCCCTTTATTCATCACTAACCTCCAGACTGATTGCTTCCATTTTTCAGGAGTATATGTGCTCAAATTAAGTATAGATAATGTTAGAAAAGTAAATCTATCTCTAACTTCAAGAAAAATTAGCCTACTCTTTAATACTTTTTTCATACTCATTTCCTCACCCAGGTGCACATAAACATTTCTGAACTTGAGTCTCTCAGATGGCATATTGCTAGACCAACTGCAGACACAAAATGCGTTTATATAACCACTTGATAGGTGAATGGTACCTGTAGATTTTTGTATTTCTTCATATTTTGAGATGATATTACATATAAAACCAACAGAATACAAACACCAAGCTTATCATAAAACTTTTCAAGTAAATGATCTATCAGTACAACATCTGAAAAGAAACAATATGAAGTATTCAATCTCAACAGTTATTCCTAAACCTAGCATCTGTCACATTATAGATCTTCTCACGGTCATCTAAAATTACCAATTGCAAGGTTAGCTCACAAAGAAAGCTACATTTGAGAGCCCTGAAGTCAACTGAATAGAGCCAGCTTCTTCAGAAATGAGAGGGCGAAGGTGCACGGCTATTACTTCAGCGATACTGATCTCAAGAACTCCACAAACAGACCTTACAATAGACCACATTCCAAACAGATTGTCTCACCTCAGTTATTGTTACTGGTCCAAGAAACTTTAAGAAAGGACACCAATCAAGTGATCCTTAACTGTCCAAGTGGTAACAGCTTCCATATAAACTGGAAAGCAAGGTCCTAACTTTAGATGCACAACAATTGTCAACCACTTAAGTTTTGATCACTTGCTATTATAAAAATAAAGATGAGATACACAACATCAGCAACTGGGAGCACTCAGTGGTTATATATTTTTCTATTTAAGGGCATGTAACAGTACAGAAAGTCAGATTATGGATTCTCTTACTCATTAAACAGGTGAGGACAAGTGAGACTGCTCTGTGTCACATCTATGGTCTTTGTGATCTATGCCGTCTGTCCCACAATCACCTATTAGCTATTGGTGGGATCAGGAACTGGCAACAGAAAAGAACGGCAAGCCAGACCCAACTGCCACAGAAAGTGAAACCACAAAACACACAAGTGGCCTTAAAACCTGGACACAATGTATTTCTCCCTTTTCATGAGCAGATACACTACATAAAAGTAACCAAACTTTTCAGGTGACACCTGCAGAGCTCCCCAGCAATAGGTTCCCTCCCACAGAAAGGAGGGAACTGCTTATTTGAGCTCCAAAGGGGGAACAGAACATTACAACCACTCACAAATACCATTCATCCAAGCCTGGTAGCAAGGCAAACAAGACAGGATGACTTTGTAACAGTCTGCCTAAGGGCTGGGCTCTCCAGCAGAGAGTTCTGTTCCATTCTCTATCAAAAAACAATCAAGACTCTTTTGCTGTTGCACAGGCACAGCTCTACTAAGTACTTTGTTCATCAGATGATATCTAGAACGACTTGTGTAGTCCAACTGACAAAATAAACCACAGCACTTCATTGTCTTATATAAGCTGATGCAGTTCTCTAAAAAAAGGGATATAAGTATTAATTTTCCTCTGGATCCCAGCAGTGACAACGTCAAAGGGAAAACATCAACAAATCATCATTGAGAAGCCTACTGGAGAGGAATCACTAAAGCCACAATTGTGTTGCACCATCTATTTCTGTGCCTCCCATAAGCTGCTTGGGAGAATCTTGCCCTGAAAATTGCAGAGTCCTGGCGCTAGCACTGTGAGGATAGCTGCAAAAGGGCTGTTCTGATACTCTTCCCTATGTTGCAGTCCTATTCCAGGCACTCAGATACATTAGCACGTCTTTGTGGTACATGGAAGTTATCACTAGACATCATTAATTAATTCCAGAATGGCTGGAAATCTGCCTTCTTCCACAGTCTCACAAGCCTCTTCATCCATATTTACAAAACTCCCATTAACCACTACCGTAAGAAGATGGGTAAAGATCAAGAAGGTAAGATTTTCATAGCTTAGTGCTCATCACAGGGTAAGAACATCAGCAAAGCAGATTGGTTAAAATCAAAGCACAGTATTTTTCCTGTTTGTACCATTACCATCCCAGATATTCAAATCCTCTATGACTTAGATCTTTGGGAATACGAAGTCCAAAAATCACATGGCAAAATCAACACAAACTTTTTCTGCAGCGGCAAGAGGACCACAAAGCTTGCTCTCAGAAAGTCCCACCAAATAAAATTATCTGAGCCCTTCATGCGTGCACTTAGGAAATTTGGATGTGACGTTACACATGCACCTTTCACAAAAATAAGGTGTCCTAAACAGTATAATCATAAAATTTTAAAAGGGTTAACAGTCTGGGCCATAAGTATGTCCCCTATGTGCAACTTTGGCAGACATCAAAGAGTCTTCCCAAAACTGGATGTATTACATATCTTGCAAAATCAGTAAATTAACCCAAGCCATCAATTTTGCAAATTTTGAGGTATCACAATGTATCTATTAGAGAATGGGACTACACCCAGGCTACTGATTAGCCATCTCGCAAATAATGCTTATGCAACTTTTAATAGTCATTTCCACTAACAACCAACCGGAGATGTTACAGTTCGAAAAATTTCAGTTCTAAACTAATTTACCATTCCCAGAATCGAATGGGATGTAAGACTGAACGCTAGAGGAAATCAGCCTTCTCTGAAAACGATGATGTATTCGTTTTCAGAACTAACGGATAAGATGCCTGTATTAACTTTTTGTTCTCGTTTTTTAAATTCTGGTAAGTACTCCCCTGTCCTTTTCTTTCCCTTGGAAGAGAGATTAATTCAATTTTAAGGAAAACAGTAAGCCAGCAGTTTCAGACTTCAGTCTTCAGCAAATTACAAACAGGAAGGAATAGCAATTGAGCTGGTAAAACCACCAAGGGGAGTAAAGCTCTGAACAACACAAACAGTAGATGACAAAAAGTGGCAAGTTAAAAAATGAAAAAGAAATACAAAGTAAGTCATCTTAGTAAGCATGGTAATTATAGCCCAACAAGTTCTCAACACGGTGTGTGTAAACCGGGCGCAAACAAATCCATCAGTTCTTATAAAGCTGTAACAAACACTGGTCAGACTCGCAGCATAGCCTCAACTTCATCACCACAGCCAGATATTACTAGAACAAATGGCCAAAGTCTGCAACAGAAGTCATCAGCACGTATCAAGCCAAAATGAGTTGCCACTGTTTTAGAATAGGTGAAAGTAGAACACCATTAGTGACTTCAGGTTATACATAACAAAGAGGTATTTTTTCTGTCAGCATGAGAAAGTCATATAAATTCTCTCTCCTGTCCCTTTAGGTCTTTCTCTCTTTCCCCTCAAGGTTCTTTCTACGCTGTACGCTAAGAAAAAGCAGAGAGTGCAGGTTATGCATAAATTCATGATAGATACACTGTTTTAGAACAAAGCTCCTGTGCGTGGGTGCATGTCTATAAAATAAAAGGCACTGCTACTCTCTCAAGTAGAGTATCAAGTACACATCCACATCCAGCAATCAAATCCTATCTCAAAATTTTATTTTGACAGCTACGTGCAGAGGTTTGACTTTCACATGAATACCTGGGTTTTTGCGATATCATCAAGAGATTAATCAAAACTGACATTTGAAGGCGGAGTGATATTAACGGTTGTGGAAGAGATTTCTCATCCCTGAAATCTGTAATTTATTTTTAATTACCTTACCAAGTTATCAGCTGCAGAGAGGAATAAAACTGTTCCCAACTTGTATTGAGAAACTGTGCCTGTGTAATGCAAAATTGCTCAGCGCTACATAACAACAATCATTTTGTGGTACATAGCAATACTAGGCGCCCTTGACCTGGAGAAAGCCTACACGTACTGTCAACGTTACACTTCCAGAAGTTAGAGAAAATAACCTTAAGCAAGTAATACCATCAGGTTGCTAAAACTGCTCAAGTAAACTACAGAATGCAATCAACACAAACATGTTATGAAAGAACCTGCTCCATCCTCTTGTGGAATCAGAAATGCGGCAGTTTCTCTGGGATTCTTACTAACTCCAGTTATTAAACTGAAAATTCCACGGTGCGACGTCAAGTGAAGTTTGGAAAACACAAACGTTATTTATGCATTAAAGAGAACATGATGCACGTTTTATTGAAGATGTACATCGTGCCAGACCTTGACTTTGCCTAGCCCTTACTGCCCACCTTTCTTACAGATACGTCTTCCACAGACACTTTAATATTATATAAACTGCCCCAGAAACAAAGATTATTCTATAACTTTCCAAAATCACCTCCCTTTGAGAAAGTATTACCTAACAAACACTCACTACATACCTCACAAACACATTAGATTCCTAGGTTTCTATTAGATTTCTGCATAAAAGAGTATTTGTAATTTATTTCTAGCTATTAACTAAAGAAGACCAATGCTAGATAACTGCAACTGCAAAGAATAAACAGCATTAAGTAACAGGTGTCTGACTGCACTTAAGTCAAAGTCACGCATCAAATGCAGTGCATAGGTTTGTTGGCAAAATGGAAACATGGTTTCTGCACCTTGCTTTAAAAATTACTATGAAGTGATTTAAAGCCATCTGTGTAAATTAGACACGTACAAAAAGCATCCCTGTAAATTAGACACATACAAAAAACATCCGTGTATATTAGACACATACACACAGAGAGGCAACTCAAGCAGTTGGATCCTGACAAGCCTTTCGCTATATCTCAAAGAAAACAAACAAAATATATCTTCTAAGGTGAGCCTTCCTTTCTCCAAGGGAGGGGTGTGGGGGGGAAGGGAAAGGAAACAAAAGAAATAAGGAAAAAGGGGAAAAAAAGAAAAGAGGGAAAAAAACCCCACAAAACCAAAAGTTATACTTAACTACACAGAAACATTTGTCACACCGCCCAGCGCTGACAAAATCTGGATACACTCAGAAACTACCGCGAGCTGCACAGCTGGCAGCGAAGATGAGAAGAACAATTCAATCACGACCGACACACGCAGAAATACAGATCTATATGGGAAATACTGCACACGCGGACATAGGTGTGTGTGTAAGTCCATCTGCCCAGAGGCAGCGGGCCGGTGCGCCGAGGCCGGGGGCCGCAGCCGGCAGAGCCGCGCGGCCGCTGCCCGGGAGGAGCGGGAAGCGCAAGGTTACGGCCCGGAGCGGAGGAACGGGCAGAGCCGCTCCCCGTGAAGGACGCGATGCCGGCGCCAGCCCCCGCGCAGCCCCTCAGAGCCGCCTTACCTCAGCCGCCGGCCAGGCGGGAAGGCGCCGCCGCCGGCCCCGCCGCGCTGCGCAGGGTGCCGGGGCTGCGCCGAGGCGGCGACCTCCTCCCTCCTCCTCCTCCTCTTCTTTTCCTCCTCCTCCTTCGCGCACTGTGCCTGTGTGTGTGTGCGGTGTGTGTGCAACTCGCCCGCCTCACAGCGGCGGCTCCTCCTTCCCCCCCCCCCGCCGCCTTCTCTTTCCTCCTCCCCCGCCCCGGCGGCCCCGCCGCCGCACCCGCCTCAGCCCCCACAGCGCGAAGAAGGGAGAGGGGAAACCCCACCGCCACAGCCGCCGCCTGGGCTGGGCGGGCCACGCTAGGCGCTCCCGCCTCTCCCGGACGCGGACAGCCGGCCTCCTCCCGCCGCTCAGGGCCGCGGGCAGCGCATGGCAAGTGGGTGGCGGGGCCGCGGGCGCGGAGCTCGGCCTGCGCGGCCCGGGGTGAGCTGCCGTACCGCACCCTGTTGCGGCCCACACGCCTGTGTGCGCACACGTACCGCACGGGGGGCTGCGCCCGCGGGGCTCCCGGCAGGATGCCTGCACCGCCCTGCCTCTGTTTACTACGTGTATTGAAAGGGCAGCTGAACGGGCACGAAGGAAATTCCCTGTGTGTTCCCGGCTCCTGCCGGGCCTGCTGCCTTCAGCGCAGAAACACGGAGCTAAAGGGAAAGAAAGAACTCTCCTGGAGAGTTCCCCAACTCTCACAGTTTTTGTCTGCACAGTTACAGTTGGACTCCTTGAGGTTTATGAGATGAGCTGTAGCGGAGGCGCAAGGCTGGGCAAGCAAGCAGAGCTAAGCACAGAAAGGGGCAGGAGCACAGGATTCCCTCCCTGACTACGCTCAGGGCAGCCCTGGCACAGCTGACTGGCTCCAAACCACTGTCATGGATTGCTCATGTAGCACCTTGTGCCTGCCCTGTCTTCCTCTAGTTGCTGTCATCATGTACCAGCTCTCAGCTTGCACCCTCTCCAAGAGATTTCATGGGAAACGTCTTCTCCCTTGTCTGGAAAAAAGCCATTAAAGGTCCGCAAAGTGCTGAATTTCACAACTGAAGCAGGTTCCCTGTCCATTTTCTCCTCCAACCTGCCCTCCTGGACTTTGTTAGTGAACTATTAAGTGTTAAACCTTGAGGCCTGCAAGCCGACCACCCTGAAGGAACACCAACACCAAAAGTTAGCAGCAGCCCTCAGAAGACAGGAGACAGCAAGCTACAGCTGAAAAAGTTACATCTAGAGTGAGCTGAGGAAGCAGTGGAGGAAAATCTGTAATAGGTTTGCTAGACAGTCATAGTAAGAGTGTGGCATTGCCACAGACTACTCAATCTGGTAATACTGTGGCCAGAGCTCATGCTGTGTTTCCCCAAAACCATAAACTGTAAAAATTCAGCTTGGAACAAGACCCTCCTCTGGCACTAGGTGCTGTGCCAGGAAGTGATAAAAATTGTTCTGCTTTCAAGAACTGACACCAGGCTCCTAGAGCTGCTGAGAAGTAAGCAAAGGGGTGACCGAGAACAACAGCAACAATGACACATGATTTCAGGGACAGACTGTCAGCACAGCAGACCTACAGTTTCTGTAATTGAGGCAAGTGTTATTTTAAGCAGATATTCATATTTTCTTATGTCTACTCAATTAGAAATTCCTCATGGGCAGGGTGGTAGAGGGAGGTCTTTAGGAACACATGAAGGGGAGCAAGGCTGCAGCTAAGGCTCAGGGTGAGCATATCTTGCAAAAGGAGGTGTGGGAAGGAAGTAACAAAGGAACCTGCATGAGAGGCACATGAGCTGGATGAAGGCCAGTATTGCTGGCAGAGCTAAAGGGATCAAGTTAACACACAGGATCTAGGAGCAGCAATTATTGCTTTTACAGATGGAGGGCATCAGCTTGAATGCAAGATGGACACAGGGCTAGTGAAAAGGGTTTTGTTTGTAGTTCTAGAAATGTTTGTTTCTGAATGCATGAAATGGATGTATTTGTGGGTATACAAATGAAGTGCTTCATGCTTAGTGTCTTTTTTATTGCCTTTTTTTTTGGGCCATTGGACTACATGTAAGTTGAGTAAATTATTATAGGAGTAGCAATAAAAAAAATATATTTTAATCCCAGTGAGGCATAATGGCTTACTCACTAGGAAACAGTATGCATGTAGCTATGTGGCTTTTGATCTGCACACTCCCCAGGGAGAACTTCACTGCTTCTTCTGCCAAAAGGCTCGACTCAATGTATTATCATCTGCCATTAATGGTACTGTGGTTGATATTGATGGGTACAATACTGGTCTCAGTAAAATCAATAGCAAAGCATCCACTTATATCAGTGATTTTCCAAGTCTTACACTGCAGCCAAATCTGCGTGTCTTTATTGCAAAAGGCAAGCCAATGGTCACTCAGGAGGCAAATTGCAGACTGGAGCAGGCATACATCGATTGTTCATCCTCAAAAAAAAGGCCTTTTTTTGAATTAAAAGCTTTCTTTTTTCCTATAACTGTTTTTGTGAACATTACTGGACCATTTTGTCACAACTTGAGGCAGACAGCAAGCTTGGATTGTTTTAGTCTGGTAGTTAGAATTTTGGCAAAACACTGAAAGTCTTGGCAGTTTTAACTGTAGATGTCTCTACCAGCTTTCCCTTGCTAAGTGCCCGGCTACACAGATACTTTGGCTAGCAGGATATAGCAAAATGAAAGACATTTTCTTCTTGAAGCTCTCCTTTTTTTCCCCCAGGGTTTTTTAACAAGATGGTTCAGTTTCCACACCTATAAATACCATCCTGTTCCAGACCCTTCATGGCTCAAATCATTTGTATCAGTTATGATAGCCTTGTGTTGCAGACCCATAGCTTATCAGAGGCTTTGGTTTTAAAAAGTTAAGGTTACCTTATTAAATGTGAGCTCTCCTGTCAAACTTTCTTCTGGTATCAGATCCTTGATTCATTAAAAAATGAAATCAGTTGTGATAGTTTTTCAGAAAGACTGTTAAGCTTCGTCCTAGACTTTTCAGGAAGCCACACACACACACAGATGCACGTAGTAGGAATGAGTGGGAACAAAGGGAATGTTTTTCCTCTGCCTACAATATAATATTAATGACAGACATTGCAATTATTATTCTTGAGGTCTTAGAGAGAGTGAATAATACTGCTCAAAAGTGCAATAGTAGATCTATTCAGGATTCTAAATAGTGTCCTCTTTGTACTAGGATATGTTTAGCTTCAGGCTTGTGCTCCAGGTCTTCTGAATGTAGCAGGACAGAAGCATGGGTCAGGACCTCCAGAAACTGGATAATGCAGCAAGGAGGAAACCAGAGCTTTCAGGATAATGCTACTAATAAGATTGTGGTTTTCTGTTTGGAGATTAGAAGAAAGGGATTGAGTTTCTTTGAGTTTAATGGCAAAAAATTAAATTTAGCACTGAACTGTACTTTTAGAATCTTTTTAGGTACCTCTATCTCCACATTCCAAAAATTTGGTATCAGTATCAAGAAATAGTACAGTACTGTTAAGCCTTCCACTCAAGGAGTCAGTCAGCTTTTATGTGAGAGACCAGGATTTCTGTCCTTCCTCAGCATCCCTGTCCCCATCTGCTGTAACCTGAAAAGGGGCAGGATTTGTTGCTGCACGCTACAGATAGAAGCCCAAGGTAGCCCTGGGGCTCCTTTCTCAGTTTTGCAAGCTCATCTCATCACTGTTTTAAGAAAAGTAAAGCCCCACAACACCAAACAGGTATGAGAAAGTGCATTTCACCTCCACTCCCTCCGTTTATTTATGCCTTGCTGATGAGACTAAGATTGCCTGCTGAGCTCTCAAACCTGCTTGTACTCCCCCCTCCCAATTTACTCAATACATCTGCAGTGGCATAAATCAAGCTGGCTTTTGTCTGAAGGAGGTTATTGTTTAAGCATTGGTTGTGTTTATACTCTTATGATACACTTGCAGGCAGTACCCATGTTCAGTACTGTAAATGATACGTAGAAAGACAAGACGACTACGTAAAACCTGCTTATTCAAAGTCATGAAGGTAAAATTTATCAGCTCTAAACAAATCTGTGCTTGGAAGTACTCCACGTTAATTATTGATGCAAACTGCAAGCATTTTTTAGGATTTTAGGGTTTTTCACACTAAAAAAGTACTTCAAGCCTAAAAGATAACAAAGCATCCCAACCCATACATCTTCTTGTGTGATTTTTAGTTTAGCAGTTGACTGTCCTTTGTTTTCAGTCCCATCAGATGTTCTTCAACACCCCTTTTCCTAGTATCTCGATTCTTGTGATAGGTTTATAATAACAGAGGTAAGTTCACCATCAGTAAATTGAAGTGGGAAGTCCAAAGATGCTCTCTAACATTAGAGGCAAGTTTTTGCAGTAAGCCTTCAGTGTCAACAGTAAAGTCTAGACTTTTCAGTTTGTGGGATTTATGTTTTTATGGTGGATTCTATGACAGTGTTTACATAGAACTGGAAAGGACCTTCCACTGCAAATGTTTTCTGAAGATGCTTCTCTGTATTTTCCTTTAGATCTTCTTGGAAAAGTAACTAACGTTGTTACCCTGGTGTTTTGTATGGCAGTGAGTGCATGTTGCTCACTTCACCCATCAGTCAGCAACAAGGCACAAGGCTGTCTGATGGTGAAAAGACAGTGTGGGAAGGACAATGCAGGACACCTGTATGCCAGAGGGGCCCAAGTATATTAATGCCACCCACTGCTGAGCCATCTGCATGTTTTACACACGATAGCAACTTGATGGACAGCAAGTTATTAGAAAGGAGTCACACCATGTCCACCACGTGAGCTTAAGCACATCTCCTCCTGCTATGCTGTTATTTATCTCTTGACCTTACTTTCAGCATTTGGTTTTAATTCATATACTGGCAGTGACACATGGCAGGAGTCCACAAATGCAGAAGATGGCAGCTGGCCGAGCCTCAAAGGAACTGTCTTTTGGCAATAAATATGAGGAGCAGACAGCAAGCCACACTTTGTAGGTACAATGAAGAAAGGACTTCTTTCAGACATCACCTGGACAACAAGCTGCATCAGAAAAAAACAAAGAAACATGGTGTCCTTACTAGCAGCCTCAGTCGGTCATGCAGTAGAAAGGCTCTGGCTTTCTCCTTGGGCTGTCTAACAGGATTTTATCCCCTAGCCCTAAAATGCTGACAGTGATGGGCTTGAAGGAGCTGGAAAGATGCTTTTGTTACTGCAGCCAAGAGGAGCCGAGATGCAAAGGACGGTCCCCACTTCTCTCAGGCACGAATATGCTATGAGACACATCTCCAGTCTTCATCCCCATCATTGCCCCAGTGGGCAGTGCTTCCCCTGTGTTTGGAGTACACTACCTTTTCCTGCTTGCCAGCTTATCCCCAGGTTGAATGAAGAGTGAGAGACACCACTTGAACTGAAAACTCGGCATTGCCAGCCTCAGAATATATGCCAAAGAGACCGTAAAAAAAATACTGTTTGTGCATTTCCTTTTTTTGTCATCCTCCACTCCCCCTCACTTTCCTTCCCACCATCTGTTACTACTGCCATCTCCCACTCCAGACTGCCCACCACAAGCCATTCTCCCCAGTTCTGCTGGTCCAGAAAAGGAAGTGGCTCTGCCTATGCAGCAGTAAGACTGACCCAGCACCACTAAGGGATTGCCAACAGCAGAGCCAGATACTCACTGGCCACCTCACTTCTCCAAGCACTGCTAGGAGCAGAGCAGACGTGTACCAAGTCACCTGGCCTCAGCAGAAGCTGGAGGCAGAGCATAGGGGATACCAAGCAAGCAGTTTTGAGAAAAAGAAGTAGATAGGTTACTGATGTAATTTCACCAACTCAGCCAAGCATGGATTTGTCCAAATGAAGCAGCAAGAGTGCAGCATATGAAAAAGTCAGACCCTGGAAACGAGAGTCCCATGCCCTACAAACCATGCCAACAATGCTGTGCACACAGGACAGCCATACAACTACATGATTGCTCATCTTCAGTTCTCTTACTCTGTAGTATCACTCCTCAGACTAAAACCTTAATGAGTGCTTGCCAAGTTCTTGTAATCACACCAAATTTCATAATTTAAACATGTTTTGAAGCTCCGGAGTAAAAAAAACCCCACACACATCAGTGGGAACCAGCCATCTGGAAAGCTTTGGAGTCTTTTTTTGCTCATTTGTTTGTTTGCAATTCAGCTATTCCAGTACTGTAAGTGTAATTTAGTTATTTATTTAGTTTTAAAGTATTTAGGTTACAACATGAGTTTTAACTAAGAGATGAAGGCACAACTCTTACAGGCATCATTCACCACTACAAGAGGTAGATGAATCCTGAGCGCTGAATGAGGTTTCTGGTTATGCCAAGCTGCTACCCTGTACTTTTACAACCCCTTAGTTCTTCCTCATGCTCTTTGCACAATGGTTTCATGTAATGTCATTTTTCTCCTGTCTCTAAAGTTCTAAGTGAGGGGTAGAGTCTTGAACTGAAGGAACTGAAGGTTTCTTACTGAAGTAAGAAACAGAAGCAGCCTCACCAGCCAAAAGCTATTAAAAAATATTGATCAGATCATTTAAAAAATAAGATAGGGGTAAAAAAATGCCTTCTAAAAACATCCTTCAGCATATGCCACGAACCCAGCCCAGGTGTACTATATATTATGTATTACAATATATGCCAGACTTCATATAAAGCCAAAACTACTTCAAATAAGTGATTAGGTTATTCCTTCCATGTTCACACCTTTCTTTGTTTACTTATTTTTCCTTACTGACTTGAGTTTATGTACCATATTATTCCTTTCTTGATACAAGTCTATGGATGTTGCATAATTCTGTTTAAAGAAAAAGGAATCAGAGTGATAGATTTGTAGAGTATGCTTTGATCTCAAAAATCCTCCCAGGTTTTTTTTCCTAGATAGCCCTGCACCCTTCACACACTCCTGTTCAGACTGTGCAGGGAAAATAGTCCTGCCAGCATCAGGACAAAGCCCTAAGTGAGAGACCAGAAGCAGCAGCTCCAAAGTGGATTGCATTGCTGGTTTAGATAAAAATCACAAGAATATCCCCATCATATTGATATGTGAGAACTAGCAGTAGCATTTTGAGAAGTAAAACATGACTTGGCTGTTCCTTATAGGGTGATTTAATGCTACGTTAACTAGAAGGACACACTGATGTTATTTTTCATGCTGATACTATTTTCATAACTAATGTTTCAGATATGATCCTCCACACCATTAATTAAAAAAAGGTAAAAAGGAAAAAGTCTGAGTGAATTGAAGAGGAACCACTCTATATTTAGTACATCTGTCACCAGTACTCTGACTGCTGCTTGTGGGGGCAGAACGCTTTGTCCACTGCAGGTCTTTGCAGCCAGTACTCTAGGGGACAGACAGACTCTCTCCACCTTTCTGCTAAACACAGGAGGTTTTCCAGAAGATGAGGGAGAGCAGAGAAAGAATTCAGAAACCTCTTCATTATAGCAGCTAGATAACCTACAAATTCATCCAGCACCTCACAGTCAGTGGTGGAAAACGTCAAGATAGGGCTCCTAATTTCCTATCCAACTGCCTTGCTTTTCAGCCTCAGGGAGGTTTGAATACCAGGCTTAACCTTTTCCTTATTGTTCTCCCTAACTAGGATGGTTCCCTGTCCTAATTCTGGCCTTGTGGGTTGGTTTGGGCTTTTTTTGTTTGCTTTGAGTGGTCCATTTGGGGCACCTAAATGAGAAATTAGTTAGGAGAATGGAATGTGAATTCAAGTAGAGGAAGGGAGAGACTAAAGTGTGCTGTGACAGCAGAGAGCACTTTGTGTGGAAAGGAAAGCAGCACAAGCAGAAGAGACACAGAAGAAACAATAATGACAAGGAAGACATGGTAGAAGATGGCAAAGAAGTATAACACTGAAGCAAAAGCTACACAATAACCTGCTATAAGGAAAAAAAAACCCAAAAGAGGCAAATTAGAGAAGCAAAATTAAAAGGAAATCGAAAGAATAGAGAAATTTATTCAAAAACAAGAGGTCAATACAGTATTAAGTATAGAACAAAACTGAATATTCCTTGAAATGACAAGATACATGACCTTGGAGATGGCAGCAGTTTTCAGGGTTTATTTTTTTCTTCTAGCCATATCTCAGGCAAAAGCTGTAGGTGTTGAGTAAATTTTTAATTGAATGCATAAATGATTTACATGTTCACAGCAGTGCATCCCCCTGCTTCCTCTGCCACCAAAGAAATGATTTCAGCAAGTATCAAGTCCTGATTTCCAGTGACATAGTAAATAAAGACTCATCCTCTACACTTACCCTGCTTTCTAATAGTACACTGGTTTGTGCCCTCTGTCAACTAAAGCTCCAATTGAGAAATTTCTCTTGAAAAGTGTATTTCAGTGGAACATGGCAACCTAATCAAAATAGCTGTTTATAGCCTTAGGAGGCAAAAAAACAACTGTTAACATTTGGATGATTCTACAATTAACATTTCTATGATCTTACATCTTAATGTGAATATATTTGAATGCTTTTGGGTGCTGCATAATAAAGAGCTGGTTACTAAACTTAGCAGCACTTCATGTAGATTAGACGTCGTAATTGATGCTTACAGAACAGGACCCAGAGAAATTAATTTTATGTTGCTCCAATTTCACTGGTTTAAATTAAAGAGTTACACAAAGGGCCTTTATACCATGGGGGGAAAAAGTGCATGTCTTCATGGGTGATTGCAGTCGTGTTTATTTGTTCTCTGGAAGCGAGTGGATGTGTTGTTATTCCTGTCCAGGTTGAGCTCTCCTTAGCTCAGTAAGTATCCTGTGCTTCAGTCTTGCTGCCTCAGACTTCAGCCTTCTCCAGCATCCCTGGGCCCAAGCACTTTCCCTGTTTCCCTGCTTTGCTTGTACACTGACAACATTACAGCCTTGAATGACTTCCCTGTCTGAGACAAAACCTGAGCAATACTGCTTACACTGAGGATTTTTCAATCCTGTAACTGTCTTTTTTCAGCATTGAAGTCTTGGGTGTAGCATGGGTTTTCTGCTCACAATTTAAGAGCAATAGCAAGAGAGGTGTTTAGCCAGAGCAGCATGGGAAGTAGCCCACCTAGCAATCCTTCAGCCAGCCTGCCTAGACAAGGAAACAACCTCAGAGAAATGTGTACCGGTATGAGGATTTTTCTCCCATCCCTGCCTGTCTTCATACTTCCTTCAGCTCTTCCAGGAAATCCACATTGCTAAAGCCTGGACTAACAGGAATTTTCCACTGAAAACATTTGTCTTCATTCACAAAGTCTGGAAGGGAAGGGCTTTGCCTAGAACAGAAATACTCTTGTTTCTTTCTCTGGAGGCTGTTCATGTACCAAAAGCCTATAACAATCAGCCTGTATAAATCTGCTGGCACTGTGCTGTGCCTTCAGCAGAAGAAAGGCTGCCAGAGACATAAGGTATAGATAATTCCTACTAGTCAGGCTGGAACTTGTATATTGGGATAGATAACCCAAATCATCCTAATATTATATTCTACATGGAAGACAATTTACTGTGTAGATGCCAGAGCCAAAGCCAAGCAGCAAGATTTACACCTTCAGTGCCAGCAGTGTAATTCAGCTGCAGCTGATCAATGAAAGCCTAAAATAGATGGAACGGCTCCAGAATTGTACAAAGCTGTTAGCTGACTACACACTGCAGCCCTGGACATCTTCCTCCCAAGCAGATGCCACAAGCACTGCCTCCTAGTGATGCTTTCCTTCACTATCCCAGCAGAGGCGGGAACAGGTTCTGCACTCTCCAGTGTAATTGATTGTGGTTAAGAAGCTCTATTAAGAGATAGTTTCCTTCCCAGGCAGTGAAGGGACTGAAATCCAGGCTCCCAACCTGGCATTGAAAGTCAAAGTGGTAATACCATACTACGGAGTCAAGGAACACCTTGGGCATCTGACCCCACAAGAATACTTTGAGTTGTGCCAGATCACATACTCTAAGATACTCCTGCTGTGAAAGGTGAGAAATTTCATTATACTTCACATATCTTCCAAAGGAATATCACAGGAGGCATTTTCTATGTCAATAAGGAAGAAGGAACTCCCCAAATCTAGAATTAAAGTGCAGCACAAATAATCCTGAATCACCGCCATCAATAAGCACTGAAAACACAAGCATGAAATTCTGTCCCAGCAACTCCTAGTTAAGCTGGCCCATTCCAAACACTCTAATCTAAAATGGTACTTATCAGGAAAGTCATAAAAGCTGGAACTCCAATCATCAATGTTTGAAGAAAGGAAAGGATAGATAAGATTTTGTGTGTGTGGAATCCCTAGTTAAATATTGGCAGAAAAGGGAGGTGAAAACAACAACAGGCAGGGAAGAACCTGTAATCAAGCTTCATTAATACTGTAGTTAATTGATTTTCTGCTTAGATTCCAAGGAGTGGCAGGAAGCTTTCTTTAAGGTGGGTAATAGATTAGCACCCATTAGAGAGGCAGAGAGGAAGGGAAATACTCATGTGTAGAATATGTGAACTTTTCCACCTTTGAAAACTTGGACCATTTGCTTCAGGAGCTGGGATGAAACACAGTGATGTAGCTTTCATAGGCTAGTTTAAGCCTTAAAAGTATCATTTTTCCCTGTTTATGAGACATTCCCTTTCCTTTCAGCCTATCTGGGGAACCAAAAGTTAAAGAATCCAGCATCGCTTGTCTCTATCTCATCGCTTGGCCTACATTTTGATTCTCTTTTCATGCAGCAATTCAAATGCTATGATTACTGAGGGGGGGAGGAGAAGCAAAAACTATTTTCACAGAATGAAAAAAGAGCAATATCATGCCAGGTGCTATTCCCTCATGTCTAGAGGGAACCAACACAGTTTGAACTGCTCTAAGTCCTCAGAGTTCGTCTACACAGTGCTATTCTCATTCAGACCAGTTAAACCAACAGAGAGTGGTTGGTGCTGACTAAGCTTAAACAAGAACAATACAAAGACAGAAGTTGTCCAAGAAAAATAGCAAAATAATGTTCTGTCTAAACATATATATACATTTAGATGGGACTTAACCCATCTTTTGGGACATCTTTACCTGCCTTGCATCTGTATGAGGGTTCTCCTACCTATCCACTTACAAACACAGCCTCTGAAGTGCAGTTGGATGCTGGGTATGTTAGAGCAATAGCCTCATCACCACTGCAAAGGCTGCATGCTTTTATTCTTTTCTTTAGGGACACCATAGTAAGACGAAAAAAATCAAGTATGCATGCAAGTGCACACCTGCTATACATATGATACTGCTGTATATATTAGTTGAGTACTGTAGGCAGGCTCTGATGTCACAAGAGTAAGGAGATTAGCGTTGATTGCAACTCGAGATAACTCAAGTACAGGATGCAATTGTTGTGATTGCTCTCAGAAACCCCAAGCACTGGGTCAGAAGTCTCAAGGGCTATAGAACAGGGAGGAGTCCCATGGTGTGCCCTAACATCCTGGTTCTCTGCCCTTCCCACTCAGGGAGCTTCCTGGTGATAGCATACCTTTGGCTCTTCCTCCAGGCTTTGTGCTTTGATGATAAACAGAGCTACCTTCCCCAAAACCCCAAGCCTGAATATGCACATAATATTACTGCCAATTTCATCCTAATATTGTGTAAATCCAAGAGCAATGCTGCCTTATACATCTTTCTAGCTCAAAGTACTTATTTCTTCTAAAACCTTTTCCTATTTATACCCTGCTTTGACAGCTGTGCCTTATTCCCCATTCAACAACCATTTTCCCTTAAGAGGGATAATTAATTTAGAACTCCAGGCAATAAGACATAGGTAAGAAACCAGCTTTGCTGGTGTTGCCTTTCTTTTCTTAACCATTAAATAGTGCAGTTCTGCCTCACGTATTTACATGGGAACCTAAAATCAAAACCAGAAAAGAATTCCTTTTAATGCTATGCTAACATAATGAAACACAGGAGGAATTGCAGAAGTCATATTCCTCTACTGAAGTATTAATACATTGGGGGTTCTTAGGTATTAAATAGTCAAGAACTAATAAAATTAGGCTTTGATGTGTCATCTCCATTTAAGCAACCACATGCTTGCCCTAGTAAATACTTTCAAGAAGTGTTGTCAGGAATGTCAGGTGCAGGAGTAGTACCTCAAAAATTTCTGTTCCCCAAAACAGACCATTCTGTTTGCATTTCCTTAAGCTTTCTATACGTGCTCCCTACTTTGCATTCCTGAAGTCTGCTAGCAGTCAGGTGCTTCAATCACTGGGTCAATCTCAGCCTTTTCTTACCTGAGAAGATGGATCCAAGAGATCATACTGGCCTCGCAAAAGGCAAAAATGAGTCTCCAGACTAAGGGAGCTATCAGCTTAGGTCTTGTGTGAACTGGTCAACAAAATCCTAAGACCTTCACAAAGAATGAGTCCTCTGTCTGAAAAAGGAAGAGGTAAAACTGGGGAAAACTTGGTGTCCTCCTGCTCCGGGTAATGTTTTAAATCCTCAGTTCTCTAAGGACTCGTGTTCTGAGGCATTATTTCACCTGCTGTCATGGGTTCCCTTGGTGCTCACAGCAAGCTCATCCTGATCTTAGGGAAGCTGCAAATGCAGGCAGGTACCATCATAGTGCAGAGATGCCCCAAGAACATCTAACTGGTCACATATTGATCTCAGTTATTTAGCAAGACTAAATTGGACTGATACCCATTTACCGATATAAGGCTAAGGTCAAATCCTCTTTTGATTTCAGTCCATAGAAAAGCTTTGTCTTGATGATGCAATTAAGTATGTGGAATAGATTATTCTATACCCTTCATGTAAGGAGTGTCTTTTGCTACCCTACTTTTTGCATGATTTCCCTTTAGAGCTAAAACCCCAGTCCTGATACTGAAAAATATACCATCCCACCTCCCTCATGTTATCGCAGAGTATACGCTATGCAAGTGAAAACATTTATGCATGCAGTACACTTTCACTGTAAGTCTACTTTTACTCCTCCTTTAACAAAATCCAGGTGATTCCACCTTTCCAGCACAGCATGTGCTCATGCTACATGCATTGTGTTTTGCAGATGCTACAAGAGAAGCCTTACGGAGATAGACCTATGGACAAGAGCAAGCGAAGATTACACTTAGAGTAAATAAAAGCATCACTCAGAGGATCTCTCAGCATCTAGCAGTGACCTTTGAAGTCAGAAGGACATACAACCTGGAGAGGTAAGGGAGTTACGTTGCTGATTATTTTATAGCTTGGGGGTTTTATTTTGCTGTAAAGCATGCTTGTACAAAGGAAGAGCAGTTTGCAAAACTGTGGTTAAAAAGAACTGGATTTGTCAGCTATGACAATAGCTAGGGGAAGATTTAAATAAAATAATAGGTGTTTTACATCTTTAATGTCTATAATTAGTTTATGCAGCGTGAAAAACAGCACATTATTACTCTTCCTCACTCCACTAAAAGAAAAACACATCAACAGAGAAAACCTGCAAACCCAGTATTTTGTTAGCTCAGCCTTTAAGAGCCCGATTCCTGTTTAGTATGCATTCAGTGACAATGCATTCAAATGAATAATTTAGACCTTTGATGACAACTTTTCAAGAGCTGTTTTATCAATGTCAGACAGCTTCCCAGTTTTGACCACATAAACACAAGACAGGAATCACCACTGACATTATTAGTTTTGGCTCATCTTCCTGCTGTTTGGAGAGGAAAGCCCTTTTGGTTTTTTCTTTTTCTGGTGATGAATTTACATTGTTACTTCTATAACTTCCTTATTGTAAATGCTGAATCAAATGTATTACCATAAAGCAAAAAAAAAAAAAAGAAAAGAGTTCTGCCTTGCACTGGCACTGCTAAAGTCACAAAGCCAGACACTCCTGGGAAATGTTAGAATTACGTTTGCACCAGCTTAATTTTTCAGCTTATTACTTCTGTATTCTTAGGCACAGACAGCAACCTTACTGGTGATAACAAACCTGTTTACAGCAGAGCCAGTGATGTCATATTTACTCACACTGCTGCTGAGAGCAGGAACCCATCTCTGCTCAGCAAAGTGTTATGCTTTGTTGACAATACTTTCAGTGGCAGTTAAATGAGTAAGGATTATTTTAGGACCTTGTATGTTCATCTGCACATAACTGCTCTCATTCTGGTATTCATATCAATAATCTCACTGGGGGGAGTTTTAAATTCAGCACAATGTCTAGCCCTTTTTGTTATGGGTGTATGGAGCTAGTGGGTGAGCAGCCCACCTTGCCAAACATGAAACATCTCAGCTGAAGGTGAAACTGCCTCAAGCCTGGTAAGAATTTCTCACGTGCTTTTTTTTTTCAGGTTGTGGCTTATGATTTCACTTTGTTAGGGAAGGATATTTAGATTTAAAAGCACTTTGAAATCAAGATATCAGCAAAAAAACCCCCCAAACTCTGAATGTTTAGTATTCCCTTCTACATGCTGATGAAGCATCTTTTTCATCTTTCTCTTCAAATCTTACTGTTTCCTGTTATCAACATAACTTTACGTAGGTGCACACCCTACATAAGGTGCCAAGCTACACAGTGTTCTGCTGGACTCAGACAAATTTAGCAATTTTCTGATTGGAAATGCCATTCTTCATGTGCCCTTGTACCAATTCCCAAGCTACCAGCTGGCTCTCTTGATAATACGATGTTCCTGATGCATATTATCTCAGAGGTCAATGGCAAAGGAAAGGTGTTATACAACTCTCAAGAAAAAAAATCCTCCAAGGAAAAGATCTCAGATCAGCACAAAAATGTTACATCCTAATCCTGGCACAACATCTGCTGAGTCCTTCCACACTTTCAATATATACAGCACTCCCTTACTAGATGTAACCTATAGCTGTTACTAGTACTCCCTTCCTAGGTGTTACTTATAAGCTGAGATATCCGCACTTCTGTAGTATGCTTAGTATAGTGATGAAGATATCTAGCCACAAGAATGGTAAAGAACAGTAGGCCAGTGGGCTAAACTGGGGAAAATACGGGCTGATCCTGACTTTTGAGGTTACATGGAGGTTGTTTTTTTTTAGTAGCTTCTGTTACTGAGTAACCTGCAAAGGCAAATACCTAAAGATGGCGATATAAATCCAGAAGCAGCTGAGCAATGACATCAATTTGTATTCAGAATTTTGTTTCCCCTACAGACCCAAATTTTACATTGAATTCAGTTTCTCAGTGGCTTGATTGCTTTATCTGAAAAAAAGGCTAAAACTGCACCAGCATGACAGTCTATGTACAAGGGCAGAGTAAGCTAAAGGGATGATAACCAGCCTCATAGTAGCTTAACAAAACACACCTTAGCCTGTGCTGAGCTCCTTCCCATTGCAGCCAAGCACCCCCCAGCAACCAGCCTTAGTCCTGCCTCCCTCTGTTACAGAGCAGTCATTCATGCAACAGCAACAGGGGCACAAGTCAGGCCTGAGCAGAAAAGGCTTCACTGACACAAGCAGGAACTATGATGAGATCTTGTTTACCAGGCAAGTCGAGGGCTAGAAATCAATAAGCCAGAAATGCTGTGACCAGAAATTTGACTCTGAACAAAATTCATTGTTATACCTCACATCACACCTTTGCATAAGTGATTTAACACTGTTACTTCCTTTTTGCTTTCTCCAAGAACAACCCCTTTAGAGCAAAACATTTTTGTAGCGTCACTCCTAAAAATTCTGAAGCAGAAAAATATTGGCAGTCCTTCCTAATGAAGCACTCACCAATAAAGGCTTTCATTAGAGTGTTGAAAACCAGAAAATTTACAAAACCACAAATGTGTGCAGAAAGTCAATTGTGTAACACCTTTAGCAATTGCTTTTAAAGAAGCCTCTGTGAGAACACTTTATCTTTTTTTCCTTAGTCTTTTCCCTATAAACATCAATTGTCACACACTTGCACTGGTCATAGTCATATTAAATAGATAAAAAGACTCTTTTACCAGCACCATGCTGAGAGTTACTGTGCAGAAGTGATTTGAAGATGAACCGCCGGGTTTTATGAACCAGAGAGGTAGCACACAATAGCAGGAGCCTGTGAAGTAGTAGAAGGGGAGGGACAGGAGTTGGTAGCTGGATTACTAATAGAGTAGGGGAGCTCTGGAGAAGAGACAGGAGTGGGAGAGAACCAGAAAGTACAGTACCAATGAAGTCAATGCTAATATGCCTCTCTTCAAATAAAGGGCAGAAAGCCCCTAGGCCCTGCTTATAGAAACTGGTGCTGCTGGTTCTAACAGCACCTCTGGCTAATTTAGGCAAGCAGAAGACAATAAGCCAGATAAAAGCAACAAAAGGGAAGATTTGTCTCTCTTGTATCTTCCTTTCAAACTGATAACTTTGGGATGGCAAACAAGAATTGACAGAAGGACCACCAGTTTGTGGTACAAGCATTTGTTATTTCTTTTTGTCATTTCTGTTATTTCTTTTCTTTCCTTCCTACTCTTGACTTTCCCCTCCGAACATGAATATTCTCCCGCTATCACTAATCCCAGCAAGATAGTAGCATCTATATTTGCATACAGTGGAGAGAAAGCACTTCAGTCTACATAGATATATGTATGTATTGCTGGCAACCAGCAGCAAGCATGATTTGTCTGCTTTCTCATAAATCCTCACCCACGAGCTCAGATTTCACCTGAACACACTGACAGTATGGTGCATGAACTTGTCTAGCCCTCAGGCAGAGCTATATAATAAGTTCAGTGCAGCATTCAGTTTAACACCTATTTGCCCACACAGAGCTGAACTGGCAGCAAAGCAAGAAAACAAGGCTCTCCTTAGTGCTCTGCTATGCTACTGTGTCAATCCAGGGGTGTTTGTTTACATCTTGGCAAAATAAATATGCAGAAATCATTACAGTTGTGCCTAGACTGGGAAGGAGAAGTGTGTTGGCACATGCCATGGTGCTGGTGCCTCGGGATTTGGGATGCCAGGCTGGGCAAGGGTAGGTAGGGCACATGCACCAGAACAAACAAGTGGTTCCCTTCAATTCAGAAGCTAACAGATGCTACATGACCCTGCAGTCTAGTTGTAGCCCTGGGTAGCATCCAACAGTGACAGACAAGTCCTCTAAGCCACACCAAAGTCTTGTTAGGAAGACATCCACCTCTGAGAAGGGAAGGGTGCTATTGCTATTAAAAAATAAATAGTAGTTTAAAACAAGACAAAAATGATCAATAGTAACTAGAGTTTTAATTTTTGGAAGAGCAGGGGTTCAGAGCTAGGTATCAGCAGTTGACTTCTATTACAACAGATTTCAAACTGGAGTTTTAAGAACCTCATTCTTTGTGCACATCTTGCTTTCAGATAGTGCCCATCCTTCTTTGAGTTAAGTTGCATTTGATGCTCTATGAGTCATTCATCCACGTCCCACACGTTTGGTAAAGACCTCATTGTGTTATATTGGTCTTTGCCACTCTGATGTCACTTCAATTTCAGCACTGGTTAAATTACGTTAGTTTCTTGGGGTAGATCTATTGCTTAAATCAGATAACCTGGTTTTACAGGAATAAAAGGAAATGATTCTATTGATTAAAGTGATGAGCTTGAAGTTATTTGTTCAAAGTTCATCCACTAAAGTGAAAGCTCCCATAAAAACAGTAGAAAGTGTATATGTATAATTTGAGAAGCTGCCATCCTGAACCAGACAGAGCAGAAAATAAGATGCTACATGCTTTTCAGGCTGTAACCCCAAGCCTCAACTGCTTCCACAGTCTATATGCAGCTGGGGGTTTTTTGCTAAGTTTGCCAGCAGTAGAGCAGTGAACAGCTGTGAAATAAGACGACAGTGTAACTAGACTTCAGGCTTAGAGGAGCAGAGCACCTCACTACCCCTTAGAAACTAAATTTCTAAGAAATTGCTAATCTCAACAGGTATCACAAACCTGACCAAGAAGAGATGTCATTATGTGGTTGCATTTCTATGTGGAAGAGTTGAAAAGCCAGAACTGTATTTAATAGTCCTTTTCAAAGAGAGTTTAAGTCAGCTACAAATTTGATATGAAACCGAAATGCTGTGTTCTGGTTTGTTTTCTGAGTGTCTGTAAATGTTGAACTTCTGAGTGATTTTAAAAAACAGTGGTGAAATCCATTGGTGAAAACTTGTTTTTTGCAACAGTTTCAGTGAAGCAGTGCTTCAAGGGCAGTGAGGTTATGGCATATTTTCTGATGAATTAATGAAAACATTGAGCTGGATTTTCCACAAATGCCAAATCCTCCTGACATTCTGGATGACCTGAGCATTATCTTCTGTTTTGGAAAACAAAAAAAAGCAGTCAGTTTTGAAAGTTTTGCCTGTTCCTCCTATAGTTTCTCAAAACATCACTCCCTTTAAGGTGATATTCCTGAAGTGTATATTGAGAGAAACACTACTCTGGCCTGAGCATCCCTACTTTCTCATGAAATCAGTACCACTTGTTAATTGCACTTCTCATTTCTGAAAAGCTCAAGTCATAAATCTTTCTGACATCTCTGTTCATTCTCTTAATTACACTGGATAGTGCTGATGAACAAAGCAAGCTTTTTTTTTTTGCTAAATTGTTTATCTGAAAAGGCCTGTGAGGGGAACTGTGTAGCTGGGTAGATAAAGCCCCTAACGCTGCATTAACATATAGTGGAAAAAGAAAGAAATAGGAGCTGCCATAAAGTACAGACTACAAGACACACTTTGCATTAGCATTTCTGAGCTGAAGGAATGGGCTATCAGGATTTAGGTGGCATAATATTCTGTGTTCTATTAAAAAAAAGCGCATCATTATCTTCAGAGAACACTTAATATAAATCCTTCCTACAGATTCCCTGCAGGAATAAGGTGGCCTAGCTAACAAAACCTTGATTTACTCAGTAAAACATACTCCTTTTTCCTTTAAAAAGCAGACAGGACACCTACTTCTGCCATCTCCATAGCTCACCTGCCACTGCACCAGTATTCCTTTATATCCAAGGAGTACCTGGGTGCTACCCAGTGTCCTTACATACAATGGTCTCCTTTCACACGCCTTGCTTAAAAGAGCAAACAAGCAATTGCTAAACACACAGAAACTTCTACCAACTCCTTCAGACACACCATTTCCCCCTCAACTAAGATTTTCACATAATGCCTGTGAGCAAGCACATGAAGGAAGACAAGACAAGAGCAGGATTTGCTGCCTTAGCTCTTTCCTGCACAGTCTTGCAGGAGAGAAAAATCAGGGTCCTCACAACCTGTAGCCTGTAAAACCTATGTCCAAACGACTGGAGCTGTTGCCCTAATATACTTCTGGTTCTCATTTATCAGTCCCGCCTCATGAAAAAGCTGTGCCATAGACATATGTTCATCTCATTCTTTTCATGTTGTGACCAGAATCACGAGCACCCCTCAATATCCATTAAACACCCTTGGTTTGGAGCACATCACACCTGGTGCAATCCAGTATATCTTCTGAATCTGGTGGAGAGCTCCCAATTGCAATGCACATCAAGGACAGCCCTTGGGGTCATGGAAAATATTGTATTTAAAGACTGAGTAGGTCTAATTTTTCAGCATCCCAGTGGGTGCTGAGCCACTGACAAATTCCAGCCCTAAATTAGGCATGCCATGAGCCCTGCTGGGGTCAGGGAGACTGTTTAGCTGAGCAAAGCTTACGCACAAGAACTGCAACTGAACCTCCTGCTAATTGCAATGAGAGCAGGCTTGGCCCCAAGGAAGGGATGCACCAAAAGCATTGAAGAGTATTCTCAGGGCAGGAATTGTGTCCTTGTATGAATTTACCTGTAGAGTACACTCCATATATAGATACATAATATAACTGAGTGATTCAGAAACACTGATGGCACCCAGACAATATCCTTAGCCAGCATGCTGGGTGATATCTGATTACTTTGCTATATCCAGGCTGCTGTTTTACAGCCCTCCTTCCATCCTTCAACCCAGCATCTTACATTAGCACAACAGTTATTCTAAAGAAGACTTTCCACTGACTATGCATCAGAAACATACTTTGTGAAAGAAATTGTGGTGCTGTTTCTGACATAGTGATCAGAAACCCAACAGGAAGAGAAATGCAATTTCTATAAGAAAACACATTGCAATGTAGAGAGCTGGCAAGTTATGGTCTGTATTTATAAGAGGAGATGGCAAGTAACTGCATGTAACATGTATTGCTTTGCACTGAGAGCGGATTACACTATGAAACAATCCCCATTTTTTCTCAAAACAATTATGTGTCAGGTAAGACAGCAGCCTGTCTTAATGCAGTCCAAACCCAGCCCCTCTGATATGAAAGGTGAAGATGTCTAAACCTAGTTTATAAGTGATATCTTTGTAATTAGGATTAAAAAGCATCCTGAGTATTAATCCTGCATTCTTCAACAGGTTTAAAAGGAAAGAAAATAAAACATAGCCAAAAATCTGAACCCACCAATATTAATGCCAGGATGGCTACAAAATTGCTTTCTATGCAACTGTGGTAATTCAAATTCATACTCAAGAAGGAACATGAATTGTTGGATACTTTGGGACAACACTTGCCTAGCTCCCTTCAAAAACTGCTTATGCTATTACATTTTTTATTCCCAGTGCTGTGCTTGGATGATGGCACCATATATTAGCTCGTTTCTGCAGAAAAGATCTATATAAAGTTCTTGAATGACACCTCTCCAGCACATGAATCTCACATCTTGTCCTGTGGGCAAGACATCTGTACAATACATAACCCTCTTTGAATTTATCAGACCTCAAGGAAGATTGTTAATTTCCATTGCCCCCCTAAATACCCAGACCTACTTTCCTTTAAAATCTTCAATCTTTGCATCCCTTCCCACCACCTCATACACCACAGCTTCTATAATCATCACCTTATGTAAGAGACCCAGAACTGGGAGCAGTTATTTATTGGTGTTTGCGTGCCCTCACTTTCTCCCCAGAGAGCACTAAAATAACCTAACCCCCATTTGATGCACATGGGCCATTGCATATCTTTGTGCCCAGTTTCCCTAAGGGGAGGGATGCTGGGGAGAGAGAAAACAGGTTCACGCTGTTAGTACCGTGGTGTCTATGCTCCAGTCTCTGCTCATGGCAAAGGTCTCGTGTGGCACAGCAGATGATGGAGTAGCCTGCTCTGCTCCCCCCCTGGGTTTTGGATGAAGGGTGAGATGCATTCAAGAAAGCAGCAGGGAGCATCCTCAGCCCCAGAGCCACTGCACTGCGCAAGTGTGTGCACAGCTGGAGAGCTGAGCTGCCTCCCAACTTCTCCCCAGGAGCTCCTTCATGTCTTTCATCGTTTTCCTGTTTATTTTCAGGTGGCTCTTTTGCAGCGTTGTCACTCAGCTGGTTTCTAACTGACCTGGCAGGTTTTTACTGCTCTCTTCCTGCTTGCTGGCAGAACAAAATAGTCTGGGGGATTTATGTGCCTCAGCTCCTGCACAGGAGCTGTGAGCAAAGCCTTCTCCTGAGGAGAGGAAGTTTTTGCTGACAGATGCCTCTGTTTGAAGTGTCCATGTGTATTTAGGCCCTGATCCATCAGGGCACTGGAGCACACACTCAGCCCTAGGGACATCCATATTGCTGTCACTAGGCTATGTTAAGTAAGGTAGGTATTTAAGTCTTCCATGGGCTTAAAGCTTTGGTTTATTGTCCTGGCAGCTCATGCAGTCATTATGTAGCCTGCAGTTCTCTAGGTTGATGATTTACAGAGCAACTAAAAAAAAAAGTAAGCAGCATGCACATATTTCTGCAGGGAGAAAACACAGAAAAATTTGTTTGATCCATTCTAAGGAAGGGCTTTTACAAGCAAACATGCAATTACCCTTTTTATTAGGCGCTTTGGTCACAAAATTTATGAACTCAGCACAATTTTCCCCCGTGTGAAACTCCAGTCATCAGGAGTTGCTCCAGGACAAGTCAGTAGCACATACAGGGTGCTGGGGCTAACAGCAGCCTTGTAGGAATAGGTATGTTCTCCAAAATTTAGTCACTGCTTCAACCTGGTCCATGCCTTGACCATTTGGCTCATGCCAAGCTCTCTCTTTTGGCTGAGTTTGTTTGGTTTTTGACTCTGTCATAAGAAGTGACTTTGTGGGAAGCAGAGGAGAACTAGTGTTATTCCAGAAGGCTAGCAGGCTTTCTGAAGAGGCCAGAAAAGTCTGACAACAAAAGTCTGGGTTGCAAACAATGCTTGTTTTTAAAACAAGAAAAAGTTTGGGTTTACTGTGGAGAAATCTCAAGTTATTATCAATGAGCTTACTTGTGGTGCAGACTAAGCACCCTAGTTTGAGCTTTGTGTTACTGGTAGCCTCTATCAGCATTATCCTTTGAGCAAACCAGTTCTTCAGTGAACCGCTGTAGCTTGGTGCCCTTGAAAGTCAATCATCCTTGCCTCTTGCCAGAGCACCTTCTTTCTGTTTCTCCCCCATTTCTGCAGAAGTGAACTCCAAAGACTGTACAAACCAAATGAAAAGATCTCATTTTTATAACTTTCCAGCCAGGCAAAATTAGTTTTGCTGATAAGGGAAATCCGCTTGTTTGCTGGAAGAGAGACGGGAAGCAGCCGTGCCAGCTCGGGGTATCGTATGCAGCCAGGACTGGAAATAGCAGCACTCAGCCTCAGAGTTCATCAGCAAGCCACTTCTTCAATAAAATAACCCAAACAATTTCCTGTTGCTTCCATAATTGCCTCTCTCAGAAATCTTCACCTCCCCCTTTGGCTTGAGAAGCAGTAGTGCAAACCCTTTTTGCTCCTCTTCATAAACTACCTTGCTTTGACTGACAGGGTTGGAAACTCGCCTCAGCTTTTTGCTAAACATGAACTTAGGCTTCTTGATTTGCTCCTCTTTCACAGTGGTGGTATATAGCAATAATCAGTAAATACAGACCCTTACATTTGAAATGTAAAGCTACCTGGTGTCGTCATCACAGAATCTGTGTTATTATGATGCTGGGGTTTCACCTGACCTTTAGAAATCAGCAGATTCAATTACTTGTAGCATTTGCTGAAGATCCTCCAGGGATCTCTCTATAAATTATACTGTATTCTACAAATAGCTATGACAACACTAATCAGCAAATTAAATGACAGCGATCATTCCTGCAGAGATACTTAAACATCTGATTGAGCTGGTACATTGGACCTTCACAGCCTACAACTCCACTCTGCAAGAGATACTGCTCTCATGCATAGGAAATGCTGACCTTGCAAGCAAGGACCTGTAGGTTATTTACAATGTCTGATAAAAGAAGAGAGAAAAAGGCTGATGCCTCCAAGCAAATGCTAATGGACATTGATGGATGGTGACTCCAGTCCCTTCATTAATATTTTGCTCTGCTGTTGCCACCCATTCAGCTTCACACAATTATTTCCAAACTGACCAGGGATAGAGGTAGGAGAACCATCACTGTCCCAGCACCAAGATGCTGCCTCCCTCCAAGCACTCCTTGCTAGATTGACCTCGTCCTGGAGGTACACTCAGCCTTCTCAATGGCCATTTTGCAGTGGATGGGAACCAGACCTTGTCCCATCTCCACCCTCATTACCCTGTTAAGTTGCACTGAGTCTTGTTAAAACCCTTCACCATCGGCCAGCTGCTGCTGGAGCTGTGCCCCATGCATTACCTGCACAGAGCAAATAAACATTTGTCAGGAAGGGCACGATACAGATGGGTAAGACTGTTGAGTGCAAAAGGCCTTCTACAGGTCCTGGAGCAAAGGAGACCATGGTTGGGATCAGGCTTGTAAACCTTTGGCAAAGAGAAGTGTAGAGGAACCCAAGGGCTTGGCTCTGCTGGGAAGGTCAACCAAATGAGCACTGAGACATGTCCTGTACTCACAGGCATTGTCACCTTCATTTGTCCCCCTCCTCAAACCTTTCCTTAGAAGCTGTTGCTGCAGGAGGTGGGGGCAGCGTGGAGCTGCGAGGTGCTATCACATCCTCTACCACAAGCTGTTATTTTGACAGCTCTATTACAACACTCATAGAAATAACTCCTGGGAAGTGTAAAGCACTGTAAAAAAAGTCAGGGAAATCATCTGTCCTGCAATATGCCAGCTTTCACTGGGGAAGAGGACTACATGCCAGTGAGAAAACACGCAATGGTTTCTTTCTTTGGCCTTTTTTTTTTGGACATAGCTGGTTATTGTTCACTTGAAAACCACCATTTCTTCTCTTACTTCCATCTGGTTAATCCATCTGATGTTTATTTCATAGCAACCCTCTCCCCCAGAGATAAATTCATTTTTCATATGAGCAGGAAGACCTCAGCCTGAGCTGAGGGGAGGGGATGAACAGCCCTTTCCTGAGCTGCCTTTCTTAGGAAAAAACAGCCAAAAGCAGCTCATCCCAGGAGTCACTAGCTATGCTCAGAGTTGATGTTTCAACTCTGCACTCACATCCAATGGGAGATACCCCCCTCATTTCCTACCCCCAGTACCAAGTCCTGGCGTGCTGATGCATGCTGTGCAGATCCAGGACTTAGGGGAGGAGTTCTGCAAATACAGCAGCCTTTCTTGGTTTAACAGTGTTACATCCTGTATAGACCAAGACTTCTCTCACACAAAAACACAGCAGCCCTCAAAGGCACATGATTCCATCTGGGGCAGCCTCTGCAACAACAGATAGAGCCACATACTTGGCCTGGCACATGGCTGGCAGCAAGGCAGCCCTGCTGGGACCCAAACCATGCGTTCCCACTGCTCTGCTCCACTGGGAGCCTGCAGCATCACCTGGAGAGGTCAGTCACCAGAAAAGCTCCTTGCCACACACACCTTTGAGTGATGGAGATGCATTTTCATAATCCAGCAACATGCTGGGAATGGATATACCCAATCACTCCAACACCAAAAATTCAGCATTTGCTTTCATTTCCTTTCTCCTAAGCTGCACACAGCACTTGGTAGCAACACCATCTGATAACCAAACACAAACAAACCTGCTCATTTGTATTGCCTCTGGCATTCTACAGAGACATATACACAGTTTTCTCTTATTTACCAGTCCTCCCACCTTGGGGAAGGAAAGCAGCAGGAGTACTGATGGAGGAGCTCCAGTCACATTCCCTTCCAGGGTCTGGTGGCATTTGCGCAACAGTGATGGTTTGTAAAGCAAAACAAACGGCTTGTAAGGCAACTGTGTTACACAGCCCTACCCAGAAGAAATGTCTGTCAAGTATTCCAGGAATTCACTGGGACTTTGATACATTTTTGTTTCACAAAAAGTATCCCTGCAAAGTTTCGATTTCATCCCTCATCATTGCCAATTCGTCTCCCAGCTGAAGTGCCTTTTCTCTTAGGGAATACACTGCAAATTGGTGCTGCACTCTGGCAGTCAAGGGATGCTCAATCAACATCCCCCCCTCTATCAAAAGAACGCATTTGAGGGCTTCACTCTGCACCTGACACTTCTTATGAAGGGGCCCTTAGAGTAAAGAGGAAAGTTTTCAACCAAAGGAGCAAGACTTGAGTACTGCTGGCAGGAGGTGCTGTCACTAGCAGATTAGAGAAGCTTTAACTACTGCACAGACTGACATACCCAAATCTTTTTTCTGCTTACTAACCAATGGCATCATCACACTCTTCCACAGGAGATCAGACTGCACAGACTCAACTATGAGCAGTAACACTGCAGCCCTCTTTAGCAGATTTGCATGCCAACACAAGTTGATTTCAATAAGAAACAAAACATTCATTCATTTTTGCTCTTGTGTACTCACTCACAAGAAGCTGGAGATACATCTCTGTGGTGTTGGTACCCAGGCTGCAGATCCAGGAACTTTCCTGGTGTGACAGACTAAATGATGGCCACTGCAAAACAACCCAACCACTCCTTAAGCTAGCAAGCATGCTCTGGCTTTATCTACACCCATCTGGAGCTGATAAGGATCAGTCCCTCCACCCCATCCCTGCTGTAACTCATCAGGATAAGCTCACTCTCCCATCTCCCGTGCCACCTGGCCTCAGAAGCTGCCTGTAGATGTTTCTTGGCTCTTGCCTGATTAACATGTGTCTCCCCATTGCCCTCATCCTGCTGCTTGCTCCCCCTGGTGTTCCCATTCACACTGGTCTTAATGCTTCTACTGCCACATCGACAAGGGTGCCCCAGAACTGCCAGCAGCTTCATCCCATGGCAGAGCCTGTGCTTTGGCAGAGACCTGCACCTTGTTTCTGTTGTCTTGTGCTGTTGTGTGGTGGTCCAAGGGCCTTTGCAGCCTGTTAAAGGAATGGATATATGTTGCATAGGTAGAAGATTGGGATTTGCCATTAAAACAGGTCTGGTAATAGAGCTCTGTGCCCACTTTTGAGCCCATGTTGTACAGTTGAGGAAGTTGTACACTGCCTTCTTTGCAATGCCATCATTCTTTCACCTCTAACAACACCCTTCCAAGTGCTGAAGCCAACCCCAGCTGGTGACACCATCACCATATTACCATCACTATATTGAAGTGCTTCCAGTGTTTTAGGGTGCCAAAAAGTGGCAGTTACTTTCTCAAAGTTTAATTCTTCAAACTACATATGTACCTGCTAGTAAACTCTAATTCCTTGCTTTCCAAACTTGCTTTCTTTGGAACTCTACAGAGTTACAGTTTTGCTAAGGAGCATGCTCAGCCTCTGTACTCCTCACAGGACAGCTCAGTGCTTAAACCCTGCAGGGAGCCTCAGGGGAAGTCTGGCTTTGCCTCTTTGGGAGAGGTGTCCAAGCCCAGAGGTTGGTGTTTAGAGTCCCTGAGAGGAAAGGATTTCATCCAAGCCCTGCAGAGTACTGCAATACACTTTCTGTCCATCAGGAGGGTGATGTAATCTTGCTTGCACGGGATGGTACTAGTAGCATTGTTAAACTGGTGCAGTTATCCTTGCACATGGGTTTGGACTGTGGCAAGAGAAATTGCTTTTGTTGAAGAGCAGCAGCTCTGCTCAGCCCAGAGACACATCAGAAACTGCAGCAAGTTGAGAACATTTCTAACTCTATGCTCAGTCTTCAACCACCTTGGTGTAGTTTGCCAAGGAGGCTCACAGTCCCACAGAAACGGCCTTTTCCTCTCGCTTGCCTTTTTTGTTCACATATTTTTAAGGGAGCCCTTAGTCCACTGGGGCCACAGGCTTAGTTAAGGCTTTGTGGGAGGCTCGTTGTACAATATTAATATAGTAAAAGCTACAAATAAAGCCTTTTGCTTTCTTCCCTCCCCACCCCTTCCTGTGTCCTCTGCCGTGGGTACCGTGGCATCATTTTTGAATGTTTATACAGCACCTCTTGCATCTGGGAATCGTTACAGGCAAAATCAAGACAGGACAGATATTTTATCCATGGAACACCAAGAAGAATTTCATTTGTGAGGAGCTGGAGTAATTAAAAGCAATTTTTCGCATGTTTTGGGTGAGGGATGCTGACTTCAGTCAGGGCATGAGCTGTGCAAAGTGCTTATTTTTATAGTTTTGACGTAAATCATGGAATGTTTTCATTCTTAATTTGGAACACTTGCCCCAAATGTTCCCAGTCTCTGTAGATAAGTCCAGGCTTTCTTCCTCGTGATGTGCATCCATACACACTAAAGTCCCAGGCTTGGCTGCCAGAGTCATTCAGCTGGACTGAACACAGGACCGAGGCATCTTTCAGAAGTGGTAACTTGCAGCTGTTTTGATAGACCACTGATCCCAGGTGAGATGCACAATTTTGCATCTAAAAATCTCTCTTCTTCTCTGCAGAAGTGCCACGGGTCATTTGCCTAACAAAACAAACCCAACTTCCTCCCCCAAACCCAGCACATACGCAAACATAATTTCCTTGATTATATTTTTCTCTGGGGATGTTTAAACTGTCAGCTTTGCTGAGCTACGTTCTCTCTTCTCATTCTTTCTCATGGGAGATGTCCTGTCACGGGGGGCTCATTGCTAACTTACATTTTTAAATTTTCCAGAGGAGTTAATGATGGTGCACATACAAAAGACTTGCAAAATTGCTCTCCTTTGAAATGGCCAAACACTATCAATAGCTCCTGGAGCTGCTGCTGTTCAGCTTTGACAATTAGTTCCAAAAAGAGTCAATGCAAGGGAGGTTCTTCTCCCTCTCTACTCTGCCCTGCTGAGGCCTCATCTGGAGTAGTATCCAGTTCTGGGCTCCTCAGCTCAAGAGGGACAGGGAACTGCTGGAGAGAGTCCAGCACAGGGCCACCAAGATGATCAAGGGTATAGAACATCTTTCATACGAGGAAAGGCTGCGGGACCTGGGGCTGTTTAGTCTGGAGAAGAGGAGACTGAGGGGAGATCTTATTAACATTTATCAATATCTAAAGGGTGGGTGTCAGGAGGTTGGGACATCCCTCTTTTCTATAGTAGATAGCAACAGGACAAGGGGTAATAGGATGAAGCTGGAACACAAAAAGTTCCACTTAAACATAAGAAGAAACTATTTCCCTGTTGAGGTGAGGGAGCCCTGGCACAGGCTGCCCAGAGGGGGTGTGGAGGCTCCTTCCTTGGAGGGCTTCAAGACCCTCCTTGACATGTTCCTATGCGACCTGATCTAGGTGACCCTGCTTCTGCAGGGGGGTTGGACTAGATGATCTCTAAAGGTCCCTTCCAACCCCTACCATTCTATGATTCTATGATTCTAAGAAACCCTTTTGATCTAAGGATAATATGGATATATCATTTTTCAGGTCAAGTCTTCATGGGCACATGATAGTTGGTTCATAGACATTGAGCTTCATTTCAAATCAACCCATGTTATTGGGATCATTTAGTGTTGATCAAGAGGGTTTCTGCATTTCCAGTTGTATCTTCCCTTTTCTGTGGAACATCCTCCTTTGCCATCAACAATAAACTCTTGTTATTATCTCAAACCTCTAGAAGCAAACATGGGAAAAGCAGAAGCTTTTCTTTTGCTTTAATCCAACAAATTGACCAGGAATCAGTTATTGTAAGGGGGAGCTGTAAACCCACAGGGCCTGTCATGTATGGATACAGGTCAGTCTCAGTTGTCAGTCTGTGCAGCCACCCACAGTCAGAAGTAAAGGCGCAAGATCACCACCAACACCCTCATGTTGAAACTTAGGCTCGGTATTCAACATCCACGACAATCCATCAGTTAAATCCATCCACTGAAATCCAACTCTCAAACACTTTAAATGATTAATAATGAAAAGCTGGCTATTTAGGAATGTGACATGGAAAAGCAGCTGAAACAAGGGACTTTGCACAATTTGTATTACTGCCTTTTCATCAGTTACAATAAAGAGGATGGTGCAATCACTACTTCATCAGTTAATCAACATGCTGCTGCTTGATTTTTTTCCTAACATGTGACAGATGTATCTTTCTGGCATTAAGAAGGGTCTTGGCAAGCCTGTCCCTAAATGGTGTGTTGATGCCTATGCTTCTTACCTTACAAGTCTCCTGTAGGGAAAGCATAGATTTAGCCCAAATCCAGCCACTGCCACAGTGAGTACATGGCTGTCCGTGCCTGCATAGACTTCAGCTGCAATCAAAGCCACAGTATGGCTCCCAGGGAAAGCTGCCTGGTAAATTCGTGTGATTTGTTGTGAGGTGAGTCCTCCTCCTGCTGTAACGAGTGGCAGATCACAATTGTGCCAGGGGAATCAGGATCAGGCCCTGTTGGCTGGTGCCTGTATTTCTGATGTGGTAAGGAGTAGTAGCCAGACATGATAGCTCAAAATGATTGAATTTAAACATCCTCCATCCCTTCCCTCCCCCTTAATATAAATACTGTGTGTTTTTACTCAATTGTCTGTCTTCTACAGCTCCTTGTGTTAGTGGTTTTGCAGCCTTCACTGATTGAGAGTCACTAACTCTGAATTTACTGCACATGTTATGATGTTTATCAGGTTTTTGGAAGTATCACCTCCTAGAGTCATGTGAAAACAGTTTCCATTTCACAGCTCTGAAAGGATCCCACCTCAGCTGCTTGCCAAGGAAGGTGCAAGAATACAACCAGTAACTGCCGTAAGCAACAGTAATATTACTGGGGATAATTCTCATAATTACAATTAAAATGATTTCCTTATTTCAATAAAGCTTCCTGAATATCCCAATTTAATTTTTGAGTGGGTGGCAGTACTGAGGGATAAACCAACTCCAGCCCTGCTTGATGCTGTCGGTCCATCACTCCACACGCTACATTGATTTACACCATACTGACTGACTTACATCCTTACAAACCTGGCCCCAATTCCAAGGACTGTTATAAAAAATTAATTGGAGTGGCTGATTCTGAGTGCTGATCCTCCAGCTCTTGCATTTCTCCAGGCGTTTGTGCCATCTGCATCCATGATGCTGCTGGGTCGCTGAAAGACAACGTGGTTTGGACCAGGTCCACCTCTTGGCTTGGAGTGAGCACAATATTACTTTCATTCCACTAGCTGAAGGAGGCAGATCTGGTGGCAATTTAAGGATCATACATTATCATAGCCTACGGAAAGAATAATTTAGGCCCTTGAGTCTTTCTCAGATCTCTCAGCAAAATCAGACATCTAAAGGAAAATCAAGTTCTTTGAAAAGGCATAGGGATGAGTAATGCACCCAGGAGAACTTGGGGTCCAGACATGAAGGGATTAGCACGATCCACCAGCATGGTTTTGTCATCTGAGGCAGACTCAGACACATACTTCATGTCTCCTTGTTTCATAACATCCATCTGGATGTGAAAATGAGGGAAGACGGGAGCGTGTTTCACGGCTCTGGTTTGTCTTCTCCTGGGTAACACATCACTTTTGGCTTTTGCAGAGGGCTGCAGGATGCAGCAAAAACACTGTGAGCTTGCACCACTCCTGTTTCTTCCCCATACACATTGCTGTAGACTGCAACAGCCCTTTGTACCTGTATCTCTGAAAAAGGTGAAATAACACTTGACCCAATATGACCACAATTGTCCAAAATGCTTGTATGCTGGGGTGGAGCCCATTGCTCTGTTGGGCAGTGGTCAAGCAATGTTTAAACACCCAGGGCTTCTCCGGGATCTTGTTGCATTCATGCAAGAAGTCACTAAGATGCCTTTGCTGCTTCTGCCATTTGCCTTCTGGTAATGCTAGGATAACCTCCCACTCTCCAAAAAACACCACAAAAGCTGCCTGATAATTGCTGTAAGTGGGACAATTTCCACGGGAGATGGAGGGATCTATCTGCAGTTCCCTAAGGATGTGGCAATGGGCAGTCACTGTGACCTAAGCCAAATCTAAGATGATCTAGTGATTAAAGCATAGAATATCCTCCCTCCCCTCCAAAAATGAGCAATACCACCCTGAATTCACGTGAACACAGAGTTTCCAGCCCAGCTCCCTCCCAGAACATTTGATGGTTCATTTAAAAAAAAAGAGAGAGAGAAAGCAGAGCAGAGAGTTCCCTGGTGGGCTGTAAGACCTCCAAAGGGCTTTTGGCAGCATCTGGAGATATTATTAAGTTTTCAGCCTAGGTATGTGTAGTACAATAATTAGTTCCCCTGAAGAGACCCCGAGTAATTGATGGAATTTTCTGGTGTCTATTCTGAAAGTGCAAAACGGCTCTTCATAAAAAACAGGATTGGGTTTTTCACTCTATATTCCAGATAGGCTAAAAATCATTATTAATAGCTGACTAGAAAATTCTAACACTTCAAGAAGTTTGTAGCATGATGAGCTCACAATGCTACACACTAATTGCTGTGGAGCTAACGAGGAGAGCAAGAGCGTGAGGTGCGGAGCTGATGCTGTGCTGATGCTCCTTAGGTGCCCTTACCTATCAGCAGGTGGACATGCACTGGTGGAGAGACCAAAGATGCCTCAATAAACATGGCAGAGCCATGAGTCCCTGTGCCTGGCCAGAGGGATGGCTGGCTGTGGGTGCCTGAGGTCCTGCTGAGACTCAGCAACAAGCCTCAAGAAGGAAGAAGGTGGGGTGCTTTGTGCACCTGGAGATGGTTTGAATCCCCCTTGACCTGTAAGTTGGATTAGACAGGCTGCTCAAGAAATAAGCTTGTGTTTCTTTAAGAAATATCAAAGGAATCACCTTCTGAAACAAAAAGTTTTAAGCATTATTTTGTAAAGCTGGTTCTTCTGGTGCTGCTCCAAACTGCTCAGAAAACAAGTAAATGGGAAAGAAATAGGACAGGCACTGAACATTGGCATTGCAAATACATCACATTGAACATCCTGCAGGGTGCCCTGAGGCCCCTGGGTCTGCCCACCCCTGCTTGAAGGTTGTCCTCAGTCAGGACAATGAGGCTGCCCTTGCCTCCTCCAGCCTGGGTCCCTGCCCTCTGAGGCTGCTGCAGAGCGCCAGGTAGTGCCAATGGATGGGGAAGGCTGAGGACAAAGAAAGCGTGACCCAGGCAGAGAGCAGAAACCTGCTGGAGGAATCGGTTTGGGTTTGCCAAAGAAGGAGCTCCTCCTCACTTTGCATGCAGGTCCCATGCTGGTTTTCATACAACTACTTTTTAAGGTAGTGCTATATATAGTCAAATAGTACTTTGCTGCAACTATCTCAGTGCTTGTAAGTGATTGTAATACATGTAAGAAAATACTCGGCTATATTAACTCCACGAAGCAAGATAATGATGCATCAAATTCATCTTAACGTGTAGTGAAGCAGGTCCAGTTCAAGCCAAAGATTTTTAGCACTATGTGTACCATCTGCAAATGCCTGTCCCTGTGCCCTGGCACCCCTGAGCCACAGCACATCATGATCCTGGTTTGCAGGCAGGGATCTGCAGCAGCCCCAAAAGAGATGAGAAAAGCAGAGACAGATCATTTTTTTCTCATTAGTTACTTTGACACAAGAAAGTTATCCCAGCAACCTAATCTGTCTCTGGGCAGAAGGAACAGGAATGTGTGAAGTCAAATATGAGTTTTAAATGTTTGTGACAGAAAACAGTTGCATTTCATGGAAAGCTGCAGTGCAAAAGGAAAGCATGTGCCCAAAGCTGGATTTCCTCAGGGAAAGCAGAGCAATTATTTTGTTGCTATCAGGGCAATACCAGGGTGTTTTCTTCCTGTTTCTAGGACTCTAATAAAATTAAGAGAGCTAATAGCAGCAAGATGTAGGAGGCACTCACTGGTGAATGCTCCAGCATCACTCCGTGGGTGATACAAACCCAGGTGAAACAGGACAACGTGTGCCACTGACTCCAGCTCTGCACCATCCTCAGCCCCACTGTAGGAAAACACCTTCTGGGGAGCAGGAAAAGAGCTTTCCCCTTTCCTCCCTCTCCAGCTGGGCTTGGCAGCTGCCTGCAGGTTTCTAAGCAAGGCACAGAAGGCAGCAATGGCGTGAAGGGGCCCCTCTGGCCTCTTCCAGCCCATAAATCTTGGCAGCTAACAACCTTGCTGATGGTCAGGCTTAATGATCAGAGGGAGCATTTTGCAGCAGCAAAGTGAAAGCAGAGCATAATCTATTTCCTGAAGGGAACGCAGGCTGTTTGCTACTGCTACAACTCCTTTCTAATCAGGAGAGGCTTTTCCCCTAGGTGGAGAGAGAAGCTTGAGGAACCAAGTTCTCCCCTGAGATCAGCGTACCCTTGGCTGGTACTCACTCTGCAGCTGCCTCCTCCTCCTCCTTGCTGGTGCTCTGTCTCCAGCTGTTCCTCCTGGGCTGACAGGCAGCACTTGATGAGTCAAAGAGCCTTAGTACAGTCTTTGCAGCTTGGGTTAGCTTCCAGCCAGGGAGTTCATCCTTTCTGCCCAGCTGGTGGCAAGCTGTAAGACAGCTTGGGTTGTGTTTCCTTATTTATTGCTGAGGGCTCCTGGGATGCCACACTCCTACTGATTTACACCCTTGGGGACAGGCGGCTTGCTTTCTGAGACATGCCCTGGGGCTGAACTGCAGAGACCATACTCAGGGTTACTTTACTGACCCTGGCAATTAAGAGACCATTACAAAGCCTTTCCAAAGGAAGTCACAGTCTCTTTGGGTGATCACATGGAAGAGTGTCCTGCTGAGGGAAAAAAGCCCCTCCAAGAGAAGAACATTGTGATAAGATTCATGGGCCTTAAAGGCCAGGAGACACTGTGAGATCATCTGATATGGCTTGTCTATCTCAGTACTCTCTGCTGCATCCACACTGGCCACACAGCACAATTAACATGATGTGGCACCATCCTAAATAGTGCATCATCCACGTCTGTGATATCATCTCTGATATGCTTACACAGAAAGGAAGAAAATAAAGAAGATTGTTCTCTAACTTGCTTGCCTCCAGCTTCTGTCAGCTGGTGTTATGCCTTTCTACCAGTCTCCAGTGGTTTCTTTGTGAAGCCCAGCTTTCTGCCATCAGTCTGTGGCAGCATGGAGCCAGCTTTTCTCTGCACCTTCCTGAAAATTCTGGTACAAAACCTGGATGGAGTATTGCACACCTGCAACCTCTTTCCCAGCTGCCATGCTCACAGCTCCTGCCATAGGTAGATTAGATCGATACAGTCACACATCCACTAAACTTTATCTTGCCCACGAAGAGAACAAAGTTCTATTCCCCCACCATTTCTCTTTTTAAATGATTTGATCCCCATTACACAGACTGCAGTCACTTACTTGAACCAGCCAATTATCCCACTGCAGCTCAGTAACACTAATTACGTTACAGTTCTCGGCAATGGAAGTTGCCAAGCTGTCCTGCTCTTTAGCCAGGCTTCCTACATTGATGCAGCAGCAGGTTTTACATTTCTTCCCTTCACATTTGTCAAGTTGGCTTCAATTTCTTCCTAGTTAGAGCTTGGCTCCTCCAGTGCTACTTGAAGCCCTCCTACCTTCTTCTTACAACCTTCTCAACAACCTGGATGAGGGGACAGAGCGTACCCTCAGCAAGTTCACTGATGACACCAAACTGGGAGCACTGGCTGATTCCCCAGAGGCTGTGCTGCCATTCAGCGGGATCTCGACCGGCTGGAGAGTTGGGCAGAGAGGAACCTCATGAGGTTCAAGGACAAGTGCAGAGTCCTGCATCTGGGAAAGAACAACCCCATGCACCAAGACAGGCTGGGGACTGACCTGCTGGAGAGCAGCTCTGCATTGAGAGACCTGGGAGTGCTGATTGATAATAAGCTAAATATGAGCCAGCAATGTGCCCTTGTGGCCAAGAAGCCAGTGGCATCCTGGGATGCATCAAGAAGAGTGTGGCCAGCAGGTCAAGGGAGGTTCTGCTCCCCCTCTACTCTGCCCTGCTGAGGCCTCATCTGGAGTCCTGTGTCCAGTTCTGGGCTCCTCAGCTCAAGAGGGACAGGAGAGAGGCCAGCGCAGGGCCACCAAGATGTTCAGGGGATTGGAGTGTCTTCCTTATGAGGAAAGGCTGTGGGACCTGGAGCTGTTGAGCCTGGAGGAGACTGAGGAGGAACCTCATTAACACAAGTATTTTAAAAAGTGTGTGTCAAGAGGTTGGGACATCACCTTTTTTTTTTCTGTTGTCTCAAGTGACAGGACAAGGGGTAGTGGGCACAAGTTGGAACACAAGAAGTTCCACTTGAACACAAGGAAAACCTACTTTACTGTCAGGGTGAGGGAGCCCTGGCACAGGCTGCCCAGGGAGGGTGTGGAAGCTCCTTCCTTGGAGGTTTTCAAAACCCACCTGGACATGTTCCTGTGCAACCTGATCTAGGTGGACCTGCTTTAGCAGGGGGTTGAACTGGATGATCTAAAGGTCCGTTCTAACCCCTACCATTCTGTGATTCTGTGATTGTGAATCTGGCACTGGTACTAGTTATTAAAGCACCTACTTTGAGAGCAAAATGGTCTTTGGTCACCTTCCCCAGCTGGTAGCAACAGACTCCTGCAGCTGTGGTGAGACTGGTTGTCTTCTTTTGAGGTGCTGAGGGACATGGTTTAGTGGTGGGCCTGGCAATGTTGTGTTAGTGCCTGGACTTGATGATCTTAAAGGTCTCTTTTCCAATAGAAATGATTCTATGATTCTGGCGTTTGCAGAATTCACTTGAAGCTTCAGCAACACAATGGGCTTGGTTCATGTAGCAGCTCTAGTCCCACTGCTTGGCCTCCGTGACACCATCTTCCCCTTGGTCAGTCTCCAAAGAGCTCTGTCATTACTCCCAGCCTGTCGCCCTCTCTCCTCAGCAGCCAACTCAGTCTCCCATGGCCCAAGTACAACAAGCGCTGAGGCCGTCTGCTTGGCCAGCTGAGAGAATCCTGCCTCGCCGAGCCCCACGGGAGCACGGGTTGTTTCCCAATCCTTCCCATGGCCGCCTGGCTTTTCCCTCTGTGCTCACTGTCATCATCCTCCCCTCAGCCTCCTGAAATTCTCACCACCTCGCTGCCTCCCCTCGCCTGGCTCACTGACAGGGCCTCAGCAAACCCTGCACTTCATTTCACACCCCACTGCTCTTCCTTTGGGAAAGAAACGTGCCTGTTTTCTGTCACTCCCCCTGTTTCTGTCCTAGTCTTTCTGCTCCTCCTGTCCTCACGTGCTTTCACCCTGTGCTGTGTCCTCCTCCCTCACCAGACCCCATTCCCCACACCTGAGCAGTGTGAGTCTAGCTGCCTTGGAGACTATTGATTTTAATAGGTATATCCCTCAGTATGCTGGATTAATATACCTGCCTCTCTGCTCTCCCAGAGAGAATTTCTTACATTGTAAATTAAATGGGGAAAGTCAAAAGCCTATGGAACAGATTTCCTTTGCAACGAGTGGAAGGCCCCTGCACAGGTACATTTCACAGCACATGTATAATTGCCCAGGTGATCAGTGGAGCAGCTGGAGCAGTGGAAGAGAAGTAAGGCTATTTTAAGGCAGTTTACTGGTGCAGCTGAAAATCAAGCAACAGCCATTGCCCAGGGACACACAGTTGCTTGTTCTCCTCATTGTGAGCACAGGAACCTGCACTGGCTCCTCACAGCGCTGCCCTTTCCAGGAGAAACGGGGTCAAGGCAAACTCTTTGAGGTCACTAAGGTCTTGCTTTTGAGACAACAAACAGAGAAAACAATCGTCTTGTGTTAAGAAATTTTTATTTGTCCTTTGGATCCGTCATGTAAGCACATAAAATTACAAGTGGAAGAAACATCATGCCACAAAATTGCATAGAATTTTTACAAAAAAGGTGAGTTATGCCTCTGAAACAATCATAGATCGAGGAACCGAAAAGTATGTACATGGTAACTGAAATATTTCATCCTACTCCGAAAGCAAATCATCAAGGACTAATCCATCACGGACACTATTAATACAATGTACAGGGAGCAACACTGATTTCAAAGAAAGGCAAGCAATGAGATCCCTTTAGTTATCGTTCAGTGGATGTTTAGCTAATACATGAGCATTAATTAACGTAATTATGAACATGTTAAATCTAAAATGTCTGGCCTTCAATAGAATTTTTAAAATTCTGTTTATACTGCCAAACCCAAGCTATTCTCAGTAGTGTAAAGATATCTGAAGTGCACGACCTAGTTTAATATAGACAGCTCTATTCTATACAGCAGAAAGCCCACGATACAGCATTTCCACACGTTCAACACGGAACAAGGCAAATACATAAAAGGCACAAGACTTGCACATCATAAAGACCCTTTTTTTTTCATTATCTTACTCTAGTTCAAGTAATACCAATAGCAAATGATATCAGTTTCACTGAAGTAGTCAGAGCGAGGCGAGATGTACAGGATTACACGCTACCTTACACCTGCGGGGAGTGGCACTGTACAGGTATAAAAAAATGGGAGTACAGGGAATGGTCAAATACAAACGTGCTGTAAAATGACTACAGCTGAGATTATACTGAACCCAGCCGCTCTGTTTCTTGACTTTTGAAATATAAATAAAAGGTTAATTGGTATTTGCTCGAGTTTCTCTGAAGACCCAGGTGAAGTCCTGGCTCCGCGGAAATCCGTCGCGCTGAAATTCAAAGGAGCTAACGTATTACTGCAAAGCCTGCGCTGTGCAACCGTGTCTACAATGCAAGTGTCTTCAGTTTCACCCTGAACACTGCTGTCAGTTCATCCCTTTCATAATTTAGACTCTACGTCGTTTTTGCTTTATAAAATGCAGCATTACTTCCCGACTCTCTACGTTTTTGACGAGTGATTCAGATTGAGTTCAAAGTGCAAAACAAGGATTAACAGAGGATTCACCTTTCCTAGCGCTCAGATGAAAGTTGGTTTTGAATTCCATGTTCACTAACCTTGCCATCATAACCAGGATACCTTAATCCAAGATATCATTTCCAAACAATGTGCAATTTTTCTTCCGTTCTGCTCTACGCTTAAAAAGGAAACATCAAAATACTGTTTGTTGTCCAAGATTTGAACTTATATATACACACACCATTATTTAACCGAAAACTTAAGCTCAACTTGTACTTTATTGCTTAAATTTAAATAAAATAAGTTACTTTAGAGTCCTGAAATCCTGAGGGAATGGAAGGAAAGTAACTTAACTGTTGCTCTGTACTGCAATGCCTCCCTCGGCAATTGGCTGCTGTCTCCGATTGCCTTCTGACAGGGAGCAAGGCCCCGACCTCACAAGCCTGTGTGTGCAGGTTACTCCCTAGCCCAGCTGCACCACGCCAGGGGGGCAGGGAAATGCGGGTCTGCAGGACTGAGCCTCTCAAGGCAAATCTCTGTCTTTGGAGCTGGTTCATCCTTCGCCCTAAGCCGCTTCTTCCCCACAGGGCTGAGGGCAAGGCCTTCAGCAGTGTGCATTGGCTTGGGTACAGGTCAGAATCCCTCTGTAACGCTTCATAATCTCTATTTCTGTTAGCATGGGAATCCAGAGAACAGCATTTCTCTACCTTTTCAAATACCTTGACTTGCACAAAGCCTCTCTGTCGTCCGATGCAAATGTCACAAGAGGTGCTGTTAGTTCCCTCACGCAGACCGCACGGGACGCTAACTTTGACTGTTCTCATTTTAAGAGGTCAGTTAAATGGATTCATACACATTTTTAAGTAAGAGTGATGGGGTTTTTTTATATTTTGCTTTTAAATTTCAGACCTTAGTAAAACTGAACATCAATCTTAAAAATAATGGAAGATTCTGTTAAATTTCAAACACTGTAGTCCTAAACATTTCATAATCCTATCAAATTCAGTAAGCTTAAAATATGATACTTAAAATCAATACTTTTGAGTCTGCAAAATATATATCAAATTTATATTCTAAAACTACTTTGATTTACAACACCAACACCACAAAAAAGAATTTTACGATTCAATGCCTATTTTCTAGCAGTATAACCCAGATGGTAGCTTTCACAAAGACCCTCTCTACTCATGTATCCCTGAAACGTTTCGTTTGGCTGAGAGACCACGCCGACTTCAAATAGAAACATGCTGTGTGCGTATATAGACAGATGTGTGCACACCTAGCGCTCTCTCTATATATATATATACAAACACATATGCACTCACACAGTGTAACAAACACAGACGTACACAGACACCACCGACAATCTCCAGGCAGAGTTCTTCTCTCTCTTCTCCTCTCGTCTCCACAGTTCCAAGACTTTTCAGCAGCAAATATATTTCTTTCCGTGTGATCGACGTACTATCAGGCCAGCAAGCCACCGGTGCTTGCGAAGCTAAAAAGGGGTAAATGTTTCAGTGCAAATGGAAAACGATGGTACGGCTGTCAAGGTGCAGTTATAAAGAAGGAAATAAAGATGATTAAGTACTGTTCTAATATTCTCTAGGATCTGCATTAGTTTGGAGCACTTTGCACTGGCACTTGAAAAGGAAATCTGCACACGTTTGTCTCTGTACAATACACTGGTCTTCATTAAACATTCTTAACGGTGAGCATGGCCAGAAAACGACCCATTGTAAACGGGCCAAAAAAAGCCCCAAAAAGGAGAAGAAAAAAACAGAGGAGAGTTAACATATTAATTTTCCCATTACAATTGCACTAAGCTTTAGAATAATAATAAGATGAAGAATGAGAATGAAGACCTTTGCACGATACTTGTTAGAAAACGTTGCTGTTGGGCAATGTGCAGCTGAATGCAGATTCCTGCAGCGGCGGCTCCGGGCGGCAGAGCGCAGGCGGGCGGCTGCGGGGTGCTGCGCCCGGCCTCGCTCAGTGTTTCTCGGGCAGTTAAAAAGTAGTATCAAACACTTTTTCTGGATTCTCTTCTTCCAATTCCTCTTCGCTTTGCAGAGGTTTATGGTTTGATTTTCCGCTGTCAGGTGCCAGGGAAGGGGGGGCAGAACTGTGGTCTCCGTCTTCGCTGATTTTCCCTTTCATGGCTTCCTGCACGAACTCCAGAATTTCCAAAGGCAGTCTTTTGAATTTGTCTTGATATTCCTGATCAAGTTCCACCTGCAACTACAACAAAAGAGACAAGCTGTCTTCAGGTGTGTCTAATGGGACCGGTGCTACAGTATAGGGAGGGGGGCAATTAATAACGCGTGGTTGCATTCAAGGAGATTCAAGGAGACATTCCTTTCTTTTTCCGTGTAAGCGCCACACACCCGATACACCCAGTGATTTCCATGCAGTCATTGCAAAGCTGAAGGCACGGGCAGTCATTTCTGCATAAAGCTGGCTTTGGGTACCATCCTTGGCTCCCCAAATCCTTAAAACAGAGGTAGAATTAACTGTACTGGTGTCCATACTCCCGCCGGCTTTCACCAGACCCGATTCAGGTGCAGTATGGATCACAGATAAGCCTTTGAAAGAGCAAGGCCTTTATTAAGTTTCAGGTAGCTAATCACACATTAAACACACCACAAACACTGCTCCAAGAACAATATGATAACTTTTGCCAGAGTTCTTGGGTTGGAGAAACCATTAGGAAAAAGTCAGTGGTCAGAGAGAGCCGTAGAGGGAGGGGAAAGAAAGGTTACATTACGTTTCTTAGGGTTAGATCACGGAAAGTTAGGTTATCTGATGAATGCAATATGTGTCTTGGACATTACTGAGGAAAACGTGTCACATCATCAACAGGATGCAAAAGGCATGCAGAAAGCAATCTGGCTATCAGTCTTCAGGAAGCTGCGGGTCCTTTCCCAGCACTGATTTGTATAGCCTTTGTTTTTAGTGCCCATATTAGGACCTGCACGCTCCGTTCTTTAGAAAACATTAATGTGTATGAAGGTTTCAACTGAAGACAAAGCCAATTTTTTTTCATCATGATCAATATGAGCACAGCAGGAAGCAAAAGGGGTGAGTTCCAAAGCCAAACCTGCTCCATCCATCCATTCATCCATCCATCCAACCATGCATCCATCCACCCACCTTGCTAAAAGAGGGAGTCAGGTTCTGCTAACTGTAGCTGCAGCAGTTTTGCACGAGTTTCTTAGGCAATTGTATTTTGAGCTGTATTTTTTGACAGGATGCATAAAGGGGCTATAAATTCTGATCCTTCAGTTTCATGCTTGAGTCTATCCTATCTGGTTTCAAGTCTCCTTCACCCCGTTCCAACGGCTCTCAGCAGATGATTTTTCCCTTCAACATCGGTACCTACACTACTCTTACCCTCCTTGACCTGTCCACAGCATGTGACTTTCCCACTACCCCTCCCTCTGAGCCCTTCCAATCCCATTCCCCGTGCTTCTGTCCTGGTTTTCATCCTGCATCTCTGATTTTATTTTAGTGAGGCCTCTTCTTCTTTCTCCTGATGTGCAAATCAACGTCCTTAGCTCACCTGGTCTAGTTCTACATTCCTTAATTAGACAGATTTTGCAGCTTTTCTTGCCCAGGATCTAAGATCTGGCTTTCTCCTTTTGGTTCTCCTGCTAAAGCTCCTTTCCTGCTTTCTTTTTCTGGCAATTGTCCTGCTGTTCTGCCCTCAGCTTCCCACCTCGGTGTCACAGTGCTGACAAACACCAGGTGTGAGGCACAGACGGCTGTGTTAAATACAATTACGCATCTTTTAGAGGCAGAGGGTATCAACTGTTTGACAGTCCCTACCGTAACACCCTTCTTTCACAGGCTGCCCTTTTTCTTTTTCCCCTGAACTTCCTTTGTATTCTGGCTTTATGTCTAGATACAAATTTTAGACGGGATCCTCCTTTTTATTTCCACTTTGAGAACACTTCTGAGAGAACATCTCTGCTCAGAGAAACCCACGAAGGAGGCTGCTCATCCCTCCCACCCTGCCCAGCTCCCTCAGGGCCAGGCAGCTCCAGGACCCCAGGGCTGCTGCCCAGAGAGCACCTCACCACCCAGAGGCCCTGTCTGCACCAGTCCCCATACCAGGGGTCATCCTCCAAACCCAAAGAGCGTGTTCTAGGCAAAAGGTCTGCTATCAGGCTGAAACCATGCTTGTGGCTACAGTTTGCTGCTTTGAAGCAGGGACAGTGACCCAAAGATACTATCACAGTGAGGGCAATTTATGCCAAACATGGGACAAAACACTCCTGCCAGCAGACCCCAGCACTGCAGCCGTGCACACCACTGCCATCACCTTTTCCTGAGCAGGAGCATTTGCAGCCCAGCTCTGGGCTGGCAGGCCCTGTCTGAGCACCCCAGATAGCAAAGCCCTGCAGGGACAGGCAGCTTGGCATACACGGTGTTTTCTGTACATTTAGGAAACCTGGGAGAGGCTCCAGAGCACTGGAGCTTTATAGAGGAACATTCATTTCTCTATACAGGAGTGTCTGAGGCAGAGAGGGCTGGCTGCATTTACCCACCTCACTGTCATACATGGAATTACTGAATTGGTAAGTTTTAGGCACCTCAAGTATAGAAAGAGGTATGTAAAATCAAAAGTCAGAGAGATCTCCTGGCTCTCAAATTCCTTCAGAACCACGATTTGCTTAATTAGGTTTAAGAGCAATAGAAATATTTGAAATCCCTCAGAAACTGAACATTATCTGAACCCTGTGCAACCATAAGCATGTTGTTAGACAGCAATTGTGTCTAACAGCCACCTCCTAAAGTGCCTCCAGTGAATAATCCTCCCAAAGTTGAGCATTTAATAGAAATGACATGAATCTGGAGCTACCCCTCTCTCTCTCGCTCTCTCTCCAGTGTCTCCAGAGACAGTCTATATAGATATCTAATCATGAGGAGGCTGAAGTTAGTTGCAAAGGAGCAGACAGTAGACGAGGAGGTTGATTAAAACCACAACAGTGTGTAAAGATCAGTTTTCTGTTTGATTTCGAAGGCACTGTGGGTCCTTCCCCTTGCTGGGCTTCAGACAGGCACTGCAGAACCCATTCCCCATAGCCACCACGCTATTGCACGGGACTCCAGCTGCAGGGAAGGGCACAAAACCCCAGCTGTGTTTCTTTTCAAAGCATCAGTATCCTAGTAAACTATGATAAGCATATTCTGTGGCTGTACAGGGACATTACAGTTCAGGCACTAACAGAGACTCCAGCCCAGCGTGGCCTTCCTGTTCACTTTGGTATCCCTTTGGGTTGCTTCCCATCACAAGTCCACCTACCCCAGTTTCTCTGCTCTCTAGTTACCAAACAAGGTGACCTACACTTGCTTATAGGATTTTGGAGCCAGACAAGGAGAGGAAAACAAGACATGATTAGACAGGCAGATCATTATCTGGATCACTGTTCCCATTAACACATAGCAACCTTCTTCCTTCTGTTATCTCACTATCTCTCATAGATCCTTTGTCCTCTCTTTAATCCCTAACCAAAACCACTTACTAATGTCACCTCCATGCAGCTTTAGCATCCCACAAAGGGCCAAAACGTTCTTTCTTGTTCAGGTAAATCACACTCCCATGTACTTTACATACAGGCAATGGGTTAATACTTTAAAGTTTGGAGCCATCATTATTTGCAGTGGGCTCCTCGGGGACAGGACGTGACTGTCAGTCACTCTCGCTGGCCGTGGCCAGAAGCTCTAACTCTCAACCAACTCAGCCCCAGGGCCTAGGGATAGAAAATGAGAAGGGCTTTACGTGACTAAGCCTGTGACATAAAAGGGTCATCATTTAGAGAAGGGCCTCAGCACCCCCTCCTTGGAATGTGGGAGGGGAAAATGAATGTGGCCATTCAGCTTAAAGCAAGGCAAACACACTCAGGAGAGGAAGTGGATGGTATTTAGTAACACCAAAATAAGATAGCATAACATCACATTAAAATATTGGCTGTGATCAGTAAAGAATTACAGAAGCAGAAACGATGGTTCCTGACTATCCTGATCCAGCCCCTGTAGACTTTTGCATACTTGCAATGTGATCTATTGAACTTCTGTTTCTACCAAGAACAAAAATAAAGTGATCACATGAAAAACGCAGCGTGCTGCCAACACAAGTTACCAGGAGGGCTGAAGTTCACATGGAGTGTTTAGGTTACAAACAAAATCACAACATAAAAAAAACCATGTTGGACCCCTTAATCCTTAATTACTTCATGTTTAACGGTGTTTCATATTGCCTTGTCCCCCCAGTTTAAGCTTCAAATACCGAAGTCCCTTCTCACTACATCTCGTCCCTCTTTCGTGCTGCAGAGCCCTTTTTTGTACAATGTCAGGATTATTTTTAAGATAACTGTGGAAAAGCAAACAAGCTGGGCTAATGATGTATAAGAATCTAATAATGAGCTAGCAGAAGTTTCAGAGCACAGTTAAGAAAGGTTTTTGCAGTACCTCAAGCTATGGCAAGTAGTTGTGTGACTGCACGAATGGCAACCAGACCTGGGACCTCAGGTGTGAGGGGTGAACACCTCACTGTGTGCATCAAAAGCAACTGGTGGAATAAAACATGACCCTGTCACACTCAGAAGAAACTTGGGAACACCTCTGTGGGCTGCTGCTGTTGCCAGCATCTTGTGCAAGTCTACTGTATCTACAGCAGAGCCAGCCATCAAGCAGAGAACTGGCTGACAAACAGCACCACTTCCATCTCCTCCCCCTCACTTGGCAGCCCAAGAGGAGGGCAAATTGTGGGGGAAAACAAGTCCAACACATCTCCCTTCCTGCCCCAGCAACATCTTTGAAGCTGTCACTTTGAACACTGCTGCTCCTTCCTGTTGTACCTTGAAAGTGGTGTTTTGGAAGTGAGGAATGAACGTGTTTTCCAAACAGTTTTTCCTTCTCTTCCTTCCCCATCTGCCTGGAGATCCCGTGTGCTTGGTCTGCACAGCGGTGTGACCTCGTAACATCCTCCTCCTGATGTAAGATCCCGTGCCAGAGGCGGTTAGCTGATGCAAACCCTACCCAGTCCCACACGGATTGGGATTCATTCCAGCTCACATGGCCTTTTAAAATATATTTGCAACTCTGAATTAACAGAAGGGTCATTACTTAAAAAGCATCTAAAGAATTAATCTCCAAGCAAAAACGTTTTGAGATAATTATGTGTGAAATGGCACTAGTTCCACATTTTGGTGGAAAAAAAACCCCACCAAAATGCCATTTTGTTCAATCAGAAACATTACTCACTGCCATATTTATTTTGATGAAGTTCTTCCAGTGTAAAAATTTTATGTGACTCGAAGTAAACTTCTGACAGTCTCAGATTTTCCATTCCACTTGCAATTTTCCTGTAAGGCCAGTTGAGTTGTGCTTCTGCTATCTCTCCTTTAAAATCTTGTCTTATTTTGCATTATTCAGAAATACTTTGTTCCCCTGATCACACTCTTTCTTTCCCTGAATGATGAAGTGAATTCAGAGTTAAAAAGAACCCAAACATCTCGGCTTAACAACCCAGGTGAAAACGCAGAGAGGACTGCACAGTTTGGTATCTCCATCAGTCTCTGACATTCCCAACAGCAAACTCTTTATTCTCAAGTTTTAAAACATTTTGTTTCACTGATGGGAGACTCAACTGCTTCATTTCTTCTGTGCAACTGCAGCCCAATTTATTTTGACCAGAGGCCATAACCGGTCGCTACACGATTCGTAACAAGAGAGGGGACTGACTGCAGCCTCCACAGGGTATGTCTGTTTAGCAAAGCTCCCATCTTCCTTTTCACATTCACTGGAAATGTTTATTTTGTTAACACCAGCAATGCTGATCATGTCACTGGTCAGGGGAAGCATATTGCAACAGAAATACTGGTCTGAGACTGTGGCCCCTTTCTCACTCCTCCCCTGTTTCTCTAAATCTGCTAAAGCCCCAAATACTTTTCTTTCTGCAAATGTTTGACCCGTGTGCCTAAAGATAATTTTGAATAGAGGATTTGGGGCTTTTAAGACTGCATCAGACAACAAATATGCATAATGTCAGCGACCTCAATTTAGCTTCCAAAATAGCACATTAGAGGACTCCCAGATTAAGGGTACAGAGAGCAAGCAAGCTGCTGTTCTGCTGCTTTTCATTTTCAGAGCTTACTTAATTAGAAAGCCATTCTGGAGGGATACAGCATTAAAAGACATATGAGTAGGAACAATTGTTAAAAGTAGACGGAGGCTCAATAACAGGGAGAGTGAAATTGAGGAACAGAGCTCAGGGATCAAGTGATTTATAGGCAGCAATTTTTGTTTAATTGGAAACAGAAGGAGTTTCTTATTAAGGACCATGTTATTCCCTTCACTAAGCAGATTTCTGCTGGGAAGGCAAAGGGTAACCACTGCTTAGCTGTCCTTATGCCTCATGGTCAAAGTCCCTCTGCAGCCCTCAGTGTGCTACATGGGGGGCTGCAGAAGAATCACAGGATTCCCCTTCAGGACTTTTCCAAACCCAATATACCCACCTCTGACAGCTGAAAGAGTGATCCAAAGAAAGAAGCTGGGGAAATGTAGGTTCTTGAGAAGCTGTTTATCCAGGCCTGGGAAATGAGAGAGCACCTAAATGCTTTCTTTCTCATATTCTCCCAGTGACTGCAAGGAAGTGCATCAAGGGACTTGCCACCATGTTAACATTTGGGCTTAATATAGCAGCTCAAGAACAATACACAAAACAAAACCACTCAGGGGACTGCGGTTTTATCTCAAAAGATGCTGGAGTGTGGAACCATTGAAGAAAAGCTAAAGGCACTCAGTGTTGGAGGAACCGCTGGTGCAGGAAATGTCTCTGCAGTGACTGGAGAGCTCCCATTAATGACCCCAGTCCTCAGAAAAGGACATCTCACTCGGTGAATGCCCATCACTAACTGGTCAAGCTATGGTTACTATTCTGACCATGACAGACATGAGGCACACCAACTCCAGGGCTTTCTCTCCACAAGCCCTACCCCACACCCTTTTTCTCCTGGCTGAAGCTCCCCGTGTCCTTCACACAAGGTCTAACACACCAAGCTGTTCTTCCCACCCCACAAGGTCTCCCTGCTCTGAGACCAGGGCTTCTTGCTCAGGAGAAGGTGTTGTTTTAACTGGTCCACTACCACCGCCCTGCCTGTCAACAGGCTGCACAGCCCAGATATTCTCCTTCAGAAACTGCCCCAAGACGGACCTGAAAAAAACCACTGCACCACCTGAAGCACATCACGAGCTAAGCACACTGTGTTAGTTTCCCCTACTCGTACACTCCTTTGACTTCCCCTGTTACCTTCCATGTTTCAGCTTTGTGTCTCCTCCTATTGAAGCTGAGGTGATTTGCCGTGCCTCCCTGACGTGCAAGTCCCCATACAAATGAGTCTGTTAACATCTGCTGTCTCAAGCAGACTGTAACCTTAGGGCCTTCATCAATCCGTGTCTCCACCTTTATTAACTGCAACCTCAGTTAAACCAATAGGACTGTGAAGAAACCTGGGACCTGAGCTCTTAGACTTTAATACTCTCGTAAAGAAACTCCTGTCTTCCTTCTGCACAGTAAACCAACATATATCCCAAGACCTTATTAAAGAAGAAATGTTTAAGTGACGAGACGCCCATTGGTGTTGCCCAGGCTACACATGTATCATATATATCTGTACTGTGCCTCTGCTGAAAACTTCTGAGTTAGAAGCTGCTTATGGCAAAAGCCTAAGCTGGTGAACTTTTCCTGCTGACAGCTGTATTATTAGTAGTAGTTTCAGATCTCTTGCATTTTCTCTAAAGAGATAGCTTTGACTGAATTCTGTGGGAGGATTTTCTTCACAATAACTTTTGTTTCCTGTTTCTTCATCAGTACAGCAGTTCATTCTCCTGCAAAGCACAATGCTTTGTGCATTGTAAGCTGTATACTTAGAATCACTCCTCTGTCGATGACTATTGTGTGTAATTGTTTCCTTTTGAGGAGAAAATACTTTCTTAGGCTGTCAAGTGGGGCTTTTTTGACAACTCTATAAATACGTGACCTATGCATCTCGTGTTGCATATGAATAAAGCTAAGTTAAGCTAGTATGAATTGTAAAATAATCCCCTCCCTATGAGAATGTATTCCGTTCTAAGGCAGAATTCTGCTCTTTTTCACTCTCACTGGAGTAAGATAACTTCACCATAGGCAACAGAGAATCTGCTCTGCTTCAATGCAGTAAATCCAGAGAGACTCCACTGAAGTCCCATCTATCATTAGACACTGCCCTTAGTTTATTGGGACACATCCAGGGTAAACAGTGACATAGCTCAAATAGAGCTTCTTAAATATCTAAAGTGCTGGCCATATTTTGGATACTGCCTTTAAAGCAAACAACAACAACAAATCTGCATCCATTACCTTGTAACGAGCTATTTTCTTCTGCTTGCACGATGCCTTCAAGGCACCCTGTAAACAGGCAGCTGACTGACAGCACAGGCCTTGGAAGAGTAGCAGCATTGTAATTCTCAGCTCAAGAGGTCATAACAGTCCCTTGGAAACTCCTTTTAAATGACATCTTGAGATTGTAACAGCAACAATATATTCCAGAAATAGTTCAAATCCCGGGTGGAGTGGGGAAGGAGGGACTGAGGGCTGTGCAGCACCATGGCAGCTGAGCAGGACGTCTCCAGGGGGCCCTGGAATCTGCCAGGCTGCTTTATGTATAGTGTGCTTTGCCTAAAAGCAGTGCCTGTCCCACACAGTGAGAGATTCTGGCTATTTCTGAAAGAGAAGAGAGACAAGAAAAGAAAACTTCAGGTGCTTCAGGCCTCCTGTGTGAGGGCTCAGGAGCTGACGAAACACAGATCTGAAAAACATGTGGTGAAACCCACACCACAGCTTTTGGATCCTTGCCTAAACCAAACTCTGAATGAGGTTTAACAAAGTGCTTTTCAGTGTCTCACATCCACCTTGCTAACAGATAATGACTGTGTTGCCTGTGTCTGACTCCTGGCAGGACACTGCTAACAGGTCCCATCTGTCCCGCAGAACATTCCCACCCAGCACAGAGATTTCTTCTCAATCTCCACAATGGAAAGGAAATAAATAACCTATTTCTCTGTCTCTCTCTAGTGGCATCACCGTGCTACTCAATGGAAAAGGAACAGAGTCACCCTATGATTAAGTCTGGCACCTCCTTTCACAGTGACACACTGCTCAGCCCTTCCTACTCAGCCCAGACTCTAGAGCTTGTTTCAAGTAATAAGAGCTCCCGGTGTAGCCTGAGGTCTGTGTACCCGAGATGGCACCTTCCTTGAGGTACGTGCTCACTGTAATTTCCATGTCGTTGCTAATTGTCAGGGAACTGCCTGGAGGTGTAGAAGACACCATTAGTTCAGAAAATAATCCCACTGATAAAGCCTTATGCTGCACTTTGAGGTTTACCTTGCACTCACTATAACTCTTCACATCAGAAAGCCTCTGCAGGATGGAGCCTCGTTGAAAAACCTGCTTGGAAAATTACTGAGGAGACAGTCCTTCTCTTAATATCCTGTTAAAATGGAATGTTTCTAGACTAGAAAGCAAGCACGCTCCGAATAAAGATCAAAGCCTTAGAAGTTTCTTTGAAAAAATCTTTTCAAGTAGTTGCAGTTCTGTCATCACTTGTAACAGCGAAGGCTGTTCCAAAACATTTCCCAACCCGTTAACAACATGAATGTGGCTTCCCCTTTACTGGTAGCAAAGATATGCATGGACTCTCTCCAAATGATGAGCCAATTTAGTGACTGAGCCATTATTTTCTAATGTAACAAGCTAATAAAATAAATCCATTCAGAACCTGGCAGGAGTTTAACAGCAGAGACAGAGCTGCTGTCCCCCATTTGCCATCTTCTGCTTGGCCTTTGTACTTCCAAGTGTCAGGAAAGTTTTGAGGCTGAGTTTAACAATGATAAAAAGCTGAGACTCGGTTCAAATTCCTATATTGATGTGTATGTTATTATACAATGAACATCAAATGGAGACGTATCACTGCTACTGAGGGTCGAGTCTGACACCATGGATGGCTGCTCTGTGGTTGTAGGTTACCATCATCTTCCTGCCTCTCTACTTCCACCATCCTTTCATCCATAGATCCACTACCTCTCTTCCTTTCGTGCTGTACTACACAAGGCACTTCTTTTGACTTGAGAAGTGGAATTTCAACTGCAACTTTAAAAAACTTCAGAGCTTAATGTGAGGGCAGCACCGCCCAGAGGTTCAACCTCATTAAAAACAGCCTGAGGGCTTGCACTTCCCCATACTAGACTGAACTTAAAAGGAAAACACCCTCCTCCTCTTGCCTGTGCTGCCATTAGTGGATTAAGCACTGCTACGCAATGGGAGGTTAATGGAGCCATCCTCATGATTAAGTTCAAGGGATTAATATTTCAGTTCAGTTGGTTTTCACTTAAACATTTTTTTCCCAAAGTCTGTATTAAGGCTGACTACTGCAAACTCGGGCAACCCTCTAATTACCCATCAGGTTGAAATGAACCATGCAGAAACCTTTAGTTTAGCCATGTTCAGCATGCATCCCACAATGCAGAATGTGCCAAAGTAACTTTGCAAAGCTTGATAAGCAAACCAAAGCCTGTCCTGCTGCTGTGCAGAGTAGCTTCAACTCGTGCCTATTAAAAGGCATTCCTAAAAGTTCACTTCCATCTACATGGAGACAGTGTTTGACTTTGCTGGGTTTTGGATCCTTAATACTGGCACAAACTAACCAGGTCAGATGAAGGAACCAGTGGCACAAAGTGGCATGAAGGGCATACTCCTTCCCCACAGAGATCTGAAGATAATCTGATGCACAAAGGAGAAGCACAAAAGCCATGTTTCTGAGGTTCAGGATTTTCAACTGTCTTGTCTGAGCAATTCAGGAAACTGCAAAGCATGGGAGTGTCTAGGAAATATGACCTGGTTACTGCTTAAAATCCAGGCCTGCTTCCACAGACAGGTAGAAACAACAAACTCCCACACAGGTCAGATGCCCTTCTCGTATCCAGGCCTGCCTGCCTTTCCTTCTCTGTGCACAACATGTCCTGGCTTTCTGATGAGCACCTGAGCTCCACAAAGAAGGGAAACAGTGGAAAGCGTTTTGCCCTCTTAGTGCTACCACCTTGATCATGCTGCAGTCCCACCAGCCAGCACAGACCCTGAGGCTGGCTCTCCTCAAGTGTGGTGGAATCCACTCAGTGAGCTATGGTAAGGAGGAATCATGTGTGAGAGAGCGCTTGTATGTTTAAGTCTGCACTATGAGATGCCTTCCATCTTGCCCTGCAGTTGGACATCTTAAAGTCTGCTTGAACAGACCTCTTCACCATATTGCTAATAGCACAGCTGAGTTTTGTGGTCAGATCTTCCTGTTGCCAGGAAAAGGGATATGTAAATTCCCCAGAAGCCAGCAGACACGGGAAAATATAGGATACATCTCGGAGAAATCAGTTGCTTTGGTACCTGCACTCATCACCAATCTCAGTGGGTTGCAGCACATGGAGGCCACGCTGGGACCTCATCCACATCTCCAGCCTACTACAGGAGAGCGAACTTTTCTACTGACATATCTGTGTGTGCTGGATTTGGTCCCTGCCTTGTCTCTTTCTGAAGTTAGTTCACCAGAGAGTCAGGCCTGAACTGAGACGAATTTCATAGAACTTCACTAAGTCCTTTGTGTTTTTTTCCACTGAGAGGCATGCCATCAAACTGTGCAACATGGGCTCCTTAGAGCTCTGATTTGTTTTTCATCTGATTTCATTTATGTGCATCGCTAGTGGTAGCTTCTATCTTGGAAAAGCTTTGTACCATGCAAAACCTTACTTGAGAAAAACAAATTGGCAGTAGAACAAAACCTCTTTCCATTATATGAACTTATCTTTTGATGCTCTATCAGTGTTTTATTGTTACTTTGGTACTTGACATCTTCCAAAAGCATTTAAAAGTTCCTGAGAGGTCTTACAGCTTCACTTTCTGATGCCAATTCTGATCACAATCTAGTTGAAGATAAGTTTAATGAACACTAGGAAAATAAAGGCCTTTCTTAAGGGATCCAGTTATTTGGGGAAGTAAATCAATACTTTAAAAACATTGGTTGCTGGGTTTAAAGCTGTGTTTAAAATATGCGTAGAGTACACAATTTGCTTGAGAACAACAGGAATCCATGTTGAATTTTGGGAGCATTCCAAATGACGGTAGACAAGAATCAGGAATGAATGAGGTTATTAACTTGCAAAAAAATCCTTTTAAAACAACTATAAAATGTCATCTTTTCCCCAGCTCATGAAAATGCACTTGGAACTACAGAAATATAGACAGGCCTTAGATTTAGGGATGGTGAGTGAACAATTCACTCATCTCCTACTCTCTATGCCAGCAAAAAGATAATTCTGTGTTAGTCACAGAAGTTATTCCTAAACACTTCTTATCCCTGATGTTAGTTAAACGTTCTTACATATCAATTAGTTGGAAATCACAAGTCTTTAGGCTATCCATTAATTGCAGCACCGTAGACACCATCTGTATTTAAAATTATGCGATGAAAATTAAGCCGAAGCACCAAGCTGTCTTGGCTAACAAAAAAAGGTTCCCTCAGCCCTTTGGATAGATAATGGGGGCACTGAATCCCCAGGAGAACTCCTTCTGAGTTTACTGTTCTGTCTTGTCACGTGGTAGCACAGACTACTGAAGCCACAAGTCGTTCCCCACGTGTTTAATTTGCACAGTTGCATTTTCGCTGCATTCCTTTTCTGACTGTCGTCAGGCAGAAAAAGAACTCTTAATGTAATGATTAATGCAAAGGAAGGGCAGCAACGTTTCTAATCTGGATCATTTACAAATGCAAGGTAAATGTGGATGGGAAATTATAACATACTCTTTTAGAAGTTAGAGGGAGGCTGGCTGCAGAGGAACATCTGGTCTATACATCAGGAGAAGATTTCATTTTCAGTTTCTCCTGCTGTTATGGCTTTAGGCTCTCAAAGAAGGCTTTGAACCCACTCTTTCAAGTCTTCCTGCCTTTGCAGAACAGATCTTTGAACAACTGAATTTCTCTTGTCTGGTCATATTTTGCTTCAGTGATTCACTGAAATGCCAATTTGTCATTTGTGCCATCACAGTGGGTTCATGCTGGCACCTGTCAGAGGCACCCAGCATGGGCTGCCCCTCAGCCACAGTTCCCACCGAGCCGCCATCCTCCGAGGCAGCACCGATGCCAGGAGGGGTTCTTTTCATAAGTGCAGCCATTAATTGACAGGTGTTTTTTCCCCAAATCCTCTATGCCTGCAGCATGAAGGAGAAGTCAAAGATAACATTCAAAGAGATCTTGGGAATGGTGTCTTCCTGCCACAGGCATTAGAAAAAGAGCAGCTGAAATATTCCATGTTGAAAAAGATGCCTGCTGGAGGTAATCATACCTGAGAGTGGTGCTGCTCTAATGCAGAGCAACTGCAGCAAATCCCTGGCTGTCACACTCCTCTGCAGCCACACCAGCAGGTACAGAGCACTTAGCTGTACTTTGAAACACGAAATGGCAGAGCACTGGGCAGTCAGCTTTCTGTGTGTAATACAGCTCTTTTTATCCTTTGACAACAACAGCCTACACTTCTGTGCACAGCAACAACAAAACAGATATCTCCTTTAACATTTAGTCTAGGCCCTGGGAGGTTCCCTTATGTCAGCATCCTGCATTCCGTATGTGACTCCTATAAAAGACACTAAAAAGAGTGTCCACAACCACATGCATGTTCATTAAAAAAGTGCTCCTGCTGATATTAATAAGTGGTCACAGGAGGGAAATGAGGGTGAACACCGAGTCAACCCTCTTGTGACATATCTGTGCGCTTGTGGATGCCCTAACTCCCAAATTAGGGGGAAAAGGGAAGGCATCCGATTACTTTTAAGCACATGAAAAGAATGACTTCACTGCCATAAACACAGGGTTTGTATAACAATTGAACTTACTGAACTAGTACTGCACCAGGCACGGCTTGTGCAGGAAGGAAGGTACAAAGAGGGCCTTTGCTGAGATACTTCTCAGACATCTTTACTTTTTTGCTGATCTCCAGCATAATCTGAGAGGGACTTGCTGCAAGTTTCTGGGTAATGACAGAATGGTAGATGAGAAGGGACAGGGTTGTGGTGGGCACCTATACCAGATGATCACACAAGGAAGAGTGGGAGGTGCAGCTCACTCACCTGCCCAGAAAACTTTTTGAAAAGGAATAGAGCAGGGCACAGAATACTTGAGCTTCTTAGCAGGCAACATTCATGTTTACACAATGTACCTGCTACTCTACTGGTGCTTGCATGGGAAACAACATGTATTTCACATAAAAGACCTGGGAGTAGGCTTGTTGCTTTGTCACACTGTATTGCTTCCTGCAGCTGCCAACAGAGAGGATCTTGGCCTACGTAAAACCCTCAAACACGGTTTATGTCACTGAACTCAATCTGCTTATGAGGGAGTCACAGCCATTAAAGGGCATCTGATATTACAACACATTAATCCCAGCCTTAAAAGAAAAACAATTAAAAAGCACTGGAAAGGTAGGAAAGCTCAAGAATAATTTAAAAAGTGGAAGTAATTTTCAACCAATTAGTATTTTTGAGTGGGAGGCACAGTGGTGTCTGCCTGAATACAAATGGGCATGAAGGGTACTCCAGGCCAAGAGGAGATGTTAACACTGACACGGAACTGGGGAGAAGTTACTGCAGAATTTATTCCATTACGCCTTGGAGAGCACGAGCCCCTGCTCAGAATGACAATGATTCCTCAACAAAAAACCTGACAGTGAGTTATCATTCCTGAGAGCTTCCACAGCTTCCGTGCTCCTCAGCATTACAGGCTCGTACATCTCTCAGCCCTCCACTTCAGCAGCAGCCAAGCCACGTCGCGTAAGGTGATACGCTGAAAGAACAGGGAAGGCTCTCACTGCTGCCAAGGCCACTGGTCCTATCAGCCATATGCATTCCTGAAACCTCACCTCTGCTTTGAAAACTGAACCCGCAGGATTTTCCACAGAAAGGAGCATTTTAAGAGCACAAATTGGACACTGAGATCTCACCGACCTATATTACACCCTGTGGAATAAAATTGATCCAAACACACTGACAGAAATCACCTCCAGAAGGACCACAGATAAGCCATTGCATATACTAACACATTTCTAGAAATACCAACTTTCAGTATCAGCAGGCTGGGAAATAACTTGCCCTACGAGCTGTGTGTTTTATTTAGGCATTAACACCTACTTTGTGAAAATAAAGCTGTCAGAATGTGAGCTACCACATGCAGTATCATTCCCACAGGCCATACAGTAATTAAACATGGAGGCTGACAGTGCACCGTGCAGAACTGCAGTCGTGTAGAACAGCTGCCACAAGACTTACAGAAACCCAGCTTTAGACAAACCACCAGCTTCATTCTAGACCACAGCTACATATGGCTGAGGCCCCACTGGAAAACTCTATCGTGGACTTAACACAGCTTAAAGGATGAGGGAAGTGCAGCAGTAGCTTCTAGGTCCTGCTTTTTAGAGCTCTCCTGAGCCATCCCTGCTCCAGCCATAATGTCCTAGTGGAAAAGCAGCTTTGCATGGAATAGAGAGAGTTGTATGTTCGGACCAGATTTATAAGTCTACATTCTCTGTCTTTTACCTTAGGTTTCTGCTATTGGTTAACACAACAGGTAAAGAAATGAAGTTCCTGCTACAGACAACTAACATTTAGTCACTAGTAGATTTTGACACTTGCTGAATGAAGCTGTGCAAGTTTAGGTCATTTCTCTAGATTTCCACAGGGCTCTTATCGTGGCTTAGAAGGATTAAGTGCCTCTCCTGCACAGAAATATTCTCTAAGGTCATTAGTTTTGTTCAGCCCAAAGCCACTGGTTTCTTACGTGGCAGCATGAGCTGAGATACTCCTTTTTGGCCTGCAGGAAAAATGAGACTCTTTCCTCTGCACAGCCTGTCCTCCTCCCATCCAGGCACTTCAAAGGATCCACAACACCTTGCCCTGGGGATGCCACAATGAGAACTTAGTGCAGAAAGGGACGGAAGAAAAAGTTTCCTCCCATCATTGGACGTGACGGATCCCTTCACCCCACGGTTTGCAGCTCCCTGCCACTCAGTCCTAATCCAATTTGCTTCCTAATTTGTGTGCCTAGGTAGGGTACACTGAATGGTAATTCCACCATGTATCACTTCTAATACCATTCCCTTTACACAGTCAGTGAGTCCTGAGTGCAGGGTAAAGCAAATGCAAGAATAACTCCAGTGGTGTCCTAACGGTTACACGATGCCCCAGCAGGTTCTTTTCTCCGAGGTCTAATTTCCTTCTAACTGTGCAGGAGCAATTGGATTTGCCCAGATCCCCACCATCCATGATATGAGGTTGACTTCATGCTGTTTAAAATCCAAGTGATGCATGACAAGAACAGAGTCAACCCAAATACTTCTGGTTTTTGGAATGTTCACTGAGTCATTTCAAGGCAGCTCAGCTCCATTCCTATCCTCCTGCTTTTCAGGAAGGGAAGGCAGAGCATCCCTCAGGAAGAGAAATCAATGTTCTCTTGTCACTTAAAACACAAACAACAAAGAAATCCCAATTCCCTAGTGAGAAATTGCCAATTTAATATTGCCATCTTCAGCAAGTCACTCCTGAATACTTGTCAAGGTGCCAATATGCTCATTATGGGCTCTACTTTCTTTTGTCACAACTACTTTGCTCAGGAATCGTACAAGGCAGCTAAAAGTCGCCTTGCCTGTGTCCAAGGGAAAAACAACACTGATGAAACCAAGGCCCCACCTAGCAGTTTTCATCTCTAACCTTACCACAACGAGAGAACCAAACAGTATTTAGAATTGTGTTATTCTGAACAAGTGTTTGGGAAAATGGTCACTTAATTTGCAACAATAAAAAACACTGACAGAAATTGTGAGCATGCAATGACATGTGAAGAATATGTTGGTGTCCATATGGGCTGAGACAGGTGATTCACGGCAAAATGCCTGACAAATCAAGCTGTAGTCACACTTTATACATCAGTCAAACTTACTTAGCATTTGCCTTTCAGTTAAGTTTAGAAGGTGGGGCGAGGCCTGGATGAAACATCCAGCGCTGGCTCGCTCTTTCTTACCAGTACATATCCACTGAAGTATAGGTGATAGGTATTAAAACAAAATAACAAACAAAAGCCCTAGAGAGGACAGAAAGCACAAGGATCCAGCACACTGATGCTGGCCAGGGAGCAGAACAGCACTCACAAGAAACCTGTGCCTTCCACCACTGCTGAAGGTGCTAACGCTGGTACCGGCACCACGCCGGCTGGAAGAGGAGGAGTCCCCAAAATCGAGCCTTGGTTGTCATTAGGAAGGACTATGAATTACAGAACAGCTGTTAAGACCTTGTGTGGGATGGTGAAAAGCCACAGAAGGATGTTCCATAGCAAGGAGGAGCTGCAGCTCTCTTGAGAAGGCTCCTTTACTCCTGCACACGTGTGTGAGTTGAGCCTGAGGACACTGAAAAGCAAACACTGCCTGCCTGGCAATTAACCAAAATCCTTTGCATCCAGGTAACTGCAGCAGAAAGGCAGGTTTTGTTACCAAACATGGGGCTCACTGAAAAGCCACAGCACTTCTCTCCTCCAAGACAAGCAAAGCATATCAAAGCATTCCAGAAGAAAGCAGAAGGTGAAACAGTAAATAAAAAACCAAAGCAAGCAGGATTCACTGACTCAGTGAGACAAAGGCGTGTGGCTTATTGCTACCCCCTTGACATGAAAGCTCTCCTGGCACAGGAGGTTTCAGGAAGTTTGCTTATACATAATCACGTCTCCTGATAGCAGATACACCCCTGAAATAACACCTCATTCTATCCACGTGTTCTAACCATCAGCTGTTCCATAAAGCAACGAAAAAAACCTCTTTTACTTTAATCTGCTTTCATCTTTCTTTCTTTCTTTCAGGCTTTGCCTGTCCTTCCCCAGTTGTCTTCTGCTCCCTTCCTGCTCCCAAAAAACTCATGCTCTTACCTCTAAATCTTTCCCTTTAGGCCTCACTAATCCCGTTTTACCGATTCAGAAACTCTTTCTCTTTGTCCCCAAATCTTCCCTCCTGCTCTGATGCCCTGGTTAATCCTTTCTTTATCCCATACTCTGGTGTCCCAGATGACAAATCCTTAATTTATCTGCTTGGTAAGTTTAATCTTCAGAGGTACCCAGAATTCCTACCTTCAACACCTTTCCCCATCTCAAACCTCTACATTCAGATGCTCTCAGTTCCTCCCCCTGCATCCTCCTCCCACATCAATCTTTACCGCTTCAGAGAGACATTTCATAGCGCCTGCTTTTCTGATCTGAGAGTACTGCAGCTACTGTCAGCAGAGAACAGAGGATGTTCTGATGACCCAAAGGGCTGTGGAAAGAAAGCTTGGTATAATCATGCTGTTACATACATCCCCTGACCGCTGCACTGAGGTGGGGCAAAAGCAGCAATAAATAAATCAGGCAGGGAGACAATGGGGTGGGGTAGGACTTGAAGAAGGCACAAATTGCTTTCACGGTATAAAAAGGATGTAATGGTCAGTGGCAGCGTATGTTATGCAGCTAGCAGATAATCATCAGGGCTATAATTGCTCAAAGATTTCAGAAGAATCACCAGGCAGTAAATTGTGGACGCTCCTGACTTAATTTTGACATGTAAAATGAAAACAACATTAGCATTACTAGATAGAAAGGGGAATGTTTCACTCACTTTCACTATAGTCTCATATTCCATTTCTACTTCTGTTTTTCCTCTACTTCTTGTTCTTCTATGCTCTTTAAAACAAAACCAAGGATCATTTCAATTTGATGTGATTAACAATTACTCTAAGCTGAAATGACATAATTCTGTGCATTACAGTAAAATAACATCTCTTTAATCTACGCACTTCAATGAAAACCAAAAGATGACTTCATGCTTCTGTGTGCTGGCTCATGAATATTTGACTAGGTACATGTTAGTCAGAGCAGTCTATTTAACACAACCTGTCACTCCATACTAAAAGAGGACAATATTTCAGCTGTGTTCTGTGGGAGACCAGGGTTTAGTTGAAATTGAAGCTTACACACATCAGCAGAAGTGTCACATTTTTGCAGGAGGGGGAAAGGAGCATGTCTCTGAAGGAGGAAGTGAGCATCAGCCATGCCACCTCAAGGAAGGGCTTGAAGAAACACGTCTGGCCATTGCAGCAGCAGGCCTTAGACTGCACTCACACCTAATCCCATGGACTCAGTGCAGTTTGGATGGAAAACCTTCAAGGACATCACCGAGTGCTAACAGAGTGGTGCTGCTCCTTCGTCAGCCAGCCTATTCTCCTGGAGTCAGTCTTGCAAGAGTGCCTGAGCAGGACAAGGTGTGGGACATGCTGCTGTTGGAGATGTTACTACTGTTCACTCCCCTTTGTCCTGAGTTGGTGCTTTTCTCTGGAGCTGAAAGTTCTGTCTGATGGAAGGGCTGTCAGGAGTGTCATGCTGTCCCATCTGCCCCAAAGACCCTGACGTGCTGCAGGCAGCTACATGCTACTCGGAGCTGACTCACTGGCAGTTCATCATGCACCACTCTCAGCACCCTGAACTTCTACTCTCTCCCTTGGAGAGGTCTAAGGTCTGGATCAGAGAAGTCCTGAAGGTAATCCAGCAGCAACCAAAAAGATTTGGGTTTTGTTTTGTGCAGTTACTAGAAGTTAACTCAAAGATTACGGCCAGGAAGTGAAAAATGGGTGACTTCTAAGTTCTTGTGAGCGTGCAGTCTTCAAATAACACTGCTATGCCATTTTCAAGTGGCTGCAGTATGTTTCATCCTCTGCTGTGCTTAATTATTGTGGTAACTGTCTTGTTTTACTCTAAAATAAGTGTTATTTCAGTGTGAAGTGATTTACCGCTTCGGATCGGTAGCGACTGCACGAGTACATTGCTGAACTCGTTTCTGTTTGTAGAAGTTAAATCACAGCTCTTTTTAGATGCAGCTGGTGCCACTAAAATCTTGACACTTCCCACCGCATCATCCACCTTCTGCTCTATCATATATTCAAGACAGCATTGTATTTACATTGCCAGAGCTGTCATAGCATCCAACGTAACGTGGCCACACAAGGTGAGAGTCAGCTATGGGGTAACTGCAGGGAAGTTCCTTGAGGTAAACTGTATTTTAACTGTCAGGTTTGTTACAAATGCAACCGAAACCTTTGAAAAGAAATAGAAACAGACAATAACACAAAACATAGTTTCTCATTTAGTATTTAAAGATTAAATAGCTTAATAACTGAAGCAGCACTTGCAAAACTTGTTCCAAAACATTTCCTCTCAAAGCATTTTCTTAAACCAAATAGAATTATTGAGTCACTTCCTTGGTAATGGGTGAAGAAGCAGAACAACACGTTTGAGTGCTGTGTCCTCATTTTATTTTCATGCAGATCCATAAATGCCTTCTTAATTGAGTCACAATGGCAGACAAAATAATACAACATGGCTGGACTGGGCTGAAATTCTGTGTAAAGGAACTTTTGCCACCTTCTTATATTGTGTTGCAACAAATGAATGAAACCATTTCGTTCCTTTTCTCCTTGACCTCTGTTTCACCGTGGCAGCAGCGGGCTGTAAAGCTACTGCATTAACACTGACACAAATGGTGTTGTAAGATACATGTTGGGTTATAAGGTGGTCAGGAAATGGGTGCCAGTGATTGTGGTAGCTTGCACCATTTTGACATGCAAAATGAATCTTAAATACTAGCTGAGGAAGCAGAAGGTGACAGTTTGTAGCAGAAAAAAATGTAGCAGCAAGAAGGTGAAATGTAAAGTGAAAAAAGAAAGCTACTTTGTTTTGCATAGCTCCTTATCTCATCTCCTGATGCACTTTATTCTTCTGCCCCTTTGATCTATGTACTTGGCTGGTTTTATGCTCTGGCTGACAGACAAAGCAGGTAAAGTGCCTTATTTAAAGCTGGCAATTTTGACAAAATTCCATGTATGTTTGCAGCACACAGCATTTTGTTACTGTGGATGTTGGCCTAGTTACTTCTATGAGGCTTCCAACTACTGAAGGCAGATTAAAAAAACATCCCTAAAACTGGTCACGGGAAACACAACTGAGCATCCTCTTGCTAAACTCCTTCATTTGTGCAACCTTATTCCTCTGCCTTACTTTCGGCACTGTTTTTTGCCAGCTTCCCTGTTAAAGAGCAGATCTTGGCTTGTGAAAATGTGTGTCTGCTTTGCAGGCAGGTGACTGCAGGTATGTATTGGTTGGTGCTCCCACGCCAGGATCTGGGTGTGCAAAGCAGGCACACATTTGCCAACAGGCAGATTTCACCTACCTGGAGGATGAACTGAGGCTCTAAATAAGTAAACATTTATTTAAAGAAAGCAACAGCCAACATTGGTAACAGAACCCCCTCTACTGAATCAAACTGAGGATCTTCCCTTTGATTATCAAAACACAGTCCACTGAAAATAACAGAGATATCTGGATAGCATGAATTCCACAGTGATAGGAAATGACAGGGTTAAAAGATATGACTACTTGGCTTTAAGTACTCATAGCTCTATTGTCTACAGAGCTTTGAACAGTACAGCCTGTGCACTTGCACTGTTAGGATGCTCCCGAGCCAAATGCCACCAGTGGAGCAGATGTATATGTATATATTAGGCACACATATTTACCACAGGGGTGCTCACTAGGTTTGGAGCTCCAGGCATTGTCTTGCAGCGTAAGAAAGAGAAAGTCAGAGAGAAACACAAGGATTAAAACAAACACGGAATTTCAAGCTCTTTTCTGTGCTGACAGTCGTGGCTGTAGTTGGTACCATTACCTGGTTTTTAAAATCCCCCAGCAACTTCTTGATTCTATTGTGACAAGTATCTTTCTGTGTATACAGACATGGCAATAAGCAGCTTTTTGTGAAATCACTAATGCACAGACAACACATGACAGAAAATACGTATCCTTGCCCAAATCAGAGCTAAACAGCCAAAAAGCTATTGCTTTTATTAGTGCTGAGACAGAGAAGACACACATGGGAACCAGACTGGAGAGGGACACTAACGGCAGGGGCAAATGTTAAAAAACTCTGCTTTTCAAGCTCAGTATCTACCTAATGCTGGTTTCCCAGCAGTTTTCTGGACAGAATACATCAGAAAGTTTAGGAATCGATGCACTGACTTTAACCTTTTAAAATACTGAAGTTGAACATATCCTGGTCTGTCTCATGATCCTGAACTTGTTCTTGCTTGTGCAAAGCATCTCAAAAAAAGGCTGCATTTGATATCTCTAGTTTTTAGGTTTGCATGAAAAGCTTTGTTGTGTTCTCACTTATTGTGACATTACTATAAAGAGCTACTGCCACAATTAGATGTGACATATTCTTGCTAGTGCAGAGGAATGTGGCACAGAATCTTGTCCTTCACCACAATTAATTGGGCTGACCTAACACCTCCAATCAAACGTTGTTAATATGACTATTCTTTACAATTATCTTTTATGAACCTTTAAAATTACAACAAGGAAAAGTGTATTGCAGTAGAGGAAAGAAAAAGAAAATCTTGTTTATCCACAGAAGCAGCTCACAGCATATCATTTAATTCTCACACCTCTCTCAGTTATTCAGCAACTCTGACGTGTTGCTGTTGGCTCTGCCTTTGGCATACGCTTCAGAGTGTTTTCTGAGACCACAGCAGCACAAAATCACAGAATCATAGAATGGTAGGGTTGGAAGGGACCTTTAGAAAGCAGTTTGAGGGCAAATGGCAAAGATTTCAGCAATGATGTAACCCAGGTGACTTAAGATTTTTAGGAGAGAAACATTCCTGCCTAGCTCCTTCTCCTGTGTCTGTACTGCATGGCTCCTATTAAGGGCTCAGATAGCTACAGGATACCTCTTTCCCTGGTGACAACAGGTAGGGCATATTTCTACTGAAGCTCTGGCCAGATGACTAAGAATCAAGCAGTGCTCACTGACTACTAAACTAGGGGGAAAGTCCAACCACCTGGAAAACAGTATATACGGTCCATTATTTAATCAATGGACCAACAAGGGTTTCTTGGTCTTTATGGAAGCAGCTCTGGCCTAAATCACTAAGCCATAACTCCTTTTGAAAATTTCTTTCCAGCTGTGCTAAGAGTTCATCTTCAAAATAATGTGCCAGATGTGTTTTACATGAGTGTTCTTTATATAGGTATCTACCAACAGAAGACTGAACTGCAAAGACAAGCAAAAGAAGGGAAGGATTAGAGGGCATGCTTTCCCATGGGTGTATTCTACAGCAAGGTTGCACAGACAGACACTTAGGACAAAACCTAGCTCATGGCAACACAGAAACAGTACAAGAAACATTGAAGGCAGCAACTTGTATTAATTCATATTTTGAAAGTTGTGAATTCCTGTTATATTCTCATCTCCTGGGATGAAAAAAGATCTTCCATGTCCCTATCACAAAGACAATGCACATGTACATTTGCTTATTAATTGATGTGAGACTGACTGTGAAGTAGACAGACAGAGGAAGAACTGCAGGAAGAGGAGAATGGTCCTGGCTTTGACCTCACTCGGTGAAACAGTAAAAACCAATTCGAGTGAATTGTGCTGCATGCCAGTGAAAATCACTGGCTTAACAACAGCGTGAGTGGAATCCATCACTAAGCAATTTCACCCTTAAGGTCCACACACACAATCCAGCTGCAGCAGGAATAGTCTTCACATGCACTCCTATTTGTCATCCTGGGCAAGAAATGGACATTTCCCTTCCTGCTTCCTATTGATTACTTTAGTTATAACCTTTTCTTAAAAAGAAATGCACTACTCTTATCCAACAGCTCCAGAAATGCCAGGAGAGGAAGCCAGGAAATCTATTTTTCAGCCCAGAAAACCCTTCAAAACAAATCTTCCCAACCTCAATCCAAGGTCCAGGCAGAGTATCACTGTAGGTGCAAACCATTTATCTATCATGTATAGTGCACAGAGGATAACATTTATTAGCTTGCAAGCCAGACAAAGATGAGGAGAGTGGAAGTACTCAGAAACATATTAATACAATGATTGTTAGATACAAAAAGTCTTATCTGGGACTCTTTTATCCAGACTTTGTGTTCCTCTGATCAAGTACTGTGGTAATGAGGCTGATAAGACTCTATGGCTATCTCAGTGTAGGACTTGAGTTAAACATCTCCAAGACTTAATCCTTTAGAACATGGGCTTGCTCCACTGAAGTCAGTCTGAATTTTGCTACTGGTATCAGTCAGAGTACATTCAAAGCTCACTCTCCACTCCATAAATGCATTTAGCAAATTGCCTTAGTCTGAGAGGTATCCAGGCAACCCCTGTGAATCAAGTAGTCATCACCAGGAAGCCCAAATTACTTCAAAAATGGGAAGAATGCTGAAGGAGTCAGTACTGCTACAGCTCATCCAGGACAGCAGGCTGGCGAGGGATCATTTGGGAAAGAATGCATTCCAGTCTGGTCAGTTAAAGAATCAAAAAGACCTGGATTACCTCTGGGAGTGGGCTACACAATGAAAGAAACTACACAAGTCTACTGTATTTTTACTGGGCTGAATGACTCTGTTTTTTGGTTATTATTATTCAGTAAGCACTAAAGTAACTGAAGAGCTCTTTCACTGTCCATGGTGACACGGCCACTGAGAGCTTTAGGAACTACTCACTTCCTTCTTACATGCTAACAAGGCCTTTTTAGCTGTCCTATCATGGTCCCATTACTGTACAGCTGGATTCTGGTCTGAGTACCAAGGCTCCTACGCAGGAAACAATCAGCATTCACAAAACCTGTCACGTCATAAGGGAGTGAGAAGCTGCTAAAGGCTTTATGCAAGAATCTGCATTACTGAGGACGCTCTTCCTCTTGTAAAGAAAATCTGTCTAGACCACACATTCAAATATTCCTTTGGTACAGATGAAGTATCTCAATATTTTATATCAAGCAATGCTGAATGCTCACTCTCCTTTAAAACTCAAGTGTTACAAAGATGTACATGCATATATATGTGTGTGTAAGGACATAACAAGGACTGGGCAGGATCTCTGTTCTCTGAGGTCAACCATAAAACTAAAGAGAAATCAGCTTAGCTCCATCTAAAAAACAGCCTTCTGGCCACATAATGCCTACCTGTAAAATAAGCTATAGAGTAGCTAAAACTGGAACTACTTGTCTGATGCCTAGTTAAGCATCAGCTAACCTAGTTATTTCTGTAAGAACACAGCCTGCAGCAGTATTCTGCCATGGCTCAGGTTTCCCTCTGTCCTTACACTAAACAGGTCAAAGAGAGTAAAGCCTTAAAGCTTTTCAGTGAAACATACTCATTGCCCCAATTTAGCAAATGTATGACATTATTTGCTTGTTTTAAGGTGTAAAGTGTCAATACATGGATGATCTTCAGGGGGTGTAAAGGACCCAGCCCTCTGATCTTAGTGGTGAGATATGAATGGCTTTTCCATAAATGACACTCCAATTCGAAAGACTGCCTGAGAATTCTCCTATCCCACAATGTCACTCTGAATCACAGCAGTACATATTCAAAGGGACACCAGTAACATCTCTGAAACGCTTATGAGTAAATGGTGGTGAAACTGAGATAAGGCAGCGGGCGAACGGCCGTCTGGCTGATTCAGCGCCTCATGCAAATGACACAGTTCCCTCGTCCTGTCCAACAAACTGATTTCCTTTGCAACTTTCTGTAAGTCATTTCAGAGCGTTACAGAGCTAACATAACGGCTCAGGCAATTTTAGGTCCTTCTCCATGTTAAATGTAGCAGATTGCACAGTTTTCCCTGCAGTAAATAGAGATTCATTGCCTAAGAATATTCAACATCCAAATCCTTTTCCTAATGAAGTGTCAGATAAAAGCATCTTTTACATAAACACCACATCAAGAGAATGTCATCTCTCAAAATGTCATGAAACATTAAATGACTGTGGAATAAACAAACCAACCCATTGTTTTTGACAAATTGTTCTTAGTTCCATTTATTTTTGTGAGATGCAACACGTATGCCAATTATGTTCTTCAAATGACTACATGGGGATGTCCCTTCTGTCCCAATGCTCCTTTTTCTATGATAAGCTCATTTGTTTGTGTCTAACAACAGATTTTCAGCTTCATAGTTGTCTGAAACCAAAGTTACCCTCAGACAGATACCGTAGCTCCTGCTAATACGCTCAAGATGCCCTCATCTCAATTTGCTCAATGGAAAATCCTGCTTATTTTGGACTAATTTACTACAGCAGTACCTGTTTAAGATCAATTCACAGCAGACTGTTTCCTATTTATTGCTAATTAAAATCACAGATTTCCTGTTCCAAACAGCATATCACTCTGAAAAACTAGCTACAAAAACAATGTGCATTGACTCAGCTGGTGGACTACGTCTAGACTTCCCATCTAATTCTGAGGTTCATAACATCAACTACTGCAAGCAACGACAAAATGGACAAAGTGAGGCCAGGTGATGAGGGAAAAACTGGAGACATTCACTGAGATTTGTCTGCTCAACATTCTGAGGTGCAGAATGGCTTAACTGTGTTTTCTACCTCCAGCCTGAGGAACTAAGAGCACAGTAGGGTGGAACTCTTTCTTGGCACATTAAATTTGAGGACCACCCAAGCCTTTCTGTCTCAATTCCAACCCTTTCCGGCCTTGAAGAGAATAATACTCTAGTTGTGTGCCAAGGGGATATCTGCAGGTGGCATCTGGGTTTGACCTTATCCACCCACACTCTCGTTGTCAGGTCTATACAAAAATGTTTTCAATGGCTTGTGCTGGGTAGATACAGGGCAATTCTTTCACTTCTGGAACACAGTTCAGTCAGGAAGGTACACAAGCATGGGAACAGCTGAGGAAAACGGATTTATTGGATTGGTCCTGAATTAAGGAAGATTCCACCCGATGCTTTGAGTACATTGCTCCTGAGCATTCATGTTCCTGAGATCTGAGCCTCTATCCGAGCTGCAGTTACCAGGAAAGCAGTACCCACTGGGGTCCATCACGATACCAGACTCCCAGAGGATAAAGAGGAGCATAGTGCAATCTCTCTCTTTTCACTAAACCTCATAAACTGAAAGAAGATGCAATTACAGGAAGGCTGTGCATTACTTTTCCTTACTAGTGAATCAACTGGTTTTTTTCTTTGCCAAAAATCTTTGCCTCATTCCCACTCCAAAAGACTAAAACCTGCTTAAGCTCATCTCAGGGCAATCTAATCCATGGCAGCAGCCTGAACTGCATTTCCACCCAGAAGTCTGGTTTAGGATGCTTTGCCAGAAGTGACGTACAAAGGTAAAACCTTCTAGGAAGCAGCCGTGCAGAACTCAGAACAGGCATTTCTTCAGAGCAAATTAGACGCCAACCAATGTTTCCTTATTTGCTCCAAGCCCAACAAAGCCTTGGTGAGACAGAGATGTAACTCTTTTAAAGCTTCCTCTAAAGCTTTTCTTTTATGTGCCTAGATAAGCCAGTTGCTTGAGCACTGTAAATCTGGAGAAGTCGAGCGTTTAAACTCCCAAGAGTGAATTTTATGAAAGATAACGTTAACAAATGGCAGTCTGGAAGATTCCTAAGTCTCAAAAAGCTGCAGTGATGCTTATCCTGGAGCAGCAACATTCAGAAGCAATTACAATAAGATCCAGACCAAACTGTACCAATTGTGGGCCATCAGGTAAAATTCTCAATCCAGAAATAAGTGGAGGAACTCTATTCACCAGGCTAAATAGATTGATGCTGGGCTACTACGTTTTCAGCTGTTGCACTGAGTCTTACATGGAGGAAAAGGCAAACAAACAAACCTCAACACTTTCTAAAGCCAGGCCTGAAAATTTACAGCTGCAGAAGAAACAGGTTTTTAAAGGTCCAACTTTGCTGCTAGGATTTTCTTTGGCACTCCCCAAAACACTTATTCAAACAGGTATCTCTGTTTTTTTTTAACACTGCTTGGAGATTCGAATGACATTGCACAAAAACAGGTGTATAACTGCTGCAATAACTGCTGCTTGTATACTCACTAGGTTTAATAACAAAAAAGTACTTCAAATTGTCTTTCATGACACAAGTATTTAATTCCTGCTCAGATATTTATACCATTTGTTTGGTTGAAAACGGTGTTGAGGCAGGAACTAGGGCAAGGCTGTCTTTCTGGGGGAAGCCCACGCAGAACCGAGCATTTTAGGGTCTCTGTTCCTGCACTGAGCTGTTGTAAACTCACAAACACTTTTATTTCTCAAAGAGATAGAGTCCTACTATATCTGCAAAAATATAAGGAGGCAAAGTACTTGTGTTGTATTTCAAGTTTACTCAGGCTTCAGGTTATTTTTCAGAAGGAGGGCTTCAATTCCAATTTGTGAGTAACTTAAATTGGTGTAGCCAAAGCAGATAGTATCCCTGGCAATCCTCCTTTTCTCTCCCAAAGACTATGCCATTCTTGCAGGCATGGCTGAACAAAGTCTGTATCTGCTTGCTAGTTGCTGAAGCATAAATTAAGTGCATTAATGTAATCTGCTGCCAACTGGAATGTGCATTAACAGGCAGAACCACAAATAAGGAAGAAAGTTGGGGTTACTGATCTCCCTCAGCCAACTGCAGAGAAGTGCAGGGCAGGAAGCTGAGTGGGTGGTTGATGCAGCAGGTTCAGCAGACAGTTCTCAAAGCCATCAGAGAAGGAGAAGCTATACACTGCCTGTGAAGGCCAATCGAACAGCAGCCTTTTCGTTCCCTTCAACCTCATCTATTCAAGTAGCTCAACACACCCTGTGGGCCAATAGAACCAGCAGTGCTGATCCTCTTACAGGAGGGTATTATGAAGTGACAGTGGGCAATTACCTTCCTCCTGGGCATATTTGAGCTTTGTCAAGAGAATGGCTGCAACTCTGAAGCTGTTTAAGTGACAACTTACCCAGGGCTCTGAGGAGCTGCCTCAGCTGGGCTCAGTTTTGAGGCTGCTCACTAACCACTGATGGCATGCAGAAGTAATGGGAAGTGCTATGAATGTAAGCAAATATTTGCAACAGCACTCGTTTTATCTGTGTTTCTTATTAAAAGAATGCAATCAAATGAATAAGGATTAAATGAATATAAATATCAATGCATGTGTTGATATATAGATGATGAAATGTGCTTTTGTTGTGTAGAAGACTCAACAGGTCCTGTCTCTGAAAGCTCGAAACACTCCTTTGATGATCTTCATTGTGTTTTCTGATCTAACTTATTTATCTATGTCAGGGGAGAAACCTAATTTCTAATGACATTTTCCAATTAACTTCCTTAATTAAAAGAAAAAGTTAGACTCAATTGGTTTGTAAACAGTATTATCTAAAGCCACAAGATTCATAGAGAACACACACAAATAGGATCAGAAATGTTCCTCCCCACTGCAGTCTCCAGGTGTTTGAGGTATTGCCTGACATTCTCTATGTCTGCTCATCTTTCCCTGATTTGGAAACAAATTCATTTGCTCCAAAAGTCTCTGAGATGATTAGGGAGTTATTGTTCCCTTTGGTTTCTGTCACATAGTGCTGTAAGCAAGCGCTTACAGAAGGATGCACTTAAATCCAGTGGCTTTAATGACTTTCTAAGCTCTGCTCTGAATATGACTCTGTAACAAGAGTCTTTGCAGAGATCCAACTTCATGAGTTTGTGCTAGAATTCAATAACACTCTAGGAAATGTCTGCTGCTGCACTGATTCAAACATCTGCCATTCAGACAGAGATCTTTAGATATTAATGTAAGAGTTCATAATGTCAAGAGGCACCGTAACTCCATCTTGGGTCCCACAGAATCGTTAATGAAGTTAGTATAACTTTGTCAAATTCTACCTTCACAGTTAAACCAGACTCGGTAAACCACAGTTAAACCAGAGATCACACTGCTATGTCTGCCTTGGTGATCAATTAGAAACAGACTCATCCAACAGAATACTTTGCAAGTACTGGAAAAAGCTTTAAATCCAAGAAAGTGAAAAAAGATGATTGCAAACCACTTAAAAAGCACTAAAATGACTTATTTCTCTAGTGCATTTATACCAAGTGAATAACCACACTTTTTGTGGATGCAAAGATATTTCACATCTAAAAATAACTTATGCTGTGCACTGATCACCAATCAAGATATGCCCAAGGCAGCCTGTAGTTGTAGGTCAATTTGTAACACACTTGCATACAATAAGAAAGAAAATCAGCTTAAAGCAAAATCAGGCATTGTACTTTTCACATAACCATCGTGGACATATGCCACGAGTTACTGCAAACTTCCTCTGAGACACTGTCATTTACAGGAAAGCATTTCTTTGCACTTTCAGCACTGAACCAGACTTTTTCCCATGTGTTGAAAAAGTGACCTTCAGTGGACGATAACAACCTTAGATTATGAGGAGGTGTATTGCATCCCAACACTTGCTACTGCTCCTTTCTTAACACTAGCTTTCAGCAAGACAAACTCTCATCCTCAGACACAGGTGGAAGTGGACTGGAAGTGACACAACTTATACACTCATGTAAAGGTTGGCCTGAGACATTCTTTAAATGGCTAACTCCTGCTCACACCCCGACTGCCTTACAACAGCTTCACACCACTTTCAAGCAGCACTTTCCTTGCTTTAGTACTCGAGGCACAGGAATGTGGTTCCACACATTTACTACTACTAACAACAATATGTGGAAACTCCAACAGGGCCTAGCCATAACTGGAGAAACCAAGTAACTCCCATTTCTGAAGACAATTAGTTCACAGCGTGTGAACAGACATTTGGAATTAGTGGCTTTGTATGCAGACAACAGCATTGTATTCTCACTTTGCAGTGGCTGCATGAGTCACAACGTGGGGAAGGCAGGCTGAGGAGACCTGATGGCTTCCACACTTCACACTGCTTCCCTTGTTTAAGAAGACAAAATGCTGCTTCTTTCCAGGACAATGTAAGAGTCAACTTCTTTGCTCTAGGCTTGGCATATGTTAAAACCATTTTGTAGATAGTGTGGAAACTGGAAATCCATAAATCTGTCCTTCCCCTTTTTTGTTCTCCATACAAGGGAAAGTCTGACTTCACTGTTAATGCAGTCAACTAGGAAAACTTGAGTAGACCACAAAACTCCTTTGTGGGATTAGTGGTTTCAAAACAGGACTGGGAACCATCAGAACTGGATTCTAATTCTGTCATGCAGACATGTCACTCTGCAAGATGCTTAAGCCAAAGATTTCAAACATTGACACCTAAAGTAAGGAAGCAAAATGCAAAGTTAACTGTGCCAAGTCTTTAATGCACGGAAAACGCTGCACTCTCTCTGTTTGGAAACAACACTGGCAAGTTTGTACCTTTCCTTCTAGAATTTTCTATTCATTTGAGGTTTCAGACCCACAGATTTAAAACTCATGGTCAAACTTCTCTTGGTAGTGTCATTTCAACTGAGCTACGAGTATTTTCTGTTTGTTGGGTGAAGAGAATGCTTCAAAGCTGCTTCCTCAAAGCCACATCCTTGCATAACATCTGGAATCTCTCCTTTTAGCAGCAACTGACTGTAATGAACCATTTTCACTTTTATTTGGTGTCTTCTGCCTCCTTTATATCTAACTCTGAATTTCAGTGAATTCCCAGTCATTCACTGGAGCTAAGTATCCACGTGGTGACTAAAGTAATCCCCGACTTGCAACTAAACACAGCCACCTCTGACAAACAGCACACTACCAAACCAGTGGCTGTGTGACTTCCTAGAATCATAAAGCCTTACTTTTGGCTTTTCCTTTAAAGTATTCTTGCTGTCGCAGGTAACCCTCCTGTAGTCTCTGCTCAGTGGACCAATCCCGTTGCCAAGGTCACCTTTGCAGAGTTATATTTGCATCCAGCTGACGTTGATTCATGTTGCCAGATGGCTAAGGACAAAGCACAATCGCTCAACACAACGTGTGACCTACTTCCACGCCTAACAATCTGCTGGTTAATACTTTGGAAATGCATGGAGACTTTGATTAACATTTTCGTTTTGTTTCCTACTTAGCCCACATGTGGCATGTACATTTCTCATATCAGACACATCTGCTCCAACAGGGCAGTTGCATGATGCCTCCGACTCCTTTCTAAACCAGGCCATATATATTTCCTAAGTGGCATTTCCTTCTTTCCTACAGGCACTCTCAGAAGTAATTACAAGTTATTGGTTTACACATGGACAAGTGATGAAGAGCCAAACACTCTCACGCTGGCACCACATGAACAAATGATGACGACAGTAAGATGTCAGCTCTTGGGAAGGAGAATGAACACACGACACACATAGGGTTTCTAATCAAGTGTATGGAATGTCATGGCCAAACTCTGGCTGTGCTCAAAGCCTCACATATAGTTAGAGGCTAAGTGGGACAATATAGTTTCTGCCTTAACTACAGTGTGAAGATATGCATGGAAAAGAAGTGATGTTTGGCCACTGTAGGCCAGATTCCTCAATTTGCACAGGGCTTTAGGAACAGTGTAATTACCAGACTGAAACAGACTCAAAGCTAAGACCTGCACTCTGCCTCTGCCCTCCACTACACCAGATGCTGTACAAAGGTAAAAGAGCTCGAGAGCAGACATAAAGTAATTCCCATCTTCAAGCAGACCTTGGTCCTGATCTCTAGTAATCACAGACTGACTTAAAACCTGGACTTCAAGTTTTAGTAAGGTCCTTTCAAACTACTGGTCAACAAGAGTTTGACAGTAGTTCATTTCTGAAGTGGTTTCCAATGCCATTTTGAATCTGTTCAGCTTTGTCAGATTTTGAAGGGCTTAGCAACTATAAATGAAGCTGAACTGTTGAAAGTCTCTCTCTGGGCTGCTTAGCAGAGAGCATCCTCCTCCTTTGCTGGGTCCGATTATTTTTTGACTTAAAAGTCTGTGAAGGAGGCAAAGGGTCTGTTTAATTTGCTGCTGTGTGGGAAAGAGGCAAAGGTATCTGTGACACTGGGAAATTGTTTGCTCCTGGTACAGCCTGATGTTTTGAAGCAAGATGCCACAAAAACAAAACATAATTGAAGAGGAGCTCCTTAAATGAGAACAAAGTAAAGAGAGACGCTTATTAGAAGCTCTATCCCCAATCTTGCTTTTTGCTGCCACGTCCACTGATTGGTTTTTTCCTTTGGCTCAACTTAAAAATTAATTATCTTTCATAGGAAACAGAAATTGTTATGATTTCTGCTACCCATCACCAAGGAATTCACAGAGGGGTGTGGAGGTGTTGCAGGTGGGCAGCACCATGAAAAACAAAGCCTGTAATGGATGAAGAAATCGTGAGTAAAGCTCAAAGACTCCATCGCTCCAATTATCACTAGTGCAGAGAAAGCTAGTTGGTGTGGTGCCTTGAGGAGAAAGATGAGTCTCTGGGTCACACTGCCCCAGCAGATACACACAAATTTTGTAGTTATAGAACATGTAAATGTTCATCATGGAGAAAACAAAGGTTTGAGAAAAATTAATGGCATTTCAAGGAGTGGATTCATTATTTTCTATGTTATCCCTGTGATGTGTAGCAAACAATGACAAAACTGACGTAGCAGACATGAATCCTTTCTAAAGATGTCCCATACATCTATAGGGGATGGTAGACTTGATGTGGACAAAAACCTTTTATACCTACAAGCCCACCTGCATTTCAGACTCAAAATTGGAGTTCTGATTGTCTGTGCTGCATTCTGCTATGTTTGAGCTGAGAACAAAGATAGCAATGATAACTCGAGGTTACTTGATGGGCATTAGATATTATTGCTTAGTCACAACCTCAGTGGTGCAGAACATGATATCCTTAGTTTTATCACTAAGATATCCTTAGTTTTATCACTGAGCTGTGGTTTGAGACAATCACTAAGCCATCACAAAAGGGAGAAATGCCTGAAATAGGATGGAACTGGGGTAAACCGGGAACAGTAACACAATGGAACCATTTTGTTTGGGTTAGTGCTCTGTTTTGGGATTTCTGGAAGAGCTAGATGGGATCATATTCAGGATGGCTCTTTATTTAAGGAACAGAGCACACACCATAAATTAGAAAGTATAAATATTTAAAGTTTTCTTGGAAGCATACACAACCAATCTGTTAGGGCTGAACTCCTTTTTCTAGGCAATGGCTACAATAGCTGTCCTTAAAAGTGACCATTTAACATAATATTGGGCAAAGACCAAGAAAAACTCTGTTTCCATACTGGTGCACTAGAGAATTCTTTAAGTGCCACATGGAATATCTAAATTAAGTCATAGGAGCAAAAAAAATTCATGGTATCCAAAACCTTTGCTTGGGCATATACTCCATGGCATCACTCTGTTAATCACACTGGAGGTAAACAGAGCTGGTCACCAATTATTATCTCAAATGATCAACTGCTTCAAAGCTGTCAAGCCTGATGCCAGCTCTTTTCAGAACTGCACTCTTGACCAAGAGTTTAGATGTGCTTTTAGGGTTATAATGAAGAGTAAGCCAAAAGAAAAAAAACAAGTGCCCAAAGCGCCATAGCTGAGGAGCAGGAATTTCAAACAGCTCCCAATTTGGAAATGGCAGAGAGTAGTAGGAGTGCACAATCCAAACCAGCCTCCAGAAGCACGTGGTGGGAGAGAAGTATAGGTCAGTCTACAAAAAACCCTTAAAACCTGAAGGATAGTAAAGGATGAAGGCAGGTGAGGAAGAAGAACACAGCCTGAAAAGCAGCTTATTCATCTCTCTCAAGTGGTGACCGTATCAATTCCACAATGAAAACACACAGCCTGTTTGCCCACGTATTTTCATCTCTGTAAGATTTTTAAGTCATAAGCACTGCTTTAAGGTTCCTCTTGTTTTGTCTCTCACTGTCTGTGAAGCTGTTCCTGGGGCTTTCACAGCACTGACTGTGTCCCTAGAAGTGTGAGTGACAGGCAGGTTTCACCTTAATCACTCAGCTACAAAACGCTTCCCTCCTGTCTCATACCTTGTCATTTACCATCAGCTGTGATCTGGGGTGATGGATCATGTCTGTGAAACTCTGTTCGGAGAAGCAAACATTTGTCTTCATCAGCAAAGGAGAATGACCTTAATCTGTACCCTTGCATGGCCAGCCAGTAGAGTAGGGGAGGCACCTGGCTGGGGCCCTGTGATGGCCCATGGACCACCGAGGCTCTGCACAGCTCCTCGCTGAGCAACTCTCTCTCAGCTCTTCCCAGGGATGGCCTTATTCTGCTTGGCAACTGAAACTCTCATGGCTCTCTGAAGACTTGTCATCAAGTTTCTAAAGAATGTGACATTTGATACTTGTATACCCCAGCCTTTCTCTTTGCTTTGTCAGTAAGGCACTGCTGCCTGCTCTTCCACGGATGAGCAGCAATGACACTTATATTTTTTTTCCCTGAGCTGCTTTTTTTTTCCTAAGTAAAAGCTTCTTCATCCTGTTTTGGAGGCTAAGCTAACACTGTGCAACAGAAATTGTACTTTTGATCTTACTGCATTAAAAAGCAAACCAGGAAAGCAAAACTTGGATGCCTACCTAGTTTTAAGTTGTTCACACAAGTAAAAAAGACAGATGAGATATGACATTGCTTTCTTCTTGACAATAAACCCTACTCTTACTTTAGCAGTTACACTTCAGATTCCTTAGACTCAATAATCTTACTAACTTTTGAGAGGTAATGAGATATCTGAGTGATCAAAACACCTGCTTTGTGCTAAAAGTATGCAACAGAAAAGGCTGTCAGTAAAACTCAGATGTGAGCAGATAAAATGTATGTCTGTAGCAGGAGGCCCTGGCTGCCTCTCAGGACAACTATCAATATATCCAGGAGCCTTTTGTGCAAATGGAATCCCATAGCAAGTGTTACTAGAAAATAACGTCAGGTGATGGTATGCAATGCAAAAGCCACTTCTTGTTTCTCTAGGTGAGTGATTCTAGAGTGTCAAATTTCATGCTTTAACAGGGTTAACTTTAATTTGGAATCATAACTAAGATCTGAATTTCTCTTTAAAAAAAGTTTTACTTTCCCTGGATAGTCCTAAAATCAAGAGCTGCAAGTGTGAAACATTTAATGTTTATCATTTTCCCATGGCTTTTGTTATTAAATATGTTGTCTATAAACATAAAAATGAGGAATTAAAACACAGGGGTACTAATTACTATCCCTTTTGATTTGAAGGCATGCAATGGAAATCACAAATCTTATTTAAAATTTAAGATTCACCAGTAAGTTTGGGGTAATTTAAGCTGCTCTGGAACAGCATAAAACACTCAGAGTACATTGGCATTGCTTACTATTGCCAGGCAACAGAACAGCTAAATATGCCTCCGGGATTTCATCTTCTTCCTGCATCTCCAAGCATTTCCTTCCACACCACCACCTACAAACTGTCCATATCTTTGTTCTCTGACACACTTCCTACCATTTTCTTCCTTTTGCTCTTGAAGTCTGAAAGTTGAAAAGCTGGAAGCTGAAAAATATATTCTAATACACCTAGTGTTTCTTTCAAATGTTTCCCTGCCTCAGTTTCTTATACATGATTAAAACTGTGGGCAGCCTGAGCAAAGGTGCTGCTGTTTCATTTGCTTGCTGTCCAAAGAAAGGAAATTCCCTGAGGATGCACAGTGTGCCTCCCTCACAGTCTGTGTAGGTGGCCTTGTAGAAAGAGACCAGAGAGCCCTTGTATAAGACTTTAGTGGGGTTTATAGAAAAGTTTGGAAGTACTGCAATCAAGTGTCTAGTGATAAATAACCAGCCAAGATAAATCACTTCTTTGTTTTAAAGACACATTAAAAAGATAATCTTCTTTAACTGATGATCTAAAATCCAAGAAATGTTCTATTAAAAAGATTCCTTTCACAAACAGAAGTTAGGTGCAGTCATTTCAGGGACATCCCAGATTTGTTTCCACATGCATCAAGAAAGTTTCACACCTGTCAGAAGAGTTAATCACAAATCATCATTTGCTCGAGAAATGTAATGCCTGTCTCCTTAATTAGAGAGGTTTGAGCTGGTTCTACTGACACCATTTAAAACCCAGGCACTCTATATAATATTTAATCAAAATATATGTCATGGGTCCTACTGGAATCTCTGAGAGTTCTATGTCAATCTTCTTGCAGAGTAGGCATATAAAATGGATTAGGTGACTTGCTTCCAAGCATAAGTCCTGTTGAAGGACGTGAGCACTTGCACAGGTACACTGGTTTCTAGCAGACAACTACATTCAGATGACATGAGTCTTACCTCCAGTTTTAGACCTACTACCCTTGAAGTATTCTCCGAGTACATTACATCGTGGCCCCTTGAATTCATAACCTTTAAGACTCATCATTTCATTAACTCACAACAGTGCAGGAATGTGGAAAAATAAGTCTGGAAAACTGAGGAAATGAAGTTTGAACAACCCACCTGGTCAGTTCTTGAATTATTATTCACTGCATTTGCACAAAGTCACATAAAACCCAGGAAAAGGTGAAAGGGATGAAATATTCCCAGGGTACATGTTCCATGTATGTGTAGAGACTGCGACCCAAGGAACCCATGAGGAAGTGAAATACTGCCTTTAGCTGAAACTTAATCTGTCTCTAATGATATAACAGTAATTACTTTCAAGAAAGGATGCTAAAAGAATCAGTGGTACAGAGGTGGAGTATCAGTAATTTTCTTCAAAGACACTGATGATGTCTGTCAATGCCTCAGTAGCCCAAAAAAAGAAAGGAAAAGAAAAAGAGGATGGCATGAGTTCAGTCAGTAAATAAAATGAAATAAAACCTTTTAGAATTGCAGAGTGAAATGATTACAGCCCACAGCTGTCTGCTGTTTAGGGTGCCAGATGAATTTCAAACTATAAAAAGGGTGAATATTCGCTATCCAGTAAGACATATGGGATAACACGACATGCAGACATCTGGATGTCATTGCAGGTAACATTTTCAAACGGGCATAACTCACTGAAGTACTTAAAAGATGGCATTTGTAATTTTACCTCTATCTATTTAGCATAGCAACTCTATAGGTTTCTATGCTATGATCAATTCCTTGTGAAGATGAAGTGCTGTAGGTAATCCACTGATCACATGATGATCTCTACAGTGAACTATACACCATCCTCTTAAGCAGATGGTGTTAAGAGATCAAACTGCTAACTGAAATGAGCCCAGCTATCCAACTCTTCTTAAACAAAAGCCTCATTTGATGTGTTGGATGTTTTTAAAGTAGAGTAGCCTGAAAGAATAAATATGAAAGTTCAGTACATTTAAAAGATAAGATACCAGATTGAAAGTTATTGCTCTTAACCAGTAATTTATAGTAAAATAACAAAACCTTCTGTCTCCAAAGAAACTTTAACAGTGCAGCCTGCTACTCTATACACAAATATTTCAACTAGAAGAAAATGATGCCACTTAAGAGCTGTTTATCCAAGTCACTCTATTTGAGTAGCTTCTCACTATTCACATTACTTGTCTCGAGAGCACCTCCTGTGTGTCTGAAGTCCTTATTACTGCTGTTTGAGGATCTAGAATTGCCTGCACAGATGGCTCCTGGATGACCAAGAAGTACCATCTGCAAGAGTCCAGAACACCCTGAAGACCATTCACATTTTTCTGCCGCTAAACTGTGACAGAGGAGAAAGCAAAACACTTAATAGGGCCTGTCTTTTGCGACAACAGAGAAAGATTGTTCGACTGCACATTAGCTGGAGTTGCCAAGAGAGTTTGGCAATGAAAAAGTACAAATTGGGGAAGAACAAGGAAAAAGTGGAAACTGGGAAAGCCTGACTTCTGGCAGCGGAGGAGAGAAACGGCTTCATCTGATGGGCTGGGATCCAGGGCAAGCTCAGGCTGATTCCAGCCCTGTGAACGAGATGGAGGTGTGCAAAGAGCAATGCTGAGCTTCACTGTGACTGGCTGATGCCCCTAACTGAATGTCCTGGGAAAGGGCAAGCCAGGGACAGAAAATTCTTGAAGAAAAAGCATAGGAAAAGAGATGCCTATGGAGCAGGTAAAACAAGGACAAAGGGAACCCACCACATTCGGCTCAGTTCATAGCCCTCAGGAAGGGTTTACTGGCCATTTAGGTCACAAACTGCTCCCAAACAGCAACATTTCTGTGGATTAATGCTCTAACTGAGCACAGCTATACAGAAATAATCCCCAAATGTCACTCACAAGGAATTGAATCCTAGTTTGTTACTGGTGAATAACAATAACAAACAACAACAAAAGCCATTTCAGTGGAATTAAGAGTCACAGGGAGGTCATGGACAACATTTTGGTGTGTCTTCCAATATAGTATTCTGTACCAAACAAAGAGGGGAGTGCAACATAAATGCAGAGAAGGAAAGAGGAGGGAGATTATTAAATGGTGGCTTAAAAGTTGGTTAAGAAGCAGTTAAACTAGGGTTTACAACTTTTGTTTCTTTACAAATTACCATGTTGATGAGACAAAGAATGCCTCAAGAGCCCCCATCTAACTGCATATTAAAAACACCCATAACTAAAAGAGGAGTTGCTAAGTATTTCAGAAACGTTTTCAAAAGCTATTATGTGAAATGAGTAAGAAATATGTGGTGTGTAACTGCAGCCGGATATTGCTTGCTTTCCTCCCAAGCTGTGATGGGAAGCCTGACAAGAGCAATATGGGCTGTGCTGGGGGAAGGTTCCCCCGATAGCCAGTGTCTCAAGAGCCATACTTGTAGTAACTAATGATCCGGTACCGCAGCTTCTACGTGCACTCATGAAAAGGATGAGAAGTTTTATGTATGAAGGACTCAAGTGTGAGTGACAGGCTAAAAGAGGAAGAGCATTAATAGCTGCAAATAAGACTGAGAGGGCTGGCTGATAGGAAACTCCTAAGGGGGTATTTTGTGGTTCGTATGTCACAATAGTAATACATTGCATGGAATATGGGATAGTACAAATGATCATACTTCCTCAGGGAAACCTGAATCTCCTAAGACAACAGATGAAATGGGATCAATTAATGCTCTGAAAGCAGCTTTTCATATAAAACTGAAGGCCAAGTTGTTATTATTCATGTTAGATGAATAATGCAATTTCCCATGCTGTATTACTGACATTGCATGTTGTCACGGGTTTATGCATCAGACAATAACTCTGCACAGATATCTGAAGGAGAAACAGAAGCCTTGACCTGAAAAGGCATCATAAAACTTCCTGGAGAACATTGCTTTTGGTAAAAGCTGTGCAAAGCCATTTACCATCAGGAAAACAATCAGTAAGTCACCACAGAAAGGACATTCCTAAGTGCCCTCTGCATAGTGAGTAACTCTGCAAGCGAGGCAGATAATAAATGCAACAAACCAGCACAAGATGTTGGGAAACGTTTCCACAATATGTTTTCCACTCTAAATGCAACAATTTTCTGTATTTTCTTGAGCTAGAGAGCAACAATTTTTTGATACAACGATCTACAGATGAATCTGACTGCAAGGGGCTTGGGAAAGGGCTGACTAGTTGAGCACTTGATGACAGCAGCATTAGCAGTGAAGGTGTCATTATGAGGCTTCTGTACTTGGTGTGTAAAGATGATTAGAAATGTTAGCACATAGCCTTTCTGTGAAAGACTGAAAGAAAAATGCAGGAGTTTAAACCACTAAAGGAACTCAAATACCTTGTAAATATACTTACACAACTGTAAGACCAAGGAAGTTGTGGTGACTTTACAGTACATACACAACTAGGGCAGTGGGAAGTCTAGTGCATCTGGTCTGTGTGAGCAGATTTTTATATCAGAATATAGCAGAGCGAAACTCAATGTAGAAAATGTGTTTCAGCACCACATGGACATAACAAAGAACATCAAACTATGAAACTATCGTTATTAATCTGAACTTTGTTACAAGAAGTTCTCAGAGAAAGAGCTTTCCCTATGTCCCACACCAGCTGTGGCAGGTAGGGAGGTCAAGGCATCTAGACAATCCCAGGAAGCAGGGATGCCAGATGAATAAACATGAAAGCAAATGAACCCATTTCTAATTAGAAAAAAATGGCAAAGGAAGAAAGAAAACATTTGTTTTCAAGCTCTCAAACTAGGCATTCACAATAAACAAGAGTGAAAAAGCAAACATGAGAAGCTAGTGTTAGGCAGGATGGTTTATGGAGCTCTAGAGGTGCAGATTTATTCCATTAAGAGTGCATTAATTGGGAAGTCATGCACATAATGAATGCATGATGACATTCTGATGCTTCACTTGTCTTCTCCCCTGCCAATCCATCTCTCTGGTTTGCAATCTGCCATTATTCACAATGCATTAATCTTTAGGGTGAGGATCTAAATATGTTTCAACTCTTTCTGAATGAGAGCATTTAGAGACAGGTACTTGTTTAAGCCCTGCAAAGACTCTCTGTGAACAGTCACTGCAGTCTATGCAGAGATTGCTTTATCTAGCAGCTAATTCTCTTTGAAACCTTCTTTTCACGACTTTCTCCAGTATTTACTATCTCATTTGCATTTCTATTCCCCTTCTAAACACCTCATAATCTCAAATGTGCTTAACCTAACAAATCCCTAATACAATTCAGGAGCATTAGAGAAGTTTTACATAGATAAGCAGGGATGATGGTAATTTCTGTTTAACTTAGGCTCGTTTTTCTACAGAAAGGAAGGAGACCAGTCCTCTGAATCACTGATCAGTTGCTACCCTGGACACGTTCAAGTGCAGGCTCCTTCCTAGGCTGTGAAGAGCATACAGTGATGTTCAGTGCTGCGTGTTGCCTTCTCTCGTGTTGATCAACCCAGATCAATGCAGTGTTACACCTTGAACTCCCATCAGCTCATTGTCTGAGTTTCCTTTGCTTGTGCCATTTTGCTGTGTTTGCTGCCAAGGCAGGCTCCCTCTGCGTGGGGGAAATGATTTCCCTCTTTATTGCCTTTCCAGAAGGGAACCAGAATATTGAGCTGGCAATTTAATAGGACAGGGAAACCAGAAAATTAACTGTCACATCTACACAAACACATATATTCACCAATATAAACAAATGGAACTACATCAACTCCATGCAACGTTTCCTTATAATTTCCCTTTGGCTAAAATTCATCCTGTCTGGGATGGCGTGAGGGAGGTCACAGTTAACAGTGACTCGTAAGCAAGGCTTCATGTATAACCCTCAGAAGATGCAGGGTGCAGAGGATCTGATCTCCTGTAGCAGACCAGGAATCAGAGTCTCAGATGGGGCTGGGCTCAGTCTGCTCCAACCAAAGCATCACTCGGGAAGAATTTCCATAGAAATTGCCTGCAGTTATGGCAATGCCTCTTTGTTCCCAGGGCTTTGTGAGTATCAGTGCAACTGGCTATCACATGCATTGGAAAACATTACTGTTGTGTTCTCCTGTAGGGTAGCTATATGTTACTATATGCATTTTGTTTGCTCTATGACATGTATTTGCAAAGTGTATTTAGTGAAAGCAAGAGAGCAGGTAGTATTAACTGTATCACAGAAATTAGCTTTCCTGGGTTTATCTCATCTTAATTGAGGTCTGTTTCTGTTGCCAAGCAAGGTTTGATAGGCTTCCTTGATTTATAAATCAAGGCTGTTTGTTTCACTGAAACTGATGCATAATTGCCTGTCAGCAGTCACCTTCATTTTAAGAAAGGAGGAAAAGAAATCAAAGGAAGCGTAGACTACTGGAAACCATCTTTGAACAATGAATAGATGGTGTGAACAGCTTATCAGGTCCCAAAGAAGACAAAACCCCCAAACATAGAGGGAAAGATTTTGATAGAAAAACGTTTACATTTCTTGATGCTGAAAATGCAAGCTGAAAAGTTTTCACTTTGTATTCAACAAAATCCCAACTCTGACCTCCCAACTTTGTGTCTCTCCCTTTCAAACTAACACACAGCAACGGAGCAGTGTGCAGGCTCCTCACAGGGAAAGGAGGGAAACCCATGCTATGAGCCTTTAACCAACCCTTCCCTGCTCAGGATATACACACTCTGGAGGAGAGAATGCATTATTTACCAAAAAAAGCCCTGTTTTCACACTGCTGGGCTGCACAGCCAAACAAAATGTACCTGTCCTTCAGATTCTCCTTCAGCAAATGCATCTGTAGTTAACTAATCGTTTCCTTTGCATGTGCTCCAGGACAAAGTGGGCTGAACATAACAGAGAAAGCAGAACTGACAAATTACTAGTCATTCCTGTGATTACCTTGCCCTGCACTGGCTGCAGTGCTGCCCAGCTGCCTGCTGTGCTGCTCATGCCCACCTACACCTGTGCATTCCAGCAGCCTCTCTCCTTCTACAAAACCTGCCACTCATCTCCAAGTCAAGGGCTGCAATTACGACAATTGCTAAGCAATCCACATCTAATTCTCCATCAGTTCTTGGCCTTGATCTCCAAAGCAAGACAATAATTGCCCATTTCCTCATCACAGGACTCTAACTGTACCAGCAGAACATCATCATTCAGAACTCAAACAGCAGCCATAAGGTGCTTAACATCCTTAAGGTGTACTGGTTGCACAGTGTTCCATAGACTTGGAATCATTACACTGATTGTCAGAGTAAAGCCCACAGGAACCACAGCTCTCAGAATTCTGAGCAGAGAAGTCAAGACTGGTACTTGGAGAGATGCATTGCATCTTTTTACTGTGTTGGACTGGGTATAAAATTAAAATTGTGATAATTGAGACTGAGCCAAGAATCTGTATTTCCTTTCCCTGTTCAAGATCCTTTCATCTAGATTTACTTTGCCCCTGTAGTCTTCACTAGCTCTCAGTCCTGATCTAAATTCTTTAGGCCCACTATCACAGGGGTTTTTTTTCTGTAGTTGTCTTCCAGTCTTGAGTTGGGGTTTTTTTTCATTGCTTTCACTCCAAATATTACTCTCCTTATTTACCACTTCTGAGGTGCTTATGAATGCTTATTTTTCATACATCTTTGGAACTTGTGTAGCATATCTTTCATTGGGTGGAATACTTTGGAATGTGTTCCCATACTCAGTCAAGCTCAGACATACAGACCATGTCATGTCAGCTCTTTAACATCTCTTCCCTTCAGGCTGTTTCTTCAAATGCATCTTTTAGTCTGAAAGAACACTACTCCTACAAGGACCTGTAGATACTCCTTGCAATGTAATAGCAGCAAGTCATGGTAAAGAGGAAGAGGCAGGAAAGTGTATAAGAAGTAGAAGTAAAGAAAGTCTGTGGAAAGAGTATTAGAAAGAAATGACATACCGTGACAAAAATCTCAATGTAAGACAAAGACAAGCAGGAGAGTGGGTAAAGCTGAGGAAGTGGAGAAATAGCAGCTGAAAAAAACAACTGAGAAAACACCTCCTATCATTATGAGTAGGGGTGTGGTATGCCTGAGAACCCTATTCTCTTTAGTCAGTGTCCTCATTCTTTTCTGTAACTCAGAGGCCAACCTGGAGAGCTGCAAAGTAGACAGAAAAATCACCACTGAGATTTCCTGCCCCATACTCAGTGAGTCTGAGAAGAAACATTTTCTTTCACATGAACATCAAAACTCTGTTTTTTCTTTTCTAGGGGGAAGGGGGAAAAGAGCTAATAATTGTGAACTTGCATCGTCCTCACAGTTGTTTCCTACAAACAATCCACCACTCACTTGTAGAAGTCAATGTGATGAGAGTTTGAAACTTTGGCTTGGCCATCCTTAAGCTGAGCTCCGTATCTAACCACGTCTGGATTAGGCTTCCAGTTCTGAACACATCCACTTACTCCACACAAAGCTTACACATAGAACCAAGAGATCACTTACAGGTATGTAGCTGTAGTTTTTGTGCACAGTCACACTCGACAATCTCTTGGCAAGAACCTCCTTCCAAACAACGGCTGAAAACTAGGAAATGTAGTGAGTCACTCCAGTCAAACCTATACACTATCATTAGCCACAACTACTGCATTATGCAACTGCTGCAATTATATGCAACTACTGTCAGAAAATGCTGATTTGTTGGAAATGACTCACAGGAGAAATTTAATTAAAAGTAATCTTTCCAGAGAACATCTTTCCCAGCTCTTCTGCCACTAAGGAGGGCTGCCAGACCCTTAGAAGCTGCAGCCACGTAGCACAGAACTACATGCTGAAATGTGGCTGAGATGCTGCTTTCCCTTGCCCCACAGACCTTCAGTCCCCTCTGGATGTACAGGGTTTTCTCCTCCTCTCAAGCCCAGTACTCTTAAACTGCTGGGAAAGATACTGCATCTCAAACAACATTTTCTTGTTGCAGAAATGTTTGTTGTTTCTAAAACCAAACACTCCCACCTCCCTGAATTAGGATTTTCTTCATGATTCTAAATTCCTTTTTAATCCAGACACACTTTGGAAGCTCTCACATTATTTTTGCTGCCCTTTCTACTAGTACATTTATCATCCTGAGGTATCTTACTGTCAGTAGGACAAAACTCAGCACCCATGTTGTTGTGAGTGTACTAAAAGCCTGCATTTTAACACATACTGCAACGTGCACCACTGCTTTGTTTACTGAAATGCTGGATTAGAGGCTGTCAATAGAAGATTTCATTAGAGGCTCTGCTTTGCAGACTGATTCTGCACAAAGACATATGTCCTATCTTAACAAACAACTTGCAGATCCATAGCTGTTCATACACTACAGTCCTTTCAGGACCAGTGGCTTTAATTCTCTGTTCATTAAGCAACATATTTTCGCCCCATTTCATGCATTTTAAAAGCTCTCTCTAATGAGTTCACATACTAAGCATTGATATTTCTTTTAACATTTTTTCATTAGCTGTGTCAAACTGAATCTCTTGCCATTTGTCACGTTGCACTGGAAGTCTGATAATCAACAAATACCTTGCTGCTGTTGCTCAGTGATGAATGCAGCCATGTAAGAGCATGTGGCTCTGCCTTTGTGGTGTGTCTTGTTCAATCTGACTCGGATTGAGAGTGATGAACATGTGTATAACATGTTATACATGCACTATATTTGAAGTGTCTGTGTGTGCACACTACCAGGCATTTCACTCAAAATATCTCTCGACACACCATTCATAATGTAGCTTGTTTTACAATGTATTTTCATTGACTCCTATACTAGCTCATGAACAAGTGAAGGGGATGCAACAGCCTCTTGGTGCCCTGTTGAAGATTTAGCAAGCCAAACACTTCTCTTTGCAGAATCACAGCTATTTTCCTAGGAGGGACTTCTCTTGTCAGCTTTAAATATTGCACTGTGTAAGCTAAACATCTTGACACAAAATGTTTCCATTCTCTGGCCTCTCAAAACTCTTTCCCGTCACTTTCAGTTGTTTTTTCTCCAGAGATAATGATGTTAACACACCATTTAGTTTTATGCTCTTTTTTTTCTTACAGGCAGTTGTTACCTTGCTGGCCACCTGGCCACACTGGGAAATTTTTGCTGTGGAAAGCAATAAATGCTGAAGCACAATGAGTGCAGGAGTGGGTCACAAGGGCACATGTTACTGAGTGACAGCTGGCATTTGGCTTTAACCCCAACAGACACGCTCTACAGTTGAGTAGAGAAGGGGATAATGGAGATGAAAGTGCTTTGAGAGGCAACTGAGAACAGATAAGGGGCTTTTAATGTTACACTGTTCACTCCAGGCTGGTATTTTCCTGTTGTCCTTAGTCACCTACAGTACACAGGTGAGCATTTTCTGCACTGACAACATGCCCTCTCTCGGATGTTATCACCTCGAACTTGACTTTGCAGAAAGAAGCTCTGTATACATTCCTCACATCCTTTTCCCAGCTTTCTCTTCAATCTATGGCAAAGCACACTGTGCACTTCTCAGCATAGGAAGTTCACTTGTTTTAAGAAGGATTAACTACTCACAAGTGCTACAATTCAAAGTTAGGTCTACTTTAGTAATTTATGTTATTTAAGGGAGAAAAGATAGATTTTACTTCTGATGTTTATTACAGAGCTGATCATTTTAATAGTCATTTATTACTTCTTTTTGCCTCCCTTTAATTGAACTGCTTTCTAACTCAAATTAAGCACGTGTGAGAATTAGGGCAACCGTGCAGTATTGTAAAATCAGCTCCTGTACAAATCATAGAATGGAAGGGGGTTGGAAGGAACCTTTAGAGATCATCTAGTCCAATGCAAGCAAACTTCTTGCTTTGAACAAGTGGGTTTGTTTGCACATGGGTTTTCTGAAACAACAGCCCCCATGGCAAGAAAACATGGTCTGGTCTGTTGTTTTGATGGATCATCATTGCAGTGGTCTCTTATGAATTGGAGACACACACATTTTTATCTGCATAATGGTAAATAATGACACATTTCTTGTTTATTATTCATACCCAGATAGGCTCATCTGTCCCCCCATTCAATACTTGGATGATACTGCAGAAGTCAGGAAGGGTGGTAAAATGATGCAGCTTGCTCTGGAGGAGCAGTATGGATGCCACGTGCTGCTGTGGCCATTGGTGGATGCAAAGCTGGATGCCTCTCTGAAAGCCAAAGAGGCTCTCAAACATGTATCTCTGCACTGTCCCAGGACTGGACAGTTCTGGGTGCAGCTGTACTTTCTGCCGAGGAGAGGAGGAAACTGGGGGAACACTGACACTGAAATGGGGTAGAGAGAGTTACATTTGCTTTCCCTCCAGCCAAGTGGGAGTTTCTGAGCAGTGGAGACCTCTCTCAGTGCTGGGCTGTGTCAGACAAAGCTGGGCACCAGTGGGGAACAGCTGGGAACACAGGACAGTCTGAGCTCTGCTTTGGATTTCATCTTCCTGATATGTATCAGGAAAGCTAATTCAATAATTAACCACAGTGGGCTAAGACAGGATTCTCACAACTCTTATTTATCAGCATGTTATCCAGAAAAATCTCACTAAGCTTCACATATGAAACCTTCCTGAGACATGACCTCCATTACGGACCATACTCTTACCTTCACTAACCACAGCTTAAGTCACAAGCACCTCTGTTAACTTCATGTTCCTTTTGATTTACACTAGTGTGAAGCTGAAAAAAGTTTGCCCTTTCAAAGAATTTATTTTTCACTTTTTGAAGCTCCAGGTCAAACCCAAGAGTTTCTGATTTCCAGTACAACAATCCACATGAGAAAAACATCACCCTCTGCCAATGAACTCCAATCTAAACGTCTCATAATTCCCCTCATGTTGCATTCAGGAAAATATTTATGTTTATATTCTTCCTACAAAGGGGTTGTGACATCTTACTGAAAGGAAGTGATATCAGAATTCATTAACATCACTTTAAAAGCATTTTGCATATTCACACTGGAAATGTGATGCTGTTGATTTGAAAGTTGGTGTTCCCAAGACATATGTGTATGTGCAAGATCAGCTCTGCAAGACATTTTATTAACACAACAAATATCACCTCAAATTGTTAAACGTAGCTTTTGTCATCTTACAGCCATTCCTCACACTGCAATATTTATTCTGCTGAAAAATAATCAACAATCATTGAAAATGGGGACTTGTGAATGGAAGAATAAGCAGAGAGGTCTTAACTGAAAAGAGCCCTTTGAGCATCCCATTATGTGGACTGAAGGTTTTGGATCTCAGGCCTAGTGATGAGCTAGTCAATGCACAGAACTTAAGGGAGTTTTATTGCTAGAAAACTGGCATAGGACAGGTTGACATAGGTCAACCTACCTCTTTTTAATGACTGAAGTGAGATTATTTATTACTGAATTTACAGGCTGAAAGTGCGTTCTGCAGTGTTTACCCATTGGGAGGAACAGGAAAAAAGAGACAACTCTAGTTTCTCCCCAAAATACTCTGGAACTGAGGACTGCTTGGCAATTGTAGCAATAAAACATTGAAAGAAACACCTGGCCTTAAGCTACTCAAAGCTTATTAGATAATTAGGCTGATGGTCACTTAGGACTCGATGCTGACGGGTGCTGAGTAAAGCGCCAAGATCCTCAGGTCCATGAAACCTGCATCCTCCAATTGAAATGAAAGCTCTGGTCCAGGAGTGGGAAGATGCCAGCTCAAGTCACAGGGAGATTTGGAAACATCAATCTAGATTTATTATTTTTATAAAAGACTCCTGTTAAATATTTGTTGTTCACTGAGGCTAAGAAAATTCCATTCATTTCTCCATGCTGTTGCCCATTTAATGAGGCAGAGAAGCATTTTATTATCCCCTCTGATGAATATACAAGTACCAAAACCCAAACTGAGCAGTGAAACAAACAGTAAATTATTCCAGTCCTCTTAATTCTCTGGGGTTTTTTCTGGCAAATAAGGCCATAAGTCATTTTAGCTCAGCAGCCACAAACACAAGAGAGATTTCTTTTTAAGCTTTGGAAATGTTTAAATGGAATGAACTAATAAAATATGTAATTTTTACCTAGACAGGGAGAAAATGTCAAATATCACACTGGCAATCAACTCATTTTTTTCATGTCTTTTTGCAATGCATCTGAATGCTCCTTTAGGAGGGGCAACCTTCTCCCATTCAATTCAAATCCAAGAAATCCAAAGTCCTGTGAAACTCAATAAACCAAAAGAACCTTTTCCTCCAAGCTCCTTCCCCTAAATTCTTGAAGAGCTGTCTGTGGTGGAACTGGAAAGCATTTGTAAAGTGTCTGAATTAAATGCAGTTAGCCCAAAAGACACTTGGCTTCGCACAGAGGTGTTAAGGATAAAAAAGGGATTACAGTGGACAGTGCATTGTTGTTGTGAATTATGCAGCGAGCTGAAGCAACACTGGAATAGTCATCAAGGTTCCTAAGAGCTGCTCTCTTCCAGATGAGCTAATAGAGCAGCTCTGAGGTTAGCTGAAATAAAATCTACAAGTGCTGTAAAATACATTTGCTGGCTTTAACTTCTTTGTCCAGTCAAGGCGGTGAGACCGCTGACCCCATTGTCAGGAACAGCTCTGTTTAATGACGTCATCTGCAGGAACGTGACCCCAAAGTTCTACCTAAAGCACATATGACAAGCTGTAACCTTTGCAAAGGTCATTGTGGTTTAAGACATTTGAAGGGATCAGAAGGCATCGATCTGAAACCCAAGAAATCATTCCTTGGGTTTCAGATCTCTTCATTTAGTAACACTCACGAGGAAGGTGTCCAGCACTGTTGGGCTAACGGGCTGCTGTGATACGGGGTTGTGTGTAAAAGCAGCGAGCCCTGAAAGACCTTGGAGGCCCTTTAGAGCTCGATGCAATGGAAAGAAGACACTGGAGGTATGAGAGGCTTACTGTTGTAAAGCATCAGCATCTTGTTAATTTGTTCTGTAACCTGAATATGTATCACTTTGTGTCCATAAATTTTTCAGGTACAGTGCTAATAGTAATTACTGCCTGGATTTAGGAGCATCAACTGCCACTGGGTGTGATTAACAGCACATACCAAATTGGAAGACAATAAATGTGTGTTCTTTCAAAGTGAGTTATTGTGTGCAGCAGCTGCTTACATTTTCCACTATCCAGAGCTGATCTATAATATTAGAAAAACGGTGCTCATTCTACTTCTTGAGGAGAAAATCAAGTTTTATACCTTAAGGCTGTGTTCAGTCACTTGAAAGATCAGAGATGCCACACTTTTGCACAGCTTATGGTGCCTCTGTACATCTGCTGGGACCTTTTCCCATAGGTAAAGCCTCACCCTTGATAGTGTCAGTTTCCACATCTCCACAGGGGCCCACAACATCTGCAGGCCTTGGCTATGCTGGGCTTGTGAACAGTAGAGTAGGTGTGAGCTGAAACATGAACATGGTCTACACAATGAGGAAACACGTGTTATATCTTCCTTGACAGCTGGGGCTGTAAGAATATGGCCAAAAGAGTCCAGTTAACTTGGCTGGGAGCAGGAGCTGACTGCAAGAGCTGTCATTAGATTGAGATTTAAGTGTAACTCTGACCTGTGTGTAGGGATAACAAAAGTCTCATTGATTTCAATTAGAGGAGGTTTGGGTCTATTTACTGTAAGGGAGTCGATTCTCCCAAAAATAATTAATTCCTTGTCATGTCTCACGTGTATTGATTTTTGTAATTACAATGAAATTGGAAGCAAGGGGGTGGGGGGCAGAAGGAAATGCACTTCATTTATGTTTAATGTGATGCAAAAGCTGTCAAGGGCAAAGAAATTGAGGTGCACTGACTGTGCTCACCCTCAGTGTGCTCCTCTGTGCTCACACAAGGAGTGCCAGCCACACGCTGCAGCTAAGAATCAAAGAATCACACATTGCTCTAACACAGAACTCAGTCTCATCTGAGCTGCCTCCACTGCATGCAGAAGAGATGCCCAAGGGGAAGAAGACAAGCTTAATGTGTATCAGTGACTAATAAGAGGAGAGAAAGAATGAGAATGGGGAAGAAAAAAAAATACAAGCTGTTGCTGACAATAAAGCTGCCAGCAGATAGTGTCAGAAAAAATAGGAGTGAGAAAGAAGAAAGTACATATGGCCTTGCTTGATAATGGTGTTCTTAGGAAAAAGATAATGGCAGGAAATCATCTGCACTTGGTTTCCACTGTGCTTTCACTCAAATGGCAAGTTAGACATTTTTTTTACCTAGAGTCAGTCAGTACTTGACTTCTTAATGAGGTGATAGCACCCTCTCCCAAATGTGTTTGCAGGAGTGGCTGGCCTGGTTCTATACACACACAGATTTTATGATAATCCTCAATTCCCAGTTTCTACAGCATGAGAGATTAGTTTCTCAGGAAAATATCCTCGTAACTTAGGCAGACACATAAGACATTTTCAGCTCATTACACCCAATGCCTATGCTGACTTCAACAGGACCAGGAGAAGATGAAGAACTGTGTCCAACCTCTTGCCTAAAAGTATCAGTTCAGAAAGTAAAGTCTTGAACTCTCCTATGAGAAAGTTTTTTGGCACACCGTAGCCCAACAACTAAGTCTCACATCCCAACATCAGAAAGAAACAATACATATGAGGGAGAGGCAGTGTTTAAGGTTGTAAATCAGCCCTGGGTTTTGTACTTTTTGTCTGAACATACAGTATTTTAAACAAAAGGCAAGCCCTCTGCCATAAGTACAGGGAACTAATTTGCATTCAGTTTGCAGGGCTTCTAAAAGTCTAAAATGTCAGCACTCTGAGGCAAATTTTCTTCTGGTGACCTATACACACTGCAACAGAGGAGGCTGCAAACTCCAACTTCTTTATTTTCAAAAGAAAATCTCCCTGGTGTGGCAGCCTGTTGGCAACACTGTGTGAAACAATATTCTTCCTGGCTTTGAGAGCACTCTTTGCACAAAGTCATAACACAACAAACTGTGAGTGGGTCATAAATAACCAAATGACAGTGATGGATGATGGTAAATCTGTCTCCAATGGAATTATTGGTAAAAATAGTAAAAATTCTTTGCTTCTTAATATATTAAACTCTTTGTTTAGGGGCTGAGCTGATGCTGCCAGAAAATCCTCTTAACTCAGCTAGCATAAATTTTAGTGGGGGTTTGATGCTGAAGCACGAGAGACTAGCCTGCTAAAAAAGCTGCCCCCAGAAAGGCTGCTTGCACAAATACATTGGCTCTTCTCAGCTGGGAAATCATTTCATCTATTTCATATCATACACCCTGTCACTAAGGAAGCAAATATGGATATGAAATATGAACATGAAGCAAAACATAAAAAGCAACTTAATAAAATGAGTAATTATGTTTTGCCTAAATCCTCTCATGCCAGCAAGAGGCAAATACCACCATAAATTCAGCAAAGTCTGCCCATTGCAGTATGTGGGAAAGGGGGGAAAAAGCCTGCAGTCAGGCTCTGGGAGGCACAATGCTGCAGAGGGTTCTCTCAGGAGAAACTGAGAGCTCTGATTACCACAGCACTTTAACTGATGGCCAGATGCTGGGGCAGACGAGGGATCTGGAGCTGCTCGGTGCCATGACCTAACGCTTGGCACGTGGACAGCTGATGGAAGAGTCCAACGTGACCAGGCCAGCACAGTCTTTCAAAAAGCAACCCAAGTCCTTAGTGACAGATTTTCAGGGCTTTATGCTACTACTCCGTAAATCAATAAATTAAAACAAAACAAAAAAATCAAGAAAGAAGAGCACGGACACAGAGAAAGGATTAAGTGCCCAAATATTTACCAAAAGCCAGTGTTAGAAGTACTAGCAGATGATTCTTTGAAGATTAAAATCCCACCATTTCAGTTCCAGTCTTTTCAGTTCACATGCCTGAGACGCCCATCATCCTACAGCACCAAATACAAACCACCATACGACGTACAGCTTTGACACCCTGATGACCACGGCACTGCAAAGTCCCAGTTTCTTGATAAATATGATTGTAAAAAGATGAGTAGGAAATCAGAAATGCAAACATTTTTATTTTCCCCAGACTATTGTAAACTCCTGGCTATTCAGATCACAGCCTGATTTATTCTCTGGATATTTCACATCAGTGACATGACAACACTGATTAGCTGATACTCAATGCTAGAATTCAAGTTGTAACACAAGCACAGAAACGTTAGGACTGTAGACACAGATTGGAAATGAAAAGTGAAGCCCAGGACACACATTTGAGCAAGGGCAGAAAAAACAAAAGCAGACATGACATGGTGGCTGTGAAGAATCACTTTTGAATATGAACCCTGCTGAAAACAAGTTTCCCTGATTAGATGGTTACCTAAGTCTTCCTACAGAAAACCTGTGAGGGCTCTCAACCTGTTCCACTGAAGTCTAAGGCAAAACTACCAGCAGCCTCAGTAGGAGTAAGAGTCAGCCCACAATCTTTAGGACCAAACCCCGTATTTCAGAACATTACACACAGATGCAAAGCACAGAACCAAACACAGGAAATCCAGCAAGCAATGGCAAACATTAAGCACTACCCTTATTTCCCACAAAAACATAGCCCCATGGATTGCCTCAAACATCTGTGGCAGGCATGCTAAAAAGATATCTCTTGTTCTTTTCAATGTAAACTGTGTTTTGGTGTGGTATGGCTGAAGCACAATGGAGCCAAGGGTACACTCTGCTGGTCAGAAGCACCATTTACACTGAAAGCTTTTAACAGTGAGAGTACTGAAAAACTCCATTAATATGACATCTGGACTTGAAGTGGTGCTCCCCACTAGGCTGCTACTTGACTTTTTTTTCATCCTGAATATTAGAGACTATGATGTTATGAATGGACCTTCTCATGTTTAAACATCAGCCTACCTGCTGTGAGAACACTTTCTTTCCTGAAGGACATTTTTTAGCACTATAACATATGTTCAAGAACTCTTTACCTTAGGCTTTTCGTCGAGTATTTGCTGACGAATCTCCTTGTGTTTTTCTACAAGCTTCTCCTGTCTTTTGCTCTGAGCATCTTCTAGCTGTAAGAAAATAGCAGAGGACCTTTTTTCAGAGCTTGCTCATCCTCACTTTTGCACCTCTTCCCAACTCATCAAGACTAAAATGTTATCATTGAAACAAAGAGTAATCCTAATACAAACTTACACACCGTTGTCATAAGCACCCCTGAGCACAACTGCTCTAACAGTTGTGTCTGGACAGGGTAGGTCAGATTTCACACATGGGATTTTGAATCAGAAACGTCCAAAGGGTTTGTTGTAGACTTCTAATGCTGCTAAAAGCATAATGCCTTGATATAAGATATTTTGCTTTAGCTTTTATTATACAAGCTGTGCAAGATGGAACCTGTTCCCAGTAGAGGAGGATCTGTGTTCCAGACTCCTAACTGAACACACTGATAATTTTTGGGCCCCCTTCACTGAAGCACTCAGACACGTGTCTGACTCCATCAGGAATCAAGCATACTTCATTTGCTAATTCTTTAAGTTGCTTCCTGAATCAAGGCCTCTGTGAGCAAAAACAGGTCAACTTTTGAACTGAACTCTCCCTGCACCAAGAGAAAATTCAGTGGTGGCATATGCTTCACAGAGCTGTCACCCAGCCAGACACTGCAGCACACACTTTCAGCCCAGTGCAAACCTCTTACAGGTTCAGAAAAGCTAATACCTGTAATGAAATTGGCTTGTATTTACAGAGCTCATAGCATGGGTTTTGTCTTTCAGTAACTGTACAAATGCAATTAAGGTTACAACGTACTCTGCAATTAAATGTTTATTGACTTTCAGAGATGCTTGTGCAAGCTTTGCATTCATAAGACAGTAACCTAATTAAAGAACATTTTCCATCACTAAACATGGGATATGTCTGAAATTCCCTTTTTTTCTTTTAACTGGAATGTGAAGACAAGTCTACACTGCATCTGTTCAGTCACTTCAGAATCTTTATACCAAGGCTTAGAATCTGCTGTTTAATATGACCTAGCATATGAAAGGTGACATTTTACCCTGCCAAAATGAGAAACAAAGATCCTGCCTGACATACCCTTTTGATGTACTGCACCACCTCCTGGATATATGACCGAATCATTTCCGTCTTCTCTCTGGGGAGGAGCAATCAACAAGTTATTGCAGTCAGTAAGATCACACCAATGCAGTTTAACCCCACACAATTCCTTAAAAATAAGCAAGGACTTTTGACTATAGGGATCTGCCTGCTTTGCTTTTATCCACTTGCTGAATGTGCCATTTGTGACAGGTTGCATCTTTCTGTTATGAAGGGTCAGACTTGCCCATGACCCACAACAAACTCCCTGCTCTTTCACAACAGGCTTTTTCCTGTACTGCCAAGTCTTCAAAGTGTTGGTGGTGTTCCTTAAGGCTCAAATGTCAGTCTTGGAGAATGTGCTACCATCAGTAGATGCACACTGCCACACTGTGGCACATTTTATAGCTGAGAAAAAGTCTCAGCGAGCAGCTACTGCTGGTGACATCTAAGAGACAAACAACTCAGAGAATAAGTTCCCACAAAGAGCAGGGCAGACTTGACTTCAGTCCCCAGCTTTGCTATGTAAACCATATAAAGCTGAACTTGGAGGAAATACTGGAAGTGTTTGAGATGGTTATTAGAAAACTATTGGTCAAAGGCTGAAGATGAGATCTCCCAAAGAGATAAATGCACATAAAATACTGATTTATGGATACTTGAGCTGATGAAATTCAGACAGTACTCTGAAATCTAATTGCCTAAGTGAAGAACAGTGAATTGCTCTTCAGGTGACATGAAATCTGGTGGTTTAGGTAGTTACATAAGCCCTGGCTGCACATAGGAATTAAGAAAGTTAAGTAAGAACAATTAATACAACGTGTTATCTGTGTAAGAAGCTCTTCCACATTCGTGTCAAAGCTGTAACCAGACAACAGCCCAGCCTGAACGACCGGAATGGGATTCTCCAGGTCTCCTTACTCTCTGTCTTACTGCAGAGTGAGGACAAGCTGTGTCACTTGACAGAGCAAAGTTGAGTTTCCCATGTAGCTCCCATCTCACCTTTGCCAAGGGCTCTTTGAAAAGCCCTTGGGGAAAAATAAGAAAAAAGATACAGTGGGAGGCTCCTCCCCCCAAATCTACTTTTCTGTTTCTGAGCTTTGGTGCCTCTAATCCCTCACTCAGCAAATCATTTCCTACTGCAATTGATTTTTACTGCTATAACATTTGTGTATTGACTAACTACTTTTTTCTAATATGACTTCCATGTCCTCTGACTAGCTCTAATCATATTAAGTATTTATCCCTTTTTTCCACAATCAGTTACATTCATTTTGGGTTTTTTTTCCCCTAGGATGTTTACTAAAATTCTGTAATACCAATTCCTAAATTATCTGATGCAGTTCATGGTGTGTCTGTGACCTTCTGTTAGTGTTACCAAACACACAGATTCTATGCTGGGAGGCTCCAAAACCTGTAGAAACTTTCTTTCCTGCAGAAAACCAGACACAGTTGTGTCTTTGTTACTTGGTAACACTCAGATAGTCGAGATTTTTCTCTTTTTTTTTTTGTTCCTCCTGTATTTTTAACTGTCCTTAAGTGATACTAAAGTAAAGACTGGTAACAAGAGTATCTCAGCAAACAGTGCAAGATTAAAATGCTCCATCTGCTTTTTGAGCTGCTTGCCAAAACAAACGGAGGACAAACAAACTTGGATACTGTGCCCTTGGGAACAACAGAATCAACTTGCATAACTACAGTTTGCATTGTCTGATGGTACATTAATGAAATAAATATTCCTGTCCTTGTTCACAGAAACAGCACCCTCAGAGCTCAGCTTTCCTCTCTCTTCCACCCAAAGACTGCACAATACCGTCACTGGAGGAGAATCAGTAGCACATCATCTGATGATAATTGATCACAGAAATAGAGCAAACCTTCCAGTGTGTTGCTGGCACTTCTTTGGAAAGCAACTTTTAACAAGGGCAAGAAGAAAAGATAATTCACAAATAAAAACCTAAGCTACAGTGAAAACAAATCCTGCAGGAGCTGAAGCCACCACGTCTGTTTATACTCAGTGTCCGGATTAACAGCATCTTGGTGAATCACTCCCTCATGCCACCCATAGGCATGTCCCCATACCACCCACCAACATCTCTGCAGCTGACCCAGCCTAAGGAGGATTCCACTGCTCTGATGAGGTATTGAAGTCAGAACAAGGGGCAATGGTTGCAAGCTAGGATATAAAAGGTTGCAAAGAAACAGAAGGAAAAACTTCTTCCCTGTTCAGCTGAGGGAGCACTGCAAGGGGCTGCCCAGATGAGGTGTGGAGTGTCCTTCTCTGGAGACATTCAAACCTCACCTGGATGAGTTCCTGTGTGACCTACTCTAGGTGGTCCTGCTCTGGCAGGGGGGTTGCACCGGATGATCTTTCCAGGTCCCCTCCAACTCTTAAGAGTCTGTGATTCTGTGACTAAAAGCTGCCCTGTACTTAGGGTTGAGTTTTTTCTTTGATTTTTCAGTTGTGAAAAATCTTGTCTCCTCAAAAGATATAAGGATATAGATCTAGGGATATACTTACTCTTCCATCTGGTTTTTATCCTTGGACTTTGCTTCTGTGATCTTCTCCTGCCTCTTCTTGTCCATTTTTTTCTTCAACTCTTTCTTTTCTCTAAAGCATAAAAGGCAAGCTCAAAATGTATTTAAACAAAACCACATGGAGCAGTAATTAGTTATAAGGGGAATAGCACCTTACTTTTCACATGTTTCTTTCAGTTTCTTTAGCTGGCTGTTCTGGCACTCCTCTGCTACATCTGTCAACTTCTGAATAAGCTAGAAAAAGAAATCCCAAGAAACAAAAATATGGATTTTCAGCTACACATCATACATACATCTAAGTTTCCTCAGAAGTGTGTAGCAGACACAAAGGTGTTACACTATTCCCTGACTAATCACCACGGACCAAAAGCCAGTAAACATTAACAGTGTAAATGCATTCTTAACTTGCAGAGTTCAGCCAGACTTGTGTATGTCCAGCTTGCAGAGAAACTACTGCTTCTGTGCAGCAAGGTGATACAGCCTCAGAATGTTAAATATAGATTTTGACCTTTGCTAGGAATTGAAATGTCAATGGTGCTAATTCATAAATGGTCACAAATTGAATTTATGCAACAAATGACAAACTGAAATCCTGCCTCACTGAATATTCAAGGTTTTGTTTGAGTGCTGAAAACATTCCTCTTGCATTGAGCATTATTACATGGAACAGCTTGGATTTCAGGGTGCTCAGGCAGATATTGAAAATTCATGCCTGACAGCTGAGAAAGCTAAGCACAGACAAGCATAACCTGCATTCTGATTGCAGAATCATGGATTCAGGAAATCTGAGTTGCTGGTTTGAAATCTGCTGCACAGTGCTGTGTCCAACCTCACTTGTGCTGAAACTGCTCATAAAAAGAAAGCTTGTGGTGGTGAAGCTACAGGAGAGGACAAATGGACAGGGCTTGTGTGCAACTTCAATGAATGCTGAATTAATGGGGGAAATAGGACCAATTTGGTTTGATCACCCCCTCTAGTTTAAGCCTGATTCTGTAAAATAATCCTCTCAGGAGGATGAGCTGGACAATGTATAGTAGTGCCTATCTAGTCTGATCCACCTTTTCATTCCTTAGATAAAAGAAGTAAGACACCAACAATAGGCCCTCCTCTAAAAGAAAGACATCAGAAAGAATCTCTCAGCTGCATGGCAGATTTTAATTGGAACATTAACTCCTTTGCAGCTCAGAGGGAAAACTGTCTGAAGGTTCTGTGCTAAAAAATGAATTTATCCTGAGATTGTCTCACTGGACAATGCTGAAAATGGAACTTTGCTATGAGAAATGCCATTTCCCAATTGGAAATGAGAAATGAGTTAGTTTACAATGTAAGCCCAACTATGTGGGTCCAAAAAGGTTTGTTTTCATACAAATTAAAGTCTCTTGAGATGCAGTCAACAACTGTAGCTTGAATGTGGACTCTCTTGCCTGTGGTACAGGTAACTGCATCCATGCACCCACACTGGGGCAGCTGTGACTCACTGGTGACAAACAGGGCACCATTTGGGAAGCACAGCTCCATGCTATGCTCTGTGGGAAAGAACTTGTGAAAAGGTCTTGCTGAGCAATATCCACACACGACTCCTCTGACCTGATCTTTGTGGATGGCAGGGCAGAGTAGACAACTCACTTCACCCAATAGTAATAGGGCAAAATGTGATATGATAGAAAAAAAATTGTGAGAGAGGATTGTCTGGAGTTGAGAAACCATTTACACTCCCCTAACACCCTTTAAAAATGTTTTGTGCCTAAGAATATCCATCAGCATCAGCTGCCATCTGCCCAAGCTCCTCTATTTCAGCTCAGAGGGCCTATGATCTTGCTGTAGTTGTCAGCCAAACTCCAGCTGTAAAAACACAAGCTGGCTTGGATGAACGGACACAAAATATTTCTTCACCATATACAGATGATATCCTGCATTCCCTTAAAGCATTCATCAGAAACAGGAACAGTGTTTGGCACAACTCTGTGCCCTGGGAAATGACTCTGTTTTCATTTATTTATTTTTACGGTGTTTCAATGCATTTGCCAGCTAATCCTGTCTCCTTGAGTGTTTTATGTTTAAACAAGTTGTTTAAACAAGTGGCAGAACAAAACATCCAAAAGCTGAAGTAAACTGAGACTTGCATAACTAGAGGTAAGGGCTCTGCATTAGCAGTAATAATCCTTTTGCCTTCCTGCCTTCCATCCAAAGCCTTCTGAGCTTTTAAAAGTGTTAGTGACCAAGTGCCACAACAACCCCTTCAAGCTGCAGCAAAGCACAGACACATCAAGCTCTGAAATGGACTCCAAGTAAGAGGAAGTCCCACTTGATTATACTGTCATGTTGCTTTCATTGCTCATCTTGAGATCACTAAGAAAAGCAGACAAGGTAACAAACGTACCAGCTTAATGTGCTCTCGTTTCTGGTACTTCTCACTGTAATACTGCTCTTGTCTGAGATTTAGCAGCTGCTGTTGTTGCTTTTCCTTCAGCTCAACCAACTTCTGGGTCATTTCAGAGTCAAGTGCAGCTAACTCCTGTTCGATAGTTGAAGAGCTGTGGTCTGGGCTGCCCGGTTCAGACCTGCAAAGACACACAAGGTCTAAGTCACTAAGTGTGTACACTCTGCTCCACATTTAAACCATGTTTTAAGGTAGCTAGTTATATGTAGCTCATTAAGAAGTTTCTCACCACCACATATAAGGCCAGAAGATTATTTTAGCTCTAGGAACTCCAAACATTTATTTTTTTAGGAATAAAACCAGTGCTAGCAGTTTATTTATGGCAAACTTCATTTTACTAACCCATCATAGCAGCGTGAACCAGACTAAGCACACATGAGACAAGAGTTCTCATAAACTGATGCCCATGGAACTTGTTTATCCACTTCCAGACATGGAACTTGAACTTCCAAGCTGCACAGTCCTCAGTAGAAATGGTGAATGCCAAGTACTTTGGAAAGAGAGTCATCCTTGCACCCACTTACTTAGCAATACAATTAAGAGTATGACTTTACATCTGCATTTATAAAATGCTCTGAAATGGTAGGAACATCCCTTTATTTGTTATTTTCTCCCCTCTTCAGGAAATGCCATGCATAGCACACACAGAAGAAAGTGCTCTTTGGGAGGAAAACACCCAGATTGGGGAGTAAACCTCAGAAAAGCAGCACATAGGAGCAAAGGAAAAATACAATAAGGAAGCTAGAAAGCAAGAGTAGAAAACAGTTTGGTTTGTTGGGGTCTTTTTTTCTTTCTTAAGACAGAAGGAAGGATTAACTAATTGTGAAAGGAGCCATGATGACACTAAACTACTCGAGGAAACAATAAGTAGCAAAAGCAGCATGACCCAGGCCAGCACTAAGCTAAATCCAAGGCAAAAAAACAGTACGTAAAAAAAGATTCTGCTGTGTCACTGCTCTGCTGATGTATTTACTGCTGCACTCAGATGTTAAATCAGTTGCCTGGGAAACCTCTGAGCAGTGCATGAGATGGGCAAAACAGTGAAATCTTGAACAGAGAAGGCTGACACTGAGACAAATGAGTTTGCTACTCAGAAATTGCAGATTACCCAGCAGAGAACTTGCTACACTGTCTACCTCCCTCCTCTCACCCAGGTTCAAGTGTGCAGCTCCTGTCCATTAGCATTACTTCAACTAAAATAATTTGAAGCTGCTCTCATCAGTCTGCAGATACAAACCTCATGGTAGCCTCTTCTTATTTCTTGTGTTTTAATATTCTGCCATGAGGTTAAGTGGTGCCAAGGTGACAGATGAGGATAATTTAAATACACAGGTAGAAGACAGAATTAATGAATATTAAAGTCAGCATATTATGGTATTACACTATACATCTGAAAGCTTGAGAAAGAACTAAGGCTTATTTCTAAATGCTGGCTAAGATACTGTCTTTGAAAGGACACAACAGTAAAGAAACTTCACCACCAACAAAACACTTGTGTATATGTATAAACACTTCAGACCTCTTGTAGACAACGGCTCCACTGAACCTTTGCCCATTCTTAGGCAAGGGCAAGAAACAGGAGTGATTCTGAGGAGAGACAAAACATTTTTATGGCAACCTGATCCAAGGACCCCTGATGAAGTAGTGATTTATACTTTGCAGTCACAGGCAAAGAGCTTGAGTAATAATTTTAAAATGATAAAAATCACCCTTTTCCTTGGGATGCAGTATTCTGTTACAAGTCTGCTGCTTCAGATAATATGCACCTACAAGTTTGGAAATCCCTGAAAATGTATTCCTGCCCTTTTAGACTTCAACCTCAGGTTTTTTTTAACCTTCAGATTTCTCTGTATCTGCACATAAAACCTCACATCTCTGAAATCACTTTGACAGCTCCATGACTGCAGGGCTTTATTGCCTGATATCACCAATGACTTATGGTCAGACCATAACAAAAAAAACCCGAAATCCTTTTTACTCAAAGATAAACAAGTAATTTCATTTACCCTCTTTGATTTTCTGCTTAAATTTGAACAGAATATGCTAGAGGAAAAGAAACGTGACATTGTTCTGTCTGTTAGTATCTGTAACTCATGCTGATGATGTAAAACATAGGGGATAATATAGCACTGTATGTGCAGCTGACCAGGGAGTTTGTGAAACTCAAGTGTAGAGCCTGGAAGCCTGAAAACTGGCAACAGTTAAGGCCAGCTGAACATAGATACATTATGAGTGTTAAGCTTCTATTAAGCCCAATGACATTCTGTCATCAGGCAAGCACAAATGAGTAAGCTCCTTCCCTGGGACAAGTTATGGCCTCAGTCCCAGCCACTTACATTTAGAGGTACTATCAACAAGGCTGGCAGCCAGAGCATGCTTGTAGACTCTTTTTTTTCTCTGATGGTGTCCTACCAAAAAGTATCAAGTAATTTTTTAATGTTCCTTCAAGGTCTTCATGCTTCAGAACTTCAGCTATATCAATTTTATGTAAAGGTTCAAGGACTTTTGTGCTTATCTAATTTAATTAAGTAAAATGAGAATGCTGCACTGAGAAATACAGATTCAACTGCACTAAGTAGCAGACACTGGTTGCTCTTGTGGGTATGTTTTGCCAGGAATTCAGCATTTATCTGTATTAACACATAGTTCCTTACCACATGGATGAGACAATAGTTGTGGCAAGAAGCCATGTTCAACTTACCTTTTCTTACTGTCTCTTTTTGCCGTTTTTTCCAGAACTGCTCGTCGCCGCAGGTAGTCGTTTTGGATCTCATTATACTTTGCAGTGTGCTCTTTGATAAGGTCAGTGGTTTTCTTGTGGTGCCTCTTTACAAGATCCTTCATTTCCTTGTAGTGCTTCTTTTGAAGCTTAACAAAAGACTTCTGTTGTTTTAACTCCTCAATAGTCTGCGCTTCCACTTCTACAATGATAATAACAAAAGGCACTTCAGTTCCCTAATGATGTATGATTTCAGTCAGAGAATCTAGAATTGCCTCTTGCAGGAAAGAAATAAAGCATGCTTGTTTACTGCAGGTAAGTGAAATGTGCTAGCTTCATCCCAGTATCTGGAAATAAGCTCATCAGATTGAAGACAATGTGGCAAATTTTAATTGAGATGAGAATAAGAAGTGAGATGAAAATTCTGAACATCAAGATGATTAGCAAATTGAAACCCAGGTGTTGTCTGTCCTCAACTCCTTTCAGATGCAAAAGATTCCAATGAGGCCAAGATATAAAAACACAATCTTACATAGATATGACCACAGATCTTTTTGGTACCCACTGTACACTTCAAGTCTCTCTTCTCTCTGGGTGGGCTACATAACACGCTGCTGCTTCATCCGCTTTCACAAGCAGCACTTCTTCAGCTGCTGTTCTCCTCCCCTGACCTGGGCACTGCCTGGAGGCATCTGTCCTGGTATCATCACTTCTCTCTTGCTGTAGACCCAGCATCGGGGGAGTCACAGACATCTGCCTGCCAGTCTGGCAAAGGATGGGCAGCTGCACGCTGAGAACTGCACTTCAGTGCTGGCACTCCAACAGCAGCTATGATGGACAGCCTGCTCTGTGAACCCAGATCACAGCCTGAGCTCAGTGGCTGCAAACCCAACCTGCAGGAACTCATCCCAAATCAGCAACTACTTTAAAAACAGAGTAGGTCTGGAGGGAACATTGACTTGCATGAGCTGAGGTAACAGCTCTGAAAAAGCCAGGCTGAAGACCACCTTCCCAGACAACAGACCGATTGCATGAGGCCAGCTGATATTCCCATGACACAGCCCAGCACATAAGGGAGGCTGAGGAAGAGGTAACATGCAGAATTTCATGCCTTACCTGTTTTTCACACCTAAATGCTGGATTTGTGGTGAGTATTAATGTAGGAGAATGACTACAAAATAAGAGATTTCCAATCTAACCTCTGACTCCAGGATAGAGGACATGGCTCCCAATCAAACAGCAGGGCACTATTTGACAGGGCAGTTTGCTTAATGTAATGGAAATTCCACTTTTGTAGGAGCAATGGGAACACTGTAAGGCTAATGAAGACAAAATGGTATTCAGAGGACATTTAATTTCAGTTCTCATAACAATGCTGGTCTTTTTTCTGCATTAGATGGTAAATGTGCTTGTGAAAATACAACTATGAGACACTTACAAAAAGAATCCCTGTTGGCACCCAACACTGATCTCACAAAACGTGTGCTCAAACATTTAGTAACTTCAGAGCTGAGGAAGAAAACATGGTACACTTTCTGTGAGCTACTGTACTCCTAATGACTCAAAGAAGTGTCAAAGCCATGTGGCATGTTTCATAGAAGTGATGTTTCTCTTGACAAAAAAGCATATCATTCATGCAGTGTAAACTATGTATTACCTGTGAGGACACTCTGAATAAGATCTTCTGTCTTGGCAGGTGCTTTCACCGAACCTAGAGGTGGAAGAGATGACTAATTCTAATTCTTTCAGAACAACAGACATTATTGTTCTGGTGACACATGACATACACTGACACTGGCATTTATCAATCAATCATTTCAGAAAACATCTGAACAGAAGAGTAACAACATGGAAAACAGCCATCCTGTGAACAAAAGCAAAAAGGCAACCTTCTGAGAACCCACCTGAGCTCTGCTGTTTGACTTACGAGGAGGATGATACTGAACTCACTTGTGTAAGTCATTTCAGTGGTACTAGGCTGACAGTACAACTGCCCTATGTTATGATGTCAGCTCTGAATTTCTGTACACAAGATGAAACCAAGCTCCTTGGCAGTCAGTTAGATCAAGCCCGAGGAGATTGCAGTCACTACATGGTACACACTGTGGTTTAACAAGCATTTGTTATAGGAGATACGTCAATACAAAATATGTAAGCATCTAAGACTATTTTGTGTGTGGAGTAAGATGTAACCACATGCAGAAATTAGGCATGCTTGTAAAAACAATTTAAGGCCATTCCTGCACTTGAAACAACAACAACAACAAAACCCCACTAAATTTTCTTGCTTGTATTGAACTTCAGTTCCACCACAAAAGCAACTCTTAAAGAGAAGATATTGGTACACTTGGAGAAAATTGGCCCTAACAGCATGTAAAAGTAGTGGGAAAATGTCTACCTATTTTTATAAAATCAAACCAAAGACAACTCCCACCCTTTGTTCTTTAAATGCAAAGAAAAATCATTATCCAGATGTATTTTGAAAAGATGGGACTTCTTAAAATTTCCTTTGTCTTGTTGATTCACCTGGTGCTGGTTGGCTGTGGACAACCTGAGTTGCTGGTTTTGGTGTAAGAGAGGCAGTGTAGTTGACTCCATTCTCTGCTGGTGTTGGCCTGGGTTCATTGTTAGCTTCGGATGGTGCATCTCCGTGCTCAATCTGATAATACATAATGGTTTACATTACTCTTCCCAACTGACAGACTTCAAAGTATTTATTTGCAGGTCTAGTTTAGCCTCCTTTTTTTTTTTTAAATGTCAGATTCTGTACATTTTAAATAGAAACCATTCTAAAAGAAAAGAAGAAAAAAAAGGTAACCTTAAAGGCCATGGTAATCCAGGGGGTTCATTTTGCAGGGTAAATTTCAAGAAGCAATAGAGCATGTATTATTCTGGAAAAGTATTTGTCTTTTAAGTGGATATAACTCGTCAGGGACATCTTTCAGTACAGTATACATTAGCTGCACCAGGTGGGAAATCTGTATTTTATTGAAAAGCTTTGTTCTTTGTCACAAAACCTTTCTAGAAATAATGTAGAAGCTGGCAGGAAAATGCTACTCAAATCCCTGTTGTGCACCAAACACGTACACCAAATAACTTCTAAATTTCATAGATCCACACAGCCCTACCATTATTCACCATTCTTGCAGAACAGAGACCTACTTCTGAGGCACAAGATCTCACATTCTTGTAATTACACTCCAAGGAGAATGTGTAAACAGTACCTCCATCCTGCTGCATAAATACATCTGTGGTATCCAAATATTTAAGCATTTTCCACAATCTTTTCTTTCTCTCCAGTTTCCTACAGGCTCAGGCTTACAGCGTAGGTTGTACTATGTATCAGACAACTTAAATTTTCCTCATGACCATCCTGTTCTAAGCAGGCACCCAGCAAGCAGAAGGTCATTCAAAGCTATTTTGTATTTTGAAACAGCCAAGCCCTGCTTCCTGCTGGCTCTGTGAGGGGCCAGTTGCTGCAGTGTCTCACGGGGTAGTTTTGGATTTGTTCCTTCAGCTGCTTCCATTTCACTCTTTGATGGTAATCACACTACAGGCAGAGGCAGGACACCACAGTTGTTGGGGTTTTCCCCTTGATTGCTCCACACTTGCAAAATATTAGCCTGCACTGGTCTGTGTTGTGTTGTTTCTGCTGCTGATTTCCTTCATCTCGGCCCTGACAACATACTGTACTGTTGTCAAAGGATTTCTGTCTCAACAGCCTATTTCTACCAGAATTATAGGAGACCTACCAGAGCCAGAAACATGAGTCAATTGAAAACCAATGCCAACAACTTCATTTATATCAAGCAGGAATGACTGCAATAAAATAAGGAAAAACATCATCTAGCCAAGGCAACAGTAAAACCATGGGACGGGCAAAACCTGCAGCTCTGACAAACACAGAGAGACATCGTTACCCCTCAGTTCTCCTGAAAAGATACTCCTCACAGGATGCAATTCATTAGTTTCATAAAAAGAATGTTTGCCATATAGATCACCATTCCTAACTTTGGGCAAGTTTGTTCAGAGCAGGGGAAAATGCACTCTTCTTTTTTAGTGGGGAACTAGGTTTGTGTTTGGTGCGAAGTGCTGCTTGTTGAGAAACTATTAATACAGCCTGTCAGTTTTGGACAGAAAACATCTGTTTCCAGAAACTAAAGCAGAAATGTGAGACAGGATCAGGAAGTGAATAAAGAGTAATTTTCACTACATCAAGCAATCTAATCTCATTAAAAAGCACTTTCTCTTCTCATAATTCATCACACAGAATGCTAAAGTAAACATGGTTTTTCCTTAGTAGAGGGTATTTTAGGCTCTTTTTAAACCATGATGTAATCCAGCCTTACAATTTATAGTTTTAATATTCACAGACAATGGTTTATGTTCCACACGTTGCCATGTCTTTTGCAGGACAGTCTATTTACCAAGTACAGAGATACATAACCATCCAGGAACATATCTATAGGTGCTAATTTATTTCTACAGAGAAAAGGAGCTGTAAAGTATTGGGGTTGGGAAGATCTCCTCTGTGCAGGACTGTTATGACTAGGTGGGCAGTTCTTAAATCAGTTTGCCTCTGTTCTCCTTAGCAAAGTATAAGCCAGGTTTCCTTACAAGAAGTGTCAGATCAATCTAATTTCCATTCCTGTAACATGGTGTGATCATTATGGCTTGTAAAATGATGCCTGAGTTTTCATGTGCAGTAGTGGTATCAGATGTGCTGAATGTAGATGCTCTCCTAGAGATGTTTTTATTTACTTTACCTAGCAAAATAATTTTCTTTAACCAAAGACGCCCACTGGTTTGTTTTATTTATATCCAGATCTGCAAAACGGTTAGTTTCCATTTCAACACTGGTTTATGGGTAGAAACAACAGGTCAGATGCTCTGCTGCTTCCATGTCAGACACATTAATGAGCCAGCAAGGCCTCCTGCCTGCAGTGGGAATGACCATGCAGCCCCAGAACACTACACCACCACACACAGCCAAGATGCATTTCACTCCGGCTGCCCTCTCCCAGACCCCCTCATGCTTCTGCTCCCACAACTGCAGGGGTGAAAATGTACTAATTAGTTACATCCATCCATTAGGCTGGGATTAATTCATCCCAAGGAACTCTGCAAATGGCTTATTCCTCCTGTCTGTACTGGACATCAGGCAGGGGAACAGAAGGCAACCTCCACTGACTGTATGTTCATTAAGCTTTAAAACGTGTGCAGGTAAGATCAGTTAAAGGTGCAAAACCCACACTGCAGACACTACAGTGCTACCACTCTGCAAAGATAGCTGTTCTAAAGCCAGGCTGGAAAGAGGAACTGACCCGAGAGCTAAAGGTAGGAACTCATGGTAAACTCATGATGAGAACACTGCAAATAGATACAGAAAATGTGCTGTTTTTTGTCAGTTCTTCATTCTTTGTTTATGTGATTACATTGCAGTGTGTAAATTGAAGCCTAAATAAAGGTTGTTCAGAACAATTCACTATTAGGCAGCTTATTTGACTACTTTTCTGCATGAACCCTGAGGAAATTCCTACAGACATGCAGTTTAAACTTCTAGGTAGCATGGAATAAAACTGCTGTTTTCCTGTGACAGCTGCAAGAACTCAGCTGGGAAAAATAAATGCGTGTGAGGGGACAGAAAGAGGTGTGGGGAGGTGGAATCTGTGCTAGGAGAGAGCACAGCTTTGCACACAAACATTTATAGTGTGTAAATTTGAAGCTGCACATAGAGAAATTGAATCCAGGTGCACTTGTGTGTACATTTCTGGCAAACATACTTGGGTTATTTAGCTATGCTGCCAGGGAATGTGTTTGCATTTATTAACTGGTGTGACTCTAGTGGGCCAATGTGGGTGGACAAAACAGCCCAGCTGACTGATGAAGAAAACGTTATCATCACGTAATACAACCAGGCAATTCCAGATTTCCAAGTACAGCCCTGCTGCCAAATATCTTACCCAGAATGGGTGTATAAATAGAGGTTACAAGCAGCAATTTCGTACCTGTCCCTTGCTATGGAATGGTGATACATTTTTAGCAAATGCATCACTACAACCATTACAATTTTCTTCTAAAAAGTATTTCTCTGCTACTCCATAACGAGCTCCTTTATCCTATGAGCTTTCAAGCTCCTTGAAACCACCTGAGCACTACAATTAATCTTTCCTTCTTCCCATTTGCTTTAGAAGATCCTCCGTGACGGGATTTTTCTGACAAATAAGCCTGCACAAACCAGGAAAATCTGTACTTTTTCAAAAGTAAAAATGACCTCTAAGGTATTTAAAGGATTATGTTAAAAAAAGACTTGCTATTAAAATAGAATCTCATGTGTAGAGTGTCCTAGATAAATGCCAAAGATACTATTGAGCATTTCACAGTGTCCTCATTCAGCCGAACTTGTGACACTGCTCAAAGAGTAAATTGTTGGCCACTGAATCGTAATGACTTTCACTCATCTGGTCTGCTTTAGGAATGTATTCTTGGGTACAAAATCTAGTTCAATGAGGCTTTGCACATCTGAGAATTGAAGAAGACAGGCACCAGGGCTGAGGGCAGTTAGGACTGTAAAGCATTTCTCCATCTTAGTTAGAGATCTGTACTGAGTGCCTTTTGATTCACATGATGTGCCTAACATCTGACACAAGCAATCTTTAAAAGACAAGGCTGGTACTTTCAAACATTCCAACATTGCTAAAAGAAAGTGAACTGCCAGTACTCTCAATTATTCTCAAAATAAGCATCTATGCATTTGCATGCACAACACCTTCGATTGTACAGGAAAACAGGGTTTACAGGTCAGTCCATAGCTAGCCACATATATCCAAACAGATACTTAAACTGAAAATGTGGCTCCCACAGCTTTCAGGTAAGCTACAATAGACCTGAGCATTTATTAACCCATGTCTCCTGCCTCTCCATGTGTCTGTCTCCATGTCTCTTTCTAAGACCTATGAAGGATTGGATCAGTTGACCTCCAACGGCCCTTTCCCATCTAAATTATTGTATGATTGTCTCTTTAGGTTCATGGAGAATGTATAGAGACACCATAATCTGAGATACACAAATGTTTCTGAACAGAATAACTTCTCCAGAAACAGAGTCTGAAATTGTGGAAAACCTGTAATATTTTCAGGAAAAGCTGCTCACACAGAGTTGTCCTTTTTTAAGGGGAATTTTGGCATCACACTGAAAATCAACAGGCAATGACTTCCTAAGATTTATTGTATTAACAAGGTTGTAAACCAAAGTTTTGTATAACCAAGTATAACAAAACTGCAAATCAGCATACATAGGACATGATTTTTCATTCAGCTTTCAGTGTCTCTACCTCTGAGCACACCCAGTGCAATGCTCCTCGGCTGTAACGTACCTTGGTCTCATTCTAGGTGAGATGTTTACAGGTGTTCAACTAATCAACACATACAAATTCTCAAAGACAAATATTGAAAGTCTTGCTAAGTAAAGCAGGTGCTTTGTAAATACTGTAACATAATTTGCAGAAAGAATCTCCCTTACCTCTTTCTTTACCTCTTCTTCATCTTCCAGAGTCAGTGCTGCCAGTTGCTTTGCTCTCTGCTCCATCAAGTTGACGTATCTGATTGGATTGGATAAGGCCTCGATCACATCTAGGAATAATGCAAATACTTTAGTTTCAAGCCTCTTATGTTATGGTTCCAGTGCTCTGCAGGTTTTAAGAAAGAGGCTGTATTTTTCCATACAGATCTGCTTCTAGGTTCTCGATACAACAGTGGAGGGGAGTACACCGTCACTAACAAATACTCTAACATGAACCCTCTTTGAGTTTGTGTTTGGGTCTCATGGACGTGAATTTTCTGTAGAGGGGATTTTCAAAGCTTACACCACCAGCAAACTCAGGTCCTGCTTCATATGAGGCACAGAGAAGCATTAGTAAAAACTCTGGCTTTTAAAAACATCAGAGTAGCTATGAAGAATACTGTGTTTCACTGAAGATGCACAGTATGGTCTTTAAAGCTATTCTTGTTTAGAGCTGATTCCAACAGACAGTGTTCTCTAGCAATCACAGCATTTTCCTCTGCTTAGGAAACTGTTAATATGACTGTGCCCTGTAAGCCAAGCTTCATTTGACAAACGCCTGGGCCACTCCTTCCATTAGAGTCCTACAAGGTCTGCTGAAAAGAAGAGCTGGGCCTAATCCTAAACCTCAGGCAGGCTGCTCTGCATCAGGTCATCTTGTATGAGAGATGAGATGTAATGACCCACCTGATGCAGAGGTTTGGTTACAAGACTCTTATCCCAATATGACAAGCCATCTACACCACATTCATTTTGCTCTTCAGTTAACCTTAGTATTTCCCAGTAGGAAAAATCTCACAGAATTACCTGCATAAGTATCAGGTACATAGTCTTTGACCTCTATGTACACAAAGAGAGCTGGCAGTGTCAAAGGCTGGTTCCTCTCATTTCTTAAACAGATGTAGTGATAGCCTGCAAAATAAGAAACAACCAGTTCAGAGCATAAACTCCTCCATGGGCACTTCCAATGTAATTGTGTTACCATTTGTTATCTATAGTGTGGCTCCAACTGAGCAGCCCACCCCAGGGACTTGTGGTTTTACCTGAAGGGTTTCAGAAATAAGTATACAGACAAGGGACTGTTAGAAAAGCACATGACACTGCAGTTGAAAACAGCATTCTCCCTTTCTTTTTACATCTGTGAATAACACTAAAAGCCGGCATTTGTGTAATTTTTGATGCATTTTATTGCCTTTGGCTGAATTGTCATTTCAGTTTCATAGCCTATATTTCATTTTCAGAAGTGACCCTCAGAGTACTCAGGAATCTGAACAGCCAAGTAAAACTGAGATGTAACAGTTCATCCATCACAGTTATCTGATTTAAAGAAAAGGCAACGTGGCACTTAAGCTACAAAGTGAGAGTATGAATCTTACCACGTAACCAACTAAAAAGAGTATTATAAAATACATCTAAAAAGAGTATTTTCAGACTGTTAGAAAGCTGGTTGTCTTGTGAGTGTGGGGAGATGCTCACTTGGCTGATGTGAACAACTTCCTCACCAAGTAATGGGCAAATCCTTGCTTTGGGAATACTGTGGTAATTCTGAGGGTGTGTGTGACAGTATGACTTAGTTCTCAATAATGTCTCAGAAATGAGAAGTTACACATCACAAAGGCTTCTCAGTTCTCTTAATCTCCTCCAGGAAATTTTCAGCATGTACACAAACTAAAATCATCCTGTTGTTCTCCATCACATGCTGTAAAAGGAAAGAAGATGGGCCCGTGGGTAAAAGCTCTTGAAAGTCCTTGTATAATGTAAAACAGTGGACTTTGTACTAAAAAACACCAGCTTAAAAGTAGGTACTTGACTCAGTGCTCTGCTGACTGAGCTCTGTGTTGCATGAAGGGTGAATGCCATGAAAGGGGATCAGAGGTGGTAAGAGTTCACTTTAACAGAAAAGGGGAATCCTTCACATCCCCCTTTCTCCTCTCCAATCACCTGTCTTCTCTCTGGAGCTTCACAGATTATCCACGAGGCAATTATACCCATTAAGCTAGCAGAGAGCAGTGGGGAGTTTTCTGTTGAATTGATAAGCTAAGCTGGCTCACAAAAAAAGTGTGAAGACTGGCAGAGCTGGCACAACAGAATGGCCAGGGATGCATGGCCAAGGGCAGGGCAGAGAGAAGCAAAGGCAGGGGGAAAGAGAAGCAATGAGGAAATGCTGGAGCAATGACATGCCCAGCAGCCACGACCCCTGGCCAGCCTGTTTGTGCTTGCAGTGAGGCCACCTGACCCACACCACCTAGGACAAAAATGCTTGGAGCTCTTAGGAGAGCCCTGCCACAAGAGAAGGGACTGATTTATACCTTATGTGAGATCAGGTCGCCAGGAATAATATGGACAACAACTGCTAGATGCAGAGATACATGAGTTTTGTGCTCACTGCTGAGACTGGATAGTTAAGGTACAGGGTATACAGTCTTCCCTTTCCACTGTGCCTGAAGCTGGGCACATGTTTACAGCCCATATGCTTGCCCTAATTTAGTTTCCTTCCCTCCCTGGCAAAGCTGGCATTGAAGTCAGATACTTCTCTTGCTCAACATGCCAATGTCACTGCATCTTTCTGAAGCACAATCTCTAACAAGTCTCTGGCCTGGAAAATTAGGGCTGAGTTGTCACATAAGACAATTTCCAGTTAAGTGGTCACTAATTAAACCAGAAATAATTATACCATTTGAAGAGATCAGTAATGATTTTTTGGTGTTTTTTTTAATTTTGAGGAATAAAGATGAAAGTCATTTTGGGTTGACTTCAAAGTTTTGCAGAGATACAGCAGCCTGCATATAGGTTAGTCCTTGTATGAGTGTAAAAATTCCATCAGACATTAGGGCATCTTTTGCTTTCATTCCCAGCAATCTCCCATTCTCACAGATGACATCAAAATTGGCTGTTGCTGCACTCTTTCCTTTAAAAATGTACAATTGCAGTTTTTTTGCATAGAATTGTGAACATGCAGTTAATCTACTGGGGATCAATAAGTGCCAGCCATGCTTCTGATGCTTAATTTGACTGGTTTCCCTGGATCATTATAAATGTAAATGTCTGGTGAAATATGACATTTTCCTTTTCAAAGTTGAAACAGGTCATTCAAATCCCCACTTGGCTATAAAGCTGTGTCGTGGCTGCTGATTTATAGCACAGCGATTGTGGCTTGCTGCTTCTTTTCACTGAACAATGTCTGTTTCAATGGAGGAAAACAAAAAGGCTACCTGGTCGAATTGCTGAGACTGGTAATATCCGATGCCCAATGAATTTCCCTCCTTCTTCATACACTGCTAGCCTCAAACAGGCCAGGGTAGGTAAAACAACCTAAAAGGCAATACGGTTGCATTATTAATTCTCTGTTCTGAACGAAATAGCTCCTTCCAGACACAGGCTACATATAGCAGACAAAGTTCAGTCTGGCAGATAGTAACATCTACACATCTATAGGAGGGTTTTACCACAGGAGAGGTCAGGGTTATGCACCCATGTGCCAAATAACTCATCACAGAAACATTCTTCAACCAAGAAACTTGAGGTGAGAGGTGTGCATAGTATGTTGAACCCAGCAACTTGACCCTATATTTTCCATATGATACAAGGGACTATAGGAGCTCCACTCCTATTTTACTTCAGTGCTGTTCTGTTTTCTGCTTATTAGTCACAACCCTACACATTTTTTTCCTTTGTGTTTGTAACAAGGGGATTACTTCTAAGAAAAGTCCACTGCTAGGCATTAGTGCTGAAAAGCCAACATGGAACTCAACCTGTTTTACAACCCTAGTACAATCTTTCCAGTGCTCCAGCACATCCACTGGCTGGGTCTGAAGAGATTTAATCAGGCAGGATGTTTACTAGGATTGGATGCTTTCTTGGCACTACATAAGAAAGAAGGCCAAACAGCAAAAAAAGAAAACAAGACATTGAAAAAGGACCCTTAAAGTAGCCTACCAAGACAGGACACTTTAATATTACTTTAACAAACATGTGGAGCATAATTAATCGTATTTTCTTAATATATCATATAATAACACAAATACATCATATATAACATTAAATAAAAATACACAAATACACATCTTTTTAACCTGGACACAGATGTGCATTTTTTTCAGAACAGAATGCTGAAATGTATCTAGACAATGCAGGAAAAAAGATAATCCAAACCGGAGAGCTCCTCTATTTTCAGCATCACTAACAATAGCAATCTATGCTTCTCTGAGCACAGAGGCAGTCAGGCACGATCATTAACCAAATAGAGGAATGAAGTACACTAATCAGAAGTTCATTACAGTAGAAAAATACTAGTGATGTTTCCAAACTTAAGCTCTGGCAGGCTGCCAAAGCAAAGTCATTCAGAAGGCCAAATATTCAGGGAAAAGGGCTGTACTCTCTACAAAGGAAGGCTGCAAGTATCAATTTTCGAAACATCTCGGTGAAATTCATCTGCTGAGAGAAATATGAAAGACATTGTTTTACAAACAGCCGGGCTCAGGGTCCACACTCAACCACAGTGCCCAATAAGCACAACCCAGAGAAAAAAACCTGGTTGCAAGTGTGTTGTGAAGCACAATAAGACACTGCACAATCTTAAAAATCATGCTCTGAATTTTCTGCTCCCTCAAAGTTCAGAGAGTTGAGTCTGAGTAACATTGTTGCACGAGTAACTCGGGAGCCTGTGTCTCATTCCAAGTGGATTGGATTTGTGTGGTTCAAGAAATCTCTTGCTTTCCTTCCTAACAAATGCAATTACCCCACTGGACAGTCATAGAACGAGCCCAAAGCTTGTTTGAGAAGAAAACGTTACACTGACCTTCTTAAACACGATGGTTTCCTCATCCCAGACAGGATTAACTGCATTGCCTTGAGAGGTCTTGGTCTTCAAAGCTTTCCTTCTTGTATCCACAGGCAGGCCAAACATGTCCACTTCTACATAGGTACCAACTTTTTTATCAGACAGAAATTGACCTGAAATTATCTAAAACCAAAACAAATGAGGATCACTAGAGACTGCTTTGGTGGATTAGGAAGTGGGTGGCTGAAATGCAGATGGATAATTAATGGTCAGATAGTATGCATTTAAAATCAAACCAAAACAAAACCAACCCCATAGTAACCTAAAAAAACACTGGTTAATATTGCAGACACGGGAAAACAACTTACAAGGCCTGGTTTCCTGTGACCCTGTGGTCCTCAATTCCCCTGTGAGCAATAATGTGGCTTGGGATGATGTTGTTGCCCTTCTCTCTCAAATGGGAATACCCATTTGGATCTCATTCTCAATCTGTCTGCCTATTTCCACAACACAGTATCTTTGAGAACTGTAATTTCTATCCAGATTCAACAACAGGTTCAAAAAATACCAGCAAAAAAATGAGGTGTAAGCAGCAGAGAAACTACATATGCTTTTAACTGTGAGAGAGAAAACAAGCTAAGAAGTCGGTAACCCAATAAAGGCTCTTCACAGGAGCCAAGGAGTTTCACTGTGGAAATGAAAGAACAATAAAACAGGTGCTCTTTCCCAGTTCTTTAGCAGGAAACACAACTCCCTGCTTTAAAATATTTAAGAAAGGTCTGCAATTACTTCAGAGAATTGAAAAGGCACAGGAATATACAGCAGTGCCACTGCACCTTCCCAAATTGAGGCTTGCCTAAAGCAAATCTGAATCTGTTCTCAGCTGTATCTTGTATGAGCACTGACATTACAACCAGCAGAATCCTCACCGACCAGGGAGAGGCAGCTGACTTCTGACAGCTGTCTCATGACTTCTGGTCACTCATTCCTGTTAAAAATGCTGTGCATGTCCTAATAGCTCTTGAATGACTTCCACTCCCATTTATTACAATTACAGAAGAAAGTGCCTCTGAGACCACAGGAGGGACTGAAAGCTTCCATGGTCACCTCAAAAGGTCACTCCCACACAGTCCTTTTTTTTTACGACACATGTCAGCAGATTATTACTCTACTCATCTCCCTCCCAGCACGGCTCTGCTACGCTGGTGTCTGCAGCCTGAAAAGAAACACTTGTGTTTTCTCAATGAAAACAGAAAGATATTTTGCAGGTGGATTCTATAATACAGATGTTTTTCTGCTGGACAGGTCCATTAAAAAAAGTAACAGGATTTCACTGTTTATGTTTTTATAACCAGAGATCTATCAAGTATAAATTGGTGCTCCTGTCACAGCCAATGCAATCTATTCCTTTTAGCATTCATACGAGCAGTTCTCAATTTGCAGATTCCTGGCAATCCTTGAACTTCATTAGAGGTCCTTAAAAAGGAACGAAGAAAAGCAAGTTGGCAATGAATTGCAGCTGACATTTATGGTTCCACAGTTCTGCTGGAGAACTTGTAAAGAATGAGAAAAATTATTTATATAAACCAGTGTAGTGTTCCAGCTATTCCAGTCCAACCTTCCACTTCACAAGAACACGCTTTAACTTCATCCCTTTGTCACCAAATCCACAGCCAAACTACTTTTAAATCCCAAATTTCCCAAATACTTCTATGGAAAAGAACACATACAATACAAATACATGGATTCATCCCAGAACACTAAAGGTAAGGCAGAGTTTAGAAATGAAATGCCATGCCATGAAATGAAATGTGTTTTAATTTCTTGACCTGGCCATTTGCTAAGCCACTGCACAACATCTCTGCTCTGATATTGTCAGGAGAGCATTTTCACCAGCTGCACACATACCTTGACAGACAGGGTGTTGGCTACTATTCCATCCACTATACTTTCAGTAAATGGATCAAAGTGTTTGTCTGGTCTCCTCATGAATTCTGGCTTTAGCCTGTATCCACTTTTGCCATTGTACTCGTACATCCCCATGTTTATTTGCATAGACAAATCTAAGTGTGAAAAGAGTTGGTAAGAATTATCTTCTGGATAGACAATAATTTTGAAGAAAGCAAAAAAACAACAACAACTGTTGTAACTGCAAGCTGACTGTAACGTGAACAGCCACTTACGGGCTGCTGTTGGATTTAGAGGCTCCAGATGTAACTGTGGTGACTCTCTTAGCATAGAATCATAGAATGGTAGGGGTTGGAAGGGACCTTTAGAGATCATCTAATCCAACCCCCCTGCAGAAGCAGGGTCACCTAGATCAGGTCACACAGGAACATGTCCAGGCAGGTCTTTGAAGACCTCCAAGGAAGGAGACTCCACACCCCCTCTGGGCAGCCTGTGCCAGGGCTCCCTCACTCTCACAGTGAAATAGGTTTTTCTTATGTTTAAGTGGAACTTTTTGTGTTCCAGCTTCATCCCATCACCCCTTGTCCTGTTACTATCTACTATAGAAAAGAGGGATGTCCCAACCTCCTGACACCCACCCTTTAGATATTTATAACTGTTAATAAGATCTCCCCTCAGTCTCCTCTTCTCCAGACTAAACAGCCCCAGTTCCCGCAGCCTTTCCTCATATGAAAGATGTTCTATACCCCTGATCATCTTGGTGGCCCTGTGCTGGACTCTCTCCAGCAGTTCCCTGTCCCTCTTGAGCTGAGGAGCCCAGAACTGGACACAGGACTCCAGATGAGGCCTCACCAGGGCAAAGTAGAGAGGGAGAAGAACCTCCCTGGCCACACTCTTCTTGATGCATCCCAGGATGCCATTGGCCTTCTTGGGCACGAGGGCATGTTGCTGGCTCATGTTTAGTTTATTATCAATCAGGATAATTGATAGCAAACTAAATATGGATTACTTTGACAAGAAAAAGACACCTGCAAGACACATCTTTCAGAGACTACTTGAGAGATAACATGTTCAAACTTTAAAAGAAGCCTTTTACGTTTACATTTCAAGTCCCTCAATGTTGTACCGATTTTAATGTTGTATCCTACCCAGGAAAGTACTTACGTTCCTAACTCCTTCTAACATTTTACACTGGGTTCCTGATACTTGGTTGAAACTTGCTGAAAGAGGTTTCTTTTATTCTTCAGACTCTCAGTCTGGGTGTGGTTTTCTCTCCACAGAAAGGTGGTGTGTACATGGGCATGACTGGAAAGGGAAGAGGGAGTGCCACCATGGTACCATGTGCCCAGAGGCAGAACATGGCCAGAAGATGTTCTGAGATGGAAATCTTTGTCTCAGTACAAATACAGCCTTGGGAGATAACACATTTGATTTCAAAAGAGCCCAAATGTCTTTGTTTCTTAAAAACTGACTTTTCAAGTGGAATTTGCTAAGTCTTGATATAATGCTTATGTCTTGATATAACGAGATTCTGGAAAACACAGGAAAAGGTCCCTTTCATACCTGAAATGCTGCTCAGTGATAACCACTTACAAATGACAATACATAAGGCCTCATGTCCCAGAGCTGTGTTAAAAGTATTCATTAACAGCTCTGTAGTATCACTCAGTCACTAGGCTTTTGATGCACAAAGCCCTTCCTACCTATGGATCAGAAACTGCATCATAGAAGTAGAAATGCTCACAAAATGCAGAGACCAGCATAACTTACCTACAGTTTGGAAGTTAAGAGCAACCATTTGGCAGCCAGCATTCCAGAAGACTTGTGGCATGTAGTTCGAAGAATCTACACGTGTTCCCTTTGGGTAAATTCGGCTTAGCTGCATTTTGTTGTATCTAAACAATCAGGAGTTAAGATACAGTATGTATGATAAAAACCACTCTGCAGAGAGCTCCAACTGCAATATTTAAATGCAGGTGTTCTTTATGGAATGGCAGTGGGGCTTTATTGGATTTCTGTAACCATAATGCTTCCAGAGGGCTACAATTTCATAGGAGATATGAGAAATACAGGGTAATTAAAGGTGCTGTTTGTTCCTGTGCAGACTACTCAGAACATGCATTAAAAGATAGCATTCATCCAATTCCATTTATCATTATGGTTACTCATTTAGGATGTTCCTAAGATTGCATTTATAGAGGCCAATTAGCTGTAAACAGCAAATCTTCCTCTGGAGTGGGGAGAGGGGCTCAGTTAAAAAGTACTCTTCTGGAATAAGCATTAGATTTGGCCTCTACATACAGACAGAGACGATGAGGGTGCACTTCTTACAGTTGAGTCTACAAATCTCAGTTTCAAAACCATGCTGCAGGTTATCTGTGGAAATAACTTCCCATTAGTCTTCTTTAAGGCACTATTTTATCTTGGCCATTCATTCTTAACTGCAGCCACAATGAGTGACATTGAGAAACAGCAAAAGGTCTCAGCAGAATGCTCCTTATTGGTTTTTCTTTAAAAGCTATTTTAAAAACAGTAACTAAAAAAGGAATTGTGTGGCAATGGAGCAGCTCAGTGCTCTTAGAGCTCGAGGTATGATGGGAAAGCTTTCTTGTATGACTTTGCAAAACACCAATTGAGCCACACTGTGACAATTTGCTCACTGTAACTGGCAACACCTCATACAGGATGATACATTTAACAATGAGAATACAAACTATCAGGTCTTCAATATGTAGTTTATGCCTATTCCCTCTAGTCCCAGCCCACTGCACAAGGACTCATGCCAGCTTTTAAATTAGATCATCAGAAGTCAGGCCAATTAATTCAACTAGGAAGACAGTAAAATCTACAGATTTCATTTGGGTTCCCTATTTCCCCAGCTCCTGCCTCCAAATTTCAATAAAGCTCTGTCACAGATCTCAGATATAGAAAGTCTAAGAAGGCAGCTTCCTGAAAGTCAAGGATACTCCACGAATTCCACAGGAGACTTTGTAAGTTGCTCCAGCCCTTTGGTTTCCACAAAGGAAGACATTTCAAAACTTTTGTTGCGTTCTGAAAGTTGAAGGGGGAAATAAAGAGTTACATGTTAGAGTATGAAATCACATGCAACACATGAGCTGCAAAGAATTGACTTAGTCTCAGTTTCCTTATCCCCTCTTACTGCTCAATGGTTCATTTCACCTGGTTCTCAAAGACTTTGTATACACCAACCTTTGCAGACAGTAGTAAGCGCACATTGAACACTCCAGCTCCATCTGAACTCGTATTAGCACTGCCCAAACTAAGGGCATTGGTTATGTCTGAGGTTGCTACTGCACCAGCTGCAGGTAACAGAAAGTCAGTGCACAGGCAGAGATCTCTCACATTTGCTTGCAAAACACCACGTTGATGTATTTGAGAGGTAGAGCCCGAAGCTGACAGGTCTGACACAGAGGTATCGTAGCCATTTTTGTGGGGAACACAGAGGGCCCTGCTGGATCTCTAGACTGTCTGTGCAGACAGATGCAAGGGCTCTGAGCCAATCTGAAGCTGTAACAACTAATGTCCATATCAAATTAAACTAAGTATTGCATTCACTGTGCCTACAGTGGCTCTCATTATCTTCAGCCTGTCAGGGTAAGGTCACATCTGTCTCAAACAGCCATGGAAACATTGCTATCTAATCGAGCCTGAAGGTGCACTCTGGTGTCCCAGCAGGTCTTCAGACCTAACCCAACACTAATATGGAGTTTCTATGACCATTTTAATTTGGTCAAACTTTCTGATCTGATGGTGGTGAAAAGCTTCCCCTAAGCTTATCACTCAGGGGGCCTCATCATTAATTTGTGTATCATTTGTTGCTGTGCCTGACGTGTGCACAGCCCTTCAGTGTACCTGTGCAACATGCTGGAGCAGAGAGCCTAAGTCAAGACCCTTCTAGCTTCCATAGGTTTGCCTTTACACTTTTGTAAAGAAGGTAAGGATTCCTGTGAAACAGCTCCCCACTTCATCATAACCAGTTGTGTACATCGCCTAGAGGGGTCATGCTGGGAGGTCAGATCCATTAGATATCTCTGCACTGCTCTCTTTAAAAATGAGGGAAACACTGTCTGTGTTGAAACATGAACTCTCTAGCTTCACTACTTTATTGAGAGCAAACAAAAAGGCAGAGAAAAAGCTTGTCCTCATCTGATTTTAGAAGTAACTTTGCTGCAATAGCCCAGGGATGGCCAGGAAGCCAGCCTGGCCATCTCCTCGAAGTCAAACTGCGAAGCTGCGGGAGAGGGATAAAACTGAGCAAGAGCACTTGTCTTGCAGAGAGAAGCAGGACAGAAACAGGTGGGCACTTTCCTTATAAAAAGCCAAAAAGGAAGCAGTGGATCCAAGGAAATAAGGAGCTAGATTGTTTGGGCCAAAGTGAGAGGAAAATGGGCAGCCAGCCTGTGAACTACAAACTGTTCTCAGTGCATATCAGAGAGTCAGAGGATGATCACAGCGTTCCAAAAGTGACTCCATTTATTGTGGTCCCTATTTCTAATTAGCAACCATCATGCTATTGCCATTATTCACAGCTGTTATCTCCTAATGGCAAAAGATTCCTGCCATTCCCTAGAGGCTGCTCTCCTACCACTCCTCTTCCTTTCCACCCAGCAATATCCTCTCTTTCTCCAGACACTGTTCCTGCCAGCTTACTTCCATCTCAGCTCCTTTGAAAGGCACTCACATTATTCTTATTCAATCTTTCCTCATTACTAATGGGACAGCACAAGCTATACACATTTATAATAGTGTTATTATACTTAGAATATAGGTGTTAGAATTTGTTGCAGCAATCTACTGTGTTTCTCAGCCTTATCTTAAATGGGAACATCTGTATGAAATCAGAACTGGCAGCTGTTAAATGATTCAGTTACTAAATGACCAGGGCTTAATCAAACTCCTAATTAAAATAAGAACAATTACTTCCTTGTACTGTCTGGAGAGGATTAAGAAACCTGCCCTTTGAAGAAAACACTGTGCAGAAGAAACATTGGTCTCTTATGACACATTACACTGTGCTGCCTTATCAGGAGGAAGTCACTATGGAGTGGAGAAACAACTCATTGAAAAACTATCTGAAAAACACAAAAAAATACAGGTACAGATCCAGTGCTATTCAGTATTTCTGCTAACAAGTCAAACACAAGACCACTTCTAAAATGTGTGAATGGCAGAGCCAGTGAGGTACTGTTACCACCGGGATCACAAATGCTGAATTAGAAAGGGCTCAGTTAGAAAAATGCTGTAGCATTGAAACAATGAAACTGTCTAAAAGGCAAGTATGGAGCTCTACAGTTGGGGAAATGAAGTCAGGTGAACAAGAATAAAACCTGGGCAACAAGTGGCTAGGCAGCAAACTAAAAACCAATCCTCATCTAACTCCTTCATTGAATGTAATTAATGCCCAGCAGTGACTCCAGCCCAGGACTAATACCAGCACCCACAGACATGCTATAGTGCCCACTGCTTTAAGCATACAGCAGTGTTTACTAGGTAAGGCCACTGCTTTAATGAACTGGCCACATCTGCAACATAATGATGTTTTCCACACAAACACCAGAAACACTAATTCCTTAACACTATGAGTTCACAGAAGCGATAATGCTTGATCAAAAGTAGCATCAAGATTTAGGATAAAAAAGCTGGACTTCAACAGTTCTTTACAAAAGATAAAGCTCAGAAAGGCATATGCATGTGAACAGCAGAGATCTACACAAGATGATTTCAGAACAGCTGCATCAACTTGTCTTGCCAGGATTCACATGGCTTCCTCTCCAGAAGGGGTATCTCCTTCCCACTGTGTTCTTGTAACTCTCATTAGAGCTGGAGGAGATGATAAACATCCAAAGGACACTGCTATAGGGAACAAGCAGAGCTCCCTGCATGACTTTGTGAATGCTTGTGTGTATGTCTGTATAAATACCTCCATACAAATGAACAGGTAAATAACTTCTTACATGTTTATAATTCACTGTGAGTACATGCAAAACCTTGTACACAGATACGGGCTTATGCGCCAATCACGCATCCTCTGCCAAGGCCTCCACAATCCCATCATGCATTAAAATGAGATACAGTTCTTTAACTAAAAAGCTCCAAGAGCATATTGAAACCTGTCAAAACAAAGTGAAAAAGGGCAGGCAAACAGCAGAGGGTTCTGCACCAAGAAAGGAAAAGATGCTGCAGTGTTTACTGAGGACGCCGCTGAGTGCATTCCTCGCATGGCACCTTCTGTCAAAGCCAGTGGGGGATGAAATTACGGCGTCTTCTATATGGCACACAGAGGCAGGAAGGAGGGAATTTGCATATGGGGAAGGGCAGACTCTTCTTTACCCTGAATCCTCTACAAAAGTAGCAGAAGCACAATATAAAGCACTTGCTTGATCTATGGGAATCTTTATGATTGCCTTTCTCAAAGTGCTAAGTTTCTCTTCAGTCGTGGAACAACAGAGACAATGTTAAGTGCAACGTTTTCCAAACTGCTTTTGAAATGGCAGCAAGTGTACTACTGATCAAATTGGATATTTAGATTGCTACAGGTTTCAAAATAAACATGGATTTATTTGACTGGATAACAAGGAAGCATTTTCTGTCTATGTGCCTGTATCTAACTGAGAAGAAGCCAAGCAACATTTCTCCAGAACTTTCTTCCACACCTTTGCCAAGTAATTTCCAGCATAAGACGTTCCTCGTGTTTCATTTACTTACTTTTTGATACTTCAAATGACTCAAACTTCACAGGCTGAATGTAGTTCACCAGGTTAGACATCTCTTCTGTGGCCATAGCCTCACTTCCAGCTGTACCCTGGGACAGAGAAGGGAAAATGCTGCAGTTCTCATAGTCAGTCCATAGTCCATATTTCACGTTTATAGTCAGTCACAGGCTACAAATACCAAAGCCCAGTTTTCTATCAACTGTGACATCTTTCACTGATCCTGGCTTTGTGAAGTCAACACCTCACACAGGGAGTTTCACACAGTAAATTAGAAAAATTGCTATCAAATTTAGATGTTTGACTAAGCTGCTGCTGCATTCACTCTTTCTATGTGGCTCCTAGTGAAAGGACTGCATTCCCTTTGCATAGTGCTGAGCACATTTATTAGTGCTGTTGCACAAATAATAAACATAAGTTTTCGTGTCAAGTTTTTCTTCCAACAGTGCTAAATACACCACAAGCAGTTGACTACACCAACTGCTATTAATTCTTACTCTTCAGTAAATGAAAACGTAAATAAGCAAAGATGTGCTTCCAAACCCACTGCCAACCACCGTCAGAAAGTTGGTGTAGCTTCCCAGTGCTCTGCCTCCCTTTCTCCACTAGATGGTAGTCCCAGCCAACCCACAACTGCTGGATCCGACCCATCACCACAAAACATATCTCCACCTACTTCATCCATCGACGACTTTTTACAGTCATCATCGTAGTCATCATCATCATCACTCTCAATCTCTGCTTCTCCTGAAAAGTTTTAAGCAGAAGATGGTTACTGTCTGAAGCAATAATTATCATCACCAGCAATAAATTCAAGATGTGCAAGTAGCACTGCTTCAGGAAGACAACGTTGCACATGTGCTTTTTGTCACAGCACAAATCTATTGCAGTGTCTCAAGGGATTCATCCATCTTCAGCATTTAAAGGTTCTTATTGCCCAACCTAACAAAACCTCTTCATTTGCAGCTGCTGGATGCTCAGTGTTTGGAAATTATGAGCTAGGTACTGTGTAGCCTGCACAGTGTGTGAATTTAGTACCACAAACTAATCTGAAGACCTCTTCCCCTGCTTGGGGCACAGTCCCAGGGTTTGGAAGATACGAGTTCAAACGTGCTCTCTGTTGCAGGATCTTCGGTGAATGCTTCACCCCCTCCAGGAAGCACACAAGTAACAGTGTGCAGGGGGTGAGGAAATCACGGACAAAAATTGATGAGACTCTCACGTGCTGTGGCATCAAGGGCTGCTCCACAAAATCCACCTATTTGGCACAGCAGCTGAACTGCAATAGCTGAACTGAATTGCCTTCACAGACCGCTTTGCTGTTGGGACTTCGGTGACATAGCTCCAAAGCACCAGCTGAGGGCAGTGCAAATCAAATAATGGGAAAAAGATGCACGAGGCTCATCTTTTCCCTGGCAATGCTCTGATGCACCGAGTTTACTCGGACACAGGACCGAGTAAACCACATTTTATGCTTTGCTCCCAGTTGTGATGGACTCATCAAATTCCTATAGGCAAGACACAGATGTTTTTATTGTTAATTAATGAATGCCTTCCCTCCCCTCCCAAACATTTAGATTTAGTTGCATGAGAAATGAAACCATTAAGGAGATCAAGCTGATCTTTAGAAACTCTTCCTGTGGGTCTGGCTGTCATATAGTGTCTGAAGATGACTCTGGAAAATAAGTTTGAACCTATACTGCAGTCACCTGTCCACACCTATAGCACTGACAACTCTCCCTCAATATTTTATTCCACAAAACTTCCAGCTTTCTTCAGCAGTGGCAGTTTTATTTTGGCAGCTCAAAAACCTACCCACTGTGCTACATTCCCAAACTCTCCAGAGAACAGTAATTCAGTCTCAGTTCCTCCTGTCAATTTAGGGTCTAATCCAAAGCCCACTGAGTTAATAAAGAGACTTCTCTTTGTTCCAGCAGGCCTTGAATCATGCCTGGTGGGCCCCTTCCGAACACGGAGAGCACATATGACTTAAATAATGAGTGTGCCTTTCACAATCAAATGATGACTACCCAGGCTGCATTTCCTTCCAGATGCAGATGTTGAAATGTCAGGCTTTTATTCACCAACACATTTCTTCCTGAACGTTTCATTGAAGAAAATAACACGATTGCTCAACAGGGTCAAGGGATGGCTCAGGGAACCTCAACGCACTGCGAAGAACCAGGCGGTCTCTCACAGGACCTGCAGTGACAATCTTGGGATGCAAAGCTCTCAATTGGTTTAATCAGGCTGGCAAAATAGCACTTTACATGGTACATGAAGCGAGGGGGACAAGCAGATTTCGGCTTGCACTGATGAGGTAGCAGGCAGATGATAGTTTGTTCTAGACAGAAGCGTCCAGGGAGGAAAGTATGCAACATATTATTCATTTATTTAGAAATAACAACAGGAAGACACCCCAGGAGATCAGATCTCATTTTCCAGTTCTGCATCAGACAGCAAAACCAGAACAAATAATACACAGGATTGTAAATACAGAATAAAAATTACTACATGTTTTAGAAAGTATGACTCCACCTGTCTTGCCTTTTACCCAGCAGAACGGTCCTGTGCTCAAACCCAACACTCTTTTCCCATGACGCTGTTGGGACACAAAGCCCAGGCAGACCATGGGACATGTTGGATGTGTCTGGGGCACAGCTAGCTCTCATGGCATATTTATCTGCATTTACATAGGGCTACAAACCCAGGTCAGGACCAGACCACTCCATGCTATGTGACATAAAAATACAGGGAATATAGTGCCCTGCTCCAAGGGCTTGCCCTCTGAGTAGCAAACAAAAACCTGCCCGTGGACAGAGGCAGACAGAAGAACAGCAAGAAATAAGGAGATGCTGCTGCCTACCACAGCAAGTTATAATCCAGATCCTACTGACTGCTCTTAGGCAGAAGGGTACAGGCAACTTCTCAGTGGAGTAATGAAGCAGTTTCAAGGATATTTTCAAGGAGCTGCCCCTAGTGAGTGGGGTGGCATGGGAAAGATATACATATACTCATTGTCCATGTAACAAGTGGACAAATGAGGCTGAATCCCAACTGACGGGTAGAGAAATACTGAATGGAAAATGATCATGACAGAAGAGCTGGGAATGACAAGTCAAAACCCTATTACCAAGGGCTGAGGAAGCAGAGTGCTAAATATTATCCATTCTCACCATGCCTCAGTAGCATGACAGATACTAAGAGCCTAATAAAATGAGAGGTTTTATGTTGCTTGAAATTCAGAGGGATTTGGTAATCTGCTTTCTCAGACCCCTTTAAAGTAAGAGCCAGAACAGATTATAAATGTGGTCCTTGGTGGTGCAGCTTGTTAGCTCTGTAACATTTAGGCAGCCACCACCATCTTGTGGGGGAAAAGCATCTTTTATTTTTTCCCACCAATTGTACCATCAGCACTTGCTGATTGTGAAAAAGGAAAAAAATGCACTTTATCCAGTTTGCCAGAACATTTGACTTTTGCATCAGTGGGTCATGGCTTCAGTTGGCATGCAACAGTGATGCATCAATGAGTTTACATGCACTGAGCCTAAAACTTTTAATCCAGTTTCCTAGTTGTCGTGAAATGAAGGAGCCAATTCTACCCCGTCTTTCTGTCTTCCTCTGACTCTTTCCTTGCAGCACTTGCTACTCTGACAAAAATGTCACTTTATTGCTGTGAAATTAACAATTTGCTTGAAAATTTAACTACTGTTCTCTTTGCAAGTTTTGGCTACTTTCAGTACAGGTATACTGTTGGTAAAATGGATTTAACTGCAGAACTGCCACTGTTCTTTTTGCAGCATAATCCAGTTTCTTTGAAAATCTTGCTTATTTACTTCCATTCATTGTGCTAAATCAGCCAGATCTAAGATGTCTGTTTACAAAAATTACAATCTCCCTCACAACTGTTCTCTCAGAAATCCTTGGCCAGCTTTGCTGTACCTTTAGGGAAAGCTTTTTCCACTGACAGGTATTACACACTCCACTGAACTTATTTTCTACATGAGTTTCATGAACATCTTGTAAGCCATTCTGTAAAGCTTGTTTCAGAATTGGGGTTTTAATTATTGTGACTGTATCACCACCACCTAGCTTTTACATGCTATGTTTTATAGACATAGTAAAAGAGTGTTTTATTTGGGTTTAAATCCGACCTCAAGCAGTGTAAGACACAGGGAAGTTTGCTGTCAACTGAAGTGATGCATCTCCATACTTTTTGCACTGCTGTGAAAAAACTAATTTAAAATCTCAAAAAGGCTAAATCAGCACAACATGCTCCTGGAGATCAGCAGTAATTCTGACAGGAGATGTACAATACAACAGAGTTACCTGAATATTATGCCCAACTTGCTAAATGTATATATTAAGGTTAAGAGTATTGGAACACTTCATGTTAAGAAATGTTATGATTTAGGCTTCCTTATTGAGTTTTTAATTGCTATTATTCCTCTCAGGCTCCAGAAGTAAATTGGCAAGGGTATAGAGGGGCATAATGCTTGCAGTGCTTCAACATTACACATTGCCAATACTGAGATGCATGTAAGGAAGGAGACAACGATCAGAAGGATGTCGTGGTGACTGATGAGCACTGCCCCATGGAACCATGATCATCACTGGGTCTTACCACAGCTGTCTCATTAAATGCTCAATTATTTCTTCTTTTTAAAGTGTTCACAGAGAAAAATCAGAAATGCTGCATGCTTATAGCTGTAAACTGTAGCTGAAAGCTCTGGAGCTGTGCTCTGAATATTTACAAATTCAAAGGATCCTTGAAAAATCAGATCCTGCATGTTTCTTGTCAGTCAGCCCTAAGCTGTTCTTAAGCTCTCTCAGTCTTGGCTGTCCTTAGATAAAGTAGGCTTAATATTTTATCCCTTCCCACTGGTATTGTTCAGATAAATTCATTGCTCTTTGTCAAGTGCTCATATACAGCCAGGACACACCCACAGAAACTCACTGTACGATGAGGATGCTACATCTACGATCAAGTATTGAATGACAGAAGAAATAATGACTACCTGCACTCTCCAAAAGAGGCACCAGTAGGTGCTAAAGCAGAAACCGTGCCTGACAGAAGGATCACAAGTAATCTATTTTGGCAGTTACAGATGAGCCAAGTGACCATGTGAATTTTTGCCCTCTCAGTTCTACCATTTTCTAATTTGCAAATACTCAACTTCCCAATCTACAGTTAACAGAGTTTGCTACACATGTAATACAGACAGAATACTCACAGTTAGTCTGGAGAATTACACACCCTCCTGCCCTGTACCATCACCAACATCTAGATTCACAACCCATGTCTTTTCCTGTAAAAGCTCACAGAGGGGCTCCTGAAAGACCAAGGTGTTACCCTCTGTGCAGATCACACACTCAGAAGAAAGCATACAGCAAAAGATAGAGACTTTGCCACTGGGTTCTCACTATGTGCTAGGATCAAAAAAGCAGAGTTAGGATCCCAGCGTTGATTTCAAGTGTTGGAACTGAGTCACTTGGCTTACAAACTTATTTTTCTGTTACTTGGGAGCTGTCTGAAGCAGATCAAGAAAACAGCATTAAATCATTCCTGACACCAGGATGATTCTTCCTTTGACATCCCAGCCCTACTCCAAAGCATGCACTTTTCAAAGTTTCTTAACACAACAGTGGAAAGCTCTTTCTTTGCTTCTAATAGGATAAACACTGTTATCCACAAATACAGCAGGATTATTTTTTAATTCAGCTTGAGGCAAACTGCCAGCATGAAAATTTTCAGCTCAATTAATCAGTTCAGAAAAAATCACAAACAATGGGGGAAAAAATCATGTCAAAGAGTGATGAAGTTATATTCCAGTGGAGCTTTCAATTTGCTCTAGAAGTGTTCTACTGCTGAGGCATAAATGTCTACGCTTTTAGCAATCTAAAATTTCATTCTCAACAATAATAAGAAAACCTAGTGCAGGGTACAGACCCTGGACTGGGAAATGGGATGTACAGATTTTGTTGGCTGTCCTGCTGCTGATCTGCTCCGGTGGTTTAGAGCAAATCCTTACTTTTTGTCTGCACTTCTCCATCATTTCTGGTTAGACTTTAAGCTCTTCAGGACAAAGCCCATCTCTTACTAATTGTTACATACCCACATTTTCCAAGGGGCTCCCCTGCAGATCCCATAGCCATTACCAGAATCAATGCATTCAATTCTAGTACCTTTCCTATTTAATTTCTGATTTTTAAAATCCTGTTAATAATGAACAAGCTAAACATAATCAACTGCTTTCCTTGGCTATGCTCCCTACAATTCCTGACGGTAACAAGCATTTGCAGTGTTATTTTTGCCTGTTCCTATCTCTGGAACAGAAGAACACCTTACAGCGCTTTGCATGGAGGTCTGTGAAGTGTTCCCACCTAATGCAAGACAACAGCAGGTTGAGCCTTGCCTGCCTGAGGAACAAACCTCTCTTTCACAGTTACCCTAAATCTTAAGCCACTGCAGAACCACTGCAGCTCTCCTGTGCAGCGGGTTAAGCCTGAAAGGGCACCAAATGGTAGGCCCATCTCAGAGGCAGAAGAAAAAAAGGCAATATTTCTATTTAGTATTGGGATTTGGCAGATAGAAAAGGCATCCAAGGGTAGATGAGTTGGCAGCTTGCTGTACTTCCTAAGCAGTGCAGATAACTGTTAGTATACATCACTGAGCTTTAGGTCACTCCATAATGGTGTCTCAGCCATAAGGCTTTACAGACTCCTGGATCAAGGACACTTAGAACTGTTTCCTACTGGGTAAGGCCCATACTGGTGTACCTTTACCTTGCCACAGGAACGTAAATGCACTGAGTTACAGCTGTAATTAAGCATTTGTGATTTAGGGAGAAATATGTGTGCAGATTCAACTCATACCTGCTCCAGGAGAGGAAGGTTCAAACATACTGGATGTATCACTGCATGTGTTGGATGCCTGCTCTGAGAGCTTCTTCTTTGCACTTCCATCTGCAGACTTATGTGACTTCTTCTTGTTCTTCACCAGAATCTTGTACATTAAATCCATAGGGCTTGGAAGAGGAACCCCAGGTTCGAGCTTTCAGAAGAAGGAAGGGAAATTTGTTAGAGCAACAAAAGAAACAAGCCTATGGCAATTTGTTAGGGCCCACATGGTGCAAGATCATTTTGTAACCTCTATAAGTTCTGTTAAAATGAAATGTATTTTGCAGAAGAGATAATCTTAACATTAAATGAAATAGGGCTACTGAGGGCACTGAAGAAGAAAAGAAAAATGCTTTATGAGATGTCTGCAGAAATAACTGAAATAAGTATTAGCTCAAATATGAAAGCCTACATTATAAAACTGCAGCTATGAGAATCAATTGCATTTAGAAGATTACAATTCACTGTATCAGAACAATCTCTGCATCAGAAATTATATGCTTAAATCACCAATAGCTCATGTTGTTTAACCCCCTGCTCTAGACTCTGTTTTGAAAGGCTGTACGTGAATAATGATGCAGGGCTGAAACACTTAAATATATATTCAGATGTTTGTGATCTGATAAATACCAAACCATATTACCGGGTATTTTTCCAATGGATCCATAAGCAATGCATCTCCAAATATTAATCTGCAGTACTCTGCCATTTTTGCCTGTTGTTTAGGGCTAAAGGGGAGAAAAGAAAGAAAGAAATGAGTCCTACTAATGCTACAGACTGAAAACAGCAGTAATGGAATATCTAATATCCCTAAACTAGACATAATTCCCTGATCCAACTGCTATGAATTTTTCAGAGAGATGTAGATGTATCATGTAATTATTCTGATTCCTCTGTTAGAGCTTATCAAAAGTAAAGGCACTAGTCAATTGCATAACAGTAAAACTGAACTTTTAACGTTGAGGCATGTTTTCCCATGCACTGTGTAGAACGTTAAAAAACGAGACTGTCAGTTGTTACCTTTAGGGAAATAACTGTTACATGAATTTGCCTCTTTCAGACAACACCTGTGTTCAAAGTTTAAATATTTCCCTCCTTTTGTTACTCCAGACCTGCGTCTGGTACTATTCTCTCTCACACACACAGACCTCCAGGATTGGGTTTGCACCCAAAGCTTCCACTGGTCTCACCAGCCCACTCAGAAGTGTTCCCTCTGACATATTATTACCATATTATTATGTCAATTTGGAGATTTGCTGTACTAAGTGCTGGTGCACTTATGTTTTATATGCATACAAGTACATACTGCAAGCATGTTATGTGTATATAACTGGGACCAATATGTCAGGACAAGCCTTCTAAGTGGGGATCTGGATGAAGTAACATGCAGCTAGGTGAAGCTGCTCAGTGAGCATTTTGGCTTGTTTGGGTAGGTGGTCAGACTCCTTAATTGAAATTTTATTTAAAATCAGACAGAGTGTGAGATTTTTACCACAGTAAATTACTTCAGCAGATCTCATGACATCCTCTAGAAGTAAACTGAACCTCAGTAAACCCTACTTATAATCCATTTCTGAAGTGCAACTAGAGAATGAAGTAATTTCTGCATGTCAGTGACAGGAGTTTTAGGACTGAAGATAGGTTATACTGCTCAGAAATATTACTCAAATCATCTTAAAATGCAGCTCAGTGCTACAGTCACTCTCTTTCTAAATTTAGATGACTGTGTATTTCTGTTATACGTGTCTGTTTAAAACCTGTGACATCTGAGCTCAGGTATCTTTGAAAGTTTCCTTTTTTGATCGTCTGTTGAGAAGTCTTGGTTAAAGGACAGGTTTAAATTGCTTAATATAACTTCCTCAACTACTGTTAATTATGATCTGCATAGCATGGAAGAGACACAAATGGTATAAGTGGTTATGTTACCATGGAGCTATTTCTCATGACAAAGTAGAGCTGGCTATGGGGGAAAAAAGGCGTGCTCGTTTTTCTCTTGCAAACTAAGAGTACAACCACCACTGCGCCCAGTTTGTCATCAGCTCCCAAGTGAGCACCTGGCACTGCAGGGGTCAGCAAGGTCAAACCAGAGCTGAGATAAAGGCTGGGTGGCATTTGAATCAGAAAATGTAATTTCCCTGAGATCAGTATTCTGGATGTCCCTTGAAGCTGATTCGGGGTGAACCAGTCATTAGCTCAGTCACTGACAAAATATATTGCAAGGAGGCTTTAAATTATTCCACAGAGCTATGCAAGTGCAGCATGAAGTCTAAATCACTACAGCATTCCATTAATGCTTTCTTTTGCGTGCAGCCAATTCTGCAGAAAAGCTAAAAGCCACTTTTAGCTGAGGATGGAAAATGAAGATGAAGACAAGCAAGGCAGTGGAACTAAGAACCCACAAGGGAGAAGGTGATAGGAAGAACAGATCAGCGCACAACAGTGCATTAGCTATTTCTAACCACCAGCTACCAAGGAAAATAAAGGCACCTCACTCTAGCAAGCCAACAGACTGAGTGCTTGATGTAAGTCTAGAGATCCTTATAGTGAATTTTATTTCAGCCTTCTCCATCAGTGTATATTTTGCATACACCCCTGCTCTCAGGACTCAGAAAGCTCAAAGGCCACCTCCTTGAATCAGAAGAGCACAACTACTGAAAATGTAACAATTAAGACGTGCCATCAGCGTTCTTAAATGGACACATCAACTCCAAGAAGACCTGAAAAAAACCACACAACTCTTAAATCTAACAAATTTGGAACTATCACCACAGCTGGAACAAATTCTTCTGATCTTCTGTGTTTAGTTACATATTTACCTCAAAGACAGCACAGTGAGAACATTCTTGTAAAAGAGAAAAAGGGAATGCAGCATTATTTTGGTTTAGCATGTAAATTCCAATGTCACTGCATCCCAGAGGCACAAAGAAGGAAAAGGATATGAATAGTTTTTAATGCCATAAAAAATTCTCATAGTAGTAGACAAGGCCAGAGTAGGGAAATCTTGACATTACTTGTCTTTGTGAACTGGACTACATGCACAGATGTTTTTAAAAGCTCCTAAATCAGAATAAAAGATATTCAGGAGCACCAGCATTTAACCAAGTGGTACTTCTAGTGTGTTCTCTCTTACACATATATACTGTTCCAAGAGATAGATCTTCAGTACTAGTATAGAATAGTATAGAATATGTACTAATATCTTTTCAAAGTTGAAATACCAGTTTCTTTTTATCCTCTCCTCTATCAAAACTATGAGCTAGAGTCACAGATTAAAATGCCAACTTTCCTACCTTACCATATTTCCCCATTTGTGTTATGGAACAAAAAGGCAAGGTATTTCCTGGTCCACACCTACTGTTATTGGAAGTTCTCTCAGCATTCATGTATTGTAATGAAAATTGATTGCCTCGAAAGAGCTGACTTTATCTGCTTTATGATTTTCACTGTGCAGACATGGCTGAGTAGCACACAGTCTAATTATATATGCCCTCAAAATACTCCAGGGCAAGGGAAGATAAAGTGGGAACAGGATACCTGGAGATATGGAAATAGAAAGAATATTAAGAAATGGTTTTGTTACTATTACTGTGTTGTTTGTTTTACTGTGTTTGTATTATGAAGGTCAGTCACAGAGGCTCTTTGGCACTACTGCACAACTACTTGTATTATTGTCAGTTCTGCAGAGATGCTTCTTCTGCATAAGACAAAGACGTAGATGCTTCCCAGAAGAGCCTAAAATCATTTAAAGTGTAGGAAGAAAAAGCGATAAAAGATTCTGTTAATATTTGAAATAACAATTCCAGCAAGAAACCAGCAACATGAATAACTGTAATTAAATTTAATCTTGGAAGCAATCTTATATGGATACTGCTCAAGGATCACTTAACCTTTTTGCTATGTCATCAGTGCATTTCTAATTATAGAGCGTCTGCTTTCAGATTTGCAGATTGCTTATCTTCTTGCAAGCCCAGTTTGAAACGTCAAGGTCTTCTTGAGGTCTTCTCAACATTTTCAGGGCACTTCTCTATTTTTTTGATTGAATCATATCTTCTCTTAGTACTGACTTTCTTTAGTGCACGTGTTGACTTCAACATGAAGGATGGTATACATAATATTTTATATATTCTAAAACCTGTACTCTCACCTCTTTTTCTAAACTTTTTACTGTACAAAATCAGATAACAAACATGCTACATAGGGGAGTTATAGGGAAGGAAATGAAAACTCTTCACATGCTGCAAGATATCAGAGAGGAGCCATTCTGGGAAAAACACAGAAAACAAGCAAAATGAGATGATTAACACTATGTGCTAACAAGTAATTTGTTCCCTAGGTGGACAAAAGGTGTTAATAAGTTTCTCATGAGCATAAACCAGAAGCTTCCTTGCATTTTAAATTGCACTTTAAGTCAAGTGGTGATTAACACTGTCATATGTGATGTAAAAGTTCTCTCTTATTTATCTCTGATAATCACAGTCATGGGCTAAACCCCTATTTCTGTTTAAGCCAATACCACAGTTTTCACTGGTTTGTATGGGACCAGTATTTAATACATGAATATTGACACTTGTGATTTGAAAATCAGAAGAAAAGCTTGGTCACCCAAAGTAAGGACTGATGTCATAGGATTCATTTGACAGCAATTCCATAAAAACATTTGGCATATTTGGTGATAATGAGGGCAAAGCCCATCTTTTAACATCAAGGAGAAAAACAACATTCCAAGTAAATGAAAAGACAAAAGGAGGATTCCATGAAATTAGGAGAAGGTTTCTGTGAGTGGCATGACTAATTGCACATTTCTCTAGCAACTAGTGAGGAAATGAAGAGATAATTGTAGCAGTCAGCAAAATAACTAGGAATTATTTCCAAGCAAAGCAAAATTAGAAATCAGACACATTAAATCTGATGATTTACTGAAGCAAAAAATAATAAATAGCAATAAAGCCTCAGAAAGAGAAAATAATTGATATTGGTTTTGCAGACTTGCTTTGCTAAAAAAACATGTCACAGCAATGCATGGAAAAAGACACCAAATAATACACTTAGGGAGAGGTCATTATTCCACAACTGTTTCAGAGAAGTTTTCAGAGGAGTTTTCAGAGAAGTGTAATGGTTTCTGTGGAGTAGACTGTAAATATTGGAGTAATGCAGCAGTAACTCTATACAGTTTCACATGTCCCTGAGGTATTATACCACCTTTAATTTTGACAAAGTTTCTTATAGTTTCAAAGCCACTTATGTACATAACTTACATCTGACAGGGAGTTTATATTATACAATTAGTTAGTGCTCAACTTTCCTAAAATAGAACAGATCACCCTGGAACACTCTTAATGACTTCAAAGGAAGAAAAATGTAACCCTTCTAGTTAAAATAAATTGGATGTTGCTTTTTCTCTGCCTTACAGTAACACAGTGGAAAGATATTTTAACAAAGACAGAAGAATAAGTTTAAAATACAATGCATTGAAGAACGATGGCCGAGACTTTTCTAAGAAGACCAGAGGCTGTGTTTGGAAGTGCTGAGAAAAGTATTGAAAGTGAAAAGCTACAGTAGTAAGCATGAGCAAGTCCAAAGTGATGAAACTTACACCAAAAAGAAAAGAGTGAGGGAACTGATTAGAGAAAAGAAATTAAACACAGTATCTGTGTGGTCTCTCAGAGGAAGACAGAACTAACCAAGCAGGATTTCACAGGCAGCTGGTTAAATCACAACCATGTGGCCTTCACATGTGCTCAGAGCAAGCACATATTTGCCCACAAAAGGTAAACTGATACTGTAAGATATACAGGTAGAGTAGGTCAGCTCTCAGATTGTAAAATTCACTACCCAAATAGTTTTTGACCAGTATTGGCACATCTGTTCTTAAAAACATTCTTACATAGCTGCTTCTACCAGTTCCTTCCCTTATAATGAGAATGTTCTTCCTAGAACAATGGAAAAGCAGTTAGCCCTCACCCTTTTCCTCTTCAGAAAGTAAATGTGCCAACGTATTTTCTGATTTGTATTAAATCATTCATAGCTGCCCCAAAGATTACTTTTTATTTCACATTAAAAAAGTTTCTCAGCCCAAACTGGCTCCAGAAGTGTTGAAAATGTTTTCACAGCAGAAAACAAAAGGGGAAAAGGCAACTGAAGTTAAGGCACATGTTATATGTCAATTGTCACCTCCCTTTGAACCATGGGGTCTATTTAAAACAAAAGTAAATGTCAAACTCAAAAAAAGAAAATTCAGAACTAACCCAATAATAATAATAAATAGATCACTGGAATGAATGTAGAAGTCTTCTCACTATTTCTTTCTTCTCTTACACAGAAAAATTGTCCTTTCTTTGTAATTAAAAAAACAAAACCCAAACAGCTTAAGCAAACTAGTATGTTTTGGCCGAAGGTGAACAGTTCCTGGCCATCCAAACCACCTATTTTGCAATCCTCGCTACTCTATGATTCTGGTCTCTACTTCTAACTCGGGAGAAAGAGACCAAGTTCTCTGCACAGAGCATGCTCATAGAGCAGAACAGGGCTGTAAGCAGGTGAAATATTGCTGCTTTTTCTTTGATAAAGTATCCCTACATTCCAGCAGAACATACTGAGGCTGAGGTTAACACAATTTATCCATGTTTATTCAAGTTTTCACTCAAGAGGCTCTACTTCAGGGAGGTTTTTAAGAACATGCCTGATCCATTCTGATCAACTTGGCTACTTAGGCTCATTTCAGCTTTTTTGAGGGAAGAGATAAGTTGAATGTATCATATAATAAAACTGCCACAAGTGCTCACATAATTGTTTGCTCAGATCTTATAAAATATATAACATCATCCAGGAAAATACAGGTGTTACTTACGAATCCACATGATTTTCAAAGGAAAGGAGGATTGGAAAGGGCGATGTCTTAAATGCACATTCAGCAATAGCTTCAATTACTTCCTAAAGAATCAAAATACATTCAGTTACAAATTTATGTCTCTGAAGAAACAGCATTTTGAAGACAGAAAAGACCCAAAGAGGTCTGAAACCATACCCAAGGTGACTTTCTGTTCTAAACATCCCAGTAAGTTCTAGATGTCCTTCTGCAGCAACCAATTTTTCAACCTGAACTGTAATCAAATCTACAAAACGTCCAAGGAGCCTCAAGCACTGCATTTCTCAAGAAATGACTTATGTCTGCCTAAATCAATAGTTTCTATGTAAAACTTGGTCTTTGTGTGGAGTCGTTCCAGGCCTGAAGCTATGACTTTCATGAACTATTTTGCATAATAATAAACATGCTCTGACAAATGCAGATCTTCTAAACATCATCAGCATAAGCACGTATCCATAAAATCCTTTGCTACTCTGACTCACAAGTTTTAGCTCCCTCTTTTTTGATGAGAGAAATCCCTTTAAGGCAAAAGAAAGAGAAAAAAGGAAAAAATATTACTCAAAACAGTTGCCTGTGTAGTAATCATCAAACAGAGGGCTCAGAAAATGAAGCTTCTGAAGTTTCAGCTCTGAATGAAAATGGCAACTACAAATCCAGTAAAGGGATCATTTGATAACACTAATTTTAGTGGGGTATAAGACATAGTAATGCATTCACTGTTACAATTTAGAACATTTCTCTATTGGAACACAAATCTGTTTATCAAAAGAACTTATAAAACACTGAAGACTTTCAATATGCACTGCTGTCAGGCTCTGTGGTTTAAAAGAACCTCAAACTCTGGAGTTGGTAAGAATCCATAAGCCTGCTTCCTCCCAAATCAGGATCACTAATTAAGACTTCTCTATTTTAAACAAGCCTCCTTTGGCAATTTATTTTGTCCATTTTCTGTCTCTATTTGAGAAGCATAACAGTAAGAAATCCACTTCCTAAAACGAAAGCTGAGCTTCAGGTACATTCTTCTGATGTTGGGTTGCAGAACCCAGGGCTGGAAGGAAAACACAAAGCCATCTCAAGATTTGCTGATATCAGGTGGGATACTAACAAAATGTACAGTCTTCATGTTAAGTAGTAGCTCATGCACGAATTGTTGCATTATCTCTTATGAGGAACTCGCTCTCTCAGCACACACAGGTGGTGAATGATTATATTCAATAAACTTCAATCACCAAGTATATAAATGCTTCACATTTCCACTAACATTCATGTGCTTCAACCAAGACCACTTCTAGTCTTTAAAAAAAGGCAGAAAGGCAAAGCATTCACTGGAAGAAGAGTGAATGGTGCAGAAGGCTGGGTGAAGGCAGGTAGGAAGCTGCAGTTTCACAGGGCTGTGGTTCTCCACACGATGCATGATGAAGCGATTCCCACTGCACAATTTCCTTCCAGCTCCAGCAAATCACTAAGTGCTGGTATCACCTTAATGCTGTTCAGCACTAGTGGAATGCCCAAAAGCATCTAAGGCAATTCTGCCATTACAAGAGAACAGCAGAGCTGAGAATTGGGTTGCAAATATTGAGTCCTCCCATCTTGATGTTCTCCACTCTGATCATTAGCGACCATTGGTCTCTGTCCACCTGCCCCCTCCCCTTGGTTACGGAGCATCATGCAGGGCTAAAGAACACTTGAGGCTGGATGTAAGAGGTACTGCCAAAAGCAATCCTGAGGCCTTTCTTGACCCTACACACTGCTCAAGCTGTGAAATAAGTCCATAAATTTCTTTTCAACTGCCCTCTCAATTGCAAAAAGGAATGAAATGCAGCATGTGTGGGGAAAAGAGTAAAGTCAGGATCACACAGATTAAATCTGAGGCTGAGAAGCTCAGGCATTGGTTCAGTGGAGAAACAGGTGTGCTGGTGATTCAGTCTTGCACTGCATTCATATGTAAATGTATATTCTCTATGGTTGGAGAGGAACAACACGGTGAGTTCCATACTTTACTCCAGCTGCAGAATGAATCACCTGGAATAGGTCTCCAAGGTATATATAAAGCACACACAACACACAAACACACAGATACAGATTCCTGCTTATGGCATGAAAAATATAGTGGTTCCCTATAATATGTCACCCCGGCGGTGGCTCACAATCTGCAGCTGAGAAAAACCTTACTGATTTCTGTATGTCATGAAGTAAGGTAAAAGCCAAGCAAACAAAAAAGCACAAGAGCCCCAGCAATGTAAGGATGAGGAGAGTATCTTGCTTCTGTTTCTTCACTTCAGAAAGCCTATTTGAGGCAGTGCAAACTGACAGACTGAACCGAAGCATTCTGTGCAGTGGTCACACCAAAAGCACGAGCTGATAAATGATTCAGCATTCAAGACCCAGTGATCACTCTGAATTGATTCACACACTTCCGACACATTATTTCACTATCATTTTGCTCCTCTTCAGCCAAGTAGCATACTTGGAGCGTTGAAAAGAAACCAGCAGTCGATACATTTCTACATTTTTCTGTGTGGAGAAAAAAAATCCTTGCCTTGAGGTGACAGATGAAATATTATTGAGTACATTTAAAACACCTTCCAGTTTCTCTCCTGTAAATACAATGCCTATGGTTGAACATCTACCTAACCAGTGATGATCCTCATTCCTGCTAATGACCCTTTTCAGAATCACACTAACTTTGTTTTGAATTCCTGCTTGTGACCAAAGGAGTTGAGAACGATCTCTTTAAATTAAAGGGCTTCCAGCAATCAAACTCTATGCCTATAAAGATAATTGGCTTCATATAAACATAACTGCAAAGTTAACAATGAACATGCAAGGAGCTTGTTTACTTTTTCCTGTGATTAACTCAATCAGTGAAGTTAGAGAAAAGAAACTGAAAAAATGGAAGGAGTGTTCTGGTACAAGTGAAATTTGGTGTTTTGGCTGTGTGACAGTATCATTTGCTTTTTTTTTCCTGAAGGAAGACACTAGAAGACAGAAAACCCAAACCACACAACTTCAAGAGTGGGAAGACATGCTTCAAAGCTGGAGCTACTAGAGAAGCCACAGCTAACACTTGTAACAATCAAATTCAGTAATGAACATTTTTCCACATCTTCTTGCACACAGGTTAGTCTACAAATGTATTTTCATGATGAGTTAGTTTCTCAGATGACCAAGAATTATTTCCTCACACTTCAAAAGTGAAATCCTGAGGTTTTGTTATAAACTGTGCTGACTACCAATCTATAGGAAAACACCTTCATACTGCTCCTCTAACACCTTGGACAGGAAACATCTTTATGAATAACAACAAAATAACAGGTTATTGCCAAGGGTATAGTATCTATCTTCTGTTACAGAAAAAAGAAATGGAAGATGAAATTCAGTAACATAGAAGATATGTTTAGGGTTTGAATGGCACAAATACTCCCCCCACAATCTCCAAAGATAGTAATTTTTCTTTTTCATCCTCCAGTGCTTCAGATCTGATTCCATGTTCCAGGGATGAGGGGAACATTGCACACAGTTATTCATTCTTTAAACTGTGAATGTAATGCTGAGGGTCTGGACCCTGTGCATGAGACCTGCCCATCTGGGCATGAGTAGCTTATTCTCTGCTCATGGGAATTTAAAGACTTGCAAATTGTTGAGATTTCTAAGACTCTATTCTATGACCCATTTTACACTGTGTAAAACCAGTTGTGGTGGCAATACCTGGTCTGTCAGTCTTGGTTGTGGTCTACTCTGTTTCTCTTCCTGCCAGATTTGCTACAGGGACATGCACAGGAGTATGGACCTGGGCACTGAGCCCAGGCCCCAGATGGCACAGACTATCACACCATATAATCCCTTCTCCTCTTCTTGCCACGATGACCAAGAATCTCTTTCTGTGCAAGGTGTAAATGCTGCAGCTCTTTGCTTGCAACAATTCTGTATGTGTTTTGAAAGCTCTTAATCACCTTTTTGCCCTCATGTTTCTCATGCAGTAACGTATTTGTGCTGTATTTGATGTGAAGGAAATCACCCCAGCAGTGTGCTGTACTGCTTTACCTTGAAGGATATTTCTGTTGTCATTGTGAATCCGTGGGTGATGACGGGCTCCTCCTCGGCCGTCCGTCCTTTCCAGCAGTCCAGCTCCACACAGCGGCAGCCCGACAGAAGCACTTGCCGATACATCTCCACCGATGAGTTACCCGCCAGCTGCCCAGCTGCCACAGCACAGACACAAGAAAAAAGAGAAGTCATTTGGGCCCTCAGGAAGAAATACAAATCAGCTAATGAGAGTTAACAGCATCTTCTACCTTTGGCTAAGAGGAATAACACTCAAAGGCGTAAGAATGTAACGGAAGTAACTCGGGCAGAGTCACTGTCATCGTTTGGATTCTGCTCTCAGTTAAACTGCTCTGAGTGAGGAGAACTGAAGCCAGTTCAAAACTTTCTGATAGACAGCATCGAACAGAGATGAAGGAGAAGAGAGAGAGAACTGTGAGGGGGAGAGGGAGAAGAGAGAAGAGGAGAGAGTGAGAAGAAAGGAGCAGAGAGGCGAAGACAGACACAGAGAGGAGAAAAGGAGAGAGTTCCAAATGACTTTTTAAAGCAACTGATAAGTAATGTAAAACCCAGAGGAGATTTAGGACAGCAAGGTCACATCTTCTCAGAACACACAATATAGTTTAGTAGAAGTTGAAACAAACCTCCTGCACAATCACTAGTGGTACCATTAGCAGGTCAGTTACATTTCCGGATGTGATACCTCATTACGTGGGGAGGAACTTAATTAAACTACCAGGTTCCAACAATGACATAATAGAAATCTAAAAATAAACAAGGAAAACTCAGCTTCTCCCAAACTCAGGAAGTATTTTAAAAAATCATTTAAAAATAATACTCCTCAAACCAACAAGGAAATCCAGTTGTATTCAGGGAACGATTCAGGGTGTCTTCACCTCCTGCAACAGGTTTGATGCCAGTCATATGGATACAAATTTCTCACAGCAGAGAGGTAAAGGTAATGGAAGAATGGCTTAGTGCTTGCTTTAGATGTGAAGAAAATGGATGCAGTTTCCTGCTTTCTAGCAGACTTCCTGAGAAGATATCCTGGATTTCTTGGAAGGGAATTCCCTTGCTTTCTAAGGAGACAGTGAGTTCATTTCTGCTAAAGATTCTTTGCTGATGGGGGGCATGTAAATGCTTCATCCAGATTGGCACATAATATAATGTAGAGTAGTCCTAATTTTTTCATCTCTGTGGTTCTATCTTTAAGTTTTTAATCTGGAAACTACACGTTTTGGGGTTTGCTTCACTAAATGGCATTATTTACTTTCTCTGTGTTTTTACTTTCCACTTTGAACTGTAACAGAAAAGCTGTTCTATTTGAAAATTCCTGTTTACTGTTTCTGGCTGATCCATGAGCTGGAGCAGTAATAAATACCTCACAAGGTATTAACATTATAAGATTTCTCAGCTCCTGCTGGGACCAGTGACACGTTACCAGCAGAGAATCTGGCCAGTGCTAGAAGGTTCTGAAAATCCAAATGGGAGTCAGCAAAGTGATAACATGTCTTTTTTTTTACTTAACTTTTTCTTGTGTTTCCCCTTTGACTATGGCAGGTTACCTTTACTCACACAAAAGCTTTTTTGGTGCAGTTCTAATCTCTGGGGTAAGCAGTGGCTCTTTTTCTTTGCAGGATGCAAAGAAGCACGAGCATGAGTCAGGATACAACAGCACACATCTCTCTGCACTCATCCCTGCGCATCTGCTTATGAAAACTGGGCTCTCATTACATAGATCTGCTGAATTCTGCTTCCTAAGAAACTACATTAACTTACAAAACTGTTTTCATGTTGTCCTTCTTTTCCCTCAAAGCATATAGAATGAACAAACTAATTTATGATTAACAAATTCTACTCTGCTTCCTGAGAGACTGCTAATTGTTTTGGACTACAAAGTCCTTAACCTTCAAAAGTGCTTAAGTAAATCATGAGATGCATTGTTTGCCACATGACACTTCTCCACACTACCTTATTAATAAGGTTCAGGTGTTTTGGAAGGATTCCTGCTAAGGATAAGAGGATATTCAACCTCAAAGACATTCAGTCTTCAGAAAGACTCCCACTCTAGTGCAAAACACTAGCATATGTTTTAACAGTCTCCATAGCTTATTCTTCTGAAAGAAGGAATATTAGGAATGTTCCCTCAACTGTTTTTTGCATCTATTATTTATACATCTCTGTTGTGAGAGTCTCTATTTGCACCTATTCCAAACCATGCCCTTAATAGATGCATTCGAAAATGTGCTAACACAGGCACTGAAGGGAATACTTCCAAGATGGTATTTTTAATATCCTGATTTCAGATCAATTTTTTAAGACTGGGAACTGAAAACATCATGGAGCCCTTTCTAGAATACATACAGCATCTACAGCAATACCATAATATTTGTATCTCATCGCTCTATATTGGATAAGGAGACAAAGACTTTGACAAAATCGAGTCAAATCACTGCTGTCAGGCCAGTGTTTAAAGCTGAGGATATATGACCCTTGTTTCCCCATACAGATCAGTTCCACACTTCTGTAACTTTAAGCTGCAAGTGCATCCTCGATGGGTTCATTCATCACTGTTTGTCCAAGTGCAAGTTATTTGCAATACATGGACTTAAAATTTGGTTATGATTTTATGACACGTATTCTCCCCAAATGGGGATATTTGGATCCCAGCATTTGGAGTCATCTGACTCATCACCACTCTAGAAACACAAGCTGCTTTTGCCTGCTTGCCTACCCACAGCACCAACCTTCTCCTGACATGAGGAAGTGCCTGTGCACTCCCTTTGCCTTGCACAAACAGGAGCTACTAAACCTCTCTGCAGGAAAAGCAATCAGTGCTGTGGATCACTCACTGTAGTTTGCAGCCTGCAAACTCCACGCCCTGCACTGCTGGGAGCTTGGCTCCTGACTCCAGCAGCACCAGAAGGTGCTGGAAGCTAAATTTTTTTTAGTCACAGTACATTTATCTGACTTTTTTGTTCTTTCGAGCTATTTTGCCACACACAAAGGACAAGCAAATTAAGCCCCACATAATGACATATTCTGCCACTGCTTGTGTGTAAGTCAAAATAAGGCTCTCACCCTATGGCTGTTATTTTTAATACTTTACACTGGACCAAAGCAGGACATGTGGTCAGGCTTGCTCCAGCCAGCAGCAGGAATACACTTGCTGTCCGCATGGATTTAGGTCCACCCAAGCAGAAAAGGCAACACTTGTGTATGTCACGAGGGCTGGAGGAGGCCAGCCTCAAGCAGTGCCTGGGCAGGGCTCACGCTGCAGCCAAGCTACGTGACAGACACCATCCAGCACAGGCTGCAGGGAATAACCCTTGTCCCGCCTGTTGGGTGTACTTGAGAAAGACACACTGTATGAGCAGCTGAGCCGCCACAACCTCAGTGAGGGAGCAGGACCCACCGGGGCATACTTACAGAGCCTTTCCCCGATGGAGTAAGCCCTTCCCCTCTCTGTATCTTTGTCTTATAGATTTCAACTATTTGAAGATCTTCAAATGCTGCTGCTGGAGTCAGAGAGATTACCAAATTCTCAACACAGTTTTATCCTTTTAAAAGATGGAGGTTTAGAAAATGTCTCATAGTTCAAAATGCTTCAACTGGCTGGCCCAAAGAATCACATAAGAGAAGGGACAAAGGATCCTGAAAACTCACTAAGCAGTAGTGAATGAAATATTGTTTAAAGGAAATACAAAACTTTCCTGATCTTGAGTTCTTCTTCTGGAGAATCCAGTTATGTCAGATCAGATCCAACAATACAGCTTTTTAATCTCTTTATGTTCACCTTTGCTTGTTGGAGGCAAGCTTCCACTAGAAATTTTGGTGTCAGTTGCTCATCTGTATTAGAATAATTAATTTTGCCTTAAGGATGCAATCTATATATTTTTTTCCTCTCACTTTTACAAGGTTTCTACCCACTTTTAAAAGCAGCAGTTCCCTCAGAGTATGGCTTAAGAGAGAACCGGCATGGGTGAAGCTGGTAAGGAAGGGCAGGTACCCCCTAGGACAACAAAAAGAGAAGTTGAGGTTTGACTGTGCTAGTATGAACACTCAGCTGTCAAAATTAGAGCAATCATGCAAAAACATGACAGAGCAGAAGACCTAAGGAATTTTTACTCAGAGTCGTCTTAATTAAGTAGTTATCTTCTCACAAAAGCTAAACTGCCTCAGAGGAAGATGCAAGAGAGAAGGGCAGGTGGGAATCGCCATCTTACTGAAGTTATTTTTTATATATAGGATTTGAGACCACACTGAACTGGTGTCTCAGAAAGTTTCACCTAAGACCTTCCACACAAACTGTGTTTCTACAGAGACAGTAGAGCCTTGAGTCTTGTCAGTAAATCACCTGAGCTCAATGCAGCAGCCAGCCAAAAACTGCTTTTCGTGATATGACAAATTCATGCTCAGAGGAAGCATCACCCAAGCTTTCCTTCTCTTCCATTTGGCGCTGTCATCTTGGACACTGTGAGGGTACTGTTTTGGAGGCTTTGAAGGCAAAGTAGGTTTCGAGGAAGCACTGAATGCAGATAATAAGCGACAACAGTTAGAACTGAGGACTTACTGAGAACAGAAGAGCTGCAGGATGGTAGTGCAGAGGCTGCAGCAGCGATAACGAAGAGAACATGCCCCTCAGGAGGCATTTTCCTAGATACAACTGAAAGTCCTGGACTGTAAGCAGAGAAGCAGATGCTGAGGGTGAATCGGATGGGTCTTATATTGGCTACTAAACTGATAGCTCTGCAACCTACTGTGGCTATTAGTCTTCCTTTGTAGCCAAAGATAAAATGTGTTAAAGGCTTGTGATTTTTGTATCTAGCATTTCACATACACAACGGCAAGCTGACAGCCATCAAAATGTGCAATGCTGACAACAGCACGTAATCATTTGTCTTTGACTTTGGGTGCTGCTGAGAGAAATGCTGCAGTCACTCCCCACTGTGACAGCAGCAGTAACCTGAGGTATGACTGGTGAGAAATCAGAAAAAAAAACAGGGCTGCACATTAAATGGTTCCAAGGGGTAAACAAATAAATATGATACTAGTGAGAAAATGATGACAGACAGTCAAACAAGTTTCTGAAAGACATTTCTTTAAGCTAGCCGGAGTTCACTATAAATCACTTTCTTCTTCATGGAATTTTACCTTTGTTCTTAAAAATTGCATTTCCCTAAGAAAAAGCAAGCAGTAACACTTCTAAATAAATAATCAGGACTTGATGTACTGCCAAGGGTTTCTACCAAAGGCTAGGAAAATCATCAGTGTAATTAAAAATAAATTCAGAGTGTGCACATGGGTTTTTTTATGTTAGAACGTTGTCTCTTTGTGCATGCTTTTTCTGGGTTTAAAAAACTAATTGCTAGGGCATTAAGCACAGTAATCATAAAGTATTGCTAGACTGAACAGTTTTCTTATTGTCCTAATAATCGTTACATGACTAGTTGTCATTTCACAGCTCCAATGAGGACAGAGGTGCTACTGAAGCTTCCCTTCCAAAGCCATGAGCACTTCAGCAGATCCTTTGAAACCTTCTTGGGAAAAAGAATGGTCTGCCACCATTGATTTTGTTAATTTTACTAAGTCTTTGTTGGAAGGAAGCAAACAGCAGCGTGCCTGCTGTATCTAGTCTAGCCTCAAAGCAAAATCTAAGGCTGTCAGTTTTTGTCAGACGCAGACAAAAATCAAACCATTAAATCCCACTGTCGGCCAGCTGCCACACATCTCCTGACATAATGAACCCACAAAATGGGAAGGGCACGTGGTTTGTGCTGTAAATGTGGAAATAACAACTCTGAAACAGAATTTGAAAGAGATTCAAACTTATTTTGCACTATCCCCCAAGTTTACTCTGATACACTCCCCCCCAGTTTACTAAGCCAGGAATATTATGTTAAATTAAGGCTGAGGTTCATAATCCCAAATGTAGCTTCTGCAATTATTTAGAAATGCAGGCAAAGAAACCTGTAGATGCAATCTGAGATGATTTGCAGACTTTCACATGCAAGTCAAAGCAAATTTGGAAAGTTTCAAGGTAAACTCTCTTTCTCCTAAAATAACTGAATGTTAGGTCACTTGTGCAGTCTTAAAAAAATGAGAGTAAGTTGGAACTAATTGTGAATTCCCATGCTGAATTCTTTGGCTTCTGTGTTCCAGACTTTTCAAACATGACTGTCCTGATCAGCCCTGATAAAGAACTGTGATACGATCCTGGCTATAAATTCATGTTGGTAGAGGGGAGAGAAGTATTTTATCTCTTCAACTTTAAACTGCACGGTCTGTTCTCCCTGTGGGCCTATGCTTCCCACATTTGTGTAACAGCTTTACTGATTTCTTCCAGAGAATCTGTATAAAGCTGCAGCATTTGGCTTAAGTGGGTCCTAATCCTCACTGACACAACAAAGTCCATACTGGAGGTAAGAGGCCTGCACAACATCACAATTAAAAATTGCTTTTGCTTTGGACGTGTCTGCACTCTTCCAAAGAGCATAAATTTCTACCTATTGGAATCATAACTTAGAAGTGGCCTCACTGATTTTCATTTCTTTTAACTCAGGGAAACAAAATAGCTGTCAAGCTGAATATTTATATGACAAGTTTCAGCACAAAAGACCATTTTATAGCCAAGATATAAACCTCTGAAAAATGGTGTCTAATGGAAACAATGACAGTTCATTCACTTTATGAAAGCACTAGAAGGTGCTGAAGAAAAGTGCTATAACAAACACAACACAGATGAAAGGAACGACCACATGGTCTGTTTAAACTGAGCATCACCACTGCATGGTTTTGTTTATGTTCTGGCATGCTGGCATTCTGAAGGACTTGGTCAGTTAAAGCAAGTCTGTCAATAACATTAATAAGTCTGCATTATCCATGAGCCACATTTACACACTGTAGCATTACTTTGTTTTTTTTAACATAAAGCTAAGTCGTTAGCAAACATGACAAGACAAAGCCAACATCAGATCAAATAGGAAAGAACTCCCTGTGCACATCTGCTTGTCAAAAATGATTGTTCCTACATAAAGTGAAATAAAATAGTAAATTTACAATTATTTTCTCACAAGTTGAAAGCATCTTGGACTAGAAAATGAGTGCCAAAAGCTGGGCTCCTAAACTGAATCTTGATTCCTTGAATCTTAAAGCATTGTTGACCTTGCTGTGCAAAGAATACAATTCAGACTCATTAATTCATATTAACAGGATCTTCTGGGTGCTCAGTCTTTTTAAAAACATGTGACATCCAAAAATTTCAGCTCGGACATTTAGTATTGCCCAGACCAGACTTCCATTCCTTGTAGATACAAATGGATTGTCAGAATGCTCCAGGTCTTGTTGGGACCAATCTAATCTCTGAATCAAAGCAAATTTCACGGAGCTAAAAGAAACTGTCAGATTGAATGTTTAGGTGCACATTTACCAGACAGGGAGCTTTCCATATTCTGCTTTGCATACTTATTTGGCTACCCTTAGTTGTCATTAAAAGTACACGATTTGCTTTCCTCATCAAATAAGACCACCTTAGTCTGAAATCCTACCTAAGCTGAGTGAAACTTTCCAGGGACTTCACTGGGCTTCAGATCAGACCGTAACTGAACACCACAACTGCAGCTCCCCTGCTAATAACAGTACATTTGATGTATGTTTGTAGCAGCTAGAGCAAGAATCAAGTGCCAGCCTTGCTTCCCTGAAGACTATGGTATCGCTGCAAATAACACTGAATTTTTGTAAGATAAGAAATCAGATCTCTCCAACACTGTACCTGTGAGGTAGGTGTTGTGTGAAGAATTGATGAAATAGTGTGACAGTGGTTGAGACATATCTTCATTTAAATCCAGTTTCTCAGGTGGAACAACTCCATTTTCTTCTCCACTCAGGTACCGCATAAATCCATCCACTGATATCTGTCCTGAGAAAACACAGATCCAGGGAATCAGTTTCACAGAATCAAATACAGATCCATCAATCAACTTCAAGAACGGACTTTGCAACATACAGATGTTATCTTTAATTTATATCTTACAGAAAGATGTGTGGAAAAGACCATATAATCAAGAGACTGGCCTTCATCTCAGTTATTCATATATTCTTTTGGTACTATGAACTCATTTTCAGTCATGTAAGTTGAAGGTAATACACATACCTTTACCTGGACCAAAGAGAAATCATTTTTTTATCAGTATCTACAGGTAATCAAGGGCACAACAAAATCTGAGTTACAGAGGACTATAAGAACAGAGAAAACAGATCAAACCTATCAAAGAAAGGGTTCTTCTGGGGACAAAAGGAAGCGTGTCTTCCAGAGGAAACCACAAATCCAGCAAACAGACAGCTACACAAAGAAACAGGTAACTTTGACCTCTTTTGAATATGCTTCCGTGTGTGTATATGAGCGCAACCAAACCGCAAAGCAAACAAAATGAACCCTTTTCAAGTGGTAACTAAGCTTTGCTTTGCAATTTTTGTATTTGTCTTCCAATTCGTATCTCACTGGAGTGCTGGCATAAATGATCATTTCATATGCTGCTGGCAAATTAGAAAGCTGAGTCCTGTCCTCAGCTTAAATATCACCATTGATCTCAGTGGAGCTGTGCTTATTACATCAGGATAAATTTGTCAAGCCTTCTGCATAAAGTTGATTTTAGAGTGTTGATTTGTACATTAAGACTACAAAAATATAAAAATCCAGCAGTCTATATTTGAAGATTAATGCTTAACTGAATGAATTTGAGACATTTTTCTTTGCCTGGTTATTTTGCTGGAGATTTACTTAAACACAGAGCTTTAGTTAATTCAGTTACTGCCTACAGGAAAATAGATCTTATGTATTTCTGAAGAACCTTGAAGCAGCTACATGCCTGGTGATTCTCAGCAATGAGATTTTCTTACCTTTTGTCTTCAGCCTAAAACATTCTGCATAGTATCTCTGTCAAAAAAGCCTCCAAACTTAACCCAACTATTTATTCAGCATTGAAAAATGGAAGTCTTTGGTTCTACTCCAAGCTCTGCTACCTTCTTCTTTTAGGGTCAATTCCTTTTTATGCTAAAACACATAAACTCACATATATATTTCTAGCACATGAGAAAGTAACAGGCAATGCTGCATCATTTTTGTAAAGCTTGTAACCACATGATGCAAATACACCATGTAAAGCATCTACTTAAAATCTGTGCTTGGACCCTAGGATTTGGCTGTTATCAGGGAAGAAAAGATGTAACAGTCTTAAGTTCAGATGCCTCATTTTCATAACAACCCAAGATGGTGGCACTAAATGAACCTATTCATATGACAAGCAACAATGCAGAGCAACACAATTACCACTCATTCTTAACGACTGATTATAAGATGGTTGGAAGGGAAAACATCAAGTCCATCCACTATTTTAAGACTGTAATCTGAGAGCAATCTTGTCAGGCTCCACAGCTGCTTTGTTATAGAGCAATTAATCATCCACAGAGGCCCACATATTTTCCCTTTCACAAGAAAAAATACAAGATGGAGAAAATCAGGGGGAAAAAAACCCTCATCAATGAGGTTTTCCATGAAACTAAGGATGTATGAACAAACTATGTGCTGTGTGTACCTACCAGAGAGACATGAATGTAAACAGTACCTGGCGCTATCATCAAGTTAGCTTGCCCTAAAATCCACTGAACAGCAATGTTCTGCCATGAGTTCACTGGGGTATAGATACAGTCTGTGGTATATGTTCACACTACATAAGCAGCATCACACAGGAAAAGAAAGCCAGGTAAAATCAGAATGGGATAGCTGCTACATGGAGAACCAGCAAAGCCATGTCACGTAATGGCGTTTTGCATCTTCTGGTGTTTGAGTTGGCTCATCCACAGCCATCTTCAATATTTCCGTGTTGTTTGGAATGCACTCCTTTCAGTCAGACTTTCATTCAAGCATCTCAAACGGATCTCTGTGTTTCATCCTCCTGTATACCTGAAAAACAGGTCCTTGAAGTCCTTGTTTTCCAGATGGAAACCTGAAGCTGAGGATAAATTAACCGACTGGACAATAAATACCCTGTGGAAAATCTGCAGGTTAAGCTGGGAGCTGAACTGCACAATCTCTTGAAGCCTGTTTGGGCGAGCTTGAATGCCTTTGGGACAAAAGCAAGCATGGCACAAGCTGCACTTCCTCCCTTCCCCCTATTTTGTGGTTCCTTCTGCTTCTTTGCTCCCTTTCACTTTGGAGGACAAGGTCTGCAGAGTGGTATTGCCACTGGGATTGACATAAATCACGGTGAGTACTATTCACACGTACAATTACATAGTTTCTGAGTTACACAGTTACCTGAACTTACAGTTGTAGAATGCTATTTCCCCCACCATAATTAAGCAGTTAGCATTTCAGAAAGTGAAGCGATTTGCAAGTTCATTTACAGTCAATATTGCACCAGTGAGAGTCTGACTGTAGAATGGCGATGGCAGATGTCAAAGGGACTTCGTATCCAGCATATTAAAGAGTAGATTGTTTGTGACCAATGTCAATGTTCTTCTGAGGCCAACTGCAGCAAGGACGACTCTTAGTGGACAGTCATCCAGAATGAAATGGCCTCGATTTATTGCTAAGATTTGTTCTCTGTTTTCTTAAGCATATTGCAAATTTACCACAGGCATTGCCAAGAAAAGACAATTTGTTATCAGCTCTTTCCCTTACAGCTGTCACCTTTTGTCTTCAGATATATATTAGGAGATTTAATGATATGATTAGATAGATAAAGTTGGAGGGAAAAGATACAAACCAGACAAAAACACGGGCACAAGACAAATTCCCTTTTTTTTGTTTTCTTTTTTCTTTTCCTCAAACATAATTGCATTAAAATCTTTGAACCCTAGGTCTTTGATGAAACTTGCAAAGTAACTGGTGCACTTTATATACTTTAAGTTGTGGAGTGGAGTTAATGGCTTGTCTTTTTCATTCACCATTGTGTTAAATTGGATCTGATGTCGTTTATTAGGACAGAGGCAGGCTGAAAGCTCACCAGTCTTTTTTGAAATGCTACCATCAACTTCAGGAAGGCTTGGTTCAAGACCTTAATAAATAATCTTCAGTGCAATGCAGAGAAAGATGAGACTCCAGATGACTCTTATCTCTGTTGGCAAAGTCAGATCAAGAAGGGCAAACATAGAGGTAACTATCACACAAGCCCTGTCAAACAGCTACAGAACTCGGTGAAGAATCTTTCCACTGCAAGGTTTGGAGTTTACTCTCAAGCATAAGAAATTTAGTTCCCTCCCTAATCTCTTCTCTAATTTATCTGTTTCATTAGAATTTCCCTAGGGTGTCACTTAGTAATGCTTTATTAAAACACTTAAACAGAACAAACATAAAAATGCCTCCTTTTTTCCTGTGGTGTCCGGCCTATGTAAGCATCCAACACTTACGTCTTTCCCGCAGTGCCACTGGAAAGCCTTCACAAAACAGGGCCATTCCTTCTCCAGCTCTGTAGCCCCTCCTCCCCTTTTGCCCTCAGAGCTGGCAGGGCTGCTCCTCACACTTTTTCCCCTCAGACTTTTCCCATCACTCCTCGTGGCCAGCAGCATTTTGCCCTGAGGAAGCTGTGCCCTGTGGCGCGGCTGCCGGAGCCGGCCGGAACCAGTTGGAACCGGCGGGAACCGGCCGCAGCCTCCCCTCAGAGCAGCCCCGCAGCCCCCACTGCCAGCACCTGGGCATCGACAACCGTGAAAATTAAGGACATTCTAATCAATTGTCCCCTTTTCAACTTAATGCAAATGCAGTTCTGCTCAGGGGATGAGAGCTGCCTCAGCACATCTCGCCAAGAAGCGGATGGATAATGTGCCGCAGCTGGATGACTTGTAAAGTTTGTTAAAACCACTCAGCTCCTACACACAAAGGAACATACTCAGATGTTCTGTTTGATGATTAATATGGCTATTTTTTTCTTTCCTGGACTTGATAGACTAAAAAATTTGTGATGAATGTCGTCTGCAGGATATTGGATTGTCAAAATACACATAAGAGACTGGATAAAGCTTTGCGCAAGCCAAATAATTAACAGATCGATTTTAATGTTTTTATTGTGTAATGAACAGGTCTGTAACATAAACCAGCAAGCATTTAACAGACATATGAAAGTATCTAATGTATTCTTAATCACAGACATGCCTAATACCTCCCAAAGTATAAATGTGTACAAGAAAGTCTGGAAATGCCTTTACATGCCTCTCTCTGTATTTATACTTCTACAAACCTTCCAAAATCCTTTCTCCAAATGGGAAGAGAGCTTCTAAAAGAAAAGGATCTTGGCTCCTCTACATCTTTTTAACATTTTACCCTTTACTTTCTAGGTATAAAGTGAATGACAAAGTACTCTCGCAGTCAGGACTGCCTGCTTGTTTACACAAGCTGTTATTCACACTATGAAGTCCCCATGCCATTGTTTCACACAAGAAACCTAGCCCAAACTTACACCTATCCAAATCAGGATAGGCTTTATCTCTGTGCTACTTTCCTGTGATATAGATTTAAGCCCTGCTTGCACTTTAGGTGTTCATGCCAACAGTCCTTTTGTGTCATGCCTGCAATCCCCTTCTCTTTGCTTTTAATTTGGAAGCTGTACTTCATTTGCCAGTGGCTTGGCAGGGAGTTTTTCAGCAATTGTCCCGCTTGCTGCTTCCAAACCTCATTCTTTTGATAGCTGAAAGGAAGAGGAAGCCCACATAGGGCACCCAAAAAATGTCCCCACTGTTCAGTGTTTCACCGGCAGTAAAGTGTGAGGAGGCCCATAAGCAAGAGGTTCCACAGGACACCTCAAACATCTCCTCAGGTCTTGCTTGGTGATGAAATTAATGCAGAAATCAAAGAACCACCAGCAGATTGACAGACAGGTGAAGTCAGTAAAATCTGGTATTCTTTTTCCCTAATATGTGGTAGGAAGGGAAGGCAATTTCCTACCAGAAGAGTATTATATTTAATAGGGCTACTGAGAGATTCTATTGAATTTCCCAGGCTGTGATCATCTTCACTATGTGAAACATGGGGTGTGACATGCTCCAGCTGATTGCTCCAAAATGGTTACAAGGGAGAAAAAAAAACAGAAAAGGAAGTGTCAAGCTCCAAGTATTTAATAATATTTCCTTATTAGCAATAGCTACATGATCCCATATCTTTCAAGACGCATTACAGAGGATCAAAGACATAATGTTTCTGGACCACAGAATGGGAGGGGTTGGAAGGGACCTTTAGAGATCATCTAGTCCAACCACCCTGCAGAAGCAGGTTCACCTAGATCAGTTCACCTGGATGGCAGTTTAAAGAAAAGCACATAAAAATGCAACTGTTACTTAGCCTGTAAGAAACAGGGCTCCTTTGTGGTCAACATGCGAATGTATTTCTCACAGGCATCTCTACCTGAAGACCTACTGTGTTGTCACAAGGCTCCTCCTAATCCTCTTTGACTACAGGAAGAGAACTTAGGCTATTTTTCTCCTCAGGGCCTGTGACAGTCCCTGTGCAGGGTCAGGGCACTATTGCAGCTTCCTGTGCAAGAGCCGACATAGATAATATCCTCATGTAAAACTCTTCTCATGCAGTTTCCTGGGCTGGCAAAAACATAGGCTCCTTTTGACACAACAATTCTCCTCCTGCTGCTTAATGAGACAAAGGTGACTTGACAAGTTTCTGCTCTCCCAACCCCTCTAGTGTGCCAGCATAACCAGCACATTGTTCTGGATATGGAAATGCTCCTGGGTCCCTGGGAGCTTGCCAGGTCATCAACTTGAGGATGTAAACAACCCCCTGCTCACTCAACACCTGCAGAACTGTGCCAAGCACGAGATAAGAGCCATAAGGGTTCAAAGAAGGGCTGAGTTTCTAAAAGAAGCTCCTTCACCAGTTCCATGTCCTCTGCAGAGGCCCAGGATAAAGGTCAAAATCCCAGCAGGGGAGTCGTCTGGAGGAAATATAAAAGTACAGCTAACTTTGCAACTGCTTGATCTAAACTTCATTCCCCTTATTTAAGCAGGTAAGTGGTATGTACAGCTACTGGATTTTCCCTGAAGTCTGTCTAGCCTGCTCCTAGGAGCCTCCCTGTCCTTTGGGCAAAGTCTTGGGACAGAGTAGGACAGAGAACAAGAGAGGCACAACTGACAGCAGAAAAGACCACCTGTCTGCACACTTTTCTTTGCTCCTCAATCTTGCAATGTGAACTTTGCTTGTCCCTTAACATTTGTGGACATTTTGTTTGACAATTAAAATGTGCATTTGCCTGTCAAGAGTCAACAAGTTTGGCTGCATGGATCTTAAATGTTTCTTTCCATTTATTTGCAAACTTAATAGAGCCTTCCATTTGTTTATGCCCCTGCTGTTATCCCCTCAGTTACACTGTAACTGGAAGGCACAATAGTGCCAAGAGATGTCATTAAAGTAAAAAAAGAAACCAACCAAAAAAAAAAGAGACAGTTAATTGGCACCTCATCCCTCCCAGCCATCAACACAAAATTGATGTTTTACAGCAAAATCAGGTCTATTCCAATGCAATCTATAGTATTAATCACATTCACTGTAATCCCATACAACAGAGCAGCCCTCTCACCACCAAGTAAAATAGATATTTTATAATCCTTTTGGAGATTTGTACAATATGTATGCCCCATTGGGAATTCTATTTCAATAAATCAGCACTGCAATTTACAGCTCACTAGGTATTAACATTTTCATGCTCTGTGTAGAGTAGGATGCATACATACCCCCAGTGTGTCTCTTGACACTGGGCACACATTAGCTACTCCGTGCTTTCTAGCTTTGTGAGCCAGCTGAGAAGTTCACAAGGACGAATTTACATAAAATTCACACTGTGTGGGACACGATGTGCCAGAGCCAGTCTGCTAACACTTGCAGCATTTGCATCCAAGTCATTTTGGAAGCAATGCTGAAACCCCGTTCAGCTTTCCTTACATGCATGCTATTACTATATTGCTATGGTGTAACTGGAATTTCTGTCTCTATTCTGTTTTGTAAACTAGAGCAGGACAAGGATTGCATCCTGCAAGCAACATTCTCTTACTAGTAAATCATCACAAGAAAGTCACATGGTACAAGAGCAGATCAGATTGAGAATGACAGACTCCTAAAATCACCTTACTGGGCTTTACCCCAGGGCTTTACACTGCACTACTTTAGGAAAAAAAAACAGGGACAGGAAAGATTTTCAGGCCTCAGGTCAAGATTAGCAGATACTTCAAAATACCTACGTACCAACCACCACTCACACACCCAAAGCAGAAGTTGTCAGTATCTCCTCTATTGTAGCAATTTTCTCAATGGTCAGCAAGGAGAAAAATTCATAGTAGTCAGACAATTTTATCACATTAATAAGTGAGGAGAGGAAAGGCAGTACATCTGCATTGCTGTCTCTGAATATTAGTGAAGCATTTAATCATTTCTAAATTCAAATTTTTGCTTATAAGAAAAACTGATCTGCAGAAAGCACGGATAGAAAACAAACTGAGGTCAGGCTACAACATCAGAATTTCTCTGAATCTGAAAGCTGAATTGCACAAAAGAAGTGCAGAGGCTGCCACACTGATCAGCAGTAGGTCTGGTTTCATACAGCCTTTAATAATCTGAAAAAGCAGAATGAACAACACAGGGTTTAAATAACAGACAGATGTAATGAACCAGTTAAATGGGATGGAAATCAAATGAGAAGACACAAATAATTCAAGGTAGGTAGCTAATCATCCAAGTAAAGACAAATCCAAAATACAGAGCTGAATTGGGAAGAAGATGCCTAGAAATCCATCACCCCACAGACGAGATGCAGAGAATAGCAATGCATCTGTGTGTAGCTATATTGGAAAAGGCAGCTAGAACGTAAAACGTCATTGACTGGCAGGATATTTTGCTATCAAGTGACTGATGTAAAAGGTAAACATGCATGGCATCAAATTTTTCCATAACACACGTCTCCATAGCTAAACCTAACGACACAGACAATTCTGAGGATGTAACGGACACAAGACATGCTTAACTAACACAACCATTGACAACATTCAAGGGTCTGAACGGAACCACTGACACTGCACCCAGTCTCGTGACTCTAGATTTTGACTACTTAGTAACAGAGATGCATGTGTATATAGAAGATGATTAGAGAAGTCTTATGTATATATGTACATATGCCACAGTATATCCCAGGAAAAATAAAAAGATCAAATATGTAAAGCTGAGATGGCAAGAATATAATGGTCAAGAAGTGCTTTAAGTGTAAATTATAAGGATGAGGAAGAATAGAGTGGTGAAAGGCAGAATCAGGCAAAGAGATCAGAGTAAGCAAGGGAAAACTTGGGGTGAGGGTCTGAAAACGCTTGGCAGTGGTACAGCTAGCTGCACTAAGAAAGTCTTGCAGCAGATGTATTGGTTGTCTCACTGCTACAATCCTTTAAAATCAAACCAGCACAATATCCTGTTGGGTTCAAATCTCACTTCAGATTTCTGAACTTCTAACAAATCCAAATCTGCCCTCAGTTATACTTGCTCAACTACATTCTGTAATTAGATAGTTACTTGGCCACAAACCAAAACAAGTTGTCTTTGGCAACAAGTTCTCTTTTCAACAGAAAACATGAAAAGAATAGAGGAAGATTCATTGCTCTACCCTTGAATGGGTATACTGTAATGGGACACAAGGAAATCTGAACATAAACAGAGAATGGTAACTCCTATACAAAATCCAAAACAAATGCTTACTGAAAGACAAGCAAGTGAGGAAAGGAGAACATGGGAAGGCAAACGTGTTGTGCTTAAGTAACACACATAAAAGAGCTTGCTCAGTATCAGTTAATCTGTGCGAAAATACCACATGCCCAAGGACACCGAGATCCAGGGAAAGGATCATCAACCTAGGGAAGCAGAATCCAGTATGTTTGAATCAGAATTGCTTGCCATTCTAATGAAGCTATCATACCCATTTATCATCTGCGCAAGGGCACAGAGAAAACTAACACTGGATATAAGTTGGAGGGTTTTTTTGCCAGAAAGAGTTTGCTCAAGACACTTAGTTCCCTATAAGCTTCTAGGCAAGCCACATCAAATTGCAAACATCACAGTTTTATGATAAAGAGCATTTTCAATCAGAATGAAAACTTGAAAAGCATCTGAAGGACACTGTCATCTCAGGCACCTGAGAAGACGTAATAGTTTCCAAATCTTACTTGTGTCTGTTGGCATAAGCCATATGTTTTTAAAAGATCCTAAAGTCACTGTGCAATGTTGAGCATGCTATTTATTTAATTAAGTCACAGGTTTTTTTCATCCCTTTTCAAACATCTGAGAAAGAAGGGCCTTAACCCATAGAGACTAAAATCTAGGGAACATGTATTTTTCTCTAGTAGTGCTAGAAAACAATTGAGCACACACACAGGCAGCAAAGGTTTAAAATATTGTACATTTTTTCTTCCTCGATATGTCGGAAACTTTTATTTTAATGGATATTGATCATATAAATCTCCACAGCAGCTTTAAAAGCCTCTACTGTGACAAAACAAGGCCACAGCTCAGAGATTCTGGTAAGCAGAGGTGTTAAGGAGCACAATTCTTGGCACCTGTTATACTGTAGAACAGTGTTTTATTAACAGCAAATAGTGTATATACAGCATATGTCTGTAACTGATAACATAAACACACAAGTGTCCAGCATCTTGAATCAAGCACATCTGTGTTACAGCTCACATTTAATCACATCCCTGTATCTAGTATCAAGAGGACTCCTCTTACCGGTTATCATCCTCTTTTCAGCCACAGACAACTCCTTCCTAAAACATGAGCAGCCATACAGCCACAAATCTGAATACTTGGTAATTTTTAAGAAGAGAAATTCTACCATGTTGTAGGTAAGCAGGTAAATCTCTCCTAAATCTCGAGACTGAAGCAGGGTGATCAGTATCACCTCTAATTTCATCACCTACGATGAAATGTTAAATGTAAAGTTAGCTGGAGAACCCCATGAGGCTGCAGCTTATTCCTTGTCAGGCAATTACTTTTTCTGATGCCTTCTTTTTTGTTTTGTGTCCAAATGTGATTTTGCTTACAAGCACTGGCCTGGTTTGTGCAGTCCTCATATTAGCAAGCCTCAGCTACCATTTTCAGGTTCTCATCCAACAGTGGAGCCTTGGCTATTAAAACCCCCAAAGGAATCTACACCTTGAAGATTTCAGCTGATATTGCAAGATAATGTGAAACAACACAGGGATGTAAAAGATATTCTTGCAGTGCCAAGGAATTCTGTCCTCAAGATCCACTTTCCCACCATAACTACTGTCTACATGCAAACATACCTGCTGCTCTGGACTTCAGCTATGGAGTATGACCCAAGAAGAGGAGATGCTAAAGGCTCTAGCATGTGGGTTTGGTCTCGTTCATAACATCAGGACAAATGAAGCAAAGGCAAACACAGTGAGCTATACCCAAGCCTCTCAGCAAGCATCTTAAGCTTGGTATTTCTGAATACTTTGAGTCAAAACTGCAACCACATACAAAAATTGCCGTGGAGAGAAAGTCTATGGCGTCACAGGGCTTTACAGACACAAGCCTATTCTCTAGCTGCTCTTACACTTTTCAGCACAGATGTAGTAAGAAGTTGTTTTTGACAAGATATCCCTTACAGGATATGAGGTGACAGATAGTTTAAGATCCAATTAAGTGGATAAAACCACTACAAAACCACCTTCATCCTAGTTCCTAGCTAGCAGTGTAACGAGCACTTGACAGCACAGCAGATTTCCAAGACAGGCAGACAACTAGATAAGTGGAAAGACTTTAAATCAGGCAGATAAAAATACCATTAATCCCAGCAATACTATAGTTATTTCTGATAGACTTGAAAGAGGGTCACTACTGGAGTATGTCACTATCTTCCCAAAGCTCTGAAAAACATGCTCTGTGGAATGCCTCGGAGCGATGCTGGGAGATGTAATAACGTTAAATGTTGGCTTACTTCCAATTCCTAACTTGCATTAAAAGATATCTAAAATTACATATGTTTTTTCTCTTGAGCAGTACTTCTCTACATAAGCTACTAATGCACTTGCCAAAAAGACTGTTCTGCAGTATGATTGGAAAAGATAAGAGTAGAGTGTAAGCTTGCTATAGGTGGGGGAAAAGCCTAGGAAAAGCCTTCATCGTGGCTAACATTTTTACTTCCAGAAACTCCTCCAGTTGAAGAAGAGACGAATACTAAAGAGAAGAGGAAAAGACTGGCTCTGCAAAGACAGTTCAAACAAACTAGAAAAAAAAAAAGACTTCAGTCCCTTTAAAGGAACTCCCTTGTCTCTTTAAACTTGGTTCTGCAGCTGCAGGCACTGCATTCATCAATCCCTTTCATAAACAAACCGAGCTCTATCTTAGTAACAATTGTTGGGGTTTTTTTTGCCCTCTTTACCACCTCTGGTAGGCTGTGCCAGAATCATACTGTTAGGAAACCTCTCTTAATTTCCAGTCTAAATTTATTCAAGGCCACTCCATTCCTCTGTGTTCTTCTGCCAACATTGTCCTTTAGCTTAACACTTCTTTCTGCTTCCCCAGTGTTTAACCCTGATGTATTTATATTCCAGCTAAAGGATATTCTTGGAGTAGGTGATTACATCTGACATTATTAGGGAAGCTTCCTCATATGGTCATTGTATTATAGTAATGCACATAATCCAACCATGTTAACAGCCCTGTTATGACAGATGTCATACACACCAAAAGACTCACAGATCATTGTCAACTCCTTGAAGCAGAGATTGACCATCTAGTTACTCCAGTTGACTAAAGGATGAGGCAAAACCAATATAGCACATCAACGAGGATGGCCAAATGTCTGTGAGCTCATTTGTGGCAGAGCCAGGCAAACCACACTCTTCTGCCACCACTTCTAGATGACTCTCACTGGACAACAGCAGTCTTCACTGCCTTTGTCCTCACGGGCCCTTTGAAGTTGCAAAGCATTACATTTGTAAGCAGTCATAATGAAGAGGCAAATCCCACAATGTTTATTCAAATGCATCTACACTTGTCTCCTTCAGCACTTGAGTCCATGCTGCTTCATGTTTTCACAAGTAAAGCTTATCTGACATTCATCTTCAAATAATAAATCCTGCTGCTAAAAGTGGATACCTCCCTGTGTCCATAGAGAGTCAGTAACACAGCAACAAGCACACAGAAAGTGTTTTAAAGTAAGTCTTCTATTTATGCTCTCTGATAATCTGAGGCTGAGGCAAACACTATACAGCCAGACAGCAGCAGAATAACATGTCTCCACAACCCCTGAAATGCATTACTGATGCAAAAGCTTCAGCTGAAATGAATGATGCAGCCCCTACATATGACCCAAAACCTCTACTCATGTTTACTTTGTGGCCCTGTCACCCCGTTTGTCTCATCCATTTCCACTGTTACGACACAGGGTTTAAAACTGCCTACAGGGTTTGAACCTGGAGTCCAGCAGGTTCCCAAGACATGGAACAAGAGTCACCAGTATGGTCAGTTTCCATATGAGTTAGTTCAGGTCTGGTCTGACTGCTGAACTTACATCATCATTAGTTTATGTTCTGCAGCTCTGAAGAGACCAAGTCTGTCCATTTCACACTCAGCACAGTTTCACTGTGATCAGCAGAGCTATTCCTGGTACCAGACACCAGGCCCAAAAAGCACCTCTGCAAAGCTCATGCTTCTTTCAAAGTATTTGTCTTATCCACGGAACTTTCTGGAACTCTAAACATATTTTTGACTCTTTTCATCAAGTCTAGTGCCAACAGCAAAAACTAACTATATGCAAAAGCACATGGGATCCAAGCCAGGTCCCACACTTGAAAAATGCAACTGAAGAATAAAAGGTAAAAACTTGTGCTTTTTTGCTAAGCCAGATACTACTGTGTCTTTGTTCACTGCCAAAAACAATCCATTCTTCCTAGTCCACATCACTGCTTCATTTTATTATCAAGTTGTTATAGTTCATCCATAAAGATGAAGCACTTTACCTGCAAAGCAGAAACAAAAAATCCTCATAAGTGAGGATTTTCCTGTTCTAGAAGATTTTAATTAACATTTAGTCTGTAACTTGAGGTGCAACCTTCCAAACAACCGCAAGATCTGAAATGGATTTTACAGCTTAACTAGTAACGAGCAAACAAGCAACTAAAACCAAAATGCAGTGAATCACAGAAATGTATTTTGCAAATTCATTTTCAATAGTTTCCATTAATTTCTATAAGGAGATACATTACTCACAGTAACATTTGCTGCATATCTAGATTTTTGAAGAAGGCTTTCTGGCAAGCTACCTCGTTTTGCACTTGTTGCTGCCAGCATGGGACAGGCTACGACTTTTGTGTGCCTTATAAATTTTAAAGAGTAATAAATTGTGACTGGGATGTATTGTTCTGTCATCATTTGAGAATGAGAAACAATGCTGAGAGCTCATCTCTCGTACAGTGGAATGCTGGTAAGTACTGACAGTGACAGCTAATGGGTTTTTTGGTAAGTTCTTCATTTCTAGCGTTACAGGTAGAAGGCTGATGGATTTCAACCATTTTTTAACGCTTCCTACAAATGTTTCAGTTCCAGAAAACCCCACCATTTGCCTGAATGATTTATATAGCAGAATTCATGCTTTAAGTATTATGAAGTATGTCTTAAAAGTGTAGCCAGGGTTGCATGGTACTTGTTTTTTGCTATTAAAATCCGTTGCCTAGGAAATGACCCCCTTCTGCCACCAAAAGACTCCAGTGTGTAATTATTCCTAAGCAGTTACTAAAAGGTGAATTTAATGTGGTGGGATGAAAATGTTTAAAATATATTGACTTTTAAGGGAGGAAAGACACATTTGTACTGAAATGAATACAGCTAGGTGTTCGGGCTGCCATGAGAAAAATCTACATAGTAAATGCTGTATAACATTTAATATACATTAATCTAATGTTAATTCCTTATTTCATTACCTAAGAAAAACACAGTACAAAAACTACCCTACTAGTAGATGTGAACTAGCAAAACAAAATTCATACTAGAATTCAAAGAGAGCCATGGAACAGGTCCCCTATGATCCTCCTAAATACATGTCTAACTAAAAGTGACATTCATTTTATTTCATATTATTTCCACTATTATATTCATTTCATATTATTTCCAAATAGGTACAGCTGAGAGGACATGGAGAAAGAAATGCTGTTAAATATAAGAGGAAAGCTCTTCTGTGCAGATCAAAAGGTTTGGCCCTTCAACATTAAATGGGCAGAGGTAATATTTAAAAGAATACATATTTAAGAGGAAAGAAACTCCAACATCTTTACAATATTATTTACCACAAAAATAACCTGTAGTAAGTACAATCTTGGTGTACAGATCCACTGGCCAGGAAAATCTCCAAACCACTTCCAGACTATTTGTAAAGCTTATACTACAGTCAAGACCATTTCTCTCAGTTAAAATACCCTCTAAGAATAATGGCTAATAATAACCTAACCCTTGTCGTGCTTCCACCAACGAGGATGGTGGGAAGAGTATATTTTGTTGGCGTAGCACAACTGCAGCTTTTTCAAGTCTCCTTTCCCTAGCAGGTCTCAGTTTCCTATTCTTCATTGCTAGTCTGATACGTGGGTATAGCTCTTCTTGCATGCCTAGAGTCTTGAAGAGACACAGGATGCCCCTAGAGCCAAGACTATTACTCACTGGTTTTCAGAACAATTTACTGGTTTCAGAAGGAAAGGTATAAACTGAGACAATGGGATTTAAGCTCTCAGGGCTCTGGGGTCCTTTTGAACTGTGAAACTTTTAGAAATGAACTGCATTATTAAGCCAGGAAGGATCAGCACATGTTTGCAGAATTTGCACTAAATTTATATGGTAAATTTCTCATAACTGTAGAAAACAGGACTATCATCCCTGGGATCCTGGACACTGCAAGCAACACAGCTGAAACTCAGCATCAATATCCCATTTCCCATCTAGAATGGAATGAGAACCTGAACAACTTGATTTTATACAAGCCTTCTTAAAAATAAAAGCAAATAACGAAATTCCCAATCAATCTCTTGGCAATTTATTGACATATATGCTATTACCAACATGGCAACTTGAAAGGGAGCCCATGTAGCAGTTATGCTGGTCACCCAATGCAAATGGTTTACAGCCTGAAAGTACCAAACTACAACGTGGTACTTAACAAGGCCTAACAGCCCCCCAGGACACTTTTGCTGACAACAGGTACTGCTCAGCAGTACCAGGAACTTCCTTCTGCTTCTACCCGATAAGGAAACATGCTACACAAAGCACATTAATCTCCTTCACTGTGTGATACAAAGCATTCATCAGAACAGCTTGCCTCCACCACAACACAATACTACTCCCCATGCTTAACCTATGTAGATGTCAAGCCCGTGTATCTGCTGACGTTGCAAAAGCTCAATCACATCCCAGCAATACAACACCTAGTGAATATATTAGTGACAAGCAGGAACACAGGCAGCCTTTTTCCTCAGAACCCCGCAACCTAAGGTTCTTTTCCAGTAAGAACACTGGCATTTCATTGTAAGCAGGTACCTGAAAAGTCATGTTGTGGAAGTTAAAAGTATTATGGACAGCTCTTGCTTACTGTGTTCAAGATATTCTAGTTTAGCAGGTCCCCCAAAAAGGGGCTATAAAGTTGATCAGTGAAATGGAGAATTATGAGACGTGAAAAGCATTTGACTATTGCTGTGAAAGTTAAGAGGCAGTACAACCATTCTTCAAAAACTCATTTAATTATCTATGAGAGAAGAAGAATGAAACCAGAATGTTGTACAGGGGATGTGCACAGCTGATGAATACAGTCAGATGGAAAATTAGAAGTAGACACAATTGTGAGATGACTGAAGGTCTAGAACTGCCCAAACAAGGTGGGGGGAGCAAGAAGTCAAGCTGCTCTGCAAAGACACAGTTTGTATTTTATTAATTTGGATTAAGTTTTCAAGGAAAATTCCCTAATGTTATTTAAAAGATCTTTTCAATGCACATCACACACTCTCAGAAGTTTCCCAGGTACCTGTGTTCATGGTTCTGGCCAGAACTGCCCAGAAATTTCACTTCAAGAACCTTGGAAATTGAGCCTCAATAGAGAATTAATACAATGTTCAAGGAAATGAAGCATAAAGGGCTTTTTATATAACTACACACTCTTCCCACATCACCTATAAACTTGAGCATATGCTTAAGTGACTTATTACATCCAGGCTAGGACATTCTGCGTGTTGCAAACATGAAATCTTACTCTTACAGCACAAACGCTTTCAACAAATGCTTTTAATCCTTGTGAACTAGAAGTATTCAGTTACATTTTGCATCTTGACTTGTGTGCTACCGTGCACAGGAAAAGAAAATCACAACATATATTTCTGTCTAACTTTGGGAAAGATGATCAGAAATCTAGGCCTTGTGGCCTCACAAGATACCTGAAAATAAGCTCATTTGCTGATACCTTTGTTTCAGGCTTTTGCAAAGTGTTTTTCTAAGGCAGCTTAGACATGGACTACACAGGCTTTAAAGTTCAAATTAGAAAGTGCTTGGTTTATTGAATGAGGATACTGAACATGAATCCCTTTGTTTCAATGGGACATCTGAACATCAGATAGTTTGTTTAAATAAACAAACATAGAAATACTACAGAAACAAACATGAGAGCAGACAGACCTTCAACCATTTATCTCCATGTTTGTCCCTAACCTCTCTGCAATCTGATGTTATAATAAGGAAACGGGATAATGAATAGAGACAGTCAGAAAGGCAGCTTATGGAAACATATACCTGTGTGCAGGCATGTGTATGCAAACATACACACACTGAGCATCTGCAAATGTTCATGTTCTAGAACACTCTGAAGAAAAGGGATTTAACTGGCACAAAGGCTGGCCATTTATATCACCTAATTCTTGCAAACAAGCCTTTGAAGTCTCTACCACGAAAGGGTACTTAAATCACTCATTGCTCACAGAAGCAGTTCATTGCAACTTTTACATTTCTTTGTGGTTATTTCCTTCTATTATGGACCTGTATCTGTGATTTATTTCCAAGGAGTAACTTTTCATTGCTGAGAAGGAACAAATACATATACCATGTTGTCAGATCTTCTGGCTTGCTTCTTGAACCAAAACTCTGCAAAATCGCTCCAAAAGTCCAATTATCTAATTGCATTGCTCTGGTACAACAGCAATGAAGTCATTCTTAGGCCACCTGTAACTCCATTTCCCATCCTGCTGTCTATCATGCAATTCTCAAATTATCACCTCTGCCTCATGTGCCTTGTTACACTATTTCTCTCTTTCCTACACTGCTCTTCTGGGTTTTTTTGTAAACCCCATTAATCATAGAAAGGTTTGGAAGGGATCTTAAAGATACCCCAGTTCCAACCTCCTTGCCATGGGCAGGGACACCTTCCACTAGACCAGATGCTTCATCCAACCTGGCCTTGGACACTTCCAGGGATGGGGGCTCCACAACTCCTCTGGGCAACTTGTGCCAGGGCCTCACCAGTCTCACAGTAAAGAACTTCCTAACATTTGATCTGAATCTACCCTTCTAATCCTGAGGAGTTGTTTGGTTGGGACCTCTTCCAGCTCACTTTGAAATGCAGGAGCATGAAGGAGCATAGACAAAAACTCTAAGCTCTTCTTGGAGCTGTGGACTCCAGTGAACCATATTCAACTAGTTTGAATAGCCACAAGTCTACTTGAAAACAAAACCTCTTCACAGTGGCCCAAATAAATACAGTTCCAGTGGCAGGGGAAGTATCACTGAAGTGACAGTTGCTTCAGTTTGCCATCCCTGCAATTCAGCCTATGAACAGTCCTTTCAACAGCAGAAAGCCTGAGTGACAATTCGTTTTACAAAACATCTCATCAAATGGTGAAATCATTATTTTGAACCTGCATTGCTATGTTTTGGTGACATTTTACAGCCATGCAGCATTTGTTTGGGATTATTTTACGAGCGTGGGATCAAGCGCACACCTACACTCATTTAACACACAGTGAATTGCATTCCCAACTCAGAGTAGATACACAGGAAATATTATGTCCCCATATCATTCCTAATTAGCCAGTTCCTGAAATTTTAATGCAGCAAGCTTGGGATTTGCACTTGAGTGTGGTTAGCAGCATGTGCCAGTTGCTGCAGCTCAGCTGCCAGACAGGGTGCTATGTTAGAGGAGGTGGCTGCAGCACAGAGGTGGCCCGCAGGTTGTGCCAGCTCTGTTAGTTCACTGGACCTCACTGCACAAATCTGAATAGAAAAGAAAAGCCACCAAAGGAATTAAATCTCTGTGAGCTGCCTTCTCCTTGTTCAAATCAGCATTTTCTGTGAAAACTGATTCTGGAAGAGCAATATAAATTGTATCCAGGATCAGAGGCACCTATGGAAGAGCAAGTTCCTGCAGCAAATCTGTGCACCAATGCAAATTAGGGTAAGCTGTAGGTGTCCCACAAATCCTCTTTGGAAGGTGCTAAAAAACATCATCACGACACTCTTCATTCTGAGGTTTGTTTCGTGTTTCCTCCCAGCTGCTAGTCAGAATGCTTTGACTTGGTGTTCTGGTAGCACACCACCACCCCTCCTTCTAATAAATCCCCTTATTTGGTTTCTATGAAGTGACAATATTTGGATAACAAGAATGATCTTTTAGGTATCAGACTTCCCTGTGGCTGATGTGAAATAAGGCAAGCACAGAGTGAGATTCTAACATTTGCATGGCTGCGAGAGGAGGTCACAATGTGTTTCCGTTTACGATTCCAATTCGGTGTTCTCACTGATGTCAAGAGACAGTTTGCTTAAGTATGACACAGAAGCAGGATTTAACCCTCCATCAAACTTTTCAAAATATTAAATTTGATTGGATTAGAAAAATAAGAAGATTTATGAGAAAAATTACAAGTGTTTTGCCTTGAGACAACATAGATTGCGGTATGGAGAGTCACGGGATTCCTTCAGGAAGACATCTAGGTCAGAAGGCTTCCAGGGAGATGTGCAGAAGTGCCTTCAGTTAACCTCTAGACTTTTGAGAAAGATGTTTTTGTGTTTTCTCTGGATCTGATATTTCTGGACCAAGCAATTTTTTTCACATCAGATCTGTTTATCAGGATATTCCCATGCCCCTAAAATTTCTAAGGTATCAATGCAGTAAAAGCTGGGGTAATCATCAGGATATGTGGATTGGAATAAAACAGGATGCAGACACAAATTCAATGCTATTTTAAGACTTGTGGTGGTAGCAAAAATCTGCAGAGATTTGAGCAAGAGTTCTCTCGCTGGTCCTGGCGAAATGCCCAGTTAAGCCCTGACAACACTCAGGATTTTCAAAAGGGAGTTTTTTGTGATTATAGGACAAAACCCACTCAGCTATTCTCACATTTTACTTTGTGAGCCACTTCATCACAGAGCAGAGGACCAGACTTATTATTAAGTGAGAGAATGATCATCTTAGTTTTAACATCACTGATTTTTTCTTTAAATGTGACATTTCAGACGCCAGTAAACAGTTGCTGTGACAGTAAGGGTTTTGCTGAAGTTTGCAGAACAGAGCAACTGTTCTAAACTATCAATTACACATACTGAAAAGTAAATGCTGAAACCAGCCCCATCCTCCACAAATCGATCCCAACCAAATACATTTTAAAATGCACCACACGCTGTCTCACGGGTTTGTATCATCCAAAAGCAGAGAGCTGGAAACACAACTTGATTCTGAACCAAATCTTACTTTAGCCTGCTCTGTAGGGTAATTGAATCATTGTTGCAAATCAGAAACTGAGTAGAGTGAGAATATAAAAAGCACTGACCTTTCTTTGCTAGGTTACTGTTGGGTTCGTACTTCTCAATCAGCTGTTGAACTTGTTCTTGTTTTAAAGGTGGATAAAGGATTTCATTTAACCGTGGATCACGTTGCTTAAAATTGATAAATTCCATCATCTGATCAACAGTAAGGTATGGTTTGCTCTTAGCACCGCTAGAGAAAAATTAAAGCAACAGCAAAGCCATTAAAATACATTTCCTTGCAATTTTGTTCCATTTTCTCTGACTTCCCAGGGAAACCAAAACGAGATGCAAAGTATTGTACAACAACAACATTGTCCCACTGTGTCTCTAGACTAATTAACTTTGCCAGCATGTAACGACAAACATTCCTCATCAAACATCCAGAAGTGAGAGTTTTTTAGAAGCGTTCAGCATCTTTGACATCAATGGGAAAAGTCAGAGCAATGTTCAAAGCTTTTCATTCCTCTGAATTCCTGGAACTGAGCAATTAAAAAAAGTAAAAGAGAAAACGACGTGGAATTCAATCCTGAGCTTGCCACAAACACTCTGCTGGCATTCCTGGCCCAATTATTTGCTTTTAGTGATGAATAACAGCAACCCTGATTTAATTCTTCTTGTATTTGCTTGGGGTTTTTCAATAAACCTGCTAAAAAATGCTAGGCACTCTGCAAAGCAAGCAAAAGGACACCAATTTAGGGAGTTAGTAAAAAGAGCACGGTTTGTACTCAGACGGAGAGCCAGGAAGCCTCCAAGCCAGGTGATTTGCTTAGGGCTGTGTACAGTACTTGGGACTGGCCTACTTCTACTCTACAAGAGAGCCACAAGAGTTTACCCCCAGGTTCCATGGGAGCAAACTAGGCCAAGGCTGTGTTCCTCTGAAACCTCAGAGAAAATAAGCACAAAAGCAGTACGTGAGCACACCCATGTTGCAAACATATGTTCACTAATTGCTTTGGTGGTCTTGGGATGGATTTGGGAAATTGCTTTGCTTTCAGATTGCTCCATGTTCTGACTCCATTGATCATGCTCTGCTGAAAGTGAGAAGTACAACGATTTGCTGCAAGGGGCAGAAGCAACCTGAGCTACATGGTGTGTAACTGAATGGATGAAATCAGTTGTAGCTGGCTGCTAATTTAATTCCATCATGTGAATGCACGATGCACAAACCTTAAGGGTTCCATTTTTTGAAACTCCTAATTAAGCTTTTGGGAGTGATTATACATATTCTCATGCCTATTGCGTGTTGTTACTGCTTATTACTCCTCTTCATTTACTTACATGGAAGCCCAAACTGTTTGAATTGATACAGGAAAACAAGACTCAGCAGTTCTGCTCTTCTAGGAACACATTACTTTAAAACTCTGTTAGAAATGGACAACAAAGCTTGGGAAAGAAGGAACCCTTGATCCAAGGTTAAATAACAACCATGCTTGACATTGAAATCTGTCCTTGGCAATCACTGCCTGCTGCTGTAGTCTAAATAATCTGCTCTGCCATCTCCACCCCAGAATATCAGGGAAGGGGTAAAAAACATAAACCAAAATGAGTGTCTTTTCTTACAACTCAGAGAAGATGTGGTCGATCTCAGGGCGAGGGCAGAGGTTGTTTAAGAACACCCTGTACACGTCTGGCGTGAAATCATCTTGAGGAATCGAATCATTCTGTGAAATAGGGAAAAAAAGTAGTGAAACAACAGTACAGCACTTTTATATGTTCCTAGTAAACAGATCACTCACGATTATGCTTCTTCTCATTTCCTTCCTGCAACCTTGAGGAGCCTGGATTTTGCAGAACAATAAACTTCCCTGAAGAACAGAGCAGCTTAAAGAGTACATCTTCAAAAAAAGAACACCAAAGATATCTATCGCCTTCGTTTCCATAAGGCAAAGATAGCTCTTTCCCTGAGCACCTATGAAGGAGAAAGCATGGGCATCTCCACATCTAACTCCCTTATCTATAGCACAAATAAGTGTATGAATCCTGTTGAAGCCTCTGAGCTCACTCCCAGTGGGGGGACTGGGCAATGGTGCTGAGCCCAGGTGCTTCAAAATGCAGCTTTCCAGAGCTTCCAAAGAACTGGGCCACTGAGTCATTAACATCACGCTTTTCCTCTGACAGCAGCAGAAATACTTCCTTTTCCTTCCTGAAGATAGATGTTCAAGAGATCATGATTCTGTACCAGAAAAGCAAAGCTTTTCCATACACTTTTGTCATAAACACTCAGTGTAAGGCATTAGGCAATCAGATTTCTGTTACAGAAAGTGACATAAATGCTCTCCTATAGAAAAGATACTACAATTTTCCCTATATTTTCTAAAATTAAGAACAATTTACATTTCATCTTGCCTCTAGGAGACACTTTCCATCGTCCCCATTACACCTGCTGGCTTTCCTCTGAAAAAAATGACATTACTGTTTTTAACTGGGAGGGATTACTGGACTGGATAAGGAAAGCAGTCCTTGGTCTGAAACTCAAGAGCCCTCCTCCTACTTGCAATCACTGCCTTCAAGCTGCAGAGTTTTTGCGGAAGACAACAACAGCTGCTTCTCTATGAGGACAGGAAGAAACGAGGACACCAAGGAAGGTGCAGAGGTGTTTTCAGCGTAGAACAGTAATGGTGTGCTCACTGCCTCTCTCTGCCTTTGCATCAGCACACCGAGAAAGGAAAATGGCACAGAAGGAAACCTTACAAAGGAGTAATAAAAAGGAAAACACAACCCCTTCCCCTGCATTAGATGCAGATATTGCAAATACAATTTCTGAGTTTCCTCCACACAAGCCACCTTTACCAAAAGCTACGACATGTAGTCTCCAGGAGCACCGTGGACCCATGCGATACCTCTCCATGGCTCCAAAGTAATACCCAAATCTGATAAGGGAGGAAAATTGTAACTAGGACACAAAGTCATTTGCTTTTAAATGCAGTTAAACCTGATCCTCTCAGAGCAAGTTGCTGACACGGGAAACCATTGCTTTTATTTATTCCGCCTGTTTAACGCTGTTGCCGAGGGAACTGGAAGCGTCAATTCAAGCCTTTGGTAGAAGGAAACTTTTCCGTATTTTTTCTGCTTTATGTTTAAATAAATAAATGCCACAGGCATCACTTTATCTCTCCTTCCATCTAGTGAAATGTGCAGAGGTCCAAGAGGATTTTGTACCATGACCATTGCTCAGCATTTCTGTTTGCAAGCACAGACTGAACCTGACCCAGCTCACGCTCAGATCAAGCTGGGCTCTTTCACTGCTCTGCCTGGGTACCCATCTCCAGGTTCCACCAGTCTAAGGTCACCAGCCATTAGACCCTTGTGCCTTCCTCTTTTTGGCAGATTCTGTGAGTGGCTGCAGGGTGAACTGGTTCAAAACTTACCAGGCCAAAACAACCCTGTACGCTTTACCTTGGGATCAGCTCGCTGGGTGAGGTAACTCACTAATGGCACAACTGCTAAATCCTTTGCTAGGGTGGATGGAGAAGTTTGAAAGCTGAAGGACAGAAATGGCTCCTTTCAGTGACAGCTGCCAATGACACTGAATGATATGTGAAACGGCATCACCTCGGGTTGGTTACATTTGAGCTGTGGTGCTTTTGGTTGAGAGTAGGACTGCTGATACGTGTGTTTTCCCGGAGGCTGGGCTTCATAAAGCTTGCTAATTTTCTTGTTAACGATGGCTCCTCACTCTCCTCCCTTCCCTCTACGTATAATCCCTTTTGGCAGGGGACTGCTCCCAAGCCAGCACATCTCCTAAAGGCGTTTTAAACGTTGATTCTTTAATTACCACAGAATTACAGTCTCCCATTGACCTACTACACTTTTTTTCTTTTACAGGGGACTTGAACGTTCTCAACACTGAACAATATGTGGGTCTTCTCCCAGGCTTTTATTTGCCAATTGGTTTCAATAGAATGGTATCATAGAATCATAGAATGGTAGGGGTTGGAAGGGACCTTTAGAGATCATCCAGTCCAACCCCCCTGCAGAAGCAGGTTCACCTAGATCAGGTCACATAGCAACATGTCCATGCAGGTCTGAAGACCTCCAAGGAAGGAGCCTCCACAACCCCTCTGGGCAGCCTGTGCCAGGGCTCCCTCACCTGAACAGGGAAAGAGTTTTTTCTTATGTTTAAGTGGAACTTTTTGTGTTCCAGCTTCATCCCGTCACCCCTTGTCCTTTTGCTGGCTACTGTAGAAAAAAGGGATGTCCCAACCTCCTGACACCCACCCTTTAGATATTTATAAATGTTAATAAGATCTCCCCTCAATCTCCTCTTCTCCAGACTAAACAGCCCCAGTTCCCCAAAGTGTATCTCCAAATGCCTCTCTACGCAGGGGATAACCAAGACAAGTCTTCAGGCATGTGTACAGAACCTTTTAATAATTTATTCCTTCCCAGCAGGAACATAATCAGCGGGCTACAAAACACAAAGATCCAGATGGGAGATGAAAGCCTTGCTGTGAGTATTTGCCACCTCAGGCACAACCTCAGACAACTATATTTGGATTCCAAAAGCTGCCTGACGAAAGGGATTAAAATACCCTGCCCCTTTCCTCAGCCTGGTCTGAGCCATCCCCATTGCGGCGGAACCACCCACACACCTTCTGCGCTCGTCTCTTTTTCGAGACCAATGAACAAATCGCAAACTTTCTGTAACCACATGACAGCATCCCTCATTTTCCAGCTCTGCTAAATATTGCCATTCCATTTGATTCTGTGATTAAGACCCTCTACTAATGTCAAGCACTGTCAATTTGTGATTTGTCTCCTGGCCTGCCTGCTTTTGTAACATCTGTATCCAGTCCGTTATATATTCGTCAGTGCAACAGTTAAGATTATTTGCACAGACAGGACTCAATAGCTGGTTGCTTTAAGTTAACAAGCAAGCTCTCTGGTACTTCATTGTGAACCTCTACATCAACAGGAAGGCAGAAACCAGTCTTCACAGACAAAGAGGTGGCTAAATATGAAATCCAAGAGCTTATTTTCAGCACGTTTGGGGAGCCTCGCTGGTGCTATTCTTCTGTAGCAGGATGAAGCCAATTATCCAGGGAACAAGAACTCTTCTTGCTTTACACACAGTGCTTACATGTTGCACCGTGAGGTCTCGTGGTAAGCATACCCACAGGGGATTTGCTCAAGAGTGAGGCTAGTAGATGTTTTACTCTCACAGACAAATCCGTGCAGTGACACTATATTCTGGGAACATACTTCAGGCTGCCCTATGCTCAGGTCACTGCGTAAGAAAGATGAGAGACTGTCCCAATCTTGAAGCTATGAATCAAGATGACAGTGATAAACGTTGACTTGGGTTCCTCTTACCCGTGACTGAAAAGTCCATTTTGTATTTTAGAGTCATCCACATGTTCTGAGAGGTGCAGTAAAACAACAAAAGCAACTCATGGCCAACGAGCCCCATATCTTCTTAGAGCAATGAGAGGTTTGGAAACTTGGGGAGAAAATCTATGGAGGGTTCTTCATGAGATGTGAATACAAAAAAAAAAACCAAAAAGCCCAAGCTGTTCATGTCCATGACAGGCTTCTGTAAGTACTTGGTGTGATTTTGCTGAGCCAGATTCTTTGATAGTCATGCCTTGCATGCTGCTGGAATCCAAGCTCTTGGGCTCTTCCAAGGCTTTGGGAGAACACAATTTGTCCTGCAGTGCAACAGGACACAAAATCTGGAAGTTGAAGCTCAGAATTTTACTCATTCAAATAAACATGAACACAAAGGAAAAGAGTTTTACTTGAAGTACCCATTTTCTTCTACTCCATCACCTGTATGAGATTCAGAGTTTCATGCTGCTTAAACACTTAGCTTCTAAAATATTATGTTCCTGAAGACAATCAACACAGTTTTCTTTGTTGCATGAAGCATATTTCTCTTTTGTCCCAATCAAAGAAAGGACCTACTTTATACTATGAATAATCTTCAAGATGGTATCCCAGCAACAAGTATCCAACAGTGTGTATGTAAAATTGGCTCTACTTACATAAATAGCAGAGAATGGTTGTGGTTTTTTCCAAGGACTCTGGTGATGTTTCGATGGTGGTTTTTTTTGCAGAGATATGCAGTCATCAGAAGTAAAATCATCTGACTTAAAAGTAGTGCTTCAGAGATTTTTTTTTGCCCAAATTGTCTTGTTTGCTAACAGTTAAATCAAAACTCATCTTTGAAATTATTCTTTCTATCTATCTAACCTCATAATCTTACTTTTGATAAGATTACTATAATCCTTCATACCTACTTTACAGATATTCATTGGAATTTCATGGAATTAAGTTCCCAAACCTATGAAGGAAGGTCTAATTGGTAAATGGTATCTGAGGTTTGGCTTGTGAAGGTTTTGCTCCATTGCTCTTTTGGAGCTGTAGGAATTGGCTCTATTAAATCCATGGGGAAGTAAATATGAGTTTTGTACAACAGCAAGGGATCAGGAGATGCAGATTGGTTCTGCTACACCTCTTGGACCTCCAAACATAAGAATTACCCTGCAGGAAGATTCTTGGAGGAGTATCTCCACCTGGGAGGAAAGATTAAGGACATCTTCACTCCAGCATTAATTAAAATCACATGCTCAATCTCATTCCTCTTGAAAAAATGCCTTGAGGATGACATACCATCCTGCATATGCTCTGGATTGAGGAGAGCTCCTGGATAACCAGCATAGAGTGGATGCACCCCTGCAGAATGAACACCTTTGACATCATAGCATTTCAACAGTTACTCCATGCACCTCTTAGATAAGCTATAGTGAGTTTAAAATAGGTTGGGTTGGTGTTTTTGTGAGAAGGAAACAGATTTCACCTTCGGCTACATCTTGAGCCAACACTGCTCTAAATCACGTCTTGAAAATTGTGCAGCAGTCATTGATTGTTAAAATAGTTTCACAGGATTTCTCCAGGACAGGTCATACAACTCTCTGCCCTTTTCTTGAATCCATTTACACTTCTTCACAGCTGCTGCTGGTCCACAGATGATTCCAAATCAAAAGTACTCAGATTTGCATATGGGTCTCAGCAACTTCTGTGAGGGGAAGACAAACCTATCCAGCAGCAAAGCCAGCACAGCATGATCAGCCTTGAACAAACTGCTCTTAACTCAACAGGGAGTAAATACCGAGGGATATAAGCAACACTTTGCAAGGGCCAGGAATGAATTCAGATGCTTACCCTGGAAGATGGAAGATTACAAGCTTCTAACGCTGTCTCGACCCGCTTTCTGTCAGCGGAAAACAAGCGGTATATGCTGCAAAGCAAAGACAAAACAGAGGGAACTGCCTTAAAGACATGTCTTGATGTCCTGTGTGGCTTAAAGGCTGAATAGTGCTTCCCAGTCTATCACATCTTTAGCTAATGTATTTCCATTTGCTGGCTGCTTGGTAACACAAGAGACTTTAATGGTGCCCGGAATGGGTTTAACCCTACCCCACACAAGCTCCTGCTACAGCAGATAGTTATTTGAGAAAGTCACCACTGCTGTCTTCATACTCCCCCAGCAAAATAACACTTGAATATATTTACACTCACAAAATGTCTTTGAGTTAAAGAAACTGTGGGGTGTTTTTAATTTCACACAAGTGCAATGAATAAGGGCAGAGAAGCTAAATGTCTTACTCAAGATCACAGGACAATCGATGCCCAAAGGGTATTTGAACAGAGACATCTTGAGCATTAGTGGCCACTCTTTGGTGCAATGTGTTTTATAAACATATGATAAAATCATTCTTCTAGTCACAGTGGTCACATGTTCACTCCATTCACATTCAAAAGTCAGAAGAGACTAGATGGTAAGGAAGGGGAATAGAACTTACTTCTTCAGAGGAATGCGCCCTTCTGGAGTCACCTGCAGCTTAAGTTTTGTGTAGCTGTAGGGAGAAAAACATTGTTTTATTTTTACAGCATTTTCAAGCACCTCTCCACCAACTTTCTGGCTTAGTGCTCTGATCACATGGCAACTTCCACTCAGCTCTTTTGGCCAATACAAAAACCTATAGGGATGTCAATAATGGAAACACTTTTCCCTTCAACAGTAATGCATCTGTAGTGTCAAATACTGTCAAACACACCACACTGCAAATACCATGAATGCACAAATTTATCACCCTCCCAAGCTCCTTCTCACCCAGGCTGCCTACTTGTGGCACACAGGCTACACAGCTTGACAGGAAAAGTGGCTGTTGTCCTCTTCCACAGGCCGAAATTGTCCCTGGCTGTGACACAATAACACCTCTGCCTCCCTAAGCCCTCCCCATAACACGTCTGTGAAGTTTGACCCTAAAAGTTGGCTCTCCTCATCCAGAAGGAAGTCACATTGCTGGCAACTGATTGTCTCAGCACCAGCAATACTGTCAGTATATTTAGCAGCCATGGGCAAGCCCAAGATGTTTCCAGCATGAAGCAAAATAAACATTACATGCTGAAACCATGTACAGATAGGCAATTCTCCAGCTGTTCAACTGAGCATTTAGAGTATCTCAGGACTTCTGACATGACTTCTCTCAGATGCTCACTAAGGCAGCAGGACTAGGACGTATATTTCTTTGTCTAAGTCTTTCAACATACTGATTCAAAGCCTACTGAAACAGGAGTCATCCAGTAGGTTGAACAAGAAGTTGCTATCTGATGGTCATCCTGGCACACGAGGAATACTGGTTACCAGCAGAATATCTACCAGCAGCAGCCTGTGAGAGCACAACTTGGAGTGCTTCATCTCTTCCATTTGAAAAGAATCAAAACTATAAATGAGTTCTGCAGTAATATTATCTGGTGAAAAATGTGGCAACACTTTTCAGAGGATTTTTAGGTTTTGTTATTAAGAAATACTTTTTCACTTTACCCACTGGCCTACCAAAAGAAACTGCATGGTTCTAATAAACCTCCCTTTTCTTGCCAACCAAAAACGCCATTAGCAACTGCTTCAAAAACAAAGTACGTGCTAATATCCCTAACCAGGATCCCAACATGTTCACAAACCCCTGTCTCCTCATACACATCCTGTGGAAATTGAAATCTCTTGTGCTGCTGTGCCAACCAACAAAAATATTATCCCCTGTGCCCCATCTCCTGGCACTGAGACAGGTTAAAAAAGCAAAACATAAAAATCACAGCAGTTAGTAAAAAAGGCTTCTTTTATTTTGTCTTCTGTTTCTGAAACTTTTGGGTACATTCTAGCCACATTTATTTTCCTCTACAGCCAAAAAAGCTGGCAGTAAAATGTTAAAAAAAGGATTGGGAACTTTTTAAAGCAAACTAAAAACGTGTGTCTGAAGAAGGGTCATCCCACACCAGTACTCGCCATCTTTTTTCCTCCCGAATTCTTTGCTAGGGGCACTAGGTTCTCCCCTGCAGCCATTATCCACCCATCTAAGAAAACCAAGCATGTTATTCTTGTTAAGAAGCTTGGTAAGAGATATTCCCATCAGTAGCAGCTGAATGGAGCATTTCAGTAGCTCAGTGCTGACTCCAGGAACATCAAATGCTGCCCCAAGGCTGCCATAGCACAGTCACCCTTTGCTCAGTCCTGCACTGGTCAGAGTTTCAGTGCTTAATGCACTCCCAGCATCTGTTTTTGCACTCCACGCAAAAATACTCTGCATGGTACAACAGAGCAATAAGCACATTATGACCAAAATGGCAGCTCTTATTAACCACTCCTTCTCCCAAATTTACCTTATTTTTCTCATCTGATCAAACCACAGGAAAGCTGCTCAAGCTGTAGATTCTTATATACAGCTACAAGAGACTGAAAGCCACATCGAAAAGGGACTTAATTCTGCTCTAATGCAATTTGCTATTCTGCTTCAACAGAACGGTTCTGACAGGTCTGCAACCAGCCCTTTGCTTAGTATTGTAATTATAACAGGGAAATATTTTTAATCCTCAAAATCCGAGACTTCTTAAATGACTCGTGTTTGGCATCTGTGCAGAGGACCCTGGAAACCTCACAGTTCCCAAATGACTTATTAATTAGTGTAAAAGGAAAGAGACACAGGAATGCCATGCTTGCCTGGTACTGAATCTACAATGTGTCCAGTGACTTGATCTTTAATTAGTATTGCTTGAACAACCTCAAAAAAAGGCTCTACTATACTCTGTGATAACACATTCCTCCTTTGTAGCTGATATGAAAACACTCACTAAGCACAGCCAGAACTCTCCCCATTACAAACCTGTCAGTAAAGCCTGTTGGCCACCTGGGGACTTAAGTGGTAAGGGGCACGGAAACATTAATATCAAATCACTCCTATAGCTCATCTACAATGTATGAAGCTGAAACAATTCATCTCTGCTCTTGCTCTCACCCCTAGATCTGCTCAAATTAGCATAGTGTTTTCTCCACTGTCAACACACAGATCCAAAAGGAAGTGTTAAATGTTTCCTCCCCTTTGGGATTTTGTATGCCTAATATATCATTGCTGTCCCAAAGCAGCATTATCAGACACAAAGCTGTAGTTCCTGAAATGTCCAACCTTCAAAGCCTTCTCAAGAATTTCTGTTGACTTCAGCTGTACCACAATGAGCACTATGAGGAGGAAACACACCCATCTCCCCCACTCCTTCCCAGAACAGGCACCTTAAAGTTAAGTGGTTGGGAATCTTCTGACTAAGTATGGATGCATCTAATGACATTAGGCATGTACAACCTTAGAAAGTCCAAAAAAAAAACTGAGTTAACTTGCTTCTGGGATGGAGGCAAATCTTAGGAACGTAGGCTTCTGCTTGGTATTTAGCTGGACCGAGCTTCTATCTGTGAGCAGAAGCTAAAAGATGTTTGGGGAGACTGCAAGCTGAATTTAATCAGCCAACTTGTAGGCTGGGAACGGTGTATCTCTCTTTTTTAGAACCCCAAAAGGCCACAGTAAGTGCCTAGTAAGTTGATTACTATCACTGTCTGGTAGGCTTTGCAATGCTGTTCTCAACATTAACTTGTGCTAAACTCCCTCTCTGTGTGTTTATCATCCAGTTGAGAGTTGCTCATCTCAGGTTTAGTTCTCTTTCCTCTGGGAGGTGTGATTTTACACCCCAAACATTCTCACAAACAGTTTTTCTGCTTTGTGGAAAGCAATTCAGAATCTGTGCACTGTGCAAAGCAATCTAGATGAATGAGTTCACAGCTTCCTTCTGAATCATGTTAAAACTAGAGAGATTAGACTGAGGAAAATGGACTTTCTTCGTTTCTCAGGTTCTTTTTAATGAACAAAGGAAAAAAGGGAAAATAAACTAGAAGCAAGTCTGACCAGAATATTCTTTCATTGTAAATGGAGAGTTTCAAACTACATCTGAAGCTACTTACCTTGGTATATGTGGGGAAGGTGGCATTTCATTCTGGGGTTTTTTTTTGCTCTTAGTAGCTCGCAGAAACTCTAACAAGATTTTTGTTTAAATGACATTTAGATAACAGGCATTTTAAAACCATGAGAAAGGACAGCCTGTGTTTACAAAAGTGACAAGTCATCAAAGCAGAAACAATAGATGACAATGTGACTAAGAAGCAAAGAGGAAAATGACGCAGAGAAAAGAGCAACACCCGCAGCATTAAGTACGACGGCCACTTACGCTTTTTCCAGAAACGCGTCCCTTGACATGTTCTGTGCCAATAAATTTGTTGCCAAACTGAACACTTCATCTGACCATTCCTATAGGGAGGAAAGTCTGATTAAATGAGGCTTAGTTTAGATGTTTACTTACAGAAAATACTTCTGAAAATTATATCGTTAGCAGAGAGTGCTTCATTAAAGTTTGAACTCACTTTTCCCAGGCTCATCTGATGAGGGTTTTTCCCTCCTCATCTGTGAGACCTGATTTTCTCATGCTGAAAATGAAGGAGGACTGCTACAAACAGCTTTAAGATATTTTATTCCATTGAAGTGAAAAAAATATTGTATGGATAAATGTCTGATGCCAAACACATTCGAGTTCCTGGAAGACACGCAGAAGTTTTCTTGTGTGTTGGACACTCACTGACACACCAAGGACTAAAAAGGGAGCCTCTATACTACCATTCTTATAAAATGAAGGTGAAATGGGCTTAAGTCCCTTGGCAGGCAGATAGCACTGACAGGGTGGGATACAGACTGCACCACATCAGAGCTCTTGCTTCAACATTCCCTCTTAGAAGAGCTCGTTGAAAGAGCGTCTGCATCACTCTCTCTACAGATCATGAAGTAATTCAGCCAAGAAATACCACACTTCATCTTTTATGGTGGACAAGGAATTAAGAACTGCAGGTACTGACTGTATGATCTTACCAGCCATCGTAAGGAACACATTTAAAACATCCTAGCCAGCACAAAAATACAGGAATGAATTATTACGACATACAAGGAAGAAGATGCAGCTCAAACAGAAAAGCTCTTCTTCTCCATACTATACATCCCCTCCTATCCCTTATTTTTCCCCTCATCCAGCTGCACATGGGAAACCACTCGTCTCTGCCTGGAGGCACTGCAGCTTCTCATCAACAACTTGAGCACATCCACCCCTGCTAAACTGGTGCTTATTTACAATCTTTAATTCAAATCTTTTAATCACAACTATGACTTTGGATTGGCTTTGTTTCAACCCTTCAAAAGAAAAGAGACAAAAATAAACAACGTCTTTGCAAATAATGACTTTTTTTCCTTTCAGTTGATGACATTTTCAGAGTTTTCTTCAGATCTGAGTTTCCTTTCATATCAGTCCATATCCAAAATCCCCAGTGCCACACACGCTCTTTTGGATGTGCTCCCTCTCCTTGGCTCTCTTCATAGAAACAGGGGGGGTTCATTCTGATAAAAACTGATGATGACAAAAGTATCACAGAATTCAATGTTGTTACATTACTTTGGAGCTTATTTTACCTAAAAAGCCTCAGGTTGCCATGTGACTAGATGATTGATTTGAGAGAGGTTCAGAAGTTATAAATTTTTCTATGTTTTTAGCATGTTAAGGTTTTTTTCTCGTGAAGTTATCAGATCTTGCTTCTGAAACCAATCTCACACAGTCACTCACATCAAACAAAAGATAAGGCTTCCTATATGGCTCTTGTTACATGGGCCTTTGATATCCTTCAGCTATCAAGTCTATCCCATTTAGTGCTGCATCTCTAAGCAGCTGAGACAACACATCTCCCCAGGACTGACACTTCTGGCAGAGAAACCATCCTCCCTCAGACAAGTTCTTGTTCTGGACCCTCCTCCCTCCACCTCTCGTGATCTCTTTCATTTTTCTTCTTTAATTGTTTTTCCTTCTTAGGTCTAATTTGAAAAAATCAGGAGTGTGAGAAAAAGTAGGAGGAGGAGATGGGTTCATCAGCAACACAACTGCTTTGCTGTGACTCCTGGAACAGGAAACCTATTCTGTGCAGCCTCTTTTTTTTTTCCTCTTGGCAACTCATATTTCCAGGCTCAAAACATGCTCATCTGGTAAATACCGCTTTGTTTAGGCACTAAGAGTAGCAGTTAAAACTTCCTCCTGTGACACTAATGGCTGCAGAGATTAACAGCAATACAAAATATTATTTAGAAAGTGAAAATACATTGGCTTTTAACAGACCTTGATAGACTCTGTTTTGATATCAGGAGTTCTGCTGGACTTAAAACAAGTATTTTGTAGAAAACAGAAGTAGGGCATTTCAGGAGTAGCCCACATCTCAGCTCTTCCTTCTCTTTGTCCGAGTGCTTGTTGACAGGAATGTGAGGGGAACTCAGTTATTATGTGCCTGTCACAGGCACTATTTATATTAAACAGTTCCTTTGCTAGCTCTTCCTGGCTCTTCAAAGTCATCACATCACTTGCCAAATATTCTAAGGGCTACCTGCAGGCTGAGGCATTTCTAACAATGCCAAGTCAACATGTCACAAGCAATGCTTGCTTACCGCCTCTCTCAGTTTAGGGTCTCCATTCCAGCCACCACAGAGCTGCAGCCAAAAAACTAAGATCATAAAATATGCCAAGGATCACATCATCTTTCCAGTCACTGGTCTGACCCCTCAAAAGGACGGGAAACAATAGCCCTGAGTACAGACCCGAATAAATAAAGGACATGCTTCTGACTGACTTTGATGGGCTTGCATCAAGCTGTAAGTCAAGATGTATCTCACTGTTTCAGCTACCAAATGGCTGTTTCCTTAGTTTCAATGCATGGTACAGAGTGAAGCCCATACTCTTCACTCTGTGCATGATGCACTCTGCAGCTGCCTTTACTAGCAACAGTGATTCCAGAAGGCAGTGCTCAGTGTGAGCGCTCCGCGGGGTACAAAGCTCTTATGTGTAGAAAGAAAACAGGCGACTGTGGAAAGGTTATAACAGCCTCTGAATCACTGCAGTAACTGCAGCCTCCTGTACAGATGCAATACAAAAGGAAAGTATAAATCTGGGTATTTTGAAATAGGGCTGCACTAGTGCCAACAAACTTCACAGACTGGAAGCCTCAGGTCCTGATTGGTACTGGAAGAAGTCAGTCTTGCGACATTCAACTCCAAGCAAGTCACATCCATCATGATAAGAGCTCCCTGAACTCGATCTCCTCTTGGCTACGTCCTGTTACACTAATTCATATTTATATCACTCCTGTGAACTTCACTGGCAAACGATTTAGCTGTTCTGTGCTTTGGCAGGTAACGTATTATGGAGCAGTTCATTTGGAAATCTGTTGCTCAGTGAAGTAATTTCTCTCCTCTATTACATGCACGAGGATACATACCGTAAGACATTTATCTCCACAGAAGAGATGAGACTTCTTCCATGAGAAAAGACAGCACACATTCTTGAAAACACTTCCTTCAAATCAGAACTGACTATGTGTGAAGGCAATGTTTCTTGCACATTTGTTTTTGCTGGGAGGTTAACAAAGCAAGCTGATGAAATTCTAAACTTTCAGCGTCCTTATGAATTTTATCTTCAAAAATGTATCAAATGGACATGAATTGATACAGTTTTACCACATCATTATACTGATCAAGCTCTTAAATACTCCCAAGAAGCTGGAAAAATAAAGATGTATGCTGGAAACCATAGTACAGCACAACTTGTGAATCATCTTCGACTGCATCATTTTACTTATAGAGAAACTCATCAGCTCTTACTGATGGGATGTGATCCAAAGCTCACCTAACTGAAGAGAAACAGATTTCTTTGGGCTCTGGATAGGTGTCTGTATGGCTAGGATGGACTAGTGTGGACAGAACAGTGTTGGCATGAAGGCATGAAAGAGAGCAGGAACAAAGACATGGGAGAGATGGGGTGTTCCCTGCTGAAGTTACTTGATTTAGGAAGAGAATGAGATACTACAGAGCAGACAAAGAGGTTTGTAGGTTGGACTTTTCCATGTTGAGAACAGAGAGAAACAGCATCTGGTCAGAATAGGGCTGGAGAACAAACTACTTTTTTTATCCTGGCTTCTGCAGCACTGTGTTTCTGGATGCTCACAAACCCTACCCCAAGACAGACACGCTCATCTGAAAACAAGCCGAGGCTGTATCGGTGCTACTTCTCCTCACCATCAAGATGTGTCTAGCAATCTGCCTTTTAGGTCTTTCTCTGCTGAATTTCGAGCTGCACTCTTTGAACTAACTTGCTGCTCGGTGCCGTTCAACTCATCCCTAACGTACTTGAAACACCAGTTACTTTATCCTGGAGGAAACAGTACATTGTGACTACATTGTCATTTCTAGCTCTGTATTTAGCTCCCTTAAAGCAAGTTGCATAGCCCAAGGCTCATATTTTCATAATTTTCCCACTACATGGCCAATGGATGTGATGAACAGAGTTTGTGGTGGGACAGGAAACTTTTCCCAAAGGAAGAAAACCCCATAATCAGTTTTGACTGCCTCACTACGACTGGTACATTTCACTTCGCATTTCTTCCTCCAAGGGAAGACTGATCAATACTTGTCACACAACTTGAAAAGGAAGGTATCATATATGATGGTTGAATATGAAAAATACTCATGTACTGAAAAGGGAAAGCTGGAGGAGTTGTTCATTGGCATTTGCTTTCTCTGGAATGACAACCAGAGGAAGTGATGTTGAAACTGTCTTGTATTTAACATCTTCTCAGAGCTCTCTGATGTGCTTATTTACGATGACTGCTTTGAGTCACTATGGGGGTCCTGGAGATAAGGACTGCAATCTGTGGTCTGGCTCATACAGAGTTGCAAAACATCTTAAAGAAGGAAGAATATTTAGATGCATTCAACAAGGGTCAACCTCTGATCTCATTGAAACAATCAGGATATTATCACGGTTTCAGGGCAAGTCGCTAATCTCTGGTGTTTTGCAAATCCCATCCCCAGGCTACAGTGCCTGATAAAATATGGATTTCTTTGGTCTATTGCATCCGCAAATAACAAGGAAGATTCAGATTCTTAGTTACTCAGATGGCAGGAGTCACTCAGGATTTAGAACAGACAGGCTTTTCTAAAACATGATTTCAGAAATTTAGAACCTGCGGTATTGTAAAGGTTCATTACCAAACAGAAAATGGCCCTGAACTGCCGGGGTCTGAATCGTTGCAGTGAAAAGCTTACGGTTCACTAATTGCTGGCTAAACACGAAGTACATACGCTTCTGATTTGAGTGATTTTCCCTCTTCCTTGGTAAGGGCTAACATTTTTTGCTGGTAAACCTTTAGCATACATTTTAATTTCCCATCATATGCCTATGTTGTTTTGTTCTGAAGAGTTGTTTCAATTGCTTTCATTTTTGCAGCGTTAAGACTTGTTAACCACCTCTGTAGAGCACAGCTGTGCATTTTCAAGCCTAAGGATGGCACTTCCCACTCCATAGCCCATGGACCAACACAAACTCATTTTGTTTCTATCCTTTCATGTCAAAGAAATGTTGGAAAATGTGTTTCTTCCAAATTGGCTAATGTAGATTAACACACACCCTTCTAGCCTAAGGCTTTCATCCTATGACCTCTTTTTTAACCTGGTCTGACCATCCTTGTGGTCTTTCAGGTGACAAAATAACTCTTTACTCTTGTTAAATAAGAGCAGTCTACAGAGACACTATCTTTTTAGTGCAATCTACTGGACACAAGGATAAAAGCTGTATAAAGGTGCATTCTGTATGTGGTAACATGGAGGCTGCCATCAGCCTATCTACATAGATGGCAGTGGAAAGAGGAGTAGCTTCTGAACATCACTTTGGGATGGATAAGTCAAAGAGCTCCCACTTTACTGAACACAACTGAGCCACACAGAAGATGGAAGAAGGGAAAAAACACAACATACACAAAACTAAATCACAAGTTACTTGTCACAGACAACTATGTTTCACATGGTGTGTTGGACAAGTGGACTGTACACATGCATGGAAAATACTTTGCTAAGGTAATGACACCAGCTTCACAATTCTTATTAAAGGTTATCAGGACACAAGATGCAATGGTTAAAATTAATCTTTAAACACGAGCAGAAACAGTCATGTAAGATAAATTAGATGTCTAACTGTTGACATATTGAGTACACAAAGTAAAGTTGGAGATTCCTACTACTCTGGGAATATGGGCCAGCCTTAAATAGTCAACCATTTGGTCAACAAACAATCTCATAGACGATCCATAATTTGCTCACAATTGTAACAGGCATAAAAGGGTGATAACTTCTGAAAGGTGCTGGTATGTGCTTTGAGAGTCACAGTATGCACAGTAAAACATACCATGATTTTCACAATGCTTGTTTGGGCTTTACAGGCAATGTTGTGAAGATGAGCACATATATCAGAGGCATAAACTTTGCTGATTAAGCTACCAAAAAAATATATCGTTGCACATTTCTCCTTGGGTACTGAGCAGCACAGCTCTGTAACAGAACTGAGGTTCTCTTCACAGCAGTCTCCATTTTTCTCTCATCCATATCTCCAAACAGTACTTTAAATAAACATTAATTTTTATAAGACACAGATGAATGTAGGTTACCTTTGCTATATCCTCTTGGAACGCCACCAAGTTCAAGTATGATATATTGACCAGGTCTGGACCGTAGACAACAGTTATCATTCGGTTTTCCAGCCGGCCTCCGAGGTTCCCAGCATCCAACAGTTCGCGCAGTTTGGGGTCCTGTAGGCAAAGACATAATGAAACAGCTCAAAACCTTTTGCATATTAAAATAGGCATATTAAAATATTTGAACCTTGAAAACTTGTTCTGTTTGACCATTTTAAATGTGATGGTGCTAGGTCTGATACACTTAACTATTCCTTAAAGTATTTAATGTTATTAACCTAGAATAAAATCACTACTGTGAATCTTTCAAAGCCTTTGAGCTCTGTGTTGGTACAGTACAGACTAAAAGCTGTCCAGTTGATGGCTACACACTCCTCAGTTATTCTGCCTCAGAAGTTAAGCATACATCAACTGTTTTGCCTGTCAAAATAGCACCATCTGTACAAAGGCTACTGGCCTCAAGACATTCTCTATTATTTCTATCAATTTTAGATAAAGCTTGAAATGAGGACTTCATTTTTCTAAAGGAACTAAGGAAACCCTCCAGATTGAACTGCCTCAAACACTATGAAATTAATAATGGAATTCTGGTGGTGTCCTCCTCTCTCTCCACTTTGACAAGGTTCAGTATTATTGGAATTATGCAATATGTTTAATTTATATTTAGTTGTTAGTCCTTTTTTTTCAGCTTCATAGACAATACTGAATCATAGAATTGTTTAGGTTGGAAAAGACCTTTCAGATCACTAAATCCAACCATTAACTCAGCATTGCCACAGCTACCACTAAACCATGTCCCCAACTGTCACATCTACATGGGTCTTGAACACCTCCAGTGACCGTGACTCTTCAACATCGCTACGCAGCCTGTTCCAGTGCTTGATACAGAAATGACCATGTAACAATTCAGTGAAGGAAAGATATCTTCAATAATATTTATCAGCTAATGATAGCCTGAACCTCAGTGTCACTGGTAGCATAAGCACATGAGACAAAAAATCAGGTTATTTTGTAAACTCCACAAGTTTCTATTAGGCTGCAGCATTTCCAGGAAAGGCACTCAATGTTTTTCAAGTGAAGAAAACTGCTTGGTCTTTGGCCTCAAGAAAAACTTTATAAAGGCAAAGAGAGATAAAAAGGAGCTCTGCATGACTGATTTCAAGCCTTTGAACAGGGTCAGCACGATTTGAAAGTGTGGGCTTCTTAAAAGGCAAGATTTTTCAGTTTGGCACCAATACTAAAAAATGGCCAGCAAAGAGCATCACTATGGCATGACAGAATCTGTGTAGGAATCAGTGGGCTGCCCAGGGAGGTGGTGGAGTCTCCATCCCTAGAGATATTCAAAAGACACATAGTAGAGGTGCTGAGGGTAGAGGTTTGGTTTAGTGATGGGTTTGGCAGTGTGAAGTGAGTGGTTGGACTTGAGGATCTTAAAGGTCTTTTCAAGCACAATGATTCTAAGATTCTATGAAAACTCACAAAAAGATACACTGCAGTTTATATTTCACTCTCACATGAACCTTTTCCCCCATTTAGTGGTTATTGTACACTTAATATTTAGTAATTTTGGAGTAAAAATCTACATTTCCACTGACTGATACAAATTAAATTTACTGTAGCAGTAAGCCCAAGATGACAAAAAAGGCCATTTTTTTCATGGATCTTGCAGCAAATCCTCTAACAGGAAGACCTCAGTGAAAAAGGGCATCTCCCAATTGGTATCATATCTGCTTGTAGCCAATGGAGTTATGCATATATTCACCAAATACTTCACAAGGTTTAAGAAAGCATTTTAAAGTATGGTATATTAACAGAAAAGAAAGTACAAGGCTGTCTATCATACAATGCTGAGCCTCATTAAATACTGGGTATGATGGCAAGTGTTGCAGGAAAACAGACAGAATAATCCTATTTGAGGGCTCTGCAAAGAAGGAATATGATTGTGCTCTGAGACAAAGATGATTTCATGGGTAAACAAGTTAATGACAGGCTTTCACATAAGAGAGAAAACAGAAGAGTGATATAAAAATAGCAGTTGCATTCCAGAGATGAGGATTTGAGGAGAAAGGCATGGTATAATTTATATCTAGGAGAAAAGCTAGAGAAATGCCCTGAAGATGCGAAGTTAGTGATGGTGTATTACTGGATGGGTTATTTTCTCTTTTATTTACAGGCTGAATGCTATAAAGCTTTGTTTAAAACCCCTGGAGACGAGAATTCATCTCCTTTTTACTCTTTATTGTTTCAAACTCAAAATCAGACTAATAAACGCTTCTGCTGAAGGGCCTGTCTGGGAGGAGCATCGTTCTTGCTGAACTCCAACTGAACAGGAACTTGTTGTTCCTTTCTTCCTTTCCCTGGCTGAACCTCTTGCTTGCAGTTTCACTGTTGGTGATTAAGTGCAATCGTATCAACAAGAGGCAAAATAACCTTTTTCCTTTATATTTATAGTCTACAGGGTGTCTCTGATGGATCATACTCTAATTTGTTCAAGATACACATTAAACATGCATCCCAGAATAAAAAAAGAAATATATTTGAGATGGGATATTTTGTCAAAGCAAATTCATCCAAAGAGAAGTTATCTGGGACCGGCTCAGCAAGGCTTTTACAAGTGCAGAGTAAGTGGACAATCAGGCAATGTGTAAATGAATGTAGTCTTCCAAATCACTGGATTTTTCTCCCAGTTTTAAAGGCAAGAAATTAGACAGACCATCCATCCTCTTTGGGTTGCTGGGTTTGGATGGATGAGTTAAATGTGGAATTCTTGTATTGTCTCTAAGACTTAGTCTAACAAAGTTGGAAGCAGACAGTCTGGAACACGCAATCTGTCTGCTGTCCTGCACTTCTTACTCAAGCAGACACACCGTGTATCCTGGGTCATCTCAGTGTAACCTGCAATGTGTTCTGCAGAATTCCAATAGATATTTTTATTTTAAGTTCAGTCAAAGAGAATAATTTTGATATTAACAGGATTCACTCCCTTTTTGACCCCTGCCATGGGCGTATTTGCCCCTTAAGGGTGACAGATGCATTTGCACTTGTCAGTGCCATCTCAGCCCTTAGCTGATGATCCAGGTCATATTATTTGGTCCTTAAATCTAAAGTCCTCCAACTCGGATATCAAAGCACTCTGTCAACTCTTCATATTCCTCATGAACAGCTCTGCTCCTTTATTTCCACACTTAGCTGCAAACACTACTAAGGAGATGAGCAATATATCCTCTATCAAAATCCCAAAGACTACCAAAGCTCTATGCATCAAAGCTCTTAAAAATGTCAGCAAGTTTTCCTGTGGAGATGATAGGAAAGCACATGGGGAAAAAAAAATCAAGCAGCAAGACCAAATTTAGCTTCTCTTATGCAAATTGGATTATTTTGATTTTGATAATGCCATTTTGAGGAACGAGACTGAAAGTCTGCTGCTGTTTGGAGTTGCATTTGATATACTGGCTCACAAGCCAACAGACTAGCTTTTGGCGTAAGCTCTTTGCTAGACTGGGGACTTATGAACATACTGAGTTCTCTGAGAGACATTCAGAAGAATTATAGCTATTGAATATTGATTACTGTAATTCTTGAACACTTGAGCTTCTGAAGCTCTATCATATCAGAGAACATGCTCAATAAATAGCAGGTTATTGACAATGCCCACATAACTCATTGTCATTCACCTCCCCATCCCACAGGAGGTGTGAGGAAGGGGAATGAGGGCTGTGTTGGGCTTTGCTGCCAGCTGGGCTGGAATCTGACAAGGTGTCAACTTGTTATTTCCCTTCCACTAACGTCTAGCAGAAGCTTCAGCTCAAGGACTGGAGTTGCCCAAAGACTTGCCATGTTTCTGATGGGACCTCTCTGGGATTGAAGGGCTGACAGATTCCCAGGGGGAGATGTAAAATGGCAAACACAGAGGAGGGGATAAATGGAATATTGGCAGCACAAACAGCTTTAGAATCCAGTGAAGATCACTGGATGTGACGTCAAACCAAGGCAAGAGTTGGCCAGAGGACTATTTGCTCTTTTGGTAAAAAGCCTTCCTTACTTGGATCTGCTGTCTTGACAAAACTATCAAAACAAAATATACCTTAACTAAATCCAAACCAAAATCAGAAAACAGAACGAATTAGCTGGAAATATTAATAAAATAATAAAAGCTTATGGAATTCCTACAGCTTTTATGAACAAATAGTGGGAAATTGTGTTTTGTTAGAAACTAGGATCTTGTAGACAGACAAATGAAACAAGATTTCAAAAAGTCTTCCAAAACTTTCTGCTGTTGTGTTTTCCTCCTGCTGGAAATCATAAAAATTATGTAAACTTCAAGAGGCTGCTCAGTTACATAAATATCACTGTAAGTCTGCTTTCAGATGTGCTTGGTGTTATTAAAATGTAGCTCTTCACACTGAAATCCCAACTAGCCTGTACCCCACACACTACAGTAAATGCCACACCATCTTTTAATAGTATCTCCACCTCTTGAAACTTTTTTCCCTGAAAACTTGCAACACACCATCTGTCTGTGAAAATTTTCTGGGTTTTTAATACTTTGCCAAACATGTATAAAAGGTTGCCATGCAGCTCAGTAAAACTCAAACACTGATTTAAACATACCAAGAGGCAGCAGGTCAGCCAAAGTTTCACCTCATACAGAAAGCACTCCCTTTTGTTACTAAATGTTTCTCAAAGTTGCAGCAACAGGAACAGGTAAAGATATAGGCCTCAAAGAGGTCCTCCAAAAAGCAGATGTCTTTAAAAAACCAACCAAAACTCCCGCCAAACCCTCTACAAACTTAGTGTTTATCAGCTCTTCTAATTACTTCTGTCAATCTGTCTTGAGATTTCCAAATGTTTTCTGTTTCTGGTACTAAATACAGACCATATTGCTTGCTTTAAAACTGCATATAACGAAGCAAAAGTTCTTTTCAGTGAAGCAGGGTTGGACAGAATTATACATTTTGCTGTAGATTTTTAAATTGTATTACATAGCTATAAGAGCACTTCAGAATTCCCTAGACTCTATACCAGTTTCCCAAATTGTTATGTTAAGATTTCCAAGTATTGAAAACTGCATTTATATTTTTCTAGCACTTTATATATCCCAGGAGAAAGGAGAAGAGAGAGAAAAAAGCGTCATTAGACAGTTACATATGCAGAGTTTTCAAGGAAGCCCTCAAGTTTGTGCTTAATTTAAATGAAGAACCTTGCTAACATAGGACCTTACATTGTGACTCTGTTGAATGCAAAACTCCCACAGATTTTCTTCAAATAGAACAATGTCTTATCTTTAGGAATGCCTTATCGCAGAGTGTTTATCAACAAAAATGTATATACATACAAATATATATAGAAAAAGAGAGAGAGCATGTACATCTCATATATTTGACCCAGATTTCAAAATACCAGATCTTAACACTTTAAGCACCAGGTAACTTGCTGTTTTAGAAACAGGATAAATAAGAAATGCTGTCTCTTAAAGTCCGATCGCTCACCCCTACGTCTAGCTATGCCTCTCAAGCTCCAGTTCTGCTGAAGTGAGCCAACTCAACTCCACAATGCAAGCTGCCCAGCACAGAAGACCAAATAAGGGCAGGAATTGCTTCCTAATACTCTGGTGAAATGATTATGTACCCTCTGCGGTAGCTAAAGTTCTGATCTGCAAGACTTCTTGGGTCCATGATGATACTCAAGAGTTGTTTCCTATGTTTCTGCAAGTTAAGTACCTCATCTGCTCCAGTCACTCCATCTGCATCTACAGTCAAGCAAGACGGAAAGCACCTCCCTAGGCAGGTATTTTCCCATGTCAGAGAGGAATAAATTACCTACCTGGTACTCTGTTCTCTGCCTAGGGACCACATGTGGCGCAGGCACAAGCCATTTACAGGAGATGTCTAACTTCTGCAGTTGTAAAAACCTCACAGCAAAAGCCACAGCCCAAACCTGTCTTTGCAAAGGGACCAGCACCCTGCATTGTATGTCTCTTAAGCAGATGTGACCAGCTGCAGTGCCCCAGTGTGACTCTTAGAAGCAAAACGCTCTCAATAACTGGCTTAAATATGGATTTCAAAGCTGGTTCAAATACCCTGTCACATATCACCTAGCAACAGTACAGGACTAAAAACTTCCCATCAAGTGGATTGACAGACTTATCTTTCAAAGAAACACATTTTTCTTCTGTCTCTCCTTCACTTGTTGAGACTAAAGTCAAAACTATCAAGTTCATCTTTCAGCAGTCCCTTTCATTGGTTTTAGAGAATGTCCACACGTGGGAATCCCACCTACAAAACTCAGTGACAGGATTTTGTCTGTTTTCCTTGATGACACTCATGTGAAATGAATATGCTCCAATTACTACATCAAAGATACTCAAAACAGTCTTCTCCAAACTCTCTTTTCTATTATTACACAGAACTCACAGGAAGTTTGATATTCAAATAAATTGATATATATCAAGTATCCCTTACCAAATTTGTTATCTTTAAGCCAGAAATACATTTAGTCCAAGAAAGATAAAAAGTGTTCTATAGTTCCAGTACAAAGTGCAGCAGATCAATGAATGACCAAAGTATTTATAAATACTTTGAAATTTTTTCTCATTTCTAGAGTTTCAGAATAGATGTCAAATTGTATGTGACAGCACCACAGCTCCCCATGCACAGAAATAGAATCAGTATCTTGTTCAAGCACCAGAGACATCAAGACATTATTCTTCTGCAAAAGGGTGTTTCTTAAAAAATTATTCTGAATAACCTGAAGTGGTTTTAAGCTGACCATCTGCTCAGTTAATACAGTGGAATATTTCTACAGCATAAGAGATATTAGTAAACATGATATTAGTAAAAGAGATCAGAAGTGCTTTAGATAAAGAATCAGTCCCTGGGGAAGGTTTATCTGAGACAGCCACTGACTTCTAGGACGGATCTTGTTTGGTATATGCAGCAAATCTTAATGCCTCAGATGCAACTAAAATCCAAGGGCTATTCTTCCCACGGAAATGATCAGGGATGAAAAGACACCATAAATCATGCATCAAGCAATCAATCCTGATTAACTCAGTGAAACACTTATTCCAGAACAATTGCTTTTCCCAAAATAGCTTAATCCAATTCTATGCTTGAAGCCTGAACATCAATACATCAAGTTTATCAGGAATAGCTTATGAAGAACAGTAAAGCTACTTCTATGATGTAAAACTTCTGAGGAAGAGAGAATATGTTCCTGTATAAACCATACTTTTATTTAGTAGAGACATAAAAAGTAAGGAAATGTATACCTGTATGAATTATATTTAACCTTGTAAAGGAGACAAGCGTGTCAACACACATGTTCAAATATAGTTCTGAGTTCTGAGAATGTGGGATGAATGAAAAAATGTCATGTTGCTTTACTACAATAACCACAGGGCAAGACACGGGATATGTGAAAATATAACACGTTATTAATCAGTACTTTTATAATACTTATGGATGGCCAAAAAACTTGTGGAGTATTATCTAGGTTGACCTGCTTCTGCAGGGGGGTTGGACTACATGATCTCTAAAGATCCCTTCCAACCCCTACCATTCTATGATTATGTCAGCAAGGAGGTGAAGGGAACAGAATGCATCCTTAGTAAGCTCGCAGACAACATCAAGCTGAAGGGAGCTGCTGGAGAGCAAGGCTGAAAGGTGCCTTTGAACCTACAATTTTCTATGACAACATGTACTAGATGTGACCCTCTGGTGACAACAGTATAAAAAACTTACTGCATCAGCATAAGCTTTGCCAAAGATGCTATTTCTCTTTATATCATAAAATCAGATGGACTTCTGGGGAAAAGGAGAGATAAATCCAAATGATGTCAACTTCAGTGCTGTATTTGGTGAAAACAGGATTTTCCATATAATACAGGGAGAATGAACTGTTTGTGCTAAGAAAAAAGCCCAGGGACAAAAATACAGCCAACTCATTCCTCTTTTTCTGACCTTTCCAACAGCTCAAGTGATCCAAATCCAGTTTCCCTAGCTCTCTCGTGACAGAAGATCAAGCAAATATTCAGCCTGAGTATTTGTTTGGTTCTCCTTCTTAATGTTCCTACTTCTCAGGTCGATTTTTTTTCATGGTTCATGGTATTTAAGTTTTAGATTGGTTGCAAGGCCATGTGCTCTAACAAAAAGCAAGAGACGGCAGAAGTCATGTCAGTAAAACCAGAGGTAAAACTGGTGGCTTTTTTCACTCCTTTTGAATGTGGTTGTGATTAACATGAAAGGACTTTATATCTCACAGTTTAATTTAAATGACAATTTAAAAGGTGAAATGTCTACAAGCTACAACCATGCACAATCTTCCTCTAGAAGTTTTCTACCTCACAAACATTTTTATCAGTTTTTGCTAGGTGCAGATGGTTTGTTATTTTTCAAAATGACCTTAAAGCACACACATTTCCTTTCACTGCTTTTCCTTTCTCAAGATACTTTGAGATTTGGTTCAATATAATTTTAAAAGGAGCAAGGAAGAGATAGCAGAGAAAAGAAACTTCTCTCATTTTCATGTTGCTTTTGTTAACTCATTTTCTTTGGTCTGTATGAGAATATCAGAACTGTAAAAGTCTCAGAATGACATGATTTCTATAGCGGCTTGCAGAGCACGTAAGGGCAGGAAGAGCTGGAACAGCAGCTTAATTTTCAGTTATCTATAAATCTTGTATTCATTGTTCTTCCAATTCTGAATTGGTGCATAGAGTTGTTTTAATGGAGTTACTTCAGAGGTTGAGGTACAATCAGCTATTCATTTCAACATCGTTTGTAAGAATCTAAGATGCATGGAATGAGCTGTATGAGAGGTACTGCATGAATGCCCACTCCATTTTTTTGAGTGCTCCATGAGGGTTGGAGTACAATTGCTTGCATTTTAATGCTATTTTTTTTTTTAGCTGGTGGAGGTATGTACATCCAGACAGTCTGTAATGCTGACTACACCAACTACCCACCCCATATAAAAATAACAGATGAAACACGGGAAGCTATAACTGAAACCATCTGAGTAACGAGTTGTTTATTATTGCAACGCTTCAGACACATTCATCAAGAGGAAAAAAGAAGAAAAAAAACCCACATTTTTTGGCCATGTTGGCATTATTTTGTTCTGTCTTCCCTATTTATGAGGCATGTTTTGTTATCATTGCTTTCAATTACAAAGTTATATGGGATGCTTACTGCTAAAGGCTTCAATTTACCTGATTTTAATGGTTACAAATACTTGCTATTCCTGTTACCTTTAAGTATTTAATTCTAGGAAACGCATTTGCAGTATAGCAAATTAAAATAAACCACTTCAGTGATGATGCACCGACAGCCATAATTTTTTGCTTCTTGGCCTATACCAGATACTAAGCTTCCACAAATCAGACTGTGAGCTTACAGCAGACTCTTAATGGCACATCTATTTAACTACCATCAACGACAACTTCTCATGCACTAGTGCTTGTCACAAACCCCTCACTACATCTTATTACATATCAATAACAATAATTCAGAAACAGAAGTACATTTAGGCTCTTGACATTTGAAAATTGGTGCAAAATTAGGCAACAAACACAGATGAGCTTATTTCCTGCAGATCTCAGTGGATCTGGTCCCAGCTCATGGTGACTGTCCAAGTTAATGGGAATCAAAGCCAGAGAACCACAAAGGCAAGGGAGTGCTCAGTAGTTGAATGGTGCCTTAACTCTGAAAACATAATGACAACCACCAAATCAGCTAAAAAAACCCATGACAAAATCATACAGCAGATGACGTTGCTTCAGATGGTAAAGAGAGGAAATAATGTATAATTAAACCAAGTTAAGATTGCTTTTAAAAAAATTGGTTAGCTTCAATTTACTCCAGGTCTTTTGCAAGTACATTTTAACTTTATATAAATACTTCAAGGAAAAAGACTAGAAATAGATTTCTGTTTTAGAAGACAACATGACTGCTGAAAAAACCTGAAATCTACAAGCGGTATGAGTAAGAACTATGAATATGTCTTTTTTGGCTGAGGAGAGAAAACAATGTATAAATGCAGAAACTGGATTTAGGTGGTTGTATGACATTCATACTGCTGCCTGTGAAAGTAAAGGAAACATGTTCAGTCATTGCTAGAGAAAGAACATCCAAACACCAAAGTCTTTGTCAAGCAGCTGCACACAGAAGGAATTCTTCAAGGGATGCCACAGACATTATTTCAAGCAAATGGTTTTGTACTCCATGGTTTTGAGAAATAATAGTTGAAGAGGATATAAAAAGGATGGCTGGATCAAATTGAAATCAGACTCTAAGAAGAAAATAACATCAACTTGGAGAATGGTCTTGATGGAAATTCCAACTACTTTTTAGTTCTGAGTAGCCAAACACTGTGCAAATACAAAGACAAGGATGATGAAAAATCAGTGCAAGAAGGAAATGCTGGAATTATCCCCCCTGCAAAAACAGACTATATGGTATGAGCTCCACATGAAGAAAAAATCAGATGCAGACATTTGGTGAAGTGAGTAGCTTTATGCATCTTGATTATTCACATGTGTTACAGAAGCAAAGTTCGCTCATAAATAACATATGTCTGCCTATACATCTGCAGATACACAGTATTAAGACAACTACATTCAGAAATAGTGTCAGCAAGAAAATCCAACTTGCTGCTACATCTTCTCCATTACTATTATTTATTCTTATGGTTCACGGGAAAAGCACCAGGGGCAATAGCTGTTGCTCTTCAAAAAGCAGACAACACTCAGTGAACACCTCTTCAGTTAAAAACACAATTGTATCCTTGATATTTGTCGATGTCTCTTTCCCATTGTGGTAATAATTCAACAGCACTTTGGGAAAGTGCAAGAATATTCACCACCTCTAAATGCCACATGATTTTGTGAACTCTGAAATCCCTCATCTAAGTATCAACACCAGCTGATGCACTGAAATTAAGACAGAACCGGAATTCTGCATTAACTCACTTCCTTAACGACTCTCCTCAAATTCAAAGAGGGTAACACGGATTTAAAACAGCTGAGAAAGGGTAAAAATTGGCAGAGGAAGTTTGATAGTTATTAATGATTTTTAAACGTGCCTCGTACAAATCATGGCAGCTTGCAAAGAACTCAATTTCTTACATTTAGAAGGTGGATCAGCACTTCTCTTCCTAATATCACTTGCTAAGTGCCAGAAAGACTTCTAGTTATCCAAGAATTTAATGAACTACATCCAACAATTTAAGGCTGTTTCATTTAGATAAGAGGCTTTGCAACTTAAAGGATAAAACAGCCTTCAAGGCAGTGGGAAATAAAACATGTTTTGATGTGTATAAACTACTCAAGCAGTTAGTTAATTTGAAAAGTCACATTTCAAACTTGGCACAGAGGCTACAGACCGGAAACGTACACAGGAGGCTGGAAAGTCCTGCAAAAACTCCAGGCCATGCTTTGTGCTCCTCCTTTTGCCACACAGAAGCCCCTGTGGAGTATTTGACTGAATAAAACGATGCACTCTAAGGTTTGACCAAAATAAATCTGAAAGGTTATGAATGCTTTTTGAAAAGGGAATTACAAATATTTTGTGCACATAAGATTATGGCACTGAGGGTACACTTGATCCAGTTGGATCCTTTCCAACACATGCTTGGAAAAACAAATAGTTACAAAAAACAAATAGTTACAATGCAGGCACTTTGGAAAGGAATATTCTGCAAATATGAAAATATCCTAGATGTCACTTCCTAAGACCAACATCATTTGACACTGTGGCTTTTAAAGTACGGTTTGCACAGAGACGTATCTTAAGCAGACACTAACTTGAAGACAGAATTTAACAGCTTCTCTAAAATATTTCTGTTGCTCAGCTATTTTAAAACAGTAGCCTGCTGCTTTTATTTTCTTTTTTTTAAATCCAGTCTTATCAGACAAACGAACTGCTTGAAGCATTTGTCCACAGAAAGCAATACTCAAAGGCAAATGATCCCTTCAACACGAACCAGTGAGGTGCAAGATCGGACCACACTCACAACAGGAATGCTAGTCTGTAGATGATTTAACAAGATATTTAAATACATCAAATGTGCCCTTTGCTGTAGAGGACCTCTGCATTTCTGAAACACTCTTTTGTCTCTCTAGCTAAGGCAGGGAGTTGTTGTATTTGTAGTGCAAAGCCAAGTTCAACAATGATCAACTGCCAGCAAGCAGCAGAAGAGACGAAGATCAGCTAAAAGTGCAGCAACTGTAGGAAGACTGATGAAGCCACAGTTTAGACTGAAGCTGAAAGGTTTTAGATCAGTCAGTCACGGAATAAGATGTGCAGTTAAATCCCTGATGATGCCACTTACTAAAATCGGTTATCCACAACTGCTTCTACGTCAAACAGGCTGTAGGATCAAGCAAAGACAACTCCACCCTGCCTCCAACAGTAATTGGAATTCAGCTCTACCACACTGCTCTTATGTTTGACAGCACACATTATTACAATGTGTTAACACATTGCCTTTCTTGAGTTCTTTCTTTACCTCCTTTTTTCCATATCCTTTAGCAGGAAATAAGGAAACAAAACACAAAACCTGGACATCTCCCGTGATAAGAGGTAAAAAATACTGCATGTCGGTGTCTTCATTTCCTCCCTCTCTAAATTGAATTTTTCTCTCTTTTGCCTCTCAAAGTCTACTGAACTTCATTTTTCTCGTGTTCCTGTCAACAGCTCTTGCCTCACTGGAGGTGTTAACACAGAAGTCTTTTTTACTGTAAAACGTTTTCAGAACAAGAAATAAACGCATGCTTCATACTTATACATCTACATAGACTCTGAAGTGATAAAGCATATAACCTCATTGCATTAATAGGAAGAGAGTTAAGTCTTCCCCTTTCCTGCATGACTAGGTAGCTTAAGGTGTTACTTTGAAAAGGCAAAAGAACCCCTCTCCATGATGTTGGCTTACAGTAGGAGTATGATTCTGTTGTAGTACAGCACATAAGAAGTGTGGTGTTTTGTATTTTATTTGTAACTACAGAAAGCCTAAGGAAACTTTCTCTCATTTTATGTTACACTTAACTTTTCAAGGGAGATTTATTATAGAAAACTGAATCCCAATAGTACTTTGAAAAACTCTCCTAAGTCTGTGAAATGAGATCTTTACAGGCCTTGCTAACAAAGACACTTGGAAGGGCAGTGACTCCCATCTGCTAACATATGCACTGTGGGTGATATATCCCATGAACAAACCAACCCCCTACAGATGAAAATCTTGCGTGTAATAGATTAATATTGTAAGTAGTGAAATCAATAGTGTTTGGAGTCGGTCTGAATGCTTAAATTAATGACTCCTCAAAAGACCGGTAATACAAGGCTACATGGCACATGCTGGCACCAACCTGAGACTGAGTAATACAGGGTCAAAGTCACCCAGAGGCCTTTTTTTGTCCCTTTCCAAACCATTCAGATATTCAACTAGCTGAGGAATTGTTTTATCTGTTTGTTTGGCTTTCTTTTTAAATAAAAAAGACCTAAATTTGTGTCTTTGGCAATCCAAAATACTTTAGGAATATTGTCTATTATTTCTATAATAAATAATAAAATATTCACATATTTATATGTATATAACATCATTTGGCACTATGATCTGGTTTTAATCTTTCCACACTGTGGTGGTGCTTGTGGCGTCTGCCCTTTCTTTAAGTGTTTTTTAAGTGGTTACTCACTTTGCAAGCACAAGTTACAACAGGGAGTAAACTCTCAGTAAATTTTTCAATGTCTATTTTGATTTGGATTTTAATCCTGTCTGATAACTAAGCTACTAAAGGAAGGGAATAACAATATGCCTTCAAAGACGGCTAAACGTAAAAGTAAGTTACTATTTAGGCAGAAAGAGAAGTACAGCCTTACACCTTCCCTGGGAGAAACACTGTGCCCAATAAAACAGTGAATGGAAGTATGCTTGAGCAAAGTTTTGGGCATAATTCCCAGAAGAAATTTATTTCTGGCTTACCAAGGTTCTAGTGTGTTTTTTAAAACAGGCTACTGAATAGGTATGAATCTCCTGAATGGTATGAAACTCACTGGAGAGACATGAAACTTGTAAACTTCAGTGGATGTCACCTACCCAGATATCTGACCTACTGAGTCTTTTTAACTGCAGTTCTAATGAGATGATGGAGTAGCTTGTCCAAAATCAAACCACAACGAAATAGGAAAAAGAGAAACCACCCAACCTGCCACCACTGGTATTTTCAGCATTAACACAAAAGAACAGAAAAATTTAAATTATAACAAAGAAAACTTTAATTATAGAAAGTTAGAACAATTGACACAAACTTACTACTGCCCCCAGACCAGTTTGCTGTCGTCCACTTCAGCAAACACATCCTAATGTCACAGATTCAGCTTCCTGAATTTCCATCATTAACCTGGCAGGTTACAGCTGAATCTGAGATGGCCTTGCTTTGCTAGCCCTAAATAACATGGAATTTCCATGTTCTTCTATCTTTGCTCACCCTTCAAAAACTCTAGAAACTTGACATCTTTTCTTCTTTTTTTTTTTTATAACATGCCTGGCTTGTCATTCTCTGAAAACAAGTGTAGTACAGCGAATGTGATTCAGCTGTCTAAAGGGCAATTGCATGCAGTACCAACGTCACTCCTCACGGCAACTGCAGGATCAACTCTCCCTGCAATCCATAAAGCTGCTGTGTTGCCTCATTGGATGGTCTCAGAGAAAAGTGATATCCAGGAAAAAGAAATTAAAAATAATAGTTAATTAGCAAATATTTCTTTTGTTTTAAAATAGATCTTTCTTACTTTTAAAAAAGCACTTTCTAATGGTAAATCTACAGCAATCCAAGATGCATTTTTGAGAAGAGAATTGGGGCAGTTTTTGCCTCAGTGCCTGACTCTTTTCTACCATCACTTTTCAAGCCATTTGAATTTTTGTTTGCTTCCTCTATCTGTGAAACATATGTAACAATACCTATGTCCTCTGTCAAGGGTCCTGTAATCTATAAAGCTGGAAAATGTTGTCTAAGCTCTTGATTTGTTCGGTACCTTCCAATGAAAAGCTCCACTCCTCTGGACAGATCTAAAGTGCAAAACATCTAACATCATAATATCCTCCTTTGTCTTCCTGACAGTGCCTTATCTCAAACTCCTTTCCTTTCTTTAGGTTTCATTCTTTGGATTTTACTGAGGGATATGGTTTAGTTTAGTGATGGGTTTGGCAGTATGATAAGCCACTGCAGAAGGAAGCATGCTGACTTCATGAGAAGGGAAAAGAAACTAATGGACTGATCTCAGCTAATTCTGTGAAAAGGAGACAACTGAAATCTTGCACTTTGAAAAACCAGGAAAAGAAAAATAATCTTGAACATATCAACATGAGTTCTTAGCTGCTTCTCTTGAGACTTCCAAAAAGATCCTTTCCAGGCACTTAATAAAGGTTGTTTCAAATGAAAAAACAGGAAAAACAAGTCCCTATTTTTTAAAAGCTCCGAGTAGCTCAACATGCTTTTTCCCCAGATCAAGTGTCAGCAGCAGTTGAGCAAATACCTGACCATAGAATATTTTATTAGATCAACTGTCAGGCAAGTTCTCTTTTGCTTTTAAAAAACCTCAAAACACAGCCACACATAAAAACTGGAAAAAAGAAATGCAAAATAGAAGGGACTTTTCTAGGGACTTTTCTATGAAGATTGCTTTAAAATGCTTCCAAATACTACATTAATGCCATTAATGGAAGCACTATGCAAGTAGATTTAAGAGATGCTGAATATAACATATAAATATAGCCTCTGAGTATAAGATATAAATATAGCCTAGGGATTGGCTGACCACCTGTGGTGTGAGAAGCCCACACTGAAAATCATATCCATCTACCTTCTGATTCATTTTGCTGTGCCTAGACAGAAGTGGTATAAAACATTTACAAGGTAATGCAGAAAAAATTACAGTATACAATGTCAATTTAAAGCTTTGCTCAAAAAGCAGCTTAATGATTAGTATGCCATGTCGCTGGAGTTCAGCATGCACTAAAGGACAGCCCTGGGGTTCACCTCGTCCTCCTGACACCCAAGCCATCAGGACAGAAGGGCTGTTGGAGCCCATCACTGCTTCTCCCTTGCCTACAGGTTTCAAAGCAAGGAAATGCTCTTAAATTCCACCTTGCAGTTACAGGGGACATAGGTGTGGGGTGCCCAGCTGTCCTGCAGAACAGGGATGGCTTTAGGACACCAGTTCTAGTGACATCCAGATGTTGTACATGAAGATGTGATGCCATCCCACTCAGTGAATTGCAAGGGCTTCTTGTGTTCCTGTCTCATATTCAGGACTTCTGTGTAGCACCTGAGGGACTGTAAGAATAAAAAGAGTATGTGGGAAGAACTATGTTGGTATTCTTTCAAAAATGAAGCTGTACAATGGGGAACAAACTGCATTAGCGCTTGCTTTTGTGAATAATCCCATTGATTTTAACATGAAAGTCTGAATGAGTAAGACCACATTCACATGACAACAAAGAAAAGCAGATGCCCATGGAATACAGGAAGAGTTAGGTAGGTGTGAGCCACTTTAATGTGATGTTCTTAGAATATAATACTCATGGGGCAATTGCTTCACACCGACGCAAGAGTAATTAGGCAACACTGAATCAAGCCATGAAGCAAAATGTCTGCCCCTTCCTCCTCTTGCTTTAGTGGTGCTGATTTCTCTTGTGGTCCTTAGTGGGAGTTTTGCAGAAGAATGAGTCCAGAACAAGGTAAAGTATAACGGGCTGCAGCTTACCCCTAAATTTCTAGTCTAACTCTTGCTGCTGGTGCGAGCTGTGCACACACCCAGGCTGTAACCAGCAAAACACTGAAGCAGATGTTTAACTGAAGTACCTGAAGAGTCCTGTGAAAATCTGTGTACTGCAGATTCACCAGATATTCAGAAATTCCACTTTGGGTTTGGAGTTTTTTTGGTTTTGTTTAGAAGGACAATAATGATATTTACATTTGCTGCAAGAACTCTTTCTACTTCCAGTGTGGCTTGAATGGGCTTTCATACAAAGAAAACCTCTTTTTTTCCCCCTTATTTAATGTTCCTGTTTCTGACAGATTTCTTTTGCAACGGTGTGACATTTTAATATGGGCTTAGGAAAAAAGAAATGCTATTTAGAGAAGGGTATATATCATTTCTGTAAGAGCTCCGATTGAAAAAGAACTGAAAAGAAGCCCTTAAAATCTTTGAAGAATTGTATTGCCCAGGTACAAAATACTGAGAAAACTGATTAATTTTCAGGCAGTAGAAGAAACAAGTAAGTGACTTTGATATTTGTAAGACGATGTCACTTGCTTTTCCCTTTCCAAGCCTAATTTTAAATATTCCTATTTGAAAGTAGCAAGCAGCCACTGCAGGTATTTAGACACAAAGAAGGAGGCATTTCGTAAACAAAACAGAAAGGTTTTCTGTTAACCCACATGGTGTCTGGGGAGAAAGCAGTGGAAAAGAGGATGGGGAGGATAGCTCAGATGCCTGAAAGAGTTTTGCAATTAAGACATTTTCAAGTCTAATTTTTTAATAGAATCAACCTGACTCATAAACCTGAGACCCAGACCTGCTCTCACCAGGGGTTTGTTCTTGGAATTAATACAGGCCATCTTCTAGAACAAGAGAAACAATGTTTAAGAGAGATTAATTTTTATAGAAGATGTCATTTCTTCACTAAGAGTCAAGAATGTGGCCGGTATACTTTTTGGGCAGAAAAGAAATGGTATACATAGAAGACTACTGACAAGATACTAGTGACTATAAAGAATTCTCTAAGGAGGGTTTTCAGAAACTAAGGGCTGTGAGGCTAAACCTGTGTCCCTAATTCACATCCTTCCAAGTCTCAATACTGAAATACCACAAATATTAGCTCTGACTCGTTGGTAAAATTTTAACTTAACAGGGCAGGACCTGTCTCCATGGGCTTCCACTGACCCTCAGTCTCCCTGAAACTGTGTGGAAGCAAAGGAGAACCTTTGCTCTGCAATTACTGGGGTGTCATCTAGGCTTAACCTGCGCAGCCCTTCAATCACCTGAGAGTCTTTCCCATCTGACTGGAACTTTTCTGCCCATTATGTTTTCGGTATCATTACTTTTGGCATATACTTTGACATCTTATGAGACCAGCTTACTGTCTACGTATTTATCTACGAGTCTCATTTAGGCCTTTGTATTGTTGACTTCATGTTTGTGTATTTTAATTGAAACACCACATACTCAGAGAAATCTGTAATGGGAAAATCCAGGCAGGATGGCTCACATCAAATATAATTATACCCATATCTGCACACTTTCAAAATACAGAAGGAATACACCTGTCATGCAGCTGGGTGGAGACTTCTCTCACTAGCTCTGACATTCATTTCTTTCCAGGTACATCAGCTTTTATATACACAGTATCTGCCAAAAGGTATTGATTTTTAAATTCATTTTGTGAGAAAAAAACAGTAACATCTTAGATAACATCATCATCTATGATATCAGGGACATGATAAGCATTAGAAAGCTTTTAGGGTAGTATTTCTTCTCTATTTTTTTTTCCCCCCCTCCTAAGACTTTCCTACTCAGTGCTGTGTTTCAGTTCTCTTTCAAATTTCTTTCAAGAGCCATCACACATTTCATTTGCCTGTTTCAGCCCATGTGGCTCTCACTATATTCTGTCTTCTGTGAATTTCTGCAGCTGACATCCTTAACTTTCTTTGGTTGCAAGGAAAATTAAAAGTACACCATTTGATCTGCCTACATATGCTATAGTTTTCCTTGAGCCTGTTAGGGTATAATAGCTTGGCCTTTATTTGCTGTTAACAGGCTTATAATTCTTCTTGATAAAATAACGCAGTGTTTGTTCAGCTCTGCAAAATAGAAACAGATAAAAAAGCAGGCTAAAGGAGTTATGTGTAGAGCTATTAAATGGAATCAAGATGAGTTCAGCAACCAAATGCTTCTAGTCAGTATCAGATTAAACTAGTATATTCACTGAAGTTCTAAAAGGAGAATATGAACTTTAAAGTACATCAAAGTATATCAAGTTGTTAGAATATTATGTACTATTATTTATCCATGTGTTACTGCATCTCTTTGTTTAATACTGTTCTAGCTCCATATTCACAACACTGTCAGCCCCAAGTATTTAAAAGCCACGAGTCACCTCCCTTTTAAAGTAGGTACCTACTTAATATTATTATTGCTATTGCTGTTATTAAAAAAGCCTGGATGATTACCTTGGGCTCAATGTTTCGCTTCTGGATAGCTAAATTATGGGAAATGAACTTAATTTTGTGAAAACATATGGGTAACAACTGAGGTTCTCAAATGTTTCATGATCACAGGAACTTTAAGACACAAAGTAACTTTTGTCTGGACCAATTTGCAGATCAGAAATATACACATACCTGCACCATTTTTATTCCTACTTACTGAAGACACTGATCAGGAAAGTCAAATATGAATACCAAATGGGAAAAAATTAGGTAATACATACCCTGAGGAGCAAACACTGGTAATTTTTTTGCAGCTTTTTTACTGCAATTACTTGCTGTTCAGATTCTGCACAGAGACATTTGGGGATCCATCCCAAAATTCTGTCTGTTCTGGGGTTGCTTTTGACATCTTACAGAAGTGCTGCTTTTTCTACACGTGCAACAGCAAAGATCTATTAAGTAATATGTGTGTAATTTAGTCTGTCAAAGGCAATTCAAAGGCCTCTGTGGTGTAAGAAACTGCACTAAAACTAAGCTGTGGAACTCCTCATTAGACAGTCCATAACATAACCACAAGAAAACTTTTCATTCAGTAAACCATATGTCCCTAAAAATATCTGGCCTACTACCAATTTATACAAGGTGCAGTTCTCAAGCTTTCTTACACACCAATTATACCTCCATTGTACTCTAATCTTGTATTTTTAGCAATGAATGCATCCATACAGAAAGCTGATTAACTTCTCATCGGCATCTGGCACAGCAAAGGCTATTCTTTTACAGGTAGGCTAAAGCTGACTCTTGATATTTTTTTTTTATCCAGCAAAAATGCTCCAGTGATCAGTACAGGAATATTTGTCCTGCACACAGTATTGTTCTCGTGTTAACATTCTGCTGTATCTTGAGATCATAGTGTAAGAATACATTTAAACTCCTGAATGGTGAAAAGGTTTTCTGCAAAGTCTGCAGGCTGCCTCCCTTCCCTTTGGCAGGATGCCTTTGCATTTGATTGCTATTTTATAAATACTAAAGCGTCTGTCCAGCTGTTGCTAAACACATTCCTGAGGCAATTGAGAAATAGAAAAAGAAGTATCTCAGGATTAAACTGAAGTATTTTAACTCTCCCTTTCGTTAGAAAACATAAATATGTTATGCCCTCAAAGCCTATGGAAATCTGAATGGATTATTTTCTTCTGTTGTCTTTCTTCTTCCCCTCCGAAAATCTTAGCAGTGATGACCCTCATGACTATTTTACCGGGCAACTCAGAACAGATCTCTTAGAAGGGTTTCAATACCAAGCTGGTGTCACACGAATTCGAATGCAAATGCAGGGATGGTTACAGCTCCTCAGGCAGCTGCTCTATCTGCTTCTGTTCAAGCCTGCATTATTTCTATATTCCTGATCTCTGCAGCCTCCCATGGCATGAATGTGTGAGCTATCTGGCAGGACTGACAGCATGGGTAAAACTGCTACAGCTCATGCAGAGTCCCTCTAGATGAAGAAGAATGATGAAATGAGTATCTGGGTCATTATAGCCGAATTGTTTTTGCAAGCACTTCCCACCCTGCAAGCCACACTTGTCAAAGTTTTCACCACTGATGAGGAATGTTTGGTCAAAATGTTTGCCTTTGTCAATGCTGCTCTCTTAGCAATGTCTGGACATTTAACACAAATTTCTAAACCACAAAAAGCTAAAAAGGAAACAGAAATTTCTATTTCTCCAAATAGAATTTCACAAGAAACTATCACAAATAAATAAAGCAGAGAAGCAGTCAGGGTTAAAACCAGAAAGATCAAACAAATTCCCTTAATTAAAGAAGTTAAGACAGATTGAGATGTCAAAAGAATACATTATTTTTAATATATTTTTCCAGCACAGGTAGAAGAAGCTTTGGACAATGGAGTCTTTTATGTATATGTAAATATCTGACAGTATTTACAAAATAACTTGCCACAGTAGTTGAGCTGATTATATAATTTCCATGTTTGTTTGGTTTGTTTTTTGGGGTTTGGTTTTTTTGTTGATTTGTTGTGGTTTGGTTTTTACTTTTGGGGTTTAGGTTCCCTTTAGAATATTTTATCTTTATTTTCAAGGCACTTCCATTCCCTTCAATTTCTACCAAAAATCTATCACAATGTCTATGTGTTCTGGAGAATTTTCAAATATCATGTCATGATAGAAATGACAGAGATTTTACTAGAGAAATTTCATACACTGCCATGCTCTAAGAGTAGAAATTACAGTGTAAGATCCTAAGAAAGGCTTCCTGTTGAATTCAGGCCAAAAGTCAGCAATCAAAACACTTTAACATATTAATCCTAAACTTCAGCATTTGTAGTAATGTCTAATTCAAGCCACCATACTTTTGACACAGCTTCTTTATTGCTCTTATGGGTTAAACAGTGTTATTGATGTCAGTAACCCAACAGCTCTCACTGACATCAAATAAGGTAAATCGAGCAGCTGTACTGAAACAGGTTGGTGTCTATACAGTCACCTTAATGTGAACCTATTTACATATGGATTATTGCCTAGACTGATAGTTGCTTCTTTGTACATACTTTGCCAAAACTAAAATCCTGGATTCCCCTGGCATCACACCTAACCAACTCCAAGGAGAAATGGAAAAGATGACAGGAAGAGAAAGCTTCTCAAGTAGGCTGATAACAGTTCCCGAAGGAGCTATGAAAAGTGTACTTACTGCTGTATTTATATGGCTAGTTTTCCCATTTCATGTTGGTCAAGAGATACTTCTGCCTCTAGGCAATCATGTGGATGGCACAGCCTGTGCAAAGCTTGTAGGCTTCTGTCAACACACCTGCACGCTTGCTCATGGGCTCTGAAGACTATCAAGAGCATAACATGTACCTCTGCTTCCAAAAGACTTCTGGCTTTACATTGAGATCAAGCTGCCTAATAAGCAGGCTCTAGTCAACAACCCTCAAAAAATCTACATCAAAATCATCAGCTGTTTAATCTATGGAATCACAAATGCCTCAGCTTAGATCTCTCCTCAACTGCCAGTTTACAAAATCCTTGCTATCAGAAGCTATCTTGCTGCCACAAAAAAAAAATCCCAACAAAACAACAACAAATCCAAACCAATCAACCAAACTCCATTTCCTGAAAGAAATCATTGGCTTTTTTCACGTTTCAGTAGTTCACGGGTTGGGAGTTCACTTTCCTTTGCATCTTGCACAGTCTCTCACACAGAGTTAAAGGACAGCGACATTTCCAACTGCAGAGAAGTGATAAATTATGTGGTAAATTATAAGTAGTACAAATGATACATAATAAAACCATAAGCCATCAAGAGCAATGATGAGATTACTAGCATGGAAAACTAATGGTTGACAATCCAATTTGTACTTGGAAAAGTGCACCATTTATATACAACTTGCCATCACTAACATAACTCTGTCTCCTACAGTCAGTAAACCATCCTCTAGTTTCACCCCAGATACTCCAGTTCTGGCAATCCTGTCCCCACATAGAGGTGCCTCCCCTGTCAGATCACCTACAATTGATGGCTGGTTAGCAGCTTTCTGAAGGCAGGAAAAAAACAGACAATACTTTTTTGTTGTTTTTTCAACAAAGTAGATAAAATTTGTTCATCTGAGTGAAAATGAATGCACGTTTTTGGAAGTTTTTATTAATTTCAAATGTCTTTTATTTGTTTTTTTAATAGTTTATTCTTTAAAGTCGTGCAATGCTCTTACTGTGTGATTGCATCCTAATCCATGATTATATTAACCACACTTTAAGCAACAAGGACATACCCTACTTTTTCCAAGTTTACAAATCCACTTCTATTTTAGCCTTGTAACTTAATTCACAACTTGCCAATCTCATGTTCATTTCACTTAAATGCTACATCCTGTAAAATGCAAGCAAACATATTGGCATCATACCTGACTGCAGAAATTGCCTCTCAGGGATTTTTATATCAAAAGCTTTGTCCTTGGATTTAGCAGTAGCATGATGTTCCCATGATACATGAAGCTTGAGTCTTCACACTTAATGCTTCACCAGATTTCCAAGCTGGTTTTTTTTAAGTTTTTGTTGCTTCTACTAATTGTGAGCCCAGATAGCTCAGCCCAGGATATAAAATCCAAGTTAATTAAAGCTACCAGAGAAAAGGTGTGGTGAGATAATTTCTTGGTGTCTTGATCCTCACGTATGACAAGCAGCAATACTGGGGCTGTTCCCTGTGCAATTACAGTTAAAGGAATTCATTTAAATCCTAAAAATGAGGTGTTCTGCAAATAGCAAAGGTTCACAGAGAATGACCCCTACTTAAGATGCTTTCCAGCAGATAAAAAAACGGTCCCTTGAAAATTAACATAGGTAGGAGAAGGCCTGATGCAGAAGACCACCCCTACTATGCCATCAGCATTTTGCTCTTACACTTCTACAGCAAATTCCTTCCAACACCCAGTGTTAAGCAATCGCCCTGGGGAAGTGGCACATGGACTGAATGCAAACATACTTCCATGTACTTCATAATACAACCAGTAAACATGTATTTTTACTGGAACTTGCACCCAGTGCTGTTGCATTGCTACAACAAGCGAATGAAGAGACATCTATTCTATCAAGATGTGCTTGCAAATGACAGAAGTTTAAATAGACTCTCCGTTTCAGTTTTCACAGAAACCAGTACTAAACACAAGCCAATTTTGTCTAGCTGTCACACAGAAAACTTGATCATTTCCTTTACTGTAAAGATCTGGGCTTCCTGGATAGGCTGGAGAAAAGAAGGTCTAGTTAGAGCAAGAACTCTCCAGAACTAATGGGGTGAGAGTGAAAAGATTGAGGAACAAACTTTCCTGGTGTAACAGAAGGATTAAAGTCTGTTTAATAGTGATTTGGTTGTGAAAAACAAAAGAACAAGGGAACAGTAACTAAGACACAGGATAGATAACTATCATGAAAATCCACTTCAGGGCTTCAACTCACCAAACTCCCCCACAATCAGTAGTTAGGCATTTCATCCAAACTCATTGCCTAAATCCTCTCTTGGTCAATGGAGACAGGCACTTCCCCAGGGAGATAGCTGGTACTGCAGCTGTGCCAAGAGACATAACCTGGCTAGCTGTGTAGGGTTTCAGTGAGTGAAGTGACAATTAATGCAGAGGAGCAACAATCAGACATGACCCATGCAATGCTCAAATAACCCCTGGTTGTGGATCACTTTATAACTCCCAAGAATTTGGCTGTCAGTTAACTGTGGAGATGCTGCAGCTTGAGGGAGACCCACACTGAAGCAGTGAAACCATCCGTAACTACCAAGTAAAAACATTTTGTGCCTTTAGACACTTCATATCTAAAGGGAAAAAAAAAAAAAAAAAAGAAAGAAAAAGATAATGACCTTCTGGGCCTTTAATGCTCTTAGACCTGAGCCCCAAATTTCCTAGTATGGCACTGAGCAGTGGCTCACTGCTGTGCCCCACGGTGTGCAATGGACATGCACACAGATACAAAATCTGAAAGGTCAAGAGGTAAGAGTCTTGTGATTTTTTTCAAGGATTGTTTTCTTTCAGTGGGACAACATCCAAGGGAGATTCTTCCCCCAAATCAACAGTATCTATTAAATACTAACATCATTCCACCTCAGAAACAAAGCTCACAAAGCAATAAAACTGTCCACTGGTCACAAATTGGGCACTTTAAAGCAATATAAACAGCAAAAAAATGTTCAAACATTATTTCTGTGCAGCTAAACCAGTGTCACAGTTGTGCCTTAGCACACAGATCAAGTAGGGAATTGTTATCTAAAAAAACCCCCAAAAGGTTCAAGAAGGTGAAAACTGTTTAATTCTAGAGATTGATGAGGCAGGCAGTCCAAACAGGACTCCCAAGGTGTAATAGGAGTTGTAATGTGCCCTGTGAATTAAGGAGTATAGCAGGAGCCAGCCCTCCTGTCTAACTCAACATCCAAGCTCAACCCTGAGGGTGCAGTGCACAACATCATTCTCCCCTGAGATTACAGCTCACACAGCACCGGGACCTGTTGTCTACAGCATGGATCTGCCTACACCCTCTAGAATGGTCTCAAGGATAACAATGTTCAGCACTGGGATCAGAAGTTGCTTCATGTGCTTTAGAAGCACACAAAATCAGCATGAAAGAAACCCAAACCCAACACTTCCCAGCATATAAAGTGTCTCAGTGCTGGGCTGCAGAGATCAGGGCTCTGCATCAGCAAGCTGAAAGCAAGATAGTTTTTCTGCAGTTTTTAATCATGGTAGTTAAAGGAAATCCTCCACAGCAAGACAGCACTTGTTCCTATAAATAAAGGCTTTCATTTATAAAGTGCAAATGTCAGCAGGGACCAGACTTTTGCATGCAGTGGGCCTGATCCTGCTGTCAAAATTCCCTCCAGGTCGATGATGCTCCAACCATTCAGCAGGCTCTCAAAGCCACTGCTGTGGGACTCAGCATTCGGTGGAGCCAGCTAAGCAGCGAGCAAGGCCATCTGGAAGTCTCGCTCAATAAGGACATTTTTCACAGAGACACATTTCCCACACAGAGAATAAGGTTTATTTGTCTTTGCACTGGTTAATGTTCTGTTCTGCTTCCCTTCCCTCCAAGTGCATAAATCCCAATTCAGACGCAGTTGCCCCCATGGTTACAAAACAGACTGTCAACTCCCCAAGGAATGACTTTTGAGCACAAGGACCAAAAAAGTTGTGGGGTTTTTGTTTTGTTTCTTTGTTGTTGTTGTTGTTTTTTAAAAAGGAAAAAGTCTATAAAAATACTGCTATTGTATTACTGCTTTCTGCAAGCAGAATCACCTTTTATCAAAGATACTATTGGAACTGAAATTTAAAAGCAGTTTTGCAATGTTAGGGCATTTCTGAATTCAGAGATGCCAAAGACATTAAGAATCAATTGTGGAAGTGCTCTGCATGCAGGACCGACTACTGCATGGATGCCTGACAGAAAATAGTTGCTAGCTGAAGCATTAGTTCTTTGGACACTTCTCACTGAGAGATGTTGCAACTTCTAAATACTAAAGATGTACTAGCTTTGATAAGTCACATCTTTAAACCTCTGGATTCTAAAATGTGCATTATTTTTATTTGGGGGAAAAAATAAAGATTTGAAACTATAACTGGGAACAGAAAATTCTTTGTGTTAGAAGAGGAATCAAAGGAGATATTGTCATACTAAATTGAGGCAGTAACAACCACAGATCATAGAATCATAGAATGGTAGGGGTTGGAAGGGACCTTTAGACATCATCTAGTCCAATCCCCCTGCAGAAGCAGGTTCACCTAGATCAGTACCTGGCTCAATACCAGATACCAATATTTGATGTCAACAGAAGCAATTTTAAGTACAACCAAACGGACAGGCTTTAGCAGCTCCTATGACTTGTGTGCTACAACCTTGTGCTACAACCTTGTGCCAGAAGATTGAACTGCTCCTGGGGAAAGTCTGCAAAAAGTGGTAATGTCAACTGAATTATTACAAAATAAACACAGTAGCTCAGCAAGCCTCAAAAACTTCAAGACTTGTAAGAAATCCAGAGGAGCAGACTGCATGAAGAAAATAGGTGGAATTTATTCATTTTAAGGGAAAAAACTTTGATAAATCCAAGAAGAGAGTGGCACAGCTGTGAAGTACAAACAGGACTAAACAAATATCTCTAATGAGGCTGTTCTTGAGCCCTTATAAACACCTCATTAAACCCAGGAAAGATCAGGAAGAAACCTACAAGTACCTGCAGAGAAATTTAAACCCATCCAGAACCAAGTACCTAGACACTGAATGTCAAAAAGGTGGAATACACAAACTAACCTCACTTTCAGATCTCACTGCTGTTACCTTTTTAATTACAGAGAAAGCAGAAATACATTTATTACACTTCGATGACACGACTTGGCTCAATTTATCTCCAGTTCCACCTGCACTGAGTACCTAAGACAGAAATAACAACCTGCAACTTAAGAATCTCTTTTTTTAGTAATAAGTACAGAAAGGTATTGCACAGGAATTCTCCCCCAGGGACTACAAATTTATGCTGCAATGATTGAAGTCAACTACAGCAACAAAGCTTTCACAGCTTTCCAGAATCCTGTTGATTCTTTCAGGTAAAGCCCTCAAACTAATAAAAAGCAAACCAAGTTTTCCTCCTATGGGGCAACATTGGGCTGGATTGCTACAAATAACATGAAGAAATCTCAAGCTGCTGCAGCCAAGTCCTTGGATATCCTCTGTAGATTTCCATATATTTCTTCCTTCTTATTTGCTCTAATTTATTTTGCTTCATCTCTTCGCAAAGATGAATATTTAAGGAGCATCTGAATTCCAGCCTGGACTGAGGACCGGTGCAAGTTCCAGGCTCTAATCTAAAACTTGGTGATGTTTTTAGCCTTGGGCAATTTCCTTCTTTCATTGTGGTATAACGAATCATTAGATGGAATCAGCAGCAAAAAGGCAAGTCTATCATTCACTGTGAAGCTCAGGAGTGAATCTTCACTGACATAGATTCCTAAGAGATGAATACAGTGCTGCAGTCATACCAAATAATCTCCCATCTAAGCCAAGAGTAGCAAAAGTGGCTCAACAATTTATTTATCTTTTCCTTAGCTTAAAAAAAATGTCATCAAAGTGTCAATGGGACTCAGCAACCACGACTTGATTACATTTCTCTCTGCAACCTCGGGTTCAGGTTGAGGCACCACCCTTTGAGGTATTTGTGGTGCTGAGGGACATGGTTTAGTGGTGGGACGTGGCAGTGCTGGGTTAACAGTCAGACTTGATCTTTTCCAATCTAAACAAATCCGTGATTCTATGAGTCACCTAATTGCTACTTGAGATAACACCAAAAGACAAAGATACATAAACTGACAGCTATGCCACGGAGGGCTGGGGCTGTGCTTCAGCTTGCAGTACACTTGCTCTATACTCCCCCATTCACATATAGAAAGGTCCCTAAAACCACAAAGGCTCCTTGAAGTTGGGAAAACAGTATTTTCCAAGTGGCTACAGATCACAGAATCCCAGAATCTTAAGGGTTGGAAGGGGTCTTGAAAGACTGTAATGCCTTCTTCTGTGCATAAATGTTGTGAGGGGTCTGACTGGGCTGTTCTTTACTGGAGCACCTGCTATCAACACACTGTACACCACAGACCATGGAAAGCTTGTTTTGCCCCAGCAGCCACAGCCATGACCACACATGCCTCTGTGCTTGCTTTTCCTCGTGGCCATGGTCAACTCATACTCTCCTGCCACAAGAGGAAACAGACCATAGCCAGCATCCATGATGAACACTGGGAAGGCAAACGGACTCTGACTGACTTGACTTTGCTGAACAACTGCTGTCCCATAAAACCAGACATGTCTTATCTTGGCTTTTGACTTCAATCACCTTCTAAAGTGTCTCTTTTCATGACCTCTCAGTTGTACGTGTTGCATGACATGTTGCTCTGCAAAGCCCAAAAGATTGAATGGAAGTACACTCAGACACAGGAGGTCAGGAATAAGAGTGGACTGAGAATCTATCAGTGTATATCACTGTTCAGCAAAGGGCTGTGGTTGAAGCACACTGTGAATGCTGTTGGATGAAAAGTGGCATTTTAGGGAGGAGCAGAAGGGCATGTGGATCAAATGACAGGGCTTGGGAAAAGACACACCACAGGGTGCTGGCAACTGCAAGGAACATTATTTGAACATAGTTATGTTTTCCGGTCTAAATTAATTCAGACTTTCATATCTAGTTTGTGGAAATCAAAATGTAGGTTTGGGATCAGTATTTTATCCTTCTCTACCCAGAGTGCCTCTATTAACAACATACCCAAACCACATGGATGTATTTATTCACTGCTGCACAGAAGACCCCTGTACAGCAGCCAGCTGCACATGATAAGCACAATAGTGACATTACCTCACCAAAAGAATTCAAAGGAAATTGAATAAACTCCAATTTAATAAATTCAATATCCTGAGCACCTACTTCCCAAGCCTGACAAAGCCTTAATATATGCAGTTGATAATAAATGCCTAAAAAGTACACAACAGTAAAACGATGCTTATTCAGTGATGTTTAAATTATGACCCTAATCTTATCCACATTCTCCCTCCTTAAAAGAAACAAATGTGCTGCTTTTCATGTCCCAGCCCCAGTCCATCAGAACTGCGTCAGTGGCACATCTGTATGCACTCGACAGCGGTTCTGCTGCTTGTTTCTCCCTCTCCCCAGTGCTGACAACAATCAGGCCACTTCTAAGCACCTGACACCAGGGAGCCCGTCAAAGCTGGGCATCTTTATTTCCTCTGCCTAAACTTCATCAGGCTCCGTTAAAATGGATTGCAATATAATAAAGGAAGGGAATATACTATGCACTTATGTAAACACAGGGAGAAAAATGATGAAGACAAGAGAAACAAAGGAAAACATAAATTATGAAGCTCATGCACCACAGCAATTCTGCTGCAATATTCTGCTCCAAGACATCACCACCTCTCAGGATGAAGGCATGAGCCACCTCCACCAATAGTTATGAGATAATTTACTAAAAAATGTGCTCCTAACCTACACATGCACATATTTATAGCACATTTGACATCTCCCCTGCTTTTGTAATCCTACATACCTACAGTGTTCAGGTCAGCACCTCAGATGCTTTTTAGACTCCTGTTTACCTCACAAACTTGATTGCCTCTTTTAACAATCCATTTCATTACCTATAGCTTAATGTAAAGTGTGTACTGACCTGCAGCTGTCAGATCAGATTTTTCTTATTCATGCTGAGAAAAAAAGCAGAACATACAGCCACAATAGTCTAATCCACTCTGGTAATCCACCCAGGGGTAACTGATACCTTTTCTTACTGAAAGCCCAAGGGAAAGCAGGTGAAATCCAACCATTCATCTGACAAGTAATTTGTGACTTTGCTTGACAAAGATTAATTAATATTGGAAGAGAAATGGAAGGAGGAACGATAAGCAGCAGATCCCCGAGGGAACGGATAAACCAGAGAGATGTGCTTTGCAACTAACAGGCATGTCACCACACCACTGAACTTCAAAGTCCCTAAAATCAGGACTGGCAGCTCCAGCCTGGAGGCTGCAGTAGCCATTGCCGACAGGCACCTCCAGAGGAATGCTAAATTCAGAATAAACCATGCCAGAGGCAGCAGGCACCCAGCTCTGGCACCATGGCCCTTCACAGCTTGGGTGCCTGGGCAGCTGTGGCCGGGTAAGTGGGACACCAAGGTCACCTCAGTAGCCAACCAGGCTGTCCCCAAAGTGCAGGGCATGACTGCAGTCATGACCTCCCAACATCTGGGAGCAAGGAGTGTCTCCCTACCTGCACACACACTGTGGTTTCTCGTCAGCAAAATCCAGGCCACGAAGATGGTGCATCTCTGGTTTCCTCTGGAGAGCCGTAACACCTTCCTGATTTGGCTACAGAAAAGCTCTTGCTTTTTGAGTCCAATCAGGACTAAGGCTCAAAGAGAAAACATCCAAACTGTCGAGACTCTTGGCACTTTTTCTCAAAACTTTATCTTACTTGGAATATAACTACACATAAAAGTGTTTCAAAGCATAATAATGTGGCTGTCAATACAAACTGCTTACACCCCAAACCGGCAGGGAGAGTGCTGTAAGTCTGACAAGGTTGCCTTCTGAAGAAAATGCTTTTCTTTCATCACATAACACACATCTGCAAGGCTTGTAGACACAGACAGAGCTTCTCACAGAAATTAAAACTACAGTGTAACTATCAACAGAGGATAGTGCTGGACATGTACATATCTGGTGACAGCACTCTCTCCACTTCTCCCAGGAAGGGGAAGAGACAGAAAAAGGAGACTGGTATTCAAGCTGTAATTTGGAGCAACTGAGTGAAACTGATACTTAATTACAGAAATGAGTTTTCATACAACTAGATTATTTACTTGGTTTCATCACTGTAAATCTGTGAAGACTTCTGAATGTCAACTCAGGCCAACAGAAATGTTTGATGGAAGTTCACAAGTATGTATAAATAACAACACAATAATGACACTGATTTATTTTGTAACATTTCAAACGAGCTTTTACTCCTAATGAACCTTCTGTATACTTCAATTATTTTAAATTACTTGTTCTACCTAAAATGTTTCTGGTATATGAGATTATATTAATGAAGTGTAATTCTGATGCATAGCAACTTGCAGTGATGTGTAAGATATCAGTTTGATATTTAGCCATATTAAAGGCATAAATATCAAGCAATCCTGAAGCTTACAGTCAAGTAAAATCCCACTGCTGACTGGAAATCAAACTCATGAGGAATCACTCTGAGGTTAGCAGCACTGCCTGAAAATTTCAGTAGGAAGAAAGTTCAGCCACATTGCAGGTACAACACTTACCCTGTGCATCACTACTTGGATACTACGAGATGTTCAGAGCAATTAGCACATTTTAAACAAGCTGAGGGTAGTCAAGACTTTACCTACTAGTAGCAGTACTAAAATGTGAGCCTAATTTACAGCAGGTGCTAAAGTAAACCGCTGCCAGGCTTTGGGAGGCATGAGATCCCACTGCCATCTGTGCAACCTCAGTGAGCATGAAGCTTACAGAAGGGATCAAGACCTCAAAGTCTGGCTTAACTACATATGCAGGATTAGATGTTTGGGGAACAGGATGAGGTAGCTACTGTCTCAAGCAGAACAGTGTGGGAATTGCTGCAAGGCAGCAAATAATACCGTTTCTTCAGCCAGCCAGCCACAATAACATTTGACAGAATTTGTACTTTTCTGAAGCCAAGAGCAGACATGTAAGTCAATGCAGCACGAAAGCAATGTAATTTTTAATTTTTCCAAGATGATTCTGTCTTAATGAGTTTGCTCTTGTACATCTCCTCTGGAGAGCAGTCACGTCTGCCTCAGCTTTGGAAGTATCCAGCCGCCGGATACAGGCTTTGCAGGGCTGTTTCTCACTTGGGATACGGCGCTTCAGTTTAATCCTACATAGCAACCATTTCTTGTGCTGTGCACTTGACTTTAAGAACACTAGTCAGTGCTATTTAATTGGCTGCCTCAATAATTAATTAATCTTGTTGGTAAAACATTTTCGTTCTGTGTCACATGCATTTGCATTTCCAGGAGTTAATGAAAGTGGGATATCAATTAAGAGACAGAAAAAGAGCAACTTGGGGAAAAGCAAATCAAAACAAAACCCGAACAAAATCCAACCACAAGAACAGATCCCAGCTTTGTTTGCCCACCTTTTTATCAAATATTTTTACTTACTACTTTTTCCTATGAGTTTCTTATAAATTCAGGTGGGCTCATGAACTAACACTCATATGACAGACCAGGTACAGGCTTCATATACAGATACTTATTTATAATTTATAAAATAAATAATAAACATTTTATAAAGGATATTTCTGGTCACTTTTCAGAAGTATCTATCTGTCCACAGGTGTCCTCTGGGACTCCTGCAAGCATCTGCTGCCTTTGCCAACAGATCTACTCTTCAGTCCTTAAATTGAGCAGAAGATGGAAGGCATTTTCCAGGGCCACATCTCCCCTATATGTTCAGCTTTGTCCCTTTCATGTGGCAGCATTTAATTTTGGTACTGGGACTTTCTGACATTTTGAGAACTTTAAAGCTCTGATCAACTGATTCAGATGCAACCCCAGACTTGTAGACACCTACGTTGTGGGGGTGGCTGTATTCTCAATTCTACTTCAACCTCCTCTCTTATTTTAGCATTACATAATGCATCTATTTTCATCTGTGCCATCAAACATTAAAGTTAAGAAAAGACAAGCTTCCTAAGTGAATGTAAAGTAACTTCTTGACACTTCTGTTCTGAGCATTTCCCACCCCACCGACATTTAACCATATCCAGTCACCTGCCACAGGTGTGTGTGAAAATGCCACGTAGCAAACCTGCCTTCACATAGTTACTCTTATTTGCATGCACTGCTAGCAATAATCAAGATGCATCCCTGCAGCCAGACACCGCTGATGCCAGACGTACTCACTGACTCAGTCCTGGAACCTACACACAGTGAATGTGAACTTCTGCATCGGTCCTGCCAATGTCCTTCATTTTTCCCATGACTTACATTGGTGATTTTGACATCTCTGCCTAGCAGCAAATTAAAACCTACTAATATGTTTTAGTGACAAGGTATGAGCCAGCTAATAGTCTGAGCTCCCACCTTTCTCAGAATTTCACTTTTGAGAACAAATATCTGTTATTTTTCCTGTGCAAGGACAAGTCCTTCTTTAAAAATAAAAGCTGCAGATACACATTAATATTTTAATGGACAAAATCTAGAGAGCATAGGTATGATATTACTAAACCTTTGCCCTACATCCCAGTAGTATTTCTTGAACTTCTTATGGTTTTATATCTATTCTTTTATTCCCAGATGACAATCTGTGAGACTTCTGATAATAAAATACAGTAAAAAAAGCTTAATACTAAAATGTAAATGCTTAATAAAATAGTAACTGGAAATGATATTAAAAAAGGAGCCCTTCCATATTTTATTCACAGTTTGGCTTTGAGGAGGGGAAAGCTTGCCAATTACTTTTCTGGATAACCTATTGTAATGTTGCTGATTTTGAAAGAAAAGACATAATTTCACAGCACAGCTGCAAGCAGGGAAAAGTAGACAATCCTCAGCAGCAAAGATAAAATAAAGTGCTCTCTCTCCTCTGGCTCTTAACAGAGGTGAATGTTATTTGTCTTAATGAAGAATGGCTCATAGAAAGGCTCTTTGGATCTGTTTTTTTGGGAAAGACTTTTGTCAGATAACGTTTTAAAGTATTCTCAAATGCTTTATATTATGCAGCCTACCCAATCCATTGTCTAATACATAATGAAAACGTCCAGATTCATCTGTAAAGTAGAAAATGCTTCTAAAGTTAATGATGTTTGATAAATGACACCTTCTTCCCCAGCTACCCTTAACTCAATGTGGTGATCACACATCTGTCTTCCTTCCCCGTGGAACATCAGTTTCTGCTACCTCCAAGCACTGAAAGCTTTCACCTGCCAGCTAGTATTAAGCAACAGCCTAACAGCAGAGGAAACAAAGCAAAATGAATCTGAGCAATTTAACAGCAACTGGAAATATTCCTAGAGAGGTATAGATCAGCATAAGAATGACTGCTGGCCATTAAATGCCATCTTAAACATTTTGCAGCGTAGGTCCTTCATAATATTCCACCTCTGTCCACACTAGGGGAAAGTGCTCTGCCTTGAGAGCTGTACTCATTTTTATACCTTGTGAGGAAAGGGATTCAATGGGTTTCACACTGCTTTAACACACCATATGCTGGAGAACTTTTCCTAATATTACGTGGTAAAGTTACAGCAAAAGAAAACCAGTGCCACACATTTCCCTGAGAATCAGGCTGGACCTTTCCTAACATTAAGCAGCAATGGCTGATACAGAAATGCAGCTGGGAACACAGTCATCCACACTACTGTACTGAAAACACAGAACAATATACAAACCTATACTCAGGTACAACTTGTTTGCATAAGAGTAAAGTTTTTCACCCAGTTATGAGCTACAGTCTTGGGAGAGAAAATAGGCTCTCAGATCCTGTGTCCCTGCTGTCAGGACAAATACTTCTATCTAGTTGCATGAATCATCTCCTGGAATCAAACTGCAAAGAGCTTCGAGAGACTGGGACATTCAGTCTAATTCTCTCCTCTGCCTGCAGAATGGTGCTGAGAATTATGTATGATGAATCCAAGAGAGATTTTATCAAGGAATTCAGACCAGGAATGATATGCTTACAGATCCCTCAAGTCCTAAGCCTACAGTCAGCCTTCCTATGGGATTTGCCATAAAACTTGGCCATAAAGAGAACAATTCCATATTCCCTTGCACCTACACTTTCTCCTTATTTCATGCTTCATAAAAGCTTCCTGGATTTCTCTGTTGTAACTTATAGCTACAGCATGCTGACATTGAGCTGTCCCAGAAACACTTGGTCTATAAACCCAGGCACAGCTACTCTCTTGCATGGCCCTGCAGTTAATAAGCCTCGCAGATACACCCCAAAGGTCCCACAGTCTCCATGGTAAAACTTTCCACACAGCCCAACGGAGGTGATCTTGACCCTTGACTTCATCGTAACACTAGACCACTTGCAAGTGCTCAGGAAACTCCCATCACAAATTACATGTGAAGAAGACAACACGTGCCCTGTTGTTATCAAGCAAACAAGATGTGGACCTTTCTAGGGAGCAGCTGACCTCACAGTTCTCATACTGTAGCTGATGCTCAGACCACCTGCTCTGCAGCAGCAGCAGCAGCTGTTGAATGATGCTGTTTCCCGAGTCCTGGCACTACCAGGGAAAGGTGCTGGTAGACATCTGTTCTGGTGTGATAAGGAGGCATAAAAGTTACTTGGTATCTCATCAAATGAACCATTTCACTAGCACCATTCAAAACACAGGGAAAAAAGGCAATGGGTGGAGAATGAGACAAAAGAGGAGATCAGGTGTGCAAGAAACAAAGTGGAGGCTCAGAAACTCTCTCCTAAGGAAGGACATGACATTAAAGACGGCCAGTGCCTGCCCTGTAGCCCGGCTGCTCTGGAGCTGGCTCAGAAATCCCTCCTCACCACAGGAAGGTGCAAAGGTCCCTCTGAGCTGCAAGGCACACACACAACAGCCAGACACACTGGGATTACCGCAGCCCAGATGCTTTCCTGGCAGCATGGCACATCAAGCAGGTTGGCAGCAAAATCTTAGCATGAGAACAAGGATTTTATCACTGCCCTCTTTGTTTGACAAACTTTTTGTCTAATTGCCGTGAAGCACATGTATTTATTTAAAAACATATCAGTCAACCAACCATTCAGCACACTTGGAAATACATATTCAACAGGAGATGGGTAAGTCAGACTTCTTAAAAAGTCTGAGACTACTTTCCTTATGGAAAGAAATTTAATGTTTTCTGAGCATTTGCTATTAATTAAGTACTCAAGTATAAAAGCAGTAAATATCAAAACTGATCATTTACGTGAAGTGTACACAGAATGCCAAGTAATTTTTTTGCTCCTTCAGATATTAGACATGTAAAAACCCACTGGAAGAAAGGCTACGATGAAGGCAGGACTCAGTAACCAAGGAAGCCATACAGTAAGATTAAATTCTAAATCTTTTATGAATACTCTTTTCTAGTTGAAATGAATCATTTGTCCCATTCCCTTCAAACAGATTACTTAAGTGCAAAGTTATGTGTATACCTAAAAATATTTATGGAAGTCTTTATGCAAATTGCAAATAAATTCGTCAGTGTAGCCATTGTTTCACACGGTCCTCAGGGAAGACAGAACACATGACACTGTCCAAAAAAAAGGGGTTGTGGCATAATCTCTATTAATGTAATTCTTGATGAGGTTATGAATAATAGCAGTTCTCATTATATCTCAGGGTTCTTTGAAGTCATTCTACATCTCAGTATGCATGAGTTGAATATCGCTCCATCTGGAAATATATTCCTTAAAGGAAGCAATTTTGTTCATGTAGAAAGCCTAATCCTACAAAGTCCCCAGGAAAAGATTCTGTCAACTTCAAAGCAGACCATACTTCATGCAAAATATGGTAATAGTTATCAATCCCTTCTGCATATTAGAAATATTCATTTCATCAAGGTCATGCAATGGAGATACACTTGAAGGACTTGGACTGCTCGCTCATTTTAAAACCTGATCGCTATATGTTGCTCCGTAAGTCGCCATTTATTGTGAACATGAAGAATACAGGAAAACTCCCAGGCTTTTAGGTACGAAAACTACATTTGAACCCATTAGAGTAATTTAAGGATCTTTTTTGGCTGTTTTTTATACTAAAACGCACTTTTCACCCAGTAGCTACAGTTAATTTACAGCTCATGCATATTGGGAGATTCATTATCTATGACACCAAAGAGAAAAAATGTAATACAAAAATAATCAAGGATGTTTCTTAATTACTATTATCTCATTAAGGGTCAAAGATACCAGTGTGCTTTTATCACAAGCATATAGCTAATGCCTGACATCCTTAGGCAGCATGGAGTTGTTCAGATGCTTTGAGAGTGCATACCCCACAAAACATGCAACCCTGTATAATACTTTGGGGTTTAACGTTTTTTACCATCTTCAATGTTGACTGAATCTCAGCATGTGTGCTGGTCTGGGAGATGGTTAATAAAAACAATTTGTTAGTGGAAGACTTTTGATGGAGGAGTAGAGGATCTCTCTTCCCAAGCCACGCAAGGAGATCTCATTCCTCACAGCCCTGAAGAAAACCAACCACAGGTTGATACCACGTTGGCGAAGGGACAAGTATGGACCAGGCTGAACATACGTGGATGGGCAATAGCACTTATCCTGTCCTAGAGAGATGCCGATTTCATCCTAATTTTTAAGTGTCTGAATCTTATGTTTCCAGCATATGGTGTCTTCAAAGGCTTGTCAAGTAGCAGAATTAAATAGCCATGCTGACATACAGTGAGGTTAATGTCACTGCTAATAAATAATTGCAAAAATGAAGTCCCAGCAGTATTGTGTTTGTGACAATAACAACAGTTATGGGGGTAAGGAGGGCTCCTAGCAATATTTTTGCAGATTTTTTAGCAGGAAACTTTTAAAAATGAAACATTCTTGCCTAAATAGAAAGACAAGTAGATGCAATCAACATACTCTTTAATTGTCTTTCCCATGGCTCCTCGCAGAAAATAGCCTACACCTTTATTCTGCAGGTAGTAATTTCAGAGCACTGTATTTTTAGGGAGAAAATATGACTGACATATATTAATTAAACCCTGCTGTGATGTTTATTAGTTTGGGAATAATTATTAAATCAAGGAATACCTGCCGAGCTTTTGATTCAATGCTGACGAGTAGATATGTGCAAAGAGATATCTGAAGTCAACTGAAGTCATAAAAAATCCAGAATAAGTCGTCGGAATTTGAAAGCGGTGGATTAACACAAGAACATTGACCCTGCCTTTATTCATGCTGTAAGCCTGAGACCTTTAGCTTCCCTCCTCAACAAACACCATTCTGCAAATGCTTAATGGCATAACTGAGACAAACATTAAAAAAACCCCCTCTACCTGAAGGAAACAGGATAAACAACTTGGCAGGTCCTTGACAACCTGTGCTACACTTATTTGTTCCTTCCACTGTTCCTAGCTACCTACATCTAGTAATGGGAAAAGAATTGTCAAGTTCATGTCCACTTGGTCTTCCTGTGGGTAAACTCTGAATTCTTGAGCAGTGTGAAGCCAACTGGGAAACACATTATTTAGCTCTCCACTGTACTTTTAGAAGAAAACTCAGTTTTCATTTTTTGATAAATAAGAGATAGATTGGAGGTCTCCTGCCCTGGTTGTATTCAGAGTGCAAACTCTACAGTAATCCAGTGGAGAAACTGTCAGCAGGAAGATCTCTAAAACATAGTGTGTATTAAAAATAACAGATGTAGCCAGTTGCCCACTGACTGAAATAAAAATGTCCTGCACAAAACTGATTCAATTTTAGGTCTGTAATCACCATCACAGTGCAGTCTCATGCATTATTAGTATTACAGATAAATCCAAAGGCATAGTGAATTCTCTCGTACAAGTACAACCCAAACCAGAACACCATCATTCCTGAAAGAAGTGACTACAGAAAGATTACTGCACAGTCGGATGCAAAATAAGAATTAAAACCTTAGAATTAGAATTAAAAACTCATTTAATGAAAGAACGAGAAAATTAAGAAAGATAATGAAGAGAAGGAGAAAGAGTAGCTCTAATATGAAGCTTCTGTGATTTCTCTATGGTCAAATGAATATCATGATGGATAAAGTAACATTTAAAACAGTTTAAACTCTATACAGAAACATATACACAGATGTGTGTACATATATATATATATATAAACTTAAAAACACATACAGACAATACACCAAACAAAGACATTTGCTTTGGCAGATATGTATCTAGGGGATCTGAATCAGGGGATAGAACGGAAATGAAGGATTTTCCTTTCTCGAGAAGTCTTTCTCTGTCTTTCTGAAAGCAAAACAAAAACTGTGGAAGGGGTTGTCAATTCAGCAATTCATTTATGCTCCTCAAAAAATGCTAAAACCCTCGGAGGATTGATCTTATGCCAGTGCTGTCTGTTAAACCAGCACTGATTCTTTTCCTGGAGTGGCAAGCATACTGAGGAAGAAATTGTACCTGAGTATGAAACCAGAGACATCACCAGTATCTTGATTCTGAGAGAGGGGTTGCTGGTTGTTTAAAAAACTACTTGTCTTTCTCCTATTGAGTTAACAGTCTTCTAATTTTAGAAGGAGTGGGAGACTGAACTTCGACAGAGGTTTCCTCTGTCAGAACAAAGAGGTGTCTTGGGAACTAAGATATTACTACGGAGGAAGGCATCACATGGTAGAAAAAGCACCCAAATGCTCCCATGCACAAAAATTTTCTTCTTCACGAGCAAATTTCAACTCTAGGAACCATTTTGAGAATATACCCGCGGTGCCATCATTTCAAACCCATTCCAATTGTTAACTACTGCTTGGAATTTTAGTCTTGGTCTCCTTTCAGAGTTCACCTTCTATCTTCATCCACAAACAGTTTTTCCTAACAAAACAGTTTTGCAAGATTGCAGTCTGCATTTACTAACAAGGTGTGAACAATTTCAGCTGTGTTCTTTCTGAGGCTTCTTTTCCTGTTAGGCCAACTAAGAGATACCAGATCAGCAGGGCAACTGGCAAAACACACACGGGACCATACACTGTCCATCCCCTCCCACCTCTTGCACATGCCTGGATATCGCAGGCAACCTTAGTTCTGTCTTTCCTACACTTCTGAGTAGTTTGGTTTTGAATATTAACAGTTTTCTTCTAACACTGTTTCCTGTTTAAGTACTGAATTAAGTACCTAATTTATTGATTCCTAGAGTAAATCATGCATGGTAACCTGGAATAAATACCAGCACTAAAAGAAGCACTCATTACACAGCTAACTAATACACGGTAACTGATTTGAAATCAAAGTATAATGAAGATGACAAAGCTAGATGACGGGTTAGGTATTTATTTTGAATGGCTGATACATGCTCAGTCTACAAACAGGTTGATGTCAACTGAGATTTTACTTCAAGCTGAAAACCCACTTGTTAAAGACAAGACTTTAAGGAGTGTCTAGACTAGTCTTCACCCAGGTATCATCTACTTACAAATACAGAAATATGATTATACTGTGTGAAAGGAACACTGCATAGGTAGGAGTTACAACATTTGTATAGTTACAAAGTCCAAATAATTGTGCACAATCTTTTAGGGGACTAATAAAATAAAAGGCTTACAAAGCCTTAGAAGAAAGCCAGAAAATTCAAAATCACTATTAGCAATATCCTCTTCCATGTATTTAACATTTTAAAGGGCAACAGCAAGGATGGCATGCATGAAAGCTCACATCTAGTCTTCCTTGCTGAAATGCATTTTTACAAACACATACAGGTGTGTGTTTTACCCCTACATGCACAAAAAGGACTTGAGGCTAAAGTAGGTTAGTGTGTTACTGGGACGGTAGTTTATACGCTGAAGATGGGCACACACTGTACACAGAAAAGAGACCGGGAGCACAACTGAAAAATGACATCTTGTTTTTCTTGGGCACAAGCTTGGAAGAAAGATAAGCAGAGTAAGTTGCTTGCCTATTGCCTTTTACACTCTTCTGTGTTGCTACATGTCAACGGTTCAACTGCTTTGCGTTCTCTTTAACAGTTCCAGGTTGGAGCACATGCCCACCACCTCACTACGAAGGAAGTTATGGGCAAACAGATCAAGATCAAGTTACTATCCATTCATCATCTCTTCCCCGCACCCCACTTTCCCATTCCTCCCAAACTCTCCTTCTCTTGCAGGTCAGGACCATGACACATCTGACACACACATAATCATGAAGGCCAATCAGATGTATTGTTCTGGTTAGGTTTTGCATGTCAACAGGACCATCCACCTCTCTCTGATTCTCCACTTGCTTTCTGAGTGACTGTGGATTCAATAGTGCATCTAATGCAGCTATCCAGGTGCTTGGTCCTGTTTGACAGTAATCCTTCTGGCCAGAGAAATGATAAATGTTAATACATTTTTAAAGGGCAATCTGGCAATTGTGATCAATTGCCTGACAGCAGAGACAGGGTGGCATACACAGAAGAGCATTAAAAGTCTAAAGGAATACAAGAAAATAGATCTTGGACTGTTTTAACGGCTAAATATCTGAGGGGAAGGAAGAAGGAAGCATGCTGTGAATACAGCAACGTTTTGCTTTAAAAATACAATTCATGGTTTATTAATTTTGACAAAGCTTCTTGGAGAAAGTGTTACATCTGTCTAATTTAAGAGACTAAAACACATTAACCCTGATCAATCTTGCTGAATTTGCAACCCAAGCTCTCCACCATCTAGTTGAACCACACTTTTGTGTACAGTCTGTTTTTAAGAAAGTGGCTGTGCCTTACTGGAGTGAAAACTGCAAGCAGCTGTAGAACAGATTCAGCAGAATCTCTCTTCAGAAGAGAGCTGAAACCTCAGTCTTCTGCTGATTCTGAAGTAGATGACATTACTGTTTCCTCTGGACTCAGGCAAATGAAGTCACATTAACACCAGGTTATTCTTCAAAGCCCATATCACCTCTCAGATCATACATACCACTACAAAAAAACTTATCTGCTACTTCAAACACACGTCAGAACACCTCAGAAAGTGTGTAACAACGTACTAAACAACAGTCATATGAGATCTACATTTTGGTTTTATCACCAAAGAGATTGTGGAAACAATCTATGGGCAACAGAACTGAAATAATCAAAACAGAGAGAACTAGGTCTACGAACGACTTACGAACATTATCTCTGATAAGCCTTGAGATCTGTTTGTCTTCCTACAACTGGCTTGGTGAAAGCAAAGGACATGTCAAATATTTTTTTGTTACCATTGGAAGGGCATCTTACCCACCTTGGAACATTGAGTTATATGCTTTATCTTTTGGTATTTGTGGACTGACACAAAAGCGTCATGAGTATGTCATACAACAGAAAGGTTTACATTCATGATTTGAGATCGAGGGTGAAGCCTCATGCTGAACCACACTCATTGTAGAATGTCACATGACTGGAGATGAGACTGGTTAAACCCAATTAAATATCCCTGCTTCCCAGCATGGGGTCATGCTGCACAACTAGTTTGCAGCGCTCAGAAAGAAGGAAAGGCACAATTTGTTTTATCCATTCAATGTGAACGTAACTCATGATATGATATCCTAGCAGCCAGCTCACCAGACGTCTGTAAAGGCATGTAAATACAACTGCTGAAGACTTCCCTCTTACCTGCTGTTACAAAACAGTTTTTGATGTTTAAAGCTCTTAAGCAGAGTGGACACGAGCAGTTCTTAAATCTGCTGCCTGCAGAACACACCATTAGAATTAAAATAGAGCAGAGATGAATTTCAGTTATTTTACACATGAAAACAGCTCTTAGAATGAATTAAAACTGAGAATTATTTTACAGTAATACATGATGCTTTCTCTGCTTCTCTATGCCCAAACTGTCTTAAATGGAAAACTTCATTCTTCCTAATACTTGACAAGTAGTTAGTGCAGCTATAAATTTTTCAGAAAGAGGTGAGTCTTGGGAAATATGAGAAGTTAAATTCTAATGCTGCACAAACAATACTGCAGCTTTACCAAGAGTAACCAACGGTAATCAGTCTTCACCTACCAAAACCTATTGTCTGTTGCTGCAGTCTTATACCACTTCATCCTACCACTATTACTCTCAACCCCAAACTCTCCCCACATTAAATAAGGACAAGCGATGCAAGTTGGAAAGTGTCCTGCATTACTTAGGTAGTAACATAGCAGGTAAATGTGATTCAGAGATCAGGTTTTAGATGCATCACTATAAAACAACATGTGTGTTCACTTGTTACAGTTCTTCTTGCAAAGTCTGCCTAGATAATAGTACTGTATTACTCGACCCTCCCAAAAAGCAATGAAATCTCAAAGGGAAACCAAGAAACTCTCTGCAATATACAAAGAGGTGAAAGAAAAGGAAGAAAAACACAGTCTTGTTCCCCTCCTGAAAATGGTAGGCTTTTCCTCTTGCCTGCTCTGTGTGTTTGGGGGGTTACGGTCAGGAGCAGGTAAGGCTAAAGCTGCATAATTTCCCTGCAGCACAATTCTCTCTTAACATCCACTTGTCCTTGTTAACATCTTAAACTGAAGTGGCCTTTCCTAGAATTAGCTTAAATCCAGCGAAGGTGCCTAAACCTGTGGTATATGGTGATCATATTAGATGCTGTAGAACAGGATGTGTCTGAATGCACCCGGAAGCCTCCGTAATGAAGCAGGCCACTTTCACACAGGTTATCTCAGGCTGCGCCCTTCCAAGTTAAGTATTTTTATGGATGAGCAGGAGTTGAGCGAGGGCCAAAGCACAAAATTGTAATGTGAGTTAATCCCTGCAGCTACAGCCTTGGGAAACACAGAGAATCAGCCAAACGTTCTCCCAGTAAAAGGGAACTCGGCTGATTTCAGCATAATGTTCATATTGCTGAGGGACTTGGCTCCTGTTTTCTACTTGGCATACACATCCATGAAAAGCTTTATCTCTCTTTCCAAAAACATTGTTTTAACCTTAGAAAGAAAGGGACTCTTACATGAGTAAAAGCTACAGACTTCGATGCCTTGACATTTCTAAACATGTTCCAGACTTTTAAGAGAAATTGCAGGCAAAACCTTTTATTGTCTTTTGCAAAGGCAGCCTTTGTCCAGTCTCCAGTGACAGAAAGCTTTGGGTGCTTTGTGGTGCACGGCGCACAGCTGAGCCCATCCCGCCATGGCTGCAGAGATGCATAAGCAGCACGTGCACTGGAGCAAGACCCAAGAGCCTACTGCCTGAATTAAAACTTTCCAAGTGTTCACAGCCTCAAAACATTTTCTGATGGTAACACTGCATGGGGAGTGCTCAAGACTTTACTCCTGTTAAACACAGAAAAAAAATCACTGTCCCTCTCAGGAGCAGATAAAGATGCAAGGATCTGTTAAAATTAGTGTCCCAGTAAAGAAAATTAATTCAAGTTATGAAAGCTGTAGCATTTAAAAAGAAGGCTTCTTCTTGATCCTTGACTCTTCATTCATGTTTTTTGCATATTTCACACAGATTTTGGCTTAGCTGATAAAGCATACTCCTAAAGTACACATCTGACACTGGTTTGTTGAAGGAAATGGCAGGCAAGCAGCAAAATGCTGCTGTTGTCATCAGCGAGGCCCAGACTTCACTTTTGATTCCCCACATAGACAATTTCTGATTAAGTGAAATGTCATGAAGCAATATAAAAGTAATAAGAGTGAAAATAAGAGAATAAGAGAAAATAAGGAATATGATTACTATAATATATATCCCATTCTGAACAGTCTATTTCTCTTCCAGAGCAGTACATCGGATGCCAGCGAGCTACATCCTTTAATAACTGACAGTGTATTTTAGAACTTCATCAAGAGTCAAAGTTTAATAAAAGCTATATAATAAAAGAGATGGAGAGTAAGCATAAGCTCTCAATGACAAACACAAGCAATTGATTGTCAAAGATAATTTTGAACTAGTTTAAATCAGCCTGTCTCCATAAATATCAGTGAAACCACTGCAATGTGACCATACAGCTTACCATACTGTGATAAAACCAGGGGAGATAGAAGAAATCATAAATTCACTTTAAATGTGTGCTCACATTTAATTATACAGTTGCTACAGTTTGGTGTCTCTGCTCTGGACCAGAGTGAGAAACAGGCAGTTTTTGTTAGAATGCTATAGTAATGAATCAGGATTAGTTGCCTGCAGTATTTCTAACTTGGGACACTCCAGTGAGTATTTCCAGCATAGATCACATCAACAGCCAGGCAGACGTATCCCCCACTGTGTAACTAGTATGGCTTTTTATCCTTAAATGAGAATTTCACCACAACGAACTCCAGAGAGTAGATATCTGGGCTTATTTTAAATTATTTTAGTAGAATTCTAGCAAAACAGTTTACTCAGACTGTTCCTGCTACAATAATAACAATTGACTTTTCATCCCGATTTTATTAGCATTGTTGGGGGAAATGAAAACCACATTTCATGATAATTCCAAATAGGAAAGCTCAGTCCTTTAATTTTCTTCTCCACTGTTGAAATATTCTTTCCTTTACAGAAGAAGAATAAAATGGCCTTGTTTTTAGTATCATACTGAATACAAACAGATTCCTGTGATCACCCATTATATCCTGGAAGTACTATCCCATCAGTTCAGTGATGCACATACACTCAAAGGGGAGCCCCAACAGCCCACAGAGATGCAAAGAGTTTTGTTTTATATGTCACCCATACAAGCTCACAGAGTAACTTCAAAAGCTTTAAATGCTTCCCTGCTCTGTACTGGCAGACACACTCACAAATTACCAACTCCCTTAAGTGAGACCCCGTTAGGAAGGTTAGTTAAACAACTTCAAGGAACTTTTAATTTAACTCCTGCTTCTTTTAAATTAATGGAAAGGTGCGCAGCCCTTGCTCTTGGAAATCCAGACCTCTGTCCTCTCTGATACCAACTCATTTCCCTTGAATCTCTGTGGAATTTGTTTGCATCAATCAGGAAGAAATAAAGACTCTACTTTTTTTTTTCTTTTTTTACAAGTTATTTTACAGAGCTAAAAATAAGGTAACAATTAATTAGATTTCTTTTAACGACCCTTTCCGACAGCAGCAGTGATCCAGCTCTACTGCTACTGCACATACTTTTTCTAGTTCCAAGGAGAAAACATAAATCCCCTATATTTAGCTGGAAAACATTACCTTGATTAAATTTATAGAGAGAAAGAAGGAATTTTCTTTACACAGAAATACAGAAAAGAGTGAAGGGAAAATTAGAACTCGTGGGGGCAAAATCACTTGCAAGCTGTGCAGGGGTTAGTTAAATATAAAAGCATGCTTAGAAACCAGCACTCGGCCAAGCAGGCGCCTAGCAACAAAATGCTGCACGCGACATGGTTTTCAACAGGAGAGAAACTCTGCAGTCGTGTTGTTGGTAAGCAAAACAAGAATTCCCATTTGAAACATCATGCTACTGGTCTGTCAAATGCCACAAGGCCAAGGCATGCCACCATGACAGCAAAGTGAATTGCTACATTTCGGGTGTATCTCTTCCATAGCCAGAGATACAATTTCCTTTTCTTCATGGGTTTTGTCCATGGAAGTAGAACAATATTTAAAGGAACTGACGTTATAAATTTGTGATGCTCAAGTAGCTGCAACACTTCCAATCTTACGTGCACCATGAACAGATGAAGATGGCACTCAAGATACATGTTGCGTTTCAGTGCTGCATGGAAAAAAATCCCTTGAAATGTAAGCCAAGAACACCTCCACAGTTAAATGTGTCCCTGGGATAACTGCACGTCAGCGCCCGCAACTTGAGAGAGCATAGCAGAGGCTTAATTGGCCCCTTCCTGATTTTTCAACTCGATGTCCTGAAGATGCATGACTGAACCTGACGCTAATCACTGTAATTATGGACACTTTATAGTTCTGTATATTGAACAGGCAAAAAACTGCACGCACGCTGACAGAATAATGTATAGCTTCACGTGTGTGTAATAGCTAGAATTAAGAGCCTACATCTACATTAAGAGATGTAGAACCATTAAAACACATGCAATGATGGAAATAAGAAAAAAGAACAAAGGAAATATTCTGTGGGAGAGGTTATTATGCACTTGTTAGTAAGAAATGTCAATCCACATATAGTTATTCCCCTTCAAAATAAAAAAAAGGGGGAAAAAAAGAGGTGATGACTTGCCAAATGTAAGAGGCAGAAACAAAGGGTAATGTAAGAAATTGTTCTAACATACAAGATGGAGTTAAGCCGTCAGGGGATATAAAGTGTTCACAATTTAATAAATACAAAATGAAAATAAATGTTTGGAATTGTCTAAAAATATAGCAGTGTCAGTCATAGTGAAAACAGAAAACAAAAATGGGAAGGGAAAAAAAAAAAAAGGTACCAACCCACCAAGATAGATATGGGTCCAAAACAACATCTTGCAACTTAAGCTATCCAACAGCAGTGTATAAATACCACCTGTGAGGCCCTTCTTTTCCACTTTCATGTTCTAAAAGCATATTTTATCAATTTCTCATACAATTTGGGGAACATTTTGCCTAGCATAACTGTTAAGACTGATGGGTTTTCTCACAGATGGATTATCTGATGCTGTCAGCTCCAGTGTCAGTGAGAGAGAGCTACAGAAGTCACCCAGGTGGAGTACTGTTAGCTACAGCCTGAGCAATTCTCCCGTAAAAGCTGCATTTGAGCAGGAATGGAAAAGCAATCTTTATCTGGGCCAGAGCAATAAACCACATCCTCTGAATCCCATTCTGAAACCCCTGCTCTTGTAGCAGAGTACTTAGGAGGAGCTGAACATACATTAGACCACGTCACAAGTATGTGCAGCAGCCTACAGAGGAAGCACACCAAGAATGGTTTTAAAAGCAGCCCAGGTTGTCTTTAAAGTCAGGAAGTATATAGGGAACTGCTGTGACAATCTGGCATGTGCGCTGAGGATCCCTAACATACTGTTTACACATAGACAGATAAACAGATACTCACATGTAATACTTGCTCACACCACTGACATTCTGTCTCTGGAACATTATATTTCTCCTTGATAATTTTATTACATATTTTATTGACGTCAATAAGCTTGTTTTTCAAGGACAGTAATATCTTTTGGCTATTTTTACCTACTAGCTGGAATTTGCAAATATTAATTGAAGTCTGTGATCCTTTAGCATAACAGTTACCAGAACCCAGAGAAAGAAACATGAAAACTCCTATAAATAACATCAGGCCGAGAATAAATACGAATTTCAGCTAGTATCTCAGTTGCTCTTACCATGTTTTTTTACTCCACAAATCAGTAAAATAAGAAGCTATGATAAATACATTCTACTTCACTCTTTTTTGTGTGATCAACCTTGTTTCAGCTGGAAATGTATAAGAAGTGCTTTGGGATATGTGCTGGAAAGCAAAAATGATTAAATGGTATTTTCTCATCTTTATGTTTGAAGCCCACTGGCTAAGGAAAGTGAATTTTTTACTCTCTCCTCTGACCCTGTGCAGCTCAAGTCTCTGCTTTCCTATCCTGACACTGACAAAGATGGACAGAGGTGGTTCAAAAAGGCTAAACCTCTGTACTATGCTCGCTGCATCAAGAGACAGTATGTGCACTGCTGATAGAAGCTGTTCTGCTGTTTCCAGGTATTCCACGTCAGAAAACAAAACAAACTAACCAAACAATTACTTTGCTGTAGGCTATTCTAAAATATCTCACACTTTCCTAAAATCCCTTGTTTCACTTCTCTCTCTCACTTCATTTACCTTTTTTCCTTGTTGCTTTTGGACCATGCCTACATATGTTCTACTCATCCCCCTCTTACAAGGTATCTAGGTAGATCACCTCCTACATCCAGCTCACACAACCAGTTTTTCTCTCCTCTTTTTAGTCACCTCCCAGTGAACTTGCTTTTCTCTTTATTTTCTTTTTCCTTCTTTCCTTTCTTCAGACAATTAAATCAATGGGAGGCTACAAAAACCTGTGGCAGCCAAGGAAGCTACTGCTGAGGCTACATCAGATACAGCACTTCTGGAGGCTGGAACAGCTGATGAGGAACTGGGTCATTCATTTGGGTCTTACAAAAATCAATGAAAGCCTTTATGCCAGTCAACAAAACATAATCCATCTCCTCCTCCTTCCCTAATGCCCTGCTTAAACTACCAGGTTATTTTTCCTTAGGGCTCCGTTTAACTGCACTGCTCAGCCACCAACCTAACCTGTCTATATAAATAATGCACTTCTTATAATATCTGAAAAACAAGAAAAAGATTAACTCTGACCTAGGCTAAACCAGGACACTGATCAGTAAGTTTTTATGAGCATGCACACAAGCACAGCAAAACCCCATCCTATCACAGATGAAGAGCCCTCTGTACAGTGATAATTGGAGTTCTTCTTGTCAATACAGTCATTTGTTCAGTTTAATGTTCACCCAATGAGCTTAATGCATTTATAATTGAATCTTTGACTGCTTGGCCATGAATAAAGGATTAGGCCTGACGCAAAAGGTCACTCTGACCTTGAGAACTATCAAGTTACAAGACATTTTAGCAACGGAGTAAACAATTTCTGTACATCCTGGGAAGTAAAAAAGGTCCTAATGATGGAGACAGACAATCAAATGATATTTTGTTCTACTAATAAAAACTTTCTCTTTCTCTTACAGCTATGTCAACATGGTGATTTTTATGTAGTCTCTGTCAACTTGGCAACTCCACAGTATCAATTCTTCAATTACAGCTATTTCTTCACAACAGTTCCTATCCCATGAAGTTTGTAAACCCCAAAATACAAATCTTCAGCAATGCACCTAAAGAATACTCGCTTCATTATTAAATGACATCACCTACAGTAATCTTTGCACAAATATGAACATACCTTTTACATCCCAGGTCTTCTGTCAGTTAAAAGGCAAATAAAAAAAATTGTATAATTTGAGTTTCTAAGAACTTTTTTGAGGGGGAAATGTGTTTCAACATATGTCTCCAAGCTGATTTCTTCTACAGGAAGCAGGCCCTGTACTTATAGATTGGTTTGTGGCACATTTCTGAATTAACAGGGAAAGAATCCCAGAAGCAATGAGAAGGTCAGCTTCTGCTAAATTCGGCGAATACTGCAAGTTCCAAAACACCACAGCTCTACTCCTACATAAAATCACTATTTCTTTCTTTCTTTCAGACTACTTTCTGGCAGCTGTTGACAGAAACTGACTTTTTCATGGCCTCTGTAAGCTCCGCTGACAAAATTCATAATAGATATCACATATGTGTAACTCCTATCACTGTCAAATGGCAATGCCCTCCGAGTTAGGATCACTGCTCCAATAATCCTGTATGCTCTTAACACCCCCATCCAAATCCATTTATTTATTCATGAGTTTCAAATGAAGATGAACACTTATCTAAGTCAATTTTGAAGATGGACAATGTCCTGTTCCTTATCAAGATAAACCAAAATAACAGATCACAATGCTAAGCACTGATCACAGAAATGCTCTTGTAGGTGTCATCTGACTTAAATGGGTATTCAGAAAGTTTAACCTCAGAAATCACACCAAATTACAACCCCCCAAAGCACAAGCAAGTGAAGGTGAACCAAAATAAAACATTGAAATGAGATCACTCTGGTCTGTCTAATCAAATGATTGGAAACATAACAGGGATGGCATCTGATAAAGACATTTAATGAAGATCTGCCAAAGTGTCCTCAGGCTGTTTGGCAAACAGCTGCTTTGTATCTGCCCCTGGGTGACTCCAAGCTTTGGGTATGTCTACACAGCTATTGCAGGCTATTCAACACCCTTAGATTAAGAGCCAGTCTTGGCATAATCAGCAGTGATGTCTTCTGAAATCAGGGCAGATTTATCTCAATTTATTGAGGGAAAGAAATAAAATGATTTCTTAAAAGAGACAAACTAGGGGGGGGAAAAAAAGGAATAAAACACCAGAAGTTCTGTGACAAGTGCTGTTGGTAGGTCTACAGTCTTTCAGTTCCTGCCATGGATTTTCGCAAAGGCATCCTATTTTTATTTTCTCAGAAAGAACAAGACAGACATGTGAAATGATTTCACATGCTCCCTCTGTGATAGCAGACATGGCAAGGTAGGAGGAGGGAACCGCAGCAGGCAGCATGTGTTTGTCTGGAGGGCAAGGCAGCAAAGAGCAGATGTGAGAAAAGTCTACTCGGTATCTAAACCAAAAGCAACAACTTCTACAATGCTGTGAGATGCAGGAACATCATCTGAACATGAGATAGGAAAAGGCAACACACAAGCAGCTTGCACGCAGTAACACACCGCAGCATGGCTGCCTTAGACTAGGAAGCGATGGCTTTACCCAAGCATCATTTGTAGCTGTGGGATTTCCAAAGCCATGAAGCAGCAGATGGTACACTCTTAGCTGCCTCATGGCAGCTCTGGTTTCTAAAATCTGCAAAATAAAAGAGAATTTTAACTTGTTTTGTACTTCTTCTACTTAATCTGTTGAGAATATTGACACGCACCACAAGGTTGGTCAAGTTGGTTATTTCCAAGGGAGTATTGAAGACTTTATATCAAATCCTGCTCTGTTTACCTACCCAAGTAATTCCATGGACCTCTATAGAACTGGTCAGGCAGCTGAATACAATTTTGCCATAAAAATCTAAATCCTACTGCTTTCTGGTGACCAGGAAATTTGTAATAATTTTCTTCAATACCAGTAGACTTATTCAGAACCTGAATTATAAAAGCAATTTTCAAAAATATACCGGGTGTGTGAACAAGCGTTTTCCATAATAACACCACTTATTTCAGAGGGATGATACTTCACAGAACACAATCACATTTGAAGAGTTCTTATTATAGTAACTCCTCTGTAACTGGAGCATTAAATAAGTTCTACTGTGTTATTAAAAAGTCTTGAAAATACTCTTTGAAGTTACTTAAAGTTACATTGTGGTTTTGTCACTTCTTTTAGAAGAAATGATACCTGGGAATCAGGAAGAAGCACAGAATTCTATCATCAATATGAAAGCTCCACTGCAGGAAACTGCTCCTGCAAGCAAATACTGAAACCACTCCATGTCTAACAACCTCCTCTGTGCTCAAAGCATTTCTGAAGACACAGCAAACCTGGCTTATCTCCTTCCAGAACTACTCAAGCTTCTTCTGACCATGCAATACGAAACCTTTTGTGCAGGCTGCTGCACAGTTTTCTGCTGCCTTTAGGTGAGTCTTCTGACTATGAAGCAAAGCAAGGTGGCCCAGAGGACAGGTTCCTCCCTAAAACTAGCTGATCTTTGATGCATATTTTCTTATTAACTATGTTTTCATCTTGTTTTTGATATTGCTGAGGACAGACTGATGACGATTTTGTCACTCACTGAAATGTCACACTGCTTGACTTCTGCTTTTCAGGAAATCAAATTCACATGAAGTATCATTCATAAAAGTACCTATAAAGAAGTGGTGAAACTGACTAAATAAAATCTCTGTTTTCTGCTCACTTCCATTCTACCAGCTTCTCCAAGGTTTTCTTCACATGGCAAAAAGAAACACAACAAATTGAGGTATGAACACCTACTGTAGATGACTCAGGCTTAACAAAAATTCAGTTGGTAAATTATGTATAAGTGTGCAGTAATGTTATGAAGATATGCTCACAAACAAAAGAAGTGAGAGGGTTGTTTTCCACTGAACAACAATGGGAGGTGGCCAGATTTCAGCACGCTAAGGGAGTTTTTCAAACTGCACATAGTACTTGCAATTTGTGTTCCTACTGATTGTGCAACTCCCCCATACTCTCTGCATGGAGAACCTCTCCTCACTAATTGGCATCATTTGAAACCCTCAAGAGTGAAAGCCTGGATTTAACAGAGTTGTGTAATTCCTCCCAATGGAACTTTTCAGCTTTGGCCTCTGTACATCATCTAAGGACCACAAAGCTGTTGTTTGAAACCCTGTGGCACCGTTAAGAAAGCTAAAGCTTTGTTCAGAAAGTTGAGAGGGTAAAAATTGATGCAGTTGAACCTTGGAAATTTAGACAATAGACATTCTTTGTTCTCAGTTTTCTCATCTGGAGTGGGATGTAGGACTATTTTTCTGTTTCACTAGGTAATGCTACGTTTAAGTCTCCAGTCCCAGTGGATAAATGAATCAATAACTTTCTTTCAAACTTGCACGCACACCCCAGCAAGTTTTAAAATCAAATTCTTCTTTATGTCTGGCTTCCTAACAGTGGTAATACATCACATGTCCCTTTGCTGCGAGGAGACGGTGAAAATTCAAGTGAAATTTTTGTCCCAGGCTAGCCCAGACAAGGCACTAACCTCAGTGTTTTACTCTCAGGGTAAAGCATTGTGATTTCAATGTTCACAGATTTCCCTATGTGTAAGCCCGCCACTGATGGCTTTGCAAAATTAACTCATGTCAATTTTCTACCAAATATAATGATCAGTCAACACAAATGGCAACAATGTTTACATCTTTTACATCCTAAATCTGTCAGATAAAGGTCAGCAAGACTCATACACTTTGCAGGTAGAAATGAAAAGCTCATAATGTTAAATGTAATGTTGCCCAAAATCGTGGTCAGCCACTGCCAAATAACTGAGCGAAAGACACAAAGGTACCTCATTTTAGTATGTTTTTGATGAACACAAGCATTAACTTTAATTTCTACTACACAGGCCAGAAACAATTCAATGCATTTACTGGCTGCTTAGAAAATTTCAAGTATAGTTCAGAAGCCAAAACATCACAACATAATCCATTACTAAACAAAGAAAAGTTTTGCCAAGATAATTAAAATTATTACTAATGGAAGCATCCCCACTGCCTGTTCTTACACTGTCAAATCAGCAAAATAAACAATCTACTTAGAGGAACGTACAAAACACTGAAGGCCCTTTGCAAGTGGGGAAGTATTCAGTGGGGGGACATAGTGCCAAATGAGAAGAGTATTTCTCCCGCAGCTCCCTGCACAGCCAGCAATGAAGTGCAAGCTTGCTCTTGCTCATCAGTTGAAGTAATCAGTATACAAACTTGTTATTAGCTATTCCATAATACATATCATACCATAAAAAGTGAAAGCAATGTGTGCACGAGTTCACGGGAAACGAAGCAGATGGTGGTACCTTCTGAGGCGCAGGCAATTCTTTGAAGAGCTAATGCAGCAACAGCTTATCGTGAATTCAGATGGAAAATGGGCAATTACTCCTGGTTCTGCATACTAGAGGTTTTCTGCAGAGCTAACCTTCCCAATTTTAGCACTGCCAAAATAATTACTCTTCACTAGCCTCTTAGTATTCGAACGGCTCTGTTGATGACAGCGTCTTAGATAAATGGCATGGTGGACAAGGAAACAACCAGATGTTAATGTGAGTTACAAAGCTGTGCTCAAGGACAATTGCTCACCTTCTCTACTATCAATTTCACTTTAAAGTCTGAATCAGAGAAACAAATATGGGGGGAAAGAAATGCTAGACACAGCTTCTCCTCATCGTGAACTGGTGTGGTCTTAAGCTCAGCCAGACCCAAGGCCTGTGTGAGCTCTTAACTCTCCCCCTCACACCGCCCACGGCAGGATGGGGAAGAGAAAAGGTCACTGAGGGTCTCATGGAGATCCTTGAGGACAGGGAGGGCTCCCTCACCGATTACGGTAAGACAGGATTTGGGAAAGAAAACGGAATGACATCTGCCACTAACCAGAAGCACAAGAAAACAAAGCAAAGCAGAGTTGAATGGCAAGGAGGGGCAGGGCCAGCCCTTTCAGACCGCCTGCCCCCGCCCCCATACGCCCATCTCGGTACCTCCAGCTCCGCCTCAGCACGCAGGGCGGGAAATGGCGGCTGCCGTCCGTCCCTCACCGGTGGCTCCTGCCGCTGGCTTCGCTTCAGGGCAGGACTGCTCGTCCTTCCCCTGCTCCGCCGCGGGTCCCTCACACGCCGGGCAGTCCTACACGGAGCTCTTCGCCGTGGGCCCGTCCCGAGGCCGCAGCTCCTCACCGGCTCCTCCCGTGTGGGTCTCCCCCGGCCCGGCCCGGCCAGGCCCGGCCAGGCCCCTCAGGGCGCTGCCACCTTTCTGCCGTGGGGTCTTCCCGGAGCTCTGGGCGAGTGTCTGTCCCGCCATCGCCCTCCATGGGTGCAGGGAGCCTCAGGCCGGGCACATCTCTTCCCCTTCTCCCTCACTCACTGAGGTATCTGCACGATCACCTCCATCTTCACCTATTCCTCCTCCACTTGCAGCAGTTTCCCTCTTCTCAAATGGTGATGGCTGAGGCCCCGGCCAGCTGAGTGGGGCCTGCCTCAGAGCTGAGGAAGCTTCCAGAACTCCTCACAGGAGCCTGCACTGCAGCCACCTTCCCTTGTTACCCAGACAAAAAACAACTCCACACAAACCCAACAGACACACAGAGGCCAATAAATCAGTATCAGTCTCAACATTGTTCAACCAGAGGCCCTATTCTCCGAAAACTTAAAAGGTATCTATTTCATTCACTGGATTTTGTGGGAAACCCAAACACATCCATCTATCCATGTTGAAAACAGGGTTATACCAGTGGGATATTTTGTTGCCTTAATAGCAGAAGAAACTCAGAATGAATCACTTTATGATATTATCTGAGAGCATGCTGGTAACCTCTAACATCACTGAAACTATGGGTCCAGAATTTTTTTTTCCCTAAGGTATAATTTTATAACAAATTGAGTTTGAAGAGTTTGATTCATTTTAGCAGACCAAAACTCTATGTTCAGATCAGTCAATGGTGTAATAATCTACCTAATAAACTGAGACTGCAAAGACAAAGTAGTTCAATGTTCTATATGAAAATTTAATATTTATTTTCTTACTTTTTTCCTCCAGTCCAGATGGAAAAAGAATCAGATTTGCCTAACACTCCACAGAATAGCAATTCTGATGTTTGAATAACTTTTAAAAGACAATCCTAATTTAGCTTTCTCACAGTTTTTCTGCCACAGGACACCTATAGCAAATTGCTGTAAATAAATGGATGGCAGGTTTTTGAGAGTTAGTTCCTCAAACTGTTTCCTTAAACCAACACGGATAATGACAAATCTGCAGTGATGTCTTCTGAACAGACTGTGCTGCCTATTTGTTTTTAAATTCTCAAAGATGTCCTCTTCCTTCAGACGGATGTTTTGCTACTGTTAAGAAACAACCAATGCCTAACGATGGGGATGGTGGAATACAGAGTATGTTTATTTCATTTGCAGGTGCCATGAAGCCTGAAGGGATGGTGAGTGCCTCGAGGCATAGAGCAGACTCAAATCCATCCTAACTAGGGATATGGTCTGGAGTGATAAGGTGCTACTCATGGGGCACCAAAAAAAGTAATACATTTAGGCTTGACAATCACACGAATACAGGATGGAAAAAAAAATATGTACATCAGGAGATCAGAGGTAATTGTACTGCTGTGCAAAGCCAGACTCTATCTGCATGTATGTATACAATAATGCCTGCACACATAAGCATGCCCTGTGTGACTTAAAGCTCTTCTGACCCCACTCAGCTCTAGAGTTGGCTGGAAACCCATGTCTGCTTTTGGGCACTGCCTGCAAAAGGAGAAGGGGACCAAGCTGAGATAGTCCAAAACAAAACATGAGACTAAAGGTCTATAGACATGGTCTATAACAGAAACCTGAACTGGGAGATTCTAGCCTTAGGAGGAGAGACTTCAGCAGCAGAGAAGGCCACTGTAGAAAAGGAGCAGCACATTTTCTAGGTTCACTGGGAACAAAAAGGGTGAGATGAGCGCACAGGACAACTGAGAAGATCCTGATGGGGCACTAGGGAAAAAAAACATAATGAGGATAGCAAAGCACAGGTAAAGTTCATAGAGACAGGTGGAATCTTAGTGAAAAGTTTGGTTTAGGGATATGGGAATGAGGATCTTCATTAAAAGTTTGGTTTAGGGATATTCACAGAAACAAGAAGGGGAAAGAGGTAAAGGCAATTTGTCATATTCTGAGAGGAGTCTAACACCTTCCCATCACATTGATTACATTCACAGCAATCCAATTACATCCAAATTTTCCCTGAAAATCATTTCAGGGCAGGTAAGAATGTGGTGGTGAAGTTAGATGACCAGTCACCTACAGGGTATTTATAACAAAAAAGAAAGAGCTACTCCAACCTAGGGAATATTGTAAAATGCCACTTTCCTGACTGCCAGATTATGTTATAAAGCAGTGCATACCCCATCTGTCTATACCTGTCTACTTTGCTATAATTAGCTTTCCTATGACACTCAGCTGAGGCTTTTAAAACCTTGTTCTTCTGTCCTAGCTCCATAACTGAATCTGGGGAAACACACAAAACTGTCACTGGCTGAAAAGCTTTGTCCAAAAGTTATTTAAATGAGAAATACCTTTTTATCCTTTCAGTGGGTTGTCATATTTCCTCTCATATATCTGGTTTTTATTGAATTTTCTGAATGTAATTCATCATTAAAATCAAATTAGCAAAACAAACTGTCTTGTTATTTGTTCATTTTCAAAACATTGAAAATGTTTTATAAATGATTCCTAAGAAGCCAAATAATGCTTCTTTCACATTACTTTTTGATTCTGATAAATCAAACAAACCTCATAAAATGTCCAACAAAAGATATATATGCCAGCACTAGTGTGTTTGGAAGGTGGGAGGCTGCACAGCTTGTAACTAGCAGAAGAGATTGCTTCTCTTGCAAGGGAGGGATTCCGCTGGAAGCCGGAGGAAAACGGACGGGATGCTGCCGTTGGCAGTGCAGGGGACGCGGAGCTGACAGCTGTGGCTGTGTGGGAGTTGAGATGCACACAGCTTGACAAGTTTTCCGGGCTGGGAGTGGGAAGAAGACATGGGGAGGATGCAGCTCATGGGTGAATGTGTGGCAAGAATAGGAGATAGAACGAGGAGGCTCTTCCAAGGTAACTACGCAGAGCCTCTGTCCTGCTTCTGAATTGCAGAGGAGGTGAAAGCTTTACCAGCTCTTGAGTGTTCATGCTTATACCCCCAAACACTAGCCTGGATGTTTCTGAATGTATAATGGCAAAAATAATAACCTGCACAAAGCATACCAAAACATTTATCTACAAAAATCACACTGGTTTACATGAATGAAGGGTTTGGTGCAAGAGAATAAGTGATGCAGCATATAAAGACCAGTTTAAGACAGGAGTTGGGAAAGACAACGCTAAGGACTCCTCTCAACTGCACTGAGTCTGAATCCCTCAAGTAAACTCCAGTCCAATTGTGCAGTGCCCTGGAAATAAAATGGCTTGCTTTGAAATCAGCTGCCTCAGATAAAACAATAGCTTTTGTGACTCATGACAGAAGCCTTAACGCTGAAATTTCCCGCAGAACTACTGAGTGTGTCTTTTTGAATAAAGTGCTTATTACCAGGCACTTGTCCTCCCAAGATCAACCAGAACCTTGACATCTGCTTATTTTCTTTTAGAAAACTACCTTGCTTAGTTATTATATATTGAAAGCATCAGGGTTGCCAGTGGTTAGAAGGGGTGCAGACTACCAAGGAAGTGCCATTAAGTGGTAATATTAAAGCTGCAGGACACGATGCTGATGAAACAAAAAGTAAATAAATGCTCTTCTTACAGAGACCTTAAAAACACAGAAAATCTTGATGTCGCAGAGAAAAATATAAAGCAAGACTTGCACAGTGTCATTCTGTAGAAAATTTCCACTAACTACATCTCTTTGCTTATCACATTGCTTCGGCTGCTGTCACTTAGCAAAGGCTGGAAAGGGAAGGGATGTCTCTGCCTGCTGCCAGGAAGAAGCACGCAGCGCTGTCTGGCTGGGGGAGGGTGAATTGAACCTTCTCCTCTCCTCACCAGCAACCTCTGACAGCTGGTGACAACCAGCAGAAGAGTTTTGCTGTGCCTAGCCTCAGTGAAACACCCTGCAGAGCTATATAGGCTGATGAAGGTATTTCTAAAGCTTGTGCTAATGATACCCGTGTGTTTTTTTCCCCAAACTTTCTTTGTGCCATATGTGGCACTGAAGTGATCCGCAGGAGAGCAGCCAGTGGTGCATGTCTCTTCCCTGCAGCTAACGACCTCATGTTGGAAGGTCATTAAAAGCATTTAGAACAGAAGAAAGAAGCCCACCCACCATGAACCACTGAGATCTGCCAGCGCAGCACAAGCGTTTCCTCTGTTACTCCTTAAATGCACAGTGCAGAGCTCCTTCCAGAGAAGCAGCTGAGAAAATCAAATGAGGGCACACGTGCCAAGAGGTCGGGCACACTCATGGTCCAGTTTGTTGAGCTGTGCCTGCTGGCTCTCTCCTGGGTCTGCCTATCTCAGCAGTACATTTTGGTTTCTTCTTACGTATGTATGGGATGCCCACCACAGAGGGCCTTCAGCACATCCCAAGGACTAGGTTTATAAACACATATATCTCAACACCTCCCTTTCCTCTCCCTCCTCCTGTCCTTCCCACCTGCAAGGCCTATATATAGTTTTCTGAGCTTTTTCTTCACATAATGATGTGTTAGAATAGGAGCAGAGGCAGTGAAAGGAATGATAGCTCCATCATAACAGCATGAGGTTTATGGGCAACAGGGAAAACACAATTTAGCCACTGACTTAGAGCTGAATCCTCCATTGAGAGGAGCAGACTGTCTCTTTGTGTCCCAAAGGACACCAAGACCCTGTCTGTGAGCAGCCTGGAAACCCTCTTGCAAGTGAGTGGCTTTGGGAAAAGAAAATACAGCACATGCTTTCGTGTGTATTTAATAGGTTCACAGATGTCAAGCTTGAAGGTAACTGGACAATATTAAAGGTGTTGACACTTAGCTGATAACGTAAACCACAATTAAATGTATGTGAGCTGAGGGCCTTAAATACCTTGCAGGATGCACCTTCACTGCAGTGTGAAGAGCAACAGTTACAGAAGGCAAAGCAAAAAAAACACAGAGTGAAAGTTCTCTATGTCATTGCCTTCTCAATACAGCTATTGTTCTGCCAACAAAAACTGAAAGGTGAACTTAACCTGCTACAAAACACCAATGCTCATGTTCTTGGTTTCAGATGCTATTTCCTTCTTGCTATACTCTACAGCAATACCCTTCTGCATCCTGTCCCAGAACCAAATTTAGCCTCAGTGCTTCATCAGCTGAGTCCCTCTCGCAGTTACTCTCACAGACAGACTCAATGTCTTTTGCCTATTCTCCACCATCCTTTCCAAAATCCTATCAGGTCAACAGGCAAAAACAATTACAAGCTGTTAGCCAGCTGCCAAACACTCCTGTAAACCCTTTTTTTTCCCCTTCTTTCTCTCCTTACTCATCATGTTCTCAGCAAAATCTTCTCAGCTGCCCCTATGCCATTGCAACCTGATAATAGTTTTGCTCCAAGGCTCTGAAATAATGCCTTAGCTCACAAATGCAATCTTGAATATTCCTATAATCTATAATTAATTTATTTCCTCTCTCCCTCATCCATGTCTGCACCTCTTCTTCCCTGCTTTTTCTGTGTACCACTTCAAGAGCAGAAAAGATCTATTGCTTGCACATAGAAGACCATCGTTTCTGTGCAAAATGTTATTTATAAGGTTTGGGAAGCTATTTTTCTGATGAGCATTTTCACATGGGTGTTTTTCTTTTCAAATGGATCTTTGAAGATCAGCTTTAAAAGACTCCAAAAGCAAACCAGTTAAACAGAAATTACTTTGGAAAAAATAGCCAAGGTCTTTGGAAATATTTTTTCAATACAGATGTGCAGCAAGTTCTGCTAATTCTCTAAGCAACTAAATAACCAATGAGCAGGGAATGCATTTTCTAGCTTCTTCGTTGGGGTGGGATAATTCATCCTGCCTTGGTTTGAGGCACATGACCTAGGTTGCCCTAAGTGAACTCTTTGACACATGGAGAATGTACCCTTCCAGAATTAGGTACTTTGAATCGCACCTTTCAGGGTGCATAACTTTATCTTAGTACAGTGTGTGAATATCTGGAGTGTCTATTGAAATACAGAGCTCCTAAAGCATCCTCCATTGGCAATGCTAAGAAATGAAGGACAAATCTCCTCCAGTTAGGACAATTATTTTGAGCCTCCCTTAATTATCTCAACAATAAAAATGTCACCATCTTTTGCATAGGTTCTGGTGTTCTTTTCCAAGGTAGACACACAGAAAGCTCACGTTACCAAAGAAAAAGAGATCGTCATTGCAAGGTGGTGTGCTGATGTGGCAGGGAAACAGGTTGTATACAGCTATGAGCTGGATGGTAATTGAGGGAAACCCTTTGGCAGACACCTAGGAGAGATGGTTTTGTGTCCTGAAGAGCTACTGTTCTCAGAGGAGAATTTCCAAGAGAGGCTCTCTGTTTTCTTCTGAATTATCAGGCCAGTTATATGTATCCAGAAGGTCAGGAATCTGGCCCATGCCTTAGCAGCAGAGGCAGTGAAAGGCTGGCTTTCCTCTGATATTTGACCCTACATAACATATACAACTTCTGTTTATTTTCCTTTGCCAACACAGAGCCAGTAAGATACTCGTGTCCTGTTTATGCAACTGCGACAATAGAAATTCAAGTAAGAACACAGGTTTTGCTAACAAACTGTCTAGCAACTGGAAAACAGGCAGCAGCTACATTTGAATACCCACAAAGCACCAATAAGAATTTGGCATTTAGTCTCAAAAACACAGGGAAAGACCCATCTCTGTTACAAACAGCAGCGTGTGAAAGGATTTTCACCAGCCAGGGGAATGATAAGCTTCCCAGTCTTTGGATCTGCCTTCGCATTGTTCCTCCACTGCCAGCAGGATGAAGAGTGGGCAACATTTCACCATTTCCTTTTATGACCTAATTGGAAAGGGGAAAAAGGACATAAAGGGAATAACCATATTTCAGTGTCAGGATGTGACAGTTTGGTTAAGGGGATATGAGTTGCTCAAAGCAGTGGTCCCTCCCCACTGAGCATTCCTAAGACATAGTCGGTGTCAAATCCTGCCCCACCGATGGTGGGTTCATTCATGATTTGTAGCAGCTTTAAAGGAGCTTGCAAATAAAATGCACATTTCTTCACTAGTTGTAAATCCTTCTAGCAAAAATGGATTTATTTTCCCACCACTTTTAGTCGTAAAAGTACTATTCTGTTCAGATTTACAGACTATGCCTGTTGTGTTTTTATCGTGGGGACTGTGGGAAGTCCAGAGCTCTCAGCCACATTGTCATAACTTAAACTGAACCCTGACCGGTCCCTGGGCTTCCAGACAAATGCCTTATCAGAATATTACTGCCACTGTTAAAACCAATGAAAACAAAATTACTTGTAAGGTTTCTCCAAAGACAATTCCTATGGAGCTGTAACATGTCATTTCATTAACATTACTTGTACTGTATGTATTACAAGCTCATTAAAGAATCACCAAGCAACAGTAGTTCTTTATTGTGATTTTGTTGACTTTTCCTCTAAAGAGTATAATTTAGTATGAAGATCATTCTTTGCATTTCTGGATTTCTTTGTCTTTTTAATTTGTAAACAAAATATCAAAACCTGGAATGAAAACATTCTACTGCACAGCATTTTGAAAGGCAAAGAAGAGTCGACCAAATTAATTGTGTGACTAATCATGAGCACAAACTTTGTGGGTTTTTTAATATACATACTAATTATATCATGTTCTTTATTCCTGAGCACCAAAGCACTACTCTCAAAAAAGTGCTTTTAAAACCAAGATATTAACAGTTAATCAGATGGAATAAATAACTTCTTAGAACTCTTTGTCATGCTCAAAACTCTGACCGCAGTGGAGTAAGAAAATAAATGAGAAATCAAGAGTTTTGAGATTAAGGTCAGTGAGAGTCTTCTACTTGCCTCATACCAATTAATGAGTGATAAGTGGATTGAGAGCAGCCCCGAGGAGAAGGACATGGGAGTGTTGGATGAAAAGCCAAATATGAGCCAGCAGAAATACATGTGCTGGCAGCCCAGAAAGCCAACGGTATCCAGGGCTGCAGCAAAAGAAGCATGGCCAGCAGGTTGAGGGAGGAGATCCTCCCCCTCTACTCTACTTTTATGAGACCCCTCTGCAGTGCTGCATCCAGCTCTGGGGCCTTCCCACATGAGAGACAGGGAGCTGTTGGAGTGAGTCCAGAGGAGGGCCAGAGGGCTGGAGAACCTCTCCTGTGAAAACAGGCTGAGAGAGTTGTGGTTGTTCAGCCTGGCAAAGGAAGGGCTCTGAGAAGACCTTTTATCATCCTTCCAATACTTAAAGTCAGCCCATAAGAAAGCTGGAGAGGGACATTTTACAAGGAGATGTAGTGTCAGGACAGGGAGAACTTGGCTTCAAACTGAAACAGGGGAGATTTATATTAGGTGTAAGGATGAATTTTTTTACTGTGAGGGTGCTGAGGCACTGGCACAGGTTGCCTGGAGAGGTTGTGGCTGCTCCATCCTTTGAAGTGTCCAAGGTCAGGTTGGATCAGGCTTTGAGCAACCTGGGCTAGTGGAAGGTGTCCCTGCCTGTGGCAGAGAAGGTAGAACTGGGTGATCTTTAAGGTTCCTTCCAACTCAAATCATTCTATGAATCTATGAGCTCAAGTGCCAGGTCCATAATGACAAAGCTCTTAAGAGCTCATGGCCAACCATGGAGTAAGCAGGACCTATTTTAAAGAGGAGCTGACCATGCTCAAATGGAAAGAATTCCTAGTCCCTTGTCCATCTGTAGGATTTTGCCTACCAAGCCAATTCCAGAAGTAACAAGGAAACAGGGAAAAAATTCAGTGCATGCAAAATTTCAAGGAACTGAAGAAATCTTGATGCAATTTAAGAAACAGTATTTCAAAATGTATCTATGGGCTATCAAAACAGTAAAATCAGAGCAATATTTATAGCATTTTAGGTAACTCCTTTTCTAGGTTTTCCATGACTCATTGATGGGAAATAAACCCCAAGTATTTTATGTAGATAAAAAAGAAAGTTCAGTTTTAAACAAAAAAGCACTAAGACTGTATTTCCCTTCTCCAAAAAAGTGAATGGCAAAAGAAAACACTGATTCTCTATTTTCTTTCTTACTAGTGTTTGTGTGACTCAGCTAGCACTAAAGGCAGCTTCCAAAATGCCTGCAAACGGTGACCAAAAGGCAGCACGTGCCAAATATTAACCTAGGATTGAGTGGTTTCCAAAGTGCGACGTTACTCCTCTGAAAAATGTTTAGGGATCCACAAATGAAGGAAGCTGGGAACCAATGCCAAGCTGAAAAGCCACTCATTTGCTATCAAATCCACACTTTGGTTATCAAAGCAATGCAGTTTCAGAAAGTCCCCTCTCTCTTTGCCTACCAGAGAGAGGCTTTCTGAGGCATTTTAAGAATAAGCAGCATATTTTATTTACTCCTTGAAATGTCTCCACAGAAGGAGGAGTTTCCATCACAGAATGGAGTTTTCCCTCCATTCTGTGAAAAAACCCCAGTTTTATGCCATGGGGCCAGGACTGAGCTAAAGCATAATACTGCAAAAAAGCAGTAGCAGTGGTGCTGAACATAGGAGTAGCAGAAGATGATATAGTTTAGACAGGAGGAGAATAACATGGTGGAATTGAAACCGCAGGCAGCATTTTAAATAGGCTGAAACCATTTTTATGCCATTTCTATTAACACATCTCTTTAAAATATTCTTTAAGATGTGTTTATAATAAGATATGTTTGAAGTCTATACAGTAACATGTAAACCTAACTCAGGGTGTGTATGAAACTGCTTCAAAGCATGTTACATTTTAGCTGTCTCTTACTGACATCCTTCGAAAAAGCTTACAAAAGGAATTGAAACCATCGCACAAGGAAAGAATATTTATGATGGATGATTTTCAAACATTATGATGGGAGCTTGTAAGAACAATTCTCTTAATTTCTTGGGAGAAAAGATAAATATGGCTTGGGAAAAAAAAAAAAAAAGAACATTATTTTGCACTTCATCCAAATATAACATTCTCCAGCAACACTGCCCACAGCCCCATGCTGACAAAGGGCTGGTATTTAAAGCTGCATCATGTGTGGCGATCTAGATGTCATACTTTTATAGTCCAGGATTTAGCCTGTGACTTAAGTCACACAAATCCATGACTGTATCTAGAGTGCCTTTATATTTCCTGGAGGAGGGGGTTGCAGGGAACAAGGAACGATCTTTTTCTTTTAAACAGTGTTTGAAGATGTAATACGATTCTAAGCATGAGAGGTGTGAGAGATGCAACATCCACAGGGACACAAAAATCTTCTATTAGAATAATTGAGGCATTTGGAAAAGAGATACGTTTCTGATATGTCACATTTTGCATTGTGTCACCTATGTATCCCTTTAAAAATGTGTCGAGATGATTACAGCTTTCCAACAAGGAAATCAGTAAGATATTCAAAGTGATGATATATACACACAGCACCGTCAAATGGGGGAAATCAAGAAAGGGGAGGGGGGTGAAGGAATAAGAGAAAATGATAGATTTCAGCTAACAGATTTTCAGCTCAACCTTTCTTGACAGTGTAAAGACAGATAAAAACTTGCCTTTTTTTCAAAGCAATCACAAAGGGCTATCACAAAAGCCAATCTAAGACCATGGCTTAAACTCTAAGTGTGTGCATCAGGGGGCTAAATCCTGTTGAACCGCAGCATAAAGTCACTCCAGCTGGAAGACCTGGTATTACACAGCCCAGCCCATAGTTACTGGCTCAAGTTTTGTAAAGAAGAGAAAAAATGGCCTTGCTGTTTTCTTTCTTGTCCTACAACCTTCAGGATCGTGACCAAGGTAATTCCTACACACCATGTTGTGTAAGGCAACAGCCTTCTCTCCAGAAAAATGAAAAATTAAAAGATCTAAATCCAGCTCCAAATTGTCTGGTTATTTAGCTCTAAAATACAGAACAATACTCCTGCATTTGCTTTAATAATGTATAAATGCTACTTTCTAGTTCCCAGGGGTTATTCTGGCTTTCAAATTCTCTGTCAAAAATTTGTAAGAAATGAGCTTCATTTCTTTCTGTGCCAAAAGTGCAAAGATTCTCTCTTAATTTCCTATATATCTCTCAGAGGTATTTCAAGCCACACAAGATCACTCGCAGCTCTCAAACTATTCAGCCACAAGAAAACTCACTTAATGATCCTTTCACAACACTGAACCTTTGAACCATTTCTATCAATTAAATTTTCATTGTTGTTTAGCCCTGGAATCCCTACAAATATTGTCCTAAATCGTAGTAAAGCTGATCTGAGATGTGTAATCTGGAGTTCAGTTTCTCCACAAAGACTATTTCAACATGGTTGGGATGTGGTACATTTATAACATTCTCAGCAATTCTCCACGAGTATTTGTAGACTCACAAGCTAATATGGAAAGCTCTATACATCCAAGTTTTGCAGACACTGAAAGTATTCACCAGTCCATATTAAATCCAAAACCTCAAACCCTTAGTTCTATTGATTCCATAGCTGCTCATCTATCTGGCAAACAAACAGAGGAAGAGCATGCTGGAGACGTCTTAATTCTACTTTCTCAGGAACATTCTGTTTTCCATAGGCTTCAAATTTCCAGACACTTCAGTACAAGGAAAATAAAAAAGCAGAATTCATTTTCACATGACTTACTTGACCACAGTGATAAACTCACACCAATTACAACTATGTAACCTCGGCCACCTGCCCACAGCTCAAGTTTTAAAAAGGTAAAAAAAAGTGAGAATAAGTGACAAACTGTCCTGTTTAGATGAATGCAATATTGTAAGTAAGAAAAACTGCCTGGAAAATTGACAGCATTTTTAGTAAGGAAACATTTATATAAGGGGTAAGTAATGGTTTCTTATATCTTCTAATACCAGTGCCCCAGGGTTTTCAAAAATAAGATGTTCATCTTCCCCAGCTCCTTCACAGCCTTTGCATTAATTTTAAGAATAAGTAAATAGCTTTGAGTGGAAGAAGAAAGCTTAAAGTATACACATCTTGAGCTCTACCAGTTGTAACAAAAGGTTGAGTTTCAAATTCAGATTGTAAATTTTGAAGGCAGAAAAACCCCCAAACCTACCAGCAAGATGCCTCACCCAGCCTTGTTTACAAACCCAACAGATGTTCTACAAGAAGTGTCTCTATTTGCTGTAATCAGGATCTTCACATTGGAACCTTAAGAAGTTACTTCCAAACCAAATCCAAACCATCACAGTTCATAGCATGCTTTTTCAAAACCTGCACCTCACGTACAGGTGGAAGAAACAAAGGGAAAAATACATTGTTGGAGAAGTGCCTCAAATGGAAAGTTTGTACCTACTGAAAACTCAGCCATTTGAAGTTTTGGATCAGTAAGTGTGGTGACAGCTGCTAGTTAGGAGAATCCTGCAGTGATGATTAACAGGTTTGGCATCCTGCTCCACATCAATCTTAACAGACTCAGCAAAAGCTCTTTTTCCCATGTAATTTGCCTGGAGGGGACTGACTGGTTCATATTTGGGTACTTAGCTTTGCAAGGCCTATTTCCCAACTGCTCGCAGCCCTGCCATCTGATGCCCTGTATGCAGCAGCATGCCAGAATCCCTGACCAACATCAATATCTTCACAGCTTTCAACATTAAACTTCACTGGGCTGAGAAAGTCCAGAAATTTACTTCCTTCACACACGAAACGAGGAGACATTTGTGAACTTTGGGGAGAACTTTAGGTTTTAAGCTTCAGTAGTTCAGAATAATTCTTCTCTCCTTTACTGCAAGCAAACCATTCTCTTCTCCATTGCAAAATTCCCTAACCAAGACTCCTTTAATTCTTTTAAGGGTTGCAGTGCCCATCATGTACCATAATGGTTATGCAAACAGCTTGAAGGAGTCATTTTGAAGAGACACAAGAGTTTTTAAAAGGCTAATTTATATTTGAACTATAATAAATAGATGAGTAGACCAGGCACCTTTTATTAAGACAGAAAGGTATGGAAGCATGAAGAACATAACACAACATTGAGCATGACAGGGAAGTTTAATCATTATATTTCTATTCTGCATATCCAAGGTGAAGACTCCTGCAGTCTTTCAGGATGGTCAGCTGTAAAATTTACTTACAATGGCTCTGTGTTGAAGGACCATTCTGAAGAGCATCTAGATGTTAAGTTTAAAAGAGAGCTGAATCAGCAACTGCAAAGCAGGACCATATGGTGAATGACAAAATACCTGTTACCACTATAACCCCTTGGAAGATGTACAGCAAAGCAGTTTAACAATTCTTTCTGGGGTACAATACTGATTTGAAAGAAGCAACTAAAAAGAAAGACTCCAAATGAGTTATCTGAACTTTTCACATAAAATGTATCTCCAAAGTACCACAGCAGAGTTCATCACTTGGCTTTAAAGAAATTACCATCTCCTTCCCAATTCCAATCTTTTTATATTTCCTACCAGTTTATCTTCTGAATTAGAAAAGTATGTTTCCAATTCTTTCTGTTGTCAGTGATGTCTTTACCCCCCAAAAATTTGCTCCTTTACTGTGTTCTGGCAAAATGTGAAATGCATCTGTTTCCCACTACTAGTATTTTGACATTCAAGGGGAACCAGAATTACAGGTTTAGTATTTAAATCACAAAACAAAAGCAGAAAAAAACCTATGCAATTACATGATTTCTTCTTGATTAATATATTGTCTCTTCTGCAAGTCTGTTTCATGTTCAATCACTGAAAAGCAAGAGTCCAAGCACTACTTTCAGTCTTTAATTGTTCTCAGTAAAGAAACTTGCAGCAAAAGAAAACAAAGGCAGTCAGAAAAAAAGTGGCAATCAGGATGATGTGTCTTATGGCCTCAGCAGAGCAAATCTCTTAAGCCCTTGTGAATTCTTGATCCTCTTCTACAAAATGCATTTATTATTGTTAGCCTGTGTTAGGCTATTAAGAAACCTCAGCCTTCTCAGTGGTGGTACTGGCATTGTAATTCTCATTCTGCCTTGAAGGACTGTCGCCCTTCAGCTGATGGATTTTAATCTTTTTGTCTCTACAAATATCACATTCCTAATGCCAATCAAAGATTTTCCCCTAAAATTACAGTTGAAGCAGAATTGTGAGTTACAGTTCAGCCATACAGATATCTGCCCACTGAGAAAGAGCCTCATTCCAACCTCCTGATCCTGTATCACAGGGAAGGTCAACATTTGTAGAGCTTCAGCAAGGGCACAGACATCATCTTACACCTCTCGTATTTCAGTCATTTTAAAGCTCCCTTTATGATTAGTGTTACACATCATACTTTCCTTCAAAAGTACAAAAAAACAGGATAAATAACCCTCACAGCTAAGTAGAAGGGAAACTAATTAGAACACTGAAATTACTCTTTCCCTAATACAAACATCCAGAAAAACCCACTATAACAGTAACATTAGTTTACCCTGTGGCTGATTGCCTGTTTTATTTGAAAGTGGTTTTCTTCACTGATGCTCAAATTTGTTTGCTAGAGAAAGACATGTTAATGTCATTAACTACAGAATGCTGTAGAATTGTTTGAAGCCTGTCAGGAGATTCATGGTGGTTAGAAACAGTCGTAGGGCAACTGCCTTGCCAAGAACATGCCCTGTTGCAGCTTGAGTTGGACAAAATACATCAAAAACAAGCCCCCTATGGTCTTTTAAACAGGAGCTCATTTGAGCTAATAGATGTATGTGTTTGCAAGAAAACTCCCTGGGAAAAAACAAAAGAGCATCCTATTTGCTAGCTTAAAAACTTCCAGGTATTTCTTTCACTTCCAAATAACACATTCATGATGCTACAGTTGTTCATTTTAGACATCATTAAGTTCAACCAGATCCTGAAGGAGAAACACAGTTCTAGGAGAGGAATGAGAAACATAAAATCATAGTTATCAGAGTAAACCCTAAAGAAGAGAAGATTGATTTTTCCCTGTGAAACAGAAGAGAGAAAAATATCTTTCTCTCACACACACAAAAAAAAACCCCAACCAAAGAAGAGTTATACAGATAAGAAACTTTAAAAATGGAAGTATTTTGTAATTTGAAGGACAATTGCTTCCAGAGTTTTGAGATACACAACATGCATCCAGCTCCTCAAAGATAAGAGCATTAATATATTCAACCCAGCTACCACTGCTCCCATTTTCTCTTTCTCACATGCTCATTTGACCAACCAAATAAAAAGAAAATGTCAATATCTGCTAACTAAAAACTGCTGGCTAGAATCCCTTGGACTGTATAACTAACAATATAACCCCTGAAATGAACCATTACAAGCAATCATTAACTTCATCTCATTTAAGGCCTGGATGAGCTGCTTTACAGTTCAACTGATTTTACTTTTTTAATGCCAATTTTCAGAGTAACCTAAAACTTTCAGCACTTAAAATACTACCAGATTTCCTTGGATTTAGCTGCTGCAATAGTAAGCACTTGCAGAATTACAAATACAGCCAAACCATAAGGGACCACACCAAATTATCTCCAATTTGAGGAGTCTATCCTGTGCAGAGGAACCTACTACATCACTTGCAAAAAGCTTCCCTGAGAAAGCAAGATGCTCCTTAGGCTACCAAAAAAAAATGTTTTAACACTTTTACAATGGAATTTCAGTGAGATTCAGTTCAATTACAAAGGGCTAAAAATAATCCCCATTTTACTTCTCTGGAAAATCTGGAACAAAGGAATTTCTATTTGAACATGAGGAAAAGCTTCTTTGGTGTTCAGGTGAGGGAGCCCTGGCCCAGGCTGCCCAGGGAGGATATAGAGGCTCATTCTCTGAAGGTTTCCAAACCCACCTGGACACATTCCTGTGTCCCCTTGATTGGGGTGAAACTGCTTTAGCAGGGAGTTGGGCTGGATGAGCTCTGGAGACCCCTTCCAACCCCCACCATTTGGGACTCTGTGTTACCATCATGGCTAAATGAGCAACGTTAAAACTCACACTTCCCCGTTTTCAAACTTGTTTTGTGACCTCCAAAACCTTTAACTCTTTTATTTGGTAACAAAATATATAGGTGATAAAGAATTAGGAACTGATGACTTGGGAAGCCAACTTACATCACACTTGCAGTGGAATTCATCAGGTAAAATACAGGGGTCTAATGAAAATCCTAAGCAGCACACTTCAGGCCAGACATCTGCATACTCAAAACCTAAAAGTCCACAGAGGTGTCCTCTGCAGGTCAGCTATCAAGCAGGAAAAAAATCTGCTCTCCAGTTTGGAGTAACAGAGCAAATCAAATGCAGAAAGAAGGGCTGTTTTCACACCTGCAGCTGCGCTTGCTTCTGTCAACCTGAGGATGATTCCTGTAATCCAGGCATCCAAGGATATATGGATCTAATTTGGTTTTTGTTTAAAAATTCACAATAACACATTCTCTTTCAATTTTTATAAATCACTTAGAAGAGACAATACCTAGGTAAGGTAAGGATTGTTGTGGGAACTGAAGGGACTTAATTGCCAGCGTTCTAGCAATGAGAGATGATATGAAACCACAGGGTAGAAGATGGGAACCAAATACTCCAAATCTTCAGTTTTTTTAAGTACAAATATTGGGTGTGTACAAGCACAATGTAATTATTACTACACAGTTTAAATTTATTCACTATTAGTTCTCCTTGCATCCTCTAAAATGTCAGCAAGACTCTGTGCAGTTGCAGAAATATAATTATCCAGATCAATTCAATGCACCGGGCTATTAACATGGTATTATAAAGAGGCCACAATATGAAAGCATCTCACAGACAGCACTGCATTTTGCAATTCATAGTGCAATTAGGTCTAAGTCTGATTCAATGAATCTGGTCCTAAGTGGAATGCAAATTCTGGATGTCTTTGTCCTCAGATAGAAAGGTCAGTTGTGTAAGTCAGAATTAACTTCTCTGGGCAATTAACTGGAAAAAGCTCTCAACTAACAAGTAAAGGCTTTTCTAGCAAGATGAGTTGACAGTAATATCAGCTACAGTTTAAAAAGAAACCAAACCCAAAACACAACACACAAATCCTGAAACACTGATACTTAATGCTTTTAGTCAAAATGTTCCTTTTCTTTAAATCTTGCTTTATTTTCTTTCTGTGGTGACACAGAACCACACTGATAATGCAAATCCACAAAGCTGCATCAAAATTTCCTGCACGGGCTTAAGGCTAAGAACTCTGAATTCCTCTGCTATGTTTTTTAACATTCAGAGACACATGCTGGAAAAACAGATAGGCACATAAATGAACTTTTCCTAAAAGCTGAAGTGTCAGGCCTCTGAACATTTAAACACAGTCATTTAATCCCTGCAGAAGTACTTATGGTATTAATTTTGAGCATATTTCAGCAATCTATTTGATGATTTCTTTCTATCTTTATAGCTAGTCCTAATTCACAGCAGCAGCACCAAATGCCCCATATGCACTGCACTTATCAAAAGCTGTAGCTACATTCAGTCACCTTTTGTCCTCAAGTTCAACAGTCCTGGTTGCACCATGACACATTCTATAGATCACAAAATATTCACATCAGGTGACCCTTAGCCACGTAGCCATCATATGTACGAATGAAACAGACTTTTCTTCTTATTTTTGACTCACTAATGGCTCCTGTTAGACAGCACTGGATGAGCAGGTCTGCTTGCTCATTTCTGAAACATCCAAATGATACTTAGCCCAGATCTCCTATTATCAATTATTACCACCTCAGATTTTCTAGCACAACACAAACTATTGAGTGCTCGATGTTGCTTGATTTTTGTCTTGTGTCTTTTACAGCAAACCACAAAACCAACACATTAAATACATCAAACCCTGAGCAAGAACTTCTCAGAAAAGGGAATTAAGAATTTAAATGTTTCCTTGGGATTCATATGAAATTCCTTCAGTAAGAGAGAAGTCACAACATACATTCTGTATCTTAGATGCAAACAAAGCACTCTCTCTACTATCTTCTTCTTATTGAAAGCCATATGCACTAAGGGTCCTACTGGGTAAACAGAGCCTTTTACTCCCCTTTGTAACTCGTTCTTCTCAAGCTGAATCTGAAGCTAGAATAGAATCAGACATCAGAAAAAAAATGAACTTCCATCTCAGTTACATCTTCTGGCTGAAAACCCTTTTAGTGAAGATACAAGATGTATCTTCAATTCAGTGAGAAAAAGAAGGCGGAAAATGGACACTTTAAATGTGGAATTGAATTTTACATGGCCTGAACACTTTTCAGCTTTATCAGGTGGGAACATTGCTTTCAGCAAATATTATAATGATATTCTTAAGTAGCTTTGGTGACTCAGTGGTAAGTCTCTGTATTGCCATGTGGGAAGTTTGAATTTGAATTCTTTTTCCCCCTAGGTTGCCACTTTCAGATTCTTGTGCCAAAATAAAGCCCCAGGTTTTGCAGGGGAGGAATTTATTGTGTAGCCCCAGGATGCCATGCTTGCTGGGGGAGGCTGTGTGGGCTTGGGGCTTGCCTGGAGCAGGATTGTGCTGAATCCCACCCTGGCAGAATGGTGAGTACCCTACAGGCCTTCAGGAGGGGCTCAGTGAGAGGACAAAAAGGCAAAGTTTTGTTTCAAATTCAGCTTTTCTTTTTTAAATACAACGTGTTTCCCAGCTGCCAACTACAAATGGGGGCACAAAGAGTCTGACCAGCCAACCCTCTCTTTAAGTAATGGTATTTTATTCTCCAATAAATGCTTTTATTGAGTGTCCTGCCGAGGTACTAGATCTTGAGGATTAACATCTGAATCAGCTTCACTGCCCACACAACCTCCTCCAGAGTCTTGCAGTCCCTTCTCCTCTACCTTCCATCTCTCAGGAATCTCACCAGGGTGGGGGCTCAGTATTTTATCATGTTAAATGCATCAGGAACTGAATATTGCTGTACTGTTTGCAGAGTTGACAGACACCATATTGGAATGTATACGTAGCACCACTGCCTCCACAAAACAAAGACTCAATCTTGAGTCTCAACTGGATTAGTGCGCTTGAAGATGGGGATGGAAGGTATTGATGTTAAAGGAAAGTCAAATGAAATGCAAACTGAATAAATGAGAGTTGAGAAAGGAGGCATTTTTCTCCTCATGCAGCACAAGCAATGCAAAAAAATAGTGAACACAAACTAGAAAGGCAAAGATTTGTGCTGCACCTCTGGAGTTGTCCTAGGCAGAAATAAACCTTTGCAATCTCACTCCTCAAATATACCTTTTAGGTTGTAAGTTTATTTGGAAGATAAGTCTAAATTAATCAGATCACTCATCTGGATGCTATCATCTTGGGCATTACAAAAGGACAACTATTGCAGTGTTACATAAGGCTTTCAGGACACAGGCATCAAGATCCTTCATAAAATGGGCCCATTCTCTAAAATGACAGCCTGAGAGCCTGATGTAGGGCAGGGGACAGACTGGAAAGAAAGTGATACAAACCTCAACCTCTGGACAAGGACAGGATGTAGCCACAGCCACTGAGCTCAAGGCAATAGAGAGACTTTAACTGATGTCTCAAGAATTGTGCCAAGAGGAGACAGGCCTTGAAATAAAATAGATGCACATGAGGTAGCTGTGAGAGCTGCAGCTCTTACACACTTGATCCTGGGACTGCTGCATATTTAACTGATGGAAATATTTCAGGGAGCACTAGAAATAACAGTAAACAAGACTTACTGTTTAACTTTAATCTCAGCATCACATTAGATGTCCTCACATCCAGTGAGGCAACTCACTTTCCCTTTGGACTGGAGGAAGGGAACAGTGGGAGAGGTCAATAACTGCACAGCCCAATGCTGAGGCCTTAAGTAGCACCAAAAAAAAAGCCTCCATAGAAGCTGCCATGTGAGGTGCAAACAGGCCTGTTCTTCTGGACACCATGCACAAGCTAAAGCAAAGCCTCCCCATAAGTGGATAAAGCCAGATTTGCTCAGCAGCTTGTAGGATTGAGTCATTAAAGCATAATCTAGAAAGTAAGGCTAATTCACTCTTATCCATAGCTTGCACTACGGTTTCTAAAACACTCTGTTTAAAATGTTTTTAATTGGCAGCTTATGCTGTAATTTCAGGCTGTCATTTCTCAGCTATTCCACATATCCCAGTGGAAATATCAGGAAATTTGTTGGAAACACCTCATGTTTATCAGAGGGGCCTTCTTAGCTGCACACAAAAGACACTGCTCTTCTTACTTCTAGTCTCCTCCTAGTCTTACTGCTGCCTTTAAGCAGGGTAGTACATTAAAGGCAGATCTATAGGAAAGGTTTTTTCTCCAGAGAGCAGTGAAAAAGGATGATCCTGAGGATGAGCAAGTTGGGCTCAACAGACAAGAGCCCATTTCCTTGACATTAACCTATCCTGTATCTGTTATATATGTTTTAAGGAGGGACAGAATTTCTTCTCTATTCTGCAATCAGAAAACACCAGAAATCACCTATTTTCAGAGTGCTACAGCAGAGGCAGAAGTGGGCACTGTGGGAGGGGAGGAAGGGTGTTAAAATACTCCTGCACATATTTTCTTCAAGAGGTTAGGGAAAAAAATAGTTAAAGAAACCAGATGAAAACCACCTGAAGGAAGGAGTAGTTTAGCATAGCTGTTTCTGTGCAATATTTGTAATTTCAGAGCCAGCACAGTCACTGACAAAAGTATGCTCATTACCCCACACTGAAAAACTGATTATGTGCTAATGGGCTCTCTCCCTGATTAGGCTGAGCTTACAGTAGGGAAAGCTGGACCTCCCACCGACTGCAAAGACTTCTAACCAGTAACTCAGCATCTGAAATAAAACCAGCTCATTGTTAGGCTTGCAGATGATGAGAGCCTTTTCTCCTGTAACTACCTCAAGAGCAAAGAAAGAATGAAGGGCTTGGAAAACAAAACTGAATAGGAAGTGCATTATATATTCTGTAATATGGGAAGCAAACTAGGTAAACCATTTGGTTCAACTTCATTACCCAATTTGGATCCCAGACCACAGTTTTATCTGCTGATATTCTCATGCTTTTAGCTCCTGGGAACACTAAATTCATCTCCCAGATCCATATTCAATAAAAGCTCCATCCTGTTTTGGCAAGACTGATGTTTCATTTTTATTTACATCATTGGCTAAGAGTTTTGGTGGAAAACCAGCAAAGCAGGGGATTTAAAGGAATTCTTTAATAATCTTTTCCTCTGGTCCATGATCCCGTTTCTGCCCAGCCTGTGGCCATCAGTCCCTGCCCTAGTGTCGCTGGAGGATGCCAGTCTCCAGCCCTGCCCAGCCTGGGCACTGACTTCCCAGACTGACCTTAGCCCTTGCAGTTTTACAGGACACACTACAAACCAATTATTCACATAGGTGGAAACATGGGATGACATCAACCAGTTTTATTTCCATACAAGAGAGAACAACACCAAGACTGTTTATTTTATCTTTAAATCAGAAGCTGTTTCATCTGTACCAGCTGAGATTACAACAAAGCTTTAGTGATGACTTCAGTATCACCACTGATCTGTGAGAATCATATCCCAGAAAGCAGGATTTTAATTATTAAATGGAGTTTTAACTTTCACTGATTACAACCAGCCAAGAGGCTGTACCAAACAGTCATCTAAAAGAAATCCTGGGGTTTCTTAATAGTCAACAGAAAAAGACTGGCACTAAGTGATGACAAAGTAACCATCAAGCTACCATCAGTGCCAAGCTCAGCTAGGACAGTTGAGAACTAGAGGCCATCTACACAAAGAAATGAATGAGGCTGGTGGAACTGATGGACAGAGATTTATTTACAGAAAATACAGAATCAAGTTATGGAAAAGTCCTGTGTGCCCCAACTGTTGAAATTGCAAGAGTCCTCTAGGTAAATATTCTCCCCACATCTCAGGAGCTCTGCTGGCACTGCATTATTCACATCTTTATTCCTCACTCCACGGGCATCGCTCCAGAGAGCAGGGCAGAGGGGACAGAGCAGACAATGGGCAGTTGAGGAGATCAACACCGATGGCACAGGAGTGAAAAGGACATATTCTCTGATTTCCCCCTAAATCTCATCACCTCTGATGAAATCTTCTGGCCTAAAAACCAACAAAGCTATAGCAGTGACAGCACAGAGGCACATCTTTGAGAGGAAGATACAGAAGTGGTGCATATGCACCATTGCACGTGACAAGGAGGGAATAAAACACAGCAAGCTCCTGTGAAGTGTTCATACACCTTTGGAATGACAGCCATACAACGTACACAGAGAAGGGCTGGGACTACTCATAGCTTGTTCTTGCTGTGCTGTGTCTAATTTGGAGCATCCTTGTCTTGGCTCACAGACCAAGTCTTGTATATGTCTTTGGAGCACTTTGAATATTTACAGCTCTGTAATTAGTTAATAGCAATGAGATCTTTTTGAAGAGCAGGCTGCTGTGACTGAGCACTTTTTGGCCACAGAGAAATACCTACAAAGAATTTGCTTGCAGCTATTTAACACTACATTCAAACACAAGGAGCTTGGGTAATGCTGTTTAACCAGTGGAAGTGAATCACTTTTAACCAGCTGTTGATGAATAGATATAACATCAACTTTACATTAATAGTATTAAAAAATAATGACCACTGGAGTGATGAGCCATGAACAGGCGATTACTGAGGACTGCAGGAATACGTCTCAGTGATGAACAGTAGATTAATAAAGGGGGAAAAATTAATAAGCACAAAGAAGGATGATATTGCTTATGAAGATGAATGATAGTGTTTTCTATTGGAAAGGAAGCTATGTTGCAAGAAACAGAGGGCAAACATTACAAATATACATAACAATTGGCCTCTACTCTCAACAGATACCCAGCCCTGACTGTTGTATCCTTTGCTTGAACAGTCACAGTGAGAAGTTCACAAGGTTTAAACCATGCTCTTTTTATGCAGGAGACTTCCCTGTCCACCTCTTAACTTGCAGTATCCCAATCATACTCCCCTCTGCATTATGTTTAGGTGGAGCAAGCAGCCAGAATGGAACAAGCGCACCATTTCTGCAGCTTTCTGTCAGCATGATGTTTCTCCCTATCACGTTCAGCTGGTGTGAACCACCATGTAAACCTTGGGAAAAAAAAAATCACCTCTGTATTAGCCAAGAACACATCTTTCCTCGTCCTCTCCAGACAGTCTGTCCAAAGTGCCAGATCTTCCAGTCAAACGGGAGCACTCAGCCTTGGGGACATAATAGCTTTACACCTGCGTTCACATGCCCTAACTCCCACAAAGACCTAGGTCTTTGGCTTTAGACAGTGACTTCAAATAAACAACTAACTTGGGGAAAAGAATACTTCAGGATTTTTTTGCCAGTTTTAGGAGAGTGAGCTGTAAAGGCATTGTCTCTGAACAAAATAATTGCTAGGGAGAAAGTGGGAGGATAAATGCGAGACTCTAGCAATGTGGATGACAAACAAGGTAACAGGGCAGGCTTTTAAGACTCGTACTATGAAATTAAAGAGTAGCTTAACCAAGTGGAAAAGGGAAGTAGACTAGTAGAACAGTGGGAATAAGAGTTTGGTGAGCTGATCTGGGTAACAGAGCTGTGGCTGCAGAACAGATAGTACTTTGGTCAAGCAAGGGACCAGGCATTGCGTGGCTCAGCATGTCAGAAGCTGATACTGTCAAGCAGTGAATTGCTGCACTTCTTTCTTATACCTCTCTTCTGCCCTTAGCCTATGTAATCATTTGACATAAAATTAGAAAGACTGAAATATATGAAACAGTTATTTCATATGCACATGTTTATTAATTGTCCTATGATTAGAAAACATCTCAGAGCTTCAAAACCAAATCTTCACCAAGCATTTTAAAACGCCCAAAACAGAGACTCCCTTCATCACCTGAAATGCCTCAGGACAGAAAATGACACAGGAAAAACAGCTGGAGGTAAATATTTTCAAAGTATGAAAGGTGCCTGAACTGAGGAAATGGCTTAATCTCCAATGGTGGAAATGAACCAAGTGAAACACTTTGATATTAAACCAGCTAATGCTTGTAAGACAGAACAAGTTCCCCAGTAGTACATTAACTCAAAATGATGCGCTTTGAAATGGGAAATGATTAAAAATACACAAAAAGCCAAAGCATAGCAAAGCCTTTTTGGATCATAAGATCAAATTAGGAGTAATTTTTATTGCATTTGGAGGGAAACTCTATTAACATCCATTAAAATCTATAGTAAACTGATTACCAACGATTGCTACAGCTTAAATATGCACTTTGCCGACTTCTGAAAAGTACACATCAAAAATTAATCCAAACCACCCTTGGACAGCCTGGCCACCAGTGCCTTAGTGATGGATGGGTGGATGGATGAATGGATGGAGAGTTTTACCCCTGACGTGGTCACTGCTTGATAGCAGCCACGGTAGAGGAGGGATTCACTCATCCATAGAGACCCAGACTGCTTAAAGCAACGTGGCTGCAGTCTATAAGAGATCTATAAAGTAAGTTGTGTATTCTATGTAGGCTGTATAGTCTAAGTCTTGCACTGACCCATATTATCATAATAACATCCTCCTATTAAAGCTGTCACACCCACAAAAAGTCCACTGAGCCACAAGATGCATCCTTTAGCAAGGGAATCTGTATTTGACCTCACTGTTACTTTCATGTGCAGAACCAACGTGGAACAATTTCCTAAGACATATTTGAAGGCAAACATGTATTTTTCCATACAATTATAGAAGGACTTCACATAAAATGCCACCTTGTATACTTTGATCACATTAAACCAGTTGCATGAAATTGTTTAAACGCAGGTTATGGATCAATGCAGCCAAACAATATGAGACTGAAAGTTTCAATGTCACAATTAATATTTAATCAATTTGCGGTGCCTTGTTCTTCAGCAGCCTCTTAAAATGCAAGGAACAAGTACAGTCTTAAACTGCTGCAAGAATAATTACCACTCTGACTGGGTCCTGAACATAATGCCACTCTGTTTTTCTGACAAACATATATAGACATTTTCACAGGTGACATTTTCTTTTCTGTTATTAAATACTCTGTGTGGGCAAGAAAAGGAAAAAGGTTGTAGTATAATTTATGATTCCATTTAATAGCAATACTATAAGACAAATAAAGGAATCTTAAAAGAGAGATGCAATGTTTCTTCCAGTAAGTTCCCCTTTTGTGTTATCCCTAAGTCATATTTTTGATATTCACAAGGCAAATGAATAGTTTTCCATTGTGAAAGAAGAGGGAGAACTCACAGCACTGTCAGTTACAAGATTAAGAAACAACAATGACGTATTTTAAAATGGAGATATTAAATAAGACTAAAAGACTCACCACTACAGCAAGGAAGAGCTAAGACAGGATATATAGAAGAGACGGTAGGCAAGTAAAGATCTGAAGACATGTACATGCTTTATTATTTGTCTAAGAATACAAGAGACCAGCTAACAGTTTATAAATGTCATTTTAAACAATCCCTGTGTTATGGTAGCAATCCACACATGCTTTAGATGCTGCTGATGTCCAAGCTATTTTGTAAAGGCATGACAAGGAAAGGTAAAAGGAAGAGGAATAGAGATGATGGTCAAAATAAGCTTTTATCAGTGGTTAGGTGGTCACAGGCTAGAATTCTCCACCCTGGAAATGAAATGGCTGTTAGGAAAGCAGTCAAGAAAATCACACAACAGCACAGAGAAGTAGGATAAAATCATTCCCACAACAAAAGACATAGAGAAAACAACTTAAACAATCCTGTATAATGTAGCACACACTTTTAAGTCATGCTGTTGCAGTGAGCCAGGCCAAATCACCTTTAACACATATCAAGAAGAGGTTTGCAGCTGCCTTCTGCATGAAAACACCTACCAGCTGTGATGCAACCAAATGCCTAATTCTAGATCCTTGCCTGAGTCTTCCTCACTGAGAGGGGCCATCAAGTAAGAAGTCATAGAGGATGATGTAACAAAAACATATAGCAGAGGAGCAGAAGAGATAGTAAATGCAAGGGATGCAGTGCACTTAGCAAATGGCTTCTCCAGGGCAAACAGCAACGTGTCTTCACTGCTCTGTCAGTCTCATAAACTGGACAACTGAGGCAAAATGGATTGTATGTTGTCGTCTTCTATACAAATGTTGCTGCTACTTTGCTGGATGTCTGAGAGTTACCCATTAATGCTCTCTGTCTGCATCAAAGTTCTCAGCTGGTGTGCTAACGATGCCTATCTAATGCCAAGATGGGTTTGTCAGATACAACTGATACCTGCACTGGCTCCACAGCGATCTGGTTTCTGATCCACTTGCTTGACCACAGAGGTAATTTATGGAGTATGGATACAGCTAGTATTGCACCTGGGAACGAGACCAGCCCTTATGGACTATTCCTTTGCAGTCCAAGCCCAGCCAGACCATCAGACCAATAAATTTCTAAGCTTCAACAAAGCACAGCCTTTAAGTAATTTTCCCCCAGCAAATAAAATTGCATGAACATTGGAAATAAATTACATAATTTAATTAGATAATCTAATTCTAGCCAGTGTAAAGAAGGAAAGGAAGAAGACACACAGTCTTTCCTACATTCACTTCAGAAAGGAAGGAGACAAGTGTTCATAGAATTGTTTACACCTTGCCCTTACCTCGTACAAAAGTGTGAACATTCAGAGTAATTCTCTTCTGGTCACTCCATCTTTTCCCTCAGCTCTGTAATCAGTCTGGAGCTCATGTATGCTTTGGGCTACATATCTGCTATAGTATTTGCCTGATGGGCTGACATCAGAGCCAGAAAGAAAAGCTGCCCATGCTGCATTTGTTTGGAATAGGTCTTTCCTGTTTCTATTCTCTAATGAATTCTATTAAGTCCCTGGCTCTGTAGCATACTGTGCAAGTGATTGGTATTAACCACAGTTTGAACACATGTATGAAATGAATATATCAACTTTGGAAGCTTTTAAAACAAAACCAGATTCCCACACCTGCATCCCAAAACTGAAGATTAACTGAATTAATACAAAAAGACACTAGGATTAGGTCTGCACTGTGAGTTCATCAGCTGCTACACACTGTGATAGCCTCGGTGGCTATCTGTTAGGATGAAATAAGGTTATTAAAAAGGCCCAGATGAGTTGGAAGAATCAGTAACAGAATATAACACAGAAGTCATGATCAGTTGTGACTAATCATACTCAGAAGTGCCAGTTTCCTCCCATATCCAGCAGCCTGATTCCTAGTATTACTCCTGCAGAGTTGGAATGGTGAGAAAGCACCAGCTTCTTTATCTTATCCATGTGAGAGGTCCAGTACTGAGATGTTTGCTCTTGTTCTTGCTTTTTTCTATTTCTTGATGGAGGAATGCAAGTCACAGCAAAACAACCACCTAAACCAAAACCAAACCAAACCTCACAAAGCAAAACACCAAACAAAAAAAGTCACTGAAAACCAACCAAAGGAGATAACCTCAAAATGAACCTGTAATGAAAACGATGCAACTTTGCCTACTTGCAGAAGCTCTTCTATCTTCATGGGGCAACTGAAACAGAATTCGGATGCCTCTGAAGGAGCAGCAAGTCTGTCAGCTCTACTGCATTATGCAAGAAGTCAGATTTCACCAAATGCAATAACATCCTGAACAGTACCAAATCTCCCTGTCTCCCTCTCTCTATTATCCTTGTATCTTTCAGAATAGGTCTCTACTTCTTTTCTTTTTAAAGCTGTTTGATATGATTGTGCAAATAGGGTATTAGAAGCAACCTGTGATCATTTCATACTTATACAGGTTACAAATTAATACAGAGCTAGGGCATTTCTGGGAACACCACTGCAGAATCTGTAGGTATAAAGCTTCAAGTGTTTTAAGATCTGAAATGCTAAAAAAAGGTCAGCCTCAGGAGTCTGTGTTACTCTGAACACTAAAACTCAACTTCTCTCACTCCTTAAAGCTTCCTTGAAGAAAGTTTAACAAAGGAAAGCAGCAGCACTAACAAACTTGTAATCCTCTGAAGAAGAGAGTAAAAAGAAGGGTTTTTTGCTCTACATAAGTAAGCACAATGATTTGGTGTAGCTGGTATAGGGGCAGATGTGAACTCCAAACCTCTACATGAGGTCTACCAACAAAAAGGTGCCATAGTACATATAAGCATGTCATGAAACAAACTGCATAGATATTTAGGACTTTAAACCCCCAGACAATCTGAGACTTTATCAGACAGAAGTCACTAGCCAATGGCTTCAAGTTGGTACAACCAACTTCAGATTCCTCAATTAAAAACCTAGATAAGACAGACTTGCAACCTGTAACACGACACTGCAGGCTTTTAAACGCAGGGATGACAGTTGGATTTTTATCCATTAATTTCTATAATGAGGAATTCTAGGGACACTACAAAATCATCCCACCTACCAACATTTTAAAATGGAGAACATGTTTGAAACCAGCTAAAAGTGGTGTTTCTAGGGAGGATTTTGGAAACTTATCCTATCAAATTGTGGAAAGGATACTTCCCAGCCACGGAGGTTTGGCAGGTGTGAAACACTGACATGTCTCACAGCAAAATGAAGAATGTTTTCCATCAAATATTTTAAGAATAAAACAAAATACATATTTCAAATACCCTTTTGTGAAAATGTGTTATAGTCCAGGTTACACAACACTGCTTCTATTAAAAAGAAAACCTAGTCTAAAAAAAACCACCAACCACGTTCATGGTGTTTTGAAATGAGAAATAGATGACTAGGAGCATTTTCTTCATTAAGTAACAAATTGCTTCTCAGAGATGGGTATTTTAAGATAGAGCACAAGTGGCTGATGCTCAGCTGGTGTCAATTAGCACTGTTGCAGGGAGCTCTGTTTTTACCAGCTGAAGATTTGCCCCGAGCATCTGTCAGAGAAGCGGGCCAGGGAACCACAGACATGTATACAGAGAGGCATTGATGCCAAATAACGACGAGAGACCTTCAGCGTGTTGGACAATTACAGGGACAGGGAGATATGCAAAGCATGAGGAAAGTCACAGAAAGTAAAGAAGCAAGCAGGAAAGGAGAACAGCAATACTGATAACTCTCTAGGCACAGCGATACCGCCCTGAAATCTGCGTTACAATCCTAAACCCTGCGCTGAGAATCTTGTATATTAATCGTTGCTTAAGCATCTGGGCTGAGTAAGCATCTCTGGTTCCTTCCTATGGCAGTCAGTGACAGCTGGTGAATGCCCTACTGAAATCAAAACAATGGTTATTCTGAACAGTGGGATAAAACATTTACAGACAAAGATTTTAAGACAGTAATTTTCATTGGCGCTCTGCTGCTTCGTACGCAGTGCTTGACTGGCTTCTGCCTGCCTGGCACCAGGCCTTGTGCAATCTGGCTCAAGGCTGGAAACCAGCCCATCCCTCTTAATAACTGGGGCACTCTCCCACAGAACTAGACTTGCTTACTTGAGGGTGGCCATCCTGAGCCATTGTTTCCTTTTCTGCTTGGTTTTCCCATGACCTTTGTTGGTGTAACCCAATACGGCCATGTGCTAAACAACAAGCCACAAAGCCCACACTTGATATGGTGTTAATAGACTGGAACAGAGCAGCTTCAAAATCATTACAGGTGTAGGAAAGTGTACTTGTGAGATCCATCAGTCAGCTATAGCTTTAAACAAAATACCTTCCCTAGCGTAACATATGTCACGTTTCAGTAAGTTTCCAAGTTTCCTGAAAGCTTACCTTCTCCTACACTGACAGCAGACATGCTGCTGACAATAACCATCCTGTTGCTTCATTTGCAGGAAAACAAGAACCTGGAGCTTTCATACAACATTTGCAGACATAAACCATGCCAACCCAGCTGGGCAACACTGCCTTTTAAAACTTTCAGTGCATGGAATACATCACTTGTTGGATACAAAAGCTATTAAAATGAGTAGCTCAACTACTGGTAAAGTATAACTTCTAGTTACATGAGATAATGACTAATTACTATCGATCCAAAGGTGAAGCCTTGATTCAGAGGTTATAAATGATGTGATACTGAATGTATGTGAGTGGTTAGTCACATCCCTGAGACACAACGCAGATGCCACCTCTAAGTGTCTTTACCTTCAGTCTGGGTTACCTTTCTAAATGGCCACTGACACTCAAAAAGCAGAGAGAGATGTAAAATCTGTAGAGGAAAGTGAGCTGGACTTCAATTCAGAGCAGATCATTCTGTCAAGGAGACATTCTTAAAATGATGAAAACTAGCAAAAGCAGATCATTAGATTTATACTGTGGTGGATTCACTGCCACCACTTCCAACAACAGGCTTTATCCTTCATGTAACCAAATTTATGCTAATCTCTTCCAGAAACCAAAGCCAGAGAAACTCACTGTTGCCAGTATTTCAAAACTTAGTCCACAATACCCTGCTTTAATACCTTCTTCTATTTTCATTTGTTAACTCCCCTATGAAAGCCCATTTTAGTCTACCTTCGTAAATACTGTAGGGTATTTACTCTGGACGTCAAAGTGCTGGCAGTACGTCCACTTCACTGTGAAAGGCCAAAATAACAAATACAGATTTATTATTACATGTCCCACCTTTCACACTATGCAAATTCACCCAGCCTACTTTTGGCAGTCCTCTTTCCCAAGGGCCCTGTAGGAAGAGGCTATCAGCCAGATTAATTATTTTAACAATAGCAGCCGTTTTCCTACTGCCATTTTTTTTCTGTCACCATTATATGACATAAAGCAGAGGGGAGGCAGGATGAATTTATCCAGCCTGTAATATATCTCAGTCCAAAGCTTCCCAGAAGCACCAGATCCAGCGTGCAAGTACAAAGCCATCAGCCTCACGTGGCTAGTTACAAGAGAGCATCGCGTGTGTGTGCTTCTGGAAGGGGCCACATGGTCCATCTGGCTGCTGAGGTTGACCACCACAAGAAGACAGATAGGGACAGCTGTTAAAACCTCAGAACTAAAATAACCTTCTCCTGCCTGTCGTCATTCCTTACAATACATTAGCTTTCAAGTGGAAAATGCAGCAACTCATAAATAAATCAATCCTTTGATGTTCGGTGACTTATGTGCGGTTCATTTACCAGCCCTGCTCTCTTGACCAGGTACTTGACAGGATCATAATTGTAGTGGCACACAACAAAAGGACACATACTGACCTTCCCACGTGTCTCACGTGGGAGCCCTGGCCTTCCAGGAGTGAGCAATGTGCTCTACAGCACTGCCTGCTCTGGGCCCTGCCAAGGGCAAGGACATGCTGGTGCCAGCAAGCGCGCTCAGAACCTGGCCCAGCATTCGTGCGGCTCCTGTGCAGCTCAGGGAGCTGCGGTGCTGCTGCTGCCTCAGGGTGTGAAGAGGCACCCTAAGGTATCCTTATCCCCTGACACTGACACAGGTGTAAGCTGGATGTGTTTATTGGGGCGAGGGGGAAAACAGACAGACAGTGTTTACAAAAATGTAAAAATTAGTGATTCTCCTACTCTTGCAGTAACACCTGAAGTCAGCAGCCTGTAGTGGGTAGGATAACACAAAAACAACCCCTAACTCTTCATTTTATGCATTCATTTTATGACTCATTCCTCTTACAGCTTGAGCCACTGAGGGTGTCAGGATGTGCCCTTCCACTGAGCTGCCCCCAGCCTCACAGCTCCTTACTCCAGTTGTGGTCTTTTTGCAGGTGCTGATCCCAAAGATGCAGAACAATGAGGGCACTGGAGAACGGGCTGTACTGTATGTTTTATTTAACAGAAAACATAAAGCAGTTGGCAGTCTGCAGACTACTCTGTAATGTTTACAAAATGATAATAACCCCAAAGAGGTGCCAACAGGAACTTAGCAGAAGTTAAACAAATCACCTTCAAAGTGGCACCCTGACACAATCGTGTCAAAACACGTTTCCTTTCCCAATGGAACAATGCTATTATTTCATATTGGCTTCTTCAGGGAATTGCTTCTGAAGGCAAGAGGTGTTTGACAGAGAATTTGGCTACAGCATTATCCCAGATGGGCTCACTCATGTCAGCATAAACCCGTGGAAAGACGATGTCATCTCAGTGACTCCTCAGAAACTTCTTTGGTGTTGAGGTGAGGGAGCCCTGGCACAGGTTGCCCAGGGATGGTGTGGAGTCTCCTTCTCTGGAGATTTCCAAATCCACCTGGATATGTTCCTGTGCCCGCTGATCAAGGGGAACCTGCTTTGGCAGGGGGTGGGACTGGAAGATCTCTTAGAGACCCCTTCCAGCACCTACCATTCTGTGATTCTGGGGTGCCAAATCATAACCCCTCCTGCAAAATGAAAATATCTGATGCCCCTGTGACCCACCTTCCTAAACACCAACAAACAAGCAAATGAGACCAAGTAGAAGAAATTCTTTCCACCTCCTCCAAGAGAAGCCAGAGTGAGGTTACATGGGTACCAATGCTTAGCTAAGAAAGACTGAAACGGCATCAGGCACTGAAGGAGGGAGGAAGCATTTACACAGAACCTGTGCTACTGTGCAACATGCTGCTTTTCTAACATAAAGTCCACTTTGGTTTTGCACATCTCTTGCCAAATGTTGGCCACGTTCATGTTTTCGTGAATACCTATCAGCCATAAGTTTTGCAGCACTTAAGTCTCCCTGAATTCGGATATGATGCTAGTATTATTTAAGAGTACCACAAGAGACAGGTCATATATCAAACACGCAAATAACAATTAGATGAGGCTCCCTCAGGCTGGGAATAGCGGTGTGAATAGTTCAGATGCCAGTCAGACAGCATGTCCATAGACTTCAGTGCCAGTTGAGGCTGGGATGGAGAAGTGGGTGGCTCAATCACTTTCATAGGAAAACTTGGAAATCAAAAGAATTTAAGAAGTCCTTGAACAGGATTTTAGCACAAGGCTTATGAAACCGAGGAATCCAGAACCTAAAGACCTGGTAAATCTCTCCCAGCTCTACCTTCCTGGGCAAGCACAGGTAAAGCACAACGAATCCTGAAGCAGCCATACATGGAAAGTGCAGTGACCACAAGTCAAGTATGTCTAATACTGTCAGCAAGAAGAAACAGGCTCTGGCAGTGAGATTAACATCACTTATGACAGAAGTCTAGCACAGGGTGACTTAAAGCAGGAGGGGAAAAAGCTAAAGATATCCCTGGTTGCCTGTACGTTAGCAAGCAATGAGGATGGCAGGAGTAGATCTGCAGTGCAGAGACTGCTGGTGCTGAACCTGATGATCAATTCTTGTGTATCTCAGGGGTGAGGAAGGGGTCTGTTTTAGCACTGCAGATGAACGCTCACTAATGGCGGGAGCACATTAGATATGCACCTGGAGCACAACTCCTAATTTAGTTTCATCCCATTTATGGATGCTAAGCCTGCTCTGCAACGTGAACCAGGGGAGATTGGCTTCAAAGCACACTCCTAAAGCAGCGTGCACAAATCTCCTGTTGACGGGGAAGGAGGCAGCGAAGCGTACCTGCGTGGCACAGGCTGCTGCCTGCAGAAAGAATGCAGCCGGACATACAATGGGAACACTCTGGAGAACAACAGAATGAGCAGTGAACCACAGCTCTGATAAAAAGCTGAGCAGTAGTCAAGGTGTCTTAGCCAAGAAGCACTGACACCTGACACTTGGATTTACAAGTTCCCTTACCCAGACTTAAAAAACAACATGTGCCAGCTATAAACCAGCCTGGTGTGTGTATTAATGTTTAATAGTGACTGTGGTGACAGGAACCATCGTGTGCATCCAGACACAGCCACCCTGTTTTACATATATGAACACACAAATACATGAATGCACAGGCACAGTAAAAGGCCTTAACAGGTGACAACAGTAGCTGTGCATTCTGCTACATTTCAGTTGCACTTTGCATACAGAGCTGAATATACAGAGAACAGCAGATAGAAACAGAATCACAGAATCCTAAGGGTTGGAAGGGACCTCGAAAGATCATCCAGTGCAACCCCCCTGCCAGAGCAGGACCACTTAGAGACCATAACACGGCAGCTGATGTGGGAGCATCTATTATTTTATGCACCATACTAGAACATGGGGAAATTACCTATTTCTGTTCTCTTTCCAAACTTACTTCCTTCCCCATGTCTCTAACATTTTTTTTGCCTTGGGCTACAGGAACAAGAGGGAGAAGCGTCTCCCTTGAACCCCCACCAAAGTCCTCCAGTCCTTGCCTGGGAGATGTGCACAGTGCTCCTGGAGAACAGGACAGCTTCAAAACACAGCTCTGCCCTACAACATAGCCTAGATCCTCAAAGCCTGAAGAGCTTTTGACACCCATCTACAACCCTGACAAACAACAAACCGCTAAAATGCCACGATTTGGGATATTTAAGAGACTTGCCCTTTACTAACACATGTAAAAGACTGGTGAAATGGCACTACAGCACTCCCAAAATGACACAGCACAAGCTATCTGAAGTGCTGCTTGTGTTGAAGAATGCCTCTCAAACCTGAACTGACTCAATAACTAGCTGGAGATACGCTTGTAACACTGCTAGGAAGATTATTCAATCAACAAATATCCCCAACATTTAAGGAGCAAAACCCACAGGTATCTCATTTACACGTCTGGAACACAGCACCACTGGGCTCCTTGTATTACAAAAAGTCATTGCAAAACCTCAGGCCAATTACTAAGAGAAAACTCCAAGAAGAAATTTGTACAGTATGACCATCAAGCATCAAGGTGTGCAGGAACTGCTGTACCACTTTGTAGTTTAGCTGAGGAAATGAGGCAATTGCAGGGAGGATGGTGGAAGGAGAGGACGAGGGTCACTAGCATCATCGACTCTTCACATTCCTACACAAAAGGCAAGTCTGGGAGCTGGAAACCCCGATGTGGATGCTTCTGGTCTCCCAACCAAAGCCAGGCTGATAGGAGAACACTGTCCACAGTGAGCTCTGACATATCTATTCACTGCTAATAATGCTTGTGTCCTTGATACACAACATTGCCTTTCTCTTCTGTTTGCTAGAACTTCTAACTCTTTAATAGCTCTGATTTTATCCAGGGTTCCGAAGAGCTCCTGGAGCTGAAGTGGCTGATTTCCTTAGAAAGCCATATACAAATGTGGGCTTGTCTCTAGAGGCATCTCATCTCAATAATTAGGCTGCCACCTTTCAGTTCCTCCTGGCTCCAAACAATGCACCTGCAGGCTTGCTCAGAAGCACACCAGCCATTTAACCACACACAAAGGGATTTCTGCCTTGCCAAAGAAAAAAGTCAGATTTGTGAATTCCCTTGGGAAAAAAAAAAAGGTGTAATTACCAACCATTAGTAGCATGTCCTCCTCCCACAAAGAGCTGAACACTAACATTCCTTGAAGGGTTTCCTGAGCCATTTTTGCTTGGTAAAAATATCTGACAAGGGTGGAAAAAACCCCCTCCACAACACGAGCAGCACGGAGTCCTTTTCACCACATAATACATTTCTTATTTTGGTCATAATGAAAGGAAAGTTGGGCACTTTCTAAAGCAGTTTGTTCCAGATTGCTAGCTCCCACTGTACAAAAATAATGACCCTTTCCCCACCCCATCAAAACAGTAGCACGCAGTCCCGGCGGCACAATATCCCATTGTGGTGCTCTGAATGCCGTCTTGGCAGAGGAACCGGCGCGAAGGAGGGAGCACAATCGCCTCGTTGCCCTCCTACTGCTGCCAGTGCCAGTTCAGGGTAATATGACTCACAGCTGCTGTCAATATGTTGATCTGAGGGAACGAAGAAAGAGGCCACGCTAAGACAAAGTCGTGGATAAATGCCATGCTCTGGCCTCACCTCCGTTTTAGCTGCTGCAGGAACTCGGGAGAGGAAGTCTCCTCTGATGGTGATAAACCTGACACACACTGCTGAGCATGACAGCCACTGCCTTCTCTGTTTAGAGGCACACCTGGGCTCAGTTGCTTTAGAGAATAACAAATCTGCTTTTTCTTATGATCCTGGAGCAGAAAAGCTCAGGATTTTTAACCTGTGTTTCAGCTCTCCCAGGGTTTTGTGCCTTCTACTACACCCTTCCTACATTTACCAGATCAGTAGATGGATGGGTTTAACAAATCTCCCACAATCCACATTGAGCAACTGTGTTGCCACCCTGAAGATTCATAAATAGGCTGAATAGGGACACAGCAACCCAAAGTTACACATACCCAATGTCTGTGTTCCACAATAACACATCCTGCCAGCAAGGATGCAACTGAAACAGTAACCCCAGTGCTCAGGTAAAGCAAATCAACTGACAATGAGCATTTGTACTCCTAACTGTGAAGCCCAAGATGATATTTCACCACTCTTGTTTTGTTTCCCATGGCTCTGCTGACAGCACTTGCCTTTCCCTCAAGCTGGCAGTGGCGAGGCTCATAGCCCATCGCTTCCTGCAGGACTTGGTTGATGGTTCTGTTTTGTTTATGGCTCCTTTAAAGCAATTTAGCCACATAATTATGTCCATTTGCAGCACAGAAATGAATTCCAAGAATAAAGTGACTCACGTTCATTAAGGCTGTTGATGCAGAATTTGACAATGTTGCTCTCCATCCAGAGAGGACTGTGTGTCCATGTTTGCAGCAAGGCTGGATGGACTCATGGCAGTGTGCAAACTGAGATGTACCCATCTCCGCCCCCACCACATGAGCAGGGGCACACAGAAGGCTGGTGATGAGAAACCACTGGTTTCCTGAGGTACCACAAGCAAACCTTTCACAGCTTGACACAGAACTATAACAGTATTTTTCAAAAGAGAGGGCAATGTGGTGGGCTTTGTTTGCTCTGGGTTTCTTTATACATTAGAAGGTTATATTTTGCAAGACTGAACAGGTTTTATACCTGAACATTCCTGTTTGTCTGGAACTACTTTTAGAAATGATTGGGAAGTTTCCACTCCAAAAAACAAGCTGTGACAATTTACCTACAGTCTTCTACCAAAGGTCATAATTTTGGTTACGTGGGATCCAGGATAAGACAGTACTTAGTTTTTAAAGTTGTTGACACATTCACCACAACAGCAATTCTGGATGGGCAAGGCAGGGGTTACAGGTAACACAAGCAAGGCACTGACACAAAGAAGGAAATCAAAATGCTGGTGTCAACTTTATCCAGAGTCACAGAATCCAACAGCACAGTCCCCTGAACGACAGGCTTTTGCTGATATACCAACTGAAGAGCAATTTTAGACACTTGGGAACCCCCAACTTGGGCACAGTGTGGAAGCTCTTTCATTATAAAAAAAGTCATTAATTTAGCATCTCTTCACATATATTTTGGAAAAATTGCCCATTAAAAGCTCTACAGCTGACCATGAGCTACCTCGTTGCAGATTCAATATTGTTCTTCAAGAACTGGGTTAGAATCTAGTATTTTGACCTCTGTACACTACTGCTGAGCAGTACGAGCAAAAGTCAATACAACCCGAGGCTTTCATGATAGGGTCAGCACCTCTTTACTGTAAAATATTCCAGCTGATCCTGAGGGGGTTCATGCTGTTACTGGATATTCCTTCACACACACACACATTTCCATCAGCAAGAAAACATTCCCCAGTTTAAAAAAATGATGTTGTTCTCACTCCAAATCAGCAAGTGTCATCTCTGAAATGTATCTTGTCCTCTGGCAAACACTGTTTCTGTATTGAATTGGCAAGTCAATTCTGTATCTGGTGCTGACTTTAGTTAGAAAAGTAGCTTTGCTTTTAAAAAAACAAATGAATCTCATTTTCTAAACCACCCAAGTAACACTAAAGCTGTGTCCTGCTGACTGTCAATAGCAACTATATCTTTAGGAGATGATATAATGATAAAATTGTTGAAGAAGCAGGGAGGACCAAAAACATTTCACAGATTGAATGTGGCTATTTGCAGTTCTTTCTAACATGTGTGAAAAAGCAGCAGTGACCACACAGTACTGTGCACACAACCGTCTCCAATAAAAATACCAAGGGAATACACGTGCTGCTTTTGCTACGTGAAAAGACCTGAGCTCTTGACCTGGTTATTTTGACTGATATGTACTGCTAGGCTGAAGAAGAGCTGACAGCTTTCCTTTCACAAGGCTTTTTGGACCACCAAGTTCATATATTCAGATTAAACGTGGCTTACACGTGCGGTTTTCTCTGCTCGTTTCTCCATCTGCCAGAGCAGGAGACAGACCGTGAATTGGGCTGCAAAGCTGCACCACTGATAACCACCTCACTTTATTCCTTCTTCTCCAAAAGACTAACATTGCTTGGTTTTCCAAAATCTTGATTTATTACCTCCAGCAATTCGGATGAGAATTAACTGGGAGGAAATGCAAGAGCTGTTCAAGCAGAAGCCCAACACAAGAGCTAGTGCCTGAAAAGTAAAGCTAGAGCTGGAAAAGGTCACATCTCTGTATTTCTGCAGGCAGTTAACCATCAGAGTGACTTACTCAGGGATTCAATCCATTCTTCAAGTAGAAAGACCAAATAACTTTCCCAACTTAATATTGATAGGCAATTTTGCTCTGGAGTTAATGCAGCCTGAAACTGATTTTCCAATGTCTTACACACCACAACTGTGGATTTGGCTCAGGGACCGCGGGACGGATTTCTACAGCTCACCCTGAACAGGGCAGCAGAGCAATCACGTTCCTCCCCTGTACATGTGCATCACCAAGGAGTTCACTTGAACATCTTGTCACGCCACAGAACCAGTGCTGACTCGGTGAACCAAAACCATTGTGTTCAATAGCACTCTGGAGAAGCAGAACTCTCCTGAGGCAGTGAAGGAGACGCTACAACCAAATGACATGAAGCTCCGAATATATAAAGCTCAATAATGTATTTTAGAGAGTAGAAATTATCAATAGTGTTTCTTTTTCCTCTACATTTCTGTTTACAAAAATATTGGGAAATAGATATTTCTTTTTAATGTCCTCTTCTCTCAAAATGTACAGTGTATGACAAAACAGCAGTACTAAACCACTGGAACCACCAATATATAGTCACGAGCAGCACTGAGTCACAAAGCACTAATATTTCTCAAATATCCCTTTCAGCAACAGGCAACATAAAAAAACAACCATCTGAATTTCCAACACCATTGATAACGGCTGCAGGTCAGCTCACTAATCCAAAGCAGCTTCATTAAAATCAGTTTGGAGATAGCTACCAGAAAAGGCAGAAGGTCTAGAGGAGAAAAGGAGCAAACTGCACCTGCTTGGTGCTTGTGACAGTACTGTCATCAGCTCCAATGACTTTATGTAGCCAGACAGCTTTGTGCTATTGCATGAAGACAACTTACTACTTGGAAGCATGACCAAGATATGCTACCTGAATAAAGGTAACTTAAATATACCTTTATTTTCTAAATAAAAGAAAGCCTTGATTGCCTTGTTTTCAGAAAACATCTATAGAAATAGTACCATAGCTTCACAGAAAATATGTGAAGCCAAATACATCTCTTCTTTCTCTTGCCATCAGTGAAACAGACGGAAAATGGCTAGGGGAACAAAAAAACCATTTAGCAAGTGTTCAGCTCCAACAGAAAGCACTACTGCTTTCAAATTTTGAAAGCAAGCCAATCAGATCACCTAGTATTTTCTAGTAATAGGCATTACCTTGCCAGCCTTTTGTTTAGTACAGAATTATCACCCATATGTCTTGAAAATTGAATGTGTCATAAAGATATTCTTTGAGACAAAAGCCCGCACCCATTTAATACATGCGAGCGTCTCGGAGATAATCATAACCCTGCATGCAGCAATCAGACACAGCAACGTGGTCATTTTACCAAGCACTGCATCAAACGTGCACACATACAGCTTCTCCCCGCTTCCCTCCACCAACAGCACCTTGGCATCGCTGAAATACGGATGGAGCAAAACACAATCAGCTCAAACATTTCGCTCAGACTCCGCCAATTTCATACAGCCCAGCAGTTTCATACCTAGAGGTATATATACAGCACATCCTCAGCTACCTTAAAGCCATGGGGGCAGCCTCCAAAGCTGCAAGTTAGTTTTACACTTGGTCTTGAAAAAGGAAAGATTATTTGACCATAAAAGTGCAAAGGCCCTTGCCATGGTGCTGACAGTGATGAGTGGTGATGAGTTGGATACAGACAGTCATATTAAGCATGTGACAATACGTGTAAACACATGCATGTGCTTGCATACTCCTTTTCATATGGAGATAAAATACTGTCTGGCATCGGAACAGAACATAAAGATGAGACCACAAGTGAGTTCACTTATTGATAATCAGCTCCAAGATACAAGCAAATCTTCTTTCTCAGAGAGGCTGATAAAAAAATCAATGGAGAGCACTGATGGCAGCTCTCACTTATGCAGCCATTACCAGACACATTTCACTTCTATTAACTTTACCCTCGCAGGAGCTTTGCTACAGCACGTTTTACAGAGGGGTGGAAATAATTTTCTACACCAAAATAACAAAAGGAACAGCAACCAAAAATAAGCCCAGTACCAGATCTCCATGCTGAATATATGTGGAGTTTTCTGTTTGCTTCTTCACACAAATACATGATTCCTTAGGTTTATTAACCAGAGGGGGAAAACCATTCCCTTCTGTAGCTATCTATTTTCAAGCACTCCTTGAAGTTCTCAAGTACCTCAAGCTAACAGAGTTTAGGTCCAGTAACATCTTAACTATGTGATGCTAAGCGGTTTTGACAAGCTCTATTATAATTACATTTAAATGTTTTGTTCTAATGCTTGTGTTTGCCAAAGTCTTTGATGGGAGATTAAATTACCTTCACCCTAAAATCTTATAATAAATAAAAGAAAACAGAAATGTAGTGTCAATTTGTGTCCGAATCTGCTTACAAAAAGAGAATTAGCTCAGGTCTTTGCTCAGCCAAGCGCTTCATCATGTGCATAATTTCTGTTACGTCAGTATTCCCACTGATGTCAATGAACAACTGAAGCTATGACCGTCCCCTTATAGACATGCCCGAGTGCTTTCTCGGATCAGGGCCTAAGAGAATTCACCATACATTGTTGTGACGCAGGACACACTGTCCAGGGGAAGTCTCTTGGGACAGATGTCAGGAGAAAGCTTAGCACACAGCCTGATGCTCCCTTCCAGACACCAAGTCCTGCATAATAAAACAGATGACAAACTTGAACTCCATTTGTAACATAAAAAGCAGTGTTATGCTGGCCTGAGTACCATCCAAAACTCAGGCAATGAAGTGACGACTACAGTGCTGCCAGTTAATTAAATAAAACCAGGACAGATACAAAACCTGTGTTCTTTATCACATTTCTGTTACCTTACCATGTTTTATGGAGTCCAGAGGAACAAACTGCTATGTCTGTCTCCCACAGTAACTTGTGGCTTTCCAGCACAGCCTCCCTGCTTAGACAAGAGGTCACTTGGATGAGCAGCAAAGATGTCTGGGGCTAATTTGTGTAAGGGACCTTCAGGTCATTGGGCACTTGCCTGCAGAGAAAAGGTGGCTTCTGTTGACTCTCCTAAAGTCTCTATGTGCTAATCAGAAAATAAGCTTTATATAAAAACACCAGTGAGACTGATTGCATCCTGAATCTGGAGACAAGAGAACCAGAATGACTTTGGGAGAATTTACATGAATACTTTCCTGAAAAGCTTTCACACTGATAAAATTCCAGGTTTTATGTGGCAGAGCCCAGACTGAGAGCTTCTGCAAAGGAAAGGCATTTTTATCTGTTATGGAGTTGAAAGCAGGCTGAGGTAGCCAGAGAAAAGGATTTAATTACTGTGTCATCAACCATATCCTGTCCACAGCAAGTGCTGCTGACTTTGATGACTGCAGTTGCTGCCACTTGTTCTCCCCCAGCAAACAGGAGAGGAAGATACGGTGTGTTTGGATTCCTTTTGATGGAGTGGATATTGTTTTGCTTCTGCCTGGTTTATAAACTCCAGCTCTGTTATGTCTCTCGGCCATTATTCAACCAAGTGGAAAACAAATAATTATTTCCTGCTTTCTGCAGAAGTCAGTGATTGCAATGTTGTAATTATTGTTCTTCACCAAATTCCCTTGAATTTGCTGTATATAGTGGGTGTATATCCATTAGAGATACTATTTACAAAGACATATATATAATTTGCAATACTGTGCATGCAGCCTCTAGGTTTTTCTCAGAACGACTGCTCTCTGGCTTTCATTCTAAACAACAGATTTTAACAGTAACTCATTATTACTAGCACAAAGAAAAATAACCCAGCTTTAGTTCCAGATAAATGCTGGTATCATACTTTTTTTACACTGATTGGTACCTAAACTTATACCTACGTGAGAAATTGGTGGGTTTGCTCTCATTTCAAATACCTTGCTCTATGTTTAGCCTCTGCAGAACAAACATATGAAAGTTTTGTGTAACTGTCTGCAAATGCCAGTCCTTGCTTTGAAGATACAGCATGACAGTTTTTCTGGTTGGTACCCAACTTCATCTGCCTTGCAACATTATTCTCAGCTCCATGACAGCAGCAGCTTCAAACCTTTGGGAAATCAGCAGAAGGATAACAAACCCTTCCCAAGCTTCACTGTAATATAAGAAACCCAAAGCATCACAACACACAGCACAGACCCTGCAGAACAATTACATCAGACCTTTCATGCCAAGAGTTTCTTGTTCATCCATGGTAAAATTGCATTTTAAAACAACATATGGTGGGTCACCAAAACATCAGGCACAGACAGACATCCTGAGAGCTGAGACTGGTGCTTTTGTTAATGTTCAAAGAGGATGGGCATGGGGTTTGGGTTTTTAACTCCTTCCTTAGCAACGCTTTCCACAAAGGACAAATTTAAGACAAGATGACTTTATTAAGAACTGAATCTGAAATAATTCATGATCCTTTCACGAAGCAATTGCAATATATAGACACATTTGGTTACTTTTCTGTTTGGATTTAAACTTTCTTCATTTCTTCACAGACTTCACTAATAACAGTTAAGAAATATGAAGTACTTCCAGGTGTGGCTGAGCAACAGTAAGCATCAAAATCTTTCACAAGAGCCAGATTTGCACTTTTTTTCACCTTGCTGTTAAAAAAATTGGTGGATTCTTGACTCTGTGGCTCTCTTTCTAAACATACTGCTTACCTTTGAAGTTCAACTTTGATTGCTTTTAAATGATTAATCATCAGCTAGCCACAGATCAAGTGTCTCTATTATAAAGCCCTAATTTGGTTTACAAAGCTGAATGAATGGAAGATCTCTGTGCTGCCTTCCCCAAGACCACGAAAGAGCTCTTCTGCTGAGACTTAATCCTACATGAACTAACCACAACGAAAAGGCTTACAGAGATCAAAGGGTTTGAAGTGAGACCATAATAGTAAGCAGAATTCACTTTTTCACTCTTTCATTGACACTGCTCAAGTGCAGAATGCAAACCTGTATGTCCAAGCAAAACCAGCAGAGGAACAGCAGCCAGAAAACAGTCTCTACTGCTTAAAAGGCTGTTTGTGTTCAATTTTATGTGGAACTGACATAGCTGTAGTCACGGCTATTATTAAAAAAGCTGCTCTTATTAAAATAAACCCACATTTTGAGTTGTTTTACAAAGTCAGGATTCTTAAATCAACCTCGTGAGGCCAGGTGGAAGTACTTGGCTAACTGGCTAAACATGCAACGTGCTGGAAAAACAGCAGTTCTCACTGATAGTCTGTTCTGAATTGGTAACATTGATCCTAGAATAATAGACCCGAGATTTTAAGAGCCCATAATCTTTATATTTTACCCATTTTCCAAAATGCCAATTCCAGACAGGTGATTCTGATGCTTTTAAAACTGTATCTTAAGTTCCTAAAATGGCATTTTATAATTTGAAACATCAAAATTTAGAACCTGAAGCTGTAACCACATAAGTACTTAGGGACATAACTTCTAGTACTAAGATAAAATGTTTTCTATCTATCTGCTGTAGGTCAGAAAAATGCCTCACACTTTTGCCCCTTGCATCAAACAGACAGAAAAATACCTCAAAGAGGATTAAAAACTGTACATGAATGTCTTTATAGCGGTATCAATCCTACAGAACAAAACATCTGCCAAGTCACAAGATGCAGGATCTTAAATTTGTGAACTGTGGAACAACAATGAAAGTAAAATGTAGATGTTTAAACTTCAGCTTTGTAACATGTCCACAAGCATTGCCATTGGTGCTGCCTAGGACATCTGAAGGTTATTAGACAATAGGTTTTTTTATGACAAAGAGCCTGTGTTAGACTACTGGAAGCCAAAAAGAGAAATGATTCATCCTCTGCCACGCCTCCAAAGTAATAATAAGGAACCCACAATTTTCTTCTCTTAATTTCATCAGGAAGTTGAAAGCTAAACAGTCTCGAAAACATAGAATAAAAAAAATAGGGCAAAGTCAACATACATCTCAAGTGGCCAGTTTTTGCCTCAACCTGACCAGTGGCTGACATAACTGAAATTCTTGAGCTCATGGCAATTTGAAGTGAGCAGTGGAAGTGACATGGCAATAAAGTGAGTGAAAGCGTGGTATTACTAATTGCTTGCACTGCAGCAACTATCTCTATTATTCACAGAAAGTTTATGTGGCTGCCTTTCAATGTTAGGCCAGACTGTCGTCATCGCTGCATTTGCCATCTTTATGCTTGCATTGAAGGTTAAGGGAGATTTGTAGAGAAGATGATTCTAATAACATTTCCTTTCACATTCTCAGTCTCATATATCAAACGTGTCCAACTATGAACGGTAAAAGCACTGTCCAAAAAGTTGCTTTTGAAGGGTCCTACAAGGAAAACAAATGCAATCACCACTAAAAACAAAGGCCTAGAGAAAGCAGGAACTGTTCTCCCTGTGCTCCACAGAGCCTGTTTTTGAGTGTACAACCATGAAGGACAAGAGTTCAACATAAACCCAAATCTCTTCTGAGGACTTCTTTTTTCGTGTCCATTCAACCTCTATCCTCCTGTGCTGCTTAATGAGCCTGGTGACATGATATGCAGGTTCCTTCTTGTGCAGTTTACAATCTGCAGTGTCACCTCACGTTGGTGCCAGAAGTCAGGAGTCAACTACAGTCTGCCCAGAAGGTATAAATCATATAAAATACGTCCAGCTCTTCTCATTTCTAAACAAAGACTTCCATTTTTTCTCTCTTCTCTCCAGACTCTAACATTTTACTTAGGAAATGACAGGATGCTACAAATAATTTGTTTCCAGTTCTTGAATTGTTTTTCCCTGCGGCTAATTACATTAATAGACTTCCCTGGGTTTAATTAGTATTTTGTCTAACCCTAGTTGATCGTTAAAATTTCATTTAATCTGATCACTAAAGTACATATTTTAAGTCCAGTCCAGATGAAGGAATTGCTAGTGTACAATTACCACTGAGTGGATGAGCCACTAAATTTAACTAAGGCCAGGGCATTTTTCACTCCTAAATTTAATTTCAGTATCTCAACTCCATTAGTGTGGATTGCAGGACCGTCCTCCTCATTTAACTGACACCAACAATAAATCAAGAGCTCCTATTTTGTATTTTGGAGACTGTAATTCTCAATTCCTGTCACTCGACAGTCGCAGGCGGCTCTCCCCTACACAAGCTTCTGTCTGTGTCTGAGCCTCGCTGGTAGGTAACAGCAGACATAGCTTCATAGAATCACAGAATCACTTCAGCTGGAAGAGATCTTTAAGACCATCAAGTCCAGCCTTTGGACTTCATACTAGCAATACGTTATTTTGTCAATAAAGCCATTTCACCAAGAGGAATAAACTTCTGCCGGTAAAACACTTGTTTTGCTTCCATGATCCTGTTTCTGGCAAAACCTCTAAAAGTGCATCAGTCTTGAAGCAGCTGAACCTCCCATACAGGTTTGGATGAGCCATGGTTTCAGGTGAGTTATTGGGCTGTGGAGGCCCAAGGGAGAATTTTTATAAGCCCAGAGCTGTCAGCAAACATAACTCCATGGCTCCCTGCCCACAGGGGTGTATTAACTCCTTTCAGAGAAGTGTTATGTGAAGGCGTGGGCATATCCACTTCTCCGTTTATATGAAGTGCAACAACTCACTGTGGAGTAGTACATCCTGCAATTCCCAGCAGGTGAGACTAAATGATACAGCAAGAAGTCATACTGTAGCTAAAAAAAAGTCTTGAAAATATGGCAAACAGATGAAACTAGTTCTTTCCAAGGAAACGACAGCACAAGCACATGCAGCCAAAACAACAGCAAAAGTGAAGTCCAAACTTTCTGTATATATTGATGTAAAGATCAAGCAACAAACTCAACTGCGTGGGCACAACATGATCCTCCTTGAGTTTACACAGACCTAGATAAAGCCCCAGAAATGGGCTTACTATAGAGAACTTTACCTTATTTACCCAATTTACCCAAGTGCCAACTTAGCAGCAGCTGCTATAAGACAAACTTCAAGCCGCTAGACCTCCACCCCAATATAGAACCAAATAAACTGCTGTGTTTTAGGCATTTATTAGACAAGTTCAAGTGTTTATGTTGTTTAGGGGTTTTTTTAGTGGAGTTGGCCTTACATAAGAAACAAAAACCCAAACACAAAGCCCTTTCCTTCAATTGGCAGTTCTGTCTGCATGACCATTTAAGAAAGCAGCTACTTTTCTGGTTGTGCCTAAATACCACCTTTAGTGTTGTATTAGAAAGCTGCCTCTAGAAAACCAGGCTTTTCCTTGATTTCCAAATGAATTCTGAATTTGCCAAATACTATCAGGCTATGAAGCCTCAAGTCCACGTGGCTGGCAATCAGTGACAGAAAATTGAGGCAGTAGAGTTTTCCAGTGGAAAACTTTCAAACCTCAAACTGAAAATACTTCTTATAGATTAATGAAGGTTTTTTTATTGCTGATGCTGCCTACAGTGACTTCTATTTAACTTCTGTTGCTAGAATTCCTCAGTGATTATTCTCATGATGTAATGGCCATCTATTTCTGTGTTATAATCTGTTATCTCCACGTCAGAAGTAGTCATGACACTGGATACAGAGCCTGACACTGGATAACTTGTAGAATCATTATTTCCTCTCCTTATGTTTCACTTCTTTACAATGCATGAAATATACCTGACACCTCTGTGATAAAAGGAATTTACCTGCAAAATCTCTGCTGCTTGTGACTACTAAGAGACTGATTTTGCATGGTGCCAAGTGTCTAAGTGCAGCAGAATGACTTCAGCTCCCCACTTCTTGATTTCGTTCAGATGGAAACGCTATTCTGATACTTACATTAAATCTTGACTAATTGCTGCTAGGGGCTAAATCTTGACAACCCAGATGTTCACAAGGCCTGGTTTACATATATTTGTGCTAGCAGTCTTCAGGTGAAACTAAGAACATATGAAATTGAAATAATTGTTTGTATTGCCAAGACTTTGCTTTAATTCCACAATGCTTTAATAACCCTCTTACAGCCTGCCTCGTGTTGTTTATTTGGAAGAAAGCAGCTTGCATGAGGAAGATAATTCGATTCAAAAAATGCATTGCCTGTAGATGTCTCCAATACGTAGAATATTTTGGTCACTGATGTTTATCAGAAGGGCTTTGCTTCTCTTTTTACACTGAAGCCATAATACTGTTCCTTAGGGGAAAAGGTTAGCTGATACACAAATAGCTTCGGATTTGATTCTGTTAAAAGTTTTGTTGCAGGTCTGAGCTCCCCTGGCCATTTTTCTTTGCACAAGTCTTTCCCACCAAGTATTGGTCATGCTCTGACTTCTGTTAGATATTTTTGATGAGTAGAATTCTTGCAGCTAGTGTAGAGGCTCAGAAACAAAACAAAGCTGATTTGTAAGCACTTGTATTATCTAAAGCTGTAGCTCAGCTGCTTATCCAAACTTCCATTATAAATCTTGGCTGCCTTGTAAATCTTAGGTAAGATCTTTTCATTAAACCACTAACCACTACAATGAAAATTCAGTAAGGAAAAACCAGTGTTTTGAAATGAAATTAAAACAACAAAGAAGCTCTTATTCAACCTATTAGTACTTGAAGAACTAGATTTCTAGAGACAATTAAAGACAATTGAACTGCAAAGCTCCAGAACCCCATTCTAACAACAACAGGCTGGCAGAGGAAAATTCAAGGAAGAAATCAGAGCTCTGTTGAAACTACTGATGTTTTGCATTCCTTTTGCTTTTAGAACACACAAATGGTAAATGCACTCAGAGAAATTCTGCTGCTTGCAATTCAACAAGCAGCATGTATGTGAGAGGGGAATCAAGCAGCTGCGTTTTCCACAGTCTGTAACGGCTAATCAAAAGCAGAGAGCTGGTATCAGTTCCAGAACAAACTACTGTTTCATCCTCTCTCTCTGTAACCAAAGTCTTCACATGTTGTCCTTCAGACTCCACCCACTTCTTGACAACTTAATCGTGTTTTCAGATTTCAGCACAAGGCAATTTCTTTTCTTGCCAGGGAATACAAGGTTATGGCATGTCCTCTGCTCAGCCTCCTCCATTGCTGTTATTTTCTGCACAATTAGCATTTGGTTGCACACCCTTTCAGGAGCAGAGAGCCCTTGTTTAATTAACAGCATCCTCAGTCAGAGATTACCCAGTGATACAAAAGGGAAATGTCTTCATGGGTATTTGAAGAGAGAGAAGTATTTGCAGAAAGACCTCATTCCACTGAACATCTTGCCTCTGACTCCAGACCTGGGACAGGGTATATTTAGCCACTGTTTTTGAAGCAACTCTTTCTAATTTGCTTCCAAGTACAGACTCACAATTTTGGTTTAAATACTACAGCTCAACTCAAAAAGCTTAATGCTATCTCCTATTAAAAAAGGTGGTCTTGACTAACACGGAAGGGTGGCATTCACAGAAATGCTCAAGTGGCCTGAAGAAACTTGCTCTATACCTGTACAGAGACCTCTGCAAAGGAGAGGAGGCTCAAGATAGAGGATCAAATAAGCTGGAGGTGTAGAGGAAAATGGATAGCAACAATACTGTGTGCAGCACCTTCACAGGCTGATGGTTTCAAGAGTTTTCTGTCCTGCTGCTAACTGATCTCCAGTCTCACCCAACGTCCTTTCCAAATAATACACTTGAGCTCAGTCTCTTTTTAGCCTTCTTTTTTTCGAGGGGAAAACCCATCCTCCCAGTGGGAGTTCCTTATTGGGAAATTGTATTAACTAACAAGCAAAGGGCAATTAGGAAAGACATGCTAACAGGACATTTTACATTATTTATCAAGTGACATAAACTTTACTCAAAGTTCATTTCACCAGCACCACAGCAAGCACCACGGCACCATTTACTTATCTTCAGCTGCTGCAAATCCTCAGAGTCCGAGGATGGAACTAGAACAGCGTTAACTCCAGTGTTTCTGTGTCAGGTGGTGCCTTGAGAAGCCGCTTATCCACAGGTTCCCTTTCCAAGATTCTTTATTTGATGTGAAACAATCAAGAACAGACAGCTATGGAGCCATGCAAATCAACAGCAGTGACTCAGTGGCAGCAGATGCTTATCTTTCTTCAATCATCAGATGTGTACATAGCAAGAAAGATTCTTCAGAGCCATAGCTATGTCTTGTGCATACCTTACAAACCTTCAGCTTTCCTGTTTCATAGTTCCTGGGCTTTGTCAGTTAAAAACAACCTCTCTTTCTCCAAGAAAAAAATAACTGATGATTCAGAGATGCACAATGAGTTGAAATATTCCAGGTTAGGGAATGAAAATAAAACAGCATGTGTATCAAATGTGATGAGGTTGTCAGGATTTTCCTCCCAGATTTATGGAAACAGATGAGATGTTACATAAATTCCTCACTGCTAATTGAGGTTAAGCTGTACTGCAGGTCACCAATTTAGAACATTTTACTATTCTGACCTAAAAGATTTACTTACAGATACAAGTACTGTTTTCCATAATTTCCAGTTGTTGTTGAAAATAATAAATTACAGCTGATTTTTTCCTAAAGTAAGATTCATAAAACTGAAGAAACTCTCAACCCTAAAGATTTGGTGATTTTGTGACTTCATATCATCAATGAAATGTAAATGCAGAAGAAATACTTCAGTAAACACAGCACAAAGGCTGCTGCTTCATCTCAATGCTTCACTCCAAATTTACAATACCCACACTATCTCTACTTCACTGTAGAAAAACAAACAAATATTAAGGGCACTGTCTGATTTAGCTACTACTGGGAAATTGCATTAGGCACAGATCCCAAAATAATAACTATTCTGCTCCTTGGCTTCTAAACAAAGCACACACATTTGCAAACACTCTCTATGCCGTGCATGTTGGCCTGCAGTTTGTTAGAAAAAAAAGCAAAAAGACCACATGGATAGTGCTGCAGATAACATATCTTCATCTTTCATTTGGGTTAAGTCATCTCTTACCTCACTGAAATAACACCCATACAGCTCCAGAAGTACAAACGGTTCTGTCTTTAAACATACTGAGAAAAACGTGAAAATATTTGGGAATAGATTGTAATGCTTTGTACAGAAAGATCAGAGGAGCAAGAGGCCATGAGATTTGAGATTTGTTTATATCTATCTTCCTACATTGTTGGTGCTTTAACTGACCAACACATGCTGCACATTGCTGCTGCGTAACGTGGACAATAGGATGACAGGAGGGTTTTCATTAATAGAAACATTGGGGTTGGCTTTCTAGGATTAGACAAATTAGATTTGAGCTCTCAAACATGAAGTGCACTGTCAAATGTAATTTCTTCTTCCAAGAAACATGTCATAGAAAAAGGAATGGAACTGTAAATAGATTATAAAGCGTACTTAAACTGATTACAGGTTAACGCGTGGTCATAACCAAAGACACTGTAGTGGTGCTGGCTGCCTAGCTTTGAGCTATTTCAGAGTGATTTCAGGAAGCAAGAATAACTATGAAGCAACCTCCTTGCAGAAAGAGAGAAATGCACTGAAAATGCAACCACACCAAGCATAAATACTTGGTTGGGTCGGGTGTAAGTAAACAAACTGACATCGACAGAAATCCATAACCGCGGGTGCTTTGAGCACCACTTCAAACCACTTCAAAGTAGTAACTGCTTTGATTCTGGTTAGGAGTAAGTAAATATAGTTGCAGAAAGAGTAGAGAAATAAATACATCAATGTAATAAAACTGTACCAGCATTTTTAATTGCTGCTTAGTGCAATTTTTCCTGGCTTAGCTCTTTCCCAATAAAAACTAACTAACTGCTAAGATTGTGCAAGGTGCGCTTTGTGAAGCTCCACAGCTTCATCAGGCTTTGCCAGATGCTATTTGGAGAAGTTCTCTCCCACTTCCCATCCCTTGTTCCCTGCCCAGCCCCGCAGGCTCCCTGATGCTCCATGCCAACACATGGCTGCACAGCCAAAGGAGCCAGGGAAACAATCCAACTGCACTGACCCTAAGGGAAAAAAGCACATCTGGTTTGCAGCTCCGTGAGGTCCCTGGTGTAGGGGACCCTTTGGTGTACAAATGCTTCTGATGCTACAAGTAACGTAACATCTTAAAGGTTCATCCCAACGGTTTGTCTTACCCCACAGAGTATATGGAGCTCACTCTTGAGGCTCCTTGAACCGCGGTCCTTTGTGTTAGGTCCTCTACTGCTGTTTTCACATGTTTCACACCACCCCTGACAATCTCACGTCCTCTAATTGGTCTTTGGTTGCCTCTCCAAGATAACTGCATTCAACTGATGAAACTAATGCTTCATTCACAGAATCTTAAGGGTTGGAGGGGACCTCGAAGGATCATCTAATCCAACCCCCCTGCCAGAGCAGGATCACCTACCAGGAAAAAAAAGACACTTCTAACTGAAGATAGGCACACTAAAAAAACACAACAATCAACCAAATCATTTCCTACATTTCTAAAGGAGTGTATTGTAGACAGTACAGTTCATGCTCTGTAACAGGACTCCAACCTAGAGCCGAAACAAACAGAAATTTGAAGAAATCTCTTTGTTTCAATATAAAACTACATCAAAAAGTAGATGATTTCCACTGATAGCAACTATTTCAAAGGAGCAAATAAACAGAAACGTTTGCAACAGATATCAATTAATAGCTATTGTTCTAAAACACATCAGATTTCCTCCAAGTCTCCCTCGTGGTGTCGTTTGCTCAAAACGTTCATCAGAATTCTTTTGTTCAATTCATTCTCCTGCTTAAGAAATAAAATTTATTCCACATGTAAACAGTCTCCAGAGATTTTAATTCAACTCCTCATGTATATATACAAAGAAATGGGAACAGACAGGCTGAAAACCAAACAAAACCAGGCTGCCTGAGCTGCGTGTGCCTTCCCATCTCAGGCTTTCCAAGCCTTTTTAACCCCAGTGGCAGTCGCTGCCCACATCACTCATCTCTGCATTTCTAGAAAGCTTTTCCAACACAACAAGCCATGGGATGTATTTCCCAGCCATCGTTTCCAGTATTAGTGCTTTCGTTCTTCGTTTGTATATTACTTTCCCTTAGACATAAATGACGTGATGAGTCAGCCCGTGGTCTCTTTGCAACGCGACGGCATTTCTGTGTGTTATATCCGTTAATCAGTGGCAAGAGCAACTTGGGAAACAGTGATTTGTGAAGTGCAGAGCCCACTCAAGTTTGCTTTTCAAGCTGAGAACTTGCAATTTGAAGGAAAATTAAAAGCAAGCCAATCAACTCACTCTGGGTGACAGGAATTTTAAAGAACGCTGCCACAAACCTCAAGAATAAGAAACACTGAAATACAGCTTTTTTCATCCTTTCCTTTGGTGATTTGCCTGTTGATCGCCTGTTCCTTTCTTGGAGGTATTTCTAAGCCTTCTGTTTCGTAAACCCAAACAAAATCAATCCCTTTGCTAAACTGCAATCACACACTGATGTGAGTGCAAAGACCTGAAGGCAGCAAAGGCAGCCCTACGCCTGTTGCCTGTGCTCACAGTCCCAGTGAGAAAAGCATTTCTTTCCTTATTTCATGTTGGGGGTGTGCTCTCCCTGACATCAAGGAAACTGGAAAACATGTGATATACTGATAAGCATCCTATAAATAGATTTTTACTTTCCCCAAGAACTCTGATTTGCAGCAATTGATATAAATAAGCTTTAAAGCCTTTGACAAACAACACTCCAAACCTACTCTGTTGTTTAAACAACTGTCTCGGTGGCACAAGTGAGCATGAAATCCACGGCTCTGCCCTCTCCATCCAAGACAGGACACATGGCTTGCAATGATAGCTTTGGCCCTGTGTTTTTTTTGTGCATGCTGCTGAAACCACAGAACCTATGTTAACACATACACAGTGGTCCCAGACTTGTGGCATTGCAATTCTCAAGCATATAGAAAGCACATAGAAATGGTCAGGAAAACGTGCATTATTTAGCTTTTCTATTTCCAGCCCTCTTATTTTCAGCAGGTAGAACAACTGTACAATGTTCATCTGGGTAGATCAGACTAAGTCTTCATGCAATACAATTTAGTACTCTCAGAAGCAAATGACAATGTGCACCCAGGGAAGAAAAAACCCACCCATCTGCATCTCCAGCAAGGTCCACTATTTTCATGCAAATAAAAGCACTCTATCCTCATTTCCCCCCCCTTGGTTTATAAGCTCGTTAAAATGATAACTCTTTCTCATATTGAACTGCAACTGAAACAACTTTGTAGCAAACAGTTTTATGATAGGTTTGCCAGTAACTCCAAGAGTAAAGGCAAATGCTTTTTCTTATACTCTAAATAATCCTGCAAATAGTTTTGGGTGTATCTTCAGGATAAACTGCATGACTAACAGGCGCCGTTACTTCTCAGGGGAAAGCTTCTGACAACACTTTTACATTGTCATCACTCATCCTAATTCTGCACTGCTTAATATAGACAGCTCTTTAAAGGAAGCTTTGTCTCCCAGTTCTCCAGTTCTGGGATCACACTTTTCCTGCATGTGCAAAACAAATACTTGGTCATTACAGGTTTTCCTCCAACAAGACTTCTGAAGCATATGCTTTGATGAATCAGGCTCTGTAAGCAGACACGATAGCAATACATTTCCTTTAAATGGGATGTGTGTGGCTCAGTCATATAAACCCAGCTCAGATAATTGGCTCTCATCACAAAGTGAATTCACAGTGGAGATTGTAAAAGAAACGTTACATAACTGGAGCATACTGGTATAGGAGCAAGAACTGAGCATGCTGGTATAGGAGTGCTGGAGAGGTGCTCAGGTTAGTGCTCCCTTACTCTGTGGAGCTGCACAAACTTGTTTGCTTGCTGAGTGCTGGAACAGAGATAGCTCAACATCATCTGAATAATTATTGCAAATATTCAAACAGTTTGCAATGATGGTTTTTCCTAAAGCCAGCGTGGAGGTATCTACAGTGCCAGCACTAGGCACCTCATCTAGGGGCATGGAGGAGAGAAGCTCAGGACCCCATCACCCACAAGAATAAAGTCTCTTTTTGTTCCACACAGAGACAGAGGCCTCTGGAGAACAGCTCGTGGCTCCTCCATCAGGGTGGCAGAACCCATGACATGAGCACCACCACTTCCACTGCATCTTCTCTTCCTTCCCCTGGCAGCTCTACCAGTTGTAGAATATCCATTTTCCATATTGCCAAGAATACCATTGTTGTAAAGAGCATAAAACTGTCCCTGGGTAGCTGTGTTTCACCAGATGGCAGAAAGCTAACAGAGGTTGTATAACATTTGTTTACAGCCTGGTAAGTTTTATCACGGCACTTGTAACTTGCCCAAAAAAGTTTTCAATTAAAAGTAGAAAACTCAGTACCTCCCTTTCAAATAGATGGGCATTTAAATGCTTTTAATCAAGGCTGTATCTGATACCTAAAAAAACAGTAAAGGGTTTCTTCTAATTACACCATTGTCAAGTGCAAAAATATTAAATTAGCAGTATCAAGTGATTATGCTTTCAGAGAAGAAATCACTTTCAATATCAACCAAAAGGAAACCAAGCATGATCAAAATAGGAACAGACCTGAGCACAGCTTTCAAATTCTTTTATTATGTAAGTAGCAGTTAAATAATCCTACTTCTCCTCCCACCATTTGCAACTCTCCTGACTCTAGCAGCTTGTAAAAAATACAGTGTAAAGAAAAAATCAGCTTCCCCAACTGAAATACTGCCCCAAAGGTAGCAGTGTCTTACCAATGAGCTTGATCATATTCAGTGTTGCCTATAACAAAAGTTCCTTTGAAACGTGCAGAAGTGTCCCTCCTTTGACTACAGCAGCAAACAGACACCACGATTAATGTGTCAGTGATGATGGCTTGCAACCAAGCACAAACCTCATCCCTTTGACAAATGAAACATTCACCATCTTCAAGGGCTTGGTGCTCTCATAGGACCCAGGAGGAGTCAAAAACTAAGTCAAACTACTCTAGTACACGCTAGCAGAAGTTTAATGCTGTCTCCTCCACAGTGAAGGTGTTTGGTTCTTACAGCTGAAAAGCAAAATCGGTGCATAGATCACAAGAACAAAAGCTGACCTGGGAGGCACTAACCAAAGCAGGAGTGAATTTCCACACCATCAGCAGCCTCAGCCCCTGAAGCACCCCAGTGCCTAGGGGTTACTGATCAGATCACTTCCAAGGACAATGTGAAAGCCACTCCAAAACAAATTCTCCTCTTTCATTTAAAACCAAGCAGCCCCAAATGTCTGCAGCAGTTCTGAAAACATCATTCTGTCACTGACTGATGAAACACACACCTCCAGACACAACCAGCATCCTCCTCTTCCTCCTGCCACTCACCTACCAACCACTTGCAAGTTTACCCTGGTAGCAACAGTCCATGGCTGTGAAGAAAGACTTGGCCATTGTTAAAAACAAGCAGATACAAATATTTCTGAAGGAAAAGGTGATACTCTGTCTTACAAAACCAGAGTGTTATTTGAGGTGCATTTAAACACAAAGAAAGAAAAAGGGAAAGAACTATCAGGCTGCAGTTCAGGGCTTAGTCCCAGAGTCAGCTTTGGGAGGAAGGGCAGAAAGGCATCTTTGACCTCATCAAAGCAAAACAGAGCAAAACTGGATTAACTAGGTTAGCTAATATCAGCTTTCCTTCTCAAATTGCTGAATTTCCTAATTTAGATTTTGGTTTTTAGCAAAAATATACTGCAGACAAGAAGTCCATGTTGGCTTTGTTCTTTAATGTGAAGAAGGGAGCCTGACTTTCAGTAAGAGCCCATGGCAGGTTGAGATCTGATGTCTATCAGCCATCCCAACACACTCTAGTTTCTTCTGTTTGTCCCCAAAAGTTGGTAACCATCCAAGAACTCTCCTTTAGTTTACCTGAATTGGGTTTTGTTTTCTTTAAATGTGGTAATAACATGCAAATTGCTGCTGTTATTTCTGAGATGAACATGACTGTCTTTCTCCTTGATATTACGACTCTACCTAGAGCAACTGCTCTGCTTCTGCCACTTCAGTAGCAAACATAATTTAATAAACATTCACAACTACAGCACTTTCTCATATAGATTCCCCTTCCCTCATATTTCATTAATCTTGGAGGAAGGAGGTTAACTCAGAGTAGTGACAACAGCAACCAAAAATCTTTGGGTAATTTCAGTAATGGTATTATCAATATTGGATGCATTTCAAAACAGGGAAAAAAAAGTGCTTGGGATGCACTGCAAGTCTGCCCTGTGATCAGTACAGCTCCTCTCAACTGCCAGAACCTTCCATCACTAAATTCCTCATAAAAATCACTGGGCTGCTAATGCTTTTCTCTGTATTTGAACACAGCAAAAAAGGTCTCATCTCCTCTGACTTCTTTTTATCAAAAAGAACTCTATTTACCAGTTGTAATAAAGCTCAGTGTTTACCACTGTCTTGCAACTAGGACTGCATATAACTTACTTGTAAGAAAAGAAAGTAATTGAGACCCAGAGCCCCTATATAAGGCCAAACCTTGACAGATTCACAGCTTGCTAGAAAGGACCTAACCCCAGCTGCTCACCTTTCTGTCTGCACATCACATCTGCTCTTCACTGTAGGCATTGACTATTGCAGACACAGCAGAAGCCCAGCAACCCAGATTATGATGTTAGTATTTACAAGTTATACTGACACGTGTTTTAGGATTCCTCTAGGGGAAAAAAACTGAGGAAAAGCTACTGTATTTTTTTAACAGGTGTTATCATGATGGAATGAACTCAGATTTATTTTCACTGTCTTTAAGTCTGTTCCTAAACTGTGCTTCTGCAAGTTTTTAATTCCAAAAAACAACAAAGAAACTAGATACTGAAAAATATCACAGCCAAGAACTCCCAGCCAAGGATACTTCTTCTCCTAAGTAAGGTAATTGGGTTTTTATCCAAATTTCCCAAGTTAAACAAGGTAACTCAGCAGCTCACTAACCTACACCATGTGGAATCCACCTTCAAAAGAGCAAACCTGCATTTTCAGGGATTGCTGTAATTTCCAATTACACACTCGTTTTTCTGCTTTGTTTGGTGATTCAATCAAGACTGTTCCACTAAATAAAAACAGAGCTACGCTGAACCTTAGTGTAAGATCATCACTGAATCTGCCCTCTCTGCACACTCTTTCTAGGACATGTCACAATCCCAGAGCATTGCTACATTGCCAATATTTCACTAGGATCCTTGAAATTTCAGGCTGCTCTAGGGTATGAACTCCAGCTCACACTCAAGGCCAGGAAAGTTCTGTACCACACAAATGACAAATAGGTCCATGCATGGGATTTCTCTGCAGACTGCTTTTCTCAAGAGGAACAAAGACCTGAATTGTATCACCAAAAGACAAAATATGAAGGATATTGGACACTTGCAGTACTAATAACTGTGCAAAACAAGAGTGACAATCAGAAAACAGGCTTCAATTGCACCTATATGCACCTCAGGTGCAGATCTGCCCTAATGAGGAGAGGCTATGGCACTTCAACCCATTCAACTTTGGAGGGACAGAAATGCTTCTCTTTGGAAAGGATGTACCCTTCAAAACCTGAACAAACTTGGCTAACACAGGTATAGCTGCACATCAGTCTTAGAGCACTTTTTACCAGGAATACATTGCACATTATTCCAGTGAATCACCAAGGGCTGAAAATCTTCCTGAAGCAAACCTTTAGCCCTCAGAAAATGTTCTTTTGGCACTCACATCTAGATAACCATTTTGCTCTTGCCTGCACATGCTTGTGTATCAGTGAGTGTTGCCATCCATTTTGCAGGAACATCCCTGTGGATGGCTCGTTAACACCTCAGGAGCAGAACAGTGTGTCTGAACTCCCCAGTGGCAATAGCTGATAATTTTGTTTATTTAACTAGGATTAAGGTTGGGAGGCCATGGAGCTGAGAGAGCAAGAGACAGGTAACTCATGTTGCATACAGCAGTAAGATTTTATTATCACTACACGAATACTGCTCGGGATTTATTTAAAAATGAAGCATTCCTATGCCTTACTGTGCAGCATCATCTTATTTATAGCTCAGAAAGGAAGGATATTTGGTTTGGTTTCTGAAATATTCTACTGTATTTAAAAAAACTCCAATCTATGAGATATTTGGATGTACTTGCCTCTACCTTCTTGTGTATCCACAGCAGACTAGAGCAAAAAATAGTCTAATCTCTACTTGATGCTTTGGAAAAATGGTAACATGGATTTAACAGAATATACTTATGGCATCCTGGGATGCATCAAGAAGAGTGTGGGCAGCAGGTCGAGGGAGGTTCTTCTCTCCCTCTACTCTGCCCTGGTGAGGCCTCATCTGGAGTCCTGTGTCCAGTTCTGGGCTCCTCAGCTCAAGAGGGACAGGGAAGTGCTGGAGAGAGTCCAGTGCAGGGCCAACAAGATGATCAAGGGCATAGAACATCTTTCATACGAGGAAAGGCTGCGGGACCTGGGGCTGTTTAGTCTGGAGAAGAGGAGACTGAGGGGAGATCTTATTAACATTTATCAATATCTAAAGGATGGGTGTCAGGAGGTTGGGACATCCCTCCTTTCTATAGTAGACAGTAACAGGAGAAGGGGTGATGGGATGAAGCTGGAACACAAAAAAATTCCACTTAAACATAAGAAAAAGCTCTTTCCCTGTTCAGGTGAGGGAGCCCTGGCACAGGCTGCCCAGAGGGGGTGTGGAGGCTCCTCCTTGGAGGGCTTCAAGACCTGCCTCAACATGTTCCTATGTGACCTGGTCTAGGTGACCCTGCTTCTGCAGGGGGGTTGGACTGGATGATCTCTAAAGGTCCCTTCCAACCCCTACCATTCTATGATTCTATGATACTTACACTACTACATTGTAAATAGCCACAGTTTCCTGCTGCTTTGTACTTCACACAAACCCCTGGTTATTTCTATTTGCTCCCAATAGATACCTTGTCTGTAGCTGACTCTCTTTTAAGTTCTGTTTTCACACTCCTAACAAAACCTTTCCCTCCACTTGTGGTAGCGGTCTCTTTGCAGAACACTTGTGTCCCTACAAGGCACAGCAGGAGACGTGCAACGGGCACCACTGGTGTGGCTGGGGCATCCACTGGTACAGACATGCCTTGGGACACACACAGACCGAAACACCAGAGTGATGAAACATGGATTATTTATGGCAGGGCTGTAATTATTTTCCAATCAAAGTTTGATCCATGAGAGCCAAGTTTCTTCTCATCACTTCTCCGTAGATATCCGTACTGGACAGCATACAAGTAGGGATTAACAAACATTAGGCAAATGTGCAGTTTTACAGCCAAATGTGCTTCACTGGAGACTGGGAAAGTGCTAATACAGGATGGAAGATAACACATGTTGAAGCTGGAATTCAAGCAAGCTTCAATAACTTCAGTAAGAATTTTTTTCTTCCAACTACTCTAAATCTCAAAAATTATCTTGAACTACAAGCTCTGTATAAAAAGACAGTTTATACTTATTCCTACTCAATCACAAATTGCCATTTGCCTGAAGGTTTCCAGACAGGGTTTGACATCACTGCAGCACACAGGCAGCCCCATCCACCATCATCTGCCCCCCAGCTATTCAGCACCTTGCTGTCCTGTTACCAATAAAATGCTCTCCTGACAGAGCTGAGTGGGGAAGGCATCTTCACCAGCTTGCACAGAAACTGGCATCTGTCACCCATGGTTACTCAGGATCTACACGTAACCTTTTGCTCCCCAGCAGTGTCTCTACTAAATCTTAATGGTTTTGCTGGGTTCCACCAGGAGATACTAAACAGAGTCATTTGTATCAGTCTGTTTAGCTTGGAGGAGACTGAGGGGTGACCTCATTAATGCTTACAAATACATGAAGGGTGGGTGTCAGGAGGATGGAGCCAGGCTGTTCTCAGTGATGGCCAATGGTAGGACAAGGGGCAACAGGTATAAGCTGGAACACAAGAGGTTCCAAAGAAACACAAGGAAATGAGGGAGCACTGGAAGGGGGTGCCCAGATGGGGTGTGGAGTCTCCTCTGGAGATATTCCAAACCCACCTGGATGAGTTCCTGTGTGACCTACTCTGGGTGGTCCTGCTCTGGCAGGGGGTTGGACTGGATGAGCTTTCGAGGTGCAGTTTTATGCAACCAGTTGTTTACAAGAGAAGAGATGTTGTGGGAAATCACCAAGCTGGATTCCAATAAAATAGAGAAGTTTAAATCATTTGTTTGAAGCAACTATAGAAAAATGTTTCTGCTTTGGCATTTTCACTTGACCCTGTTGATTCCATGTTTGAATGCTGAGAGTATTGCACACCAGATGTCTCTCTGGATGCACAGTTCCACACTGCTGCTAAAGGATGTCCTTTAATATTTATGAAATATTTCTAGATGGAGATTATCACCCAGAAGGAAAGATTGGTACAACTCAGTTATTTGGAACCTTTACATCTTCTAATGAAAACAACTGAACTTTTTTCCAAGCTAAGTGTTCATGATAGATGCTGAATGCTGCATTTATCTTTATTACTTATTAGGTTTTCTATTAGTATTGCACTTAGGAGCCCCACTTTGCTCTTTTAGATACTGTACCAACACTGCAAAAAAAGGACTGTACTTTCCCAAGTCTTTATGATCTTAGTGCAAGTCAAAAGGCAACATGTGGATATGAACACACGAGGGATGCAAGATAACAAACAGGTCATATAGGACAGTGATAGCTGGTTTTAACATCTCAGTACAACAAAAAGCACCTCCAGAATAACTTCATAATTCCAACCATTTTCAGATTTTGTGCCAGCTACTGTAAAAATGCCATTTATCACATCCAAGGGAGCCTTATCACAATGGACAGTGGGCATGGGGGTGACACACTGTGTCACACTATGGCTGTGACACTGTCCCTGCTGCATCCTCCTCTCATTAGCATTATTAGTTGTGAAGGCAGGAATAAGACATCCGTGTCTCATTTTACTGGTCAGCAATGTGAGTGTTGTCAAAAGGCTGCTGACACAGGACAGGGCCTTGTCAGAGAGCTGAGCTGCTGAGCACACCGCTGCTGCACTCAGGCACACAGGTGACGGCTGCCAACAGCAACACCCATGCGGCTCACCACGGGTGGGACCCATCAGCCCAGAGATGCTGCTTGGCAATGCAGCTTTCCTCATGCAAGGCCTGTCCTGTGGCAGGGAAAGGCAAGGAGAGGAAAGAGCATAGATGGGATTACAATCAATGCCACCAGCCCAGGATATATTCCCATAGCACTCAACTTCACATCTGCATGAAGCACGTACTCAGTAGTTAAGTGATGACTCCATGCCCTCAGTGTGCTACTTTAATCCCCACTGCCACAGTTTGAAAGCTCACAATGGTGTCAGATGTATGGATTTAAAACAGTTTTGGAGTATTATGTGTGCCTGAGAGCACACAAAGCTGTCTCTGCCAATCTCTCTTCAAAAATCACACAAAGAGTCACACTAAAAGGAGAAAAAGGAAAAATAAAAGCACACAGGTTTTATCAAAAGCATCTTCAGCACTACCATTTAAAGCACAGCTCTACTAATACTCTCTGGTGTTCTCAGCAACTCAAATATCACATATTTAATTGAGCAGTGTCTACCTTTTCAAATTTAAATGTCAGGTTCTAAAATCACATTTATAAAATGCCTTTGTGCTTCTTAAAATACAGAATTTCTTGTTACGTACTTTGTACTGTGCATCTTGGCATGAGAGCATGCAAACTAAAAGAAGATGCATGTCTTAGAAATATAACAAAGAAAAACATAAAACCAAGCAGCACAGAAAACTAATTGGAAAGAATGAAACCTTTTTGCAAAGGCTTGGGCAAAACCCTGTGTTTTCTTCGTACCATGGATGTTAGTAAATGGTGAATCAGAGCTAAATTATACAAGGTGTGACAAGCATTTGAAAAGGTCTCAGTTCCCTAAGGATTAGAGGGTTGTAAATAAAACCACCTTCACCAATTTGGGCCCTTCTGGTGGTCAGCACCAGGATGCTGCTTGTCTCAGTGGTGGCTTCAGCCTCAGACATGAGCAGTCAAGTGAACAGCAGCAGCAGGCGAGGAATCTCTGCAGGCTTCAGAGCGCAGCTGCAAAACGCTTGTGCTTCTCCACTCCACTAAGCAAGCCACTGTGTTTGAGACATGGCTTGTGACTTGATGGAGCAGAAAGAAAATGGCTACTGTGCTGCTACTTAATGCCCCGGGGTTCTTTTGTTCATGCTTTCAGGAAGCATTATTCATGTTGCTTATGTTGATGCTTCTCCAGGTGATGGAGGAGTTCTCCACGCTCCCTGAATAGCAGCATCGGTAGGTTTATCTTTGGAGATGAGACTCTTTCCTGAAGTTGTTGACTTCCAACAGCTTTTCAAAAAGAAATTCAATAATTCAACCAGTACCAAACAAATCAAAGAAACCCACTAAACTCAAAGGCATCCAAGCCACACAGACACCTGTGTCCCTTCCTGAACGAGCAGCAGAACTTCACTGTGGGCACTGGGGAGACCTTTTCTGAAAAAGAGATCTGCACTGGTGGGGAAAATTTGGAAGAAAGATGCCCAGCACCATTAGGACTCTGGCTCAGTCTGATGGAGGCAAAGCCAAGCTCCAGGGAAACAGGCAGAGGAGAGGCTGTTTTTCCCCAAGCAGGGAAAACTCCTTTGCTCTCACAGTGACCACAGCTCCCACATTCTTTGCAGCATTTCCACTACTTGCATTTCCCTCTCTTTACAATTGCATCACTGGTCAATACCATTCAAAGACATTAATCTCCTTTAATAAAGTAAAACTAAATGTAGAGAAAATATTTATTCATTTAATCATTATTATGGAACAAGCAAGGAGTCATGCAGAAGAACAAACTGAGGGAGGGGTTCCAGGATGTCACCATTACCCCTAAGGTGAGTGGGAAGAAGGTAAGAGGAAGGTGTCACAGGATGTCACCATTACCCCTAAGGTGAGTGGGAAGAAGGTAAGAGGAAGGTGTCCCAGGTTGTCACCATTACCCCTAAGGTGAGTGGGAAGAAGGTAAGAGGAAGGTGTCACAGGATGTCACCATTACCCCTAAGGTGAGTGGGAAGAAGGTAAGAGGAAGGTGTCCCAGGTTGTCACCATTACCCCTAAGGTGAGTGGGAAGAAGGTAAGTGGAGTGCATGCTCCATTTTTATTTCTTTTTGGCAGAAATAGAACATTGCTTAGGCATAATTTACATTAGAGTTCCTAATTTAGCACCAAGGTTGTTGAAGGGAAAGCAATGTGCATTTCTCAGTAGATAAAAATAACAGCAATAGCAGCATTAGAAACCGGCAGAGCAACAGAAGTTGGTGCTGCAGAGGACAGGCTTGTTGCTCTCATGTGTGGTCTGTGTAGGCAGCTGACTTTTTCAGGGAATTTACTGAGTGGACCAAAAAAGAAACATAAAAAAATGTCTCTGTCATTTCCACATGCAGTCTAATCAGGATGGTTATAAATACAATACAATTGCCACAGTAAAGACCTTATCATAAAGAAATTAACAACTGCTCGGCTTTCAACTATTTCAGAAGTGACAGAGACCTCTCGTTCTCATGATAAAAGAGAAATAAAGAACTTGACCACAGAAATCAAGGGCTGCCAGCAGAAATGGATGTTCAGATATCACAAGGAAATCAAGTCATTGAATTGGGTTTGACAGGCTCTTGTCATTGGACCCGTTAATAAAAAGTTAGAGCTTTATTTGGAGGCAAATCACCTGAGCGCTATCTGCCACTTATTCATTAGTGACTGTGTGCTTTGAGTGGGATCACAAAAAGTTCTTCACCTGCATTTGTAAATCCAAGCAGCGAGTTAAAAAAATGAAGACAGAAATAAGGGATTACTAATGAGAAAACAGAGAGCAGTCTTCACTTTCTGCTTCCCTGCATAAATTCTACCCAAATGTCAGTAAAATCCCAGCAATTCTAAGTCGGTGCAATGGAGAGCAGAAGCAGATGCAGAACACTGAGGTCTTGATAGCTCTGATAATTCACTCACAAATCCTCATTTCCCTGAAAATCACCAGATTTTCAGTTAAATAACTATTCTGCCTTTCAGTGTTAGTCATCTTTGATAGTTTTCAACCCTGTCTAGTTCATGGAATGTTTCTTTTTCTCGACAGATGTGTTGGAAAGCAGCAAACCCTCTGCAGTGAGGAAGACATGGGCAGCTTTTAAACTACAGTTAAGACACTCCTGGAATCGTCTCACTTTACTGAAGCACGTGAAGAAAACCCACTAAATACAGAGAGGCTTGTGCTGATATCAATAGTAGTTGAAGTCTTGGCAAATTTCTCACATTAAAAAAGCTTAATTATTTTTTTTCTCTGTAGAGCTTTCTCACTCAAGTGAGAAAATTTGGGGCAGGGGAGCTGTGAGTGTTTTTAAAATTGGGGACTACATTCTATAAACATTTTGGCATTAGAGTGATTCCATCATTCATCGTTTCATCTCCTACAGGTTCCATAGCATATGTCATTTAAAGAAATTCATATCTTGCTGAACGATTTATGGTATCTTTGAGGGAAAACAGACTCATCAAATGCATCAAAAGTTTTCAATGTGAACATTTGCCATAGGGTTATTTCCTTATTCCTGCCAACTCATCCCCATACTATTTCTTGCTGCTAAAAATCACTTACACAGTTGCATTAAGATTTTAGTTTCCATAGAAACTGTTATTGGCTAAAGTAAATACAAGATGGTAAAAAGTGTGATTTCCCTAGTTCTGAGAGTGTGCTTGCAGCTGCCAAATTTTCACCACCTAACCTTTCACCAGTATTTACTGCCCTGGGACATTTTTAGCTACATCTCCCCGTTAAGAACATGGACACTCCTTGGAGTGGCACTTCTATGCTTCACAGAAGGTATGTGAATATTCAGAGCTATTTCTACCCCTCATTGCACAAAAGACAGTGCTTCTCCTCACTGCTTGTTGTGCTATTTTGTTTGGCAGACCTCTTTGCTCAACTTTACAAGTGAAAAGACGTCTCTCTCTTAGTCTGCACATCAAAACAAAGCTGAGAGTGTGCTACCAGGTAATGTGGGAATAAAGGGAATGAATTGCTTCACTGTAAGTAAATTTTCACATTCCTTCAGCATTTTGCAGTATCAACAATGTGACCAACCTGATGCTGTACCCTTGCTGACAGTGGTGGCAGCTCTGAGTCCCCAAAAGCTGTGGGAAAAGACATGCCACGCTTCAAAAAGGTTGCACGGAATTTATGGGCAGTCACGTCTTCTGAAGGAAAAAATTAACTGCATATTCATCTCCTGATCTCAAAAGTCTTTCTTTCTCCCTTCCTAAATGATTCTAATGCTTACTAAAAAGGCCAAGTCCTGATAATCATCTTAAAATTCCCTTACTTCTGTATAAATTTCATTGCATTGTGAATTCAGGCACCCTTTCCTAGCACACACAATTAATAAGTCTTTTCTTGTACTCTTCAGAACACTCATTTCATTTTTCTTCCCATTAAGAGATCCACTGCAGTGCTCTGTGCTGCCTGAGATTTGCACTTCTTTCAAAGAATAACCTTTTGCATGTATATTGCATAGAGAAGGAAAACTCTTATCGTTTCTAAAAAAAGCAGCTGAACACAAAGGACTCATTCCTGGCAATGTGGAAAAACAAGGAGATGATGAAGCTTCTCAGTAGTCATTTGAGTACATCGCTTACTGATTTGGGGTCGGGAGGCTAATATCCCCCTTTTGGTACCCACTAAACATCTCCCTTCTGCATCACTAGAAACCTACGTTCCTATGAAAGACACACAGGCTTTTTTTCACATGCCTGAGCTCGCTGATTGACCTAACCTTTCATCTTTGTGTCCCAGTTCCTTTGCTGTAAAACCACTCTAACTTGCTGCCCAAGACCCACAGGATCTACCTAGCCCCCTATATCTACAAACTCCCATTGGGCATCCCAAGTGGGACACAGACTTGTGCAAGTCTCCTGAATTGTCTCATCTTAGCCTTGAGCACCATTTAGAAGAACTGGTAGACACTGCCATGGATGAAAACAAGTTTTGAGGTTCCCAGAAGGATAAACCCAAAGCCACTCTTACACCCAGAGGAGTTGAGATGTAGCTCTAGGTGTCACACAATCCACATGGCAACAACACTTTTCAGGGGCTGTCACAAATTCACTCCAGTAACCCAAAGTGTACCATTAGCTCATAAGATTATAACCTTGGCTGGAGCTCAGATTTATGCCCACTGAGACAAAGCACTCAAAAGACAATCCATAGCTTGGACTTAATTACTGGAGCAAAATGTTAACACATTTTAAACAAATTTAGAGACATTATGAAACAGGATAAACCAAAAAGAGTACAATGTCTTCCAAATGGAAACAAAGCATCTGGTTGTTTATCTTTCATCGGTGAAAACCTCTCCATAATCAAAAAAGCTTTAATTCTTATGATAATGACTAGAAGATGCAACAACAAACATGCAAGAACAATCACAAAATGTATGTCTGGACTTAGGAACAAAATAGTGTGAAAACTGAACATCATCCAACAAGACTGAAAGAGTCACTAACTGAAAAACCTTTTGTGTTCCTCTTTTCAGAAACGAAGCATACTTATCACTGTGCAGAAGGTACACTGCATGCAGCATGAGAACAGACTCTGTTTCTAGCCATCAAAAAGACCAAGAGCTTGGCAGATTAATTAAGCTACCAAAGAAATGTTCCCACTGGTGGATGTGGCAGCATATGGGGTAGAAGTGTGTACTCCAGATGGTGACGGAGGAAAAAGAGTGTTTTGGTAACTATGATTGCTTATAGTTGTCTAAAATCATTACTTGCTGATGGTCCTCTATAGCAGCACACCTAACAGGTTCCAGTAGCTTAATAGGGATGTTGATAATGACACTGAAATGTAGCTTACTATAAAAATTATGTATTTATTTATTTAATAGGAATGTCAAGGCTTATTAAAGATGATGCTTATTTCTATGGAAAGCTACTAGTAGATCAGAAATACATTAAATGTGTTCTGAAGATGCCCATTAACTCCTCAAGCTTTTAGTAACAACCACCAGATGAAATCCACTCTCAGAATTCTTAGATTAAAAAATTCCATCAAGTGGCAGATGTCCCCCAACACAGTATAAAACCTGTCCATGACTACAAGCAGAGGGAGGAGTGGTAGAGGATGAAGAGAAAAATCACATCAGTTTCTCGGTTTGCAGTGAAGGATGTGTCAATGCACAGCAGCATTTTGTCCTTTCTGCCTGGCAAAGCTACTACAGGAAACAAGTTCTGAAGTCAATGATGATTCCACCAGATCACTAGTGATTAACTTCTGGGATAGTTAATAAACCCGTGTTAACCAGCACCATGGCCATAAGTATTTGTTACTGCTAAATTCTGTTCCATGTCTGCAGTTTATAGCACAGACTGTATTACATAGAGGGCAAAAGGCTCTGCAGATAAAGCACACACAGGAACTACCCCTAACCATAGCTCATTCTTCATGCTCACCTGAGAGCAAGGGTTGCTGCCACCTGGAAGCAGAGCTGTGGAAAAGAGTCTCTAAAAAGCTGGCACCTTTGCAAGCATCATGCATACGTGGTGCTCCTCTTTGAAGCCAACGTACCATGGTTTTCACTAGAAACCTTCATGAAATCACATGCTGCTTCTGCTAGACTGGGAGCTGAGCCCTCCTGCTGCTCTACACGTTTTAGATCTTCTGTGGATGTGCCACAAACGCTCGCTCACCTGCAATCAACACTCCTATACTCAGCCCTATGATAAGGACAAAAGCAAAACCGACAGGACTAGCCCCAAAATGAGCATTTTGTTTCACATTGTTTGCAAGATCCCATCAAGAGCCAACCCAGGTGCTGTTTTCATTCTGCCCACGCACAAATCAATGTCAGAAAGCAAAGTCATTCACACAGGTGGTACGTATCAGCACCCTACAAGTCAGGATTTTCTCATACCCTTCATTTTTCACCATTGCTGTCAAATCGATAACATGTTGTAACAAAACCAGCCTTTGTGTAACCTAATAAATAAAAGTCACCAAGGCGATAGCTATGCATAAATTCTAGCTAAAAACCTTGTGTTGGAAGAACATGAATGTCCTCTGTAAAGTGGGTAGCATTTTAAACTAATGTTCTAGCCATTGTTAAGACTTTATTGCTATTCATCATAGAACCATTAATCACGGTGAACTCATTTGGTATTAACGTCGATGTCATAAAGTACTTCTGTTGCATTTCAATTATAACTCTGCCTTGAAAACGCTGCCAGCACTACATGGAAAGCTTTGAAACCCCAATTGGAATAGTCTGTTCAGAGATAACTACGATCGCATTCTGGCACAGGGAAACAACCTTTTCCATTCTTAATGCCTACCCTCCAGGGGCTGAGAGGCTCAGGAAGCCCAAGAAGAGGGAGCCCAGCCAGAGGCTGTGGGGAAGCCACAGCCATCCAGACCCATGATGAGGGTAGGAGAAGAGCATTCCTTCAGGCTGCTTCAATCCCACTGGTTCAACCACAGCTAAGCAGCAGCAAGGCCATATTACCTCCAGGTCCCAAAGGAGATTGATTTTTTTCCCCCTCCATCACTCCTGTGAATGCCCCAAGGCACTACCTTGCTTCCAGAGCTAAGTGCTTTCATTTTCTCTTTGACATGTAGTGTCTGTCCAAACAAAAATCACCAGAGGGAACATATATCCACAACCTACAGTCTTTAGAGACAGCAAATGAGTACATAATACATCAGAGCAGACCTAAGAGGGCTGATATCCTGACCTCTCATGACAAAAACAAACAACCTTTTTTTTCAGCCTTGAGAGCCCCTGAAAAACAGCACAAAATGCACCATGGATCTAAACAACTATCAGCTCCTTGCCATCAGGGAAGCCAGGAACTTGGGCAAGTTAACCATGACAAACCAGGATTTTTGTTCCCTCAGCCAGGAGAGCTTCCAGCAGTATTTTACACACAGAATCAAATGATAACAACGCAACAATCATAATGTTTCTCATCAGAAACTGTATTAAATGGAGAAAAGCCCAAATGTTACTTAGCTAAGGGAACTTTTTGTTTTAATTCTAGCATATAATTCCCATTCTATTTTATCTAGGTCATCAATGTAAGCATCTAAGCACACAGCAAAAAAGTCTTACCTTGGGAGCTCTGGCATGTTTTCCACATCTGGCATCTTTGACAAGGCTGATATCTAGCAGCTCAGTCTCCTAGAAGGCAAAATTGCAACAAAGGTAATTATTACATTAGCCAAAAAGCATTGTTGTGTTAACAGTGCCCCACTTCCCACATCTGGCAGAGGTTTGCCTGTTTGCAGTGATGCCTGTCCAAACTGACAGCGCTTTCAAGGAGTGCTCTGTTGCAATTAAGCTATTCTAACAACAATACTAAGACTTTAGACACAGAAGTTGGTTTCTTTTAATATGTGCAGGTCCCTTGTGATGTATAGAATATATAGAAGCCATATGAGTCAAGCTTATTTCCTGGATCACTAAATAACAGCTGCTGGGCTTTTGTATTTTCCTTCTTTTTAATACAATGTTGGCATTTTAAGGCTAGTCATAGTGTGAAAAAGGTGACACTATAAACAGAAAACTCTGCCTCTGCAAAAGCAAACCTACTTTTTTATTGCCAGAATATTTTGAGAAGTGCACATAAAACCCAAGAAGTGTTATATCTATGATGATAACCAGTTCCAACAATTTTAATGACTACTGCTCAGTAAAATCCACGTACTTCTGACAAGCATTTCATAGTTCCTAATTTCCTCTTGAGTTGTGGCTTATACAACACATGCCACACTTAGAACAAAATTGGCATATGATGACAGCTTCTGTTAGGCAAATTCCTGTCCTTCCCTACACATGTGTAACATGAAGAATCTACTTTCCCTGATAACCTCTTGGGTCTGTATTTTCCCTGCCAGTGCTTGGCAGCATGGGAAGGACAGAGGTTGAGCCAAGCCCACGGTGCCCCTGGGTGCCAACATTGTTTTCTCCAGTCTCATCCTGCAACAGGATGCTTTTGCATGTTGCCATGTTGTTGGGTTTTTTCCTGAATGTCTTTACGTTTCTGGGCAGGGAGTGTTTGGAAGGATGCTGGAGCAGTGTGATTCCCAGCTGCTGGATCCCTCACAAGCACACACATCCATGCAGCATTACACATCCATCACCAGGAGAAATACCAACTGCCCTGTGAGACACAGCAGGAACATCTGACCTCATTTAGCATTACTTGACAATCTTAAAGAACATCTTCATATTGTCTGCCTCATTTACACTAGCATTTAGGCTAATGGCCCAGGTTAGCATGGCTCAATTACATAGAAGACATAGTCCAGAAGTACTTCAGCAGGCGTGTGACCACACTACAATTAGAGCTACTCCAGTTAAATGCATTTCAGCCCTACAGTAGTAACTGCAAATACTATGCAGAGGATTTGAAATCTTTGTGCCAGACAAAGCCACTACAATTTTGTTTGAAATTCCAAGGAGAAGAGAAACAAAAATTTCTCATGGACCTGTTACTTCCTCATGTATTCCTTTGTATTCTTATTTCCATTCTGAGTGACTCAGTCCTACACAGCTCTTAGAATCATAGAATGGTGGGGGTTGGAAGAGATCTTTAGAGATCATCTAGTCCAACCCCCCTGCACAAGCAGGGTCATCGAGATCAGGTCACATAGGAACATGTCCAGATGGGTCTTGAAGACCTCCAAGGAAGGAGCCTCCACACCCTCCCTGGGCAGCCTGTGCCAGGGCTCCCTCACTCTCACAGTAAAAGAGTTTTTCTTACATTTAATTGGAACTCTTTGTGTTCCAGCTTCATCCCATTACCCCTCTTGCAGACCTTTGTTGTCTGCTAAGACATTAGCCAAACCATCACCCAGTTCTGATGTGACCATACATTCATCACATTCCCCTCTGTCCCCCATACCAATCCTGATTCTCTTCTGTTATAGTACCTGCTGAACTTGCATGAGTGTTTTTCCCCTCTTCACCTAGCCTGTTTAGGGAAAACTTGTACATTTGAGATTGTTACTTTTTGCTCTTCCTTGCCTGAAATACTTGCAGAGATTAGAAAGAAGTATAGGCAGGGTTGTAGATGTGGTGTTTTGTAAATGTTAGGAAATAAGCCATACAAAAGGCATATAGACACAAGTGCTCTTCTGCCACCGCTGCAGCCACTCACATGGACAGCTGATGGCTGCACGTAAAGCTCTACGTAGAAGAGCTGTCCCTGTTCCAGCTTGCAAGCACTGGAGGGTTTGTGAACCCACTGTGAACCCAACGTTCAGCTCCACATTCATATTCCATAAGCATGCAGCAAAGGGATGCCTAGGCAGAGCAGACACAGGCTCAAAGTCCATCAGCAGAAACCATGCAGAGCGGAGCACGGGGACGATGGCACTACAGATTTACTCAGCAAGGGTGGATGTGCCCAGGTTTGCTGTTATCTGACATGAACGTGGCCTTTAGGGTCACAGGCCAGGGGTTATATTTAGTACAACAAACAACAGTGACACCCCAAAGCGATCTAGAGCCCAGTGTGAAATGTTCTACAGAAGCTCCAGGCACATACACAGCATGTCGTAAAAATAACACTTTGCCAACTGAAAGGACTGACAAGCACTAAAAATAAAAGCTTTAACAGCAAATACATGAGAGAAATGAAAGATCCTGAAGAAAAATGGATGCTCAGCCACACACATAGTGAATTTTGGAAGTTCTTTTGGTGGGATTGGCCTGGCATTTTAGCTTTAAAAAGAAAATCAACAACCCAACAACAGAATAAATAATTCAGTTAATCCCTTACAAAACTGCAGCTAGACCTCCCATAACACAAATATTAAAAAGACCTTTTTAAATGGGATAACACACATGAGAAACACACAGAAAAGGAAAAAGCAACAACCAGCAACTGCCAAGGACGGTACAAGGAACCCGAGCAGCTCTGATCTGGACTGAATCCTCTCAGACACAGGATGAGGAGGTATCGGGCTGGAGTTTTGACTACTTTCAAGACAGTTACATGCCACCAAGTCACTTGCAGAAAATATGAGAGCCTGAGGACACGAGACCTAGCAAGGATGGTCTAAGAAGAACAGGGAAAGAGTGGAGATTTGTGGGGCTGCCAGCTAGCATGGCTGTAGGAAAGGTTGACTCCCTGAACATCCATCTTATGGCCTGTTACCTCTCTAACATAAAAAGCAGGTCTTACAGTCCTATCCCTATAACCCTTTATATCCCTGTTTGACAAGACCATTTGATTTGGGGGGGGACTGTCTCCAGGGAGGTAAGTACAGAAGTCACAGGAAAATAAAGTCTAAAGTCTCAGCGACCCTGAAATATCAGAAAGGGATGGTCCAGATTTCATAAGGACATTTAGTAAGTGTGTTCAAGCCTGCAGAAGCAACAGCCCAATAGGTTCTGCAGCCTATGCTCTCAATTAAGTAGGCAAGAGCAGGGATATGCATCCACATACGTGTCTCTGCAGGCAGCTATCCATGGGTCTTGGATAAATCAGAATTCATAATGTGCCATTTCTTAGAAGTTCTTTGGTTCTAAAATACCAACTCTCCTGAATTCCCTGACCCCTGAGCACTTGCTTTCATCTTCCAACCAACTCATTAAGAGGACAGAGAGCGACTTCCTCCCAAGGGAGAGAAAACACCATTTCCTATTTCCCTAATGCAAAACGTGGGCAGACTTTTGCAAAGGGAAAATACACTTGAAGTACTGGACAGAAAAATGCCCTGTGCATTTTCTGTTCAGCAAAACAACTCAAGCCTTCCTCTGCTTAAGTCAACAGGAGTTTTGCTACTGACTTCCCTCCATGCAGGCTGGGAAACTGCACTCTGTGCAGGAGGAAGCACAAAAACCACAACAACTGGGAAAAGAAAAAAACAAACCAAAACCCTCTGTAAGTCCAACTTTTCCCTGTTAAGGACCACCAGGCACGGCGTTGGGACTCATTAATCTTGCAACAGAGTAACATCTCTTATTGAAAGAGATAGACCCCCTCCAGTAGTTTATAATACAGAAATTCCAGACTAGTGAATTGTTAATCCCAGCATGTTTGTTTTCAATTAGCAGCTGAGACAGAGATGCATTCATATAGGGTGAGATTGTGCAATCTCACTTTTATTGGTGAGCACACACTCACAAAAGTAATGGATTGTGCAACCCTCAGTGACTGTATGAGCACTTCTAATTAGGCCCGTCCAAATTTAATATAGTAACACCAATTTATACCAGCTGAGGATCTGGCTCACACCTATTTTAAACTGCCCAAAATGATGTCGAGTGAATCACGGCGTCTTGGGAACTTGCTTGTGACATAACCCCAGCTACAAAGCAGGATTCCTCATGGATCCCACTGGAGAGCTCTGCTGAAGGGCCATCCACAGCACAGTAGGCTGAGAGAGGGATCAAGTGTCCTACAGAAGTTCACAAAAACTATGTCAAGGAGACATTATTACAACAGCTGCACAGGCTAGTTGGTTCACATATCTAATCACTTATACGCCTAACAAAAAGAATTCCTCTCTGCTCTGAGTACTCCTTGTGGCTCAGGAGTTGCATATTACTTTGACTTACACTTGCCCACTCTCCATTTCCTGGTCCCTTCTGGTTAAACATCCTTTTTCCCTGTTGTATGAAGTGTTGCTGCTTGCTGCCAGCAACTGCAGAGAGCCGTTCTCACGGTCCCGTTGCCGCAGCCGTTGCCATTTAGGGATATGGTCTAATAGATGCACAACAGCTAATTAAACTCTAAAAAACTCATTTTCCACCGAGCTTTCAAATCTGCTGCTTCTAGTTTCAAATCTGAAGAGAAAACCGTGTGCCTGAAAGTTTACCTAAATCCTACCGTTACCAGTTGATCTCACAGAAGCCACAACACTGTCTTCAAAGTTTGTCTGATGTAGTACTGGCAAAAGAAACTTTGAAAAACTAAACCACTTTTGTAAACAAGCACTATTTCAGTGCTACTGGATGGCAACATCTGGTGAAAGTTTTCAAAAAGGCTACTTTGCTGAAACAAACTTCAGATAGAGTCTTAAACAGCGTCTTCTACAGGGAATAGTTAATCATAATGAAATATTCCTTTAACACAGAAAGATTCCATTTTAACATTTTCTCAAGATGAAAGCGCCGACTATTTCTTGAAACAAAACATTTACACAGTTCTAGGTTACGTCTATTTTTGTTCTGCATTCAAAAAGCATCACTTAAAAAAACCCCAAGTGACTCAGTTCCTCAGACCGTGTTAGGAAGAAAATATTACAGTCAACATTTGACTCTGATCAGGAACTTTTAACAAGTTATGCTAAAGAAGTATCTGGCCTGTAGATTCAGAGTAAATATATATGTAAACTCATCAATTTACAACCTTTTACAGAACACATCTCATTGAGGTTTCAGAGATTTTGACAGCATGCTGATCCATGCTGTCAGATTACTCCAGATTAATCTGGAGTAATCCCTCAGATTACTCCAGGACTCTCTGCAGTAAGAAGAAACATTTAGTGCTAATTTTACAAGATGGCTTTCACAGCTAGGCTATGTTGCATATAATCCCACTGTTAAAATTGGATCTATTTTCCACCATTATCGTTAACGATATCTCATTCTATTTATTAAGAATAAAGTGAATGAAACACTGGGATTTGTCCCCTTATTCCAAAGGAAAACTGTGGGAGACTGGTAAGGTTGATTTAACAGAAGCTTGCATCGATGGCTACCAGAATAGTCAGGCTGTCAATGACACAAATGAGAGCTGAGCTAAGGTAGTGCTGTGTTTCCCTGAAAGTCCTCATAAGCTGCATCCCACTGGAGAGAGACAGCCCCTGAAGAAATGGTCTCCACGCTTCCTCCTGACAGCACACAATTCAATTATCAGGCATCAACATCATCGTCTGTGTCAATAAGTGAGCAGCACAGTAGCACGTACACCCTGCACACCACAGCAAAACTCTCCCTGATAACAGTAAAGTCTTTTCCTGCATCAAGTTGTTCTTCACAAATCCAAAATATTTGATTCCATTCCCACCTACTCTTTTTAATGAGCAATCAGATTTTAAAAGTGATGTACTGGAAAAAAAAACAGGATATTTTGATAACAACAGGTGAGAAAAACTTCAGTCTGTCCCCTCTTCAGCCACGTCTGAAGCTACAGTTGTAGTCCCAAGTCACACACTGCTTGCTCAGGTATAAGCTCAGCTTGGAATGGAAAATAAATACTTCCCCTGTTAGTCAGAATGTCAGTACATACTCCACAAAAACCCAAGCCACAGTCCTTACATCTTACAGCCAAAATACACAAGGACAATCAGTGGATATGGTATGTGAAGACATTTCCTAACAGGACAGGGAAAAAGGTGGCAAAGCTGGAGACGTGCCTCCGTATCTTAGTCCCAGACCAATTAGCAGGCAGCCTCTTTACCACTCTGCTGCCTTTGCACTGGACTCTCACCACCAGTGCTCTACCTTTCCAGGAAACATAGAGTGTCCAGGAATGACAGAGTTGGATACAAGGTTGGTATACAAGTTTTAGGAGCTTTACAGTGACAGAAACTTGATGGTTTTTCAGAGAAACTGGTGCACTGTCAAGTCTGGTTATCAATAGCAATATGCCATTAATCAGTCATTTGGTTAGACTGAGCATGCTACCTCCCAGACCTGGCCATTCAGCTGTAGATGAGCTGTACGGCTGCTTTCTCATTTTAAATGTTTGAGGAGCTTGTCAGAGATTCTTTGAGAAGCTGCATCCCACTGTACTATGCTGCAACACAACAGGACATCCCGCAGCACCAGGAGCTCATCTCTGAAGTTCAAGGCAACACAAGTGCACTCACGACTCAAAACTAGAAGTTTCTCATCTAAATGACTTGGTTTGCTTGCAGCTGGCAGTAGGAGTTAGATGGATACAAGCACCTCAAATGTAGAGTTAGGAATTGGTTTGGTTCTGCTGAAATTGCTCTCATGGAGCTGCTCATCCCACTCTCGCCACTGGGAAACGAGAAGAGGAAAATGAGAACTGATGAGGTGCAGCCATATACAAAAGAGTGAAGAGCTGGGGGAGGACCTGCTTCAAACCAAAACACAAAGCATGTTGTAGGCAGCCTTCATAATGGTACTTAACTGATTTTATTCCCATAACTGAGACCATCTGGCAATTTCAGAGTTGTAAGGAAAAGTACAGTGAATTGGAAGTTTCAAGCAGCAGGCGACCAAGAGCAGCATTTTTGTTAAGAAACTTCTCTCCTCATATCAAAAGTCATAATCATGTGTGATTATGATGATTAAATGCCTTCCCAGAAAGGGCCACTGCATATTTTGGGGGTGATGTTCATGCTGACAAGGGATCACAGACTACATAGACCAGTATTATGTTTTTTCTTTTGAAGCAAGTAAGTGTATTATTTTCAGCAGAGTGCCCCAAACAGTGAAGAGCTGGAGCACAGACTTTCATCTCAGGGGGAGAAGCTGCTGTACAACTCCTGCCTACTGCCCTGCACCACTCTACCACCACGCTTGATATTACAGCTCCTCCTGAGGCAAAGCTGTTGATCAGCCAGAGAGTTTTCCAGCATTGAACAAGATCAAGTCCTTTGAACTTCTATAGAAGTAATTTTCTATTTGTGCAGCTTAAGTTTGATGCATCTAAGAGAACACCAACACATTTACGGCTTTAAATGTGTTTTTAGAAAGCCCACAGCTTTTGACTGCTTTCTATTAAAAGAATAAATACTTTAAAAAATATGTCAATGTAACAGAACTGGGAAGTGAGGAAGTTCCCTTCATGTCACAAGGAGTTTTAAAGTCAGGGCATGCATTGCTGTGCTGAGCCTTACCTATATGCCCATGACTTCTGTGGGGGGATAAGGTAAAAGGATAGGAACTGAAAACCCTAGAGAAGCGAAATGTATATTCCTGCCAACTCCTTTGGCTAAGGCCCTGCCATGCACTACTTAACTGGAAAATCCAGAGTCCAGGCACACTTCCAACTGGAGACTCCAGCATGACACTTAAGCACTGAAGACAATAACTGAAAACTGGCAAGTTGACCTTTGTAAATAAAGGTACTTTGTGGTTTCAGGATCCAAAGTTTGGTCTCTGGGATGTATTTAAAGTCAAAAGAGAACTGAAAGACAAGATTTCTCCCACAAGACCCAAAAATCTCTCAGGATCAGTTATTTTGCTGGTGTATCTGGTATTAAAAGGTGCAGATTTCTCACTGGGATTTTAAATAAATCATCCTGGTCTTACATCTAATCCATACCAGTCCTGAAGACTGAAGTAAACCTGAAACAACATCTACATTTTAGGAAACAGAAAGGAGGAGAAATGACCCCAGCAGCTATAGGCCTATTAGACTGATAGGGAAAGCTTTAGTTTAGATGATGAAAGGAATATGATAATGTGAAGGTAAAACAAACAAAAGGAAACCCAACAAAACAACCAAAACACAAACCCCAAACCTAAACCAACCAAACAAAAGAGACCACATGAGCTTACAGCCAGATCATATCTAACTAAACTGATAACTTCTTTTTTTGGCACAGAAAGCTTTGAAGATCTTCTCTGCCTGAATTTTGATTAATTATACGAGCCAGAACTGACATCACATCATCCAAAGCTCTGCTCAGCAGTACTCAAGGTGAATTTATTTTGAAGGAGGCATAGAGAGGGTTTCAAAAGCTGTCACAGAACTGGGAATATGTGCTTACTAGAGAAGTCTAGAAGAGCATGGCTTCCACAGAACAGCTAAAGGAAGGCTAAGAGGGTATGATTATTGTCTACAAATACATGCATTGTGTCAACTGAGAGGAAGAAGAGCCATATCACCTAGAAAGAAATAAGAACTGAGCTATGTAAATTCCAATAAGTATGGGGGAAACTAGGACTAGTTTTCCTTTAGATACTTAAAGCAAAAAAACCACCTTTAAAATAGAGTTTGACACGTTTCTGAATATGACAATAATACATGCACTGAACAACATCCTAAACCATTGAACACAAAAAAATCCTCCTCTACAGTACAGACTGCAAGGAATCATATTTACTGACAGCTGAATCCTTGACTTCTTGACATCCCAACCATCATACAATTTTATCTGTATAGTTACCATTGGACAAGTAAGAGAATAATTCATTAAATACTAATTCATAAGAGGCCTATTTTGTAGCTCTTGGTACTCCAACAATTTCAGCAGAGATTTATCTCCAAAAAGATTTATACTTCCAGACTCTTTATAGGAACATCAGAAAAAAGCAGCAGAAGTTGCACAGGCAGAAAGAGAAGCTTTTACCCAGCCAGATCCTCGAAAGGAAAATGAAGTACATGAACAATATCAGCTGAAGATCTCCATGTTCAGCCAAACAGATGAGAAACATGTAGATAAGTACAAAATATAAGCATAAGAAAGCATCAATTTATCCCAAGGCAAATCATATTCTGCTTCTTCAAATGTACACAGATCCCAGTGCAGTAACCTGGCAGCAACTCTCAATGGCCATTGTCTTCTCCCTGTGCTATGCCAGCAGACAAATAGTTCTCCTTGTCAGAGTGCTCACTCCATCTTCCTGCAGCCCATCTCACTTCATCTGCTGTTGCCGTATTTTCATTTCCCTTATTACCTCCGTTTGCTGCTTACCTTGTAAATGTGAGTGAGTTTAGGACATAGTTATTTGTTTGGTATTTATTAGGGAAATAATGGAAGGGGACTAAGGATTTCTTTGTACAAGCTGTATGGTTATGATTTTTGCATGCTCCTTGGGTTTATGGATAAATGCATTTTAAAAATCAAAGAGAAAAAAAAGAATCCCCTGATCAGAATCAGTGGGTGAATCTCTAAAGTTTTCATCTACATTCATCTACTATTAATCTGAATGCATAATATTCCTCATTATTATTTCAGAAATCTCTAGACAGATATGGGAAATGATTGTTATGAAGGTATTTGCATGTGCATGCCTCACATTCTCCTCGTCTTGGCAGCTGTATTTGAAATTTGAATTTACACTGAATGAGGAAACACGGGGCATTCTGCAAACACAACAGAGATTAAGGCAATGGCAACTTGTTGGAAGACCTCGAATTCTTGCCAAACCACGTTTCCCAAAATATTTTGCCCTACGCCATCCTCAAGCCTCAGTTATCATCTACTCCCTCCTGCAGGAACCAGCTGCTCCGAGCATCTAATGCATACACACAAAACATAACCAAGCTATAATTCAGCAACAAAACTGGTGTCACCATGACAGATGAATGATTAAGTCTTCTTATCTTTAATCAAACTGAAAAATACATTGTTCTTAACAGGGACTCACTTCAGCCTGCACCTGAAGTGTGCTGACAGCCAGTTGTGTTCAGCGTTACACTCAGTCATGTCTCAACACACATGGAGCTTTGGATTTGTTTCATTGCCTGTATCTAACAGTTTAGGGGTGAAGATGTGAGGTTTTTTTTGCTATGTAACAGTTCAGGGGCTAAGATGTGGGTTTTTTTGCTATCTGTAACTTGTCTCCACTTGTTGACAGCACAGACAGAAAAAGACATTTTTTTTCTCCTATCAGAGCACTCTTTGCTCTTTCCTGTTTATATTTTGTTTCACAATGCAGAGTGAAATGCAAAGCAGCAAACCCAAGGTTAGCCCTGTTGTCTAATGATGTTTCCTTATTTAGCAGTTAGTTTTACTGCAGTCTTCTTCTGGTCTCTGGAGCATGATTATTCTAAGTACCTTTCCCCTAGCAGCAGCAGGCTAATACTTCTTGGCTTGTCAAAAGAAGGTTTGTCTTCTTGAAGGTGACCAAAACACACCTTGAAGAAAATATCACAGTGCTCAAACCTGATAGGCTAACACCACAGATGATTAGGACCCAAATACTTTGTGGAACTGTGCAGCTGAGATACCCAAGCCTTCAAGATGTACAGCATAACACCACAGTCTCTGCATCCTTGAAACATCCTGAGGGCAGTTTCCATGGGCACAACCCATCTGCAAGCCTGAAGGGTATTTAGCACCCAGGCACGCTGGCTTGAACACATTCAAATCATCACAACTGGATCACTGCTTGCACTTGTCCAGTGCTCTCCGTTAAATGACTTGCATGTCAGCTCTGCATTTCTTCACCGAATTCTAACCACTCAGCATGAAATAATGCTGCTGGATGATTGCCTGGGCTGGGGCAGGCAGGTTGTAAAAAAACCCAACTCTTATAGCAGCAGCCAAGGTGATTTCACCAATTCCTTAAATGACGCTGCAATTTCTGAAATAAGGCTCATGTCTCCCAAAGAGATGAACAGGAGCCAAAATAGTTCAGCAAATATGCTTTCTGCATGCCCTAAAATCAGCTACTTCTTGTATGTGGGAAGATCTAATGCCTTCCTGCTTGGAGAAATACCCTTGGATTTTAATAGTCAAACAAATTGTCTCCTTCTACCAGATCTGTGAAAATCTAGCCAAGTTTGGACAAACCACATCCCCAGATATTCTCAGTTTGCACTTAAGGAAGATAAAAAAACTGTGAAGAATGTATGTTCGTATCACTGTTCTCAAGATGCATAAGTAAAATGAAGTTTATTCTAGCCTTTCATAACTTCTAAGTGGTTAAGTTTGCAGCCTGAGTAATCTCTTAATGAATGTCTTGTTGCTTGCTAAATAAAATTTCAGGTGTAATAATTTATTGCTAAGCATCAAGTGTAAGAATTAGCATGTCTTTCAAAGCAGGCCATGCTGCCTCCAGAATAACACCAAAAAGTGCTCTTAAAGGGTAAAAGCATGCTAGCCAGAAGGAGACAAAAAAAGGCCTCACAGACATACTAAATGGATGCTTTGTCAGTAATTATGTGGCTTGATCAACAGTTGTTTTTTCCAACATCTTCAAAGAAACTTTTGAAGTTAGGGAAAGTAGACAGAGAAAAATCAGCAAGCACAATGGTGAGGTTTTTCCCAGAAAATTTGAAGACCAACAAGGGGACCAGACAAATTTATTTGGGAGAACAAAGAGAACATTTGGGTAGAAACTCGGGCTAGTGAAATCACCTACTGTGATTTTAATCTGTGCACACATGGAATGAGGCGTTTTACCAATGAGATTTTAACTGGAGCTTGGTCACCCTTGAAAATCCCTTCCATAACACATAGCTAAGTTGGCTTTAAATCAGGACAGTAGGGATGATGACACAAGATACTCAAAATTAGAAACTGTCTGACAGCTAAGTCTGTTAAAAGATGCGTGGTGGAAGAGAGAGCAAATAAACAGGAACCTGCTAGGTCACATTTGTACATTTTCTGGTCAACTCTTGCAGTTTTATGATGAAAATGTGATATTTAGGGCTAGATTTGAGGGGTTTTTTAATTATTACTCATAAAGCAAGCCCCTGTACAAGAATTACAGGATTGGAGTGTGATGTGCAGCAGGACACACAAGATTTTAGGCACATATCCTGGTCTTTATGTGTATTCAAGGAAAAATATGTCACGCAATTAAACCACACAGACTCAGATTCTCAGAGTCTTTCCCCAGATACTGATGGGCAAACTCTTGTAAATAAAGGCCACATTTCACCATGTTTTCTTATTTCTTGCAGGGTGTTTTAAATGAAACCAGGAGGACTTGTGAACCTCTTTCTTCCACGTCTTCTACATGTATTCCTATTACAAAGCTTCACCTTTTCTGTGCAGAAGAAAATCATCCATGCAGACCTATGACATTGTAAAACTTCATGTTTCTTTTTCTGTCTGGATTATAATCTCCTGGATCATGCAAACCTGACTCTAAATGCTACTATGTGTATCAACAGCTCTTGGGCTTTGAGTATATGAAGATGTAATAGAAAGCCAGTTTCCTTTCCTAAAGCAAATACCATTTTCCATTCACAAAAATCTGCAGAAACAGCTTTAATTTCTCTGAAAATCTGCCAGTCTGGATCAGGATTTACCTTTTTCGACACAAGAATGCCTGAAATTCTAAAGGTGTTTATCTGTTCTTTCAAGTAGATTCTTATTCAGGTTCATAGAGGCTTAATCTCAGTAGTCTCAGTCATTTCAAAGGGATTATTTATCATCTCAGTGAAAGGAGAATGGAATAACATGGTCAATTTAAAAGATGGAGGTAAGGTTTTCTACTAAAATTGCACTTACCCTCAAACTACAATTGCAGGTATCCTTATAGATGTACACACCTTAGTCAATTATTGCAGCAGCAAGCCAAATTAAGGTATAGTATCAAACCACATTAAACATGAGATTAATTTCTTGAGCATGTATGTGCCCAAGATGACAGAGCTTTCCAGCAGTCTGTGTTAGACAATCCAGTGTACCCTCACTGTTACATCCCTGAAGGAAGAACACAGATAACCAGATGTTGTGAAAGCTCCAATGTTTAAAACCACAGAGCTGTTTTAGCACCAGTAGGAAAGGTTTGTTTTGGTTTTTCCCCCCAGCACTGGAATAATTTTTGTGATGAGTTTAACAAACTGATTTGTTCTTCAGAAAGATCCTATCAATATTTGAGTAGCATGTCTAACCTTCACCAAATAAATCAACAGATCTAGACTTTTATTGCACTGGATATAGTATCTACATTTGATCATCTCATAAATTATTGCTCACCTCAGATTCTCAGAGGATTTTCAACGATCCATTATCAAGCAAAAGCCTAAATAATGTAATATTATTATTCAATTGATGGCATATAATTTCCCCCTCTCCAAAATTCAGAATTAAATAAAACTGCAGGCTGGGCATATTGACTCTATTCATTTCAGAAATACTGGAGACATTTGTTCTTTTTCTATACTTGTCATATAGGGACAGGAGCTTGAACACCCTCTTTTCCCCCCAACAATAAATCCCAAGGGAAGATAGCAACAATGTAGAGAATAACTCTCAACATCCTCTATTGCCAGATCGATTTTGTTTCTCAAGAGATTTCTTACTCCATCCTAAACTGAGGCAAACTAAATGCCAGGCAGTATGAAGGAACAGGAAAGACTCCCTTCCTGAATGGATTTTAAAAGGCAAACTTTGGATGTAGCCAGAGAATTACCATTTACTTTGGCTACATAAATCCTCCTAGAGTTCCCCTGGAATACAGAAATCCTCCTCAGGAACTGTCTTAGCATGCTTTCTGCATTTGGCAGCTGCAAAAAGGGTTTCACTACAGGCCCAGATGCAGCGATTCCTCCTGAGCCATCGTGTATAAAACATCAACGTGTGCCCTGTAGACCAGTGGCACATGCTGATGGGGGAAACAACACAGGGCACACTGTACTCCATGGGTGCCTGCCCTATGTGCCACAGCTCTCCACAATGCCCCAAACCTTTAGGCACCTTCAGAGGCTGTTAAAAGAAACCAACCACACACTTGGTATGAAAATGTGTCCTATGGGCCTGGAGAATCAGCGCTTCTCCCTTTATATGTGTATCTAGGGAGTCCCTGTTTCTCTTCCAACCTCAAAATTAGATTGTTTCTGGAATGCTAAAGGTTACATAAACAGGGAAAAAAAACCCCAAACAAAACCCAACCTTGTTTACAATATGTGGTAGGTATTTGTAAGAATTATGCTCGTAACTGCCACTCACCACAGGCTTTCACAGATGTGCACTTACAGATTCCTGAGCATGAGGAGATGAAAACAAACAAAAAACCTCTCTGATTTGAATTTACTGTGTCATTTCTATGGGAGACACCTTAACAATTGCCTCCTATGCGTGCAGGTTAACATATATCTCATCTATTATGGAGTCAATATCCCACCCAATGTAAACCTCAGAGTTCAGCATGCCCCAAATTAAGTTCTGTAATGACTTCTAAAGATGACAGTACAATCTGCAATGTCAATACCATACTGTAGTCCATGGTCATAATTTGTTAGGTCAATAATTCACCAGTCTACTAAAGTTAGCACTGGCTTCCTCAGAAATGCTAAAATAAATGTTTAAAAGGTTCCCAACAGCATATTTCCAGTTACCTATAATTAGTTCTGCAGCACCACAGAAGTACATCGCAAAATGTAGATCACAATTCACACTTCTCCGAGGACTGGCATAAACGATTGCAAAATCTCCTCTAGATCATGATGGCCTTAATCCACACCACAGTCTGCAGAGTCAATGAGGCCTCTTGATATTTTGTTCTCCTTTAACTACATCAAGAGTCTGAGCAGAAGCCAAAGGCCAGTTCCCATCTAACAAATAACAGCATAGCTTCTCATTAGAAAACCTTCCGATTCCACTTTGTAATTTAGCTGCAGCAAGGAGCTGAGAGCTGTAAGGTCTCTGAGCTGCAGTTGTCATGAGATGCGATGGGGAAAGCATCTCTGCCCCAGCTAGCACAGAATACAACAAAGATCCTTCATGGAGAGGTCCTCTCCTTACTGCAGCTGCCTACTCTGTTCAGAAGTAACCTTCTGGGTGACAAACAAATCCTGTTCAGCAGCAGACACTAAAACCAAAGCACTGTTTTTCAGAAGAAAGATAGCAAGTATTAGCTTGGTTCCCTATATAATTTTACACTTATTTTTGTTTTTAAGAAATAAAGAAATACAGGCAATCAGGACTTCTGTGGCATGCAGAAGTGCTGGCTGTCATCTGTGGTGGCTGAATGCTTTCCAGAGCTTCTCTCTACACCTTTTAGATAGATCTGAGCTCCATAAAGAGCAAGAAAAAGAAAAACAGAAAAGCCTAGCTGGCAAATGTTGATGTATAGCACCCCAAATTATCCTGCACATTGCTGGATTCCTTTTCTTCATCTATACACCAGGAACAATTGACCTAAGGCAAAAGTTTTTTATTGCAGCCTTCAGCAGATCCAGTCATAACCATTATTTACCATGATGCTTGTGGTGCATGTGTGTGTTCCTGCTGCAATATGTGTCTGTCAAGCCCAGATGGGACTTCACCATATAATTATTCAAAGTTCATGTAATAAGTATGCAGATGCAAGATACAGGAGAAAAGTAATACCATTCAGTATGGAATTACATTCCTAGCAGCACTTCTGCAATGTATCTCTCTAAGCAGAAAGTTCATAGGAAGCTAAAGCACTAAAAAACCTCTGTGGGCCAGCATAAGCTTGGGCTTGCTGCCCCCCTAACTCCCAGCTCAGAAGTTAAACTCAGCTTGACTCAACTGAGAAGGAGGTTATGGTGTAACAGCTGACAACTTTTTGATGTGACATTTCAGCAGTATGATAAAACTTATAGTGAGCTGATATGGTTTGTCATGTGACAAATCCATGTAATGGCCACAGGTCCTGACTTTTCCCTCTAGTCAGCTGAGGGCAGATTATGCAGAGAGCAGTTTATTACCCAGCTACTCAGTTTCTCTGTTCTGCTCCTAGGACAGCCAAAAGTTTTTCTATGGAAAGATGAAAATGAGGGTCAGAGGGGTTGGGGAAACAATTCCAATATCAAATACAATAGGAATAAACTCCATCTGTACTCGCTTTCAGGGCTTTTTGCAAGTAACAACATCTTGATGCATCTCCCTTGCTTTCACTCATCACATATTCCTTTTTGCAAGCATCTTCTAGCTAGTGATAAGAGTAAGCTTTGGGCTGGAATTTGCAAATGCATCAAGTGTGGGAGTTGCTCAGCTCCCTCTGGAATCAATGGTATAAGTACTAGCAGTGCTAATGGAGGAAAGCAGCCAAGAGTAATTCCTCTGAGACAGCTTGTATGAATTACCTATCCTGCTAGGACTCTTGGAGGACAGAGGAGCTTTGGCAAAGCTACACTTTGAACATCTCTAAGCCAACCTAGCAACAAAATTAGTGTAAATGAATAATGACAGACTCAAAAGAAAACCTCGGTAATAGAATTTTGCTCTGCGCTAAAGACAGCACAAATATGTGCAATCGTTTCTCAAATGCACCTCACAACAAGTAAATGACAACTTTCAAACCCTATTTTAACACTTTTCTTTGCACATCCCTTCTAACGATGAAAGGTTAGATATTGCAGGGGTGCAAGTTCTGCCTCTCCTAACTGAAAGAGGATGATGGAAGGACAAGTACTGCTAGTTGATTCACGTGTGTCTTACCAATGCCAAGTTCGAGCAGCTCCTCTAGCCATGGCAGAGCCAGGTTAATGTTCTCACTAAATCAGACTGCAAGACACCTAATTCCAGGCAGGCAGGACAGCTCATGGCTTCTCTGGGAAAGAAGCTGCCACACACCCACAGACTGTCAGTTATGCTTCAAAGCTCAGCTAAAAGCACCCACCAGTCCTTGTCCCTGCTTCCATAGGCGACATAAGCTGATGATCTCAGTCTCACTCTGATGGAAGAAATAAAAGTTCATACAATCTGCAGAGACAAGCATTAGAGCAGGCTCCTGTTGGTATGCTGAGCTGATAGAGTCTGTAATTGCCCTTCATTTAATATTTACTGTCTGTAGTTAATTCTCTCCATTTGTTTAAATTAAAAAAGGCAGAGTAAAGGTAAATTGCTTACTCCTAGCTTGAGGCAGATAGGCTGGATGCTGAGGAAACACTAAGGGTCAAAAAGGCTAAATTCCCTCTCCAGCTCCGGAAGCCTCGCCAGACCTGCCTCCAGGCTAACCACATCCCTACCAAAGATGCTGCCTATACTTCCAGAAGCTGGAACCACTCATCTCTCACTGCAGTTCCTGTTTGATTTGTTCCCCTTTGTCCCTTTCCTCTGATCCCTCCAGGAGATTTCTGCTTGGCATTTCCTTCTCAAGCTTGCCATTTCCTATCCCTGAAAAGCCACTGTCTAGTCAAAGTTCTTCATCAATTTACAACAGTAATATTGTGGCCTTTTGTAAAAGTAACTTCAACACATGAGACCCTAGAGGACAAGCACACACTTCTCCATGCATGCTGCATACATCAGCCCGACTCGCTGGCTTGGGAAGCAAAAGGAGCTGGGCTGCTTCTTCCCTGAGCTATTGACCCCTGCTGACTAGAGTCCTCTGTCCCTCTGTGGCACTGGCTGGTGGATTCATCTGCTGCCTGGGGGGGTTAAGGGGAGGTTGCACACAACTTACTGATGGCTTCTCACAGCCAGGGGCAAGCCCTGCCTGGAAATAAAGTCATCTGAGTGCAGGTAGAGACTTCATTCATGGGCCAACCTCACCAGCATAAATCAAAAGGCATCAGTCGCAGTGGCCAAGCAGCAGCTTTTTCAATGTGCAAGAACAACAATGAAAAGAGCACTAAGTCCCAGCAGACACTCATGGGTTTGCATTTCCAAAGCCAACACTTTCAGCCATACACTCCTTCAGCAGAAAGCTACAAGTTACTACCGTAGCTAATTGCTGCTTCTAGCAGATGCCTCCCCCTCAGCACGCTGGGAACACAACTCGAGGCTCTGAGAGCACAGTGGTAGGCAAGAAGGAAAGGGAATAAAGACCCAATTTCAGTTTCTACTACGTCAGGTATTTGTTGAGGTCTGCTCCAAAATCAGCAAAAGAATAGCGTGTTACTTTTAGAGTCATTAACACACACACACACACACAAGAACTGTTACAAGTCAGAAATAACCATAAGCATAAAACTAAGCACATATTAACAGAACTGAATACTGCCTGCTACACCAGCCTATATATGGGTAGGGTCTAAAACACCTCAAAGGTTTACATGTCTATTTTACAAACAGACATTCACTGAAATTAGCAGCCTGGCACCCTGTAGAGCATAATAGCTATGCTGAGGACATGTGGGAGCACGCACCGTTACAGCTTGCAATCTAGAGCTCCTGCTTCCATGTAGCTGCCACTCCCCTTCTGTAGCTTCCTCTTCTATTCCCAATTCTGGATTATCAAGTATATGGGGGGTTGGACTAGATGATCTCTAAAGGTCCCTTCCAACCCCTACCATTCCGTGATTTTGTCAGATTAGCAATAGCTGTGCTCAGAGGGACAGAAATATTCCTGTCCCATGAGAGCATAGAAGTCCCCAAAGCCTGAGCAATATGCAAGGTACAGCACATGTTTCAGGCTGTTAGCAGCTGCAGACCACCTTCAACCCCTCATCCTCACTTAGTTACTTGGGGCTCGTCCCTTCTCCAGGACCAATCCCTCCCAATGCGTGGGCAAGAGACCTCTCTTGTCCCTGGTGAACAGACCACTCAGCATCTGCTCCACCTTTGCTGATTTCACAGAGCTTTGCAGCAGTAGTGCTGTTATGGTGGGGTGGTTTGGGGTTGTTTTTGTTTTATTTTTTCCACAAGGAGACCCTTAAGCAGCTGTAGAGTTTCCATTTGGGTTGTGATACTCTGAGAGGTTCCATTTCACTTTAAACCAATCTATAGCAGCCAAACAGATTTGGCAACCATTCCTATCACTTGATACACCGCAGTAACGTTCTCTGCCAGCAATTCTGGCTGCACAGAGCCTGTGCCGGATCCCCATGCCCAAGGCAGGATTCCACAAATGACCCTTCATGCAAATAAAATCTCCCTCCCTCATGCCAACATAAACACACGGCTATTTGAGACATGGGATGTTGGCTCTGACCACAGTGAGGTGCCTCACGTATGTCACTACAAGTTAAGGTGTAGCAAACACATCTTCTGATTGACCAGCATACATGGGCAAGAGGCACAAAGACTCCTCTGTTGAAAGATCATCTCCTGTACCTGCCCTCTCCTACATACTTTTAGGGGTTTGCAGCCAGAAGAAAATGAAGTTTATTTCAGAACATTTCACTTGGAAAACAGGTAAAGGCAAGGAAAAAGCAGATTTCCATTTGAAGTAGAGATCTTGGGAAGACATTCTCTTTTAATGCTAACTGAACATTATCAGAGAAGAGAATTAAGCCTGTTCTCTCTTCTATGTTTCTCTAAACCATATATTTCATTCCAGTGGCTATTTTGCAGAATTAGTATCTATTTCCCCACAAATGCTTGCTATCAGCACGTCTTTACTGACACACAGCAAGTGACAGCATGTGGTTGTACCTGAATTCAGGGAAAAAAGAAGAAGAAATAATAATTGTCTTCCCCTTGACCAGGTAAGACAAAGTAATTGGGGAGTTAATTTGAAATTGCACATGTGTTTAAAACCATATATGAAAAAATACTTTTGGTTTATTTGAACCAATGGTGTATGTCATGGACCATCAGCTTTAACTTCTATTCTAGCCTTTGATGGTTTGTTGTTTAGCCACAAGGGAGAATAGGAAGTTATTTCTTTTTTTGTGGTAAAGCAGAAAAATAAACAACCTCCTTCCACTCCTCCAAACTCACTCCTCACATACATACACACCAGAAGACCCAAAACCAAACAAAAAGAAACCCCACAGGAAACAAATGTTTAAAAAAAAACCCTAACAAGAAATTCCTTAAATTATCTCACTTTTGAAGGGAGTATTTGGCAAGTACTTCAAAATACCCAGTGGAGACACACAACCCACATCATGTCTCCTGCCCTTGCAGAAATAAATGGAGAAATCCTGTGCCACTGAAGAGACTCATCAGCATAAAAAGTGGGGCTTTGGTTATGTGTTTGTCTGCAAAGGCTGGTGTCAGCAGACCTTTGGTATTGGGTGATGCTAACATTTTCAGAGGCATTTAATCTTGTTTAAACTGTAGATCAGTATTTAAAGTTGGCAATTTGCATCATCTAAATTTTCCAGAATGTCATTTCAATTACCTGGGAAAAATGATAATGTTTTGAGTATTCTCCCCCACCACCAAAACACACCTATCCAGGGCTCCATCCTCATGTCTTGTATTTTATAGTTGTGTCCAGTGACACAGGAAAATCTTTAAACAACTTGTCATGATACATTTTAAATGATGCATTTAAGGTTCTTTGGTATTGGCTCATGATTATCTTTTTAAAAACTATTTCAAAGTTTTCTTTTCACCTACCACCTTGCTCAAAACAAGCAAAAATCTGTTACATGGGACTGCAGAAATCAGAGCTTTATCCAAAACACTAAATATGATGAGGCTTAGGCTATACTGTCGTTTCGTAGGTTCTACCAACATTTAAAGGAAAAGGTGAAACCAAAGGTAAAAACAACCCCAGCCCCTCTGATATCAGCAAGAATTGCACCACTGATTTCAACAGGACTAGGCTGAAAGAAATGTAATTTCTTTTGTGTGAGTTGATTAAGCCTTGGCATCTCGCCCTGCTGTTTGACTCACAATTTGTAGATGAGTTTTCAAGGTTAAAAAGAAAAGTGTAAGCAAATGAGATTTGCTACTGCTAAACAAAACTCCCAATGAAGTACTACAGTGGCTTTCCCAAAAGTGCACATTGGTCACTCTTCTCATAAGGAAACCTTACAAATGAAATCCAGTGGGTGACTGGTTTGCCTGTTCCTGCACCCACAGCAGGACAGCCCCCTGCCAGGGAGATGCTCTGACATGCAAAATGATTGTGGCATTAACATCTCACCACCTGTATTTTAACATGGGCACTCCAGAGTGGCCGCCCCAAAGATGCCTTCGCTGCATGAAACAAGCCTAAGCAGAAAGCAGGTGTAATGGGGAAAAAAATACATGGCAGCAAGTGATCCTCTTCTAAATACAAGGCACATTTGTCAGGTCTACGGGATAATCATCATCATCGTCGTATGTCTTGGAAGAAATGTGGAGTCATATCTTACTGTCTGTTTAGCAAACAGAGTTAATGAGAGTCATGTGGATAATGTTTTTCATTAAGTTGAGGATATGAGCCTGCTTCAACTCCACTGAAATCAATGGGAGCCTTTCCATTCATCTTAATGAGGATGAATCAACTTTTATAAAGCTAGAATGCAAACCACTTCACTCATTTTTTTTCCCCTGTTATTTCCAATAAAAATCTTAAAGACAATTCTGCTGCACCACAAATCAGCCAAGTCAGGTCAGGAGACAAAAACATACATCCATGAGGACTTTTCCATCTGGAAATGCTTTATGTCAGTAGAAAATATCTACATACAACCATTAACTTTGTTTTCGAGGGTTATCTTCATAGTAAATGAATCAGTATTCTGAAAAACCTCAGATAGTACTCACAGAGAAGTAACATGAGATTTGTGCAGAGAACTGAAGTGTAGCACAGTGTAACATCTTTATCTATTTATATAAAGCAGTGTTCATATTGTAAAGGTAAGGAAAAGAAAATACAGTATCTAAGAAGATAAACTGCCTCATTCTTTTCTTATAAACAGAAACAATCTGACCAGTTTCAATCACTCATTTACAAGGAAAAGGTAAAAACAAAGGACAATGCTCTGCTGTACCTAAGTCCTGCAATTTATGTATTTTAAGCAAGAACATACTTTTTCCAGCGAAGGCAAAAGCAGAGCATGGATTCTGACTCCACCAAAGGACTCCTGTGTTCTCTTGTCACCCTTGTTTAAGGGCAGCAAGCAGCAACATCCCTACAGATAAATTTTTCCAAGTTTCTTTTATAGCTCTTTCTTGTTTTCATTCTAAACAACAGCAAGGTGATGGGCAGGAAGGGAGGTCTGCATCACACCAAAGGTTTGTCAGGAAAAGATGCAAGGATGGATAGGATCATTACTATTTGTACCACAGCAGTGACTGGAAACGCACGCCACGCTCATTGCTGTCTTTGGCCACGTCCAACGTAAACACGCTGGAACATGGACCCTACTCCCAAGAACACAAATGACAGTAATGCTCATTTAATAGCTGCCAACTGGATATAGATTTGGAATGAAAATATTTTAACTTAACTGTTGATCTTTAGCTACTTCAATAGCAGCTCTACCATTTCTGGTAAATAAACCTTGTCACCAGCTTCGAGCAACTCCCTCCCTCTCTCATTTTCCTCATTGTAGATTATTTTTACTCCTCCTTGTTTTCTTTGTAAGCTGTGTGCATTAGGCCAGGCCCTCTCCCAGCCCTTTGGAAGCTCCACACTTCAGAAGGACAGAAACTCTTCCTGTGGCATACGTGCAACTTCTGTTACAGTTCATGAGGATTACATGTCACAAGTCCTTTTGGGGAGACTGCTCTAGTTCCTTGCCCGTTTCCTGCAGCATTTGGGGATGCAATTTATCTTGGTCTAGTGCTTTGTCAACTATTCACAGTTCTAATTACCTTATTATCTGCTTCACTACTCCAGTCAAGCCTTTTTGCATTCTGCATTGCCTTTCAGGGTCCTATTGCTCATCCTAGGAAATATTTTTTTTCACCCTTTCTTCCCATGTGTGAAAAGAAATGCAGAGTAAGCAAGTCAGTGTGCTCAGTGAACTTCCCAGCTCTTGCTCAGCTGCAAGTCTGAAGGTCCATCCTAATTAGGCACACGCCAGACAGATCACATCTGATGCCTCATGCCTCATGCTTTGCTCTCTCCAGCTGATTGCCTTTTATCTGCACCTTCAGTCATCCTCTGCTTACTTTCTTTTCAGGTCTTTGTGTAGTTGTCACTTCATAAAGAATTATTTTAATAAGAAGTAGCTGAAGACAGAATAGAAACAGACCTGAGAAAGTAAAAAACCAAACAGAGAAAGAACCACAGAGATGGTGACATGAGACTCCCAATTCTGGGTTTCTGCGGCTAAGAATAAGCCATACGTGCTACCAGAAGCATGTAAAAGCTCTCTACAAGGTATAACATTGGGGATCCACCACCAAGGAAACAACCAATGAGTCTCCACCTGTGAAAGCGGACTCTGGCCACTGGATCCAGCACAGTGAGCCTTTCTGCTACAGCCTTCACTTGTGAGCCATACACCTATTTTCTCATTTTTCCCCCAATTCTTTTCTCTCACTCTTTTCTACCTTCCCCTTTAACTGTGTCACTGTCAAGAGGAAGATGAGGCTTCAGCTCTTTTCTGCCATAAGCCTTCCCTCCTGGGTGATACTGGTGCTCCTGAGGCATTCGGTTCATCTCTTGATTTACTCATCTCTCAGTTTATAAAGTGTATGCAAAAAGGCATCTTGGCAAGAAAACAGAGCTACAACTATTCTATCAAAGGTAATTAAACCCACAAGTGCAAATCAACAGTTTCCTCTCCCCTGACAAAAAACCAACAAGAAAGGGATTGAATCCAACAAAGTAAAGCCAACGCCTGATTCCACACACCTTTCAAGAAAGAAGAATAACCCAGCTTGATGGGCAGGTATCACACTGAGCTTACGTTGATAGCTGTTAGCACAACCAGCTTTTATTTCTGTTGAATAGGTAGCACTAAACTGAGAACACAATGGACATGGATCTCCAAATTGTTGGTATCACAGAAGCAGTCCACAATATTTCCAAGCAGCTACAGACAAAAGACCAGAACATAAATACACAACCCTCAGAACACAGGGTATAAAAAGAACACCAATATCTTCACTGTGACAAGATTCTCATGAACCTATAACCTCTTCAGACCAGACTTCAAGCACACAAATTCAACCAGAACATCACCATCTACTTTCAAAACGGCTCACATCCCCACTTTAAAGACTATTTTCAAAAAGTCTGCCCCTTAGCAGAGCGAAGTCTTCTGAAAATACTGATTTTGGTGCTGGCTTGACCCACTGACAGGTGCAGCTGTGCACTTTCTCTTGCCTAATCTTGACAAGAAGAGAAGCCTGGTGCTGCTGGAGATGGGAAGCTCTTGGTCTGATGTTGATTTTGTCCAGTCACACCTGGCAGGTGAGCCAGAGAAGCTGTCACAGGGGCAAACCTGCAATGCAGGGGAGAGGAATGCTCAAATCCAGCCCTAATTTTGAGAGCCAAAATCCTTCCAGGTTTTCTGAAGGGCAGTTGACAAACTGAAAGACACACTGAGCTAGAGAGAAGGAACAGTTATCTTTTTCTCCATTTTTCTCTCATTCTGCATTTGCTTCCAGCAAGCACCTCTAGTCTCCCACTCCTATGATTTGTTACTTCTTAATTGCACCTATTCTTTCTTCTCTTTACGTTTTCATCTGCTTTCTTTGGTGTGAGTCAGACAAACATCTGATTTCCTTCCTTTAATTAAGAAGTGTCCTTCCTCTCTTATCTGCACAGTCCCAAAACATAAAAGTCTGAACAGCAGCAAGGTCTCGGGGCAAAGGATTTGTTCTTGCTTCTTTGGTTTAGTTGGGTTTTGTCTTCAGTCACCTCTCCCCTCCTCTAGAAGCAGAATGATGCTGTGCAGGACCTGTGCAATCAGATCTCTGTCAGTAAGAGCACGTTTCCTGCTGGATCCCCCAAGCCAATAAATAAATTTAATTAAATGGGAAATGACAGGCAGAAAGAGATCTTGATCTTTGGATTAAATGACCAGCATCTATCCTCTAGAACAGGAATCAAACAACGGCCCAACAAAGCCCTTAAGTTACAGAGGAAGACAGTCATTAATAGAGAAAGGCAGCCCGTACTCCCCTCGGTGGGAGTGAATAAAGCCAGTCAGCTATGCACCAAAGGATGGCTGCTGCCATGCAGAGAATCCAGACCTGGAATAAGTTACAGGATTTTCATCTCAGCACTTCTGAAGTGCTCACCATTAGGACTAGGAAAATGGCTCAGCTCTCTTTTGGGGGGATGGGGAGAAGAACAAAAAGTAGCCAAATTTTTCCAAGAACTCAACATCTGGCAGCGAGCTAATTCAACAGCCACTCAGAAGGATCTGGTGTTAATGTATGTGTTTCTCTCATTACTCTGCATCTCTCCTGAGTTTGTCATTTGACCTCATCTTTCGGGTATGTTCGACATCCACTTGGTGAAACTTTTCTGTTAGCTCCTTTGCAGCTGTTTCACTTCCAGTCTCACATCCTCTGTCATTATTCTCTGAATCACCAGCACTGTGCTCTCCTTCGCCAGTCCACACGTGCTTTGTCTCTGGGAGCAAGCCAAGGTTAGCTGCACACATAGACCTCCCTGTTTCTTTCCTGTTTAATGGAATACAGCCCCTGGTACCCAGGTAGAGAAATCCTTCCATTATCTCACTGACCTTTTTGCATATTTCAAGAGGTTATTTTGTGGCTTGTGCAAATAGCGTAGCAGAGCTCAGAGATTTGTGCTGTCTTTCCCACATCCTCACCTCTCAGTGGTCATTTCATAACCAAGGAATGCAGTAGTCTAACCCAGCCTATTCCTGTTCTATGCAAACATTGCTGGAATAAACAGGGAAAGAAGTATTTTGATGTGATGCTTACAGAATAACTGTGTTACACTGGAGGAGGCTGCGAATGATTTTCTGCTAGAAAAGACCCACCAGAAGGAAAGGAGAATGAATAAATAAGAGAGAATGGAAAAAGATGTAGTCCCAATTTCTGCAAGTGTCCTTTCTACCATACCAGGGAGCCTGAGACTGGCACAGAGAGGAAGGCAAAGAACGGCCACCTCAGTGGGGCTACTGCGGCTGGGAAAGAGACTGCGCTTGAAAGCTTGGTAAGGAGATTGCTTGGCTTGTGAGCCATGGAGCCAGCCTCCATGGTAGAGACAATGGCATCAAAACCCAAAGGTGAATTCTGACAGCCTCTCCTTCTGCAGCTGTAATGCTGAACACTAACTGGCCGGCTGCAGTGCCAGTCAGCCTTGTAGGAGAGAAGGTCTTCTGGAGCACTCGTATCCTTAACTCCCACTCACCTTCTGTTAAGAGTCATGCACTTTCTGTCTTAGCTAAACCTGTGGTAGGACTGCCTGCAGACCACTGAGTTGTACTATGTTTCAGACTCACTTTTAGAGGAAGAAAACAATCTTTTCCTCTGCTCCAGACTCTGCTTTGTTACTTAAGCATTTGCCTGTTTGTTTTTCCAGAGGATGGACTAAGTTCTTTGCTTGTTGTAACTTTCTGTCTACAAAGTAAATAAAACTAAGATAAAAAATTTTAAATCTATCAAAAGCAGCTGCATAACTCAGCACTTCAGCAGAACACTTCAAATGAGAGAGATTTCACTTTGGGGTCAGAATGGAAATTCCCCCAGTTCAGGAACACACCTCAGTGCTGTGAATAGGTGCCAGTAACATCTCTGCCCTTCCTATGCAAGATTTAATTCTGCAATATTAAATAGACCTCTTATTAAAGATTGATCACAACCTGTCCCTTTGCATCTGGTGGTTGGGTACCACACAGATAGAGATGCATGGCAAAAATAAAGTAGTTGCTATAATGCCAGCTGTGCTTTCTGTGAGTTCCAAAATATCTTCCAGCACCAAGCTTGCCACGTAACAAAATAGCTATTTCTATTTAAAGCTCCTAATGATCCATGAAATTGGTGCATGGAATGAGGAGGGAAGGAGGTTGGGAAGGTGGTGTGTTTTGGGGTTGTTTGATTTGGGGGGCTTTATAAACATTAAGCAGTTACAATGTAGTTGAAAAAAATAAAGTTCTGCAAACCTTTCACAAATGTCTCTTGAAATTTGATGTGTTTACAAAGTTATCCTGCTCCAGTGGAGGGGTTCAATGCATACAAATTCTTGTGGAGTAAAAGATGACATTTTTCTCTGATCTCCTGAAGTCACTATATTATTAAAGACAGAAGAGAAAATAAAACTAGACTCAAAGATAAAATAAACTTTCACATAAGGACCAGCCAGAGCTAACAACAGGAACTGCATCAAGATAGGACAGTCGGTACCTCCTTGCACTGCAGTTGTTTTGCACCAGGATCTAACCTCGTGTCAAGATATAAACATTTGCCTTTCAATATGAAGTAATTGTTCTCCCCTCTAATTCCAAAGATTCTCCCTGCACTGCAGCTGAACACGAGTGAAACGACTACTCCCAAAGCTTCTGCTCCCAAAGCTTGCGTGGTTGCTAGGAAAACAACCGTGAAAACCTACAAGTCTGCAAACAAAATGTTAGAGCAATGCTCAGTAAATAGAGGCCTGTTTCTTAGAAGACCAACATGAAGAGAGACAGCCATGGGCTGTTTTAGATGCACATGGAGACCTGGATGTATTTCATGTGACACAGAGGGACAGACCCATTGCCTCCAGGGCTGCCATGAAGTTTCCCACACCCTAGAGGTTTCCATTCAATGCTATAGAATTTTATCAAATAGCGACTTAGTTGTTTTCTGTCAGAAAATATCCACCTCTTGTTCTTAATCTTTACAGAGAGCTGATTAAGCTTCTCTCAAATTTAATCCAGTACTGTGTACTCACAAAATGCATTGTAATTGTATTATCAATCAATGGGGATTATAAGGCACGTAATCACATCAGAAATGGAGTGTGCAACTTGCACAGCAGAATCCTGACACAATAAAACTCCCCAACAAGGGGCAAGTTGTGCCATGGGAAAAGGAGGTGTGCTTCTGGCCAGCACGTACTCATAGAGGAGGACAAAGCCAGACAACAACTGCCCTTTGTATTCCAGACAAGGAGAAGAGGCAGAACACTTGGACCACAAGTATTCTGGCAGTCAATACCATACTACACACTAGTGGCTTTCTGCTTTAGCCTAAGACTCTTCAAAGCAGCAGAGATGGATTCATCTATCACAACAGCAATTCTAGCACTCTATTTTACAGCTGTGCTATATCAACTACCACAACACAACACACAACCCCCACCACCACCACTTTCCCCTTTAACACATCCCAGAATATAGATACAAATTCCCGTAGTATTTAAAGATCATTAGGAAGTTCTATGTTGGCAAATCTAATCAGAGCAGTCAGGAGGTAGTGATGATTCCCTAAGCATCTGTCTGGCTTTCATTCACATGACCATTCACCCCAAGAAAGAGGAAAAATTCCAAATGAGCTTTGAGACTTAAGAGAGAAAGTCTTATACTCAATGAAATGGTAGCACTTGGTATTTTTGAGATTCACACCTATTACTTTCCATTTGATTTTTGTTTTCTCTGTGTTTAAACATGACATCCCACACTTATTTAACACTTGTTTAAACACTGTTTAAGCAGTTGATCCTCACTGGATGCATTCTTGTTAAGTGGGATTTATGGCACTGACCTGATTAGGCAACAACCATTGGCATTGATAATCGTGAAGCTAAGATGGTTCCCTGGGAGATGTCCCAGTAAAAGTGGCTGTCTCAATTAAGCAGGTTGCAATTAAGTGGACTATATCTATAGAGTGATCTCACAAGTAGAACAAGGCATTTCCAATATCTTAAAATATACTTTCAATGCAAATTCAGTACTTTTGACTGGAGAAGAGAGCAACTACTTACAGGCTTCTCTAGTAATTCTTATTTTTGGTAACTAGAACCTCTTATTTAAATACTAAAGATTCTGATTCCTGTCCCCACAAATCCTCTGGTATCGGACCTGCACGTCTCTGCTTCACCTGGCCCAAGAGGCACAGGTTGCACTGGAGGTTTTGCCAATTACAACTGTCCCAAGAAAGAGCCTCTTTGCCCAAGGGCTGAGTGACAGGTAAAACAACTGCAGGATGTGCAGCAACAGAGGCTACTGCCTGCTTCAGCAGAGGTAAGTCTAGGAGATGTGGGAAGACAGGCAAAAATCTTATGGCCAAAATCAGTTCACTTTTGCTGTCCATAGCCCTCTTTTCTCCACAGTTTCTTGGAGATGCCAGGTCAACCTGCCTGGGCAGGGCAATGTAACCATGCTATGTCAGTCCAGTATGCAGAGGTTGGTCCCAAGCCCCTTCCATCAACTCACAAAAACTCTTGTGTGACCTTGGTGAGCTGGCTGGGTAGCACAATGGGTGTAAGCCAAGAATCCATTTCTGTTTTGGCTCATACCCAGTCCTGCCTGCAGTAGAGACGTTCATTAGCCCTCCTGAGTGCTGCTGATCTCCAATGCTATCCCAGTCTCCACCACATTTCGGAAGGGTGAGTCTTTATCTCCTTATTCATGGGAAAGAATCATGAGGCAGCTCAGCTTACTACTGCATGGTGAACCTCAGGGGGCATGGTCACTAACACGTGGGGTTTTGGCACATCTGAGCCCCACAAACTGGGTGCCAAATGCCCCAGAAACTTTGCAGCAAGGCATATTTTTAACCTCGCATAACAGGCTGCCAATGATGCATTCCTCATTTCAGAGGAAAGAGAGAGGATGCATAGTGGGAACCCATAAAACTGATTTGCTGCAGGGCCAACAGATTTAGTCCCAACCAAAACCAATGGGAGCTCTGCCTGGAGCACAGAAAATGCTGCCTAATTTCAAGAAGCCCATAAAATAATCCTACCTAAATATCTCCAAGTCAAGGGACACATTCTGTCTCTTTATTCTGTGACCTACTTTCTTAATATGCAATTGAGGTGATGGCAATTCCTGCATGGCAGTGGCACAGTAAACAGAAATCGGTTCTTTGTGGCAGTTCTCTTTGATAGCACAGTGAGGTGTGCCATGTCACACAGCACAAGACAATTAACATCGCTGTTGTCTGTGCAAAGCTTGACTGTAATGTCCTGGATGGATGAATACCAGACAGTGAGCAATGAGATGAAAACAAAATAATCTCTGTCCACTCAGTGAATATCAGCTAGTTGTTGCTCTAAATTAAGTAAAACCCACAGAAAAGCTGATGCAGAAGTATATAATTGAAGACTATAATATCAAGCCTATAGCCTTCTCAAAGTAACTTCAGGCATTTCCAAGCTTTTAACTTACTGAATGAACAATCTTCTTAAGTTATTTTCAATGTTTTGGGGTTTGGGTTTTTCTAATTGCAGTGTTAAGTGAAACAGTTTGTGTGTACTAAGTACTCAGGTAGTCATCCTTCTTTACAGTAAAGATTTGTGCTTTGCAAGCCACAGAACATCCATGGCAAATACTTCTCTCCATTTAGGAAGTTGCAATTCCTTCCTATTTGCTGGACGTGCCCACCAGCACCCTAAACCTACAGCTTAATCTCCAAACTGTAGGAAAGAGCAAAGCAAAGCTTGTATTAAGACAAAACTACTTCCAGGTTTTTACAGTCACCGCAGTAAGCCTTCAGTCCCTGGCATCAGGCTTCTGAGTAGTTTGAAGTCATTGATTCGTATCTCTTTTCTGGCAAACAGCATTTAACCAGTTGACCTGATACCTCTTTCCCAGATGAAAACAATTAACACAGCAAAAATGCACTAGGCACACACTCCAATTCTGCTTCCATGTGCAAAGTAGTGCCATGGAAACAGAGAAATGCCACTGTGGTGGTAAGGGCAATCCACAGTCACCAGATGAGCAGTGAATCAAGGGCTGAGGAAAACAGCTGTCAGCAAGATTAGTTCAATGGATTGCATTTCACAGGCCAGCTCACATTAATACTACAGTATGGTACTTAAACATCAGGACAGAAATTTGTTGCTTCATTATTAGCTCCTGTTATCATTTGCCTAGCCAGATAAAAGGGCAGTAGCGTGAAATGCAGTCTGGGGAAACAGAGGGTTCAACTTTAGCTTTATCTTCTTGTTTCAATAGCCATTTCTCCTTACTTTCTACAGCTTGACATTTTACAGTTTTCCATGCATTCATAGAATCACAGAATGGTAGGGTTGGAAGGGACCTTTAGAGATCATCCAGTCCACCCCCCCTGCAGAGGTAGAGTCACCTAGATCAGGTTGCATAGGGACATGTCCAGGCGGGTCTTCAAGACCTCCAAGGAAGGAGCCTCCACAACCCCTCTGGGCAGCCTGTGCCAGGGCTCCCTCACCTCAACAGTGAAATAGTTTTTTCTTATATTTAAATGGAACTTTTTGTGTTCCAGCTTCATCCCATCACCCCTTGTCCTGTTGCTAGAAGGGATGCCCCAACCTCCTGAGGGATGCCCCATCCTGAACCATTACAACCATAACAGCTGTATATTGTTTTCTTCCTCTTCTGTTTCTCAGAGAAAGAAGACAGAGTGACTTCTGTGTATTGTACTATTGCACTTTCTGACTTGAATAGCAAGACAAACCACTTGTTCCAAAGCAAAGGTGGTAGGAACCTTTGTATCCTCTGAAGCAAAAGTGCAAAGGACTCACTTCCCCAGCAAGCTGAGCTGAGAGCAGGACAGCCTCCCTCTCTAGTTCCATACGGATGCAAACATCTGCTTCCCTCTCCCACAGGTCTCCCTGACACCAAACACTCAGGGAAGGCTGTTCCTCTGCTACTCTGCATTGCTTCTGATCACTCACAGCACTGCAAAGCAAGAAGGATTTTTTTTCCTCCCTAAAATCAAACCAAACCAACTGCAAAAAAACGAATGCATTTCACCTGGAACATCCTGAGAACCAAAGCTCTTAAGCTCGTTAGTAGTAACTCTGAGCTTATGAGGCCATAATTGTTTAAAACGAAACGAGTGCTTTGTACAATCTGCAGCAGCATTGGCCATCAGCTCAGTACTGCTGTCAGGCTCTATGGAAGAAAGGAAAATACAGCCACACTCACCATGCTTTTCTGGGCAGCAGACAACCAGAAACCCTGCAGCTATGGTGCTTATCACTGAGGTTACCCAGCACAAGTGCTGAGAATAACCCACAAGAGAGAGTGAGGCAGGGAACCCCAATGTCTGGGGTAGAAGACCTAACATTGGAAATTCAGGGAATTCAGGCATTTTGATCAAGTGGTCTCTAATGAATATCTGTTCATTTGAAAACCAACCATTCTGAGAATGTTTGTGTCCCCCTTTTTCTTTTAGAATCATATCCCTTCAAGCAACACAATAAGAAAAAAAACAACCACGAGATCTTTCACAAGAAAAACCAGAAGGAAAGGGTGATGCTGGCACTTCTGCTACATTCCTCACACCTTCTCCTAAAACTCTCCAAGATGTTTATCTGAACACTGCCAACAGGGGCTTTTAACCATTTGTACATTATACATTTCTAATCTATTTATACAGAATCCACAGCTCCAGCTAAATGATCAGTGGCAAAATTTCAGAAATTACTCAACAAATCTGGCTTTTTGAATCAGGGATTTCCTGTTTTGCTCTCACTATAGGACTGATTCACATCTCCCTTGAAGCCAACAGTCATTTCAGCACAGAGTTCCCATATTCTAATGCACAGACTAGAGAGACACGAGCAGCTCTTCTTTGCCTGAGAGCTGCCCAGCTCAGAGGCTCACGGAAAAAACAAGCACTTTATTTCATTCCTGTTTTATTGATGGGTAGAAGTTGCAAATGGGATGATCTTGGTCATCTACTATAAGAACAGCAAAATATGTAAAGTATCAGCAATGTTCTGTTTATATTCCAAAAGCCTCCTTGCTTTAAACTCTCTGTAATAAGGAAGCATGTTCCATAGAAAATGTCTCCGTTTAATCAAAACTCTTGAAGGTATTTTTTTCCCATTACTAAAAGTACATGGTCAAGAATAACAAACTTAGTTTTTACTTTAGATTGGCTACTTGCATTTGCAAAATAAGACAGAAAGATGAGAGTTTTTTGGCTAGGAAGCATACTACACTCATCAGTCTCACCTGGAACGCCACACAGACTGGGAAAGAGCCATCAGTCAGTCATGACTGGGACTGTGAAAGATTTTTTAGCTGGTTTTAATGCATGTTCTTGTTTTAAGGCTCTGAAAATAGTTCTGCACACTTAAGACTCTGGTTTCTAGAGAAAAAGAAGTTTTAAGTTGTTCTGCCAATAAAAACTCTAACGTTTTATTTATAGAATCTTTGCTCATTTCCTACAGCAGAACAGATAAACTTTAAATTGTGTCATTTAATAACAGATCATTAAGTAGTACAAACAAATTCAATGTAATACAAGCAACTCAATGGAGCTGAATACACACTGTTCTAATAGAAACAGCAGGTTCTCCTAAAACTATCTGATACTTCCACAAATCAAACATTTTGACTTAACACTTGTCTCCCTTGTGGATATTTCCTCGGTCATTCAGCAGTTCGAGACTTATGTCATTGAGTGTTTTATCAAATGCCTAAGCCCTGCAGCAAGGAGTTAGGTGTTTCAGATGGCTGTGAATATGTTAACATCTAGGCACACTAGCAATAAATGCGGAATTTCTCAGCTTCACTGTATACAGCTGATGTTTGTCATACCCATTTGCTTCATTCCTTGTCTACACTATCCCACAAGTTTCCAAAAACTACAGCTGTAACCGTGAAATATCTGTACCCAAATGTTATCTTTTGAATTGCTTTTTTTTCTTTTAGATTTTAGAGAAAGAACACAGAAGTGGTTACTGCAACATTTTATCCTCCCCTTGCCCCAGCCCCCTCAGCCCTGCCCTCTTTTTAGCTTCAACAGGTTTTTATTTTCATGTTGTTTCTTCTGTTAATCGAGACATCAAATCAAACTTTCAAACACAGGGAGGTAAAACAGAACTGGTATTTATGAGAACTTTGGCAGTTACCTTTCTCACATGACCTTTTCCCTTCACACCCCAACTCCTGCTTCATTTGTTACCTCCATTTTCTTCAGTGATTGATGTTGCCCTTCCCTGCCTCTGCATCGCTGGAAGGGCTGAATTTGAAGCAGCTCAGCAAGACTCCTTCAAGAGCTTCACTCACTTTGTGAATGTTGGCACTTGCCACAGCTGCAAGTTGGGGAGTTCTGTCCACAGCAGAACCAGGATTAGGTTACCTACAGCAGTATCAACTTGACAAGAGCATATAAAGCCTTCTGGCAGACTTCTAGTCCCAAAGTTCTACAAACAGCTCCAGCATGAGCCTGAAGCAACCTCTCCTGCTGCTGCTCTTCCTGGCCACAGCTGCTCTGCTTACCAAAGAACCCACTCTGTTGCTGTGGTTCCACTGACTTATTCCTGACATGCTGTCCCCTGCCTGGGCTGGACTCTACTCCCAGGTGACAGGAGCCAGACCCCAAGAAGAGATGAGCTCACTGCTATCTCCTGACTGAAACCTCAGCAGGGTTTCCCCTCAGCCTCAAACATGGGCACAAGCTCTCACTGACATGAAGGACATCATGATATGTTGCTCTGTACCTACAGGACTCAACTCCTTCCACAGAAAGAAAGGCTGAAGAACCAAGAACTTGGGCATCTCCCAGAATATTAGCACTTCTATATCTGACCAGGATACTTTGTGCATCTCTTACAGCTGTAAATGAATTAAATTCTCAGCCCAGGCTGTAGAAACACAGGAGACCTGAAAGTTGCTGTATCTTGAAGCCAAGCATCAGCCAAATGACAACCAAGAACTCCAAGTGAGGGACAAATTGTCCACCCCCAGCAGATCTTGCCCAAGACCTTTGCACTTATTTTTTGAAACCCTTTCTTCTGCCTTCTAACTTTGAAAGCAGGGGAGATATGCTCTGCTTCCCCTACAGCTTTCTGAACCAGTCCTTCTGTTTCGCAAGTCTTCATTTTATCTTTTCAAGAAATAATAAATCTCAAGGTATAAATTGGGAGCAGATGGAGCAGTATGTTACACTGTCAGCTTCCATTAACGACATCGGGGGCTCGCCACACACCACAGCCAAGCCAGAGCCTTTCATTTCGCCCCTGTGCAACTAGTGGAGAAGCTACTTGTCTGTGTTAGGGCTTTTGACAGAAAAACACAAGTTGAAACCAGATGTGACTACACTGACAGCCAGCCAATTATTGTTACTGCATGGCTTTATCCATAAATCACTAGATCCTGCTGCTATCTGACTCATTCTTTAAGTTGTCAGGACAGGGCCACAGAATAGAACAATAGCAAAAAGCAGCCTGGGAGAGCAGAAGTGGTTCTTCAGCCTTCTCTTCAAAACTGTGAGATGCCAAGTCCAAAATGGGACATTTGAGGACTGGGGACCAGGGACACTGTGATGCTAGTCTGTGTTGAGCCACTTAGATGTTAAAAAGCCAGTTTCGACCAGCAGCTCTTCTGGCACTTTTCAGTCCAAACAGAAGTGACTACAGGCATCTGCAAGCCAGGGAAATGTTGCAGGAGTAAGTGAAGACTTCCCAAGAAAGGAGAATTCCCTCCAGCTTCTAGGAAAGCACAGTTCAGAGGAAAAAAAAACCCAGCACAAACGTCCTCCCTGGGAAAATCACCACTGCAAGCCTTGGGGGTTCCTGTATTACTACATTTGCTTTTCCCAGACTTTCAGGAGTGTGATGACTGTACAAAGAAGCAAAGCACAAGATGTTGGCTGCTGGTTCCTTCTCTGCTGTTTCAGCATTCCTCTGCAATTTGTAGAGGTAACCAGTCTGCATGTGCCTATTGGGTAACAATTTCTCTGTGGTTCTGTCGCTAGTGGTCTTGCCCATGAGGAACAGCGGTCAGCTTTACCAGCCAGCCTCCATCCCTGTCTGCTCCAAATCTAATCATGTCCTGCCATATACATGTGAAGCCTGGGGTCACAAACACCGCATTGGCACAAGTTGAACCCCATGATGATGAATGAGAAACTGCCACCCCAACAGATGTACCCAGGTCTACACGTCCTTCAAGTCTGAAGATTCACACCTTGATTCTCTAGGATGGAGCAATAATCTGGAGCTTGAGGCAATGCTCAGTCACACTCTTCCTCCTTTTTTCAAACACCACAAATCACTGGACAGTGGAGAAACAGTTGTATTGACTCAGTGCCATTAAACAACAACCAAACTCCTATACACAGTCAAACACACCATGAGACTGATGCATCACCCAAACAGATGCAAAGCCCAGATATTTTGGAATGCAAAACTCTGGAAATATCAAAAGTTCATTTGGCAGCACAAGCTTTCCCCCAGCTTCTTTCCCTCTCAGCTCTTTTCTGTTTTATCACTAATACATACATTATGCAATTGTTGCAAACTGAAGAGCAACATACTGCTTTTATGAACAGAAGGAATGGAGTCACAGTGACAAGAAAAACTCAACACAGAAGGGAAGAAAAATCTAGTAAATCCAGTGAGTGCCCTAACTTGAAACAAACTGCAGCATCTGTTAGCCCATGGAAAAAAGAATATAGTTTTGGAAACATGTATTGAATTATCATCTCTCAAGGTTAAGTACACTCTACAGACTTAATAAGGACTCTTTTGGCAAAAAAAAAAAATCAGGTAGTACATGAAGGTAGAATTAAAAGGAGATATGTAAAGGAAGGAGGAGAGATGTTACAACTGAATTCCTAAACCATTAGGATATCTCTCTCATGGTGCGAGAGGTCTGGAGAAAGACCTCGGTTCAGCCAGTAGATAACAGTAAGAGGAAACTGGCAGGATGCACGTTACCAAGTCTCTCAGTACAGCAAGACTTTCAGCATCTTTGTACTGACTTCATCACTGTAGCATACTGATTGCTTGTGACAAGTGAAAAAGGACATGAAAGGACAAGAAATGCTAGGGGCACACAGCTTTTCCTCAGTCTTGCTGATCACAGGGTAAAGTGTTTTTGAAGCATTACACCAGGACTTTGACAGAGTCCAAAGGAGGAGAGAATTGTGCAAACTCAGGGTCAGACCTATTTCCTTGGCTAACAAATGTCCTCATTCATCTGGGCTGTTTGCACACTATGGGAAACCCAAGTGTTTTTGATAGTGGTTCTTTGTCATTGAATCAACCAGCTGGGTCTTTGGCTTGGAGTTGCAACACGGTGTTTATTAGTCACACACAATCTCTTCTCCTGAGGTGGGCTCAGTTAGAGCACTCTAAGACACCTGGTAACAATGACCATGAAGTACTACCCCAAATGAGGAGGACGACTTTGTAGGTCAGACAGGAACACAGGCTGATTTTGGCCAATACTTGTTTCCACCCTTACCACTAGTTTCAGTCTATGTGAGTCTTATTTCACATCAGATTCAGAACTGGAAGAGTAATCTGTCCAGTGTTCAATTTTCTATAAGTTTCAACAAAAGGATTTAAGAAAATGCACACTATGAAGACAAAAATAATGCTTCAAGTAGCATCAATGGAAGAATGTCAGGTAAACCTTTGAATTCACCTTTTTTCTCCCCAGTAAAACTGGAGAATATTCTGGATGCTCCAAGCTGTTGGTGTGTTTGTAGGGTAAGAGATCTTTAAGAGAAAGGAAAGATCCTGAGATTATTACGAATAGTTAATTTAAACCCAACTTCAAGGAACATTTTGAGGAGATTGGAAGGCTCGGGAGATGAACAGTGAGTCACTGAGCTTTTTGCTTGCAGCCATTCACTGCTAATCCAGTCTGGGTAGTTGACAGCAAATCTGTTACCTGCTAGTGGTTTGTATTAAATGGTTACTCATCAGCCTCCTCTGGAGCCTTCATGTTCTTGTTAGAACAGCTGCAGGCAGGACCATCAGAGGGAGAAGTACTTTCCTCTCCACATGTATTAGTTGAAACCAGGCAGGACTGCTCATTTACACATAGTGACTTTTGACAAAGGAGCAGCAGTCTCTGGCAAAGCTTGTCCAACATTCATTCCAAGCATCTTATTCTGAAGAAAGGAAAACACCAAATGGAGAGAAGTGTAATGTGTTGAAGCTTTAAAACCACAGCATCAACACAGATCCACAGCTACAGTGTCACTGTTATCCAGCAAATGAGTTACTTTACCAGATAAAAGCTGGTTTGGCCACTTGCATCATCATGCAGACTCCAGCCATGCTCACACCTTGCTGAGAAAGTTTAACATTGATATGAATTCCATGCTGCAGAGGCGACAAGTGCAGGCTTGGCACCACGCTGCTCTCCATATAGGATGCCAAAATACCTCATTTGTCTGCTCTGCACATTGCCAGGTATGTTGCTTTGTGAGCTGCCAGCGTTTGCCAAAGATATCTCACCAGCAGCAACTGAAGCCTTTCACTCTCTTGCTATCAGAGCTGTCAACCCATTAAAGCCCAGCATCATAGAATCATAGAATGGTAGGGTTGGAAGAGACCTTTAGAGATCATCTAGTCCAACCCCCCTGCAGAAGCGGGGTCACCTAGATCAGGTCGCATAGGAACATGTCCAGGTGGGTCTTGAAGCCCTCCAAGGAAGGAGCCTCCACACCCCCTCTGGGCAGCCTGTGCCAGGGCTCCCTCACCTCAACAGGGAAACAGTTTTTTCTTACATTTAAGTGAAACTTTTTGTGTTACTAGCTACTATAGAAAAGAGGGATGTCCCAACCTCCTGACACTCACCCTATAGATACTTATAAATGTTAATAAGATCTCCCCTCAGTCTCCTCTTCTCCAGACTAAACAGCCCCAGTTCCTGCAGCCTTATCTCCTATGAAAGATGTTCCAGTCCCCTGATCATCTTGGTGGCCCTGCGCTGGACTCTCTCCTGAAGTTAGTTATGTTACATCTTCAAAACTTTCTAAAGGCTTTTTCAAACATTTTGCAGATCAAAAGCTTTACAGTTAAACATACCGTATTTCAATCACACAGTTCCCTGGTTGCTCTGACTGTTAAATACAGCATTACTGGACCAGTGTTCGACAGAAGTTTAATCAGTGAAGCATGTGCCAGTCCCTGTCATAGGGCCCTTCGAGGCACCACTCAGAGCACAGCGGAGTTTGCATACTGTTTTGCTGCTGTTTTAACTTTCTACCTCTCAGCAACAACTGATGAACAACTATTACATAGCAACTATGGAATAAAAAACTCCCATGTTTTCAACTCTATCATAAAGAGCAGAAAAAACAATGAAGAACCTCTCAGAAAAATCCATTTGCTAAATTCACATGGTCACCATTTCTAACAGACATATCCAACTCTACAAGTAGCATTAATCAAAGACAAGGAGAAATTTGTCAGCAGCCCAGCCCAGCATTCACATCAGTGGCCACCAGCTAATTAAGTGGAAAACACAAAACACACAAATAAAAAGCCAGAACGTAGAAACAAGCTAGAAGATATCTTCTGGCATATTCAAATGAAGGGATTAGCTTGGCATATGGTACTCCCACATCTTCTGAAGAGCTGGAAAGTTGGTTTTTTACTGGCAGTCAAAAAAGTATCAACTTTGTAAGAGTCTGCTCTCCAAGAAAGTCAGCAGCTTCTCTGTTTTATGGACATAACTTATTTTGTTTAAAAGTGACGACTGCAGGGACTCCATAAGACCCAGGTTAAATCAACTGAAGTGCTGTCTCAAAGAGGTTATCAATGAAGGCAAGAAATTAAGAAAGAAAGAAAGAAAGGAAGTACTATTAATCCCCATGCTGGAGATCAAGACCTGAAGCTAAGCAAGGTTAAGGGAACCTTCCTTGTTTACCCACAAAGTCTGTATCTGGCCTGGAAAATAAGTCCAAGTCTCTTAAGTTCCAGTCCAGCCTTTCAGTCACAAAGCAGACTTCTTTCCAAAGGCTTACAGGAATTGTAGTTCAATGTTTGCACACAGGCAAACCAGTAAATCTTTCACAGCAGGAGACAGAGCACAGGGATACTCAGAAAAAAAAAAAAGTGGATAAAAATGCTATTTTAGATCTTCTTTTTAAGCTATTTTTTCCCCCTGGCCCTTCCCCAACCTGCCATCACACATGCAAATAAGTTATGTAGCCACATAATGTAGAGGCAGCTCATTTCACTTGCTGCAGTGTTGTAACTCTAACGAATTTATCTTTATCTTTGTTCAGGGCGACAAATGGAGTGATGCTAAACCCCCTAAATGAACATCTTAAAGGAAAGACGATTAGATAGATGATTGCAGTAATGTCATGTCATTTGAAGAGCTTACAGGGAGCTGCCAAAGTGCAGCTACCTTGTCAGGAGCTCAACAGCCACTGCAGAGAGCTCTGCACACTGGAAGCTGCGACTTTCTCCTTAATGATTAAAAAAGTTGCAGTGCATAATGTACTGTCTGCAATACCCATCATGAAAGCATAACCTTCTAGAGTTTTAACATAGGTTTGAGCTTTATGAGGAAACTGCAGGGCCAGGTTGGAATTAAATCAATACAAATTAGTTCCAAACTGAGAATTCACTGTTAGTTGACAGGAGAAGCTCTTTCACCCTGAGAGGGCAGAAATGAGAAAAGCCATATGCCTTTGGTTTGAGTCCTCATCAGACAGATGACTCACTGGAGTCAATGCATTATAGCTCAAGTTTGACAGAGAGAGTTGCATAAAGCATATTTCAAAAAAACATATAGAATTTTAACACTCAGTTGGTCTGACATCATGGTCTGCAGCAAGCCCTTCAAACCCTATGAGGAGTCAGTCTGAGCACAGAGGGTGCTCAAGCTGTGACAGCTGGCAATGCTGAAATCTAAAGCTCACATGATGCATGTCTCCATCACCGATATGACACATTTACAGCCTTGTGCAACCTATTTAGAATATCACCTGAAAGGAAGGTCTTCAGTTATATATGCAGAATACACCAAACTGAAAATAATTGTGTGTGTGTGCATGTGAAAATACCTACACTTGCATTATAAAAGCACATTCTACACTGACAGTGGAATGCATCTGTTATGGCAACTGCTGAGACTCTGCAGCAGACCCGAAATTGGTCAGCGAGTTCTGCCAAGTCAGTGTGCATCCCAAAGAGCCTCTGGGCTCTGCTCCTGTCCCACCAGCCACATTTGTTTCTCTGGTTGGATGGAAACCCTTGATCTAGTTAGAATCATTTCTGGACATAGCCCAACAGCAGTGAACATCATTTGCAGACTTTCAGGCATCATCACTTGGGAAATTCTAGTCAGAACCCATCATATGCAAGTGCTATTTTAAAACAATTTTAAACATTTCTAAACCTTTCTGTGAAGCAGCTGGTAAAACTCTCTTTCAGAATTCTACTCTTCCACAATAAAACAAATTTTAAACATGAGGAAACACACTTTAAATGTTCCTTAACAGGATAAGTTCACTAGTACTTTTATACATGAATGATATCACATATTTCTTTCAAAGAGAAATGAAGGCAGAGGCATATAATGGCTACCCAGCTAATCAGTTCAGGAAACAAGCCTGCTTTCACATCACTGTACATGAGGTTCGTAGGAGGTAAATAAGGGCTCTTATGTAACCTCAGAGTATACATACACAAACTGGTGTATTTTAAAATATGCAGCATTCAGAATTACAAGTGGCTTCAGTGAGGCCAGTGAATATCAGCTCTGCTCACAAATTGTCATGGAATCATAAAGGGTTTTGATGCATTTAAGCATCAGGCTGGTCCAAGAGCAACCCAAGGCTCATCTATGCTAACTGCCACTCAAGCACCTTTTTCCTCTTGGCCAAGCATTCCTATAGACTGGCACAGCAGGAAGCATTGGCTCCACGTAGAATAGATGTTCAGGATAGATGAGACTTTGTAGCCGTGTAGCAGTATAAAACTGGGATGGAAAGCAGACCTACCCTACCATGCAAAGAAGTGAAGAAATCTGTTATCAAGGGCAGCATCTGTTTGTGAACTGATAGGTATCAATGATGCCAAGTCATTTAAATGCAATTCTTCTAACATAGACCTAAATATCAGACTGTGCTAAGCAGAAAAGCTAACATACTGCCATATTAACTTCAGAGACACGTGGAATTAAAGAGTTGAAATGCAGTAAGATCAGGACAATCACTAGATGAAAACAAACAATATTATCTTTGTCAAAGAAAGATTGTCTCTTTTATATTCTGGTCATAAAGAGAAAACATTTCATTTCCGCATCCTTCAAATGAACTAGAATAGCATCACCTAATCTGCATAATTGAGATGCAAGTCTGTATAACCAGGAGGAAGCAAAAATCACTACGAAGCAAGAAAAAAATTCTTCTTCAAGAGAGTGTATGCAAAGGTGTACAGGTTTATGTGGAGATGTATTCATAAAAAGCTTATGACATATGAGCAATACAGGGTATGAATGTTATCCATTTGCATGGAATGCACAGAGTGGGAAGACAAGAACAAGTCTTAAGATCGAAGGCCCTGGGTTGACCTGTGCCATCCATGGCCCCATCAACAGCAAGCTCTGTCATCCAAAGCCCTGTCAATAGCAACCTCTGCCATGGCCCCAGAAAAACTCCACACACCTCAGTTCCTGCTGATTTGAGATCTGCAAAGCAGCAGGGGATTAGTGACAAGCAAGATCATGATGTTATCACATTTGGCCTTCTCTACCATGGTTATGTCTCACAGCCATGTCCACACAAACTGCTGAACTCACTCAGAGATGCCACAAGAGCCTTTTAACACCTACACAACTGTGTCCATCACGTGCAACGGCTGAGGACAAGCCCCATGAGCCTGGGGATGCACAGCGAGGAGTGAGAGCAGTTGCCAGAAAGGTGCATGAGCAAGAGCATCTATTTCTGCCTTCTCATCACAACCAGGGAAATGCAAATGGTCACAGTGGGTGGCAATTCATAGGGCTTGCAAATCCCTGTTCCTTCAATCCAGATGCCAAGAGTTTAGAGCACAGGCCAACACAAGCTGCAGGCTTCATGCAGGGAGGGCGTATAAGCAAATGTACATTCTGCAGCACTACTGCAAAGTCTAATCTTTCTCAAGGGTTGTTGCTATAAAAGACCTTCAATATACTTGATCTCATTTACTTAAAAAAAGACTGTCAGAAAGACTTGTCAGAAACTTCTTGGAAAGACAGCAGAGGGAGGGGAAGCAGATTGTTAACATTAGAATATCACCTACCATCTGGATGTGTTTAACATAGGATCAGATATAAGATTTGGACGTAAATTTGCAGTCCTTGGTCTCATGCCCAGACCAAACTTGAACTGAAGAACTTGAAGACATGTTGTCATCTGTGGGATGGAGCACGTTAATAAAAGCTCCAAACACTCAGGCAAAGTCACCGCTTATGTTCCCTTCCAGTGCTTAAAAAGCATTTCAAGTGCATTTAAAAGAAAAAAAGAAAACTATAAAAAGTCAATAAACACCTACAATCTCTAGTAAACACTGAAAACAAAGGAAAAGGAACAGACAGAAATTCTGCTGTTTCAAATAGTCAGCTAATAAATGGATTTGATAGGCAACATCTGAAAGCAAGTCTGTGACTCCTGTTTATTTCACAATGATCTCAGTCCCAGTCTCTGCTTTCAAACAGGGTCTAGGGTAAAATGTATGGAGGAATGAAAAGCATAAGGAAGTAACAGTATACTTGACAGGGGAGTACTTTGAAAAGATACTTAAAATATAAAGGACTTGAAAGTTGCATTCAATGAGGTGACCTATTGTTGACAAACTGTGTTTTGCAGCATCTGAGTAACTACCATGGATTAGAATTCCAAGGGGAATATACAATCACCCACAAAACCCCTTGGTTTAAGAGCAAAGGATATCAAATCACAGTCATTGGGAATTCCCTGTTGTGATCACAGACATTAATTTTCCCCTGCCTCCACCTTTCCCCATCCCTTTGGGACCACATCACCTAACAAACAACAAATAAACCTCAACCTGGTTTTTGATCAGGGTGTTTTTCAAAACAATAGTTATAGTTTCATTAATCACATTACATAGTTTCATCTACAGGAAAAAAATGTGACTCTGCCTCAAAATATGACAAAAACAAGTCACCTGGCCTGTGAGCTAACTTCAGTCTTTGCAAAGCAGCAAGACTTGTCCAATACACTGAGCACCAGCCATTACCAAGCTGCATCAGTCTTCAGGTGCACTCGTAACACTGTTCTTTAAAAGGAATCACAAATGAGCAGCACAATAAGTTTACAGTAATTCATGTTGGGCAAAATAAAGAAGGATTTTTGCTAGCAAACAGAAGCAAAAAAGTCAAATCTCCAACCCTACAGATTAGGGCCTATTTCTTAGGCTCATTTTCTCCCTCCTGGCAGCAGGAAGGACTTGGAGAGGACTGAGAAAGAGCCTACGCCATTCAAAGATGTCCTACAATGTAGGCAGCACATGAAAGAATGACTATAGTGAGCTCTGAGTGCTTTTAATAGCTCTTATACCCTGGACACATCAATGTGAAATGCAATTCTAATAACCAAGAGCAGGTAACCACCCTGTCAGTAACACAAATTCACAAAACCCAAATCAACTTCCTCAGGAGAATCAGCTCCAGCCTTGTCCTTACAACTCTCTCACACCAGCATACCCTGGGTAAGAATATCCTAAGTCAAATAAAAGCTACAACATAAAACTTTTACTGCCTTTTTAAAATAAATTATTTCTACCTCTTAAATATTTATTGTCAACATCCCAACCCAACAACAGCCTGCCAGTATCCCTCTGAAAAGCACAATCTATGCTCTGCACTTGATGCAGTGATTTCCCATCTTTTCTTAAATAAGCAAAGAGGAAGTCAGAGCAAGAACAAAACAGATTATTTTGGATGGAAAATGTTATTTGTTGGTGAATTACTTTCACTCTTAAAGGAAGAGAAAGGAAAAAAGACATTTCAGATGAGATGGGATTAAAACAAGGATTTTAAAAACCCAAACACATCTTAAAGGAAGCCACAGTTTTTGCTGTAGCTTTTAACCATACCCATTCCTTAACAGCCAAATGGTGCTGCAGATGTACCTCCAGCACTCCTACAATCAGCATGTCAATTCCAAAGTCATTTATTGCCTGCAGTGCTGACAACTTCACACCTACAGGGCATGTCTTCTCTGCCACAGAAGGTAACTTTCTGCCTTGGGTAGATAGTGTACAATTACTACCTTGTGAAAAAAAAAACAACCAAGCAAAGACACCTTGTTAAAATAGGTAAAATCAACTGAAGTAATAAAGCAGGTAATCAACCATTGCCCTTGCCCACTTATAGTAAAAATGATGCACATTCTCACTGCTGCAGGAGCAGTGATGTTGCACTGGTGATGATATAAGAATGCAGGAGAGGAAATGGGTTTCACTAAGGTAACAGAGCCAGTGGGTTACAGACAGGATGGACCTGAGGAAAGGACCACGTACCCAAAAGCCTGTCCTTTTCCAGCTATTACCAAAGCACAAACTTTTTTGGCCTGAGGAGGCCATCACCATCTGTTCAGTGGGCCGTGAAATGCTTACGTTTCTGATCAGGCTACATGAAACAGAGGAGAAACTGCAACTCTTTACTAGGGTTAGAGGAAAAGTTGATAAGCAAGCAAGAATTTTTCCCACAAGAAACTCTGTTGCAAAACAACACATTGTCAGACTTCTATAAAAAATATTTTCTTGCTGAAAAAGGAAACATTTTCACTTTGGTGGCCCAAAAAAGGAACACTTCCATATTTTCCAGTTTAACTATACATGTTTCTTATGAAAACAGAAGTGTTTTATGAAAGCTGTCTATCTGATGAACTACACAATCTCTGTTAAAACAATTTACCATCTCAAACATTTGGAGAGAATGTGCTCTACCAGTTCCACTTGAGAGAGAAGAGTAAGCTCACAGCAAAGCTCTTCAAACGCACAGAAGGTAACACTGAGAAACACATTATTTCACAAGAATTAGTCAGGACAGACTGCAACTAAAATATGCAGTGATTGCTGGAATCATGGGATGTATTAACTCCATTACACCGTGTGTGTATTTGTGTGTCTGATTACACAAGCATACACACACACATAGGCACATATAGGTATCTAGATACATATGCATGTATAGCTGTATATTTCATGGCATGTCCAGGCCAGGATTATAGCTGGTTCAAAAGGCAAAACTGTTTTAAACAAATGATGGGAGCAAAACATTTAAAACATTCTTTCTTTTCTAGGTGCTGTGACAGCTGTGCTGTATCTGAACCACAGACCCATTGACTCTGCAGAGATGCCTTGACTAGCAAGGCTGATGAACCTAAGCTGTTTAGATTGTTTCTCCCTCGTGCCCTCTCTTATTTTTCATTATTTTACTTACAAACAACTTGACAATAGCCCTCAGTATGGCAACAAAGGAAAGGCCATCAGGTCTGTAATGTACCCTGTGAATAATCATGCACAGAAGTGAAGTGTACAGCAAAGTGATGTTTCATAGCAGGAGCTTTTCCTTACCAAACCTGGCGTGTGCCAGTATAACATAACACATTAGTGTAGCATAAGGTTTCTTTTTGAAGCACTTTAAGATCCTAAGAGGAAAAGTATTCTCTGTGTAGAGTCTGTTACTATGACAATGTAAAGCTAAATTGGAAGCCTTCTAAAATACACTTAAACAATGATATTCCTCAGCTGATCTGCAGCACTGATTTTCGTCTCACCAGCCAGCACAGGGGCTGTGTGTGTCACAAAGTGTGTGTATATATATTAGAGCCATGTGGGAGGATAAAATGAGACCTACATTAATAACAGATGTGCAAGACCTCCTTCTACTATCAAAAAACATTGCCCTTCAGATGCAGTATTGACCTTGACAATCCATTTCCTCTGTATTTTTAAACTGAAAAGCTCCACTTTGTCACAATTATTTAAGACACAAACACTCCAGTCCCAACCCAAAGTTTTGCTCTATCAAGGCACACGTGAAGTAGTGTCAACAAAAAGCCTGCCCGGTTAAAGCTCGTGGGAATTTTGCTACCAACTTGAATAAAGCCTGAGTTTTCCCTTCTTGCATTCACATTAACCATCTTCCTTTTATCATCATTCAGGTTCTCCTCCCACCGGCAGCATTAACATTGCAGTCAAGGGATGCTAAAAGCATTCACAGAAGAATATCTCTATTGCACATTCCTGCACCGCTCATCACTGACAAGGACACAGGTGGCATCGGATTTGGGAGTTACAAGGCAACAGTTGATCATCTCTTACCGTGCTGAAAGCTCCTTCAAACTAAACAGATTAGAATGGTTTCCAAAACAGCTGTCACACTATGGTTACTGCTCAAGAATGCAGTGTGAAATTATCCCCTTTTAAACTGTAACTTAGCCGCGAGCAAAGCTGGTTAGATGCATTTGAACTACAAGGTAGGACATGTAGCTCTCTTACTACCAAGACCTGTTTAATCAAATTGGCTTTCACTCATTCTCAGCTACACCCAGGGAAACATATATGAACAAAACAACATCAATCTCTACTCTGAAATGGGTTAAGCACATGATACAACTTCTAAGGCTACGCCCCGACATTGGAAAGCTGTTCTGAACACGACACTACAGTCGTGTTAAAATGTGAGTCACATCAAACCATCAACCCTTGTTCAAAGATCCTGCCCTTACTGAAACTTCTGTTTATTAAAAGCAGCAAAACCTTTAGCTCCTCTATACCATTGGCTAGACTTTAATTTGCAAAGCAGAGAGCACTGCTTAAAAGGAAGACCATTCCTTTAAAGCAACAGAGATTTAAAGTCACAAAGAAGCATCAATTCCCAAACAGAAGAAGCAGTGACTTTAAGAGTGCAAGATTCTACATCATTTAGTCGCTTTACTCCATCTGCTCTGACAGGCAAACTTGTGCCATGAAGAAAGCCTTTGTACACGTGTGATTGTTTTCCCTTCTTCATAATTATTCCCCGATTTGTCAGCTTGATATTAAATAATAACAATAATTTTCTATTATAATGTAGCACTCTAAAAGCATTTAACAGTTCCTCTTTGCTACTGAATGATAAGAGACTGCACTAATTAATTGCATTCCCTCTGTTTTATGTTTCATAAAAACTTTAGCAGAGATTTCAAAGGCACTAAAGGACAGTTAAACAGCCTACAGTCTCTAGAAAACTGCCACTGAAACACAGCCACATTTTGTAAAAGAAATGGCCACAAGGAATGAAGTTCGAAGGATTTCCATGTTAGAACAACTTTAAAATGTATGTGTAATTACAGCTAGCACTAAAGGTATCAAATATCAAACAAAACTCCAAGGATATCAGAGCTGGAAAATGAAGATGTGTTAAGGTACAAATTCCTTACGAGTGAAACTTTTCTCTAATGCCCCTATTAATTAGGGGCAGGGGGGAGAAAGGCAGTACAATTTGGAGCTATCTAAGAAATGCCAAGTACAATGCAACACACTCTTATTTAACACAATATGAAACTGTGTATCAACATCAACCAGCTGTAATTTAATGCATCATAAAAGAGGTTTTGTTCATTTGATGATGTGTTAACACAAGGAGGTAAAATGAAGGGTAGACAATGTGTGCTTCTTATCCCACAAGCATATACATGATCTCATGTCAGCACTGACACTTTTCTTTCTTATATAATTAGGATGTAAGATGCCTATTACTAGGACACCTACGTAAATATTAAATGAGGACGCTATTCTTCTCAGTTATTAGTTAAATCACTGGAAGAAATCCCTCAACTTCCACAAATCTATCATTAACGTTCAATAAAGTAAAGCTACTGCAGCAATGTAGTGTGCTCACAGAGGTACTATTTAACTTTGAAGTTTAAGTAGAAATAAGTATTTCTATTATTAGAAATAAGGGTTCAGGAGGTTCATCAACAGCAGTGGGGCATTTAGTGTTTCAGCTCTTCCCAATAAATTGGTAGATGCTCCAGGCACTGCCTTATCTGAAGGAATGTTTTACCACATAGCCAAGACTTAACCCCCCAACTTTTCTGTTCATTTTGTAATGAATAAACAGAGAGTGTTTTGTGGACTGATGGAAAATAAAAGAAATTGAATCATGTCAGGTCTTTAGTGGCAATGGAAGTACTTTTGGTGAAAGGATGGCATTGCATTTTTGCTGAACTAACTGCATAGCACTCAGAGGAACTCTAAGGTATGTTGGTGAAGCCCAATTTTGGATACAAGAGCACAGGATCACTCTGGTGAGCTAAACACAGCAGAAAATCCAGAACTAAAACCAAAGGCTTTTGTAAGGTGAGGAACGATAACGATATCTAACAAAAATACCAGCATCCTTAGCTCATTACAAACTTCTGCTGGAGAATTCAATCTGCTGTAAGCAGCTATAAGTAGGTCTAGTGCAGAAAAGAAGTTACAAGCCAAAAAAGCACTGAAACCCTATGAAAAAATGCTTATGTTGCTCCAGCAAAACTTACAGCCTTTGATCCAACACTTCTCTCTCTGGTTTGGACACAAAGAAACAAAGCAAAACCAAAGCATTTAAGATATCTCAAACCCAGCTTTTTTGTGTATATCACCCACACAAACGAGGAGTAACTCCAGGGAAGCTCACAGTATTGCTTTACCTTCACTCTGCTGTATGGGAGAGTTAACTACGGCACTTTCCCCTCCCACCTAAGTATTGATAAATAAAACGTGTGAAGGCTCAAATTGAAACATGAGATTGCTTGCCACTAATATGTGCTACATGACACTGACCCACCAGCCACATAGAATCATAGAATGGTAGGGTTGGAAGGGACCTTTAGAAATCATCTAGTGCAATCCCCCTGCAGAAGCTACCAGTATAACATGTGCCACCCACACACTCCATATATGCAGAGGTTACTCCCATCTCAGACTCATCCCTTGCAGAGGAGCAAGGTTTAGATTAACAGCCTTCATTTCATGTCTGCTCAGTAACTTTTGGGCTACAGCTAGGAAATGCTGCCTGGGGAATGTGATGAAGCAGCACATGCTGGCCTGACCCAAGGCTCTTGCTCCCAAGGCTCACAGCAGCTGCCCCCAGTGCAGTAAGGTGGCATCTCAAAACCGTAGTATCCACTGAACTGATAAAAAACAACTCTCCCTTTTTTGAACCACACTATTTCCACTTCAGCAAAATGCAACTATTTAGAGATCTAACCAGCTGGGACCAGTCTAGATATGATTAAACTCCTCTCTCTGTAAAACCAAAGGTCACCAAGCTGGACTGCAGTGTGACACAGAGGGGAGAGTGCACTGCCAGAATGATGCTCTCAGGAGGAACCCACTAATTCTGCATTTCACACCACGGGATGCCTCCTGCTTCTGTCAATTCTGGAGACAGACTGCAAAGCACATCTACCTTAAAAAGTTTCTCGTGGAGAATAGAAGATGGTTGGGTAAACACCTCAGCTGGAGTGAAGTACTGGATTATTTGTCACTCAGCATGGCTGTGCAATTTTTAAGACAAGACCAGCTTCAGGATTTTATCTGTTATTGTAACAAGACTTTGCCCATGGCACAACTAATTGCACACAGCTTTGTGTACACACTAGGATTAAGTCTGTGTTTAATAAACTTTGCCACAACACCTTGTCAGGAAACGTGATTATAGACAAACTTATTGTAATTGTTTGGTTTGGTTTCCTCAAACTCAGCAAAACAAAAGGAGCTATACCAAGCAAACTAAAGTTTCTATGCTGGTAAAGCAATGTTTTTGTCAGGGCTTTCATCAGTATAAGGTGATAAAAACAGGAGTTAAAGATCGTTGTGTTCTCCTACCTCTTCCTATCATGAGACAAAAGTAGTGAGTGCTGACCTGGGCATGGCAAGGAGCTGTCCCTACCATGAAGAACTTAGAAATTACAGCAAGAATTCCAGAAGGAAAATAAAGTGTTACTTTTACTGCATTCTTGGGGAAAAGGTCACAAATGAATTGACTTGGCCAAGGTGAAGCCAAAACTCTGTAGCTGAAAGGAAAACAAGACTATCAGTTCAGCTTGCTCACGTATTGATCCGTAAGACCTAACCTCTCTACGGTGTCACAGTGCCATTTCAAAGGTGTACAGTTTTAGCTTTGTACTTTCTATTTTAGGAAGGTTTCTGTTTTATCAAGAGGAATGCATGACATTCATTCACAGTGGATAAATAGTCTGAAGAAGATAAGATATATAATCATCTCAGCAAATGATGTGTCACTTGCAAAACATTCTTCCTCTTTGCTATTTTATTGGGAAATGAAACCTTCCTAGAAGTCAAAATAGCAGTATCATGCACATTTATGTTAATGGCTACGTGTTTCACAACTAGCATCTAGTCTTGCCAGTTGTTAACAACCCCAGGAAACAAAGCCACAGGTATTTCAAACACAACAAGCACCAACACACGGAAAACAGAACCTGGAGAGATGGAAAGCTCATATTAATTAGCCAGAAGTAGTCTCTGTTCAAGAGCTGACCAACTCCAAACAAGGCAATAAAACATGAACTCTCCACCAATAATTCTGGGACAATTTTTTTAACAAGCAAACAGAAAAATCCAAGACCTGATTCTATTAGTGGATGAGACTGTGATGAACAGATGCGGTGATGTCCCCATCATGACAAGAAATAAGACAATTCTCTTAAAAGAGAGATGACAAGATCATCATCAAGAAGAGCTGCCAGACAAAGCTACAACGCATCAGGTCAGAACAGAACATGCCATAGTGCTGGGTAACCATCCCATTTAAAGAGCAAAGATTTTTATAACCCATATCCAAATGTAAGAGTGGGCACTAAGTCAGGAGAGGACACTCACTCTGTTCCACTTGCCTGGTAAATCTCCCAGACAGCTCTGTACCTTCAAAGGTAATTTTATGTGACACAGCTTTTGACCCATTTTAGGATTTCAAGGCCACCATGTCACCTATGGATGGGGCTGAGACTGCTGATGGTTGTAATTAGTACATACTAATAGGCTGTAAATTCTCCTCTTGGGTCAGAGATCAATTGTTATGATTGCCTCTAAACCCGGGAAATGCTGTAACACACAGCAGCCACAGGCTGTCTGCAGGACAGTATTTCACTATTGCAAACAATTGCCCATTTTACAAAATTTCCAACGAAGCAAGACAAAAAACCTCCCTGTCATGACAATTTTCAGAATGCCTAGATCATAAATTAGGGCCCAAGTTTACTGATTCTTATGCCCTGTGTCCCCTGCACACATAGAAAATTAACAACAGTACACTAAGCTCTTGAAACAGATGCCTTGCAAACACCACCATACATGCACAGTCCCAATCACAGGGTGCTGAAGTCAAATACTCCTGTAAATCTTTTGAATTTGGGAAATTGGCATTCTCCCCTTCATCTGATGACCATTTGCAACACTGCTTTGCCTCAAATTTGGGTACAGCAAAATACAGTGATGCAAAAATGGGATGTAAAAAAGTGGAACACAAAAAGTTCCACGTAAACATAAGAAGAAACTATTTCACTGTTCAGGTGAGGGAGCCCTGGCACAGGCTGCCCAGAGGGGGTGTGGAGGCTCCTTCCTTAGAGGTCTTCAAGACCTGCCTGGACACGTTCCTATGTGACCTGATCTAGGTGAACCTGCTTCTGCAGGGGGGTTGGACTGGATCATCTCTAAAGGTCCCTTCCAACCCCTACCATTCTATGATTCATTGAAAACCAAACAAAGAGATCTACTAAAGCTGCTGTCAGAAGTGGTCAGGCTCAGGGCACAGACAGTGTGGTGCACATCTCCTTGGCTTTCTGCTTGCCAGAGTGCCAGCTCTGCTACAGTAGAATGCCTTGGAGGCTCAATTCTCCTAGTATTATTATCTGCCAAGATATTTTCAAGATACTTCTTTCTGGAGTGCCCTAAAATGAATATATCAAAACATATGGATGTTTCTTCAAAAACATGTAGCCTCTCATAGCTTGTGACATGTTTCCCATCCCAGTAAAACATACAAAAGACACTGAAAGCTGGGTTACAGCCTCCATATAAAGTACAATCTGAGAATGAGTGCTATTGGAGTGGTGCTACATTAGAGCAACCAGGTGGTTCCAGTGACCTGGAAACACACATCTGCATTTGTCTTTTCAGATGCTGCCAAACAAAGAAAGAAAAAGTGCTTATAAAAAGTATGATTTTTTTCATATTTTAAAACCTACAAATCAATGGTAAAAATGGGTTACAGCTACTTTACTGCAACCATTCCCTGAGGTTTATGTTCAAACCAATAAAACATGCCAACAGGAACACTCTCTCACCTGTAACAGAAATGTAAGTGTACTCAAAATAACTTTGGATCTATCTTTATTTCAAAAGGTTGCAACAGTCAATATGCATAACAATGAAACGAATTATTACACTACTTGAAAAGCATCTCCTTAGAGCTTCATTAACTTCGTATTAAGCCAAATTAAGATATTGACCGCACATATACAAGGTAAAAAATAATGATGAGTTTATATTTTAGTCACACTATACAGTTGAGCCTGTCTGTCACCTTTATTTGCAATAAAATTGTGGCTGAAGTCTATGAAAGCTCTCAGACAAGGTCTATAGCTTTCAGGGAACAACTCTGCAGGGATGCTCAGAGAAGTCAACTGGCATTAGTTTAACATATGACCCAAAGATCAGTTAAACTCTATGTGGATGCTTTCCTTCAGAATTAAAGGGACTTTAATATGATTTTGTTACTTAAGTTTGGAAGTGAGGTAAACTAAATTGAATTAGGGCACTTTAATGGTGAAGAAATGCATCCACAAGGAGTTTTGATGCAGCGCAACAAGGTACTTTAAAAATTAACTCATAATAGGTTTCCCCCATGTTCATTCATTCACAAATCCTTTAGGAAGGCTGTAGTTTTAAAACTATTATTGATTAAATGAAATTTCACTTTCTCAAATTACATAATTCCACTTGCTAGTGTAAAGAAATCACTAAGCATTAGATGAACACCCTGGAAAAAAACATCCAGTTTCAGAGGAAACAGTACTTCTGCCTTGGTACTTCAGTGAGTTATACTAAGGGACTACAAAAACACTTGTATCTTTTTAGAATTTCAGCCTGGTATTTCAAGGGGTGGGCAAAGTGGTTTGAAGTACCTTTCGGTTTTGCTTTAAGGCAGAGTAACTTCATTAGCAGAGAGCATGTTCCATATCTAGTAACACAAAGCATCTTTCCAGCTATAATACAACCTCTAGCATCTTCTGCAGCCTTCCCACAAACTAATTCAGGCAAGTCAAATAATAACAGTTAAATCATCACCAAGGTGCTCAGAGGAAAACGTAAGGCAGTTAAGGAAGGCTGAAAGGATGATCTGACATATACAGTCTCAAGAGTAGTGGGCCAGTGGCTACTGTGTAACTCCCACTGACTGAGAAGGAACCAGGGTAGATAAACCCAGAATGAGAGCTATGGTGATCTCTAACACTCCAGAAGTACCATTTGGCTTTTGTTACTTGACCATTTTAAACCACAGTCAAATACTTCCCCTTCTGTCACATTATCACAGAATGTCTGTCTGCAGGCTAACAGTGGAGAGGTCTCTCAGAAGAGCTATAAAAGAAACATCTCTTCACAGAAGAGATTTTACACACACAGGGCATAGACATGCATTTTTATAGTACCTTATTACAACACACACATCTGTTGGTCTCCAACTGCACCAGAACACGTCACATGTTTTAGAGACATTCAGGTTTCTTATCAGAGGTGAGCTAGTAACGGTATTTATTCTCAGCTAGCCTTGCACTCTGGAACAAGCCAGACATTGCTTGGGTAAGGACATGTAGCTCTCAGGAGACCAGGACCAGACACACCATTAATGTGATAGACAAGATCTTGAAGTTACATACTTGTGGGTCATGAAGAAGCACAACAGAACATAATTGGGTTCATCTCATAGCTACATTTCTTTAAACATTCCCATAGCAGGAGCATTCACAACTAAGCTATCAAATGGATGGATCTGCAGCTATTTTAAGTGCTTTGACAACTGCCCTCTGGAGTCTGATAAAAGTTAGCAGCACTTAAAACAAGGAAATTAAAACCAGTGGGCTTAAAAATATTATAACACAGTAAAGAAAAATAGAATCAGTGGTTTGCAAGCGTCTTTTCTTTAGACCTTCCTGGCTCACTGAATTAAGAACAGGAGATAATTTCACTTCTGAAGAGGTTTTTCAGACTGAATGTTTAGGATGTGGTAGATGAATACTTAATTATGTGTTTGAAGTAGGTGTCAAGATCAAAAAGGAAAGAAACATTACACTAAAGAGGAGAGAGCAATCTAAAGTTGCAATTACAAACATGAAGTCAGGGGAAAGAGTTGTTTGAGTTAGTAAGGGAAATATTATACACAGAATTAAGAACAGTATTATCGTTTTGGAAATGAAGCAAGCAAGCTAGATAAGCAGCAGCACATAATAATTTAGTATTTACACAGCTGTAAAACATCTACCAGGAGATTTGTGAGCACATGTGTTTGGAACAGTGGCAGGGGAAATCATCTCCACCTGATCCTGTTCCACAATTTGCTTTATTGCTTGGCTGCTCTTGCTTCCTACAAGAACACCAGGAAGAGTTCATTGGTTTTAGCCACGTGCATCTGAGCAAACTAACCATCCAAACTGCCAGTTTCTTCAAATGAGGGGAAAAAACCCACTAAAATAACACCAACACACACAAAAATCAATAACACTATTAAAGCTTAATAGAAGAAAATATTTAATTAACACCTAAATTAGAGGAATCTTTTGCTTAAAAGCCTAGAAATTGATTTGTTCTCACTTGGGTGTGTTGTAGCCTGGTACTGGAAAGAATAACCCCACTACCTTGCTTGTTATTGTAGTGTGCATGGAAAGACAGATGCTGGTCAGGTCTGCCAGGGAACTGGTTTCACAAACAAAACCCTCCTTGGGGGGGAAAAAGAAAGTGCTCAATGTACTTCTGTTCATTAATTAATTGCTCCTGGCTTATCAGCAGGCAAACTTATATTTGTCCTACCTTCAGATATTTACCCAAGAATAATTTGTCCTTTAGTGAGTTTATTAGACATAAAAAGCATTTTCAACTTTACAAGACTTGTAATACTCCTTGAAATTACTTAATTATCACTGTTGCATTTAGTACAAAGTTCTTTATAAAAGCTGGTGACAACACTGAATACATATGGAAATGAAACAGGTATTTCAGGAGACAAAGAAGGACCTGCTCTCTCACCTAGAATATCCTCAGCCTACTACTCGCAGCACCTTCAGCTTAAATGGGAAATAAGCATTACTAGTCATTAGAATAACATTCAGCCACAGGGATCAGAATGGCCATCTCACACTTAATCATCTCTGCCCTGGCAGCCTTGCAAAAGCTATCTGTGGCAAATGCTGCTGGACATTAGCAACTTCAGTCTTAGTCACTTACAAAGTGATAAATGTTTTTAGCAAACGCTGAACACACTCTGTGTATAACAGCTCCAGAAGACAGCAAACACCCCAAATACTCTTTTCTGGAAAGATTGGGATGCTTCACAAGAGGTTTATCTGCACAAGAGCTCATGCAAACTTCCTAATACAGTTACAACCAAAATTAGAGGGAGTTTTCTCAATCAACAGACTTGATTTCCTCTCCCCTTTTGCCACTTGCTCCCAGTATCTCCCATAAGTAGGATACATTCCCTGTTGTGTCCTACTCCCCTTCCACGTCCCTGTTGGCACAACAGAAGGAAGCCCTGCTGCCCTGCACGTTTGATGCACAGCTCCAAGATGCTTCAAGGGGAACTCTGAAATTCCTTTTCCTACCTCCACACTCTCTTCACAGTCCCAAACCCAAGAGCAGGAAACATATGGTGGGGCAGAGAGCAAATGCCAAGATACATGCCTGCAATCTCAAGGAAGCAGGTGGTTCCTCACAGGTCATTGCCAGTTCCCACATCTCTGAGCTGTCCCTGGCCTGGGTGTGGCAGAGGTGTTATCACTCCTTAAATATCCTTTTCTTTTCCCCCCTGTTCAGCCCCCACACCCCAAAGCCTCTGTTTCATTATGTCTGGTGACACCAAGGTAGCAAAGAGACTCAAGATACACAAGTTTCCTGTTTTCATTGTTTAGCACACTTTGGCAGCAATATGCTCAAAAACAACTGATTCAGGTCATTAATCAAATCAACAGAGAGCTGGCTAACAATCTGTTTTCACTCAGTTGGCAACTGATAGCTGTCTACATCTCTGAATGTGTGTAGCCCTGGTTAGTTTTAATCAGCTGCACAGCCATTAAACTATCCTCCTTGTTCTCCTAAAGAAGGAAACAAATTCTGAGAATTGAACTTCTGATGTGAATAGTTACACTCATTCTTTCGGGGAGCCCTTACTGAGAATACTCCACGTTTGTCACTCCAAATTGGCTCTTTCCTTCAGTGTTGCTGCCAGTAAGCTGTTGAAAGATGAAAGCCAAAGGGGAACAAACACAGGCAAGTGGACATCCAGATATGGTAATATCTTGAGACCTTGACCGCAGTCCAAAAATGATTCCTTTGCCAACATGAAAACACATCTCAAGTTTAGGCCAGAAGACTAAGATGACAGCTCTGTCTTTATACAATTTATAAAGAGTATGCATCTGTCAGTCTCAAGGAAAACACACTCACCTTGAAAGAAACAATAAACTGCTACAAACTCCTAGTAGTAATAAAGACTAAAACAGAAATAATCATAAATAAGAAACCACACTAAAGTTATCCCACGTTACCAAACATGAGCTACTGCAGGACTGTGACCAAATAGCTCTTCTATTTCCAAATGCATGAGACATGCAAGCTATAAATAAACAAGTTCAAGATTTGCACTGGTATCACAGACACTGCCCACTTGTTCCACTGTCCTTCTCTCCCTACAGCCCATTCCTGACACGGTCTTTATTTGTTTCACCTTTGCAGGCATTAAGATACTGAAGGAAAACGACACAGCCTGACAAAGGCCATCAGGTATATTAGTAATTGTCACTTGGTATCGATTCTTACTCTGGATTCCTTCTATTCCAGCAGTGTTGCCTAGCCAGTGTCAGCTCATACATCACTTACAACATTTGCTATGATAAAATCATATTGTTTTCAAGAAATTTGTTATGAAGGGCTCCACCTGAACTGTTGAAGAACCTGGTAGCACTAAACCAAACAGACCTCTAAAGGAAACAGTTAAGTATATAAAATCCAAGAGGGTTTGGGGCCATGTCTAAAGTAACCAGGCAAATCTCAACCCATGCCCACCTGTTGCTGAAGCCACTGCCAGTATTCCCAGGAGAGTCAAGCTGTACAAACAGCATACTGAAAAACTTGATAGTGGAGTTGGAATTGGACAGCCTTATAGACCTGTTGGCTTCATAACTTATTTACTAAGTTCTGAGAAAGTAAAATATCTCCAAGAATAGTAACATTCTCTCTTAAAATGTTCAACTGCAGGGTCTTACATCCATAGAGCCTCAGGATCTATGTTTCATTTGGATTCTTAAGTGGATGGCTTTTGTGTCACAGCATATGGGAAAAACAGCAACACAAAGGGTTAATATATTAACCTTCTCAGTGCTAAAGGAGAACTCTTAATATACTGCTGCATTACCACTAGAGTGGGGTGGCTTTTTTGAATAATAAATTATCCTCTCACCTTCAAATCTTCACAGCTGTTAACATCTCACTACAAAGCCCCAGATGCAAGAGAACAGATAGTGTTCCTCTAGAAACAAATCTTGTCCTTCTTTTGTTACTAATGCCATAGCAAATACCACCTTGACACAGACTAGGTTATTTACCATTGCCCGTGGTCAAAGGAGACAATAAACTATAAATTCAATTGATCCCTTCACACCTTCTTTATCTTCCCCCACAGAGAAGCTAATACCCAGAGCCATATGTAAAATACCCTTGGCAACTGAAGGGCTGAAGCTGCCAAGCTTCACAATTACTCTTTCCCAGCTCAGCAACAGCAGCAGGAACACTACCACACAGGTTTTGTCCATTTCTGGCTATCCCATTGAAAGCACTGAAATCAGTGGTACATGAGTGCTGAACATTGCTTTTAGTAGAATAAAATCACATGTAGATCTATTGGGGTGGGTTTTATGTAATCAGAACATCATATTTACTCGTTTCAAGTTAAATTATATTTTTATTAGACCACATCAAAGACAACTGTTCTACATTGTAATCAACCTCAATTAAAACCAGACCCCACAGGTCTGTGCAGGTTAGAAATTTCTGTAGCTGTGAAAACGCTACAAGATGTCATCCTTGCTTCCACAGAGAACACTTCTGAAGGTGGGTTCCCAGTCCCTTTTCTACCAAATGTCATCAAGGTAAATTTCAGAGAATTTTCTTGGAAAAACAAGCAGGCTGGACAAATTTTTCAACAGAGCCCAACCCACACAGCCTCCTAATGCTGCTCACAAGAGACTGGACTTACCCTTCCGAAGGCCAATGTTTGTGTCCTACAGGACTTTCACTGCTATAGGCTGAAACCTATTGAGAGTACATAAAATCCTGCATTTCATTAACCTATGAGGCAGCACAGGTTCTAGAACTTTGGAATTAGGCACTGTCTTAATTCACTCTTCAAAGCAGCTAACAAAAACCAAAAGTAACATCACAAGAGTGCATTACAGGTATGGTTTTTTCTCTTCCCTGTTAAAGTGCTGTAAGTACAGAGGAATATTTTTCCCCAAGTATTTACTTATCACGCCTCTTTTTCCTCCTTTTAGGTTCTGTTTATTTTCATTTAGAGGTTACAGATGAAATATTTAACTTCACAGTGTAAACAATATATCAGATACGTCAAATGATGGACTAAGTAGGCCAAAATAAATTTGAGATAGCTTGCATTCTCTTTGTAGCTACTATTGTGATCTCCAAATGATAGCACAACCTTTCATTGCAAAAGGCAGTGGACAATTTTCCCAGCTAGCTGGACAGATGAAAGCAAACCTGAGTCTTCTCATTACAGCAGACAGACAATTTGATTTAATCCTGATTAGATCATTCATTCTCAGAGGCTCCACTACAATATCACATATGTCTCTATAGAGCCTTCTACCTGTATAGCAGCAAGGCCGTTCGTTCCAATAAATGCACATTAATTGTGTTTATTGGACATAACAAGGAGTTTTGACAGAAATAAACAATTACTCAAGTCAGCTTTTCACAGACCAATTCTGGTCTCGTATCTCTTGCTCTTGAAGCAAATTCATACCTAAGACTTACACTTACAAGGCCCCTAACATTGATCTGAAAACAGAATGTCTTCAGTCTAACAGGACATTTTAATAACCATGTCACTGACAAATTAACTTTAGTGTGACAGATGTTTTCCACTGCAAGCATACGTTCCACACAAGCCTTGCATGTGTAAGCTACAGCATTTAAAGAACATAAAGCATGTTAAAAAAAAGTGATTTTACACTGACCTCACAGGTATAGTAGCTGTGCAAAATAGAAAGAAAAAGATTTTCCTGACAAATCAACATTGCAGGTATTTAATGCACTTAAAAGAGGTATCCAGTATAGTTCTCATAGTTGGTAAGTAATGTCTAAAGTTCTAGATTAAAGGCTAATACAATACTGATGTCCTGAGCTGTGTGGGATGCAACTGTTACAATGTACCTAGAAGTGTAACAGGCATCTGAGAGTAGAAAGTGGTAGTTATCCATATTGTCATCCAGATAGTTCCGTTATCACACTAATATTCCATATTTACAGCTACAACAGCACTAACTGGAACATGGATGTCAGAGAGGAAGCCTTGTGCCCTACGAGTCTGCGAACACACCAGAGCAGTTCAATATTTCTAATTAAGAAGTGCCATGAACTAATGGAAATGCCTTTGGCGGTAGCTTATTCAATCACATTTCAAAAATAGTCTTGACTTTTATCTCTGATGATCATTTGCTGTCAGAATGAAATGCTGTTTTTACATGAAACTGAAAATTTTTGATTGATTAGTTCAGCTTTTGTCAATTGTATCACATTCATTAGTTTTCTGAGTCAGCCGATTGACTCTTGCCTGGTGATTTAGCCAATGGCAAACAGATAGAAAGGCAGATAGTACACTTGTAGTCCAGACTTCCAGCATAAATCACTGTTCCAGCCTTTTCAAAAGGTCCCCCTACGACCCATGTGCACACTATTTTAGCAAGAGAATGCACATGGATGGACAATAGGGGTAAGAGATTTAGTTAACATCAAGAAATGATCTTTTAAGGTGTCAGCAGCAAGCAGCAGCACAAAGATGAACAAATTTCACTGCATAAAGCCATGCACATCATGTATGTCATGTAACTGATGTAAAAGCCAAATACTCATTTTAAAGTCTCAGGACAAAAACTTTTTCTTCCAATGATGTCAAACTGTGAGTACCACAGACCTTCTGGAAACAACATCTTATTTTAGATCAAGGACAGAGCTGAGTGTGGCTCAGAAGACTGACACTTCTCAGGATGATGCAATTACAGGATGAATATCAACACACACTGTTAGAAGGATATTGGTGGGAGCAGTCCTGTATGTGTGCAACTCAGTAGTGTCCTTCCCACTGAAACTAGCATTTTGGACTAACAGGAACTTGGCACTTCTCACCAGTCCCAGGATGCATTGGATACAAATACCATAAATGAAGTAACTTCTGTTCTTAAAATTACATTAGGTCAGGCTCTAATCTAGTTCTTGCTTACACCACTAGAGTAGATCTCTGTCATCTGTCCATATCCAAAAAGGCATTTCAGATGTAACTGATGATACCCAGGGCACACTGGGCAATATGGCTGCTCAGAACACTTTAGGGGAGCAAGTAAAATAAACTCAAGAAAACCCATACAAAAAAAACCCCACTCCCTGCATGCACACACACAAACAAAAGCTCCCAAGTTATGAAATTGCTTTTACTTCATCCTCCAGAACGCAATGACTGGACACAATCTGCAAAACTATCAAGTCCTTCCTTTAGGCATCAGACTCATCTAGAATTATCATATCAGGGAAGTGATTCACTAATCTGACGTATTTTGAGGACCCCGTGTTACTAATATTATAGCTGCAGACGAAGGCAAAGGATTTCACACTCCATCCAGAAAACAATGACCCATGTTCTTTTCAGCTGCTTTTGGTAAATCAACAAATAACTAAATTATGGCTTAGAAGTATCAGGCAGGCCAGGGAACAGACAGAAGGGGAAAAAAATGATACAAACTCATTTTCTAAGTATAAAATAACTACGTTTAAAATGCCAAGGTTGTTCTGTGTCCTGAGTGAAAGAATAGTTGCTAGAAGCTTAGAATATGAACTGAAACTCAAATGTAGATTGGCCTACAGAGAGTATGTGATCGTGAGGAGACAGAAACTTGTCAGTCAAGATACAGTAGTCATCTCCTACATTGCCAGCAGTTACCAAGAGGTGCCACATCTCCTCCTGATTTTTCTTTTCCTTTTATCTTGTCACCTAGACTGTATATAGGGGAAAAAAATCTGAAAGTGCTTGCTGTTCAAGTAGTAACATTTTTAGTCCAGAACATTAATGATAAAAATGTTAGTTTATTCTGCCAAAAGCATCTAAACTACTAATTGAGAGCAAAGTGGAGGCACCCCAGCTTCTTATTACAAAGCATAAATTCCAATATAATTTTGCATGTATATTTTGATGCTGCAGCTCCAAATGACAACACCTTGCAGAACTCATTGTTCTTGCAAAGAAATTTGCCCTTCTATCCCCATTGCCCCTCAGAAATGGGGGCTTCTTTTCTGACCTAACCAGCATCTCACTTGGCACATCCTCTTGGTCTTCGCTATTTCCCCAAGGAAAACTAATATCCTACCTTTCTTTCGTCCCTAAAAGCACTTTCTCCTAACTATGAAAACATATATCACATGAGCCCATCCAACATAGCAGAGAGCAGTGAAGGAGGTCATGTCTGCTTTGGCCATCCCATTGAAAGTTGGTGAAAAGTAACAGAACAATGTGTCTGTGCATTTTGAGTGTATAATGAGACCTACTATCACTAGGACACTTCCAGAATCTGAAGATACTTGAGCAACATGCTGTTGATACAGCATATGACCAGACAGATGACTGAGCACAGCCAGTGGCTTCCTTGACACTTAAATCCACTCAGAATTTCTACTCTTTTTGTCTAAAAATCAAAGGGTTTTTTTTTTTTAAAAGCTGGAATGGTAATCTTGAAAGTAACTTCTACAAAACTTTGAGGCTTTGATTAATGAGTTTAAATCATTTTCTCTTCTATAAAATAGACATCTTAATAAAGTTTCGCAAATATTAATATTCCTTTGAAAGCTCACATAAGGATAAATGATATTCTGGTTGCTGGCAAAGGAAATGACTCTTTTAAACTTTCATGGAGCTGTAGGTTATTTATTTCCTTAAAATTCCTTCTAATCTTAACATAACTACACTGTCTTAAACTGAAAGTAGAACTGGCATTTTAAAACACTTGGCCTTAGCAATGGCATTTAGAATAATGTGGAGATAATTACTGACATTCACTGTGCTGTAAGGAGAGTATTCAGAAAAAGACTGAGCAAGCATTTGAGCTACACTGATGCCCAATAGTTCAACAATATTATTAGTGTCACTACAAGGCCACTTTAAATCTGGTACTCCACATCCATTCCAAGTTTGTAGACACTCAAGGAGCACTTATCTTCCAGTAAATACGAACTCCCTGCTCAAAGTACTTGTGGATGCATATTATAAACTTGATACTGGCACTGTTGAGGATTACAGATACAAATAATACAGCAGATTGCTCAAAGGAATAAGAGTTGGGCAAGTCTCCACATCTCTCGCCTGAACTAGGCAATGACTGAAAATACTCAGGATTGGCTGATACCAACAGTTTTATGTTAAAGTAAATAATTATTTCCATCATTTTGACTTGGAAAATGACCTGGAAGTTTCCAAGTAAACCTGTACCATCAGTTGCCATGGCTGTTTAAAAAATGCCTGCTGAAATTCTTTACAAGTATCTGAAATCCACCTAACCCACTCCAAAGACAAGAGAGTATTTTCATGTCCTGGTGGTCAAAAAAAGACAGAACTTGTCATTCTCCTTACCAATCGAGCCAGACATCCAAGTAAATGACTTTTACCTTAATTTGGCAGTGACATCTCCAGCAAACCCTTCCAAGGACTGTTTATTTACAATGGCATTTTAAAATTTTAAGCATGTGAGGCATTGCCCTCTGAACACAGGCACAGAGATTGCAGACATGGTATTTGGAAGAGAATCACTTCATTTTCAGAGTCTGATTATCTCAAAGTTCATTCTTTAGGCAAAAAATAACAACCCATCAGTGAGGACAAAACTTACCCAAAGCTATTTCAAAAGCCACATACAAGGTGACTCCTTTTCTCACTCAGGATGGTAAAGAAGTGCAAAAAGCACTAGGCTTTGGACAATGTGTGTTGCTTCTCCAGCACTTTTACACATACAAGACATATAAGGGTGGGACTACAAGCAGGTTCTTGGGAGAGGCTCTATAAATAAAGTGGCAGCAGGATGGTGGGAAGAAGGAGGACTTAACAGTACACTGACTTTTATGGTAATTTCTTATAGAGTTCTCAGCAAAAGCATTTTTTATAAAACTATCTTTCTGCAAATCCCTTTCTCATTATTAAAAGCAAACAAAAAACCAGCCACTGTGCCCACTATCACCACAGACAAACACAATCCCTACAAAATCAAAACACCACCTCCACTGTTCTTGCAGGGATTTGGCAGGGCTCACAAACAATCAACAAGCTAATTTTTCCTGGTTTTGGTCACAGATCTAGACTTTAGGGCATACAGATCCTTCCCCCTCTGATCCCTCAGTATTTGGGACCAAGAACTTGAAATCTGTGTTTGCGTGGAGCTCTTCACTGTATCCTGGTGAAGGAAGAGACTGACCCATGCAGGAGGATCTCCCTGTAAGCATGCTCAGAAGGGTGGCTGGGTGGGAGGGGGTTCACTCTTTCCACTTGGTCTGAACATCATCGTCCCTAGCAGATGCTACCTGCACAACACACCCAATACACCACCAGACACATCTGTCAATGTATGATAGGCCAGCTGGAGACAGAGATTGGCTGGACAGTCATCTGCAGAAAGCACACAGGAAAAGCTTAGGCTCGCTCTGCCCAGCTGCAGAATTGCTCAACACACAAAAGATAACACGTTCTTTAAATTAGTGTGTCATGTTAAGGTTTGGTTACTGGCTTAAGGACAACACCAGTTGGAAAATTGAATGTTTGGGACAGTAGTGAATAGGACTTAAACTTGCTGTTTTCCCTGGAAGCTATTGTTTATCTTGCACGGAGAACTTGCAAATTACACATTTCATAATAAATACCTGATTAATTTAAAAATAAATCTCTGTGTTTATCCTGACTTAAGTTTGTCTTGTTTGTTTACATGTCTACTTTACTTTTTAGCAAGTGCAACAAAAACTGTAACAAAAACACTAACCATGCACAGACTTTTCCTTTGGAACTTTCCATCAACCTTGGCCAGGCCAAATCTTGCTTTATTTATTACGTAACTTTTCTAGGAGGTAAATACATACCATCCAGGAAATAACAGCAGACTTGTTTTCTTCTGACTTGATCAACATGGATTAAACTCTTGGGGAAGACTTAATCTCTGGAAAAAATGCATCTTCTGATGTCTCAGCACAATACACTGCCCAGAGAAAGGTGCAGGAGCATGCAATACAGATGTGTTCAACTCCCACAACTTTTAGGCGCTTGCTCCTCCTGAGCTCTAAAAACGCTTGACAGTTATGTTTACATACACAAAAGACTCCTTTCCCATGGAATTTCACCAATTTTATATGCCCTGGGAAATGGAGAGCTGGAACACATTCAATACAAGCAAATACACACAGTAAAAGAAGCTGAGGGCTCAAATGGCTGCAATTTCTAGAGATGATACATAAGCGAAGGCAATAGTAAGTTGTTTGCTGTTTTTCTCTATGGAAAACACAGCAGCATTCTTTATAATCAGGAATATATATTGAATCTAATGGAAAAGCCAACAAAAGAGAAGAAAGCCAAAAATGCCTTCATTCTTGAGAGGGTATCATTTAGGTAATGATCCTGTGGAAATGAGAGATGAGCTTCATGGTTTCTCCCCAACACCATACACTACAACAGCTTCCAAATAATTACTTACTGAATTTCTTTCAGGTAGGCATTTTACAAAAAAGAAAGAAAAAAAGATCATCCTAAACTTCCACTGGTTTCTAGATGTGTAGTGAGAAGTTGCATAACAGCCTCCACCAAAGCATTTAGCTGGCAGCTATTAAAGGAGCCTTTTACATTTGACTTGAAATATTAAACATACACTAGAGACTGATAAAAGGAAAGGTATTATTTGCATTGCAGTGCTACAGGATGCCCAGTCACAGGTCAGGAACCCATTCTCCTAAGTATGCCATTAGTTTACAGCTGAGACTGGAAAAGAGCTGGATAACAGCACTATATTATTAGTCATGCAGCCTTCAGCAATACAGCCTGACAGAGAGGGACCCTAGGCCTGTCTGCCAAGGTTACAACCTGCCCTTTCTGAAGGAACTATTTCTTCCCAGCAAAAGAGACCTTGGTTTAATATTTCAACTGAAGGACAGAACCCCTACAAGTGACAGGCTCAATCTTATTTCTGTGGAGTAAAGGTTAGCTATGAATTTTCAAGGATTGCATTTTAAATCCTGGAATTTTACAGTACATGACACCATATCAAAGCATTAACATTGAGAACCAACACAAACATCAAAGTGGACTTTATAAATCAAGATTCCTCTATAATACCTATTAAAAACACTCTATAGTATCATAAACTCCTCAACACTGTACAATTAAACAACTGTTCATTGCTTCACCTGAACTGGGTATTTTCACAGACAAAGCAAACAATACAGCCTAACATTTCCCAAATCTCAGGTAGCAGCCAACACAAAACAATGAAACATCTCTGTTGACTCACATAGAATTTAAAGGTGAGGTCTTAGAAGTATATTTTGCCTATTGAAGCACTTGTTCATATCAAACTAATAATTCAAAAATGATATTATTTTAACTCATTTGTTGCTTTAGCTGCTCCACATCCATCTATAAAAGCTTTACTACTTCAAAAAGACACAGCAGTACCTATCACAACAGCTGTAGTTTGTGAATACCTTGAAGAAATTGTTTCCCTCATTCAACTGCAGCCATGAATTTTCTCACTTTTGCATGTCCAAGTTCAGAAATTCTTTTAAATTGACATTTTGCCTTAAAAATACAAAAGGCTTACAATATTAAGGCTAGTAAAAAGCATCTATGAATGTTTTAAACAACCATTGTTTGATGAGTTACAGACAAAGGCTGGAGGTTTCATATGAATACAATTAAAGAGGGAGTTTTTCCCCATAGCTTCCAATCACTCTCTTGCAAACTAATGCCAATGAACTTGACAAGACATCAGATTATACTTCTGTCAGCTTCAATGATATTAATTTATTTTCACTCATTACTCATGTCAATCACAAAGAAGAAAGTCAGCTTTTCTGCCTAATAATTTTCTTTCTCTTCAGTGAACACACAGATTGTGGCAGTGGCTCAAATTTCTTAAGAAACCTTCAAAGTGAAATTACTGCCTCCAAACACAGAAAAGCAAATACAAACCAATCTCACAGCAAGATCTATGACCTACATGCTCAGACACTGCTCAGAATTAGGGTTTGCTGGTCAAAATGATGCTGTCCCAAACTGACATGAAAAGGCAGCAATCCAGTAAGATATATCTCATTCTCACAATTCCTCTCCCAGTCCTCCACAGTTCAGTTCATAGCTTGCCCTTTACCTGGGCCGAGCTTCAGTTCTAATCTCTCAACCCATGAAAATAAACAGATCATTCATCCTAAAAATGGGTGAATATACTCATTAATTTATTTGAGTATTTCTCTTCAGTCAATGCACTAGGCTGCATCTGGAGTTTGGAAGTTGCTCACTCAGCAAATGAGACTGCTTCTGGAATCACACAGTGATGTCACTTTCTCTTTACACTAACAGAGGATGAACCATGATTGGAATTTAAACCTAAGACTCTATCCTCCACTTTCAGGAAAGTTTAAATAGTTGTATGTGTCCACTAAACCAAAAAGAACATAACATTCACTATCTCCAATGTGTCTCTATGACCAAAAACAATGTCAATACCCAAAAAGCCACCACTACTGCATTTACTTTCATTTTTTAAATTCTGGGCTGTTTGGATTTTTTCAACTAGAGCATTATTCATTGGACAAATTGTCAGTATCTATGCTACCCTGAGGACTCAAAAGGCCTCAGCACAATTTAATATCAAATGTAACTCTATGTCTATGTTAAATTGGTTGCAGCACCATCTGTGCAAACCTTTAAATTTGTTTTCTGCCAACAATGTTTACGCAACAGCAGTTTGTGTGTTTTGTAGTTTCTTCTAACTCCACTTTCCACGAAGGAAAAGAATTAAACAATTAAGTCATCTGAACTGCAGAGAAAGTTGTAACAGAGATAATAACAAAGTACTGAATTAAGTCATCCTCTGGCTTACAAGTTTTCTTGTTTTCTTTCACACTTCTAGATAAGTTCAGCATCATTAAGTGCAAAACTTTTCAACAAGTCTCAAGGGTGACACACAATCTACCACTCTAAAAGAAGTTGACATGCCTAGAAGTTTTGTTAGTACCTAATATCCTCTGTGCTGATAATTATTTCCAGTTACTTTAAAAGGCCAAGTTAATGATTACACTGGTAATAACAGGTGTGGATTATATACAGCTGGCAGAAATCCATTCCTCTGCTACATTATGCCTCATTGCTATTCACCTGCAGAAACAGGAAGCCAAATGCCCTCAAGAGAAGATGCAGACACAGAGCTAATGATTATCTACATAGGTGTGACACAGCCAGAGAACACCCCACCAAGCAGGACACCCCCTTGTGAAGGTATCAATGTTACAGATGGCTTCAGACTAGCATGCCCAAGCACAATCTTTATTTCCACTTTCCAAAAGTGTATTTATTATACGCACACTTCAAGGACTTTTGAAGAAACTGTATTCATGCCAGGTCATTTAACATTGTCTGCTCCTGCAGCAATGGTACAGCTATATCTTTGGTGACAATGAAGAGCTACTTTGTGTCACAATCTTGGACAGGAAAATCTGATCTGACAGTCCCAGGAGCCTGAAATGCTCTCTGCACAGGCAGGGGACAGTAAGACAAAGCCTTCGCTCTGCAGAAATTACTCTTTGGTAGGAAGATAAGCACTGTCTCCCAGAAGATGCCACCAGGAAACAATTACATTAACCTTCTGGCTGAGAATTAGAGGATTCTGTTAGAAGTTGCCTTTCTACCAAAGGACAAATGACAGAAGAAGCCAAGTTTCATTTAACTACAGAAAACTAAAAAAAACCAAAGCCAGGTAAAAATTTAGTCAGCATTGAAATAACCTACCAACCTTTAACAAGTTTCATATTGCCTCACCAAGACCTTCCCTGTCCTGCATCTGCTGTAGGATTACAAGGAAAGAAAGATGTTCATTACACTGCTTTGAAAGTTTTGAAAGGTTCAAATGATCCCAGTCAGCACTTGATCCACCTCTCAAGGATTAGACAGCTACAGGTGAGGAGGAAATCTCCATCAGGATCTGCATCATTTGAATTGATTTTTAAATTGTGAAGGAATGAAATGCTGCTGCCAGAAGGACAGCTCCCAGAGAGGAACTTATGGCAGCCAGCTCTAAGAGGCAGGAGTCAGGCCAACAGCTACAGCATCAGTCAACAAGAAGCAGCCTTGCTCACGCACAGGGTAAGCAGGCTACAGAGAGAATATAAAAAGAATAAAGAAAAACTAACTACTTTTTCCTGTCAGCAGGAATAGGGATTCTCAGACAAGCTTACTAACTGCAGCTCAGCTCCATGCCCCAGTACCAACTTTTGGAGCAGAGCTAGCCCACATGCTGCTGACTTGTGCTGCAGGACCAGCAACCTCACATGTGCACACCGGAGTCATGATGCTCCATAGAAATCAGCACCTGTCTGATACCAAGAAAATCCTTGAACAACTTGTCTGTAACTCTTATCTACAACAAAATAAATGTATTTCACAGCATCACACCTATGCTAAGACTTCCTTTGTAGATACAACACTTGCACATCTAGACACAGTCACAGAACCAAGGCTGCCCCAACTTTCAATTTGAGGCCTCTAGTACTGTCACAGTCACGTTGCACCATACACAGTCCTATGGCAGGGGAGTGGGACTAGATGATCTTTCATGCTCCCTTCCAACCCTTATGATTCCACATTCCACCTTCTTTGGAGGCAACATCATCCACACTTTTCTCCCTCCACCAGGTCTAATGCCCCATGTGAGTATGTAAGGAGTTGTTTAAGCCTCAGTGCCACCTCCACCTTCAACCAAAGCTTGCTAGAGCTGAGAGCATTCAGTGGCTTCCTTTAAGCCACAGGAATGAATCTGAAAGGTTTGCAGTTCATCAGCAATTCCTCATAGTATGCAATACATGAAGAAGGGCTTAGAAGCTGGACAGCCCATGTACTCATTACAAAACACCATTCCTAGTATACCAAGACACCAAATTAAGCATTGCAAATTCACTAAAAGCCAGAAGCCCCTGACTGTGACTTGTCTTATTTTATACAGCAGGATGGAGAATGTTCAAAGGCCTGAGGACACAGACTTCTATTCCAAAGTGCATTAGTCATGAGGATACTCATGAATTATCACTCAAATTATCTCCTATTAAGAAGGTCCCTTGCAAGGAAGAAATCTCTGGGCACAAACTAAGACGACACCGAGAAAGCTCATCTCTGGAAGCCAATTAAGCTTCAAAGACCAATCGTTTTAACTGGCTTTTTATCTTGACAGCATGCACAATGTGAACCCACTTAAAAATACTGCATGACTTTGAAATTTTCAATAGAAAACCTTAATTCTTGCTTTAAAAGAGGGGGAAAAAAAAGAAAGAAAGAAAAGCCACATTTTCTTGGTTCAGTGAAGGATCTTTCCAATGCCCAACTGGGAAACTGTAAAGCCATCTTCATCTTACTCTGAAGTTTAAAAACACACAGTTTAGCTTGAGTACTTAGAAAGTGGTCTAATTGAAAAAGATTCTGGAGTTCAAACAAAATACAATCTCTCCCCATGGTTGGCAAAAGGAGGTTTTGGTGGGTTTGGTTCTGAGGTTTGGGGTTTTTTTTTCACTTCAGTGCAGTACTCATTACTTATTTGCCTCCCAATCCAAGGTTCAATTCCAAAAGTTGTTTATCGTCAGCATAATATTTTGAAGTGGATGCAAGCCAGAAGTCTGCTTATAGCTCCGAAATTGATAGGTAACAACCAGTACCCCCCCATCCCTAATGCCCCTTCTCATCTCTCCACACCAGCATTTTGTCTAATACCAGCAGTACAACACTATACCACACGTCACTCCACAACTTCAACATGTTCCTGACTTATTGAAGCCATTACTAAGACACTTGCTCTGTAAGTAAGATAGAAAAAAAGACTAGAGGATGCAGAAGACCTGCAAAAAGAGGACAGGTCAAAACACTTTATGTAACATCTACATTCTGCAAGCGTATCAAGTAACACACGTCATTCACTTCATGCTCAGCATACATCAGTTGGACAGAATGCAGAGTTAAAAAAAGACTTCCAGATCATCTGGGAACTTGCAATATCTTGTACTTTTTCCTATCTTGTTGATTTATGCAATCATTTATTAATTAGTAGCTGTCTGACTGGAATTAAGTCTCTGGAGCAAGCATCACCATTCGTATCATAATGATATTAGCCAAAGACATTCTCAAGTCTCTTCTGGGAGATCATTCATTTCACAGGTATATTAACAAGAAAAAAAGAATAAAAAAAGAAAAGTACATGCACACAGGTCTATGTTTGTGGTACATTTATAACGTCAGAATATCCTCTTAGACAATCTCCAGGAAAAAAACAGGCACATCTAGACACAGGAGATAAATCATATCTCCAAAATAAACAGAACATAACTTTATTAATCCATATTAGAATATGGCCTGTGTCTTCAAGCAAATCCAGGTTAGAACACTGCATCTTCATTTCAACTAATAAGTCCAGGAAAAAGTACAGATGTAGATAGGAACAACATCATAATATTTGTCTTTAACAAAATCCAAGCAAGTTTGGATTTAAACCAGAATTTTTCATTCTGCCTTACATGACAGTAAGCAGATACTAATGTCTATTCCTACTCCCCATGATTATAACTGAAGTCAAACATGACATTCAAGATTTCCAAAAGCATTCTATTGGGTGTGAGGAGGCTTTCTGACACTAGAAGTAACGAGCCTGATTATGCAAGTCAGCCGATTTTGTTTTATATACTCCCACAGAATCAAGTATGAAAAGATAATATTAAAAAACCCTATGAAAACATGGGAGTATATCTGCTTTGCAAATAGTTCTGACATGAGACCCATTCCCAAGAAGGAAGAGTTCCCATACACTCCTAACAAACAGGGCAGGTGGGAGCCTGAGCTGAAAGAGGTAGTATCATCTCCTCTAGTTCCCATACAACTTGTTGGGTTAACCTTTGGGTGTTCTTGATTAAATGAGACGTAACTACAACCTCCCCACCACAGCCATTGGGCAACTACCTGTCCCACTCAGCCCTTATCTATCCCTCAGCCACATGCAGCCTGGCCCTTACAATATCAGCCCAAACAGACGGGGCAGACAGTTTTCCTTCCATCATAAATATCAAAGTGTGTTGGTTTAGCCCTAGCTGAACAATAACCAAACCACTCAGTTACACCTCTGCAGAATGGGGAGGAGAATCAAGAGAGTTCTAGAACTTTGTTGTGGTTGAGATAAAGACAATTTAATAGAACACCACAAAGAGTAGGCAGTTACAATGATGGCCAAGGGACACAGAAAAACGAGCAATGCCCAGTGTACCTGCTGCTGCCCTGACATGACGTCACATGGCATTGAATAGCCTGGCCACGCCCCCTGGTGGCGGCTGGGGACAGTTAACCCTATGCTGGCCAGACCCAGGACACTGGTGAGCTGCATCCTTGGGCAGCGTTGCATCAGTTTTCAGTGTTAGCAGGATGCATTCAAGGAGCGACTGGCGAGATTCCCTGCATGAGGTCTTCCCAACATAGGGCACCTGATGGCAGGGGGCAATGACAGATGAGGACAAGTGATGATCTGAGCCCACGAGAGCTACACTCTCACACAAAACCACAGCTGTTGCAATTCTTGCAAGCCAGCAGAAGGGATAAAACACACACCACCACAAAATGCTGAAGTGAACAGTGTCAACTGACTGATAATAACTTCCCTGACCTCTAAGTAGAGCCCTCTTGGTGCTCGCAGGTAATTCTGTTCAGTCCCATCTCCGTTTTGCTGAAACATCCAGGTTAAATTGAGTTTTGTCATTTCCCAGACATTATTGAGCTTCAAAATCTTCTTTTACACACTCCTCTGATGTTAGAAACACATTACTGGCATATTCAGTCAAACTCAATGCCTATGAGCAGTGTTTATGAAGAGCTCATTGCCTAGTCTAGCCAGCAAAAGGTAAACTCTCCAGCTCTGCAGATAATAAATACAGATGTGAGAGAAAGGCACTTTCATTCTGCGAGTCACAAGTCAATTATTTTCACTAGTTACACGAAGTTTGTGTCTTACATTTACTAGACTTGCAATGGGACAAAAGCAGCTTTCCCAGTTTTGAGTCTTCAGCCTGAAACTATGCTATTTTGTTTGGCATATGACTCTACAGGTCATAACACACTTGTTCCCATATTCTCAGGCAGATTCTTCAAATCATTAACAGCATCATTAATTATATCAATATACGAAAATTCAGACCACCCAACAATCAATATTCAAAACACAAAGCCAAATCAATTAAATGTTATGTTTAATGATGCTAGGATATTATACTAACGGAGCAGATTTTACAACTCCTGAAACAACTCATTAAGATCATGTGTGAAATGCTTTTAATTCCCCCAGATCTTCCTCTTTCAGTCATACCCACAAAATTGGCACTTTTGTCTCTGAGGAATTTCCTATCAACTCATAACACCCTCATGATTCAGAGATTATTCATTATTATTATTGTGCCGCCATCATGGAGATTCAATTCAAATGTACAGAACTAAGACACAGCTGAAACAGCTCAGTTTCACCAATCTGACATATGAATTCACATCACTCTCTTGAATCGGGCAGAGACAGGTTGGGGCATAAGTCTCTCTAGACCCTGAGATACGCTGTATGCATCTGTCACCCTCCCATTTTATACAAAAGTAAAAGTGAAATAAGCTGTTCTCTGCAAAAAGGATCCCAGAAGAAAATCTAGACAAAGTTACCAGCTGGACGCTTCATTTTCACCTCACCCTTCTAACCCACTTTGGAGGCAGAGGGTGGGACCTGCCAGCCACCACCATGCCCTGCACTGTCAAGTTGAAGTTGACAGCCAGACTCTAGCCTGAGAAGCCCAGGAGAGAAATGCCAACTCCAGGTGCTGGTCATGTGTGCTTCAGGGATTATAGTCTAGAGGCCACATGAAACTGCAACGGCCACATGAGCCAAACATGTCTTAAGTCTTACGACACAGGACTGTTTTAGCAACTTTGGACTCGTATTTCAAGTCTTTGAAATCCTCAGATGCCAGCAAAGTCTGAAAGTCATCTATAGAACACCCTTTTGCATTACTACTTGTACTAAGAACTATTCCTTGGGCTTTGAGCTGTTGCAGACTGGCATTTTTTACTTAATTAAAATTACCACTTCTGTTTTGCATTATTCTGATAATACCATAGCAACAAATGAGAAGCCCCGAATTACACACATGACATTCAAAGGAAGTACACAGCTCCTGTATATACAAGCTTTGATCTGCTGCAGGATGGTCAACAGCATCTGTTACTCTAATATCCCACATTATTATAGCTATTTAGCTAAACAGATCATAAAAAGATTGTTCCATTAGCCATCTTCCTGGCATAAATCCAGGGAAGTTGTTGCGTGGCCACGACCAAGTACCAGTATAAATCCAAAGGATTTGGATGGATGGCGGTGGCTAAATGTCTGCATTCTTCAGCTGTAGGAGTCTTATGTTATCTCCAGGCTCACATTTCTAGCTACAATGTTACACAAGCATTGGAGCACTCTAAAGCAAGTGACACAAAGTGACATGTCATATACAATTAAATGTGTAATTACCAGGCCACTCATAGGCAACGCCCTTTCACATCTATAGGCAATCTATAAAGAGCTGTTTTAACATATCATGGATGTATCAGAGTTGTACAAGTCACATGCACTGTACAGCCCATCCAGAAACCAAGAAGAGGTGGCAAAAGCCATGCTTCCGCACAGGGAAAATTTCTGCATGAGAAATCGGGACGTGTCCAGGAAACTCAGATACTAATCGAGACAGAACTGTGTAAGCAAATCCTACCAGTTCTGTGTGAGACAGAATTTGAGGCAGAAGGAGCAATGAATGGAAGAAGGAGACACAATTTTAACCTGAAATCCAGTATGTCCTGAAAAAAATACTAGGGGAAGAGGAAAAAACAAAACAACAAAAAAACCCCACCCCTTTTCCTTCCGAAAGAAGCATTTTGAAGTGTCTTATGTTACTTCAACCAAGAGAAAAGGCATTTTCAAGGAATTAAGAGATCTTATTTCAACAATTAAATCTGCAGCAAGACTCATGATGCTAAGACTCTCTCCACCCCCTACACTATAACTAAAAATGGGTAGATAATTGTCTCCTTACACAAACACCATGAAGCCAGAATGATTCTTTGGTTAGTGAAGTGTAGGAAGACTATGGAGATGAGTACAAGTAGTTCAGTCTGCAAGTCAGAATGGCTGACCTGACCTCCAGCTTTCTTTATCTTACCTATACACTCTTCCTCTTCTACATTTCAGTAAAAATATTGATTGAAACTTCAACAGAACATATGTGAAGAAGGGATCTATATCTGGATATGCAACACACTGATACAGAAAAGATACTGGTACGAGCTGTCAGTGACGAGATACATCTGCAGTCAGTACACTGAAAACCTACTTCTGGCAGCAGAAAAGCCATTTTTCAAACCATTTTTTCCATACTTGAAAATATACTTGATGCAAGTCTAATGAGAGAAGCTTTTCACTGCATCCATCTAGTATGTATGACATCATTCTGCTCAAAGACTACTACTGCTGCACCTCCAACAGGCTCTTCCCACTTATTTGCACTGGCAAACATGTCTATAGGTTTCTGTCTTCCAGTATGTCTGTAAAACATGCAAGGCAAAGCCAGAGATTTATCTGAGACTATTTTAGACTATGACACTCACTGATAACATGCTACAGGAATAAGCATACAAGTGGTTTACAATCAAATAAAAACCACATCCTGCAGAAAGGATATACTTTGCACCTACAGAAAGCCCACTGTCTACAGAGTTTCTTTGAATACCATTTTTACAGGCCACTGATAGACACATTTAGAACACAATTGCTAAAGCATTTTTCTTTGCTGTCAAGGACAAGTTACTTATTAGCCACTTCAATGAATGGCTATTGCATTATTTTAAACAATCACATAGCTTTTAAGGCAATGCTAGCAAAAAGCCATTGTGGATGGACATCTAATGACAACTCAGCCTCTGGGAAAAAGCCCTAAACTAAGGAATTGAAAGGCAAAGTTCCAGCTACCTTCAAATCCCAAAAGTATCATAGCAACCTGGTATTTTCCTGAGGCAGGGGAAGCGTATGTGATATTTAATGATCCAGTCAGGTCCTCCACTGCAGCAAGTAACTGCTAAGAAGGGGGTGACAACTGCAAGACTCATAAGCATCCTTGGAACAGCACTGCTGCTGCTCACACACAATGCCAGTTCCCCTTCAAGTATGCTTGGGAACTGTTAATTACAGCATGGACTAGTGACAGAGTGAAGATCTGGTTATGGAAGGCTGGCTGCCAGAAGTGCCTGGCAGAAGGCTTTAAGACATGCCTCTGCAGTCCACGTTGCAGTTGCATGGGGAAAAACAGCTCAGGAAGTTCTAGGTCTTACTTTCATTTAGAAGACGTTCTTCATGAATAACATAGTCCTATGTTTATCTCAGTATTTAGCAAGTAAAATTGTATTAAAAGCAAGAAGAAAACCATTCTTGATTTTCTCTGTATTTAGAGAAATTACAGAATAAATCTACCTTTTGTAGGATACCATATTGTGCTTTAAGTTCCTTTAAACACCAAATATAGGGGTTTTATTACTTTTCCTAGTCACAACGTTGAAAGTGTCTAAGGTAAACTACCTAAGTTTCTCCAGTGGCATTCCCTGCATATTTTTTGGCCATATTCCTAGCTTTCAAGGCATTAGTGTTTCACTTCATAGTACTTTTTATTTAATGAATCCTTATGTCTAGTTGTCCTGACTAAATCCAGAGCAGCTAGAATAAAAGACAAAAAGCTCCTTCAGAATTTCATTAGTGCTGTAACAGGGGTTTCAATGAGCATCATTTAGTACCAGACATCCGTACCCTGCTAATCAATATTTTTATTATTACTCTTGTTAAATAGCACTTACTACTGTTAGCAATGATAGATAATCAGGTCCCTGGGGAGTAAACCACCTGTCTAAGTTATCCAAAGTCCTCTTAGTGAGACATATTGCACAGGTAAATACACTACAATTCACACTGTTTATTCAACATACTGTCACCAGCAAGGCAGCATTTGCCTAGGTCAGCTGCGAGTTAGCTCTCAATAAACAGCACTTGGAATAGCAAGCAGCACAGCCAGGCCACAGCCCCTAAAACCAATAGACTTCTCCACTTTTGAGGCAGACTCTGTCATCTGAGGCAGTCAAGGCAGCCTGCAGCACACCACCAGTCTGATGGTGTGTGCACAAGGTGCAGCAGTGAAAGGTTCAATAAAGCTCTCTAGGCACACTGTGATCAGCCTTGAAAAAGGAGTTGGTTCTGGTAATCCCCAGGCCCCAGACAACACAAGAGCTCTTTGGGATGTGGCACAGGGGTAGAATTTCACTTTTGATGTACAACTGCAGCCTTGAAATAGCAATGTGATATATACCCCCATAGACAAAAGTATTGGGCTAATTGGACAGCTGAGTGCTTAACGTGCCCTGAAGATTCAGAATTTATATACATTCTTTAACCACTAATAGTTCTCTTGCACAACAGCACATCTTGTTCCTCTCACACAACACTAAGAGCATCTTGGAGAAAAGCACGTGTCAAGTCTTAAAAGCAGGCTCAAGCTCAAGCTAAAAATTCAGATACTGGAAATTACTTTGCCTGGGACACAAACAAAAACAGAAATCTCTACATCACAGCCCCTATTCTTTTCCCCCAGAGTGAGTGCATGAGGAGTGACAACAGCAGTAGAGTTACAATATCACAAACCAGGTATTGGAGATGAGAACATACACCTATTATTATTGTTTGTTACTAACTGAAGGATGGACAATGATGTCAAGAAGTCATAGTAAATTGGAAAACGTGCTTCTCTGGAAAGGTTAATTAGAAGAAGTAACAAAGATGAATACTTGTCTCCCAACTGGTGAAAAGTCCTAACTCTGAAAAGGCAAAAAAGGAAGTTTGCCCCCTGATAGCACATGCATGTGCACACATACACAACACACGGCCAGGGGAGAGCAAAGTCTCATCGGACACTATCTCTTTTCTTTTGGGAGTTTGCTGTCCCCCAGAGCTACATCAGAATTTTAATAGCAGAACTATAGCCTGTGGAGGAGACATAGCAGCACAAAGTATCAGGAATATGGAAAGACAGGTTGCAGGCAAGAGAATAGACACACCACTGCCAAAGGCTGCCTACAGATTTTAATCTGCTGCTAATCCAGCAGAATATTTGGAGGAGACTGGTGATACAAACAGCTTCTGAACAGTTAGAAATACTCAAAAGTAACAAACACAGAGTGAATCTCAAACTCTTATGAATTGTAGCATGAGGTTGGTTAGGTGTCTTCCCAGTATTGGCATTCATAATAAAAGCTGTCATTAAAGCAAAAATAGGACTGAAAGATGACTCTCTAGGAATGGATCCTACAGAGTGTCTTCTGTCCTTACACACTAACCCCAAATCAAAAAAGAAGGCAGTGAGGTACAATGGAGCACATTGTTATCACTGTACATAGAGGCCAAGGGCTTTATCATGTCTACTCTGTGTGATGCCAGGAGCAAGTGTGCAGAGCTGCTGTAAAATACCAAGACTGTAGAAGTAAGCAGAAGTCAGGATAGGGAAGCAGGGTAAAGTCCACATTTTTAATGGCAAAAAGCCTTCAAGAAAACAAGGCAAGTATTAGTGCAAAATTGACATTTATTACCAGACACAAACACATCGAGAACTTTTTTTCAAACTCCTTATAAAGAAAGCAAAAATAACTTCCAAACACATTTCTCACAACACTAATTGCTAGTGGAATGCACGTGCTCAAACTGGAGGACCATACGTATAGACACAATAAAAGGTCATTCTTTTTAGTGCACTACCTCTTTCAAACACACATACACAAAATACACCCCTGAAAGCAGAATGAGGTATTAGAGAGAAGTATCTGAGCTGGCAGAGCTTCAGCAGAGAGGGCAATCTGACAGGCAAGCCGAAAGATCAGTTATCCTCTAAACGATCATGAAAGCTGATGTCCTAGAAGCCAATTTTTGAACTGTGCTAATAATAAGTCAGTCAAAGCTGATGCTCCATATCCAACTCAATCTGTGTACAAGCTGTGGGCATGAACACAAGAGACTTTCATTAAGGAGGGGAGAAGAGACCAACAGCTTATTACACACCATTGTCTCCATTCACCAAAAGCCTTTCTCACCTCTAAGACACCATCTTCCACACTAAAGCACACATAATGCAGCAGGTTGGATCCACGCTAATTAAGCAGTACCGACCTTTCCTTGCCTGGCCACAATGTTTCTTCACTGAAATATTTAAGCTTAAAGTTGTAACAACAACAGTTCCCAGCAGCCAGATCATAAAGGTCTCTTACACAAAAACTGAAGCTTCTTTCTTTTTTTTAATATCATTTAACATTTACAGGTAGCAACAGCCAAAGCTTACCAAGTCTCAAACAAAAGGCAACCTACAATCTCATATTTATAGGAAAGTCACAACCACTATCAATTAGAGAGCTAAAAAAAAGATCATGTTCTTGCATATCACGAAGTACAGTAGAACTGTTCTTAGTACCTGAAAATTCAACAGTGCCTGAATTTGGCTGACTCCAGTGTCATTCTCTCTTTTTTAAGCTCTTTGCCTTCCTCATTCCAGAAACTGGACCTACTGTAATTATATCCAAAACTCATTTTCTATTCCTGCCTCCTCACATCAGTAAGGGAGATATTTAGCAGTGGGAAATGCTTATTAGAGATCTCTGTGTTTGATGTAGTACCATTTCCCTAATGGGCCTTGAACAATTTCCATGTTTTGAAAGCAGAGATATTTCCTTTTACAAATGAAATCAGCAGTCTGATGGGAAGTTGGCTTCCATGAAATATTTCCTCCCATTTTCACTATCTGTGGTGACCCCTCCACCACATTCCCCAAGTTCTTTTATTCTGCTCACATGCCAATTTTTAAGTAGTTGTGAAAAAATATGAGCTGCAGCTTTCAGGTGACCATGAACTGGTGCTAGGCTGACTTCCCTACTACCTTAACTGCTGAGTTAGAAATTTTCCTCACTTCTTTGTAGTCTAAGCCAGCAAGGAGGCAGTGCTCTTCATTGAAAAAGAGGCATTAGCAGAGTTTCCAGCATGGAACTGTTAATATGGGTGTTAGTTCATGTACTGTTTCTTATTTCTGAACTCCTAGGTACGGCCTTTAGAGGTGTAGGTGAGGAATTATTTCTATATCGAAGAGAAAGGAAATGCATGCAGGTGAACTTTCCAGGATTATTCCTCAAGTAGCTATTACAGGTAACTCAGCTTTTGAATATTTTTTATCCTTAGCTCCTCCAAGAAAGTGTCACAACTCCTAAGCTGAGAACTCCTGCTACAGATTAGGTAGCTTCTCTACTTTTGATAGATTTACTTTTATGCTGCCTATCGTATAACTGCACCTTGACTGGAGGAAAAACTCAACATTTAGGATTTCACTTCCAATTTATGCACTGCTCAGCCAAATGGTTACAACCCCTTAGCAAACCATTGTATCCTTAGTACTATTCCCATTTGTGCCAGTTTGACACTAAAGAAGGTGCATATGTAGATCATATATGATGTTTTCATGGACGTCCATGAAGCAGCATTACAAGTACTAGAGAACACAAGTAATCTAACAGAATTTGCTATTAATAAACAAAAAAAACCCCCACTACATAAAGATCTAAATATACAAATCTTCTTCAGTGTCTGGTAGAATGTCAGCATGATACATGGACCTAAGTCTTTCTGACTCCTGTATTTTGCAGCTAAAGTAAAGGCTTATTCATTTGTATGACAAACAGCATGATAAGAGGCTCATGTATCCTATATTCATTATCAGAAGAATTAACAATAAGACATGTTGACTGCTGAAATGCTAGAGATGCTATAACAACAGGAAGAGTGAGTTTTTCATTGTACATGTTAAAATAATCCCTTACGTGGAGAGACACATACCATCATTTCTCATGCAATTATGATAGTTACAACCTCAGTTCTTCAAAAAGTCATTTAGCTATTTTTTTTTTCTTTTTACATGCCAGAAAGAGAAGTGTGAACACATATTTAACAGTGCACTTCTTGGATATTTTCAGAAATGGGATGTATCAACTGAGTAATGCTGGTCTTGAAGAAATTAAGCCAAGCAGTTGGAGCAGGTATTTTTAAACCTAGTACTATTAAATATTACATACTTCTCAGGAAATTATTAGATATATTTAAAATATTGGTATGTTAACTTCAGCCTTTATTGTATGCTTGTCAAATGTACTGTAAAACATAAAAAGATCTAATGAGAAGAGGTCTGACCCATAGGGCAGTACAAATACTGACTCAATTGTTTTAAAGCTCCAATTCAAAACAGACACAAAAGAACTCCCTTAAATAACAGAGCCAAAATTCCCAGTAGCTGGAAAAATGCCACAGCATCTTTCATTTGGATGAGGGCAATGTGATTGCCACAAACTTAGAAAATGCTGAAGCCAAGCCTAATCCTACAGAATCCTACCCACAGTTCTCAGAGCTCCACACATTTACTTTGCAATGTTGGGTCTTCAGGCCCAAAGAAACTCATGATCACTTCAGGACACAAGAGGAGAAAGGATCTTCCAGGTTAGAAGAATCCTTTCCTCATCTACCACAAGGAACTACATGAAGTCTCATGAAATGAGAAATCTTCAGCTCTGAGTACAGTATTATTACTACAGGCTCTTGTAGCAAGCTCATATTCTGTGGTTGAGCTACAGCACATCAGTACCAGTCAGTGATGCCCACACACATAAACAGGCCTATCCCTGTTAGAGGAGAAACTACTCTGCTTTCCCTGCAAAACTATCATTACAAAAAAGCTGTATGGATCGAGTGTCTGCCTTGAGATCTCCTCAGTCTGTTAATCTGAGCAAGCTAGAGCTGGGGAAACAAGTGTCCATAGGTACTTCTGTACCACTGTGGTCTCATCACCCTACTTTCTCTCAAACAAAAGCTTGAGGTATGAAATGTGCAAACCAGACTCTGAGGCACAGACCACTCTTAAATCATTTGGTTGGGCTGTGCTACTGCTCTAATTGCAACTGGTAGAGGAGTGAAACTTCAGCCATGCATCCCTTCTTATGGAGTATCACCTCAGCACTTGCAGTAGCTTCTCAACACAAACTTCTTCAGACAAATGGGATCATCATCTGTTTACAATAGCGTTTTGCAGAAGGCTTTAGAAATCGCTGTTGACTTCCCAAGACTGGGCACTTATGTTTCATGACAAAGACTGGTAGCTTGTCATGGTGCTGTGGATGAGACAGGGTTTGCATCCTCTGTTCTCAGCAAGCTGCCATGTCAGTGTAATTACCTAGCTTGAAAAATAAAGAGGAATAAATCAGTACATGCTAGTGAGATGAAGAGGACAGTATATTACACCATCCTCGGACTTGTAAAAACCTAAATGGCTCCACCATAAAAGCAATTAGTTGCTTTCCTCCTTTTCCTAGGCAGCATCGGAACTGCACTGAGTCAAGGGCTAAGTGTCTTCTCCTTACATCCATTTAATTGTGTAACATAACTTCCAGCTGAAGGATGCAACAATAATAATGCTGAAACTATCTGACAATGTGTATTTCTTCTACTCCGCCTATGCATCCTCTGATGCATTTATTCATAGACAGATATTACACAGTCTTTCTCTGGCTTTGCTTTGCTAGCTAGGCTAAAAGACACCACGTGCTTCGAGCTCCTTCTCATCTCCTGAGATATGCTTTTTATTGTCACTCCTTTTTTTGTCCAGTAGACTTTCTCTTCACCTGGTCCAGTTTTGATTTATCATTCATGAATAAGTTTTAGTCAGGTCACAATGACAATACAGTGAATATTAACTGGTTTGGCTATAGTTAAGAAACACTGTGGGAACAATAAGATAAGTAACAGACTCTAGCTTGTCACATTAATTAATTTTTCTTTCTTAAAACCCATGTTGAGAATCGTTCAAGTAATAATATGAAATCAGCCAGCACTCTGCATAAAGATGAAGCAAATATTCCAGAATCTTCAGCAGTAAAAGAATTTCATACTGAAAAATGCAATTAAAATCAGAAAGCTGTCCTGCCATCTGTTTAAAACAAAAGCTTTTAGATTTCCTTGTTATTATCAGAAAACAGCAAAATGCTATGTATGACTTTATTTTGGAGGATTACCTTTTCTGATTAGAGAAAAATATACTTAAATACACAAATATACAGCAAGTTAAACTGCAAGATATTGCATTATAATTACCAAAGAATATGAGCAGAGCCTAAATGAACTTGCTTATCAGACCTTCATTGCAGCTATATCCATACTACAATGGTCAGTGAAGGTGAACCAAGCATAGAAAAAATCAAAGAGAAATCAGAGTCAGAAGAGCTTGTATGCATTTTCATTCTCTGCTACTGTTTACTCTACTGATAAAATCATTCAGAGAAGTCTGATCAACCACTTGTTAATATGGCTCTTGTTAACGGCCAAAAGCACTTGTGCTGGACCTTGGTACCTGCTAGGATACACTGGACCCAGCCCAAACATAATCACACACAATCATGAAGCAAAAAGCAAGGCTATGGATACTTATTTTGCATTGAAGGAGCCTTGAGCAATTAGTTAACTGTTTGTCTTGGCTGGAAGTTGTCAGATGGCTACTCTGCTGCAAACCAGGCTTCTGGGGCCCCTATTTCTCTTGCCTTATTTCCAAGTTCTCTTCCTGATCTTAGAAGGAAACAATCGCTAAAATTGTATCGCTAGAATGGCCACCCTTAACAGTCCTTTACTTGTGGCATAATTTAAGTGGCATAGATCTTCACAGGGCTGAAATGAGATACCTAGGATGATTTATTAGGACCATATGGTTCCTGCAAGGAAACTATGAAGTGTACTACTAACTTATCAGAAAGCTACAGAGAACAGCAAGCTACGAGTCTACACCGGTCACATATATAAAACATTTTGGTAAAAATGACCTTATTGGCAGACTTCTTGACCCATCATCTGTTCAACTCCAACACTATCCAGACTCATCAACTATGCTGCAAACCCTGCAAGGATTCACAGAGAACTACAAGACAGGGTCAGTGACATTGATGGAAGACTGCACTGAACGTGCATCCTTGCCAGGAACTTGGTAAAGCTCTGACTGCACAACCTGAAAAACTTTTCAGATCCACTGCTACACTCAGATGCTACATATTACTTTCCTTTTTCTGCAACAAAGGAAAACAAGAAAAGGAAGGGAATAAGAAAACAATGTGAGAAGCAGCTCAAGCAGTCAACAATTTAAAGAAAGCTGCAGAGCTATGACCATCAGTTCCCTAAGCTAAATAAAAATCTAGCACAGGGGAGAGGTTTTTTGGTTTTGTCTCCACCTCAGTGATTCATGTAATTGTTTTATAACTTCGTTGATAAGGCAATAGCAAACAAAGAAGTCAGATTCCTATTTTAAGAGCCATACCATTATCCAGGCAGTATTTTACTGCTTTGCACGATGTCTGGCAAACAGGACAGTCCTGCTACTGATAGCTACTATCCTGCTACTGCCTCATCTCCACACCTGTTTGTAGCCAGCTCCCAGGAAAATGTGTCTGACCACAGATGCTGGTAGGCAAGCTTCCCGCAGCTCATCACTTTGTTTAGCAAGGCCTGGCCCTCCACATGCAGACAATAACAGGCCTTGCTTATGACAAAAGCAATTGCTTACAAATTAATGAATAGGTGAAAAGAGAGAAAGTGAGCACACAGAGGTTGTATTGTCCTGATATTTCTTCAGGTAGTTCCACGGTCATCACAGGATCATTTTTGCACTGAGAAGGAAATGAAGAGAATTTCCTACATAACCTCATTTTTAAATATTTATAATTTCTCAATATGCATGAACCCAACTATTCTTTGTAAAAGCAGCAAGTGGCATTTCCTTCCTGGTCCTTGCACTAGCAGTACCCCAACAGAAACATATTTACTTCTTTTAAATAGACACTACTAGGATGAGGTTTAGAAACAATCTTCACCTAGTTGTCCTAAACTATTACCCAGAAAAAAAAATCCCTCTTGGTGCCCTTTACAGAGGCTTGATTTACAAGTTTAAAAATCAAACTGACACGTCTCTTGCATAAATCTCCAACCTTTCTTAAAATGCTCTGAGCATTATAAATACATTGTTTCATGAATATGAGAACAACAATTCTATAAATAGCTATTCTTCACAGAATTGCTTCAAGACATTGTTTTTACAGACAACAGTAGGAAACTGAAGGAGGTCTTAGTGCCAAACATATTAGAAGTGAAATAAACTCTCCAATCAGCTGGGGGTTTCCATTTATTATTACAAAGTTTGCTGTTATTTTTCGGCTTATACAATTAGTTTATGCAAGAGAAGGAACAAAACAGAAGACTGCACTGGGTTCTGGCACAGATATTGGGTTGGTGTAAATCAGTCAGAGCCTTCAACTTCTGAGGGCATTCACTTTGTTCCTTTGGGATGTAATTTAACTCTGGACTGTCAAAAGATGAACCCACTATTACCCATAACAACCTTGTAAAAGCATAAGCAAAGACAAGATTATTCTAACTCCATGATACCATTTCCAAATACACTGACTCAAAACTGCACTCCATCTCCTCTAAAAAGCAAACATAGAAAGATAAATATGATCTAATGTAACAGCAAATTGCCTGTTCATTCTGAGCATTTAACCATTGCTACCTCCTCAAGCAATTTTTGCACTGGTATCTGAACATAAAATCAACAGGAACTCCTGAACAACAGCTATGCAACCAGGTTTCCACAGCCAGAATACCACACATACATATTTAGTCAGTTTGGCCTATGTTCCAACATAAGGCCAAAGCTCAAGCACTACCAAGCTCCAACGTTGTTTTCAACAGGGAGCTGGTACAAGCACTTATTCCATAAGTACCTGAATATTCATCTGTTCAAAAAAGGTGGAATTCATTCAGTTCATAGTTGTGACACAGGATTTTGCTATAACAATTGCAACAATAATGTTCTATTATATGTCTGACATGGTATATGAAACAAACCACACCCAATCACTCAGGGTACTGATGCTCTTTCACTCCAGTCACTCTCCAACAGCTGGAAACACGACAGTGCTGATTTCAAGGGGTGACATGGATGTGGAACTGGAGTAACACAGTGATGAATCAAGCCATGAGCTTTCCCAACAGCTCCCCAGTCATAATAGTGATCTAAACATACCGGAATGTTTTTAAAAGAAAATAAGTGTCCAGTGAGAATTAGTAAGAACTTAGTGACGTGGCCCATCAGGCACGGCCAGGGAGCACGCGGCCGTGCAGGAGGAGGAATTCAAAGGGAGCTCTGGCTTCTGGGAATTCTGAGTCTGCTGTGTACCACAATCAAAATCCTCAGCATACAGAGGCAAGGCAGAGAAACCACAAGCCAACTATGAACCGCAACAGCATCCCAAATGGATCCTTGTCTATAAACCAGGACAATAAACACCTCACTGGCCATGAGATCACTAAAATGGCTGGAAATTACCAAGTCTTCCATCCATCTCTCCATGTTTTGTGCACCAGGAAAGAGTCACAGGACTGTTGTATCTCCTCCCCAGAAAAGCAGAGTAACGTATGCTGATGTAATGCTTGTCTGCCATGCTAGGACTGGCATGCAAAGCCTCTTCATTACGGCCTGTCACATCACAAAAATCAGAAAGAACTGTTCTGGAGCAGGAAGGCTTTCTCTTACCTTGTTTTGATCAGTCCAGTAAAAGAAAAATCCCTGTGGATCTGTTCTGAGAATAATTGGAGTCACAACAGTGGAGTCCTGGAGGAAAAGGACAAAAAAAAGCCACATGTCAACACACAGTACATGTAATTATGCACTAGTTGCTTTACCATCCCTGTTAATGAACTGCAACATCTAGAAATTACCCTGAAGGTATCGCTAGCAAGATGTCACTGAAAGAATTTACTATCACTTTTTTGTCATAACGTATTTCCATTAGAAAGAAGACAGCACTAAACTCCAGACTTGTCAATACATGGAATTACACCAGAAAAACTGGAAGTAGATGAAACTAAATAGACAAAACAGTGCCAAACAGAAGCCCACCTAGTGAAATACTATAACTATCAGAAGTCTACTGCCCACCTTAATCCAAATTAACTTTCAGTTGTAGACAACAGCTAAATGCCTATGATCTTTAACATACAAAGCCTGCATTCACCTAGAAAACCTCGAATAGTACCTGCTACATTAAGATTTTGTAAATTCATTTCCATTACTATTTTTCTGGGTTTTCTACAACCAAACTATGAAGATTTTAGTAACAGGTGTATATATATTCTACCCAACCTTTAAACCAGTTAAAAAATTGTCTAGTCTGGTATGATCCATAGCTCAGGTCACTAAAAAAATCAAGCACATTTCTGAGTGCAGCAGGGTTCTAGGATGATTTCACCTCTCTTTCCTCCAATATTTTTCACCACATCTGTAAAAAACACTGTCTTGAGATCTCTGCCTGTTTGCCAAACTTGATTCAAAAGTTATGGTGCACAGAAACGAAGAGGAAGATGGGCAAATAAAAAAATTGCCTAAGCTTTATTTCCACTGGAACCCAGACTAAAGACACAATTCTTTCTCAAAAAGGATGTACATTAGTGTTGAAGTGTTATAGGTATTTTATAGCTATAGGGTACACTTATTTCCAAAGCATCAGGCCAGTCTGCACTCCTTTAAGGAAAAAACAGGGTTCAAATTGAGTAGGTTCAAATTGAAATCAAACATATTTAAGTGTGGGGGTTTTCTGAGTGCAAATAAAGTTGATGGCATTGATAGTATCATAAACAAAAAATAACTCATGCAAGTGCCATTTCCAATACAAGAAGGTAACACTTGTCTATGTCATGCCACCAGTACAGTCCTTTGCAATAGAGTACCAAACACCCGGCAAGAGGCATTCATTATACAGGAAAGTTGAGTTATTCCCAGTTCACTGCTAGTAAAAATAAGACCCAAAGAAACTCAGTGACAAGCCCAGCGTCAGTCAGAAGCCTGAAGGGAAATAAGCAGAAGAGAGTCAAACATAAAGCACAAGAGAAATACAAATAGAAGAGTAAGTTCTACATTAAGAAGAAACACAAGAGCAAACCTTTCAATCAATGTAAAGGTTCTCTTTATAACTCTAAGACCCAGCCTGTGGAGTAACTGTGTCACAAGTACATTAACACCTGAATAGGTGCCACATAAGCTCTCAGGGGCTGGGAAGAAGTGGCTGTACCATTGCCAGGCTGTGCTATGGGAATGTCCCAGCTGGAATCAGAGCTCTTTCCCAAAGCACTCCTGACCCTTCTTTTCCTCATTACAAGAAAACACTCGCCTAAGGGAAACGGCATACAGAACTTATAGCATGCTTTTTTTCCCTTGTTTCTCCACAGTTTCTAGCATCTTGTACACCTGAGTCAGGTAACATTTGAGTGGAAAAAGCCCAAGTTTATTTTTAAGAGTGCCAGGCCCTGAAGAGGTGTTGACTGGCTGCCCATAGCTGCAAGCTCCTGTTCTTAAACCTCTGCCCTTCAAAAAGAGACACAAAGAGAAAAAAATAAAAGTCAAACAATACTTCTCTGAAGAGAGTACTCTCCTGTTTTAGCTTACTTCATTATGTCCCTTGGAAACTGTGCAAATACATAAAATGAGGAAAGAAAAAGACAAAGCGTACTTCTGCCTTCACATAAAAGATATACAACTTCAGGGGGAAAGGAAGAAGTGATGGGAAACAAGCAGGAAGCAATAACATCTAGGATTAATCCATTTTCCTGGTTAATCATTTGAAATTATTAGCTTCAACCCAATAGCTGTTTGGATTTGCCAGTGCTGATGACATACAGCTATCAAAGTAATTCTTTGGTAGATGTGGGTTGTAAAATGATGGCTATAATCACACTCAAAAAAAGTGGAGAATGACAAAAAGGCGTCTTCCACATATATTAGGCGACAGGAAGGAAACCTCGTGGTGACAGGGATAATGAGTCTTAATTTAAGATCCTCTGGTGCTACACGAAGTTGTCTGTTTGTTGTGGGGTTTTTTTTAAATCAAAAAGCAGTTGTGCATTATGCCTCTTTTCTAAAGTAACTACACTGCTCTGATGTTAAGCAGAGTACAATTAACATGCTGATGAACAGGAGAAGCCTATGCTGTCATGTTGTATACAAACAGTTACTTGTATGAAGTTGTTCTCAGATGCTATGTAACGTGTTTCAGGAACTCTTCCACACAGTTAACAGCAACAATAAAAGCCACATGCATAATGTTTTATATATTCTATAAGCTAACTACAACTCTTATAAGTCACTGTCACCAAAAGCCACACTCCATGGTCCTGGGTGTAGAAGAACATAAATAAACTTTTCTAGTCAGCTCTGCAAGTCCTTCTCACTCCACATTAACATGGAGTCTTTTGTCACATGCTACAGGTTTGCTGCTTTGCAAGCCTTGATTGCAAAGCAGCAGAAAAGGCAGACAAGAATTAAAAGGAAAACCTTTTTTTGCAGTACACATTCAAAAAGAAGAGCAGTTCAAGGCTCTGAAATAGAAACCTGTTTCAAATGACAATTGCCTAGTACATTTCTTTACAAAAACTATTCTGCTATATGGGCATAATTGTGGTATATTACTCAATAGACATATTTGCAATTATTCATGACAGTATCCTGAAGTCCATTAATTCCATTTTCTCACCCAAAGAGCTGACCTATCTCTAATTCTCCTGAACACACTACCAATTGCACACAACTCTGAAGAAGAGGGTAACAGACAGGACACAATAGCTAAAGGGAACCAACAATCAAATGAACAAAGAAGACTTGAAGGACAAACAAATACTTTCCTTTCTTCCCTAACCCTCCTGGATCCCCTGAGAGTAAAAGAGGGCGGGGGGGGGGGGGGGGGGGGGGGGAATGTCAGTGTTTTACATCTCTAAAGCTAACACATTTGAGAATTAGCACATACTTTAGAGTAGGGGCATAGCTCTTACAATCCTCTGGATGTCAGCAAAGCAAGCAGCCTTGTGGTGGGAGCCCCAGATTCTTGAGACACTTCCAAGTATGTAAGAAAAGCAGGAGGAGGTGGCTAAGGCAAAAGTCAGCTGTGACCATAAAGATGACAGGAAGAAGAGAAGGGCAGAGTGTCTAGTCACTGATGCAGATTATTGTGGTTTATCAAGCTTTTCAATTGCCATCTGTGGGTGCCTGTGCCAAGCTTGGTTTGACAGATTGCTACTGCAAATCCCTTGAACAGGAAGACTTAAGAATGGCCCTGACCTGGCAGTCCCAGTGTGCTGCATATCACACAGGTCTAAACTTCAGTGAATATTTTTTGTAAAAGGCTTTTAATTTCACCTTTTAAAGCACCAGCCCCCACCTTTTTATTTGTTGACTTACTGCCAAGTCTCTACTTTCCTCCCATTTCACAGCATCAAATGAATCATGTGGTTGTTGAATACTTATCCCATTAAGTTGCATCCTAATTGGCTGTACAACCTGAGATCATGCATTAGCAATATACTTTATTTTATATTTTTAAACAAAGAGGCTTCAAATTTATGCCCACAAAGTGCTACTTTGGGAGAACTCTGAGATCACAGAATCTTAAGTGTTGGAAGGGACTTTGAAAGACCATATAGTCCAACCCTCCTGCCAGAGCAGGATCTCCTAGAGTAAAGACCATATAGTCCAACCCTCCTGCCAGAGCAGGATCTCCTAGAGTAGGTCACACAGGAACAATCAGACACAGCAGAACATGGGCATAGCAGATCAATGGACAAATCCATATTTAAGTGCCTGACAGGTAATCATTCCAAGGTCTGATTTTAAGTGTGGGTCCTCTAGACTACATTTAACATCAGATAGCAAAAAGTGTCATTTCCATTCCAATAAAGATGATCATACAAAGTCAAGGGTGGAAACCTTGATTTAATTCCTTTCTGACTGTAGCCCATGCTTCCTAATCCTTAGAGCATCCCTATGAGCAAGCTGTGCATCCACCCACAAGAGTCAGAGCCTTCTACCTACTCCTCAACCATCACTCTAAGACCTGAAGAGACATAAGGTGAGAACAGCTACATGAGGGTGAACCACTCCAACACCTACATCCTGGGCTTTGCACCATGCTCCCAGAACTCTCTACACTTTCCTCAGTATGTATTAAGGTAAGGGTGTCACATTATTGCCATTGCATTTTGTGCCAAGCACAGTTCAGTGTCAAAATGATCAGAGAACATCACAGGCTGGTACTAGTGTGCCTGCAATGCAAAGTATCTGGTCAGTCCTGCCATAGATGAAGAGTTCTTCATGGATCCTCAAAAGTGACTACAGTAGAGTGAAAATATACATGTACCTTGTCAACCAGCAAGACCATAACTGTGATGAGTATGTGTTTTAATAAATCATACATAGATAACAATGATGTTTCTTAGAAACACTTGCAGTCAAAATTCACATTAACAGATTTTAAAAAGAAAAGCAGATCAGACTTCATCTTCAGCTCTTAGAACAGAATGGGCTCATGGCACTGCCTTATTAAGCCAAAATACTGTTACCTGGTTTTGCCTCAGATTTTGAGAGACATCAAACATCCCCAAATACAACCTGAAAACTTTTACACGTATCATTATTCATCATTATTTCCAGGAACCTTTTCCTGGAAAACTTGTGCCCAACTGCTTCCAAATACAAAGGTAAAAAATACAGATTGCTTCTGGCAGGGGCAAAATACTCTGCAGTTTTTCTTTCACTTTGGCAAGAGGAGTTGAATACTGGATGAGCAAGGGTGTAAGGCTGTTGGAAAGGTGTGGAGAGAGTCCATGCAGGGAGTTTTCTGGCCATCCCAGAGGGCAGGGAATTACAGGCTTGGATGAGTGGAGAAGGGGCAAAGGAGAAGAGGTAGCAAAACCACAGTTTACACATGGTCAGCAGATATATTAGTTGTTAAATTCCATAATACACTGGGTGTAGTCAGACTGCAACCAAGCAGGATTACCCAAACAATTAGCACTAGGAATTTCTTTAGGCTGTCAGTTGAATTATGGAGGGAGAGTACCTGTCTCCTGGTTTTGCAATGAAACCCTGAAATAATCCAGAAGGGTAAAGGTGCCCTCTTTTATTGAGAGCAGAAAAACCAAATCTGCTGTGTAAAGGAACAGGCTGCAAGAAGGAAATATTTGAAAAGGTGAAGTGAGTGCTGGAGGTTGGAAGTAGAACAAAAATAATCAATCCAAACTGGAGTTGAGTTTACAGGACTTGTAAAATGAAACCCCACTTGTTCAACTGGAACACACAGGATATATTCCTTACTATTAAGAGTCGTTAAATCCAGGAGAAACTTCAGTGATGGCATAACAGGGGAGAATTCACTATTCTGCTAATTAAAGACTAGCTTCTTGTAAGTTTATGAGAGCTACCTTCAGTGGGATTTGTTTCTCAGAAGCAGACTATCCTGTCCTGTTTCTCAAGATGCCCATATTCTTGCACTAATTACAGCCTTACCACATGTAGTCTTGATTTGTCTGCATGAGTGCTCCTTTGTTGTAGATGTTGGAAAGTATGCAGTCCAGAAAGAAGGAATAAAGGCAGAACTTCATAGAAAAAGTAGACAAATGCCAACTGGGAAGATTTTATCTCTGTCAGAGATTTCTTATGAGATGTTGAGCAAATAATTTAAAGCAGTCTGCTTGTGGGCATAAATGCTGTATTCTGACTTGGAGGTAATATTGGAATTGTATTTTCACATTTCATTTTCTAATTTTCAGAGATGCTGAGACCAATTTGTCCAAACTCACTGGGGAGGCATTCTGAACACCTGACTGTACGGTGCTGTGCAGCCTGAAAATTAGGTCCAAGGTATCTCATCACAAATTAAAAAATAGATGTGTTTTACACTGGTCTCTTTTTTTGGATCTACAACAGTACAATTGGGAATACATTTTGTAATCTAACAGGTCGTGTGAAAATGAATTAAAAAGTGCTTACGAAGCATTTACTTTATAATAAAGACTTCACAACGCTTAGTTAACTCTCACTATAGGCTTTAGAAATAAAAGGGTCTGGGTTTAGTCAAACATTAAAGTGAGGAAAGCATAAGGGTGCACAACTTCAGTTCACTGTTAGCTTCTCTTTCACATTTACTTAAGAATTGTTTTCTGGCTTTCAGTTTCCCCAGTATCTACGAACACTCCAAAGGGCTCAGATGCTACAATAACATAGATGTTATCTGTGACTTCAACACGTAAAGTCTTCACCACATCTCTCAAGGCAGGCATCTGAGAAGAATCCAAATCTTTTTTCCCCCCAAGCTTAAGTTAGCAAGAGCTTTTCAACAGAGTTAACCAAATTCAGGCTTTCCTCTTTACTAAATGTTATCTGTTGAGAAATTTTAACTCTCCTATGTTGCAAAAGACCACACCACAACTTCTATTCAATTAGATAAAATATTTTTATCTAGCACAAAGCTGCTCTTTGTTTACCACATAAAGATTAGCAACAAAGAAAAAATAAAAATGCTAAAATATGGGACTAGCTTCTTCCTTCCAGACTGAAAACATTCAGAAAAAATAAACTCTTTTCAGTTTATTGTTTTAGTTTTATATGCATAGAACAATGGTGGGTCATTTTTCATGGCCTCAATAATGTACTGCAGTGACAGACTTGTGCAGAGTTTAAAAACAAACAAAAAATGCAGGAAGAAAATGCAAATGACTTGAGCATCAATGTCTTCAAATCACTTCTGAAAATTTCCTGGTTTTTTCCTTTGTTTAATATCAGCTTATCCATAACAATGATAGTCTGATGTTACATTTACTTGTAAGGTTAAAGGCGACATCTCTCATACTCTTAAAAGATTCAAAACAAACATAGAAACCCAAAACTGTACATAGCACTCCATGTCTGAGCCCCAAAATGTTTTATGAAGATTAAATGCTCTATGACAAAGGCATGAAAATGAAATTTAAAAGACCTATGTTCATTTTTGCTGCCCACTGGAATAGCTAGTCAAGTGCTGTAGCCACTACACAATTCTACCAGTAGGTTTGTTTCAATAAATATTTAGAAATAACTATGGCTATAAAATTGGAATCAGGTCTCTCAGTTTAGGTACAGTTACATTACCTCACTGATATAGATAACTTGGAAGTAAAAGTAAATAGGGTATGTAAGCCTAAAAATCAGTCAAATTCTTTATGCAAAGTACATATTATCACTAGGGAAGATAAGAAAGCCTTTAAGCAAGAAGTGAAAACAAACCTATTTTTGAATATACACCATCGTATTAACTTGTTTTAGTGTGCCAATTACTGCACCAGTTCAGCTGTGCTCTAGCTGTTGAGATATTTGTTAACTCTGTTACGTCTACCTTGTTCCCAGAGAAAAGGCCAGAAAAAAATAAAGGGAAAAGGACAGTTAAGGCAAGTTTCAGCCCCTTCAGACGTCAGATCAGTCCTGAGAGAAGTCACCCTTCATACTCAGGTTTCATTAACCTTCTCAGCTAGCAACACATCTACTACATTAAGTTTAACCTCCTACAATAAAGCTTTACACAGGGACTTAATTGCATCCTTCTATTTATTTATTAAGCTGTTTTAAAACTCTCATCAGGATGAGCTATCATGACCTGGATTCCACTACAGCAGTGGATCAGGTGAGTTCTTATAAGTTCTTCCTTCTCTCATTTATTTCTTCTCTCTAGAAATAAGAAACTGCATTTGTTCAAAGACCAGAGAAGTACTTAAGAAAATCACAGTCTCTTTCCGGTTGTAAGGAAGAAGTGTTTGTAACGACCCAACTGAAGGCAGCACAAAGAAACATGACTTGATGAAGCAAGTGCTCTGCCAACTAGCAGCTTAAACCAGACGCACATATGCATACATCACAAAAATCCACTTAAGCACTTCACCTTTCACCTATTCAAACATCAGCTGCTTCTGTTCAGAGCCTTGTGAATCCAACCTATATATCAAGAACACAGGTTAGTTCTAAAATTTTTTTGATCTGTAATACTGTTAAAATAAATGAGAAATAGTGTGAGGAAAAGCAAACATGCCACCAATTATCTGAGTGCTTTACATCCTGATCCAAAAGGAAATTTGTGAATAGACTGTATTAGGTATTGGATGGAGTAATATTACATCCAATCCCAATGCACAAAAGTGTGACCTGTCTTGCAAAGCCAGACCATTTTAATTGATCTTAATGCTTTTACAATTCAGAAACTGAAGATGGTCCACAGGGAAAATGGAATTTCAAGCCTCCTGAACTGCTTGCCTTCCACCTTGCCTGATCTTGAGTGGTTGACGTAACCTCTTCCTCTTGGCAAAGCTCAGGCAAGGCATTTCTCTTTCAAGCTGGATTCTCATCATGCTGGGTGGGGAGACACACAGGCATCGGTTAAGGTTCATATGTAAGATGTAGCAGAGTACACTGCTGATCCTCAGAAAGAAGTTTAGGGTGGATCAGTTTTAAACTCTGCATCATTACAGCTTCTGTCAGATTGTTCTTTCCACCACACTGCAGCATCTTTCTAAAAGCTGGCAAATACATTCTTTAACAACTATTACTCTACACACCATGAAATTCCTTACACGCCTCTCATGCTCTGGTTTAAATCCTTCCAGCATTCCCATTTAAAAACCCCACTATTTCTCAGCAGTTTATAACTCTGCTGCATAAATTTTTCTTTGGGCTGAAACTTGGACACAGGAATTCACCAAAACTTTACTCTCTCGCTTTATGAAATGAGACGCAAAGTCAATAGAACCATCTATAAACTGTCAAACAAAGCAGCAGGGAAGTGTACTATGAGGGCATGCCTTGGACAGGAATGAATACTGCCTGGGTGCATGAGTGATGCAGGAGAGCTGAACTCCCATTCTCACTCAGAAACAGTAAATAGAAAATGGTGCATAATGCACACCAGTACATGAGCCACACTTTTCTCAACAGCCCTGTTAGCACAGCACAGCCCAAGTACTCATTAGGGCCAATTCTATTTCACTGTTACATTTTGTAGTTTACTATTTCTCATTACAGCCTATTGTCTCTCTGGAGAGTTTGTGCATGCCTACTTACATGACAGACCACAGAGGTTCAGATTAATAACCGGCATTTTTTTTTTTATAAAACCCTTCAAGCGGATTAAATTGACAGAAAACAGACTCTGAAGCACTTATTGGCTACTCAGTGGCAAATACTTTTCCGAGCCACTGAACATGTATTTGTTTGAAGACCTTCTTACAGCCAGAGTGACAAAGGAGATGCATTTCCCTTGAAATACTTGATTTCGTGGGACTTCCACGGCTGAAATGAAACACTACTTGCAAGACAGGAGGTTGGGAAACACATCTCTATACACATAATACACAGTCAACAATGAGTTAATGCTAGTATTCTTCACTGCACTTTGTGGCTAAATACACATCAACTTTCACAAGGCTGCTGAGGAAAGCACCCACTCAACACAACAGGATCCTTCCTTAGTACCACCTTTAACCTAAAATGTACACCTTTTAACAGAATCTAGCCATAATTTATTACTGCAGCCTTTAGATATACAACTGAAAATCTTTTTACCCCATTAGATGACAGATGAGCCACCAAACATCCACCACGCATGGAGAACACCCCTTCTCCAAATTCTATGTATACAATATACTACTTGAAAAACAGCACTTAAACTAATAATTTAAACTGTGGCCTAATTGCTTGACCTTTCAGTCTGGAGACTTAAATTACCATTAACTTGACCTCTGCATACACCTGTGGAAATTTCTTGGTAGCTTACCAAAAATAAAACAGTAATTGCAATGACAAGGCTGAGGTTAGGCTGCCTTTTCCTATAGCAAGGAAAATATCAACAGAAGGAAAACATTTTCTCAGGACAGACATTCAAGCTTAATTCCTGAACATGAATAATCTGTGTCAAGGCATCATTTACTGTTGTGGACAAGGTCAGTTCGCTGAGGTTATTAAAAATATCTTAGCTTACTATTGTAAATAAAATTTCTAACTACAACTTGTTCAGTTTTTTTAATGTTCCTTCCCTCTTTGAGAGGGTTTATCACAGGTTTACAGAGGTCAAGCTCACACATTTGGCTGCTGGACAGGCTGAAAGCAACTGCAAAACATACGTAACAAGAATGATGAACACATGAACTTCTCCTTCTGCCTCTCTCGTCCCTCCAGTTGTTGCTGTGGATACCTTTTAGCACCGACGAATTCACAGAAAAAAAAAATATTTGAGAGCTGTATTAAAGCTCCCAAAATGACTAATCCTCAGCAACTCTCCTGACATTCAAACCGTCTGCCTTTTGTCTCTACCACTCCTTTACCACAGTTAAAGTATCACTATGTCCTTCTGTCTCCAGACACCATTCACAGACTTTTTGGGGCACTCACTCCTCCACGCGTGATGGAGACTATCACATTACTAGAGCAATTTCTGTTTTCCTTCTGTGAAGCACAGCTAGCTTACTTTTGTGCTCAAAGAGAAGGAAAGCTAAACTGAGAAAGGCTACCTGGGCAAAACCCACAAGTGAAGAAAGAAATCCTAGCAGCTGAACAGCTGTGCTACCAAAGGTGAACTGAAAACCACACTCTCCTACTCCTATGTGAGGCAACAAAAGCGTTAAAGGTTAGGAAGCAGCAAGTAGTAAGGTGAAAGTAAGTGTGATTTTGAGACAAGTCTCATGCCCTAAGGGACCAAGAAAGAAGAGTGCTTTCTGCTGAGGAAGGGAGATGAGTAGGGGGACCAAAACAGCGAGCCCTGGGAGAACGCATCCAGGGTTTGACAACCCCCTTCCAGAAAGAGAACGGCAGCAGCCAGAAGGAAGGAGAGAGAGTGGGAGAAGGAAATATGACACGAAACAGGAGGGACAGGGAACAGGTTAAAACAACCACGTTACGGAAACAGGGGTGGCAACGTGCACAATTTAACAAGGGAGGCAAGAGAGGAAGACGCTTATTAAAGGAACCAGCTCAACACAGGTCGCACCGGCCAAGCAAAGTGAGGCGGGAGAGCCTTCGGAGAAAGTTTTCCCGGCCGGCGGTGCTCGGCCCGGACCCCACACGGCACCCGCCCATCCCTGGCGGGGACGCCTATCTCCAGCCGCCGCCGTCGCCGACCGGCCGCCAACTCCTCCGCCGCCTTAACTCCCGCCGCGGGACGGCCCCGCCGCCTCGCACCTGCCCTCCGCATCGGGGGAGGCGCACACAGCGCCCCGCGGGCCAGCCCGCCGCGGCTCCCCGCCGCCGCGCAGGGCAGGGCTGGGCCGGCCGCGGCCCCGGGCGGCCGCAACATGTGTTCCGGAGCCCTCATGCCCGATCGATGCGCCCTGCGTGTTGCATAAGCCCGCCGTGCCCCTACTTGCCGCCCTGCCCGTGTGGGGCATGCTGAAAGGAAGCAGGGAAGAGGGAAGCGAGTGGCGGTGGGGAGCTACTCACATCGTCCCACTTGACGAATTTGATGCCTTTCTTCAGGGTGTCGGAGACGCAGACGGGCTTGAGCTGAAGAGCGTGCACCCCTGGCTGTGCCCCGGCCATTTGCACCGCATTGACGCCGCTCTTCTACCCCGGACCGGAGAAGCCGCGGGAGGCGGCCGCCTCAGGAGGGACGCCGGAAACGGCCCCGGGAGAGAGGCCGGCAGCCGCGCTCGGCGCGCCTGGAGCGGGCACTGAAGCGGCTGCCCGGGCGGCGAGGACGGGAGGTTTCACTGGCACCCGAGGAGGAGGAACCTGGCACGGCAACGACCAGGGCGAGCCATGCAGCTGCACATCCTCTATATACAGCCGGCTCGCCACGCACGCACACACCCGCCCGCTCGCTCTCTCTCACACACACACATACGCACGCAGGGGCACGGAGCGAGCAGCTCTGCCCGCTCCGCTTCCCTCCCTCCCGCCCCTCCTCCCTCCCCTCCCCGCCCGGCTCGGCCCCCGAGGTTCCCCCGCGCCGAGGTCAGCGCGCCGCGCCGGCGACACTAGGGCGCCACTTGCTGGCGGCGGCTGGTGCGGCAGCCGCCGCGGGGCCGGGAAGAGGGTACTGGCCTTTGGGCTCTTCTAGGGAGCGGAGGCCCCCGGCAGAGCCCGGCCGGAGGCCTCCCCGGCGCCGGGTCTCACCTCTACGGACCACTGAGCTGTGGCAATAGCAGATTGATATGGCAAGGTTTGGCCTGCAAAGTGATGACTGAGGTGCCAAAACTCTTTAAAAGAGAGTAGTGCGTACAATTCCCATCAAGGCTTCACGCTTTACGTACACAGAACTTGCTCTGCCAAAGGTTTTTGCTTTCATGAGATGAAAGGGCTTCCTCAGAACAAAGGACTTTATTTCAAAAGGCATAAAGACAGGAATATGTCCTTTCCCCTAGCAGAAGCCTAAATCCAGGGGGTTTATGGGAAGGCTTCTGAAGAGTAAAGTTAACACATGCTCCACAAACGACCTTCTCTCTGTGAGAGCTCCTGGGCAGTCATAGCAGTGATAAAGCATCAGATGACACAACACACAAGATTTCGAATTTCTCTGTAGAGGTTTCCAACTGACCCTTATGATTTAGAGGCAGTAGGTCAAACTTCTACTGTAGACAAAGGAAACGATGTAGAAAGTATGTCTTTGAAGAAAAACTGATTTTGTTTCAGAGGAAGGATATTTCAGAAGATTACTACGTAAAAATATACACAGTCTGGGCAGGGAGATGTTCTTTTTTTATTTGAGAAGTTACAAAACAGGCATACTGGAGTCCTGCTTAGTTCTTACTGTTACAGAGCCGCTAAAGCTTTTCCTCTAGGCTTCTTCCAGCTTTTTTCCCCTTCAATAAAGAACTTTTTATTGCCTTTAATGGGAGCTGAATCTATTCCATTACGATAGTCCATGCAGGCAGCACACATGTTCCAAGGCCAATTAATCCATTTGATCTGGTTTTTATTCTTAACCTCTCCTACAAATGCAGGTGTCACATCAGTGTGACGCTCGTGGCTGTGCTTTAATTGCCATTTATTTGCCATGACGCAAAGAAACAATAAAAAATTCTGGGTTTGATTGCACTGACATAGATACAGAATTACTCTCTCATGGGGTAAGGGAGAGATATCCAGTAGTATTTTCACGACTGCCTTTTCATTCCAGCATACAGTATGCAAAAGGATACAAATAATACTATTAACACCCCCCAGCCACCCCACCCCTCCAAAAATAAGAGCAGAGAGCACTCATGCTACAGTGGTTATCCATGATACCTTAAAGCACTTGTATTCACAGCAGCCTATTGAAATCAGCCCTGTGGAAGATGTAACACAATCACGGATGATGGCACCTCTGTGGCAGTTTTCTCAACAAGTCCATATGACATTTTCACTGGGCTTAGCCTTCTTTACAGTCTTTGTAAAGGAAAAACAACCTCAATTGCTGCTGATGCTTTATGATTCCTGATGACACCATAGACTTCTGGCAATCTGTTATTTTGAAGGTGGAAGAGGTGATCCTCCAGATCAGTACAGGCTCTGATACTGCTATCTGGTATTTCAGATATGAAGCGTTGTTTGGAGTAATTTTGTGGCTTTTCAGACTTAAGTGTTTGAATCCAATGGTATTTGGCTGGAGAGAATCATGTCTTTTCTCTGGCAGATATCTAATGGATTTTGCATCAAAAGGAAGAAGGATGACAAAAGGAAATGGCACTGTGTCTGTGGCTTTTAATCAACAGTTCTAGAAAGTGCTTATGATTCAGCCTTTGCTTAGATCCTGGGCTCAGCAAAATCAGTGGGAATCTTAGCTCCAACCCAGATAGCTAGCTTATGTGTTACCACTATTGCTTAATTAGCATCTGCTCCAGCTAAGAATACATTTCTTGGTACACAGTACATATTGTGAACAGTTAAATTCAGCACAAGTCTAAATTCCAGCCTTCTTTTCCACAAAGCCCAGGATCAGTGACCCAGAAACTGGCTACGCTTGTCAGGATCGCTACATCCAGAAAGAGTACAAGCATCTTATCATTAGGTGATTGGGGTGAGACTGGCAAAGGAAAAATGAAATAACCTTTCTCCAACTGTGCAGCAAGCCTCACTAAATACCTAAAGCATTATGTAGATCTTGTATTTCTTCTTGACTCAGCCTCTTTTAGTTCCAAGAAATTAAAGGAAAGATGTACTGTTAGAAATAAACTTGGCAGTGGCTTATTTAGGTAGTTATTCAAATTTGTACATATTGGATGATACATGCTGGTCTTGCATTGCTGCAGGAACTGATTTCTGGATGTTTTCATTCGTGTAGGTTCAAAAATCTCAGCCTGGACAGTGAAATGATTGCTGTGTGTAAATAACCCAAGTTATTTGAATGCAATATGCCTGCAAATCACTGTTATACAACACACTTAGGTAGCAATATTTCATTTCCAGGGGTATAAACTGAATATACAGAGTGTTTTAGACAGATACATGGAAATGGATGTTGAGAAAGAGGGGAGAGGAGCAGTAACTGATTTAAATAACAGGTGGTGTTGATCAAAGTCAGGTCAAATGAAGACACTGGGAAAGCTATACTGAAAGATTGTACCATGAAGTAATATGAAAAATGTATTAAAACCAAAATGTATTTCAGAGATATATATGAAATATTTCCATGTCCTGTACTATGCCAAGTTTATTCATTTAAGTCTATCTTTCGAAAAGAAGCAGTGGCCTCAGCTTTGAAAATGCTTCAGTGCAATCATACACCTAACATACTCAGAGTTAAACGTAAGCGACAGTGTTTGTAGGATTTGGGCTTAAAGATAAACCTGGCTTCACCGGAAGTATATTATCCTAATTGCATTTTAAATTGGGACAAACTATAATTATCAGTGGGAGCGGGATCATTAAGTTCCACAGAAAAACTCTCCAGAAGAGAAATATAGAAAATGTGACCCTATCTTTCTGATGAAAGCTCTGTCACTCTGAGAAGTGCACCTTTCAAATAATGCAGACAGTAGAACTCAAATGTTACCAATGAGAAACAAGTGCCCCAAGGTGCAGTGAAACTGCCTTGTGTGTGACTGTCATGTTAAGAAATGAAACCCAGGAAATGCAGTAGTTCCAAGAGAGAGCATCATTATTCTCTTTAGTCACTCATTTACTGAAAGAATTCACCTGTTAAATTAATACTTCCATAAACTCACAGCCAGTGGCCAGTGGAATATGTTTATAATTTCACTTGATCCATTCACTAGATGTTATATGCACATAACAACAACAGCAGTCAGATACAGCCTTTATCTTTATGACTGAGACTGATAACTTATGTAGCACAGATGCTCAATCAGGTGACTCTTCAAGAGTGCATATAAAATTCTGGCACACAAAACACCACCATAGCAACAAAGCCTGGCAACAGCAGCTGCTGCACGAAAAGAAATTGGAAAGGGAGGGGGAATCTTGTACAAAAGTCCATTTCCCGTCAAAATAATTTAATTGTTTTCCCTTTCATCTCAGCGTGACAAGTGTCTCTAAAATACTGAGAGAATAAAGTGGCTCACACTGTTTGAAATTACAACACAAATAGCATCTTTGTGTGTACAAAGTGACCCAGTCACTGCTACCCTCACTCAGACCGTATTTTATCCGGGCTAGATTGACCTGATGCTCAGTTAGCACCTATGGATCTCTGTGCCACAGCAAATCGTCCACGTTTCTCAGTACAATGCTCTGTATGAGGCAGATCAAATCTGTGATGATTTGTACCTGCCCTCCATGGACTCACATCCTCGCCTGGCCTATGTTAATGCAATACTTGCACAGTTAGAATCACAAGTTAAAAAGTCAGTTGGTATCTTCCCTAGAAAGTGTTAATTAATCCCTTTTTTTACACAATACCACCCATTCTTGCTTCCCTGTTAAGTTTATAGGTAATACATTTTTGCAGATAGTTAAAACCAGTCCATGAAACATACAACACATTTAAGAATGCTGAAATTCACTGTGAAAGACTTCACAGCCTACCAGATTTGTTAAATCACAGCTGGTGTAAACTGCCAAAGGTCCACTGACTTCAAAGCTGTGCATCTGTTTATACCAATGTAATGTCTGCACCTTTGCCTTCATTTTTTGCTTCCAGCTCTTAACTATTGCTCCAGCTGTATGGGTAGATTTGAACCAACTGGAAAGCAGATTGTCTCACCTACTTTTATTTACATCCAAGTCTAGTTGTCAGTTGAACTACAAGACACAAACATTAAAGGGGTTGCAAAGAAGAAACTGCTTTCAAAAAATTCCCCAACCCTTTTGGAAACCAAAAATCATGCACTCTGGACTCTGCAGCTGCCAAATGAACAGGACCTTTGTTCTCCATGCAAAAAGGAGATTGCCCAGTTCATGCTTTCCTTGAAGTGCCTTAAAATTACGGAAACCCTCTCATGGTATCTTTTGGAAGCATAACAAGAGAGTCAGCACATATTTTGTCTGGATTCCTCTCCACAATTCCTACCAAACTATTATATGTATCGCTATGACAGAGCAATATTCTATTTCTAGGGAAAAGGACACTATCTATGTTCCTCATTACCATGGTAGAGTCATGTCCCATGGAAGCTAACATATTTAGTCCTACATTGCCAGCTTGATACAGTTTTAGAATAATTCATATATTACAGCTGTAGGCAGGATGCTTTGTCTTTAGAAAATATGTGAGATGACGAGTGAAAAAAAGTGAATCTTGTTCTCAGATCTGCTCCAGTCTTCTTTCCTGTACTCAAATGAGTTACTTAATCTTTCAGGTCCCTCTAGATGACTCTGTTGCCCATTTAGTTCCTAAAGGTAAGCACCCCACCATATACATGCCCTGGATATCTAGAGTCCACCATACTGCAAGGGTTTGGTTTAAGTGAGGGTCTGTACACCGGTAGGTGTACTTTACTTTCATTTAAAGAAAAGGTTTTACAATTCCTTCAGGTGATGAAATGTTCAGAAGAGAGTTTGTTGCATTGGCAATTTGATGGATTTCAATTTTTAAATATTTCTTTTTTTTTTTAGATTTCCCAGTTGATGCTGTGTCTTTCGATACTCATCACAAATTAAGACAAAAAGATTCAGATGGTATATTTCATCTTGAAGTAAAGCAACTCATTTACAATTTTAAGTCTTGCTATAATCCACTAACATTTTTCTCCATTCTCTTTTCAGAAGCATTATTATAATATGCTATTCTGAATCATCAAAGACTCTCATTCCCACTCTGGCTATTTGACAGAACTTGCAATTGTAAAGGGTGAAATTCCACAACTGACAAAACATTAGTCACAAAGCAACAGAACACCATTTACATAGTTGAAAGCACTTGCTCTAAACTGTATTTCTAAGACTAGGAGCAATTGTGTTGTGATGTAAATGCTGAGCCACAATCTCTCTTAGAAGAAATTTTAACTCTTAATGGCAAAAACCCTCTGATTCTCAGGTACATTTCAGAGAAACAGATTTACACTTTCATTCTTAACATTGCTAATTTAAAAAATAATCTCTGGTCACTAATAACATGTCTAGGGGAAGAAAGGGCTAGTTAGTCTCCTAGAATCTACTAGCAGCATAAGGATAACTTCCAAAGTCGGACTAAGGATGACAATGTCCTCTGTGCCCATAAAGCACAAGCTGAACCAAATAAGCTAAAAGCTGTTATGGCCTGTGCAAACTCTTATCCTGCCTAATCATTAACAATTTTAGTAAGGATTTTTCAAGATTTGTCTTGAAGAAAAAGAAGTTCAGTTCACCATGAACTATGAGTGGCTGCTGCAGTAATCTAAGTAAAAGCTATGAAGCTAGAAATACAGGTTCAACGAACGCATCAGTTGATGGTACTGTCACTCAGTGGCAAGGAAAAGCACTAACAGGTATAGCACTTGGCTGTCTGGAAGGCAATCTGCTCTAATAGGATGCCTGCTGAGCTATCAGAAAAAACATTTACCAACCTCCCAACCAGAAGACATTGTTGGAAGCATAAAGACATTGTCAGAGAAAGGTAGGAGGTTAAATGGAGGAGGAAAATGGCTTTTTTAAAGACCACAGGCTGCATCTTTGTATTTATCAGGAAAACATACCTAGCAGGAGGAGGAGAGGAAGAAACAGTCAACCTTTGTCTATTCCATAGCAGTACAAAGCAACCAACAGACAGGGTTGATCATCTTACTCTCTTTTTCTCTTCACATTTTGTATCAGATGTTAAGCTCCACAATACCCAAAGTCCTCTTGTTGCAGGAAAAGAGAGATGAAGAGGACTAGTAGGTGAGACTGAAGGGTGCTATCATGTTTCGGTTGAAGTCATTCCATCAGCTTTGATGGGAGTTCAAACCGGCCTTTTGAAAGCAAATAATATAAATTACCTTGCAATTATCTTTTTATGAGATTATGCAACAGTTTTGACGAAACAGCTGATGATTAATTTAGGATTTAACATTCATTTTCCCAGTAGGCTTGTAAATATATAAAAGGTCATGACATATAATTTCAAATAAAGAAGAGCAATTGCTTCAGAGGAGCCAGAAGATACAACTGTGAGCAAACCAAAGCTAAAAGTGAACATCACAGCCCATAATAAAGAATACCTCTTGACTTCTTTGAACAGTGAGATTTGCAGTAGTCATAGGAAATATTTGGCACGAGCACTGATTTGAATTAATATTCCCATGGCTGACATTGCCAAAATTTCACAAATGATCTGCAAGTAGACTATTTGCTTACAAAATTCATCTGAATGTAAATGCCAATTAAAGAGAGTATATATTTTTAATTTATTCAACAGGAGAACCAAGGACAATACACGTTATTTGTGTTTACAGTGCCAAGAATATACTAACTTCTTAATAAACTTGTCATATACTAAAAGTTCAACTGTTGAGTATTGCGTCATTTTGCACATCACATTGTTAGCTGTTTGGGAAAGGGCTGTTTATTACTAAATCAATGACGTAGACAAAGAGAGGAAGTGTGCTCAGAGGGAGTCTTATCGCTCCCCTAAGAGACCACAATCTTAGAAGAATTCTTAGACATGCAGAGAACTGAGTCCAGATTTCCAAAAAAAACCTTATCAAATGTTGTTTCTCTATTCTCCTACATGCTTCACAGCACTGACAAAAAACCCACAGATGTTTTAGATATGATGCAATGGCAAGAATTAACAGAGCAGTATAAACTGGGGGGGGGGGGGGAAATCTTGTTTTTAATGTTATATAAACATTAATCAATAGTTGGCATTTAATATTATTTGGTACCAAGTTTACCAATAGAATTGTAACCATTAATAGTACCCCAAAGTTAACATAACAGGAGTCACTCTTGAAGAAGTATTTGAATTAAAGCCTAGCTGCCTCGGTGGCTAGTTCAGGAAAAGAACATAAAAGCAAGCAGAGGAGAAACACGGAAATGTGATTTCAGCTTAGCATTTCAAACAAAGCCACCAAAAATTCAACAATGTGAGCTCATCAATACAAAGGCAGAGCAGTGTCAGTCCTGCTTCAAGAGAGCTTCAAATCCAAGTATCTGATTATAAACAGCACTGATCTTTCATTGCATTTTGCTGATTTCCACTGAGCTGTAGGTACTGAATTACTCTTTGGGATCAGTTAAAAAGTGATTTTCACAGGCAGAAACAGGACATGAGAACTCAGACCCTTAGCATGGAATCTGCATCTATTTAAAATACAGATTTTTTTTCAGGGAAATTAATGCTAGACATCTGTTTTTTCATAGGAGATGCAAAATGCTAACATATAACTATTTGCACAGAGGTAGGTCCTGTCTTGTGTGCAGCAGGCACTTCAGAGTCAGAGCTCCTTGCGTCTTTCCTTTCTCTACCATTATTCATCAGTGAAAAACTCCTTCTACTTCAAATTGCTAAACTAAAAAATGGACATGGCTATTACCTGATAAGCATTCTGCAAGCTATAATTAACATCTAACTGCACTAACTACAGAATATTCTAACTACAGAATATTGCTAAAAATGTGATAGCTTTGTGATACAAAAATACAAAACACAGTAAATTTTGGCAGTGGAGATACAGGTATTGCTATAGGGCCAGTTTGCTTCCCTGGCAGGAAACTGTTTCCCTCTAATCTTTCTTTTTTCCTCCTCTAATTTTTGGGTTTTTTAAGAGTTGTGCCTTTTCCCTATGTACCAGAGTAGGAAGGTGAGGAACTCGGTCCCCCGATTCTAAGCCCTCTCTATTAGCTCTTTGTCTTTGTCTCTGCTATGAGGCAATTCTCTGCACCTCAGACCTCTACTTATTTTTTCAGCATCCTCCGATATCAAGGAAGACTATGTACATCTCAGCCCATCTCCATGATCCAACATCTGGCATAAGATCATTTCATTTTGCACTTGAAATATTTTAACATCAGACTGTTACTATAGGTGAAGAACTCCACTTATTACATGTGTGAGCATGGAAAAACTTTGTAGTCAACATAAAACGCATGTTGATTCTAGAGAAAAGTTCATGGATAATGATTTCTTCTTTGTAGTGTATCTTAGCAACATGTATCTCAGATTGCTGTATGTAAGAGTTACAATTATCTTAACAGGTAATACAAAACATGATCAGAGTTCATTAATTCTGTGATAACACACACAGAAGGGAAGGGGTTTCACTAAACAGAAGCAATAAAATCATAAAACTTGTGGTGTGCATGCAAAATCTGAAAAAAACAACCCTCAAACAGAACAAAGATCTGTAGAAACAGTTTCACAGAGTGCCCTGAAACATTTATAATCACTGAAAGACTAGCAACTTCAAACCAAACTTCAAAGACACAAGAATGACTGATTTCTATATAGCCCCTAGCAGGATTAAAAAATGCTCTAACATGCTACCACTCACTGGTAGAAAAAGGCTGACACCTGATCTCTAATGAAGATGCCATCATCCACAAAAATTCCTGCCTGAACTGCATTGGAAGATGTTTCTCCATAGACTTAGACAAGATTGGAAGAGCTGATGGGCTTTGAAATCTCCCATTCTCATTCGGTGGCAGAAGCACTGTACCAGCCTGAGCAACTTCTTATTCACATTTCCTGCTAGATGAAATTTTGTCTCCCAGGCACTGCAGCTTTAGGAAACATTGGCTTGCAGGCATCACACACAGCAGCCTATGAGGGCATGGCAACAAATTGTCAATGTGATTCATTGCCCATTTCTGGCAAGGCGGTGTGTTGTGTACTCTGAAACACTTTTGTGTGTTTCTGAATGGTTTCTACCCAAGCTAAAAGTGTCATTAACTGAGAAATAGAGTTTATTCCTCCCTAGAAAAAAAGAGCATTTCAAATAAAGACCAGACTGTGCAAAACTGTGTGGTGTACTCTGAAATACTTTTGTGTGCTTCGGAATGGTTTCTACCCAAAGCCAAAAGTGTAATAATTTGAGAAATTGAATTTATTCCTCCATAGAAAAAAAAACCAAACCAGTTCAAATAAGACTAGTCTGTGCTCCTGTTTAGGTTGTGACCAAACTTTTTTCAACCCTCTCTTATGTACACATCTTTTATAGGAATTAGCATTTGGGGATAGGTTGGAGGTTCTTTTATTAGCATACTGGGTTGGGGTTTTTTATAAGATCATTCAATATGAGCATGTTTTTAGTTATTTTCTGAGGTATAAGCAAGGAAATTGATAAGCCTTTTTCCATTTATGCAGATAAAATAAGTGATTGTCATGGTTTAGCGAGGAGTTGCTTTTGCTTGATAACAGGGGGAGCAGGTTAAAGTGAAGAGCCGGTAAAGAGTTTTCGGACTCTCCCCCGGCTCTTGGGTTCAGACCCACCTTCGGCCCCGCTGGGCCAATCTGGCGCCTCTGCCATCACTATTTAGGGACTGGAATTTGAAGTGCTTGGGAGGAAGTGTAAGAGTGGTACAAGATGGGGGTGACCACACAGACTCCACAGTCAGAGAAGGAGTAAAGAAGGAGGAGCAGGGAGGGCTGGTACGGGAGTCTGTCTGCCCTGAAGAGAGACAAATGGCAGAAGTCATCGGGAACAGACTGACTGAAACCCCCATTCCCTGCCCCCCTGAGCCATTCAGCGGGAGAGGAGATAAAGACCCAGGGAGCAGGGCTCTGAGCCCGGGAAGAGGGGGTGGGGTGGTGGCAAAGGTGGTCTTAAAGGGCTGGTTGTGCTCTTCATCGTTGTGCTATTCTGTGTTGTTTTGTGTTGGTTATGTTTTGGGGTTCTATGGTTATGTTTTAGTTGGTGTTGGATTAAATTATTTTCTGTTTTCTTCCCCAAGCCAGGTAGCCTGGTCTGTTTTGTCCAGGACCACAAGTGGCAATTAAGCCTTCCCTGGCCTTTGGCAATTCTCAGGTCTTTGGTACTTGAGGCTAATCGTGGTCTTTTGTTCCCTGATGGGCCTAAAGCAGTGATACAGGTATGTTGTCTATGTATGCACACATTCCTACTTATATTACACTGTAAAAATGTTTTGCCTGGAACATGGCATACAGGTAATGCCATGATTCATGGACAACTAAATCCTTGATCCAATTTTTGGCTTCATTTTTTCTAATTGAAATTATTTGAAACACTATAATTTTCCACAGAAGGAATACTTATTTTTCTCTCTGCAACCTAAAAACCAAGCCCAATTACAGCTGTTTTTGCCAGCCTCTTAAGACTCATTTCTGCCCTTAAAGAATCGCTCAGATTGACTGCAGCATAGACCAACAGATAAGTCACAGCTTTGACTAGTTTATGAGGCTGTTAGTTTAGGAAAATACTAGCCACCACTTCTCAAATGAAACAAAGTCCATCAGTTCATTTCCATCTTGTCTTTAGAAGGCAGTAACTAACCCTTGTCATGTCACTTCTTACCCATGACTTGCACCTATCATGTCTCAGGACCTATTCAATAAAACAGAATTTATATGCGGTCATGCTCTTGGTATAGCGTTGCCTTCTGACAGTGCGACAGTCAACTGCAGTCAGCTGAGTTCCACTCCACTTCACTTGGGAGCTTGTGGCTAAAAAAGCAATTGATCTGAAACCATGCATACATCAGGCTAAGACTATTCAAACATTAGCCTGACTATCAGATGACATTTCTGGCTGAAGCACATGGCAAATCTACAATTGACAGAAGATGCATTTTCTTCAGGATTCTGGATGTTGCTGCCAAAATGTGAGTTCGTCCCCAAGCAAGATTTGGCGACAGGAGAAATGAATTGGACTTGCCTGGAGAGATGGAAGACAAGGTTACTCTCAAAGTCACCAGGAGGCTGTGTTTAAATCATATCAATGTCTAACTGTTCTATTTTCAAAGTTCTGGCTGTATTCCCAAAGAAAGGTTTTCTTGTTTCACAACTCAAGCGAAGTTTGAGTGAGGGTATGCCTGTTAAGATAACTGGCGAACATATTTGGAGCTACCTGACATTTTGGCAAAAGCGAAAGATTCCCACTTGGGTAGCATATACTATGTATAACAGCTATTTGAATTTGGCCTGTACTGTTTCCAACAGTTTAGCTTCAAAAGACTTTTCCGCGTAACTTCTTTGTTTTTAAGCACCTCAAAGATTGAAAATCAGATAGAAGTTAGATTTTTGCTTGACTATATAAACTTGTGTACTTTAATGAAAAGTTTTAACCTCTGTGGAAGACTTACTTCTTTCTAGGAGACAGGGAGTGCCACAGTCTACCTCTAATGGCAGCATTTCTGTGGTCTGAGAAAGGGCTATTAGGAAGATAGTGCCTTACAGTGCTATAAAAATGAGTTAAAAGCTATTTTGCTGCTAGGTATTTTCTATCCCCGGTTACTCAGAAAGAAACTTATCATCTCTGTTATAAATTTGAGACAGTGAAACATGTACAACATCTTTATAGACAGAAAATGAAAAAAGGAAATGATGTTTTATGTATAAGATTTAATATCACTGATAGATTTCAGTACATGAAAACAGTATTAAATATTTAAAGGGATATTATGTGTGGCCCTTAATACCAAATGGTGCAAGATTAGCTGTGTATTAAAAGTAATGACATTATCAAAGCCAATTTTATCTACTAAAGATATTGTGAAACTAATTGAGTTTTTACACTTAGGTTTTTGGAGGTATTTTCATTCTAACTTCCTGATCTTGGGTGTTTAGCTGTCTGCAATGAACACCCTTTGGCATGACATTTCTGTCTTTTCTAAAGTTAGATTTCAGAAACTGGCATGACACATGCATAGAGTCTGTTCTTACGCCGTAGTGGATTTGTTCTGCTGCATTGCTTAATTTGTGAAGACTCTCTAGGGCTAACTGGGTTTGACACAATGGCAAGCAGAGGTGCTTTGTCTGTGCCAAGGCATACCAATGAGTTTCCTCAGATATACTAAGAAATTGCTACATTGCATTCATGATCCTTTCCCATGGCATTATTACTCATTCTTGATTAGCTTTGCTTGTTTTACCTGTATCACCTATTCAAGTCAAAAATTCGTTTCATATTTCAGGTAAGCAACTTTACGGATAGAAAAATATTAGCATGGTGTCTGCAAAATATACTCACATTCCCCTTTCATTTGTAATTTAAAAGCCAACCATTCTGGCACAGTTATAGCCCACATGAAACAAAAAGAGGCAACAGCAAAGTGCACATGGAGTGATGCCAGAATCTCTAAAGGAAATTGTGTAGTATCTCTACACCTCCATCTGTCTGTCCCCAGATCAGTAAGCAAGACAAAACTTTATGTTCTTCTGTGGCAACCGGTATAACCCACCACGGCACACAGAAACTGGTTTAGATGTTCACAGATAAAGGGGATATTGCATTTTGAAGCCATTACCCTCTTTCAAGCTAAGTTTTAACTGCCCCAAAGGCTTTCTAAACCATCCCAGATGGCTGTGCAGAAACAGCTCTGGTGAACTTGTAAAGTACATCCAGCTGACACCACTGCATCAAAACCTACAGAGCTAGGTCTCGAAGATGTAGCAACATAATCAAACATACACTCTGAAGCATGGGAGTAGTCATTCAATGAAGACAATTCACAGGCTTACCAGTAAACTGTTAAATAGCCCAATGATGAAGGAACATGGTGATCTTCAAATCCTTGTGCAATAAAACACCGAGCATTTGTCTAAATTCAGTAATCTGCTTGCTATAATGCTAACTGCCATGGTTTGTGATCTGTTAGTGAACTATTTGATAGAAAACATCGTAATAGCTTTGTGATTTACACTCACTATTTAACACATGAACAGCAGTATTTTTGCAGCAATTTGCTTGTTGTAAAGGTTCAGTAGAGAACAATTCTCTTGCAGTCAGTAATTGCCACATCTCAAATAATTCTAGACCTTTAGTATTGAATTTAAGAGAACTTTATGAGGAGTTACATATGAATATTCAAGAAGTACCATCTTACAAATATAACTGGAGTACAATATATCAGATTAAAAGAGGAAGATCCTTACTCATAACAGTGTACTTCTACAATACAGCAATAATTTCTTTTATCCTTCAGAAATGAGGCTCCTAGCACTGGCACTTGGATGAAAATGGAACTTATTCTCAAATTATCAGAGTCTTTGTAGTGTAATTCTGGCATATATTATTTTTATATTTTATTATACTTAGATGTTTGCTTCACTCCAGGTTTAGCCTGGATCATCTTCATAAATCAGTCTTTCAGCTGACAGAGCAACACTAATTCATAAGCCTCATAATTCCTCCATAAAACCTCACTTTAGTAAACAAAAAAGCTAATATTCTTACAAGCATGTTAATCCCAATGTTACACAAAACTAACTTGAGATAAAACCTGACAATCAAAAAAGGCAGGACCTAAGACTTAGCATTTATAGAAAATATTTGAAAAAAATGATTAAATAATTGTGATCAGCACACAAATCATGAATAGAAACACCATCTGTTACTGGGACAAGGGCAGAAGAAGGACCACAATGTTGTTGTTATGACAAGTTCTCATTCATCCATCCATCCCTTACTCATTTATTGCATTTGGAAGAACATCACACACTAAATCGTACATAATTACCTAAGGGATAATTTGTATCATATGCTAAAGCTATAAACTTATATGTGAACAGAGAGAAAGGAAGATATCTATATTGATAAACAATCTTACTTGGAACAACAGTTGGTAACTGATATTGCATTTTCAAAGAGATGTCATAAAGATGACAAAATTGCAGGATGTGTCTCTCAAGGATCCATGTTTGCATGGAATATCAAGACATCAGCCAGTGGCTACTCCTGTAAAATGCTGTTTCTGTCTAATGCTGTTGATCAAAACAATGTAACCAACCAGCAAAGCAAACAGGAGCCTGATTACAGATACTCCTATTCTACCATCAGCTATTAAGGATACTAATTTTCTACCCTACTTTACACGTTTGTGCTGACATGAATAAGCAATGCATTCTAATATACCACTGATCTAACCTTTCTCCTTCATAAACAATTTTAAGATATAATGACAAATAAACATTTACAAATTGCTCAGAGAATAAACACAGTTCAAATGCATAAATACACAACTGAAATACTAAAGTGTTTAATGTTTCTTTACATTAGATACCTCTGAACTTATCACAAAAAGTAAAAATTCCATTTCCTAATCCATTTTAGTGTTATTTAAGGAGACACAGAAAGTTTTCCTGTAAAATTTGTTCATGCAATATGGCTTAAATAAGCACAAAACCTGCTCTAAATACTGTCAGACAGATAAAAATAATGACCTGCCAGGGTGTAGCTAAGTGGGATTAAGTGAGCACTGGACCAGATCTGCACATGCTCTGTGCTTTTAATTGGATTGAATCTTTCACAAGACTGTCAATACCCAGTTAGGGATTCCCTAAAAGTTCTGTATTTTCATGAACACTCCATGATGAGATGATCATTATAAAACATGGCCAGGTATTTAACTGCTGCCCTTACCTTGGCAGATGGTGCCATCCAGGCTGTTTGCCATGGGCAGGCTCAGCCAGCATGCTGCATTCTTTTACTTTTTGTGGATACAGATATTTACAAACAAACCGAAATTAGTTGAGGTGACTTCTACTACAGGCAAGAATGGGGCAAATTGTGATTAGCTTGATTTTCTGAAAAGAAGGTAAAGATTATGCTCAGTGACCTTTCTGTATAGCTCAGCCTGTTTGGAACTGCTAAGTATCACCATACTTAATATCATGTCTATTACACCACCAAGTTAGGATGCCTCCTGCATCCATATGGAGTTTCAACATCCGAAGATCTATTATTGGTTCTGACAGCAGCACTGGAGCTTTTCTTTCTTTTCTACAGAATACCTAGTGACCATTTTGAGGTTTGACAGTCCTTTTGTTCTACAGCTACACAAAGCTGAGAATGCAGGAAACTGTCTTCCCTTGGAGCCATGCTTCAGTTCTTTTCCCTCCTCCTGCCTTTATGTTATCTACTAAAAATGAAGGTATGCCTTGTTCTCAGAATGCTTGCTTCTTATGCAAAAGCACATGAAAAACAATGGGAATGCTAAGTGGCATGTGAGATCATCTTGCAGTAAGACAGAGCCTGAAAGCTCTTGAGAAGTTAAGCCTCACTCTTATAGGAAAAGAATATGAAATATATCAGCCTCAGCTACTGTGACCACTCATTTATGCTAATGGACTTTGATGGGAACTTCTCTCATCAACAATTTTTAATGCCTCTTCAGAGTATTTCAGATTCTTAATAGGCCTAATAGTATGGGGAATCAAAAGACATCCACGTGAATTATGCTTTCACGGTAACATTATACTGTCATTCTCTCATTGTTAGAGCTTTGAAGCAGTACATAGGGTTAGAGTGACCTTAAATGCACACCAGATCCTAAACCATTTTGAAATCTTTCTAGCTTTCATTGTAACTTGGTTTATTCTGCAGAAACAACTTATTCTAAAATTTTACCTCTAAGAAAACAAGAATGGGACTTGAATGTGAATATGAATGGCCACAGCAATGTTAACTAGAATAAAGAGTATTTATGAAGACATTCATTTTTTAGAACAGCCAATACCCTCTCAGGGTGAAGATATACCTCAATAAAATGTTGATATAGATCCCAATAAACTATGGGTCAGTAAAGTCAACTGTAAGAGGAGAAAAACCACCCCTTTCCAGGATTCTTAAAATGCACCAAGCAGCACACAGGTAAAGATAAAAACCAATGGATTTAAATGCACTCCATTCTGTAGTCTGTCCAGAACTTTTAACTCAGTCTCTAAGCAAGGGCCAAGCAACAGCTATACAGGGATGATCACTTTCACTTACCAAGGACCACAGCAGGCCAGTGTAAGCAAAACAAGCTAAACAAAGCACAATTTAATCACTTGGGGTAGTATTTCTGCCTCTCTGGTTGGTTGGTTGGTTTGTTTGTTTGTATTACAGAAGCTGGGAACGGGATTTTTTTCTGATTTGGGATTTCTTTGCTTCTTCCTCTGGATTATGTTGCTTGGTATCACAGATAACAGCATCTCAATTTTCCAAAGACACGTTGACTTAAAAGTGTTTACAGACTCTAAGAGAAGCTTCCTGAAATGCTCTCTACTCACTGAATTTCATAGATGAAAAAGCAGGAGGGAAGTTTAGAGGAGCGGGCACTAATCTTATCATAACCTTATTTCATTTCTGTGATAAAAAACTGTGCTTTGTAAATGTGCAGGGGTCAATCGGTTATAATTCCCTCTGAAAAGTGTAAAGTGCTAAATACCATACATTTTTCTGATAAACAAGTGATTACCTCTATCCTGGAAGCTTGGACATGCAAAGAATAGATGGATAAGAGATAGGTGTATGTGTGCAAATTTTAAAATGTACAAATGCTGCCAAATGAACCCGTTTGTGGCACACAGCAGCAGAACATTACCAGATTGGCATTTGGCAGCTAATTAATTTAAACACAGAGAGAACCATTATGTGCCAATACACAAATGTTATAGATTGATATATACCAATGAGGAGAAAGTTTGAACTAAGAACGTTCTGTAAAGAGTCTTTTTTAGTAAGCAGAGTTTAAAGCCATGAAAAAAGGAATGTCAAAAGGGTATGCTTACCTATCACATAGATACTAGCATATATGAAGTCCTTCATAAGAATGCAAAACCTAGCATTAAACAGTATTCCAGTCTGATTAACAGAGCCACAAAGTAACTCAAGAAACGCAGAGAACATAATTAAGGGCTTGATGCCTCTTAATTACTTGTGTCCAGTGTTTCTTACTGCTTGGCTCTAGTGCTTCACAGGAGCTTAGGAAACACTGGGATTTATGTACATGTTAGACTAGACAGGGCTGTGCCATGAAGTCACATGCATTCTGTTTTGCTTTACACTGAAAATATGCCCTGCAACATTGAAATAACAAATGGTAATACCAGCTGTAAGTGGAATCACACAGAAAGAGGAAAAAAGAATTTGAAAATTGTTATACCCATGTCAGTTCAGAGCCTACAGCATGGTAACTTTGAGAAATGCTTTAAGTAAAAAGCTTAGAAGGTTTTCAGAAAGGACACTCTACCTGCTTCCTGAAAGAGGCAAGTCTGCCTGTGGCAAGCACAAAGGAAATAGAGCCATCTAGGATCTTCATCTAAAGCTGTTCTTTCTCACTTCTGTAGTACAGGGCTACAATTTTGTTCATTAAAGCCATAACTGGGTTGTTTTTTCCCAAGAAAGAGAAGAGAAATTGGCTTTATAAGAGGTGCATTCCTGCAGTCATAGGTAATTAGTAAACAGAAAACCGTCAGAAGACTTTGGCAAGCCCAGGCGATAATGACTCACAACCTTTTTTTTTAGCCAAGAAACTTTTTTTATATCTCTTCAGTCTCTCATTTCTGTTACATTCAGAATAGCTTTCAACTTTTCACTTGGTCACCTGCAGTTTCTTGTCTCATGTATAACTAGAAACTACAAAAATTAACTGAGTAGGGTAAATCCATAAAAATAAATAAAATCCCACACCCTGGCAGCTGTGGGTCCTTGCTGAGCAACAGCAGGATGTTTTCAGTGTAAGACCTACTGACAGGATGCTTCCATTAGATGTTAACTTGCTCACCTCTGTCATCAAAGTGTAATATCCAGGGAGTCAAACCCTCAAATAAGCCAGATCACTCTTGGATTCCACTAAGTCATTTTAGCAACTCTTTACAGAAGACAAAGGAAGGCCTATAAAATTGATCACAAGACAAGCAGCACTTCTAGGTTTAATGCTGGCTTTGGAATTAACCTTGAAAAATCACTTCTTGTACTGGTATTTCATACCTGTGATAAAAATCACACAATATAAATGAGAAAGGGTCAATCAGTTAGAATCCCCCTTGAAAAGTGTAAAGTGCTAAATACCATAAATTTTCCCAATAATAAATTGGCATAATTCCTAGACCTGATTACAACTTGTCCAAAAACCATGCATAATGCATATGTACACAAAAAGGAACATCATCCATTATAAATGACCTTTAGCAGCCTAGAGAAAGGATATCAGCCTAAGTAATCCACTAAGTATTTTGCTCTCTCTAAAGTGGCACAGAATTAATAGATTGTAAAATATATCTTTATTCTCCCTTATCTTTGCTTGCAGTTAATATAGTAATAAAAGTTGTTTCTTTGATATAGTTTGAATTACAAAAGGTTCACATGCAACAAAATTAAATTGGCATTCGTTCCATTTGAATAATGTAAGAATAGTGAAGGATTAATAATGCTGTTGTCATTATGTTGTACTTACATACTGTACAGCAATGTAACTTGAGGGCCTTATAGGAGTCAACAGATTACAACATCCTTACACAAAGGTATTATCTCCATGTTTACACAGGGCAAAAGAAAAGGATGAAGTTAATTAAATGTATTGCCCAAGATGAAATAAGGGCCAGACTGAACTAGAAAACTTGGTCAGCCTCCTAATTTGTTGGCGAGCAGTCACACCTCCAGCTCCATCTTAAAGGATTTCCTCTCTGATATAGCTATTGTTTTATCTTGTTACTTGTCAAGAATTATAGTCTCCAGAATGGTCACAGGGAGATACAGAATGCTGAAGCAGTAGAAAAGCAGACAATGCAGTGGGAAAGGTAAAGGAAACAAACTGTGCCAGACTGAATTTGCAATAGAAACACATATGTTTGTGAGAAGAAGTCCCTAACAGTAAGCTCCCTGGATTGCCAAGACCAATCAAAAAATGCAGTCATGGAAGAGAGGAAGCATAGTCTTGGAAGCCCTGATCTTATTTCATTTGCATAACACAAGAAAATCTGGTGCCTCAATCATGCACAGTAACATGTGTTTATAATTGCAGACAATAAGGACTTTGGCTTCTGGGAGAAACTCTGAGTTCCTAAAATAAGGCCCTAGATATTTGTGGAGCCACACAGCAAGTATATTTCCTCAGCCAACTTGATTTTCTCTTCTTGGGCAGCTAGTGATGCTAGTAAATTTTGGGAGAGATTTTCCTGACTCAGCTTCAGCTGTGGACTTACTTCAATGAGTGATAGTTCTTTAGGACTCTTATCCAGATTATTTTTAACAAAGAGCACAAAGTGACAGGACGCTCTTGTCATCTTTGCCACTGCAACTCAAGGTCTTATGAATTTCAGGGACCAAGTCTTTCTGAATCCCTGAAAAGGAAGAACAGGACATAGGAATTCTCCTCCCAGCCTTACACTTGCATATCCCCACAACAGCAAAAGGCTGTTTGTCCATTTGCTGTCCTGTTAGCAGAAACAGGTTGGAAATAAAACTGCACGCCTCCTACATTTCTCTGCTATGAGTCCTCACCTCTGAGTTTGTTACTGTAATTTAACAGCTGCTACATGCACTAAGGGTGTTAAACCTTCAGAGCAGGAAGTAATTGATTTAGGTATATTTGTCTCAGGCCCTTTGTATATTAAAGCTGGACTAGTGTAACTTGCAAACTGCCCTCAGCCTGTTTGCAGCTCTTAAACCTTTGCCTGAGCTGCCAATGCATTTGGAAAAGGAAGCATCATTCCAACCTGATTCCTATGCCCAGAAAAGAATATTTATCCTGTTAGCGTCACATCAACTATCCAGACACCTTCTGCAGACAGGAATACCACCTTTCCCACCTTCTGGTGATGCATTGCACCCTGAGTTGGACACTGCTGCTAGTCATGAAGGGTTGCCTTCATGGCAACCTGGCCTCTGGATTCCCCAGAATATCAGGCAATGCCAACCACACAGCTCTTCTGAGATATGTCACTAGCCAGCTAAGAGAATGGATTTGATTCTCACCGTTTTCAGGAAACACTTTCAAATAATTCCTTAATTTGTTTAGAGCTTGTATCTCAGTTCAAATCAGAGCTAAGAGATGGCATTGGAGCCTGTTAGCCTGTTGGCAGCTCTGCGTCACTCATTGCTCTGAACTCTGCATCAAAACTGTAGCTTTATGAACATGCATCTGGTGAGAACTTGGCAGACAACTTTGTCCAAAAAACATAAAAAAATCTATTTAATCCTTGGAACATTTGCAGTCTCCAGACAGCAGACAAAATGAACACTTCACTGCTTCACATACATATGCATTTCTTGAAGGTTTCCAAAGGGTTAAGGGCCAGATCTAGTTGCTAATAAAGTTGAATAAAATATTCTCAAAGGCATTAGTGGACATTGTTTCAAGCTCTAAAAATCAGTTAATCCAGTTTTTAATTAAAGAATATTTAATAAATAACATCTAAACCAGCTGCTACCTTAAGGCTTACTAAGGAAAGGCTGATTCTTAAAACTACTTTTTGTAGACTTTCTGGCTGCAGCACCGAGGAGGCTGGACTGAGCTTTTATAGTAAATAAAGCATTTCTCTTAGTGAAATCAGCCTTGCTGTGATAACTTTGATTTCCATTGAGTTATGTCAGATTTGCAGCAAATCAGAATATTCAAATATTTTATAGGACTCTGAGCTATCTCAGTGTAATATTGTGAGGGACTCCTCCTTACATACAGATTTTGATACCAGCACATTTTTAAATCCAGCAAGTTGAGACTTCTAAGCTCTTGGAGCTGGGACTGTCTTTGTTCTGTTTGTGCAGTGCCTAGCAGAGTGCAATTCCAATATACAAACAGGGCTGATAGGAATTCCAGTAATACAAACTATAAGTGATGTACTCACATTTCACATCTTCATGTCACAAAACAGATGCTTCTTCTGTCATGTGCAAAGGGTTGCATGTGATACATTTCTGACTAAGCAAGTGTGAAAGGCACCAAAGACCTACCTGACAAACCATACAGCAGATTTATTTATAAAGTAGTGTACTTTCTGATGTACTGCCTCAGAACATGCTTGTCAAACAATTGTGTGGTCTACAAACACAATAGTCTTAATATGGTGAGAAGCATAGATAAAATGCATCCAGACTCCAGTACCCTTGCTGGCTCCAGGCACCTTAATCCACCACAGTCCCACTGAAATGAGCTATTCAGCAAACCCAGTAACTGTACCAAGTGTGCTAATTCTCATGAGACAGCATAAACCACCTTAATCCACTTGTCCTGGTCACACCTACTAATACCAGTTTTGAGTCACTGCTCTGCTCCAACTTCCCTAAGGAAATGGGACTGTTATCTTGGAAGCCAATGTGCTGCCCAGGCTGTGTGAACTGGTGCCACTGACTGGGACTGCTCTCAGCAGCAATGTATGTTCTAGTGACAATTTTGCAGTTAAAATTAGCCAACTACAGGATTTGTCTTTTATAAAAACGTCATGTGTATGGTCTGAAAGGTGTACCAACAACCACCACAAAAAACTGCAAGAGAAGTATTCTATTCACACAGAAGCAGTGTGAAACCTCCTTTCCCCCACAGTATGCTTTTCCTATTAATAAATTATTTGTTTAGTACTGTAAGACAGAAAATTCAATTCAAAAGCTCTCTTTAAGCATACTAAGCTTTCATTAGTATAACTAAAGCAATAACTTGTGGACATTAAACACTAAGAAAACAAAATTCTGTGCACTTAGCACATATACTACAGGACTGATGACTGCTCTGCACAATGTGCAAGAAGCAAGCATGCAGTGAATTAGAAGCACTGTGGAATCCTAGCCATTTTCTTCTTTTTTATTTTCTATTTACACAGGGTCTTGATGTCAGGGTCTAAAGCACATCTTTCCCCCTGAAACTTCTACAGGCTAGTGAGGTCGTAAGCTCTGTGAAGAAAGCTAGAAACTGTCTCAATAGCTATGATACTTTGAGGGTTCTCCCCTTCATCCCTTTTAAGCTAAAGCTCCCACCCTTGTACTCCGCCTGAGGAACATCTCTGTGTCACAGCCATGCCCATGCCCAGCCATGGAACTCCTTGATCCAGACACTGATGTATGGGACTGTATTCTCCGATGACCTTTGCCTATCCCCAGAGGTTCCTGATGGCCATCCTGGTCTGCTCTGCAGCCTTGGTGAGGCAGTGGCACAGGCTCTGGCTGACAAGGAACGGTGGGGAATTCCCTGCAGCTCCTGGTTCCCTAGACAGCTATCAGTCCACACTATACCTTAATATTTAGTATTTAACCTCTGTATGTCAACTTCATTTAAGCAGTTGTGTTAAATCTTTCAAAAAATATACTGAAAGCAAGAAAATGAAAAGCCTCCAATACAGATACACATTGTTTCCTAACAGGAACAGACATACATATTTTTAATTGATATTTTAGATTTCAAGACCGAATCAGTAACCCAGTTACAACTCCTATAATCTTAATACTTTCATCTGAAGAATTCAATATTATTCTCTATCACTAACAGAAGTATGGAGGCTCCAGTTGAAAACTATCATGATTTGCAGTTGAAATATATCATTCATTCCACAAACCATCCTAACTGCAGGCAGAGATAGTTCTATTCTGGAGGAAATCATCTTGATATCAACTTCAGTTGTGAATGATCAAGCCACTCTTTAAAATAGTATGCTGTTTCTGGTGCAATAGGGTCACAGCAAAGTTCTCAGAATGGATAGATATTAATAGGGCGCTTTCTGTTTGCCATCTTAACAGAAAAACAGTTAACTCAAAGCACATCCTGCACAAGACAAAAACCAAGCAGTTCCTTACCTAATACCAATAGTACTTTTTGTCCTGCTCACAGATTTAGGCAGTTAGCTTGCTACCTTTTCAAATGATTTCTACTCCCAGAAAGAATGGTGGGCATTCAGATCTGTTCTATCACTGACTAGCTTGGAAAGCACAATAAAAAGGAAAGGTCAACAGTGGAGAGTATCACAGAAGCTGCAGGCTTTGTAAATAGTGTCTGACTACGGGAGAGCCTAGAAGTGTCAGAACACATTTTAATTCACTTTGGAAATTGAAGATGTGTGGAACCAAATTCCTCATCTAAAATAGCCCCTCAGAGAACCATTGGCTATACAGTGCAAGGCCTGATGACAGTCACCTCACAATAGTCAGAATAGCTGCTTCTTCATTGAGATCTGCTTTTTCATGGCCAAAGCACCCACACCATAAAGAGTGGGCAAGCCTTACTGAACCCATTCCCTGCTGCCTCTCTGCAGGGATTGTTTGAATTGATGCCAGTGCCTGCACACAGACACTTGTCATTTGTGAGTCTTTGCCTCTTCCAGACACTCACCTCGAGGCTCTGAATAGTGCCTACCTAGCAGCAGGGTCTGATCACTGGTAGCCACATACGTCAAAATAAAATATCTGCAGCCACCCACTAGCATTGAAATGGCAACAGCTGCTAGACTGCAGCAACTTGCTTCTCCATTTAGAGGGGTAATGACAGACAATTGCTGCAATTGCTGAGTGGTATATTGGCCATTTTTATCAGTGGCAATCCTGTCAAACTCAGCTTGGCAAGCTCTAGTTTATAGCACTGATTCTCTTCAAATCACAGAAGATACATTGCTAAATCCCATACAAGCATCTGAATAGCTAGTCTGAATTTTAGTGAAAGGATGATAAATTTTGATTCAAATGTAATATCCAGTGATCTTCATGCAAGGTTCTTCATGAGTTTCAAGTACTAAATCTACTCTTCTGTCACTTCTGCACTTGGTCTATTACAGACAGATCTGAACAAACACTTACAGAGTGAAAGTCATGCTGTGAAAGTCACCACAGATGCCAGAAGTAGACTATGCCTTCACCACAAGCCTGTGGAAGTCCTGAATGCAATACCTAAGCATGGGGTAAGGATCTAATGAGTGATGTTAGAAACAGCCCAAGATGACCCCAAGAGGTTAATACTGACATTTTGAAATACATTAGGCAACCATGAGTTGTCCAAGTACGGAGAAGGTATATAACTTCGTGTGTAGAAAACACCACAGCAATTCAAAAGTGATATGAAAAATAAAAACACAGAGCTTCAACTCAAGCAACGACAGCAAAATTTTTGAAGGCATCATGTGCACTAGAGACTCATTAAAAAAGTGAGTAAAAGATTCAATAACTTTGAGATAAAAAAAATCCCATTAAAAATATTTCAGACAGTCCTCATAGCATGTACCAGGAGCTACAGGAACAACTTCAGTTCTGACATTTTATTAGTTGATCAATATGCTGCATCTTGGCAATTCTTTTCCAAGATGTCCAAATAAAACTTAGATAATCATTAAATGAAATCTACAGGTTCATACTCTATATATTTATCTAACTTTTCTTGAATGTAGTCAATGAATAATCTGTTAGGATAGCTACATAGATATTTTTCACAGAATATACTTCGAGTTGTTCTAGAACAAGCTTTCTTCCCTTTCTGAAAAGACATATGGAAGATAAGCAATTTTTTAGAAACTCTGAAGAGCAATCTTTTCTTTTCAAAGAATTTGAGATCCTAAATCAAATGAAAATGAACTGCAAGCAAATATATGATGCGACTCCAAGATTCGGCTCAGCCCCTTCGTACACAGCTGCAGCTGATTTTTGTCCCTTTCTAGGTAGTCAGGAAATTAGTTTGAAGCCTGCTGCTAATACTTCAGCTGGGATTTTAGGATCTGAAGTTAGCAAGTGAATGCATCTTTGAGGCTTGATGTATCAGGCAGGGGGCTTGAATCACTGAAGTGATTAACTTGGTCTGTCAAAACAGCCCTAAGCCTTCACACTGAGCTTTTAAACTTACAGAATGGAGAATCAAAATAGGATGAAATACTTAATGCACAGACATAATTGGTAATACACTGACAGCACAAAGCTTTGACTCAATACATCTCTCCATAATTCACAACAGAGGACTCTAGCTTTATTAACTGGATTAGTAGTGTCATGTTCTGAGAGTGAAGACTTGAGTGAACCCAAACTCAAAAATACAGGTGGCTAAGAACAGGTATGTTAGAAAAGCTGGGCAAAGTCTAAGTGGTGGTGGTGTAGCTGACAAGACTGAACATTAGCAATTGCACCATCATTCAGCAGTTCTGAGCTACTAAGAAGAAATTCTAAGGGGAGAGGGCAGCAAAGAGGATAAGGAGGATTAATTTAAAATGCACATTTTATCTTTTTGCTCAGAAAAACAATGTTCAAATAATAACATCTATGATTAAAAGATAAAGGCAAAGCAGCAGAGAAGAGACAAAATCCATTAGTACAATAAGTACTTCCAATTTTAGTAGTAATAAGCAGAGCCCGTTCATACAGAGGTTAGCTAAACAGTTATTTTAAGGACTCACTGTCCTTTATGGAAAATTAATAGAGCAAGTGTCAAAAGCCTTTCATGATTTTAAAAATTAGAACAGTTTGTCTCCACTGGGTATCTGTCCTGCATAGAGAGCTTTCATGTACTGAAAGGTAGAGTGTGAAGTTTATTCAGCACTTAGAACCTAGTGCAGCTGTCCTGAAATCATCATATCTGCATACCTCAATCACACGTGGCACTTGACAAGTATACCCATAAAGCAACACAGTTCCTCTGGTAACACAATTTTTCTGTTGAAGTCATTTACATCACTCATAGCAGTGGAAAATTTAAAATACAGCTACTTAGAGAATTACAGTATGCTTCAAAAACCTCCCTTTCTGGAGAGGACAGAGGTCATAAGCAGTTAGTAAAGCTGCAGAAGGAAAGAGTGGAGGAAGGAGGAACAAAGCATGAACATTTCCCAGATTTGAACTTAAACACAAAAACCCAAACCTGAAGTTCTGTTCATCATGTCAGGCACTGCAAGTTTTGCTCATCTTTTTTTTTCAGGGAATCATGCAGGTGTATTCAAAGTTTGAACTAAGTTTATAATATGCATGGATCAGAGGAGCTCTTGATCCTCTCCTCTGTGTGCTTCATTTGACTTTTGCAAGAAGTTGAATGTGCTTATCAGTCAATAACTTGACCTGCAATAGCAATTATCACTTGCTGTTCAGCCCAGCATACATACATTTCTTTTTCGACTGCAGCTATCAAACTTCCACTTGTCTGTGGGTAGTTTGCCCAAGTTACAAACTAACACTGCCATCTATTGCACATAGGTTCTGATCCAGACAGATATGTCTCTAGGTAGGGCAAGCTCAGGTTCAGCATGATCCTTTAGCATAGGTCCAGTTCTGTGCTAAGTGATTACTTTGCTTCTGGGCCTGTCATAAGCTTACTTACTGCCTGCCCTCTCCCACTAGGCACTGTTAACACCTTAGGGCCATAACTGCTGCAAGCGTAACACTACCCAGGATAGCCAGGCACAACAGAGTCCTGCTGTTGGAAAACCAAATTAAAAAGAAATAAAATAAAATCCAAGTTGGTTTGACTATTCAAACAATTTAATTCTCAACAGCAAGATCCCCATGTTTTAAGAGTAAGCTTCAGGAATTTTGGTTGACAACCTTGAAAACAGTGTTACAATTAATCAGATTTCTATTTTGCAGCTAAAATAATTTCCCATAAATGGCATTATACAAAACGTGATCCCTATTGCCTTTCTAGGGACAAAGAATTCATGACTGAAGTGAAAGAGAACAGTAATGTTCTACAAAATGGATCCTGAGGGACACTAATATCTTAGTGTAGAGCTGGAAACTAGAATACTTTTTCTTATCCTCTCTTTTTTTTCTCCTCCTTTTTCCCCCTGTAGACAGCAGTAAGTATGCATCCGGGGGATGCTCTGCACTTTTACTTCTGAATTAAAAAGATCAGGCTGGTTGAGCACATGATGAAATTACTTGACACTAAAGAACAGCATATACAGTCTTTGAGATCTTAAAATAATCTCCCAAGGGAACAGTGTGGTTCTTTGACACTGAAGACTACATGAATGCCAAATAAAGCTTCCATGTACTAATCCACTAGCCATCTATCATTCTGCAGGCCTGATTCCAGTTCTAATTCCCCTTGTCTTTTTCTTGGCCTGACTGAACCACTCTTTGTTCCTTGGAGTTGCTACATACACACCAGTTACAAAAGGTTTTCCCCTTGGGGAATTCCCCATTAAAAGGCATTTTTCAGTGTTCTCACTTCTATCTTTAATGCACATGTAACTTCCTTGCCTCCAGTATTTTCAATTTGAGCTATTCTAGGCGTTTGGATCCACTCTGCACTGCATTTCTCCATGTGTAGCTGTGAAAAGATATCTCAAGTGAGGTGTATAAGGCCCTGAAAAAAGGCTAATAGTTATTCTGACACACAGAATCAGTTTTTTCCAATTTCTAAGTAAGACAGTCCTTCAAGTAGAACTACAACTGCAGTGGCTTAACTAAAAAAAACCCATGCTGTATCCTAAAAACATTTAACTTTGAATAGTCTCATTATTCAGAAGGAGTAGATCTGCTATGACTCATCAGCTGGCAGAAAATTTATCAAAAGTAATTTCTTCAAGGGGAAGGCAGATCTTTAAATAAAGTCTTGCATGGAGACTTCTTTTTGGCAGAAATGTCAGTTTCTGAATAAACACTGAATGCCTGAAACATGGTCAATATTAGAAAATAGTAGAGAAAGTTCCACTACACCACTTTGATTATTTAAAATACCAGGGAGAGACCTTCAAACCATTAACTTAAATCTTTATAGTTTTGGCTTCTGCATTTTCTATCAAGTAATTTTTAAACTTTAAAAAGTTCCTAACCATCTGTATGAATCAAAAAAAAAGGTAAAACTCACTCCCACAAAGCCTCACACAACTTCATATTAACTGCTAAAATATTGGTGTTAGGTCTAATTGACTCTAAGTTCAAAGCTTCAGAGCACAGCAACCTTAAATGAGAGTTTCTAATCCTTTCAGAGACTGTGAAATTTAGGAAAACCATAACTTAAAACACTGGTAGGGCAATTGTCAATTTGACTGCAGTGCAACTTTTGCCCAGTTTCTGCCACTGATATCCAAAATACTGAAACATTTTAAAACTCCTCTTTTTCCTCACATAGCACTTGCTAAGATTTTAAACTGACATTTGTTGACAGAAACACCACTTTTTAAATATTATCACACCTACAATATTTATCTGATGTTCAGAAAAGCCAATGAAATCAATTCCACTCATCTCAATTGACTCTGAACTGGATCCCCAGCACCATCAACTAATATTAAAAATACAGGCAGAAGTAAATGTTTTGTTAATCTGATGCCACTGCTATAACTTGTGTTCTGAGACTGTGGCAAAGTACATGAAACAGCTTCCTAGTTAACATAATTTGGAAATGAAAGACCTAGCTGTCAGCTCAGTGCACATTCCCCTTCCAGTAGGGCAAACTGAGGGAATTAAGTAGTTTAGCTGGCCGAGTCCAAGGAAGTTCCTTTGCTGCTAAGAGCCGTTGTTGCTGGAAATGAGGGTCTACTCATTTCCTTGGGAAGTGATTTTTAGCAGAGGTTTTACTGCTGGTCCTTGCCTCTGTTCCATCCCAGATGTGCCTCTCTGCCCAGACTCCTATTTCCATGACTCTGATCAACAGCCACTGCCTAAGTTTCTTGGTTTAGCCTCAGACTTGCCTCATCACTGCTGGTACTATGTCTGACTCTGATCCCTCCTGTCCTATGTTACCATGCTCTGCTCTTAGCTCCTCTTTCCCTACATAGCAGCTAGTTCTTGCTCCCTCACCCCAGCCTGGAATGAGAAGTTTGTAACACGATTGAACTTCAACACTACCAGAAGTATAAGCCATTTGTGATTTTTAGACTCCTGCTTTTTTCCTGTTGGAAATATTAAGCCTACACACTGCTAATGTATTCCCAGTACAAAAGAAATGGAAGACACCTGCTGTAAAAATAAACTATCAAAAAACCCTAAGTTTAAGAAGTAAAGCCTTGAAAGTCAAGAGTTGTGAACTTATCCATGCTAGTGGACTGTTAGACTGCATTAGCTCTCAACAGTACCTTTGTAAAACACATCTGAAATTAGTTCTTCTATTTCTTCCCTTCAATGAATTTATCCCACCTACACCTTCAAAAGTATCCAATACTCAAAGAATTTAAAAAAACTGTATCACTCATGTGCTCAGAGTGGTAATTTTTCCCTACACAATTTGAGTTCATTTTTCCTTTTCCTGAAATAACCATCAGTCTGGCTAGAGTGGGGTTGGGATCAAATCCTATAACTCAGCATTTATTCATTTCAGTTTGGAAACCAATTAATACTTTCATATTCCCATTTGTATGGGCTAAATAATTGCTTTGCACACAAATTAATCCATTCAAAGTTAAAATAATATCCTGTGTTCTACTGCCCTTCTCCAAAGACAATGTGATCTATTAAAAAGAACTATTGTTTCTACAGGAGGGCATCTGACAAAAACATATTTTCACTTCTGGCTTTCATTTCTCCTTGGATGTTCAGAGGAAACACCTCTCTTCTTTCCAGCTCTCATTTTTACATATCGCTCAGCATTTCGTAAAGCAGGAACTTCTGTACATCAGAAAGTTAAGTAGAACTTACAGTAGCAAATTTGCAAGAAGTAGACTAAAAGGAAAATATGAGCATTTTTCAGTACTCCTTTCATATCAACATCTGCATATAGCATTTCACTAGAAACAGATATTAAGTCTTCTGTCACGAACACAGCATTCTTCCATAACTATCAATCCCAGATTGCTTGTGCAAGAACACACTGCTACAGAAACTAGTGACTCTTTGTCTTTATTTCACAAGAACTGGAGAGTACAGAGCAATAGAGGATGAATTGTGCCATCCACTTCCAGGAGAGAAGCAGCAGAAATTCATTACTTCTTACAAAGTGTTTCTTGTTTTCAGCAGATGAAGGGCCTAGTGCACTGTAAGTGCATTTTTATGTTTATCCAAAAAATTGTTTGCCATTTTCAGAGAAAGCTGTTTTTAAGAAGTGATGAATTTCTATAGGATGTTTTGAGCATTTACATGTCAATGAAATGGAAGAGGAATACAGAATTTTCTTAGTTTTTAAAGTTCCTGTGCACTGAGGATTTTAAAAATCAGTTTCCTAAGGTATTTCAAGAAGGATGAGAGTTAAATTAGGATGCTGTCCGCAGTCACACTACTTACTTAAGGAACATACTGTGTATCTACCTTGAAAATGCCAAGTGACTGTGTCATTGCTAGGTAACTATACTCTTTCCCAAATGAAAAATACAAGTATAATGGTAGTAAAACCTTTGGGAGTATATCATTGTTCTCTTATATATCATTTACAGAGAGCTTTTTACCCATGCTTCTTGGTTCATTTTCAGATAGAGACATGAACACACCAGAAGATGCAATGAATTGTTCAGAGTGGCAGAAAAGGGATCAGAACCCATTTTCCTCTCCCAGTTGTTAGCTTGATCCCCCCACTACACACTTGAGACAAAGCCAGTTAAAAGTAAGCATCTGTTAAAGAAATATCTTAACAGAAATGAGCTAATTTTGTCTATTCTCTTCTTCTAAAATATATACGTGTGTTCCACTGTGTGATCTGACATTCAAAGCTGATTAAATTATACAGTGGTCTTAAGATATGTTTAGTCAGTTATTTTACAGCTGGAACACGCCTTACAAGTAGCCTACAGAAGCTTTTCAGGTCAGAAATGATGGTATTCCCCACTATTTTTTTTTATCTCCTTCTTACCCTTTATGTTCACTTGTAACATACTCAAAGAAATTGTCTTGAATTTTAAAAAAAAATTTAAATTAAGAATCCAAATTTACACAGGAAAATACTTCATTTCTAATGCTCAGCATGAATACCTTTTGCAACCTTGCAAAGAGCCTAATTCTCTTGGGTTTCAATAAGATGTAGGACGCAAAGTGCTGTATACTCACTGAGCTTTCTAAAAACATGGATTATGCCCCTAAGAGCTTCCTTAGGTTCACTCACTCTTGGGCCAGAGGGTGAGAGGAATCTGAAGGTCTGCCTACTGCAATTATCTCCCTGCTTCTTGGATGATCACCTCAAAGGAAAAGAAACAGGCAAGTAGGCTTCCTAGCACGCCTCTAGTCCTATAATATAAGCAGCTGGTGGCAGAGTGAAGGGGGCATTTTCAGTCTTTCCAAAAATGTAAAATAATTCAAGCCTCAGTCTGTAACCATGCCTTGTACTTTTTCCCCCCTTTTCCTTCCATTTATTGTAATGGAAGCAATGCATTAAGCAGCAATATTTTGACAAGAAAATCATGGTAAGACTATGGAAGTGATCCTTTTAAACTAATTATCGAAGTCCAAATTAATATTAACTCGGAAATCTGAGCCTTAATCCAGTAATTAATGTGGATTATTCCAGAAAGATGACTCATTTTTCATTGAAGATAATGACAGGTCTTGCTTTTCTTTTATAAATTTAAGGAGGCATGTGAGCATTCCTGTAGGTTTCAGCCAACGTAAGCTGTCTAAAAGCAAGGCCACCAAGAAGTAATTTGATTTCCTATCTTTATGTGCAGCTGAACTTTCTCCAGGGCAGAGAACATATATTGATTGTCAAAAGCTGGGAGCTGCAAAATCCAGACACAGCACATTTTGCTATATTCAATTTATCCTGCTTGTTTTCAGAATAAGAAAAAAAATATTGCTAAAAGTGTAGGGAGATAATTTAGTTTGTGTTATTTTATTAGTTTTGGTTGGGATTGTCATTTATAATGTGTATGAGGGCACAAGGTGATATAAGTTCGTTACTTCTGTAGAGGCAGCAAAATAATCTTCTAAACATACATTGGAGCAACAGCCATCAGGAGTCCAGTAATAAGCTCATAGATGTCCCAATAAGAAAACAGCATGTTACCAACACACTTTTTAGTTTTAATAAGATGTTTTAATACCCATTTTTGATCGAAGTAACTTATTTTTTAATCAAGTTTAACTGCAATGCAAGACCTGCACAAAACTGGCCTCTACAGCACAGTATCCACACAAGTTGGTAAAAACTGAGAAAAAAGAATCCTTGAAAAAAACCCCCACCTTGTCCATAAGAAACTTCAGGTCCAATGTATCTCATGTTATTGACCCCATTGCTTTGATGCCATTAAAAATGGGAATGTTAGAAACCAGTTCACTGCAATCAGAGGAGCTCTATCAAGGTAAAGTGTTTCTGAACATCAAGTTAATCAAGCACTCAGCACGACAAAAAAAATCATTCACGTTTATACTTGTCCTGTGGCAATTCTCCTGAACTGGAAAAGCCCCATTAAAGTAAATTGCAGAAGTTATTTCTGCCATAAAGAATAGGAGAAAAGAGGGAGAGGAGGGGCAAAGACATCAGTGAGGTATTCAAGAAAGGTTTTATTGTGTTGCATACCACTGAAGTGACTTGAAACGAGGTTCACCACCACATTTCTCTTACACAAGTGAAGTCAAGACAGAAAACTTCAAAACATTAAAAAGCTCAAGTCAGATCTCCAGATGCTTTGAATGATTTGTAGTTTCTGAAGTCAGTTGATCTCACAACAGATTTAAGACTGTATTAGGAGTTATTTTATCGTTGAAGGAGAGTACACCAACATCTGATCAATATGTTTCCAGAGTCTCTTCCTCATACTATTCCCTAACAAAAGCACAATGTGAGTTGTACATAGCAAGCCAGGTAAAGGAGATAAGCAGCACGTATAGCAGAAAAAACCCTAGAGATGACAACTCATGCTTCTGCCCTTAGCCAGACAATTATGTGCATATAGAGAGATGGACATGAAAACACTGTCTAGACAACTCGGCCTTGAGAGTCTGCCTGAACTCCAGCAGCATCTCTAAACTGGGATATGGAATGATGCTTAAAGTTCAGCATTCTGCCTCCAACCTATGATGCTGCCTTTTACAGTGCAGCATACAAGCAGCATGTCCATGGACAGCCTTCCAGCTGCTACCTCAGTTCCAGGCTTGAGAAAGTTTTCCCCCTCTCACCTCTATTCTGCCCTTCTGTGAAGCAGAGTATTTTTCCACACTCTTACAGGGACTTAAGGCTTGATTTGCCGCTGAAACATTTCAGGACCAGTGTTAATTCCTTGTCATTGTGAAGGAAAACTGAGAAAACCTTCAGAGTCTCAGAAACTGCAACAAAGCTGCTGTTCAGACTGAGGGTCTGCACAGAAAGAAAGGCTAGCAGTACCAGCAAGGAAACCAAGCTCAACCTGAAAACAGAATTTCATTATCGAGGTTCCTAAGAGCAGAAAAATCTACTTAGCAGGAGGTGCTATCTTAATTTTGCTATCCTGTAATCAGCTGTTGACAAACTGTTAATTGACTGAGCACAGCATCTACCAACACAAGCAAATGTTGAGGAGGACAAGGGTTGTCTAACTGGATGCATTCCCAATCTGTCATCACGTTTTCAAAAGATAAGTACACAACTGGTTCATCACACAGAAATGGAAATTGCACCTGCTCCAAGCTGTCATTAACATACTACAATGCCAAGTAACTGGGGGAAGGTAGAAAAAGCAAGTTGCATTTGCATCTAGTGCAGGCATTTGCTTTCACTTCACAGATCAGCAGCTCAAGTACCTCCACAGTCACTGGTGCAGCATTTGGTCTATAGAAAGCTAAAACAGAGGGGAAGAAAGTGTTTTTAATTTCTTAGAGCACTAGATCTAAGAGGAAATTCACTGGTTATGAGGCCACAGATCTTAAGCAAATACAGGAACTACTTTTGTAACACAAAGCATAATAAACTGTGAAACCTATGGCTAAAGGATCCAAGAACTGTGAGCAAGTTCAAAGAGGAAATAAGCAAATTCAGAAAAGTCCACTGCTGTCAATTTAAGATCAATTACTGGTGTTAGGTGTTTCCAAGATGGATAAGATGCTATGCACAGCCTCAGCTTGTACTCTTTCCCTAGGAATTTGTTGTTACCCAATGTCAAGACAGGACCCTTGGTCTGATCCAGCCTTGCAATTCTTATATTAGGTTTAGTCAGACTAGAAAGAGGAGGCTGGTCTCAGAGCCTATAAACAGGCAACTAGGGAAATCCCACAAATTCACTTACCCTTAGCAACTTTTTTCTTTCAACTCCATAGATTCAGGATGAACTGTAACATGATATTTGCTATAATTTCCCATTTAGATTTCCCTATTACTTCCCGAGGAAGTACAGCCATAATATTAACATCCCTCACTAAGGTACTCTGATAGACAAACTTTTTAAGAGGCACTTACCTATACAAAGTGTTACTGATGTGTACGTCAGCCACCACTAGGAATGAAAAAGCAATACTGGAAAACGGCCTTAGCTCACTTTTAGTATCATATAATTTGTCAAGTACATCTGAATACAGGGTAAGAACACCCTTCAAAAAAGCCAATCTGTCTCAAGTCAAACTCCTACATCTGTGAGTAAAATTTTCCCTGAGGATGAAATAAGAAAATAGGTTGCAAAAACCATATTGACAAACACAAAAATACATTTGTTCTTACTCAAAGTATGGCTATGTGGAAATGGAAGAGAAACAGGTGTTTGGTTTTTTTACAAACAAATAAAGTACTAAGAAGACAAGCAGAAAACTCAACAGAGTATTTAGAATAATACAACAAAGGAGGCACATTTAACTGTTCTAGTCAGATGAGTTTGGTGATCTTGGGCAACCATCAATCCTTCTCAATCTGCATCAGCTTCACTAACCCTATGAAGATATTCACGATAAAAATATCCTTACACTGTGCACACAGTATTATGTGTAAAAGGGCTTACACAGACCTTTTAAAGCCTCTTAAAAGCAGAAGCTACAAAGGAGACTACTTATTTGCCCCTTTATCTTCATTAATGATAAACCCCTCACAAATGCTACTCTCATGGATGCCTTGAAAAACAGATAACTAAAATAGAGATTGCAAAGCAGCTCAAAGATAGAAAGACATACTGCAAACTGCTACAAACCAGCACTATGTATTGTAAAACGTCTTGTTAGAGGAAGGTATTTGTTTTAAGACAGAGAGGAAGGAAATTTTTATCTTTAGAGGCATTTTTACTGGGCAGTATTCCTTTAAAAGTACAGTCCCATTGTTTTCTCACACCACAGAAAAGCTGAAAAGTCCAAACATCCTAACTTTCTTCCTCCTTCCAAGCTTGTATTCTAGCAAACAGTTTTTCGGTTTCTCCAGAACAAAAGTAGGTTGATAGGTAAAGCTATGAAAGCAGCATGGCAATCAGTAAACACACCAGGTTTGCTACACAACTCTGCAGAAAAATACAGTGATGCTAGTTAAAATCCAACACCAAGTAGCTGCGTGAATCCCATTTCAATGAGTACTGAAACTACAACTGTTTCAAAAGCTTTAACTGCATCTCACCTAGACATAGTGAAATAGTCACATTTGTTATCTGATTTCTCCGGCAACTTGCTGTTAGCCATTCACAGAAGATACACGTCTCTCAAATGCACGTTTAATATGAATATGACAGTCACATCCAAATTTTCTGGTCAAGCATACAAACTATACAAAAAGCTCTGGCTATAAGGAACATTAAACGTTTTGCTTCTTGTCTTTTTTCCAAGAAGCATCAGTAAATCCCATTCCTCTCGAGTCTGAAAAAAACATGGGTTTTTTTCCAGAAAATTAACTTAGCGTTTTTTGTCTATACAGCTTATTCTGAAATATAAAAGCAAATCCTACTCTTGGTTTAATCAATACAAGTCTGTGAAAAGCACACATTCTATTGTGACAAAATACCATGCAGCACTAGTCATTTGGGAAACATTACTTTTTTATCCCTTGCTTCTTAGACAAATTAAGCTCTAAAAAATTGTAACAAGAAAAATAGTAGAATGTTCTTTTCCTGAGATTTTCAAAGCAAACCTAAATTCTTTTCAATGTTACTTCAGTCTGAAAAAATCCAAAAGTTTAAACAATTACAGTATCTATTGTCTGGTGTAGTTTCATTCCAACACAACTCTATTTATGTTCCCATTAGGTAACAGCAAAACTTATGCAACAGTGACAGGACTTGAGAACAGAGCACAGACCTAACTAGCCTACAGGAACTGAAGTGGAGCTATAGAACCAGCTATAGACAACAAAAACTATCAACAGCCCCAGTAAGAGAATAAACTAGGTTCAAGGGCCATACAAGCAGGCCAGGCAAAAGCCATGTCAAACAAAACTACAACACAACTACTTATAACAACCCTGAAACACATAAAGACTAGTTCTTTTACTACACAACTCAAACCAACACCTACTTCCCAAGCTTGAGCCTAAAAGGCCCAAGGGCCTGTGGGAAGGGGTATTGGCAAGAGACCCAGGTGAGGCTGATCAGAGCCAATAGAGTTTATTACTGTCCTCAGAGGCCTAAGGTGGCTGCTTCCTAGAGGATGACTCTGGACTACTAAGTATATAAGTTACTACAAATATAGTACTGAAAGGTTTTGGGTTCTTTTGTGTTCTGGGGAGATAGGTTTTAGGTGTGTAGGGAGCAGTTTTGCATATGGTGAACTGTAGATTGTAACAGTTTTTTTATAGGTTTTGTTGCTTTCTTATAGCACTTTATTTCCCATTTGCATTTACTGCTGTATCTAGCAAACCTTTACCCATGTTAGTAGCTGTGAACTCTTACCAACAGTCTTAGTTTTCACTGTCACTTTTATGAATGCGTAATCAAATTGCATAGAGCTGGGTAGAAAAAGGCTGTTTTCCAACTGCTGTGGTTCTTTACTGTATATATTCCAGTAGCTTTTACCATTTGGGCTTCATAATTTAGCTGCCTACTACAGGGAGTAGTAGGAGCCTGGCTTAGCAGATAATGCTCTGCACATTTGCAGCCTCTAATTTTAGGATGCTCCACCTATTTAAACAGACTTTAGGAAGCTAAAAGTAGTAGTTGGTTTTGTTCAGTCTTAAACTCCTTCTGTAATGCACCTTTTTGCTACCTATAGAAGGTTCTAGTGGTTACTTTGCTGAGAGGCAGAGTCTAGAATGAGGACTGTCTCTTTAAAAGCCATTTGTACTTTTACTGGAGGCCCCTTGGAAATAAGTACAGACTGTAAAACCAGTGGGCTGGGTGCTACAGTAGCCACAAGGGAGGGACTATGCTTCGTCTGCAATCTCTAAGAATTATTGAGATGTTCTATTTTGTTTGATACCTCTGTTTAGGAATAATACTGAGTCCCAGAAGAAATTCTGGGCTTAAAATATAGAATCCTTGTTGGGCAGAGGAAGCAACCAGCACCTCCTACCAGCAAAAAATTTGTTCTAGTTTTCTGACCTTTTGTTCACAGGACAGATTTTACTGGGAAATAAGTGAATGACAAGTAACAGCAAATGGTAGGTAGACAATAAAGAGGACTTACAAAAATGTCTGTTACATTTCCAAATAGCAGTCTGCTGTTTTAGAGAATGACAGCAGAGCTCATTTCTATGGGTGTGGTGGGACTTGGGTGACTCCCTGTACATTCTTAGGGCTTTTTTTTCTGCCTTCTGCAACAGAAATCATGTGGTTGCATTTAAGAAATTGCTTGGAGAGTTTAATAATTTAAAACAATTTTTATTGTCTTCCAAACTACAATAAAGTGTTTTTTCTATCTCAGTGAGGCATGTAATTCAGCTTCTTCACAAAGATGAGGGAAAGGAGGGAAAAAAATGCTGTTGTGTTAAAAGTCAGAATTTAGCAGGACATATTCCATGTGTACACATCTGTATTTACATCAAAAGAAAACATGTAATTTATAGCTTTATCCTACCAGTTTGCTGAAAGCACAATTCCCCATGAAGCCAAATCAGAAAGTAATCTTCCTTTTATTATAGCTAAGGCTCTGTCACTGTTAGAAATACAAATGTCTACTCAGTCATTTAAAGTGGCTCTTTCAAGACACCTTTGGCTTCAATTATTTTCAAGTTTACAGTCTTGGTGGTTTTCTTACATTAATGCATCTCTGAGACAGAAGTAAAATGTCTGCCTGTGAGGTCTTAGATGTGAACTGAGAAGTCATGTTAGAAGACCATTTTCTTACCCTTTCTCATTTTTAGTCATTTTTCATGGGAAAAAAATCACAGAATTGCATCAGGAAAATGTAAAATATAAGCTTAAAGAACATCCACCACTTGTGCTACAGAAGCACTTGGATCAAAATCTGTTCTGCTGGGTGAGGCACAGAAATATGAATTCCGCCCTTTCCCAGTGTTTTGAGCAGTGGGACAGTAACATTCTCACTGGGTAAGAGTTGCAACATGAGCTATAATTAGGGCCAAGTATGCCAACTGGTATATTCACTTGAGGGACAGGCTGTAGGAGTGACCAGAGAGTCACAGGACTAGAATGTAAGACTTAGATTTACAGTCTCCTTTCCAGAGACAGGAGAGTCTAAAACAAAAGTGGACTTGCTTTGGCAGTTGCTTCTTAGCAGATCTCTACTTTGTGAACTGCTTCTTTCTGTGTGCTGAAGTGTGTGCCAACAGCAGTTTACTCCAGTGTCAGGCCTGTGTCCCTGAAAATTAGTTTTAGTAACTTTGATATAATATGCTAAATGTCATGTACAAGGAAGATAACTTGTTTCTTATTAAATTAGTTGATGCAGATGGAAAAAAAAAAGTGTAAACCTTTGAAAGTGCACAATGTACTTCAGGTTTTCCTCAGGGGGGAAAAGCATTCAAGAAACTGGGCTTGTTCAGATAAGAGGAGACTGGGGGGGATCTCATTAATATTTACAAATATCTAAATGGTGGATGTCAGCAGGTTGGGACATCCGTTTTTTTCTGTTGTATCCAGTGACAAGGGATAATGGAAAGAAGCTGGAACACAAAGTTCCTTTTAAACATAATGAAAAGCTACTGTACTGTGAGGGTAAGGGAGCCCTGGCACAGGCTGCCCAGGGAGGGTGTGGAGTCTCCTTTGCTGGAGGTCTTCAAAACCTGCCTGGACATGTTTCTGAGAGACTTGATCTAGGCAGACCTGCTTTAGCAGGGGGAGTGGACTAGGTGGTCTCTAAAGGACTCTTCCAACCCCTACCATTCTGTGATTCTGTGAAAAATCAGGCTTAAGAGCTTATGGATGAAGCTGAAACTCCAGGAATGCTTCCCGTGAAATGGTTGCGATACAGAAAGCTGCAGCATCACTAGGAATATTTTACCAATAAAAATGAACTTTCAGAACAGGACTCTTCTAGAATAAGCCATTTAAGACTGCATATTTATGTCTTTAAAGCATCCTTTATGTTGTTACCACACAGATTCCACTTATTAATTATATCTGTTTTACCTTGTCTGCTTGTGGAGCTGAACAGTACTGAACAGGATAAGGCTGGCAAATAAGGCTCTGAGCACTTACCAACTTCAACGTTCATACTCCTTACAAAACATGCTATTTCTAGATCTCTGCTAATGCATTCTTTGGCAATAGGGTAGTTCTGAAAGAAAGTTTTAAATAAGCCCTATCATCAGCCCACACTTCAGATAAATGTGCACCCCCTGCAGTTTTTCCTTCTCCCTTTCAAAAGAAAAATATTATCTTGACTTTATGCTTGACACCCTTGCATTCTAGGGCTGGATCACTTCAATGCTCTGCACAGGAACCCCTCCAGAGAAGAATCAACAATTTTCTTTATACCAATCACCTTAATTATCAAACCATACATCTGAAAGTTGCAATAGGCTTAAACATTTATGGACACACTGGAGATTTCATTTAATCATGGCATGACAACTTGATGCTGATGGTCTTCATATACTTGATGATTTTTGTGGCCTTGGCAAATAAAAGACTAGAATTTGAACTTCCTGGAAGCTTGAGTAGTCTTTCTGGGAAAATTTGCATGTAGAAAAACTGCTTTCACGTGCCCCAGCAATATGATCCTGTTTTTCAATCTAACAATCCATAGCCTAATCCAGCAGAAACTCTTGAAGAAAAATTGCCAAATCTAATAGTTTTTCCTGAGTAGATACTAACCCAGCAGACTGGGGATAGCTGTCCCATTACCTGAAAGGCAACTGCAACCCCTAGATGACAAACTGCCTAAGAGAGGTTTTTGACAGCAGCAGTGTACAGGCCTCTGGTAACTCTCACATGCACTCAGCTGCACAGTGAGCTATAAGGGTGCTATGCACCAGATGAAGATGAGGTTGGACGCAGTTATCCAGGTGGCCCAGTTTTTTGGCACCTTGAAGAATGTTTAGTCACCAGTAGGAGAGACCCATTCACAAATACATCCTTGCAGAGGCTGTTATGCCTAACTCTTTTTGGAGCAGAGATAAATGTTTAGATGACCACAGAAATGCCTGTGGAAAGTAAGCAGTCTTCTCATTCCTTTTTCTAGGAATGGTGCAGAGACAATTCAGATCACTGATGATACTAAAATAATGTTTGTCCCTCTGTCTCTTCATTTGTCTGTGTTTTTGGTTATGAAAGAGACACTGTCAGGATCAAGACTCAACCTGCTTTACATTTCAATACAAAAAACTTTGGATCAAATCCAATTTCTGTTCAAGTAACTAACCTCTATAAAGTCAGTGGGGAGATTTTACAACTATAACTGAAAGTGAACTTGCTCCTAAGATTCCAGGAACAATTTGAGATCGTTGTTCAAAGAATAAATAGCCTCAAATGTCTATTGGACACTGATGATTCAAGATGAATGATGAGAGGAACTCAGATCATACTGCAATATAATTTTACTTTTAAGTAAGTTTCAAGTAACTATTTTAAAGTGTCCCTGGGAAAGGGAGAGCAAGGAGGATTACAGTGGCAAAGCTATAGAAGAATAAAACTATATAGTAACATTTCTCCCATTCATTGTGAAAGCTAGGTTTTTCCAGTGCCTTGCAATGTCTTCTGTAGTTGTTTACCATCTTTGAAATGTTGACAGGAAAAAAAGACTCACAGCATTATATGTCCATTGTCATGGTCTACATAAGGCACAGGTCAGTAGTAAATTGACAGGAAAAGCATGCCTAGAATGGTTGGCAATCATCACTGGTTAAAGAAGAGGTCCAGGCTAAGGATTTTATACTTGTTTTGTAGTACTGAAGGAAAGAGATTAAAAGTCCAAAATGAGTAGAGAAGACCATTCCCACACAAGTCTCAGAAATCCTGGCATACAGATCAATTCCACATACTCAGAAACTCTTCAGATGGAGGCCAGAAACACTATTTTTTCACTACATTTAGATGAAGACATATTTTCCTACTGTGGGAGAGAAAGACTACAAACTTTGAAAAGGTAGCACAGATACAGCAATACTTGGAAAATATTTATTATTGGTTTGTATATATCTTGCTGCTTTCATCAGAAGTTGCTTATCTCAGCACTAAATTCAGATTAATATAGAAAGATATTAGCAGAGGTTGGCATTTCTGTGAGCTTGGCTTACAAACTACACACACGGGCATCTTGATTTAGGGCTGTGCTACAATATGTCTTTGAGGCACTCTCCCAAAAATTGACTGTAAGGAAGAACTTAGGTTATGATGTGACAGTTTTCATTTTCTCAAACGTGCTGTCTTTTCAGGTGAGCCTTTATTCTTTTCATAAGAAGTCTTGAAGTATGGTGACCTTAAAGAAAAAAAATTACAGCATATATTTTGTGTGTTATAGAGTGTGTGGTAGATACTCTGCCACAGAACATCAGTGAGCTCAGTCTGGGTTTATATCTGTGCCTTTGGGCAGCCTGTTTCACTGCTGAGCTCCTGCAGCACTTGGAGCAGATTTAAAATGAGTATGTGAAGAGAGCTGCCTCCTGTTACTGAGACTATCACTCTGCCTGGAAAGGAAAAAGCACTTGCTGTGTTCACAGTACTCAGTGTGGCTGTCAGACAACCAATTGTTGTGCAGTCCCTGCTGAAGATCTCTGTGTCTACCTGGTTTTAATACAGTTTGATTCACTTCTTTAACACAACATGCAGCTGCCAGAAATGAAATGAAAGGGGTTATTTTTGAAAGAAGTCGTCACTGATGGTAAAAAGCCACTTATAAATAAATATGCCATATATAACAAATTTTAGTTTTGTGATAAATGCCTGAATTTTGGATTCATGTTCTGTGTAAGGTAGAAGAACTCCTTTGCCTTGAACAGCATTATTTCTGGTTTAATTTGGGAGCACATGCCAATGACCATGTTGTAAATCATGACCTATGCACATTCATGCCTTTCTGATAATTGATAGAAGGGAACCAGTATCACAGTAGAGAGGAGTACTTACCACAAACAGCAACGTGTGTGAGAGCAGTATTTGGCTACAGATGTTTGCACTAGATTTACCAGCTGACAAGCCTAGCCAGCTTGAGCTTGCATCATAATCTAATAAAAACCTAATAACACCTTTTCATCTAACTCATTCAGCCACATATATTAGGCTTTAGAGGTGTCAGATCTAAAAAGAGAACTGTACTTCTGCCTTGGAGATATTTTTATTGCTGAGGAAAAATATATTGCAAGAAACAGTTCCTTACACAGCAGGAGAATTCTACTTTGGAAAAAGAAGTCAGGCAATAGAAAAAATCACCTTTCTTATCACATCTGTCATGATCTGATGCACTCAAACTTGAAAGCTTCTCTTATCTTTTGCAACTTCTTTCTTTTATATTGTGAAGAGGCTTGACAGGCAGAAAATGAACAGATGCACATTAGAGGTGGGAGATGATCTTGTAGGAGGTCTATGCTTGAGTTATGCAAAGAGATGGAGCAGAGACATGCCTGCAGGATGGAGCTCTGTGTGAGCAGAAGAATTCCCAGCATGCATCTCTTTACAGGACTGGATACTACATAAGGCTTGGAAATTACTCCCTGTCATTCCATTTTGTGCCTTGGAACATAGGTAAAGATACCAATATGAAGACATTTCACCAGAAACAGGCTGCCCTTCAGGTCCAAATATCTTTTTTTTTTTATGTCCCAGTCCTCCTGCTGAGCAGATAACTTTCAAAACCAACAAGCAAGCTGTCCCTCTAACCCCTACACAGGCATCGTATGCTTCCTGAACCAGGTTTTCTCTGGCACCTGGAGGTTTATGGATGCTTCTAGCTGCAGGAAACACCCTGAGCACACTTGCATTCCAGTGCACTACTGTTCCAGTCTTTGTATGACAAACTCCACTCAGTAGCCAAGTGTCTTCTGTAGCTGGACATACAGGCAATATGAAAAAGCATATTTTTTAATATTATGTAATACTACAAGATCAAGAGCAGCCATGCAGGAAGGTGTGGCAGAACTACTAGTGAATGCTAATGTGCCTACAGTGATGCACATTAACTTCCCTGTATAAGAAGCATAAATCCCAAGTGAATGGTGAGAGTTTTTGATAATAATATTCATTTTTCAATGCTGAATACCCCTGGTAACTTATCTTCACATTGGAGTGCTCGATAGGACAAATCTAGTTGTTCACATTTACTTTGGACAGCAAACTGCAAAGTTAGAGATGTTCCTGAAAACTACATTTTTAACTACAAGTACTATGGGCACAGCACACTCACTGACTGACTTTATGAATAAAGGGTAAAATATTATTTTGTCTTGTGATTATATACCTACCTTTTGGTGGGTAGTCATTGGATTCATATGAACCTAATTCATACAAACAAGAAAGCTCTCTCTTTCAATATTATAATGAATTCATTCTTACAGATACGAGTATTCCTAGTGCATGAATATCCTATATCCTTTTCCTAGGGTATAAATATTTCTAGTAAAAAAATCACTCTTGTATGGAAGTTTTTGTTGGCTTTGCCTTTGGTATCTGTCTAAAACTGTGGTGAGTTTCCAACAACTAGTTACAGTGCTGTGTATTTACTGATCTATTTTAAATGACACCATTGTCCTTAAATATAACAAGCTTTAAGGTTAATAAATCCATGTTAGGACATGAATGGAATACTTATTTCTGGCTATATACTATTTAATCTCTAGTACTACATTATTTGTGTTAAAGGCACATGTACAGATTAATTTAAAACTGGAATAAAAATTGCTATTGTCTGTGTGATGATAATATCTGGTTTTCAGGTTTTGCAAATAATCCATCAAAAACAAATTCCAAAAGTTTAGGAGGGTAGTTCTGGAAATCTAGTATAGAACCAAAAAAACCCCAAACCACAAATGGGGATATTAGGCATATTTTAGGAAAAGGAGCGTTAGAATAATTGATTCTGCTCTAGGCAGTGTCATGAATCCATCATGGCACCCAGTGAAACATATCAAGACTGCTGGAATTCCTTTATTTGCCACAAGACACACAAACTAATAGTAGGACAACATTCAATAAAGTAGAAAATAAACCTAATAGAAACAAACTTCCAGAACTGTTTTCTAACTATACCCTCTGTAGCACACACTTAAATTCAATGAATTCTTAATTCCCTTCTTTTCCCAGTGGAAAGCCATGCTACCACAGGAGGCTAAATTTTAGTTCAGTGAAACTCTCAACACAGAGAAAATACTTATGAAAGCACAGTCTTCCTTGTGTCCTTTAAGAGAAACAGTGAAATTACTGCTAGGGAAGTCTAGGAAACAATGTGTTTTAGTGGTGTCCTTGGTGCAGAGCAGGGACTGGTCACCAAAGTAAATTATCATTCCATTATAGAAATGTTTGTAGCAATGAGTGCCTGCAGTATCACAGAACAGAAAGATGTCACTGGCATGTCTCCAGATGCACACTTATTTCTTCCTTCCATACTGTAGATAAATTTTCCATTTTATAACCAAGATTTAAACAAACAACTACAGAAGTGAACTCATAAATATTTTTTTCCAAATTCTGCCCAAAACTTACCTGTGGTTAACGGTTGCACTTCTGCCAACAGCTTGATTCCTAAACTTTTTCTGTGACAGCAGTGGGAGTATGGAAGTTGGAAAACTGTAACTCTCAAGCAACGCACTCATGTAAGATATAAATTTAAGATGTTCAGATCTAATGGAAGCCAAATGAAGCTACGGGAGAGTAAGTTTTGTAAGGTACAGAGTAACTGAAGTAATCACAAAGGCAATAAATGGTGTGGCCCAGACAGTTGTCCTCTCTAAGTGTCCCTCCTTGTTTTCTCTTTTTATCCATTTCCCATTTCATGTTCCTAATCAGGTTCAAATGAGGTGTAGCTCTTCCATCTTTGCAAGCCTGACCTACTTCAAAGGGATTAGCAGCATTGTGAGATGTCTCCCCTGCTTTAGGAACAATCTATTTTGTTTTAGGAATTACAGCAACTCTGCCTTGTTCATGAGCAGACTTTGCCTGAACTGCAAACCTTCTGTACTAGATGTGGCTGGAAATTACTTATAAATCATTGATAAAGTAAGGGGTTTTGCTCTTTTTATTCTCAAGATTTTCTTTCCCCGTCCTTTTGAATTCACAGGAACACTCCCATATATTTGGAGACATCATGTCATGTGTCCCTTGTTAGACAATTAATGGAGGTCTGCTTTGACACCCCTTCATTCTGTTTGAGGATACAAATTCAGCACCTTGTACCATACAATAAAAAGTTCCTCAACCTTCACTTTTAGACATCAGATCTTTGTCAAATAAATTCTCTTAATGTGGCTCCATCAGATTTCAAATCTCTTTCGATTCTGGCCACTTTCCACCAAGAATCCATAGAAAAATTAGCATGTTTCCCTCAGCTTTCCCCAGTTCTTACTGACTAGGAGGAAAAAGTTCTTTCTGTACTACCTTCTCACAAGGGGGAGGCAGTACAAGTTCAGCCAATGTATGTATTCTCAAAGAATTTCTATCTCTCTATCTCCTGGTTGATAACAAACCAAACATGAGCTAGCAATGTGCCCTTGTGGCCAAGAAACTGTTTTATAAAGACTGTGAGTTCGGTCTATGTTTATGACACGGAAGATATTAGAAGATATATGTGTTCTGTGAGGCTTTTACTTACTTAATCCTCTGCTGGCATTAACTGTGGTGGCAAGAAGCTTACAGCTCAAGACGACAGGAATCTCTACAATGCTGAGAAGATGTTAACAAGTCTTTGGTAATGGCAGGTACTATCTGAATACCTAGTGAGGAAAGAAGATCAGTGAGTCACTGGGAGGGGTGACCTATTCTTGAGAAATAGCAAATGAGGAAAATGGCTGTCACCATTTCATTTCTGCATAGTGTGAGTGGTGCTATAGGCTTCTCTCCCCACTTGCTTGGTATTGGAGGAACAGTGAAAGCTGCTGCCCAAATCCTCCTGACTAGGAGCTATCTTTTGCTTATGTCTCTAGATGCTACTGCTGAGACTATTTCAGTGCAATAAAGGCAGGCCAAACCTACAATCAGGCCTTTAAGGAGTGGTTTGGTCAAACTCCAGATTCCTACAGAGAAATATGAGTAATGTAAAGGAGCCTTATAAGACAAACTGGCAAAGCATAACAAAATTCTACTGTTTCTTCCACTGAGGAGGGGAGAGAGTGTAAATGTTTTAGCAACAGAGCTTATCATTTTGGAGTAACTGCTAGAAAATTCTTCATCACAAGCTACTTCAAAGCCAAGACAGCCTTCAGCTAAAAAAGAACCATTTTCCACACCAGACAGAAAGGCTGCTTTGACCTGTACAGTGATTTCTTCTTGTTTTTCCTGGTCAATTCACCAGGCCTGAATATTAATTGCAAGTGAAATCATTCCATGCAAGGGCACAGCTGCTGTTCAGAGAGGGATGGGCAAGGCAAAGGAATGGGGCTGACAGGAATCTAATTGACATCAAGGAAAAACATGAAGTCCCGTCTCTGGAATGAGCTAAAGAATGCATTAGTGTAGACATGCTGCCTGTCTGAAGCAGGAAGGTCCCTTGGGCTTTACTGAATGCTTGATTAAATGTGATCCCTCAGTGCAGCCCCTCTGAATCCCACTAACGCGATTATCACATTTTACTTGGAACACATAACATGGTAACCCATTACAAGAAAGACTCATAAACCTGATCGAGTGCAGAGATGCCACGGCAACGGTGGGGCCAGAGCGCTTTCCCTCTGGCCCAGCCTGGATCAGAACTTCGAGTTTGAGTCCTTCCGGGGCGGTGACGGCCGCACCTTTGCTCGTGAGGGGAAAGAAGATCTGCGTCCTTCCTGAGGCGCCTGGCGGCTCCCGCCCCGTGAGGGGAAGGATACCCTCGCGCCTCATGGCGCCTCATGGCATCTCTTGGCGGCTCTTGGCCCGTGAGAGCTAAGACACCCTTGCGCCTCCTGGCAGCTCGCACCCCGCGAGGGGAAGGACACCCTCACGCCTCATGGCAGCTCCTGGACGCTCCGCCCCGTGAGGGGAAGGACATCCGCATGCCTCATGGCATCTCTTGGCGGCTCCGCCCCGTGAGGGGAAGCACGCCCTCGCACCTCATGGCAGCTCCTGTCCTGTGAGGGGAAGGACGCCCTCGCACCTCATGGCAGCTCCTGTCCTGTGAGGGGAAGGACACCCTCGCACCTCATGGCAGTTCCTGGCGACTTGCACCCTCTGAGGGGAAGGACACCCTCGCACTTCAAGGCAGCTCCTGGCGGCTCGCGCCCCGTGACGCAAAGACACCCTCACACCTCATGGCAGCTCCTGTCCCGTGAGGGGAAGGACACCCTCGCACCTCATGGCAGCTCCTGTCCTGTGAGAGGAAGGACACCCTCGCACCTCATAGCAGTTCTTGGCAGCTCGCGCCCCGTGACGGGAAACAGACTCCCGCGCCTCCTGAAGCGCCTGGTGGCGCGCAATCCGTGAGGTAGGTTCGCGCGCCTCATGGCAACTCCTGGTGGCTCCGCCCCGTGAAGGGAAGGACAGCCAGACGTCTCATGGCAGCTCCTGGCGGCTCGCGTCCCGTGAGGGGAAGGAGGCCCGCGGACTTCATGGCAGCTCCTGGAGGCTTGCGCTCCGTGAGGGGAAGGGGACTTGCGGGCCTTGTGGCAGCTCCTGGCGTCTCGCGCCCCGTGAGGGGAAGGAGACTCACGCGCCTCCTGAGGCGCCTGATGGCGGGTCCCCCGTGAGGGGAAGGAGACCCGCGCGCCTAATGGCAGCTTCTGGCGATTCGCGCCCGGTGAGGGGAAGGAGACTTGGGGGCCTCATAGCAGTTCCTAGCGTCTCGCGCCCCGTGAGGGTAAGGACACCCTCACGCCCCGTGAGGGGACGGAGACTCACGCGCCTCCTGAGGCGCCTGATGGCGGGTGCCCCGTGAGGGGAAGGAGACTCACGCGCCTCCTGAGGCGCCTGATGGCGGGTGCCCCGTGAGGGGAAGGAGACTCACGCGCCTCCTGAGGCGCCTGATGGCGGGTGCCCTGTGAGGGGAAGGAGACCCGCGCGCCTAATGGCAGTTCCTGGCGCCCCGTGAGGGTAAAGACGCCCTCGCGCCTCACGGCTCGCGCCCAACGGCGGCGCCGCGCAGTCCCCTGGCGCAGGCCCCGCCCCCGCGGCGGCCGCGCGCGCCCTCACTTCCTGAGGCGGGCGGGTTGAACATGGCGGCCGGCAGCTGCCGGGGCAGGCGGCGGCTTCTCTGCGCGCCGGCCGCGCTGCTCCTCGCGGTGCTATTGGGTGCTGCCTCCGTCTCTGCGTCCTCCTCCTCCTCCCGGGCAGGCAGCCCTGGCGAGCCGCGGAGCCGTGTGCAAGTACTGGGCGGCTCCAACTGGAGCCTGGTGTTGCAGGGCCAGTGGATGTTGGAGTTGTGAGTAACGGCAGCTTTCCCGCCCGCCTCTGAGGCAGCGTGGGGCGGAGGAGGGCTTCCCTTTGTGGGGTGGTTGGTGTCGCCCGCCTCAGTTCGGCGACTGCCCCGGGGAGCGGGCATGGCCAGTAGCGCCGGCTCCAGTGTGGAGGGAGAGGGGCCGGACGGCGCGGCCGTCACAGTCCGCGAAGGGAAGTGAGGGAGCAGCTGTGCACCTTCCCCGCCCCTGAAATGGCCGGCCTGTGGGGAGGGGGGGCACGGGAGGGAGCGGCTGGGTGTCGTCCACACAGGGACACCTAATGCCTGTGATCTCTTCCACACTGCGTTGTCGGCCCTGAAACCTCAGGCAGACGCTTAGCTTATTTGAGATGATATAAGTAGCTTTCCTTCAGGTTCTGGTCATGCCCGCACAGGATGTCTGAGTGCCCCAAGGTTAAACAGGGTTTCTCTCAGTGGGTCTTTCAGCGTTGTTAATAAAGAGAACAAACTGCTGGGGTATAGTGTTAGGCAATGCATCTTACTCTGCTTACCGATTTGGGACTTCGGCTGGATTCTGTGCAAGCTAGAAAAGCTGGATTTGATGTGTAATACTTAGCAAGAGTAGGTTTCCAAAGTGGTGTTACATAATATCCTGGTACACCCTCACTTCCCACTGCCTTGCTCTTGAGTTCTTGTTGAAGGGAGATGCATCCAAATTCATTAACTTCTCAGTGCTGCTGGTGGTTTATTCTGGTGACAGAGAGGTTTGACTATTGCTGGCTGCGGTTTTAAGTGCTTCAGTAGTGGTATGGTGGCTTCCCTTGTGACTTGATGCCATTCTTGAAATGCACATGATGTTTTGTACTTGGAGGCCAGCTCACCTGTCTGCATTTAGAAGGGGGAATGGAAATCAAGTGCTTTTTTTTTTAAAAACAAGTAGTTAAAAGCAATGTAAGTAGGCTTTATGCTGAGATGATGTGTATGCTATGCAGCTGTGAAGTAGGATTTTTATTGACGTGTGCTACTCCTTTGTGCTTGGGTTTGAACAGTTTGAAACAGACAGGGGAGCCTGTAAAACAGATTTGTTTGCCCATCAACATCTGAACTCATGCTCTCCCATAAATACTTACCCAGCTGCTTCACATTTTGTTTTACTATTGAATTTGAGTTATCTCCAGTATTAGGGGAGAGATGATCACTTTTCTTAGGGCTTTATTGCTCAGGATCCTCCAGGGCACCTGTTCATTGGTGAGTAGATATGAAGAATCCTGAATTAGCTAGTGGAAACACCCAGGGATGCCCACTGTTCTGTCTTAGGATTTAGGTTTGATTTTGAGTATCTTTTTTTTTTTTCCCTTCTTTTCACTTACTGTGTTCTGGGTGATGGGGTAGAAGATGATCTTGGAATGAAAGAAAATAAATATATTTTTAAAATTCAAGCTTTGGTCACTATGGACCCCTAGTCCTATGTGGAAGCTATTGTGTGAAAGTTACTGACTCATAGACAAGTTGGTGACTCTTGAGGAGAAAAAAGGTTCTTTATGGCAACTCAAAGTTTTTATTACTAAGAGAAAATATTTAAATACTTAGTGGTTTGTGTCCCTGATGAAGGAAGAAGAGAGGAACTGACTGAAATCAGAAGTGACGGGGATAGTGAACAGTTAAAGTCCTTTGAAAGTCTTTATTCCACTTAAAACATTGCACTCTGGTTTGGAGTGACAGCTGACAATAGCGATGGTGGCAGAGTTAGCTTTAGTGCAAACTGGATATTATACGTGTTGGTGTGTTGCTTAAACTAGACTTATTTTATGAATGGAAGGTCCTTTCTTTCCCATACCTATTTATGTGGTTAATTTCTAGTACTTACTACTTTTCTTCAGTGAAGGAACTTTTGTCTTTATTGAAGATGCTAACTCAATGCTGCTGTTCTTGAATTAATGGCAGTAGGAGATTCTCAATCACATGTAAATAGGACTTTGTGATGTAGTATTGATTTCTTACGATTCTTGCAGTTGTTTTCATGCTGATGTTCCATGCTGATGCATTTTGGCTTCTACTGGTTTTTAACTGGTTTAGAGCTGGTGATCCAGACAGAAGTCCAGCATGTCAGATCATTGATTCCTTCCATGCAAGACTGCAATAGTGTTCATCAAAACCTTGTTTGCACCAAGAATGTCCCATTTGTTTGTAAGGCCTTTGTTTTCCAAGCAGTACTTTATTTTTTAATATAAATGTTATCTCTACTGAAGAAAAAATGTCCACCTTATTTTGGTCACCTGCTCTGCATTCCTGGCTCGAAGCCTCCTGCCTGGTAGGAACAGATACTAGTACTCTTGTTTCATGCAGATGTTCTATTTGTGGAAGTAATGTAAGTGAATTACTGTATGCTGCCACTTTTTTGTTGCTCTCAGGTGCACAAATAGAGAAACTTAACTGAGAAATTACTTGTGTGTGGGATTTATAGTGGAAATAAGATTTTTCTTTCTTCATCTTTCCTACCTGAAGCATGTGTACTTGGCTGGCTTTTATCAAATATATGGTGGTTTATAGCTGGCAAAATTGCAGGCACTGTAAGCACTGTAAGCATTTAATTGATAAAAATATTCTAGATAATTTTGTGGCTGTGAAAGACGTTGCAACACTTTTTTCTTATTGGTACTATCACAGCACACAGATCCTCACCCAAGTGCTGCTAGTGTGATGCTGGAGTGAACCATTTTAAAAGGTTTCTGGTGTGTAGCCACAAGATAATGATTCTTTAGTATGGGAAGTTTTCCTTTTGTCTTTATACTGTGTCTGTTAGGAGAGTAGAAAACTTAATTTCTGGTCTGTTTATTTAAAAATGCATTTTGCATTTGTAGATGCAATTTGTTCCAAGATTGACTGACCTTAATTTAACATCCTCTTCTTTTTAAAGTGAACAACAGAAAAACCCCAACAATAAACTTGTTGTCTTCATGCCTCTGGCTAGAAATTAAGCTATTTAATATGCTCCCATTGTACCCGCAGTACTTTAGGTGCCTGCCCATCAGGAAAATCTCAAGTTTCCATGCAGGGTCTTTAATATTTTGGTTCCCATTTGTTTCAGCACAGACACAAGAGCTGTGTGTACTTAAATGTCTTAATTTTCTATTTTAATTCTAGCTAGATGAAAATCAAGAGAGTGGTGTAAGTAATAGACCTGTTCTTCGAGGCTAGTTTATCATAGTATAGGCCTGTACTTAATTTTCTCTATGCCATTTATCATTTGTCCTGCTATCTGGTAGGCCAAATTATCATAAGGATTCAGTCTTCCCACTAACACTTTTATCTGTAGTTTCAAGGGAGTGTGCTGAAAATCTCATTGAATGTTTTAGTATTTATATAATTTAATACTTTTAAACAGTTGTTTGGAAACACTTTAAGTAAAATTGAAGAATTCCATAAGTTACTTAGCAATTGCAGTAATTTCAGTTGAGTAAGATTGGGGATTCTCTGTTACTTTTAAGACCCTAGTTTCTTGACTTGTTAGTATCCAGGCTTTTCTTTGTCCTAATTTAAAAAAAAACCCTCAAACAAACAAACCCTCAAAACAAACTCACAAAGAAGGGTGGACTGAAAACCAGAGTTTTGACTTGATACGTCTCTGAAGCTTTCCAGCCCTCCTGACTGAGTTCAGAGGAAGTAATCAAATTATCTATGGACTTTTATTTAATACCTGAACATGTGGCTGACTACTGTGCCATGCATTGGCTGAGCAGAAACTGAGAACATGTTAAACTGAAATATCCTTGGTAGCAGATGCTTTACTGTTATAGAAAGGAACAAAAACGTTTAGAATGATGGAATTTAATCTGATGAAGTTCTAGAAGATTTTGCATAGCTTTTTAGTGATTGATTGGCATTCTACTTCAAAAATAATTTCTCCATCTTTAAAAAAAAAAGCAGATGGTACTCTTATCCTTTTCTTGGTTGGAAACTAAAGAGAAGAATAATTACAATATACCCTACTTTGCTTCTCATCTTGGAAGTTAATAAAGCATTTCAGGACTGAGCTGTAGCACAAGTGGAGATGGCACTTGAAATGTTGCGGTAGAAAATACAATTTGTTTCATTTGTAGTGCATCAGTTTTCCCTTTTATTTGGACATTATTGGAGAAGAGATGTGTGTCAGGATACTAAAGTAAATATGGCAGAATGAGAATTCATAAGTTTGAACTTGCACCCTGAAACAAATTCCTCAGAACCGTGACCAGTGTCTTGTCACTTCAGCAGGCTCATCTGTGATTTAAGGGATTAGAGCACAGTTTGGCAGAAGAATCTCTGTTTTCTCTTGAAGGTAGCTAGGGCTTTGGCAATTTGTGTTAAAACTTTTTTGTGAGGTGACTGTTTATGGATCGGGATGTCTTTCCTGTCTGTTTTGGAGGATGTTTGACATACCTAAGAAACTTAACAGATTCCAGAGCATGTACTATTGTGATACAGATGTTGGTAGATAACAGAGACTAATTTTTGTATCTTTGGCTACTACTTGTTCAGTTGAAAGGTAGCCTGAAACCATGTAGTTGACCTTCTGAAGCTTATGCTTTGTTGAAATTAGTTACATGCTATACCTAGTAGTTTTATTTTACCTTAACTGTGTATGACAGTCTATTGCAAGCTGCACAAGTTTGACACACACTTTGTCAACCAACTTAGAGTAAAATATATAAAGATGACAAATGAGATTTTATCAACATTTAAATGTTATCTGATGTTATCCTTTTATTTTTCTATTCTGTCTCCATATTGATATTGTCAATACTAACTGCAGACATTGTTTGATTGTGCAGTTGGTAGCATAGAAAACCTAACTCTCGAAACATGCTTACTAATTTTGCTGAAATTAATCCTGGGGAAGAAAGAGGACTGAGAAAGACAATCAGTGTAAGCAGTAGGAATTTGACAAGCATTCTTTTTAAATCTTGAGTGCTGTCAAAAGAGCACACTTTGATATAGTGAGTAGTGGGCTAAGGCAAATGTAGTTGGTAGTAGTTCTCAGGTGTAGGAAATCCATACAAAATGTTACATTGAAGGGTATTGCTTCAGAGGACAGCCTGGCTTTGATAAAAGCTAAAAGATAACTTGCATGGAAATGGATTTATTACATATGTAAATGGGATAACTCATAAGTTGTGTGGATTTTTTTAATATCAATTTCTCAGATACCTGGAATTGGATTTTGTTTTAGTAATGTGAAAAGGAATGGGTAGGGATTGATTTTAAAAAAGCTACTTGATTGTCTTAGTTAGTAGACCCAATGAAGAAAAACTGTACGTTCTTCTCCTTTGGGATTGATGTATTTGTGTTTTTTCTGTACAGTAAATCAATTTGAATGTCTATAAGTGTAAGAATATTAAAATATTTAACTTATCTCCCCCCTTTAGCTATGCTCCTTGGTGTCCTGCTTGTCAACAGATTGAATTGACATGGGAGAGTTTTGCAAAGGAAAGCGAACGTCTGGATATCACTGTGGGAAAGGTGGATGTCACTCAAGAACCAGGTATAATATGAAATGGACTGTTTGAATAAAAGGAATTATTCAGTATAAGTAGCACTTAGTATCTAGGAGTGTGCTTCATTTTGCTGGAGTACCTGGGATACCAGCCAAGTCAGAAAGGAGGTTTCTAAATGGGAGTAACATTATCCTCATTTTGTTTCTCCATATAGTTCATATCTGTGAGCCTAAGTTGAAGGATTAAAGAGTTGGGGGAGTAATCAGGTTTAATACTATCTTAAAGGGGCTTATTCTCTGATTTAGTCTTTTTCTCTGCTTGTGTCATTCCTCTTTCCTCCAAACTGTCTGCAGAAGAATCCTGCTCTGTGTCCTTCTTTATTAAGAGTTTCAGGGTGTGGTAGCATTCCCACAGTGGGAGCCTGCTTTAATAAGTTCTTAACTGTTCCATGGTTGTACTGGTTTATTGTCTTGTTTAATTGTAATAGTGCTTTAAAGTACAGGTGTTACTGTTGTATTCTGTTGGAGATGCACATATGCAAATGTGTTTACAAAAGAGGTTGCCTAACTATCCACAGAAGCGTGACTACAATCTTAATTATTCCCTTAGTGACTCTTCTAAGTTTTGAATGTGTGTTTATGTAAGCAGTACCAATATTGTTTAAACCTTTACATCTCTTGGGAATGGTTTATACTTGTTTTGGCTTTGAGGGGATAAAAGGTTTTACCAGCAATGTCAAAAGACAGAGAGAGAGAAAGAGATGTTACTAAAATAAAAAGACTTAAGTTTTACTGACTTTATAAAGTGTGTGGAAAATGTGTCAATTTTGTTATCTGAAAACATGCCAAACAAGTTAGCTTTATCAAGTTAACAGTAGGGAAATGACTATACTCTGGTCTCCGAGCAATTTACATTTTCACAAGAAAATGCCAGCTGTTCCAGACCTTGTGCAGGCTAATGTTTTGTTAAAAGTTTAGAAGTATACAAAAACTCTGAAGCTAAAAAGCTGTTGATGAGATGCTCTCCTTTAGCGCACATAGTAATTACCAACAGTTTAATAAAAACGGACAAGTTGGAATGTTAAAAACTTTAGCATTTATATTAACTTGAAGTGAGCTTCTGCGTATTATTGAAATAGTGATTACTCTGGAGAGTTACTCTGCACATGGAGATCCTTTGTAATCCTATCTTATTATTTTCTGTCAATTAGACAGTAATTGTTTCACTTAGGCAATGTTCAAACAAAAGGATTTCAGTTGTGATTGTGGTATTTGAATGTGACTATAACTTAAAAATGCACTTTCAGAAGTGCTGTAAAAATAAAACAGTTGAGATCTTGATTTTTTTCTTCCCAGTGAAGAACTTAAATGGAAATATTGGGACCTGAAGGGGTCAGGTAGTTGATTCTTTTGGTCTAATTTTTTCTGACTGCTCGGTAATGCCAGAATCTTAAGACCTTAGATCTTACTTTTAACAAGAAGTTTCTTAAGTATTTGAATTTCTGATGTTGCTGAGAGTCTTGACCTGTGAGAATATTTAATTTCTCCAAGTCAAAGCACTGACCCAAAATGATAAATTTTTAGCAAAGCATACATAATATACCTACAATGTCCAGTTCAACACAAAGCATGAAAACTGTAGCCACTTCTGAAACTAATGAATGCTGAAACTGGATACCAAAGATTTATTACAGATTTTACCTTTGGTGTGGATACAATTTTGAAGGTGTATGAGGTCCCGTGGAAGCTTTCCAAAGTGATTGAGGTATTGTGATAATAAAATTTGAAATAAAAAGGTTTATGCTTCAGCCTTTCTTTCAGTTGGTATGCCTAAGTGCTGTAGCTTCTGTTTATTTGCTTGCACAATGGTACCTTAATTAGCTTTGGTTATGTAACCCTTCATCAAATTGGAAGTAGTCAAAGTGCATTAAATTAGGTGAAAACCACTCGATGAGTGCAGGCTTGCGTAAAATTGCACTTCCAAAACCTGCAGGAGAAAGTAGCCATTCATGGTGCTTAATTATAGGAGATGCCCAAAGAATAAATCTACCAGAGCCTTAATGGATTTACAGCATATTTCAGTCACTTGATGTGCTTTTTCTTTCTTTGTCTTTTCTATTGAAACATTCAGTATTGCAAGAGAAAGTAATGGGGCCACTTTTGAATCTCCAAGTTCTGTGTATTTGTGGTGCCTTTCTTAAGCTCTCAATCTCAGCATTTACCTGTGATTTAAAACCAGACTTCTTTTGAGGACTTGTTTGGTGAAAGCAGTGTTATTTTTAGATTTATGTGTATTATCTGGTGTGTTTTGGTGTGTGTGCATGTGCAAATACTGAAGGTTTTTTTTCTGTTCTTGACTATGTTTTTACTTCACAGTGGATGTATGTCAGGTTTTGACTTGCCAACCAAGACTTAACTGTATTTCAGGTTAGAACTACTAGCCAGTTCAAGTTTGTATCAAACGTGCACTGAAACAAATGTCTGTTCTTAGCTTTTTATAACTGGCTTACATCTGGTATAACTCATCCAAGGAGGTTCCTTAGAGAAGCAGCAAACTCCCAGTGACAGCTTTGGGGATGCTTAGGTGCATTTTGGCAACAGATTTTGTAATTTATAAATTTGACCAGTCATTCTGAGGCTGTTGGTTCTAGCTACTTTCCTTTGTTTCCCTGACTAGCATTTGCAAGAGTCTTTCAGTGTTCCCATGAATTTTTCTGCTCTTAAGTTTATTATGTTCCTTACGCCTCTCCCCACCTAATTTTTCTCATGTAGCTGTGCTTTTTCTTCATTAATTCTAATGTTACACTTTTGGATTTGTTTACTTTATATCTCCCTGTGCTGGCACAGACTTTAGTTGTTTTATAAAGTTTTGCAGCACCCTGCCTCTCAAGCAATAAAGACAGCAAGCTGAGGAGTTGAAATGAACAAGACTTTTTGGAACTTTAAAGATGCATGTGCTTGATTTGATATAAACATCTTGAAAAAAATCCCAAAAAACACAAAAACCTCACATCCTTTTTTTTGCCGAATCCATAGGGAAATTCACACTAGGAAAAGCAATACTTCTGAAACTTTAGTGAAATCCATATAGAAAAATAACCTTGTAGTAAACAATCTTCAAGGTAAGTGCGTTTCCCCAATTTGTCAACAGTGTTTAGTATCTGGTACAGTTTGTAGTATTTTTGAAGACAAACTATAAACCTGTTTTTATAAAACACTGGTAAAAGCCATGCAATCTGCTAGTCTACAAATACAGATTTGTAGGTATTTATAGATAAGTCAGAATGGTGAGAAATTTCAATTTTACTTAACTGATGTGAGATTTTTCTTCCTTTTCTAGGCTTGACTGGTCGTTTCTTTGTCACAACACTTCCTACAATTTACCAGTAAGTTGTCTGTTTCAGTGTGTGTGCTTTTTTTTCCCTGCCCTGTTTGAGCAGTGGCATGGAAGATGTAAGGAACAACTGAAAACATTTCTTGAGCTCAATGTGTTAAATGAAGATAAAATACACATTTAATTCTGAGTTGTCTAAAAAATAGTTTGACTGTTAACCTCATGTTCTTTGTATTTGCTGTAGTGTGAGTGATTATTCAAGAAAAATAGGAGTTTTAGTAAATGACAAAAAGTTGTGCTGCTTAAAAACAGACTCTCCCTCATAGATTGGAGTTTCAAAACATTGGTGTTCAACTTTCTGAGCAAGTAAAATCTATACTCTATATGGGCTTTTTGGTTTGTTGGGTTTTTTTCCATAGGTACAGCTTAAGGGATATCTATGGTAATGCATATTTCTGTTTCCTTAGTGCAAACGACGGAGTATTTCGCAGATACCGAGGCTCTAGGACATTGGAAGATCTTCAAGGTTACGTTTTAGAGAGAAAGTGGGAAGCTGTGGAGCCTGTAGCAGGATGGAAGTCTCCATCTTCTATAATGTAACACTTTGTTTTTGTTAACAAGAAACATTTTTCATAGTTTGTTATTCATTAAGAGTGCTATGTTGACAGTTTAGAGACAAAAGGCCTTTATTCCCTAGGCATGTACACTTTGCAGAAGCAATCTGTGTTGACAGCGTGCTTTCCCATTTCTCACCTTTAAACGCAGATGTTTTTCTGCACTTGCTTTTGTTCATGCCTACTGAGACTTTTTATATAATTGAAAATACATGAAGAAAAAACAACCACTGAGCATTATGTAATTGTCAGTTTCAATATCTGCTGGGTACTGGAGTCAAATGCATATTTATGTAGGTTATTATTTAATGACTTCTGGCTACTTGGGACAGGCGGTCTTCAGCTTTAAGGATTTCTTGGTATTTTTTTGTATTTACAAGGAATTCTTATGTTCTCCTTTGAAACAGCAAACAGTATAGCAGAATTTATTTTCAGGATGTTGGATTCACTGTGAATCCGTGTAGAATGTTCGTATGATATAAAGGATGACCCGAAGATGTGAAGGGCCTGCATTTCATTCTGCATTTTGTTCTTATTATGTGTAAGTTCATATCAAAGATACAAAGGGTATCCTTATCTTTCACCTAAGAGTGAGGAAGTGCTGTATGATATTCAGTAACGGAGAGAGGAGTTACAGGACTGGAATTGGTATTTTTTGATTATGCTCAGATGTCATTTTTTCTCTTTCCATGTTTTGCAATTAAATGCACGGAATACAGGGAAAATGTGTTTATTTGCAGTAGCCTCTTCCTTAAAATGTAATAAGGGCTGAATGACTTTGAAAGTCTATAGATTTTTTTTTCCACTGATTTCTGAGCAGTTTACTGTGTATCTCAGTTCCTAACTTAGAACTTTTTCCTTCCTTTTCCTTGTTTCTTAGGATGCATGGTATGGCGGGGCTATTTCACCTCTCTGGATGGATTAGGGTAAGTAGCTCTGTGGTAGTGTTTTCCACAACCCCTTTTATGCTTAGAATAATGATCTGAACCAAATATTTATATCATCCTTCTATGAGTTAAGTTTTCCTTACATTTGCTGTACACTGGGTGTACAGTATCTTTGCATTTGAAATTTTGTAGTATTAGTAAATTGTAACAAAAATACAAATTTGATTGTAAAGATTATTCTTAGTACTGAAAATACTTACTGTTCTTATTATCTTGGCATAGTTAAAGTGTTCTGTCAAAGTGTGCTAACATAATGGAGCTGTTTTTTGAGAGCTGCTGCAAAAACAGTTCTAAACATTGGAATTCATTTAGTATCTACCAGGTTCTCCCACACAATTCCTAAAGGTTATATCCAGGTTCATTTTTATAGTTGTTAATCCCACTCTTCTGCAGTTCATTGGCATCTAGTGTATTGTACAGGAAAAGAGTTGTGTTCTTTTGAGAAAGATCTCTACATCTGGATTTCAAACTGCCAATGCTTTTTGCATAGCAATACCACAAATCTGGACAGTGGAATAATTACTGGAAGTGAAGGAGAAATGTCTAGTGTACACTGAAGTATGCTTTCAACTTGAAAACATTTTAATACAGTTTCATTTGACAGCTGTCCAAGTTCTTCCTGTAGCCTGCAAAGGCTGAGGATTTTCAGACCTTTGTCCAGGAAACAACTTTTTTAGGATCTTCAAGTGTAGCCAAGATTGTGAAACTGGATTTGATTGTATCAAAGAGTCTTAATACTGCAGTGTGCTACAAAAATGCAGTAAAGAGTTTGAACTGAGTTCATATCACTTCCAGTAAGCATCTAACTGACACAGAACCAAACAAAACTTTCAGTTATTAGGTTTCCTGTGCAGGTTATCTTTGATTCTTTCACTGGATGGTATTCAGTTTTTATAACCTTCTGGCATTTCTCTTCTGTGGTTGCTTTGTAATGGTGTTGTCTTTGTCTAATTTCCTTCCTGAAAGATTAAATACTCTGTGAAGAAACCTCCTGTAATTTACTTTCCACTTTAAGTATTTCAACTGTACATTTCCTCACTGTTCTTCTTGTACTGTCCTTCCATATGCTTTAAAAATGTTGAAACCTGTCTTGACATTAAAAAATATGATGTTGGAATTTCAATATTTAGACTTTTGTAAATATTGATTATGTTTAGTTTTCTAATGGATAAACTCTTGGAAGAGAGCTCACCTCGTAATTTACTTCCTACCAGACCATCTGACTCAACGTGATGCTCGGTTCAGTCAATTCAATTTGTAGGTTTGAATAACAGATTTCAGTTTTGAAGAAATCTCATATTGGAATTATTTTCTTTAGAAGTGAAATTGCTTCAATTTTTACTTAGAATGGGTGATTTCTTTTAAGAACTGAAGAGCTTGTGTAAGAACTAAATGCTCTAATTTTAGCTGATGAATTCCTGAACTTAAGTATGTATGTGGATCTTGTGTAACTTTAAATGTCTGCCACTGTGCTTCTCAGATGTGATTATGGGAATAAAGCTCCTTATGAGGCTAAGGATTTTCAGTTGGTGGTGTGCTTGTGAGGTGGATATAAAAGGACATTTACTTTTAACCCGATTTGGTGGCTTTTTTTAGTTCTAAAATACTTAATTTGTAAACCAGCTTTTGAAAATTACCAGCTTCATAGACTTCTATTGGTGCTGTGTCATCAGAGATGCTTTACTTCCTACAGCAGAGGCCACATGAAGAGACATACAAGTTCATGCTTTGGGTTTCTCTACCCCAACAGTCTTTCTCCAACACTTGCCACCTTCTTCCAGAATATAAGGATTAAACATGTTGTGATACTTTCCTGTATTCTCTGAGCCTTTCTCATACACTAAGGTTACAAATGGTATTTCTGATGCCAAGTATCTTAGGAGAAAGGAATTGTGCATCCCTTGCTTAAAAACCTTTTTAACATGAATGATTCAGTGAAGAAAAACAAGATTTAATGGTATCAAAAGAATTCTAGTAGAATATTTAAGGATGGCTAGGGCTTGAGTGGGAACACTTGAGTATAAATAATGTTAAATGAAAGGTCTTAATTAGATATCAATTTAGGTAATGGTGATGACAGTCTAAATCATCAGTGCTGTTAGGTATGAAGTTATTAAGTATTTTCTTCTCATTTCCAGCAAATACATAACTACCTCACTGGCACTCTTGGAATTCATGTTTGGATTTCTTATGCAATCTTCATCCTAGCTACCTTGTTGATTGGCCTGCTCCTGGGTTTGGTAAGAAAGCATATGATTTTTTCACAGTTACGTAGGACTTTTGCTTTGCATTGACTTGTGGAAAAAATCCCTGAACTTCCCTGATAAGATATACTGAAGTACTTTGTTTTAACTTGCTTTTTCATGCTGTATGGAATAAAAATTCTGAAGAGTTCAGTACTGCAGATCACCTCTCAAGCATTACCTACTTTAGGTAGAGGCTGAGAGTAGCTTGCTCATGTAACTGTACCTGTTTATGAAAGCCATGCCCCAGTTTAGATTTCTTTCATCCATTCACTAAACAAATAACTTTTATATTGTTCTTTTACATTTAAGACTTTCATACTTAGAGTTTGAATGTGTGTGGTCAGAATTTTGTGAAGATTCCAACTTTCTAGAAACACAGGCTTTATGCACAGATTTTTATTAGCTGGAGTGGGATTGCATTTGTGGGAGTTAGTGATGTAAGTATGCTGCTGCACTGCTGCTCAAAATGAAAGGATGAAAATGTAAAGGCTTTGAAGATTTTGGGGTTTATTTTATATACGCTATTCCAGGCCATAGCATTGTAGTTACATCTTGGTTTTAATGAAATCTGACTTCACTTCTTTCTCCTCTGTGATATTTTGAGTTGAGTTCTCATTAGTATCTGGAAAATCTGCCTTCTCTGGTTAGTAACCAGAACTGGTACATTTGTATATCAATCTCCAAAAGATGAGGAAGGTTATTCAGCAGATCCTTTTAGATGTGTATGCAGAAGTTAAGCAGAATATCCAGAGCCTTGTGTTTGTTTCATCAGTGGGGGAACAGTTCAAAGTTGCTTTACTTGTGAAGCTGGAATTCTTTTCTATCAGAATATTTAAATTACATGGCTCTGTAACGTCTCAAATATCAGTATTAAAGGAAACATTGAACTGGAAAAGGAGTTATAGATGGGGGAAAAAAGTTCTTCCAGGCTAGTCACTTGGTCCACAAATGTGTTCTGCAACTACAGACAGTTTTTAAAAATATGCAGGTTTAACTACCTGCTAAATTACTGTTCCGAGTAGGAAATGTAAAGGTTGTTTCTGGCATTTGGGTCTCTGCCCTTCAGCCTAAACCTTAGTGTTGGGGAAATAAAGGGAAAAAAGAGAAAAATAAAATAAAGGGAAATTGCATGAGTCTGTTTTTCAGTAGTACAGAGATTTCAAAGCAGCATGTTCCCATGTGACCTGGTCTAGGTGAACCTGCTTCTGCAGGGGGGTTGGACTAGATAATCTCTAAAGGTCCCTTCCAACCCCTACCATTCTATGATTCTATTTAGGCAAAACCATGGTTTTATGCATGTGTATAGAATTGGTATATATAAACAAATGTCTTTCATAATACAATTTCAACAGCTGCATTTTTCTAGATGGTATGTTTTCAGCACCAGATGAATGCAGATCAAGTTGGCATAACTAGGAGCAAATGAATATAGTGTTGTAAAAAAAAAACTTTATACTTCTCTCTCCTTCACTTTTAGACTCAAACCTGAAACAGTGTAAAGTTAATCTCTCAGCTTTATTCGAAAAAGCTTTGCAATGATTGAATAGTATTCCTTTAACATGGTGTCATCTGTCTTTTTCTTTCCTTTACATGTGGCAGTGAGATACAAATATCTTCCTTGCATTTTGATTGTATGTATTCTGCAACAGGCAGATTTAAGTAGCAACAAGCACAAAAGGTGGAGGTACAGTCTATTGCAGAGCCAGGAATAGGGCTGAAATACCATTCCAAAACATAAAAAGTCTTGACCAATATTGTTTCATAAGTTTTAAAGAAATGAAACCCCTGAACTGTGTTCTAGGCATCTCTTCTTCAAATGCGAGAAGTTTCAATACTGAATAAATTTAGGAAAGTGGGAGGCAGAAAATTTGTAGTAGAAAGTGGAGAATGTTGCTTGATATACACTAAGAAGACACATTTTTCCACATTTTTATTTAGCTCTTGTCTCTGAGCAAGATAATGTAATTTTCTAAACTCTATTGTATGTCTATAAAGAGGATGAGTGGAAAATACCTAATAGCACAGGGGCTGCTGGGATGGTTTGCTAATGAATGCCTTTCACCTTTACACAGATACTGGTTTTGATATCAGACTGCCTTTGCCCATCCAAGTCAAGATACAGAGCTGAAATATCTGGTAAGAACCCTTCAAGTGTAAGTACTGTAGATTTAAATGTATACTTGTAGGAGAGAGGACAATGCACTGTTAGGAACTTAGATGTGCACCAATAATCCAGATATGCTTTTTACTTATACTGACAAAGATTGGTGTGTTGGGCTCTAAAATACCAGTATCAAAGCATTCACTTGGAGGATATCAAAGCAGACAAAAAAACCTCAAACAAACCAACAGCAGTTTGTTTTAGCTGCCACAACTATGGAGAGGCTAATGCATTCAAAACAAGGTAGACTGGAAGAAAGATACCAAGGTTTATGCAGGAGTATACTCACTAGACCAGTTGTTTAAATATGGACAGGAACTTCCTTTGACAGGATGTTTCCACATCCTAATACATACTCCATATATTGCCTTAAGTAATGTAACATTATGAACCAGCAACATTCTTTCTGATTTGTGGTTGGGGAAAGATGGAAATAGAGGGAATCAAATTAATCTAGAGACTACAGGTGTAGGGTCAGGGGAAGGTGTTGCATCTTCTTCAAATAGAACTGAAAACATACACTTTCCTGATCTTCAGTAAGAGGTCTGTTCCCTGTGAACATGGAAGACAAAAGCTTGCACACAAAATTAAATCTTTCATCAGCATAAGATGTGTTAACTCCAGACCACCTTTTGGTAGGTTTGTGTCAAGTAGAGTTTAATTGTGTACATTTGTGTGTGGTGGTTTGGTGTTAAAGACAAAGATACATCTGTGATGTTTGCCAATATGACTTGAGCCAAATCTAGAGCTCAGAAGTGTGCAAAATTACCATCTTCAAAATTTTGATTCATCAGTGTCAAAGGAGAAGGCACCTGTGCATGTGTGTGCAGAATGCCATCTAGTTGGCTGCTCTTGAATCAACAGCAGCTGGTACCTGACAGCTCACCAACATCTTGCTGCTTTCCCACTGATTTGTTTGGTAATTGTATCTGTTCAAAAAGTCAAGTGAAAGGGATCTGTCCCTAATTTGTGACTTGGTGGAACAAAGTGAAAGCTGTCTATGCCTTGGTAAGCAAGGAGAATAAGTGAAAATAGGAGAGAAATACTACTGAAGATCTATTTGAAAAGATGGAAAAAGTAAGGAAAATGCAGTCCTGTACAAGTTTTCAGCAGAAACCTTTATGAACACTTCAGAATATATACATGGTGATGTAACTGTAAAAGACATTGTTCTGAAGACAGTCTAACTTCATATTTTTTAAACTCTTCTTTTGCTTAGAAGAAGCAGTTACAAAAGATAATGTGGAGAATGCAGCGTTAGAAGAACCGGAGGAGGCTGCAGAGCTTTCCGCAGATGATGCTGAAGAGACTGCAGATGTAAAAGATCTTTCAGATGGAGAAGATGCAGCAAATTCAAGTGCTGATGACTCAGAGGAGGATTTAGCACTTGGAAAAGAATCAGGGGAAGAAGAAATGGAAGACTTGAGTGAACAACCTTTAGCTGAATCAGAGACTGAAAGCTCCGTTAGACAGCGTAAAAGTCAGGTGGCCGATAATGGTCTATAGTTGTTTGGTGGTGTATTTTGTACACTTGGACCAAAGAAGTATCAGACCCTGAGTCTGAAGCTGAAGCTTTTACTTGATCTGTCATTTGTGTTTACGTAAAACCTCTGCTCTGTTAGCAGGCTTCTTTTTTTTATTAAGCTGATACATGCTTACTTTGTTTTATAAGCATGTATACTATGTGTTGTGTATCTTTAGCCATGACAATCAAAATAAGTGTATCTTATCTGTTTGAAGTCTTGTAAGAGAAAAAGGATGTAACAGCGTCAGTTCACTAGTTATAAAATGGTCACATATGCTTGTGTTCAAGTATTGACCTCTTAACTTACAGAAGCTTGGTAGGACTGTGACTTTTCTGTCTGAATGTTTGTCTGAATGCCACAGAAGCACCAGGTTAGTGATACAGTAGTCAAAGAAGGCACCTTAGTAGTCTTCTGTTAAAAATGTTATATATGATGGGTTTATTTTTATCACTTTCAACTGAAGCACCTTTCTCTTTCATTTTGGTTAATGTTTGTTTTGCAAGTTTATTATGTAGTACACCCCCAGCTTTTTCGATTTTTGGTAATTCAGAGTCATGCTGCATAGCTGAAGCTTGTCAGCTGAGTTTTTTGACCCAAGAAGTTTGAGTAATTGAAAAACCTCAGGCTGAGAAAGAGTGGCAACTAGATGTTTAAAATATGTTTGAACTTTTAGAAGGTTTAAGTGAAATTATTTTGGTTGGGAGATTTTTGCCAAAGCATGACTTTGTTTCTTCTTTTCGAGAGATTGTAGCAGGAAGTATTCACTTAGCAGTCAGTAAGTTGTATATTTCTTGCCAACACAAGCTTATTATGTGCAGTGCAGTTCTGCCATTTTCAACTCTGAATATTTTTGACAGGACTCAAAACTGTTATAGTAACATTAACTGAAGAGGCACTTAAAGTTTTACCTTTGATCACTTTTCTGCTTTCTGTCACTGGATTTGGCACATTAGGACAAGAGGGGTGTAGTTGGGTAATGGGGAGGAACTCCTGTGTTTGCTACTTATATCGAGATAAACGTGTGTCTGAGCTGTGTAAAGTGAAAATGGCTTGCTAGGTAGGCAGCATTAGGTATAGGTAGAAGACTTAAGTTAAAGATATCAATATTTCCCTCCTTTTGGCTTGGTTAATATATAAGGCTTTTTTTTTTTATGGAATGACTACAGTGAGATCCTGTATGTTCCTGTTTTGTTGGTGTGTCACCATATACATAAGATATGTCTTAATCTTGATTTTTTTTTTAAGTAAATATATATATATATTGCATAAAGCTTGCTAACAGGCATGAATTTCATCTTGTTCCTCAAGAATAAAGAGTAATCAGAGATGAAATAATCTCTCATTAGAAGAGACAAGTTGCAAGTGCAAAATGCTGGTTTCCTTTGAGACTGAGATTAATAGGGCCAATTTGTGTTGAAAGTTGTTTTGTTCTCTTTTTAAATGCTCATAAAGAGTATATTTACTAAGAAAGCTTAACTTTTCCGCTCTGTATCCTGTTGCATATTGTTTCTTGGAACTATATGGTAGAAACTTTGCATTTGTCTGTTACAGCTGTGTAAAGAGCAAAATTACCGTGACTATATAGAATATGAATTTTCTTAAGGAACATTCTCAGTCTGGAGCTTGAATTTCATATAGTGAACACATGTAAAAATGCTTTTACATATGTGCAAACATGCAGTTGATGATACATACACGTTGGATTATGAGAACAGTCTTACATTATTGGGACATTGTCCCATGTAACTGAGTAATTGTAGAAGCTTACAGCTAGCACAGCTCAGTAGCAGTTGAGGTACATAGCAGCTTCTGTAATGAAAAAAAACCCAACCCCAAAACAGACTCAAACTGAAGCTAAGCTTTTATTTGCAAAAATTGAGAAACTTTGTGACCACTGCAGTCTGGAGGGAAGAACTGTGCACCTAAAAGTTCAGAGTATGGATTTGTTGTTTCCATGATGTGTTTGTTGTTTTCATTCTCTGTGCATCAGGAGCTCATAAAAATTCTGAAAGGAAAACAAGGTATTAACCATATTTCATGAGACCAGCTGGAGACAGTGAGTATATTCAGTTAGGTGAAGTTGCATAAGTGAAGAACAGACATATCCCCTCAGTCGTGAGTGCAAAACTACTAGACACTGAGAAATATGAGGTATTGTATCCAGCACACATTGAGGCCAGGGATTAGTCTGACTGTGTACCAAAGATGATGTTTTGTATTACACAGGTAGTTTGTGATGCTCAGAGTGTAGGAGGGAGCACGTCAATATTAAATTTTGATTCCATTTCTCTTCACTTTTGTAATGTCATGGAGCAATCATCTTAATATCCTCCTTGACTGATTAAAGATGTTTAACTTTAAAAAGTCTAGAACATCCTTAGACATCACAGTGGTTTGCTTGTATACTGTTCAGCATATGAAGTATTAACAAGTCAAATGTACCTCTTTTCATTGGTCAAGGAGAGGTATTTGGGCTGTTTGAATGTTTAGACAAATAAGATGTTCTCACAAGGGGGGAGTCTTTGTAATAATGTCTTTGAATTTAAAAAAGCAAAACCACAGACCACAAATTGCACCCTGTCCTACAAGATACATAGTTGATGAGGTGATGAGTTTGGATTATTTAAAACGAAGATGTTAAGTGTTTTCCATTACAATAGGCCCAGATGTAAGATCATGCTCTGAGCAGGGATTAAGTAAACAGGCAGCAAGTGACAGCCGTTCATCTCTTCATAGGTCTGTCTTGTGAATCTGGAGGTGAGCTACACTAGGCTTGTAAGCTTTCTTGAACAGAGTATGTATGTCACTGCTCCTGTCTTTTCCTTAACAAAGTAGGGAATATTAATGCTACATTGAATTTGACTGTATGTGATGTGTATTGGAGTATCTTATTACCAAGATCATGACATTTCAGTTAAGACTTGAGGTGCTATGCAACCCTAGATATCTCTAGCTTAGTTTTACATTTTTAGGAAAAATACCATAGAATGATACTGATGATACTCAACTTTGATTAATGTTTATCAGGCCAACAACAAACAGCAAAGATTGTAAAGGCTAAATTTGCGTTTAGCCTTTACTAGCCCATGCAGCAAAAGTGTAGTGGTAATACACTTCCCAGAATCAGAGTCTTTTCCCCAAAACACATTTTAATTGAATCATGCAAGTATAGTACTAATTAGACTACTACAGTAGTATTAATCTTGATGTGTTTCCAAAAAAAAAGTCAATATCAAGCTTTTGTGCAATCTGAGTGTTTTGTTATCTCTGTTCTTTATGCTTAATTCAAAAAGATGGAACTCATTTTTGCAACCTCAGTGTAGACAAAATGTATTTGGAGAAGCTGCTGCTAACACTGTCCAAATATTTTGATTAAGGGATAGGGGCTGTTCAGGCTTGTAAACTAGAGCTGCGTGTCAAAAATGACTTCAGATTTTTGAGAACCAATTTAAGTTTCAAATGGGATGCATGGAACTCAAAAAAACCAATCCCTGATGGATCTAAACGTGAGTGCTTAAAAGTAAGTAATTCAAAGAAGTGCAGTGGGTTATTTTTTAAAGAGACTATAAACACATCCAGCCTTTCAAAACTCCTGTCCTTGAGATTTGTGTGAAACTTGTGTGCGTGTCTTGGAACACTCAGTACGTGCTACACACGTCTTGAGTATAACACTTGTTATGTGGGCTTGCTTTGTGGAACTGTTATACAGGATTGTCTTGTATATCAAAGTGTTGCAAATTTATACTGTGGATATTTGTACAGAAAGTGCATATAAATTTTGTATTTATGATCTTCTTGGAGTTATTTTTCATTTTTCCAAGTGTGTAGATGGCTCATAGTTAACAAAGTGTTTATTTTTAATACTTGATCTTCCAGTTAATCACAGAAGTGGTGACTTGTGGAGATCACTTCCTTCTTACATGAGTGACAAAATGCTTGGAGGAGGCCTACCTAGATGGAGGGTTTTACTGTAGTAACTCTGGGCTGACAGTATGCTCTTGAAAGTATGAAACGCAGCTGAGGCTCAAATGCAGGCTGCCAGGCCAAGTGGTGTAACTCGGAGCCTTTGAAAGCTTCACCTCTGTACCTCTAGGTTAGTTTTTTTCTCTCTGAGAAATCCCCTAGCTGCAAATTGTTTGCTACTCTCTCTGGGATTTGGAGGACAGCAATACTTAGAGATTTCTCCCTTAGAGAAAAGAAAGCTACAAATCTAAATGGCCTGTCTTCTGCTTGTAGTTCACAGCAAGCAGTTGTTGCCCAATAATTCAGCCTTAGGGCCAGGTGTGCTGCAGGGAGAAGTGACTGCCAGGAACCATTACTTCAAAGGATTTGGATGTTGTGAACAACTACAGGATCTAGAACATGAATTCTTTTCTTCAGGTGAGTTTTCTGAACTGCCTTTCACTGTGAACAGAATTGCTGCATGGGTTGGGTCATTTGCCACTCACTTGGCTTTTCTTTACTGTCTCACTGATTCCATGATGTAAAGTTGAAGGGGGAAATGGTATCAAATGAAGTCCTTGAAAATGAATTTGTTGAAGCAATCTGACAAACATAAGCTCTGTAAGCACCAACAATTCATTTATAAGCTGGTTTGCCAGCTTACAATCAGTCTGCTGATGAAGTGTTGTTTTGCTTTAATGAAGACCATAGTGACAACTATTTCTAACCAAACATCTTGATTTCTTTACACTAGAAGAAGACTGTAAAAGCTCTGTGTACTCCACTTTTGCTTTATCTTTACTGAGGAGAGAAGAAAGCTGTTTATTGAAACAGAGAGAGAACAATTGGGGATTTAGTAATGACATATTTAAATTTCTGTTTTCTATGGAAAGGTCATTTTTCTTAGCTTGTGAGAATTTTTCAGAGCCTGTAAGTGCTTTATACTTTTACATCTATTAATCTGAATCCCAGTGGAGTGTGAGAGCTGAATGTAGGCAGTGCCGATCATCTTGCCACAGGTTGTGGCAGTAGTTCTCACACTTGCAGAGGATGCAGAAGGGACAATGGTCATTAAACATGTTTCACCATCAGTCCCACGTCAAGAACATGAAAAAAATCATGCTTGATAAGGGTACTTTCTATGTCTGATAATCGCTGTTCAGCTGGATAGGGGCATAAATGGCACTGAGAACCTCTTTGTAGGTCTCCTCTGGATTTTTTGCATCGTACTCAGTCCAGATCATTCCAGGAGAGCTGCTCTTCCATTTGATGCTCCAGTCTCCTTCCAACCCAGCAGCCCCCTGACATCCTGACTGACTTCCCAAAGTAGACGTTCAGGGGCTTGTTAAGGCCACCAGCTCAGTGTCTCTGCTGAATGGCCAAGAAACCATCCTCATCCCTGCAACAGGCCTATTATTTTTTCCTCAGATTTCATGCTGAAATTATCTGTAAATAGGTATTTTGTGACTGTATTTGGAGACATTCACAAATGTTCTTGGGGAATTTGGAAGGCAAAATAACCATTTAGTTGTGTGAGTTAATAAAACAGCTTTGCACAAGTGTTGAGAAATAGATGATCACTGGAACATTGCAATATCTTAATTATATTCTGCACTTAACTTTTCTGGTCAATCTTTACTGCAGTTAACTGAGGTGAGAAAAATCCCAGCTGACTTATCCTTCACCTGTGGAGGTTTTTGTGTTGACAGGAGGCCATCAATGTCTTCTCTCTGATCCTGCAGTAGCATACAGAGGTTCAGACAACCATGCTGTGTAGGGATCTCCCTCTCTAGCAAATAACATGCATTAAGACAAGCATGTTGTGATATTTCTTAGAACACTTTTTGGGCTTTTGATTGGAGCCCTTCCTAAGGCAAAAGTGATATCTCTGTGGGGCTTTTCTTGCAGAGTTTGTGATATCTCTTTGAGCTAAAGTGCAAAAGTTTCTTTTGCAGAGCCTGATTCAGCCAAGATCCAGTTATGTGACACTGTTCTTTATTGTTAATTCTCCTGTGACCTGCCAAAGGAACAAGTGAGAAGCAGTAGATACGGGAGATGATGTTAATGCTCCCCTGATTGTGGTGGTGGTTTGGTTTTTTTTCTGTGCCCTCATGACATCTGAACATTTCATTTGAATTGCACATTGCCTTTTATCAGTGAGGTTTGCTGGGGCAAACTCTTTGCTATTAAGTAAGATGTTGTTCTTTTGTTTCAAGGTTAAAGTTCTGACAGCTGATGTCTCATTAAGCAGCCAGAGGAAACATCTCATCCAGAGAGATTCATTAAAATGAAGAGCCAGTTACTTGGAGGGAAGCTGTGTCAGAGCTAGCCGGTATGTTGGTGTCAGATGTGTTGGGGAGACATTAGCTGCACTCTCTTAGGGATTACACTTGCAAGAGCCATGTAATCCTAGTTCAGCAGGTTAAATTTCTTATTTTACTTAGTTTGCTTCCTTTATGCTGGTCTTGGCACCTTCCACTGCACCCCAGCTCGTAAACTGACCGGCGTGGGAGGAGGTGGCAGGGTCTCACTGGGGTAGGATTGTCTCCAACTTGTGGTCGACTCCTGCACTCTGTGGTACTTCCCAGGGCATGTTGGCTGGGTGGCAGCAAGAAGTCAGTGACCCCATTTGGGCTTTGGTATCTGATTGGCACAATAGGACAGGAGGGATCCACAAAGGATGGTGTGTGAGAAGCTTCATGGTAGGGAAAGGAGAGGAACTTTGAGCCTGAGTGGCAAATAACGACAAGTAGAGTAAATCAGTGATTTTGTGTGAATGAGGTAAATGAACATATACAAGGAGAGAAAATAAAGTGAGAAGTGGTTTGAAGAGCTTAATTATTTAAGTGAATATAGACTTCATGAAGGGGGCTGGAGAGACCAATGGCAAAACAGCATAATTACCTTTGGCCATTTTTATGCAACTTTCCAACATTAAAAAGCTTTTGAATTCATTAAGATTGAATTCAGTTGCATGTGTTCAAAATGTTTAGTTATTGTGCAATGCTTACTGTGTCATGCTCTAGGATAAATCATTGTTTTTAGCACAGGCAATGTAAACTTTGAATAAATGAAAACAGATGTGTCCCCAGTTTTGTGCTGGGAGCACAGAGAAATATCAATGTTAAATCAGTTTGTGTTTAAATTGTATCTGACACCCATGTGTGATAAATGCCTTGTGGTGTAATTGTGTGTATGTTGATATTAATTTCCAGTAATTCCTCCCATGAATATTCTGACCAGCTGGAAAAATGACCCCCTACACACCCTGTACAACTTGAGGTTCCCCCCACCACATCTGGGGAAGCAGTCAGAGAAATAGCTGCAAAAACTAATGCTGTTGTTCCCTTTAAATGATTGCTGAGACTGAGCTTTCAGCTGGCACCATCCTTCCTGCCTCAGTCCCTGAGACATCTCTTCAAAGATATTTGACAATCTCCTTTGAATTTTAAGCGTTTTTCTCACTCTTTGCAGAATGTTGTGTTCCTGGTTATTTATAAACCAGCAGCAGGAAGAGGGCTGTAGTTTTCAGAGGTGTATATATATATTTAATTTGATCCTATCTGAATTCTTCAATCTCACTGAAGAATGAAAAAATCAAGTCACCTAAAGCCCCAGATGATTGGAGGGAGCTACCTGCTTCTGTTGTGTTGCATCTTTACAACTCCATGCACCACAAATAATGAACTGTGAGCAAAGTACAGGCTCTCCAGTGTGGCTGCAGCAGCGGGGTGTGCGGTGAGCACAGTGCGCGCTGCAAAGTCTGCTGCATCTTGTGCTGTGCTTTGAGGCTTTGCTTCCAATTAAGGTGTCGATTTCTCCCTTCTCCCCAAAATCTGGTTTTAAAAAACCCAGCATTGTTAATAATTGAAATGTGCACGGCTGGAAAACTGAATTATATATGCATGTGATAGACTTGTAGGTTTTTCTCTGTGAACCAAGTACTGTATACCTGTTGTAAATGGTCTGTACTTAAGATTCAGCCAAGAAATCTTAATCAAATTGGTTGTGCTTTGGATGAGTGTCTTTGAGAAACTATTTTTATTTACAGATTGTAAGTGCATCTGACACTAACATTTAAAAGTAACTAGAACTCTCTGGATTGTAGAGGTGGAATTAGCTTGACATCAGGAGCCATTTGCCTGAGGAGGTGTTAGAGGTTCGAATTGCCTGGCAGCTGAGTCCTTGCAACTTGACTGAGTGTCCAGGATTTTAAGGGAAGTAACTGGAAACTCACTTGTGTTAGGTGTTGTCCTAAATGTCCAGACTGGGACCTCCTTCAATAAATAATCTAAATCAAGATTTAGCTTTTGGGGCATAAACAGTTTCTCATATAGTTTGGATGATGAAGGCATACATGAGAGATTGTACATTCCTCTTAGTGCAGGTTAGTTCATGCTACGCTTACATATTTCCTTTCTTGATGATTAATTTTCTTCTGTCTTGCCATGTTTTATCCCATCATGTTCTAAGTTGGCCCTGACTGCATGAAATAACAGTGCTGAAGTCCGATATGATACAAGAAGTTGGTGTTTTGTTTTGGTCTTTTCTTGGTATTGTGGGTAGATTGAATCCTGATCAGGTCATTAATGATTTACAGAAAAAAATACAGAGCTTATAAGAGAGGGAAGTAGGAGTAAACTAACACTGTGAGATCTGCAAACATGTCTGGAAAGCCAGTCTGCATTGCTGATTTTGAAAAATATGCTGAAAAATTTCTGCCCAAATCAGTGTATGATTACTACAGATCTGGAGCAGATGAGCAGGAAACACTAGCAGATAACATAGCAGCATTTTCAAGGTAGGAGGATGGTTTAAAGCTGGGGTGCAAAGTAGGGATTGTAAATTCTGCATTATTAGTAGTTATGATGCACTAGTAGATGTTTTTATGAACAAAACTCATTGTTTCTGCAACTTCTTTCTCAATTCATTTTCAGAACTGTCTCTTTCTTTTCACTCCTCCACCTAACATCTTCTGTCAAAAAGCAGTCCCTAAAATGCATTAGCATCCTTTTAGCTTCACCTGCATTGTATTTTTTTGTTAATATAAGTTCTCTAAAGAATCATTTGGCTCCAATATTTAATCAGCTGATGAAACTCACTGAGTTCTACATTTTGAGCTACAGTGCCATCAAGGGATGCTTATGATGTGGACCTTCTAGGTCCTGAGTCAATCTTGCCTTGTGCTTGTTCTTCCTAAACTGAATTATGCAGCCTTCCTGGGTAGATGTTTGTGCAACACTGCTAGACCAGAGCTGCAGAGGCTAGCAGAAAGGAGTTGCATATCCTAGCTCTGCAGTGAGCCATGAAAGGAGATATTGTAAATGATTGCAGCTGTTATAAACCAGTTTTGACTTAGTCTGACCCCCTGAACTTGTGTCAAAACCTGGACTCAAGTCACCCTTTTTCTCAGAAGTACAAGGTCAAAGTAAAGTAAGTTGACGTTTTCTGTCAGATTTGTAGAGGAGTGTCAAAACTCACATCAAGTCAGTTCATTCCCCATCCCCTGAATCTCCACTGCTGCTCTGCTCCCCAAGCATCAGCAGCTGGAGGCTGTTTGCCTCAGCCTGCCTGTGCCCAGTCTCACTGCTTCAACAGCTTTTGGCTTCTCTTTCCTTGGAGTGCTGTGTTGGCGCAGACATTTAACCCCCCTGCACTTGTCTTTGCTAATCTCTAAAGGCATTGTCTTAAATCCCTCTGAGTCTACAAACCAAAACAAGATTTTTTTTCCAATTTATTTTTAGTCTTCCTCCCTCTCTCCTTGTTTTGCTTTGCTGTAGAGCAGCCATCCTGCTTACAGCCCCAGTTGCCTTTCTGAAGGCTGAGCAACTTAGCTGGCAATTCCACACAACTTAAAGGCTGAAAGAAACTCAGTGGTAATTAATTTAGTGGGATCAGAGGAAACCTCAGAACCTGATTTTTCGGGACATAAAAAGGAAGTATTTTCTAATGTTAGGAGAAGAAAGCTAATCTCCACTGTGACTACTGATTGCAGACCTTTCTAACTCCACTCAGAAGCTTCCGTCATGGTGTGGAAATCCCCTTGTACTTGAGGCTTCTCAAACATTTAGATCTAAACAGCCCAGAGACAGGCTAACAAAAAGCTAGGTATGTCCCCTTGCTTTCTTCTTGTTATAGGAGCAAGATGCTAGTGTTGAGATGAGAGCAGCTCTGCTCTAAAGCTGTTTTACACTGCAGGGGCAGATTCCTCTGGTGAGAAGTCTTCCTCACATTGGGCTGGTCAGCTCTGGGGTTAAGGCTCACCTCTTCTTTCCTGGCATCTTCTGTCACATTTTCATGACAGCCTTCAGTTTTAGGCATTTAAAACTGTGGAGCTTAGAGACAGCGTGAATCTGAAGGAGATATTGATGAGCAGTGCTTTGACAGCCCGAGACAAGAAAAAACCAAAGTAAATTACATTTGTCAGGTCTTTATTAGGCTAAAAGGCCTTTAATGCTGAGTTCCTGCCTCTCAGCAGTGAAGTTATGAAGGGACTGGAAGCTACATTTCTGTCTTTGCTCCCCTTGCCTTTGTATATATTTTTTTTAAACCCCAAATCTAATTTTTGCAGTAGCTTCAGGCCATTTAATCATCTTCGAGAAAGGAATCTAATGAAACCTAAAATACTGACAAGGGGGTTTACTCTATTAAATAATCAAACAGAACTTGTTGACAGCCAAGGAGAGAGGTCACAGTACAGCAATGTTGAAGCTAAAGCTTTGCTTTGTTAGCTTTCCATCACTGCACATCCACATCTCTTTCTGGGTCTCTACTAAAGCACAGAAAAGTGCAGTGATGTGCTGACAGATAGGGGGATCAGAGACTGCAGTCCCATCTGCCCTGGTGACAGACCTGATCCCTTCCTTTCTGGTCACCACAGTGCCAAGCACAGCCCTTCCAGTGAGGAAGGGCATTGCTGAAGTCATCTGCTGGTGCTTACCAGCTTGATCTGTATCAAGTAGAAAGGATGCAGGGCTGTGGCATGGATATAGTGATTTACAGCTACATGGCCAAATGTAGTCTTTAATTTCTAGTACCTTCTTGTACCTGTCTGTCTGCAAACTTGAGGTACTTCTATTAAGCAGTGTGCACTTGCTGCCTGCAGCCAAATGGTCTTTCCTCTCTACAAAGGTGACCTGCTCTAAATGGACTATTGTGAGTTTTTGGAAGCTTGTAGAACACAGGGCTGCATGGGCTTGATCTCTAGAGCTCAGTGGTTCCAGCTTGTTGCTACTGAAAGACTGCACACAGTGGTGGGTTCCTGTTTTTCTAGCATGTAGGATGCCAAAGTCCATTAGTCTGTGTTTGTGATGGCATCCTGGCAACACATCCAAAAAATGTAGAAACTTGATGTAAAAGGCTTCACAGTAGCTGGGGTTAGAAAATTTGACACATGCAACTTCTAAGTTCTTTATTTCTTTGATGCTGTTGGGAGAAGCATGGATTAAACATTAAGGATACAGGATTGCTTCTCACTGACTCACACATAGTCCTCGTGTGTCTCTGGGCATGTTACTGGTTTTGCCCCCGTTCCTGAGAGTTGTTTGTGAGCAAATATAAAGTAAGTTGGACTTTACACACCTGAGCCGCAAAGATCACAAAGTCAGATGACTTTGTGAAGGAAACAAGTACACTCAGCTTCATTTCCCATTGATTTCCTCTGTCAGAAGCTCTGTTGCGTGGTTTGGCCTGATGAAAAACATTTGCAGTTTATTTAAATATTTATAGAAGTATAAATTTGATGTTTAAACAGAAAAGAAAGCATGAAAGAAGCATGAATTGTTAGCCAATGCCTTTGTACGGGCAAGAGACTGCTGACATGGATTGTGTGGGGAGAAAATCAGTGTTGAGTTAGTCAGAGCTCTTTGGCAACCGAATGATTGCATTTCTGGAGAAACAAATGGGCTTGTTAAGGACTAATCTATCAAATGAAGGATTGTGTCAATAGGTGCTGCAATACCTTTGGAATGGCCCAATGCAGTCCATACTCATTATCAGACATACTCATTATCAAACAAATGTTTTAGCCTCTTTACAGCTCAGGAGCTTCAAGTACTCTGGACCTGTAACCAGATATCAGAGCATAAAATGTCTCCAAAAGGCCAGTATTTAAGATGAGGTTAACAGCAGTTACTGTACTCTCCTCTAGCTTCTGGTCCTTCTGGGTCTGAGGCACGATGTGGAGCTCACAGAGCAACGTCAGTGTGTTCCTGCACAGGCTAGGTCTTTTTTATTCATAGTTTTCAAGTGATGTGTGGATGGCACTGGTGTAAGTGAGGCATTACAGCCAGAAAAGATGATTTGAGATGTCAGAGCAGACGTTAGTCCCTATGGTGCCTGACCAGATTCACCTTGTGTTGGCTATGCGTCCCGAAACGCCCCGTGTCCTTCCTGCCCCATCATGTCTGGCGGTTAAATTCACTCTCAAGTTGTCAAGGAACCAAAGGGCCTGAATAGAGAATAGATGATATGACAAGGTCAGGATGCTTTTAGCTTCATGGCATTCAAGAAATCAATCTGAAGTCTCCCCCTTCGAGCATTTTAATGAAGGGGGATGTCTGTGTGTGGAGGACCACGTTTCTGCTAATCCACTGTGACACGTTCTGCCGCCGACTCCCCGTCGGCCTTTGGAGAAAATGTGTGTTGCTGTCATGTACAAGGAACAGCAGTTACTTGTTTATCAGTGGCAGCATCCATGCCTATTTTCTGCAATCATATCCTCATCTTGTAGCTAGGTATTAAGGCTGTAAAATGACTGGGCACATAAATAAGTATTGGTTAAAAAAAGCAAGGCTGAGAATGTGATTGGGGTCAAACAAGCATGTGAAGTTGTAGGGGGCAGAAAATGAAAGGAATGCTTGTAATAATAAGTTGGTTACATTTCTGTAATGTCTCGACTTCACAGAGTGCTGCAAAAAGAGTTGCTGTGTGGATAGCAAAACACTCCTGGGAGAGAAAATCCATCTTCCTCAAGAAAAAGCAGCTGTTGCTTAGCTTTGCACAGCACTAGCACCTGCCCCTTGTGATGGGAAGTGGAGCTGCAGAGGAGATTAATGCAGCAAAGAGGGTTGGAGTCGGGATGGGGACTGCCTGAACTGTGTATCTTTGCCTAAGTGTGCTGCTTATGACACAGCACAACGGGATTATTTAGCACAGACTTGGAAATAAGAAGAGCTGCTTCAAAATGTGTTGCAGTTGGAAAACTCCAGCGTTTTTCACAGCTGAAATGAGTTGGGGGAAAACAGTGAGTGCTTCCCATTACCAACAGCAAGATAATTCAGAGTCAAAAGTTTTTGAGCATGGAAGAAAAAGGAAAAACCCCCAAACCACTAACTTATCTCTTCTCCTTCCCTTTGATCCTTCTTTCAAAACAGTATTTAGCTGAAGTTGCCTAAATGAGAAGTGCTTGCTGCCTGCCCCGCCACAGCATCTCCCTCCTTCAGCTAGGAAGAAAGGTGCTTGTGACTGCAGGTTGCAGCACATGAGCGTGGACTTGACTAGCAAAAATGTTGCTGATAAAGAGAAGGTGAATAAAAATACCCAAGTTTTCTTTACAAAATATCCTAGAAATCTTTTCACTCCAAGACTTAGAGGGAGCAGGTGGTGTGTGGCAGCCTAATGGACGTGTGCTCCACTTAGTGGGAAATGCTACTTTTGGGATTTGCTTGCTGTTAAGGGCCTTTCCCTACGGCTTGTCCAGAAAATGCCTCACTTCAAGTGGCTGGCAGACTCACAGCTGAAAATACCTATGTTTCCACAGCAAGATCAGCTTTTATTTAAAGAGTGTAATCCTGAGGTAGTGATCTCTTTCGGTGGTTTTCACGGGACCCAGTAAATACTCAGTTGGGAGTATTGGTTTTATGTTGGTTGAGATGATGTGACCTGTTAGGCTCTGAGGTGAAGAGAAGCCTCGGAAAACATGGGAAGAGACATTTATGTTTAAAATCTGAGATTCTTGAGCCTGAGGACCCCAAAAACTCATGGATGAGGTAATTTGATGGTATATAAACATGAATGTGTAGGAGGCTGTTTATTGCTGCTTGAAACAGCATCATTTTTCTTGCATACATGGTTGGGAGCATTTTGCTCTTTCCCCACTAGAAGCCCTGCAGAAGTGTCAGCCCTTCAGGACTGACCCTCATGTGTGTGCTTTGAGATGGTACTGGTTTGCAGCAGGTAAAAATCTTGACAGGTCTGGAGCAATAGAGAATCTAAGAGGCTGGGGAAGAGGAAGATGCTTCCCACCCTTATGCTTTTGAGTTTGACCATGAAAATGAACAAGATTATTAAAGGACTTTTGTTTTCTTTATGTTTACTGGGAAAAAAGATGTCTTGGAACTGGGAGAAAGCCTTTGGAATGAGAACTGGGAAGAAAGAAGTCATGTTTTCTTTTGTTCCACCCTCAGCCCATCCTCCTGAAAAATAACAAACCAATACAATAGTTTGAAAACAAATCTGAGGAGGCATACTTGCAGTGTGTGTCTTGGCATTGAATAATACAGCTGACACCCAGAACTACATGTCTCCTTCCAAGCATCATAACAATTTTCCTCCTTCCACTCCAGGGAGTGCTTCCTGGAGATGTGGCATGGCACTGTGCTATAGGGCTTCAGAATTTGGGTCTCATCCTGGCTGCCAGGTTTCTTACAGAAGTGTCTCATGATCTTTCTATTAAAAAAAAAAAAAAGAGATTGTGTCTTTTTTTGTTTTTCTAACCTGTCAACTCAATATGCAAGCTCAAGCTGACCAGTGCTTGCTGTCAGAGCATAGTCTGAGGGTAGCGATAGCTCTGATATCTGCATGTTAATAATTAGAGTGCTCCTTCTGGAGCACTCTAATGCTGAGCAAGTGATCAGGTTCAGCAGTACTGGATCTTAATCTTGTATTTATTTTCTGTAATTAAAATACCATAGCCATGATCTAAAAGCGTAGAGTCCTCTCAATGGGATGGATGCCTTAGTGAGAGGTTGATGTGTGCCCTACTACTGCTTGCAGGGTGCAGGCCAGTGTGTAGAGGCAGCCCCTGCTAACGCACACCCTCTTGTGGCTTCTGGTAAGAGTGGCTGTGCTGCAACGTTGCCTGGATAGTCAGGAAAAGTTCAACTTCACAGGTATCCCCAGGAGTGCAGCTTTATTCATCAAGGTCTGGATACTGCAGTGTTGTCTAGTTTACCCCGTAACAGGAATCACAATCTTGTTCTGATGGGGGGTAGGAGTGTGCAAGAAAGCGATGTCCGGCCTGACCACAGTTAATTGTCATTTCAGATTAAGCGTGGTTTAGGTTGCTGTGTTTTGGAGACAGCTTACATTTGTACTCAGGCTGAAGACCCCAGTGGAGAGTAAAGCCCAGCTCTAGGCTCATCTGTTTTTTTTGTGGCCGTGTTGTTGTAGGCAAAGCGAGGTCAGGAACAGTTGAACAGGTGCTGAGCTATCTCATTCAAGGACTAGACCTTAATTTGCCCTATTGGGAAAGCAGTAGTGCTACTTGATCTTTTCCTGCACCAAATTACCATGGCCTCATTTGATCTTTTCCTGGCAGTCTGGAGTCCCTGTAGTACAATGGGTTGTCCCTGAGACCAAAGCTGTAGTCCAAGGGCCAGTGACCACTGAAGGAAGGACCTCTCTAAGCAGAGCAACTTGGTCTCTGTGCCAGCAGAGATGATGTGCTGCACTGGATTTCCACACCTAGCTGAGCTGAGCAAAGCCAGGTCAAGGTGTCCTGCCCATGCACTTTCCTCATGGTACCTCCTTTTTCTGTAGTCTCACTGCAGAAACCCATATGATGGGGACTGGGAGGGCTCATTATGCTGGGCAGGCTACTTGTATCTAAAAATCCTGTCTTTTGTCTCCTTAGTCCATAGAAGGAGTAACAGAGGAAGGCTGATGACTTCTCCTGTTCCCACATACCCTTTGTCATCCAAGCCATCCAGGCTTTTGGGGAGCCTGAGACACACCGTGGACTTAATTATTTTGCTGCTTCTGCCTCTTCTTTCAAATGACACCAGCCAATGATGTTCAAAGGTTTCTTACCTCTTTAACCTTTCATCCTTCCTTGCCTCCTTCCTCCTGGCTTTGCCTTTTGTGGATCCTGCTGCAGCTCTGAGTCAAGCAGTGAAATTCTGCTCCAGCCCCGACTCAGCCTCCCTGATGCTTTGCACAGCTGCTTTTCCAGCTTTCTCCCAAGAGCAGGAAAATCTACTCTTGGCCATTAGGGAACTGTAAATAACCCTGACTTTTTTTTTATTATCTTTCTTTGTCTGTGTGTCAGATGGAAGCTCTACCCTCGGGTGCTCAGGGACGTTTCAGTAATGGACCTGTCAACCTCAGTCCTAGGGCAGAAAGTCAGCATGCCAGTCTGCGTCGCAGCCACCGCGATGCAGCGCATGGCTCACGCCGATGGAGAGACAGCCACTGCTAAAGGTAAACCCTGCACAGTGTCCCCTGGGGAGTTAGAGGTGAGCACAGTAACACTCTGCCTGCTGGTTGTAAAGCCTGGCATGGTTTCTTGCTCCTGATGTTGAAAGCAGGATGGATTTGAGTTGCTGCTCACCATAATCGGACTGATTTTTGGGTTGTTCTACTCTTTGCCTGTTTTGTGTGTGGGTTCTCCCTCAGGGATGAGAAATACAGAGTCATTTGTAAGAAATGCAACACTGAAAACTACATCTATCTATATATCTCTCTATACATTCTATAAATATACAGTCAGGGCAGCATTCTTCCTATTATAGAACTCCTTCTAGGAGTTCAGAAGCCTTTGCTTGTCTGGGAAAAAGACTTGCTTTGAAAAGAGCTTTTTGAGAGCATCCCAGGGAGCTAGTGAGGTAGGGGTCCCTCTGGACTAGATGCTGCACAAAGATGTTACCAGCATGGAGGCTTCAGCCTAAAAGGCTGAAAGAGAGTAGATGGAGATATTAACCATAATTCAGATGTGGTTTTTTACTCCTTTAACTCAAGCTGCAGAATGACACAAAATCTGAGAAATAGGTCACACTTTGTGCCTGTTGCACACAAAGAGCATGGGGCTGTGCATTTCAGTGCTTCAGCAGTGAGTGGAAAAGGATAAAAAACCTAAATAGGCAATATTTTAAAAAATCCCATAATCTTGTGCAAGGTTGAACTGTTTGTCTAACAACGATTCCATGACCAGTGCAGCAAATGCTAGTGTGAGGTGAGTCTGTCTGCCCTGCAGTGGGAGCTGCTGTCAAGGCTAATGCAAAATGTGTGTTGCTGCAATGTGCAGGGTGATGGGCTGCAGCAGAACTCCAGCAGCAATCTCTGTAAAAGCAGATTTCTCCAATTTTATGGCATACTCAGGGATACTTTTTTCCCCCCTTTCCAAGAGTTTTATTAGGAAGCCAAAGATTTGATGCCTGTTGTATGTACAGGCACAATCCACACGATGGAGCTAGAATACCTTGAATTGGTTTGTGAAGCGGTGGCCAGTGGGATGCCTTGGTGCTGTCCTGGACTTTGGCAGCTCTAGCAGATTATTTCTGGCCCAGGTTAGGTTGAGAGGAAACTCTGAAGCATTAAACTGTCAAGTGCAAACATATTAACACAATGTTAAGAGCGAGATTTGGAACACACAGAATTCAGGATGTTCCTTAGCAGAAATTCCCACTGATGTTATAGCCCAGCCACCTTTTTAAGGCATAAAGCTATAGAAAGTTGAATGATCCAGTAAGAGCGATTACCAAGTCTGAGTAATGGTTGTGGGATATAACTGAATTTTGGAATTTCCAGACTTTAGTGCACTTATCTTTTCAAATGCATTTAATGCTCTTGAGTTTTCAAGCTAGGAGGGCTGGGTGTACTAGCAACAGTTTGAATATGTGGTCAAATAAACATATCCATTGGAGTTGGTAAATTTTTCAACTCTTTGAAAGGACAGTATGATTAAAACCACACACCAGGTCACAGGAACGTTTCTTGTAGAAAAAATATGGCTTTGGTTTTGTTAGAGGTGGAGTGGGGCATTTGGTGCCAAGCTTTGGGTTTGACCTTATAAGGTGGCAGGGATAAGCTGTAAAGTACACATTTGACTTAAAGGTTCCCTTCAACTTGGGATGTTCAGGATCAGGGCTTGTGCCACATCCTCTGAAATATAAGCAATCAGATTGTTGGTTACTTTAGATCAGCTTTTGCTTCAGCTGCACTGATCTACACAAGCTAAGACAATCTGATCCATAGTCTGTGAGTTTTGCAAAGCCTGGCATACTTTGTAAACTTAACTTCTGGCTCAGGTGTGTAGGAAGCAACATATGTGATCGTGCCTTTGCTGTTGGGATGATCCTTGAGAAGCTCAGTGTGGTCTGAATCTTGCCCCTTCCCTGGCCTGGCTATTATCTGATGGCATGGCAGCTGCTCAAAGGAGCACCCACGGTGGGGGGGTGTGTGTGTGTCTGACCACTGCTCAGCTGGTGCCACAAGGCAGACGTCTGCCTGGTTGAGGTTAAACCCCAAGAGATGACGTTTGGTTTACACCATCCTTCACCTTCAGAGCAGGGAGGTGCAAGTAGCAGTAACAACTCTTTCCCCTGCCTTTTTGTCTTTGAGAATGATGCCTGATCCTGCCAAGGGATTCCCTTAAGCAATAGCACTGCTCTGTCCTTCCCCTGAGATTGCCAGCAGGTTGCAGTGTAAATGTCCTCTCTAGGTACAAGTGCATGTCACGATATCTCTCATTAAGATAAAATTCCCTGTCCTCATGACCTCTTGTTATGAGGCTTGTCAGGATTTTGGGAGCTGCTGCTTCTCAAGGGATGCACTCCCACAGCAGCCAAGCTGGTAGAAAGGAGTGTGCATCTTACCCAAAAGAGGGTAAAGTCTTGCAACTTGCCTTAAACACACCTTTACTGACAATTCTATTCTTTAAGAAAGGATCTTTTCTAGGAAAAGCATTCAGTTGTAATTTTTAAAGTTGCTAGTGACAGACTATCCAACACAATGCAAGTTATTCCAAAAGCTAACTGTGCAGTCTCAGCAGAACAAGCTGTAATCACAGTCAGAAGTTTTACAGCTTCAAATCCAGATGTTGGATTTGCTCACACCTCTGTTAGCTGGACTCAAAAAACAAACTTAGAATGTCCACATAGGCTATAATGAGGTTGCTCCTCAGTTTTCTTTGACATGTCTAAATGGACTGGTGAGTCCTTCCTTCTAGAGAAGGCTCTTTTGTCCTTGAAACAATTTCACAGACATTGGCAGCTCTCCCAGTTTTCCCAGGTCTTGATCTTCAAGTATGTTCCCTTTAGTTCAGTGGTGTATGCGGCAGTTTTCCAAAGAATGGATTTTCTGTTCAGTAGAAAATGAAAAATTGGGAGGAAAATTGTTTTGGATTAACTGAAATGTTTAATTTGATCCAAAACATAATGTTTTATTTCATTTTCCTACTAGCTAATGCTTTTAGCCATAGTTCTGTTGTGAAACAAAAGTGTTAGCTCAGAAGAAAACATTTCCAGTTTGAAAATATCAACGCATGACATTTTGACTTAGGTGAATTTTTCTTGTCCTTCTCACTCCAATTTCAACCTCTTCAACTGAAAATATTTGCCAAATTTGATGAATAATCTTAGCCACTATTAAAGAGCAAAGGGCTGATTTCTAAATACTTCTCAACAAAACTTTTCTGATCCCCCATGGCTTCCATTTCTGCTTGTCCATGGGAACAGTCACTATTCCTCCAAGGCAAGACATTCATTTGCCCCCCAGACTTCACACTGTGCTTGCAAACCTGTGTGATCTCCGTGTCATCTCCCTGCAAGTGCAGTAGAACTCATGCTCCTGTGAATAAGATCCACTTTCAAGCAGAGAAACAATCTTGTGCACCATCCAGCTACTGGCAAGAAATAGCAATTTTTGGAAACCTTAGTTGATTATAAACAGAAATGAAGTGTTATTTTACTGAGATTTCTGTTCTGTTAATATTGCTGTTAATGAAATATCACACTCTTACTGACCAATTGCCTCAGAGTCTTGTGTTTTAGACCAGAAGGGATATTGCAATACCTGACTTCTCCCTGACTTGCTGAAAATCAGGCTGAGCAGCCTGACTGTTCTTGGCCAGATCTTTTGAAAACTTTGCATACTAGTTGTTCAGATCTGATGGTTTTATGTTTACCCTCCGCGATTGCTCTCAAACAACTTTTGACTTACTGCTGACGCAAAAAGGGTTTCACCATCGCCTGCCATGTGGCTTCACCATTTGCTTTGCCAAACAGAGAGTAAGAATACTGTCTGAAAAGCATTTTGGTCTTTTTTTATCCCCCCCATTTTAGTTAAGTTACTGGCAGGTCTGTAGCTTTCACTAGAGAGGGAGCAACACCTTTGTGCCTTTGGACTTCTTCCATGCTTTTTGTTTGCTTTGATGCTGCTGAGCATCTGAATTCGGGTTCCTTTTGCTCGTTGTACATGCCTGTGACTGTGAAGGAGGGATTTTGCAATCTGTTGCTATTTGTGCTCAGCCACTGTGAAAACAGCAGGACTTTGTACCCGTCTTTCACCTGTTACTTATCTGATGTTCCAAGTGAAAAGTTAGTTTTGAGGTATGGCCACTTGAGTCGTCACTGAGAGGATGATATTCACGTGGGACAACATGGCCTGGGCTGACCTGGCCCTGACTCCTCCCAGAGACTGCCATGGCCAGGGGACTTTTTGGTGCAAGTGAACACAGACAGTCTGGCACGACAGCCCTCCTAGACCAGCCAGATCCATTTTGGCCATGTGTCTTTTTCCCTGCTGCCTTCAGCCTTCCTGCACAGCTGACAAAATGCCTTGTGTCAACGGAACGATCGTAGGCACAGCTTGCACACAGCGTTTTGTAAGGGGTACGTGAGGTAAGGCTGGGCAAGGGATTTCTCAGCCAAGTGTGTTTTGTCAAGACTGTAAGTACTTAAAACAACTCGGTTTCTTAGGAGATGCAGCTCCAAGAACGTAGCTGCTTCTCTTGAGACGTACCACTGTGCCAAAAGGACATCGCGTTGATCCCAAGTAATGTCTTCTGGCACTTGGGGACAGTGGATTGATTCACTGGTGGATTCAGGGAAAAATGACTGCCGTGAGGCAGTTTGGCTGCCACGCTTTGGAGATGCCCCAAAAAGGGAAATAATGGGAATTTGCACAGCTAAAGTAGCAAGTTCCCATTCCCGTTCAAGGCAACCCTAACGAAATACACAAGCTTAAACTGGGATCTTCTTTAGTGTCCTCCCCTGAAGTATGTTGCCGCTGGGTTGCTCACAGGGACAAACTCTATACTATTCCCAAATCACCTAATAAAGTGATGTCACATCAGAGAAGAGACTTTGAGGTTTCAGGATGTAAAAAGGGTTTAAATAAAATGTCATTGCTCTGTTCTCCTGTGTCCTTCTCAAGTAGGTCTTATTCCATAGTCAGCCTTGATTTGTTGCTCTGTAAAATACTTGAGTTCCCCAAGAATGAGGAAAGCCTTATTTTATCAAAGTTGATGTTCCTTGATGAGAAGGTATGTCCTTGCTTGTGGCTTTCCTGGCCTAAGTACTGGAAGGTAGCAGTGGTGCTGAGAAACTTGTGCCTGCTTAAGGTAGCTGTGAAGCAAGGGCTGTGAAGCTCCCTTTTCCTAGGCACCCTGCCATATCCCAATTCTACTTGTGTTTGGCCCTGAAACAAAGAGGAGCACAAATAACTCAAAGCTTTAGCATCTTGAAATCAAAAACTTCCCCAGCCTCCTGTGTGTGGCTAATGCCATCATCTGCCCACTGTCATTGACCTCAGTGGGAGCCTGCAGCATGTACAGAGGTAAACATGTGCTTTGGGCAATGCTCAGGATGAAATGAAGACCTTGGAGGGGAAGAAAGACAACTAGGAGCAACCTGAAATGGCATGAAGAAAGGCTGGTTTACAAAAATCTGATGTTTAAACTCTGGCAAATGTCACATAGTGGTGCAAGAGCACCCTGTGGGAACATGGATCTAGTAGCACTGATTTGTAATCGGAAATACAGGTATTTGCATGACCCAATATTTGAAGTGTAAAATACAGTTGTTGGAGGGAATGAATTGATTCCATTTTCAACTGCAGCTAAATATGCAAGAAGTGGGAGGATATCTTTAGCAAAACCTGATTTGAGGTAGGGGTAAAACCCCACCTGGCAACGCTCAAGGACTCTGTATCATATGTTTTTGAAAGTCTAGAAAATTGTCAAAATAAGCTCTAAAATGATCAAGATAAAGCACAGATCGACCAAACCTGGAACTTGTAATCTCTACAACTTAAAATCAAAATGCATGTGTGGGAACTTTGAATTGGCCTGTGCAGATCCCAACTATGCGTGTGGCGCTGGTGCTTTACCAGAGAGTCATTAACTTCGCAGGACAGACGAGGGGAATTGCGCGAGTACGCCTTCGTGAGAATGCCGTAACCCAGTTGGGGATAGTTGAACTCTGATTGAACCAAACTGCTTAAATCCAATCTTCAATAAGATGAATGTGTGATTTTCTCTGTAGCAGTGTATGCAGATAAGCTGAAAGGACACAGAGGGATTTTGTGTGTTAAACCTTCCACTCACCAAATAGGTTTTGTTGTGCGGTTTCTGCTTTCCTTTCTCCTTTTGCAGCTCTTCTTCTATCCGTAGGGCTGTGGAGGCAAACATGAGGGTAGAAGTAAGAATGGAAATAAATGGATACCTAAAGGCAGATTGAACCATAACATTTACATTTTTCCCTTATCTGATCTGAGGGTTTTGCAATTGCTGGGTTAGCAACCCTTCCTCTCATTCATGAACTCGTATTTGACAGAGCAGCAGGAACGTGAGTTCCTTGATTTTTAGCATCACTTCATGGACTTGATTTAGCAAATCACTTATGAGGTTTGCAATAACCCCAGCACAGCTGGTTTTACTAGGACTTTAGGCATTGGGTGTGGATGAGCTTTTCAGAAGAAACTAATTTTTAGTCAATCTGCAAGAGGGAGTGATTTTTCAGTAATTTTAGAGGAACGAAATGGCTACCATGAAGAGAATTTTGGGTCGTTGCTACTGTATTTTCCAACGATTGGAAGCTGCCTGGTGGCCCTGGGAGGGTGGAACCAATTTGTTTGAATAAGCTGTTCATAAGTTTCCACTCTAAGAGGTTTGTAATCCTTATTTAATAGAATGTTGTCATAAAGACCACTTTTGAATTCCTCAATGGGCTGGAGATGACGTTTTGAAACAGAGCTCCATTTACATCAAAAATATACATGCTGTGGTAGACCAAGGAAAATAAGGCTTCATATAGTATTTTTGAGTTTTACAGTGTGTTTTCCTTTATTTTACATTAAGTGACAGATTACTCTAAAAGGAATAAGTGATAGATTCATAAAAATATCATTGTATGAGGTGAGCTGGTTTGTAGTGCAGCCTGGCTTGGAAATCACCCTCGGAAAGGTAGCCAGCAGAGTGTCCATCTACCTGACCCCATCTGGGACTGTTTGATGACATTTGACTTTGGGCCTTCCCATATTTCAGGTGTGACCTCACTTCACAGCTTTTTGAGGGTAAAAGAGGAGAGGCCAAAACATGTTGGTCATAAGCACCCATCCCTTTGGCCTAAGTGGGGGCTTTGGAGCTTGTCTGTTGTACTGGCTCATCTTTGAGTTTACTTTTGGGATCTGCTGGGTAGAGACTGCCACCTGGGATATGTTTCTCCCACTCTCAGTGTGATTAGAACCTCCACTTTTTATTGTCAGAAGTGTGGAGCCTTGTGTGTGGGATCACACAGTGTGTGTGAGGGTCTCTCCTTAGGTCAAGAGATAGGAGGTGAAGATGATTAAGCAAAGAACAGTGGAGCTTCCCTCCTCCTTAAATAAGATTGTCTGCTGGACTGTGCTCCAAAATACCCTATAGGAATAACAACAAGCATTTACTAGAAAAACTAGCATTTACTAGTAAAGGTTAGTGAACATTTTGGGGGTGGAAGAAAGCAGCTGAAATACCATCATCAAAATACAAAAGAGAGCACGCGTGGCAATGGTGAGGAGGACTGAAAAGTGATGTTGAGAATGACAGACCCAAAACACTGATCTGCAGCAATGTGACACTGTTCAAAAAGCTGAAAGTCTTAAAAGTATTTTTTTAAGATCATTTAAAACTCAGCATCTGTGTGTGTATGTCCTTAAATGTATGTGCCAAAATTCTGACAACTGGTAGCCAGATGCTAGGGGCTTACAAGCAGGCTCCCCATAGGATAAAGAAATATTAATATGGGTTAGGCTTAATTTGATTATAATATCTTCTATTTCCAGTATTGGAGCAGGGAGCATCCCAAACAGCATGCAGTCATCAGAAATGTGCCTATAAAGACAGAGAAGAAGCTAGAGAGTGCTCACAGCAGCCCTCAACTGTTACCAACTGTCCCTACCAGAGCATTCCCTGAAAGGCTGAGGAAAGGCAGCGTGAAATTACATGCAGCAAGTGCTCCCGTTTAGAGGAGCCTCTGTGTTCTGGATAGCCTTGAATATAGCTTTTGTGTTTCTCCAGCCTGCCACGCAATTGGGACAGGGATGATGCTCAGCTCCTGGGCCACCTCTTCCATTGAAGAAGTGGCTGAAGCAGCTCCCTCTGGCCTTCGCTGGCTGCAGCTTTACGTGTACAAGGACCGGGAGCTTACGAGATCCTTGGTGAGGCGTGCGGAGAGAGCGGGCTACAAAGGAGTCTTTGTGACGGTGGACACGCCGATCCTGGGCAGGCGCATTGATGACGTGCGCAACAGGTTCCAGCTTCCTCCTCACCTCAGGTAGGTGCCTGCTGGTAGGAGATGGGATGGGATGGGATGGGATGGGGTCACTGTGAGGTGCTCTGGGAGAAATTTGTCTCTGGCACAAGGAATTTGTTCCAAGTGCCACACAGGGCGACAGCAGCAGGGAACTGAGTATGTGTCTCATGCCATACTTGGACTATGATCTGCTTTGGGTCAAAACTAAGGTTTCTTGGCTGATTGTAGACATTATGTGCCAGACAACATGAGGCTGCAGACTGCAATTAGGGAGATAAGGTATTTATTTGTACATTTGTCAGTGCATTCATGATATGCTTGTACTTGAAGCTGCTAGAAGGTTGACAGAGCAACCTTAACTGTGCCTACAGTTTCTGTGGTCAAGTACAATCTTATGACAAAAGCAGCAGGAAACAAGTCCCTGACACGTCTAACATTAAAATGTAATACACTGAGTATGCATATGGCCCATATAGTAACCCTACCATAGATCTGGGATTGACAAAACATTATGGCTATGTGCTGTCATTTTACCTCAGAAAGAATAAATAAATAAATGTTACTTTAAATGCTTTGGTTTTTTAGGGCCAGTATAATTTTAAGGCCCAAGGTTAATGTTGTTTGAATGCAAGTCAAATAACCCTAAAGGAAAGCAATAGAGTATTTCTGCAACACTTTGTCCCCACCTGACTGAACCGGAACAAGGTTTTGCTCAAGTGAGCTATATGAAATAACATGAAGTTGAAATAATCTTTAAAGGTTCAAATTAATCACTTTGGATCTCACAATGACACTTGGGTAGTGTTTGGTTGCAGAGTCGGTGGTGAAACTCTCCTAGCGCAGGACTCTGCTCAGTTATGTGATAACTTTTTCTTGGCTTCAGGTTTTCAACAAAGTTTCAAAGCAACAACAAGGTGCCATTGTGCTCAGAAATGTATGTAAGGCAACATTCATTCAAGTGTTGATCTGCATTTCACAGGCCAAGAAAAACAACAGTTATTTATATAATCTTATCCATGATTCTGTTTTTCTCTGGGTACCCCACCCTCCACAAACCAACAGCTGAAAAGCTGGATCTTGCTGAGAGCCTGCTCCTTTCTCATTTTCTTGCGGGCCTGGAGCTGAACAGAAAAGCTGTGTGAAATGCTGCTTGTTGCAGGCATGAAATCAGCAGTGAAACTAGCCAATTTCCATGCAAAAAGCCCAGTGCATTTCCCAAAAGGTGGAATATGAGTATAAAATAGAACAATGTGGAATGAGAGAGTTTCCAAAGAGCAGAGCAATGGGCCTGGTGTGGGACATGAGTCCTTGGTGGTATCACTGTCACCAATGGGGTTTTAACTCTGGTGAGCACTTGGGGTTACTTCAGTTTTCTAATAGAAACAAAGCTTTAATTTCTCTATTTCTCTAAATCTGTGGACGTTTTGGGGCAGGGGCCGTCACCATTCGGTTCCTAGGAGCTGAGAGACTGGTTTAGTGCTAAAGAGCAAGTAGTAGCTAATGTTTTCATATGAACTTCATTCTTCCCCCTCTACATTTTATAAGGAAACAAACCAAAAAAAGAAAGACACAAGGGGAACTGGCTGGATGTTGGTTTTGTCAGACAGGTGAAAATTCTGAATTCTTTGCAAGACTTCATGCAGATGCATCTAGTTCATTCAGCTTAAAAAAAATTCCCTCCCACCTTCCTGATCCTCTATTCCTCCAGTAGCTGAAATACCTTGGATTTGGGGGGCAAAGAAAAAAATGGGCAAAACCAAAACTGAACTTGCTGCAAGAAAGCCAGAGGGATTTTTGCTGGTAAGTAGAGTTCCACCTCTTGACTTCAGGAGTCCTGGGTTATGTCAGGCAGGATTGATGTTCTTTTCTCACATCCAGCCTGTACCACTCTAGTGTCTAAATGTCCCTGATGCATTTATCCTCAAAGTGTTCCTGGCAGATACTGTTGTTTTTATTTTACATTGGGAAGCTGAGGCAAAAGGAATGTCTAAGTGTCCTGTCCAAATTCACACAGGAGGCCTATGGGAGGACAGATACTTGAGCCCCAGTTAGTGCTCTCACTGCTGAGTGTTTCTCCTAATTGTGGATTTGATGATGAACCTTTGTGGTTTTGGACTTTGGACTGTTTCTTTCAAAAGAACTAGGACTGTTGCCTTGGGCCAGAGAAATTTGCACCAGAGTTGTCAAGAGCTTACTAAGGACTATGATCTGACATGCTGGGATAGGCTTCTTGTGCTCCTGCCATGCAGTACAGGTTTAGAGCAAAGATTTAACACAGGTATCTTGAATATTGCCATTAGGGATTGATTCATGGCTACAATGAACCTTACTCAGACTACTTTTCTATGTGTTTTGTTGTTTTAGATTAAAAAACTTCTCAAGTGAGCTGGCATTATCCACAAGGAAAGATTTTGGAGAAAATAGTGGCCTGGCTGTGTATGTAGCTGAGACAATAGATGCAAGCCTCAACTGGGAGGACATCAAATGGCTTCGAGAGCTGACCTCACTGCCCATTGTGGTGAAAGGAATCCTCAGGGGTGTGTAGCTCTGCCATTTCCCACGTGTCTCTCCTCACAGAGGCACCAGGGAAGGAAAAGTGCTCGTGCTGGGGAAATTTCTGTAGAATTGTGTTACTTTTTCATGGCAAGTATCCGTTTTGCTGATGTAGAAGATAGTGGGATGCATGTTCTTAATTCCTTGCTGTGCTACGTAGGGAAGACATGCCAAAACAATCAAAAGAAAAAAACAAACTTCCTTGTGCATAGTCAGGAGTCAGGAACCCAGCAACGAAGACACTTGCAGAAGCAGCTACTTCAGCAAAGTACCTGGAGCTGTTGGATGGTTTATATGGCTGTGTGAGAGAGTGTCTCTGCCTTGGTGATCTGTAGGCAGAGACCAGAGCCACTGGTCACTAAACTAATCAGTTGGTCGTCTGGCATCTCACCAGTTATGTCTGAAATCAGATGCAGACAGGAAGATTGAACTTGCTCTGTTCATTGTGCTTGTAAACTCTGATCTGAGTTGTATACAGCTTAAAGGAAAGCTGGATTCCCAGTCTGTCAAAAGAGCACTGAGCACAGTGTAGTGATTTCATTAAGTCTGGATTATTATTGTAATCATGCCAATAATTTTGGCTCAGAGAACATAGTTCAGTAAATGATTTCTTAGTGATGAGTTCCAAAACGTAATAGAAAAAATAAAGGCTAGCAACCAAAGTGGCTGATAGTCCAAAGTGACAAAATGTTCTGCTCCAACATTTCAAACTACTTTTCTGGTCCTGTTGCTTAAAGGTAAAACTTCCCTGTGTTGAGGTGGGGCTTTGGAAGAATGAAGCCCTAAGGTGGCTTTGCATTAGTTGTCAATGTCTTTTTGACGCCCCCAAAATTGCCCTCATCATGACATCAGTAAACACAGTTATGGAAAGTCGTATCTTGGTTGTTTTTCCTCCTAGCTGATGATGCTAAAGAAGCTGTAAAGATTGGGGTAAACGGTATCCTGGTGTCAAATCATGGAGCACGACAGCTTGATGGGGTCCCTGCAACTGTAAGTACTGGAGTCAATATGCATCAATAGTTTCTGGCTTTCTCTGCCTCAAAAAACCCCAGAGTTTCTTGTTTATTCTCGCTGAACACATGGTAGCTGAAGGAAAAGTCTTGTAAATATGTGTTATATGCCTTAACCCATAAGCAGTAGTCTCTCTCCATTTCTCTGTGTATGTCACATCATAGTGAGTTAGACTCAGCCTCCTCTTGGTCGGATTGAAAAATCAAACAGGGAGGTTTGTATGTGGCTGTTTCATCACACTACCTGGGCACTCTGGCTGCAGCACCCTGCCTGGAAATCTAGAAGTGCAATTTCAGATGGAGTATTATTGTCAGTTAAACTTTTAGAAATTGGAAAGTCTTTAATGTTTTTTTTTTTCCATTCTCCTCTTTTATTTCTCCTTTCTCATTCTTTTTTTGAAAACCCCTTGTTGCCATTTGCAGTGCACTGAAGGTTGTACTAGAGTTGTTTTTCCCTTTTACTATTCTTCAGAGGCTTATGAAAAATTACAGAGTTACAGAACAGCTAAAGGCAGAATGAAACACTCCCTTTTTTTCCTTTCAAACCTTTTCACCTTTGGAAAAGGTACAGAGTGGTTAAATTACAGTTTTTTCCTTTTTCCTTTTCCTTGTCGTGCTACCTCGTGCCTTCTCCAAGGGTGAAAGGGATTTGAGAAGTCCTGAACTGGCAAAAAAGAAAGTAGTAAAGGAAAATGAAAAACTATGTGCTCAGGCTGGAGGAAAACCCCCAAAATTCCAGCCATTACTCATCTTACTTCATTTGGTGTGGGAAAGCTGTGCAAGTAAAAAGAAAGGGAGGAGAATCAAAGCCTGGTTGTGAATGTTTCCGTATTCCTTATGTGTCCTTGATGAAAACCCTCCTGTTTTCCATGATAGTTTTCTGAGAGGGACAGGCAAGTGGTTTTTCCCTGCAGAGTGTTTTCCAAATGGCTGGGCTCTGCTGTCCAACTGGCCTGCCCTCTCCTTCACCCGCTTCTGCTTCTCTCCCCGAGGGCAGCTGTGGGTTTGCCCACACAATTTCCTCACCTGCTGATTTGCAGGGGCCTCCATGTGCACCCTGTGATTGCCTGGTTGTGTTGGCTGGTTCTTCACCAGCCAAGCTCTGCCTTGAGAAGCCAAATGCCAGCACAAAGTGTTTTCTAAGTGGTTTTGAAGCATTGTCCTTGATGATGCTTTTGCCTGAGCAAAGTACTCCTGCCAGATATTCTTTGGGACAGGTAGGTAAAAACCTTCCTGATGTCAAGGTTTCAAAATGGAGACTGTAATTCATTTTCAAAAGAGAATGAAATTTCTCTTGTTCAAATGTGATTTTTGTGCTGTTGGAGAGTGTGCAACTCATCGGGTTTGGATACCTTAGGAGGAACTGAATTTTCAGACTGTGGGGGCCTAATACTTAAGAAATTCATTTTTCTTTTAACTTCTGTCCCCTTTATCTTCCTGTCACCTTCTGAGAATGTATTCCCCAATTTCAGTAAGGATATTTGAAAACCTTGTCTGCTTGTGAGGCAATCCAACAGCAAGGATGTATGAGGATATTAAAATCATCGTTTTGAGAAATGACAAAGCTCAAGAAAGAATGAATTAGCTTTTTGCCAACTGCAGTAGGACAGAAATTAAGCTTGTGAACTACCTATGATGAGTTACTCCTTTGCAACACACAGTGCAGAGAAGACACTATGAAAGCTGATGCATTCACTGGATTTCATTGAACAATGAAGGTTTCATAATATAAATATCTGTGTCAGATCATGCTAAATGTTTCTGGTTTAGAAACATAATTTGTTGTAATTTCATGGGTTTCCAGACTCTGAGCTGCACCCAAGCTGGTTAATATTCCTAGTGTCTACTTCCACGTTGAGGAAGTCTATGTTTTAATTATGGTTTGCATCATACTTCAGTTATTATAGCACTTTAATGTTGGTACAGTTTGTCAGGATGTAGAAAGTGGTCTCTGTATATGGAAATAGATCCAAAATATGTTTGGCAAGAGAGCAAAACCAAAGGGAGGAGAAAAAAAAAAGTCACAGCAAGTGCCAAACTTCAAGAAAATTTTAATCCAAATCTAAAAACAAACTGCACTTTCAAGTCTTTTTTCCCCATCTCCTAGTCATTTTTTATCCATTAGAAAGGAAATGTATTACATCTGTATTTGACTGACATGAATTTGTGTGCCTTTTGTCTTACTACCGCACACTGTTTCCAGTCTCCTTAGTACTTGGCTTCCAGTTTTGTGTCTTTCCTGATTTTCATGAATAGGAGCTATTTAGGCATTAGAGGAACAGTTGTGTTGTAATTAATGCTTGAGGTGTGAATTCGGGAGGCTCATCTCTTCATTGGGACCTCTCGCGTGGTGTGGACGTGTTACTTAACTCTCTGGTTACTGACTTGTAACTAGGAACAAAGCAAAGATCCTTTTCATAGAATCATAGAATGGGAGGGGTTGGAAGGGACCTTTAGACATCATCTAGTCCAACCCCCCTGCAGAAGCAGGTTCACCTAGATCAGGTCGCATAGGAGCATGTCCAGGCGGGTCTTGAAGACCTCAAGTTGTAGCACTGGTGCAGGAGATACCTAGAGTTTGGTGAAAGTAACCTACATGTGTATTAAAAGAAAACTTCTCACCTTGCTGAAAACTCAGAGGAAAGATAATGTGGTGTTGTTACATGAAAAGGTTTTCTCTGCTATTATTCCTGTAGCCAAGATGGAACTGCAAAAGGAAACAATATATTCATTAAGACTTTTCAGGCAGCTCTAAGTTCCTTGGGGCACACCTTTGTCTTCCTCCATGTCTAAAGGTACAATGTGTGCCCTTGGGCTCCTGGGTGCTGTCTGGCCCTTGGTATAAATGAATAATAAATTCAAACAAGAAAAAAAAGGTGACTATTTAAAAAGTTACCAGTTTCATCCCAAAACTAGCAAACACTGGAAGTTTGTGGGGTAACCTCTGTGGTTGCTGTTACTTATATTCTGATAACAGTAACTGATACGGGCTTGTATTGATACGTGTCATGAAGTCAGTTGGCCATTTTGTATGACCCTGGAGATTCCCACTCTATTTATTTGATTCTCCAAATAAATTTGACCTTTGTCTGCTAACATGCTAAGTCACTGCTCGTTTTCAGTACAGAGCCGTGTTGTTTGTGCGTGCAGCTCTCTGTGCTCTTGCTCATTTAACTTATTTAAAGCTTAGATCCTGCATGTAAGAACTCATTAAAAAAAATAAATAGAGCTTCAGAAGTGGACAAACCGTATTCCTGGTTTTACTCTTTTAGATTGATGTCTTGCCTGAAATTGTTGAGGCTGTGGAAGGCAGGGTGGAGGTGTTCCTGGATGGTGGTGTAAGAAAAGGCACAGACGTCCTCAAAGCGCTGGCTCTTGGTGCCAAAGCTGTGTTCATCGGAAGACCAGTCCTCTGGGGCTTGGCTTATCAAGTGAGTCAGAAAAAGTTCCAATTTCTGGTTTTTAGATACTTAGGCTCACTGCTTAGTCTTAATGTGTGCACATATATGTATATGTGTACACATAGAACTGTATGTGGGATGATATCTGAGTGTGTCTGTGTGTATACAGACTATCTCATCTTAAAATGTGCTATGACAAGTACTCAGGAGTTATGGTTATACCTAAAACTTTGTTGGCACAAATAAATAGTACGTATTGCCTCCTCATCTCCTAGGGTGAAGAAGGAGCAAAAGAAGTTCTCCGGGTGCTGAAGGAAGAGTTTCGCTTGGCAATGGCGCTGACAGGTGAGACATCAAAGTTTCCTTTCCATAGTCCCATTTTCTCCTAGCTTTTGTTTGCCCTGGGCAAGATGCTTTTATAGCTTACAGAAGGGAGATGGAAATATTTGCAATGTAAACAGAATAGGCTATGGGGAAATGAGGAAAGGACTTGTTATCCCTGTCTTATAGATGGGCAACCAAGTAAATTAAGTGCAATCAATGTATCTGTTATTCTTTTTTTAACAAGGGGGGCTATAAATCAGTTGGAAAATCCTTACTCGCTAAGGGGCTGACTTCATCTGACAGAATGTAGAGTTCCATGGGAGAGAAAAAGGCTTAGAGTGGGACAGAAAAGCACAGCTTTCAACTCAAATGTTACTTCTCTTCCAGGATGCCACAAAGTAGAAGAAATTGGCAGGTCGCTGCTCCGAAGACATGAAGTATTGTTTTCCAAGATGTAGCTCTGAAGACCAATTGTTTGTGTGTTGCTTATTGCACAGGAAGTTTGCTACTGGACAAAAGGAAACTGCATTCACTCTTTGAGCCTCATCCTGCAATCCTGACTGAGAAGGGGTGGTCTGTAGGAGATCACTTGTTGAAGAAAGTAATTGAAGCAAATTTTACAGGTGTTTCCGTAGTCTCCTAAGCTCTTAAGGAAAGCTGTTCTACTGGGAGATGTAATTAAAGATGAACCTTTATACATGAAGATCAACATGGAACCTTCAAAGTGTTTTGCCATAAATGCAATATTAAGTTACATGCCTGAAAATAACTTAGCTGTCAGGATGAAACTATAAACAGAAACGTTTTTGTAGCAAACAGCTATCAAAATGCAGAAGATAATGCAAAATGTAAAGGATAATTTCTTGCTTGATGCTTAGAGAAACTACACTGTAGACTTCAGAGATTAAATCTTGCTTTCTTATGAACATGGTGTCATTTCCCTACTGACTCCGTGCTGTTACTTTATAAGCAGGTGAGGACTCAATTTTAGAGAACTCAACAGCAAAGCAAAATTGGGGAAGTTCTGCTGGTTAAGTGACACCAGCCCCTTTGCCATCAGACAGCTGTTATATGTGTGCATCATAGCTCAGAACCTTGTAGTACTGTTACCTTTATCAATCTGTGCTGGCTGCACACAGCTGACTCACGTTTTTAGCCTGTATTCATTTTTGACAGTGACAATTGAAGGCTGATGCTACCTGGGAGAGTTTGTAGGATTTGCAGCCATGTGCAAAAGAGGAACTTGAGCAGCTGAGACATTAACTCATGAATTCAGAAGATCCTGTTGGCTCTATTCAGTTTCCATGAACACCCTTCAGACAGATAAATCTCAGCCTTATTTACTCTGCTTATGATAAAGATACAGACATATACAGGATCTGTTCTTCTGCTCTCTGAAAAATCCAAATGCATGCTGAATTCAGGAGCAATTTTGCAACTGTAAACAACAAAAGTATAGCTTCATACTACAAAGTGACTTTTCCCAAATTGAGTAAGTAGGCAGAGGAGGTATAAGACTCTACTAATCTCATTTTGGGTAAAACTAAGGGTGGCTCTCCATCTGTCTCATTTCTGTTGCAGGTATAGCAGTGTCACCGGGAGCAGGGAGATGCCACTACAGAAAGGTTTTGTAAATCTTGTTTTAGAAACACAGTGTTTGTTTTTAAGGAGGATTTTAATTAAAAATAAAGCCTTGATTTCATTCTTCCACTGTCACTGACATCACTGGCTCAGCCATTTGTTTCCCATCGGTGTCAGGAGGACTCGTGTGTCAGGAGGACTCTCCCTTTTTGCTCGATTTGAAATATCCCTCACTGAGCTTTAGAGGCAGCCTTGTAATAAAATGATGGAATATTACAATGTGAACTAAAGCTGGGGCTGGAACTCAAAATGGGGAGAAAACCCAAAAGGCCACATGCTTGCCCTTCAGTTGTAAAATTTGTACTCGTATTTACTGCAGAATGTAGTGTGTTGTGTAAGGGTTGCGTAGCAACAAAATAAAGTTTATCTGTGTAAGGAAATATGAATGTTTCTCAGAGCACAGAGAAGCATAATTTCTGCTGTTTACTGCACTTATCATATCTGTTGCAATGTGGACTGTGTCAGATGTCAATTACAGACTAACCAGAAAGACTGTTTATTTTAGATAATATAAATGTTACTTAAAAGACAGGGGTATAATATCTCATGTTTATATGTTTAAGATCTATTTCTAAAGTTTAGAAGATGCAGTTTCCTGTCTTTGCCCTAACCACATTCAAGGAAAGTTCTGCAACTCTGTGGCCCAGGATAAATTCTGATGGTGAGGAAACAGAGTTTGTTATAATTAACTATTTCTAGTTCCTGGGGGGTAATGGATTTACATTGTTTTTTCCTGCTTGTTATCTGAGAACTCTTTGACTGCCTTCCAGCTCAACTCTAATAAGAACATGTATTAAAAGCCAAAATTAGAGCCAAGTACTGAAAGGCTGTGAGATGGTGTTAACAGAACCAAAATTAATTTGCCTGGTAGACTTCTGTTTTTAAACTATGCCACAGTGAAGAGAACTTCCCTGGATTCTTTGAGACAACCAAACACAACTGCTTCTGGTATTTTTGTTTTTTAAAGGTAGGTGTTCTGTTTGCTTTTAGTTTTGTGTTAGAAAGATTGAGTGCCCTTGACCATTTGAAAAGCTGAAGCTAAGAAAAGAATCTGCCTCACCATTGCTGCACCTGGAGAAGCTGAGATGAAAATGTGTCACACATTAGAAGTGGTGATGGTAGATCTTTCTGCAGTCTGTGAGGATATTCAAGAAGAATGTAAGCACCAAACCAGAAGAAAATAATAGGTCTTTAAAATATGTTAAGTAGGAAAAAATGGTATTTGCCTCTAAGTAACAAGTGAACCCAACAAACTTAGGAACAATTAGTCACGGTCCTCAGATCAAGGCATAGAAGTTGGGGGGAACAGAAGATATATTTTGCATTTATAAAGCTTTACTACGTCTGTCTCTCTGTATGTCAAATAAGCGTGTTTTGGTTTATGGTTTTGATTGTGAAATTATTTTCTGATTTCACCTTGTGTCCACATTAAGCCATAGGTACCAAGAAAAAAAGAGTCTGCCCAGAAAAAAAGGTTGAGGGAGGAACACCGAGTGACATTGGCGTACCTGGAAAGACAGAGTTCAACTGGTGTGCTGAGTGCCTAGAATAAAACAACCCCTTGGATAGTCTCATGCCTGAATAGTAACCAAATAGGATTCTGTAACCACCTCTGAGGTAGATCAGGAACTGCAAAAGGAGATTGCAGCTCTTAATGAGAGAATATCAGATGTTTTGTGGAGAGAGGAGAAGCCAAAAGCATAACCTTGAGAGTAAGAGGAGAATCCTGTCCTTCTTAGGAGAAAGTGATACCTCCCGAGAGGCTGTGAGGCAGACTTTTACATAGCCATGTTTCATGTTCTCAACAACTGGACTCGAGCCCCATTTCTAGCAAAGGAGTTCTGAAGAAGACAGTCTACTTCAAAGTGACAAGGTCAGTGAAAGAGCCTGCTATGGTGTCTGGACATCTGATAGAGCACATCAAGACTGGACATGCAGGGAGCAGGGCCCTCCTAAGGGAAAACCAATACATTTCTGCAAAAGACCACCTCGAGCTGCAACACCTGGGTGGTTTGTGCCCATAAGACAGATTAGGCTGCAATGGGAAAATATTTGCTGTAAGAGCCTGGCAGTTTAATACAGCAGAGTACAGAGGTGCAGGACTGAGGCATGGCAGTCTGGTGAGCAGGAGATAGCAGAACTCAGATGAGGGTTGTGAGATCACCTGACCTTTCAGATAAAAAGTGGAGAAGGAGATCAGTGCAGCTTTGGGACAGATTTTGCTCTCTCACTTAGCCTGTGAGTTCTTTGAAGCAGAGACCTGCTGCTTTTTTTGAACACTTGGAGCCTGCGCAGAGGGTAGAAAATCCTGTAAGTAAATAAAAGAAGTCATAATTCAGTGTACTGGAGCTGAAGAGCTGTGAAAGACATGATCTGTTTTCTTGTGACCTCCACCTCTTGCTGTGACTCTGGGACACATTATTGTGTTTTATTTTTACCGGTGGCCAAGTCAAACAAATAGCTCTGGAGCTAGGAAGAACTCCACCTCCATCCCCAATTTTTCATGTTTAAGCATGAAACTTGTCTGTCTTACTGGGAATTTCTGAACATAAATAAACAGACACTTAGAGTAACTTGCTTTGATAAATGGGCAGTGTAGGTCGGGGCCTGTTGGATATGCAGGCGACTCAAAGATGAAGCAGAGCTGGGGAAGTAGGCAGGAATGGCTCTGCTTTTCTTGGCTTCTCAAATGGTTTTCAGCCTGAAATCAAATACTTGAGAGCATGAGGAAAGCTGGCTTCTGAAGTCATGATTTTGCACTGAACCTCACTGTAAGGATATCTCTTATAAAGCTACTTTTGATGTGGAAATTTGGCTCCAAACCACACTGAGGTCCATTATAAATAACCACTTCATCACAGGACACACAGAAGTTGGCTTCCTTGAACGCTCCTAGAAAGCAAGTCTAACCTTATTGAGCCATAACCTCAGCTAGTGTAAATCAGAGAAGCTCCATTGACTTCATTAGTTTATACTGATTTACACCAGCTGTGACTGTGGCCCACAATACAGCAAGATATGTCAGCTTTTAAAGTCCTGTCACTGAGTGTTGAACAAAACTGTTTTTAAAACAAGATTGGCAATGCCAGATTTAGATACTAATGAGATGCAACACTCTAATTGTTTCACGATGCCTCTGTGCTCCATTTTGTTTTCATTTTTGCCTTGCTTCTGTTTTTCTTATCTCCTGCCAAACAGAGGGAGAGTACCACATATGTTACATTCATAACAAAGATGTCTTGCTGCTTTGAGAGTGTGTCCTCCAGATGCAGGATGTCTTTGTGTTGTAGTTCAGCTTCTTCCTTTGCAGAGGTAAGGATGGTTCTGTGCTAGTATAAGAACACCCTTGAGAGTCAGTCCTATGTTTCTTGAGGGCCTGGAGCATTGGAAGGGGCAAGTGAAGGCTGTCCCAGCTGAACTTTAAAGATCTGATTTCCCCTTTGGAGTTTCCACCTCCTAAGTCATCATTTCAGATGGGCAGGATGAATTGTGTCCAGGAGCACCCTGATAGGAACACTGTGAGACCATCAATACATCTCATCTGTCACAGCCCTGCAAGGTGCTGGTGTAGTTAAGCATACTGAGTAATCCATTGCACTGCCGGCACCTTTATGGGGCAGAAGGATGGCAAATACATACAGATAGTTTCTTCAGCCAAGGGGAAAACATTCATATACCTAGACAGACAAAGATTAATATTGATTATTATTTTATGACAACAGCAGCTGTAAGTTCCAGTCAAGGTCAAGACAGCCTTATGCACTGCAAAGGTGCTTTTCTGCAAGCAGCAGTCTCTCCCCAAGAAAGTGGGAAGTGTAACTTGGCAGGCACAGGAAGAGAAAATCTTTATAAAATACCTTAAATTTACATGATAAATCATGCTGTTGTCCCTAAGGCACACAGCTGGAGTGGACATCATGTATCATAAATACTCAACAAGAATGAGGAAGGTCTACAGCTGATCTACAGGGCCGAGGTAGAGCTGGGCAGCACAGCAGATCTCTATTTCTTACTGGTTATCTGTAATTCAATAGCGTGACATGATTTTACTTGAGTTTTCCCCAAGCCTCTCAGTATACTAAACCCCTCTAATTCTGTGTAGTTGTTTTGTTAGATTTTCCTGATAGGAGGACTGAAAGTAGTGGATTTCAAACAGTTGTCATTTAAAAGGTTCCTGCACACCAGGTACTCTTGGTTAGGTTCCCTTCACATGACATTTGTCTGATTATCAAGAATGATGACAAAAGACTTCAAAGGAAGGTGCAAGGATCCTACAGTAAGGCAACATGGCATAAATTTAGCTCTTACACAAATTCAGGCTGGCTGTTGCACACATTTCCACTTGGTGTGATTGTTACTGGACCCAGAAATGTAGCATTGATGTGAGATAAACAGTCTTCATAACAAGTGAGCTCTGAAGCTGATGGGAGTTTGAACAGCAGGATCATCTCCCTAAGCTAAGCTTTCCTCTGGGTCTATATGTATGTTCTACCAAAGATGAGCCAGACTGGTGTGTTGAAGAGGGGGTCTCTAGTATAATTTTAATACAAACTGTCCCTAACTCTGGAATTACACAACTGTAGCCTTCTTATCAGGCAAAAAGTAGTGATTTTTGTATAAGCAAATTCCCTTGGACAATCTAATGTCTCTAACCGGGTAAAAAACTAAACGAGAGGCCTCTGTACAGCAAACTCCACTGTCAAGTTCTTTGGAAGAGTTACAGACAGAGAAACTTATATTAAGAAAATAGAACTTGGTCACAGTCTTAGGAAAGCACAACAGAAAATACCTGCAAATAAAGAATAAGAGTTGGCAATAATCCACTTCATTTCCTTACTGCCTTACTGGTGAGATTGTTCCATGGCTTCTAATCTACGGCTGCAGGTCCGGAGGTGCCAGCCTCCGTCTCCCCTTTGTTGTGGCATCTCGTTGCATCCTGCATCTGTGTTTGCAGCAGCCTTTGCTGCATAGTCCTTGGTTTTGATCTTGCTGGGAAGCTGAAATGAGAGATGCCTGGGACCTTTGGGCAGAATCTTTGCCCTTTGGAAATACTTTGACATAAGGTGTGGACAGAGGTGGGTGTTGGTGAAGGGCTTCTGGCAGAAAAAAGCTCTCTACCCAGGATTAAATTTGAAGTCTAGTTATAGTAGTTTGCCAGATGGGACAAGGGAACCTGAGTGTAAGCTATAGGTGGCCTATGCTGCTGCAGCAGCACTTTCTGTCAGTGGAGAAAGCACCAAGTGCCTCCTCAAGGCAGAGGAACCCAGTCCCTGGTTCCCAGGCTACACACCCCCTGTAGCAGTGGTTAAGGTTAAAAAGGAGGCTAACAAAGACCTTCAAGTGCTCTTGCCTGCATCACATTACTTGGTCAGGTAGCCTTAGGGTCAGGGAGTTTAGAGCTTGCTCTTACAGAACTTCTGCTCTAAGTGTCATATAGTTGAATAAATAAAGCCCACCGCTGTTACAACATTCTTTCCACTTCATCTGTTTAGATGCTGATACTATCTTTGTCCAAAATGTTGAGGGCCAAAGCGTGAGCTAACGTAGCTCTGTTGCAATCTGTGGTGCTTTTATCAGGAATTTCAAGACACCAGCTGGAGGAAAGCAGCAAGTTCTGAGGCAAGGCCATGATGTTCAGAGTTTGGCAAGGCTTGTAAAGCTACCTGTTCAATGCTGCCAGCATTTCCCAGCTGATGTTGCCCTGTCACAGAGTTGTTACTGAATATCAGACAGTCTTGTGTGACTGGAAAGCAGCCCTGGTGCATGATATGCATACTTCAATGTATGAACAAACAAGTACCTTGTGACTTCTCTGTTTCACTCTCCGTGTCATCTACCCATAAGCTATACCTTTACTGGATTCACTCTCCCAACCATTGTTTTTTATGTGCTCACTGTTAACCTGGAAGATTGCCACAGCTGTAAAGCAGGCCTAGAAACATCTCTGATGGTCCCAGCTCCAGCTTATTTTCTGGTTATTCAGTGATGCCAGAGAAACACGGAAGACCTCGTGGTGCATCAGGAACAACATCTTCTCATGTTAGTCTAGGGGTAGTCACTTGCAAGTAGTTATGTGTAGGCTTGTAACTGCTGCATAACAGATACAAAACCACACATGACCTAACTAATTAGCTGTCATGCTAATGAGCAGTAAACCCAGACATTTCAACCATCTGCATGCTCTGCTTTTTATGTTTCCAGTGTATGTGTCCCCCCAGAAAGTATAAAAACATACTTTTGACCTATCACAGAAAGGCCCTTTTACCATAAAGGTTTTAAAGTATTCTTGATTTTCAATCCTTTTTCCATTACTGCTCTGATATGGGTGGAAGTTGTACTGTCAGTTATTACAGAGTTCATTTAAAGAACAAGGAACTGTAGAGTACATCCAGCCCACAAGCTCGTTTAATTTGTGTCGCTGTTTACTGATGTGTTTGGAAATCTTCAGCACTATATGATGAGCAAAGATGTTGGCTGCAAAATAAAGCATCTGTAAGCCAGCACTGCACGCTGCTGCCGTGATCTCTAGAGCTGTGATTGCAGCACAGTCCAGGAGAAAGTTTCCATTCTGACTGAGTCTTCCCTGCAATGCACTGGATCATTTACCTTGGAGGATTTTTATTGCCCTACTAGAAGATTTTTGGTTATTAGTACAGGGAAAGTAACATGTATGTAATGACATATATTAACATGTGAGAACTCAGGAGAGAACATTCCTGAGCTTTGATGCTTTTGATGGTTAGAGAAGTGCACTGACTGGCATTTTCCAGTTCAAAATCTTTATAAAAGCAAAGCATCTGCATGCTGTATAACATGATCCATCAAAATAAAGGTGGTTTTGCAGAAAATAAAGGTGGGTTTGCATTTGCTCTGTGGATGGATACTCCCTTCTCCAGAGCTAGCCTTTTTCAGTCTCACCTTCCCTTCCTCTTGAGAAAAGGCTAAGGAGAAACTGCCCAAAGTTTCTCTTTCCTTTTCTACTTGGACTTGGCATACACTCCCTTCCTCACTGCCTCCTTGGCCGTAGGAAGGTGTTGCTGTGATGAATTTTTTCCCCCTGTTTTTGTTTCTAGTGCTGGCAATAGCCAGACCGTCCTGCGGCGCAGCATCGTGGTCAGTGCCAAAACAGCTCATCTCAATATTAGTATGTTCCGTGAAGTGTGTCAATTAATTACTGAGCACTTATGTTGTCACAAAGACCTTTGCTTTGCTCCAACAAGATGATTTTTAAGCAGCATGATAGTATGTAAACAGCTGATAAAAACAAGGTTGTCAATCTAGTAAGAACTCTGGATTTTTGGGTGTAGCGCAACTTCCTGCTAGAAAACAGCAGGTAACCTTGCAAGGTGTTTACCATCAGAAGCAGCAATTGCTGATACATCATTTTCTCTCTGGGGAGGAAGATCTTCCAAATTAAGTGATCCCAACTCCAGCAGGTGATTTAAGGCTACAAAACAAAAGCTTTGCACGTGTGTCTGGCTAAGTGACTGCCTTTTGATCTTAGGTGTGTTAATACATCCCAGACGTGTGCACACGCGAAGTGGTTACTTGTATGCAGAAGCAGAGGATCCATGCTAAGGTATGTATCTAACATCTGCCTTGTAATTTGTCCTGCCCTTACCATGGCTTTTTGGAATTTATTTATGGCCATGGCTGACTGGCTCCAAAGAATAAAGCCGTGGCCAACGTGCAGTAGCCTGGGCTTACTGGTTTTACCATTGTTGAGACACATTAGCTAAAGGTTCCCTGAGGTCCTCATTGAACCTGCTGGTGAAGCTGGGTCTGATTTCACAAAGATGAAGCTTTATTTTTGCCCACAGGTGGAAGCCATGCAGGACCTAACACCTTTGTGTTGGTGCAAATATACTGAGAACCATACACAGCTGATTATTAGGAAGGTGGAGAGAGTGCTTGATTTTGGTTTGGAGGTACCAACAAGATGATTTTGAGGCTCTTTCATCTCAAAAAAAGCCACACAGGATCCAGTGGCTGAAGGTATTCAAATCAAAATGTGGGATTTTCTTTTAGCAGTAAGAATTATTAATTTTGGAATGTTCCCAAGGGATGTGGTAAATTGTCCTTTCTGGTAACTACATGAGAAAAAAATAGATGTTTTTGAGAAGATATGCTCTAATTTGGCCACAAAATTGAAGACTTGTGGCTTTCTTGCCATGGTGAAAATCAAATGAGATTATAGCAACATCCCTAAAGCCTATCACTTTCTTGTTGATATTTTTGATGTTAGGTTCTATCACAAAAAATCCATGAATGTGAATCAGGAAAGATAGGAGAGTTTGCATGATTGATTTGTGCAACCCAAGCTATGAAGAGATGCACTGGTTCCTTGATCCTGTATGGTGCCGAGCCTCTTTGTCAGAACTTCCCAATGACTCTTGCCATTTAGGATTTTAAAGCTTCTAAGACCCAGTGATGCTTTGGCTTAAGGTCCCCAGCTCTTTTGGCTGGAATGGTACCTTGCTGAATTAGACTCATGAAAGCTCTGCACTGTCATATTGTGTCTCTGCTTTTGACTTCACTGGTGTTGGATGCATCAGCTGTCTTGCTGTCTTACCAACCCACAATAGGTTTGAGAGCATAATTCCAGGCTTCGTGAGAACGGAACATTTGTAAAGCAGCAGCCCCTCACTAATCTGCAGAGAGAAAGCCCACATGACAGGCAGTGGGGATTCCATTTTTCAGGATCCAGAGTTTAAGACAAGCTTGAAGGAGTCTTATTAAAAGTGTTTTTCAGTGCATATGGCTCCTTCTGACAGCACCCAGGTGGTTAAGAAACCAGCATTAAGAGTAAAAGCTGTTTCTCTTTCCTGCACAACAAATGGTTCAAGTGTCTGGTATTTGATTCAGAAAGGAAACCTGCAGCAGTCATGTCCCCTGAAATGAACCAACCAACATTTTGAGCTGCCAACACTTCTGTCTATTACGTCAAGGCATCGCAAAGTTTAAAGTGTAGCAAAGCAATATATATATATATATTCAGTAATCCCAGGATAAATATTAGGTAGACAGCATTTCTGCTTTGTGCATTAAAAACCCGACTGAATTTGAAAAGCCTGCAAGTGTACTTTGGGGATTTTGGAAAGTGTCGTTTGGCCATGAGCTAAGACCAGAAGCTGCCATTTTGGAGATGGGGCAGGAGGGAAGGCGTTTGGCCTCATTCATAACTTCACAGCTACTGCAAATATCAGCTGATGAATATTTATGTTATGGCTGGCAGAGACCCTAAAGGCAAAAGGGGTGGGGGGGGAGAGGAATGGAGGGGGAAGATTAAGTTAGGAAAATGGTTGTCTGAACTCTGTGGGATTTCTTTACCAACTTTTTCCATGCTTGAACAGTAGGTGCTGAATGAAATCATTATGTTCTGAGCCCCTGTGCAGGAAAACAAGGTTTGTCAAGACCCTGTTCATTAGCACCTCGTACTTTGTTTGAACCTTGGACATTCACTGGGCCCTAGAAAGGGATTTTTTTTTTAAGTCAAACACACTATCCAGTTTTCCTTTGTTTAGTTATTGCTACAGTGGCACTAACTGTAAAATAGGGTCTCATCATTAGGAAAAGAGAGGGGGCAGCAACATGAAGTGCTACAGGGTGGTGTGGGTACAGAGGAAGTGCTGCTGCAAGGCAGGCTAAAATAGCAGATATGGGAAGGGTTAAATCAGAGGTGTGATTATTGAACAGACCTGTAGTGCTTGAGTGTGCTCCGCTCTACTGATGTGTGTAGGATCATCCCCTGTGCCAGGAACACACTTCAAATCAGACTTCTGTCCTGCAAGTTACTGCATGGCTATTGGTGAGCAGAGATGAAGGAGAATGCAAATTGAATTATTTGGGCACAAAGATGTGACTAAAGGCCATCTATGCTTTCCTCTTGCACAAACACTGTTGTGTGGCATTTAAACTGCTGTAGGCTGTAAATGTTTCCTTAAAATGAAAGTTATGTAGGCTTTTTGCAAGACAGTAGTTTCAGAACAGTTTCTGTGGGTATCAGCAATCTCCAGTGTTACTGGTTTAGTTAGTATTGCACTTGAATTTTAAGGAAGCCAAAGAGGTGAGCAGCCTTGCCCTGTATAATGCAATTTTGGAGTATTTCTTCAGGTTTGTATTATCTGAAGTCACTCATTGAGAGGTGAAAAAAATCCCAAATCTCTTTTCTCTGCCTTCACCAGGCTGTAAATTACCAGCAAGGAGCAACTTTTCAATAAAGTTCATTAACATGACTTCACGGGTGGGATGAATCAAGCCCAGAAAGGAAAGCAGCTAAAATAAGTAGCTGCTGAGAGCCCGTTAGGGCTTACCGAAGTGACAGTCAGCTGTGAGTGGCCAGCTGAGCCCCCTTTAGAGGACCACAGGGTCAGAAAGCAGCAGCTTGTGACTTTATGAAATGTAAGCACCTTTAGAGGCTGGCAGTAAAAAAAAAAAACAACCAGAAGCACTCAGAATCAATCAGTTACTTCAGAAAAATCGTTCTCCAAGGCGTCTGCAAAATTTACCAGGCTATGCTTTAGAGGAATGGGGCAAAGCCTAGATTTTGGCTGTGGTACTTCAGAGAAATCCCTAAACTCGGCACTAATCTGTCCATTGTTTCTCCGGGAAGAGGCTTTTCTTAGACTGCTTGTTTACGGGTGCCTTAATTCCTTTACAAGGAGGAAAACCATCAGAAAATGCTCATGTGCAGGAAACCACGGGGGCCTTGCACCCAACAAAACACACTCGCCAAGCCCTTCTGCTTCTTCCCGCCCTATGGGGCGATGCCCATGTGCCCGGTTTAAAGAAACCAGCAGGTGGTGCTGCAATACATCGAGTGTTTACTTTCCTGGCTGGGACACAACGGGACAGACGTGCGCGGGGCTGCCCCTGACCGCCCCCACCAGCCCTGAGGCAAAGCGCTTCCCGCGCCGCCAGCCTCGTCCCCCGCCCCGGAGGATGCGCGTCCCGCGCTTTGTTGTCTCAGATCTTTCCAGATTGATCTTTCCTCAAGCAGCAGCAAGATGAGGGTGGTGAGGGCAAGGTGCGTGCCTCTCCTCAGGGGGATTGGTGAGGGGTGGGGGATAAGCAAGGCGGCGGGGATCACTCGAGTCTTTGCCCGGCTCGGCCATGCTCGCCGTGAGGGGTTTACCTGGCAGCACAGGTTTCAGTTTGGCGAGCGCCCCTCAGAGAGGTTGGCGTCACTCCCTCCCCACAGCTTGCGTTGGTGCTTTGTGCCCATGGCCTGGAGTCCAGGTGCTTGGGACATAGGGAAAGGCCTGGTTTTCCTCAAAAAATTTAAAAATGCCTCAGAAAACAACCAAGAAACCGTTGTGAATTTTTGCCCAGCCCAGCAGCTCTGTGAGCCCGGCCCAGGGCCCAGAACCTTCTGGAACTTCCCCTCAGGGATGGCAGCCATGCTGCTGCCTCCACAGCCTGGCTCCAGCCTGTGGGGTGAAAATACCCCCCAAAATGAACTCCTCCTTCCAAAATGTGGACCCCTCTCCCCCTAAAAAGCAGCAGAGGTACAGGGGAAGTTTGGCATGAGGCACACACAATGCATTGTGAGCAAGGGGGGCATATTGGGGGGGGGGGCTCTGCAAATCATGGCATTATAAACTAGGATGAGTGTGGATGAGACATAATATGTTACTTTTCCCTTCCCCTGGGCAAAAAAAGAAAGTTCTCAAAACGTTTACCATTTATTTGCGAGATTGTCTGTGCCTGCCAGCCAGCCAGCACCCAATGCCCTGAGAATGTGCCACAAGGAGAAGGGGCTGAGGAGCTGCAAACCTGTAGACAGCAGCAGCAAGGACAGGGGGGATTACACTCAGGGAGAGACCAGACAAGGCCGTGCAGCTGTTTTTGTTGTACTACCAAGCTGTAAAGTTTGAAAAATGATTCGAAAAGTAGAGATGTGCTAGGAGTACTGGCATGTCCCACTTATGGGCGCTTGGGGCATTCTGTGTAAATTGAACTTCTTTTCCCCCTGTTTTTTTGGATAGCTTAATATCTCAGTGGTGGAAGGGAATAGCAACAACGTGCTTGGAGTACAGAGCCTCTTCTCTGATCTATCTGGCACTGAACTGCACCAGAGTGAGCTGAGGACAGAGGCAAAGCACAGCTACTCCCTGTCTTTTCATTGCTGTAGTCTAAAATGTGGAAGTGGTTTCAGTGTGGAGGTTGCACGTGAGAAGGCCCTCAATTTCTTTTATTAAAAAAGAAAAAAAAAAACCAAAAAATCATGTTGGTGGTATGTGTGGAGGTGATCTTGGTCTTGGAACTGCCTGAATGTACTTGTTTTTTCTCTCCTGTGTGCAGTGATACACTCTAATTTAGGATGATAGTTTACATGTATAAAAAGTGTAACTGTTGCAAATACTTCCTGCAACACCTAAGATTTTCCAAAATTACACAATGCAAACTAATTTAAACAAGGTAAGAAATTCTGGACTTAAAAAGGATGTGGATTACAGAAATGTCCCTCCCTTCCTTACCTCTTTTTCCCTTCAAACCGTGCATTTATGGTTTTGGTCTCTGAGGTTGAGCACAGAGTTGTTTCATTTCTTCAGGTAGCAGATACAGAAGGAAGCAAAGCTTTAAGTAGATAAGCATTCATTTTGTTGTTGAAACCACATGCTGCCTTGTGGCAGCACGTTGGATATGATGCCTTTGAGGGATGTTGGCTAGTTCATCCTGCCTGTGGGAGAGCTGCTGACAGGCTGAGCTCCTCACCCTGGAACTTAAGTGGATTCCTGTCCGACTCAAGACAAGCCAAAGGCGAGCAAGACCATCTAGGAGCTGATGTCCCATAGAAAAAGAGTATGCTTCCTTCTGCCCCTAAAATGTTTTGGGACTGTTTTCATGCTTACTTCAGATTCAGAGCCAGTCACAGGATGTAGCACGTTTGTGTGGTCTCTGTTGCATTGTGCTGCCCTAGACGATGTTTTTTTAATGAAGAATCATTTCCTAAAATATGTTGTACCGAGTTTTGCAAGAGGGTGTCAAATACTGTTTTGTTTGTCAACTATGAGGTGTACTGTGGATGGCAAATGATTCATTGCCTAAATGAATTCAAGAATTCATTTCATTTGTCAGAATGACAAGGCAAGAATTTCATTTGTCAGAAATGTCTTCAGTTTGGCTTTAAGGAATCTGTACTTTTTTGGTACAGAATTCAAGTGAGAGTGGCAAGAACTTGGATGAGCGTTCACAAAGATAGTTAAGTGGGAGATTAGGCATCTAAAACCTTGGCAGACTTGGCCATAATTTTGTGCATTCCCTTAAAAAAAAAATAAGCTGTGATTTTGTTTCTTGACTTCAAAGAAACTTAATTTTAAACCTTGCTTTGGGATGTGACATGCCCATTTGTTACCCCTGAAACTGGACGAAAGCAAAGCACGTGGATCTGCTTTGGAAAGGAAAAGCTTTCTTCTGGAAGTCTATGGTCTTCAGCAGATGACAATATACCTCCCATTCAGGAAAGTGTTGTGTGGTTTGAGGCTTTATTACAGACTTTTCCTACAGCTTCACTCAGGGTAGATTCATGCTTAAATGGTAGCCCAGCAAGGCAAAAGCCAGGTGTTTAGGATGTGGCATTGGTGACTCAGTAGGTGGTACACTTCCTTCTCTGTCAACATGGAACAAGTGCCCTTGTGTGGGAGCAGGGATGGGTTCTTTCTTGGCTGACATGAAGAAAACCAAGGTCACTACTAAGACTTTGAGACTTGTACAGGAAGGTCTTCTGTTCTCTGTCGTGAATGGGAAATTAGCCTCAGGATTGCTTCAACTGAAAAAAAGCAACGTCCTTTAAAAATGAAAACTCAAAGTGTTGTGCTGCAAGAGAAGCGAGAAACCTCAGCTGCTGTCAGGGTCCCATTGTGCTTCATGTCAAAACAGGATGGGTAAATGGGGAAGTCTCCCTGCTTGTGTTCAGGTGGAAACACAGTGGAGTGAGCACCAGTTACCTGAAAGGGAAGGGGTGAACCTGGAGCGGGGATTCTCAGTGGGGTGCATCAGCAGAGCTTTTCCTTTCCTGCCCCTGAGCAGGTAGATGAGCAGTATGGTCCATGCCATTACCTATCACTTAGGCATTTCAGCTTGAGTTCACCGGATTTGATACAGCTTCTGCAGCTTGATCTTTGCTACACATTTGGGGACTGCTGTGCCTGACAGAAGGATAAGGGAACCACAGATATTATTCTGTGACATGGCTGGGCTTTGTGTTTCTAGGAAGTGAGAACTGGATTAAATTGTACCCCTAAGCTGCACCTTTGAGCTGGAAAGGGCCAGTCTTGATGATGTTGCCATTTGAAGTCCCGTGGTGCTCCGGTGCTCAGGCCCTGTAGATAGGCAGAGAGAGAGATCCCCTGAGCTCTGAGGTTTCCTTGCAGCAAGCCTGCAGATGCAGGAATGCAATTGGATATGCCACAGTTTTGAACCTCTCTGAAACCTGCCAGGGCTCACAAATGACCAAAGCATGCATGACTCTTGTTCTGCTTTTTTTTTTAATTTAAAAAAAAGAGTAAAAATCACATCTTGGAGTAGTAAAAATGTTTTTTCACCATGAAGATTGTTATTTCAAAGGATATTTTCTTAGTGACCAAAAAAGGAACTGGAAATCCCATATTATTTCTCTTTCCTTCCCTCAGCCAGATCCTTTCCGTGCCCAGAATTTTATCTGGTGTGAGCAAAAGGCTCCCTGGATAGACTGTGAGATGTTTGAGGAGGGAGCATTTTGGTGGTGGTTGCCACCTGGCCAGAGAGTAGCTGGATGGCTGCTGAGATGGTGTATCCATTGTGGATGGTACAGTTGGAAGGTTTCTCATCCAAAGTCTGCTTTAAGGGACATGGGGGGAAATCTTAGATATCTTAATTGTAAAATGCAGAGAACAGGATTTCTGAATTAGGCACATCCAATACAGAGAAATACAGGGGCAGGTCACTGCTGTGTGTGTATTCCCACAGACAGTAAGATACACCGTTGTTTCTCTTTGGCTACAACTCGACCAAGAATGTGGAATTAAATGCCAAAATTTGGAGTCCTGACAAAAATGAAAAACCTTTCTCAGTTCAGATTTAAAGCCTGCCTTATTGTAGCCACAGAAACAAAAAGCCCATCATAAACTCTCAATTCTACAGCACGTCTTTACAGCAAATACCATCTTCTGTATCTCCAGAGTTACAGCTTCTGTAGGCTCTTCTGCTAGAAGGATCACAGATCTCCTCTTCAGTGTCAGGGTTTGAACATCATTGCCTGTCAAGATCACAGTATAGATATGTTTTTTCTTCCTGTGGAAATGACACCTATATTATTTTATTACTGCATTAAATCATTACGTTGGATTATGTAGTGTTACATTAAGCAGTTTCTGGAAAAGGTGCATGTCTCTGAATGCTTTCATGGCCTTACTGGTGTTTCAATGAAAACCCTAGATGGTTGTATCATCAAATGGAATTAGATCCTTAACCTCTGTAGGGACCTTTGAAAACCCTGCTAAGTGCCTATCTGTGCTTAAACAATTTTGAAAAGCTGGTCCTCAGTCTTTCTCTCCATTTGCATTGTTCTTTAGTAACATAAAGAAATATGCAGGCTAACATTGTTCTGTTCTTTCTTGATTGTCTGCTTGAGTTCCTTGAAATTGCCAACAGAAATATTTGCTGATTAATGGATCTTGGGGGTTTTGTCATCCCAGCTGGTGGGCTTTAAAAGGCAGTACTCTGACTTACTGGGACATTAAAAGCCATGTCATGGTACATGTGGAAGTAAGATTCCTTTGAAAGTCAGATCAGGGAAACAGGACCTTAAACAAGGTAACACAAAATTAGGAAGTGCCAGTTGTGATGATACTTTTGTCAATTATTGCTTCATAGCTGGATGCAGCTCTTCTGTCAGCACTAAATAATCAGTGGTACCTACTAGTAAGCTGTTACCTTCAGGATGCATTGAGGGAAAGGAGCATGTGTGCCTTTATGGGTAAAGGTAGTTGCTGGAGTAATGTTTCCATCATAATCTGTCTGTACTCCCTACATTGTAAAAAGAGAGGGTAGGAAAAATACTTTGAGTTATATCCTGATTAGTCATGTACAAAGGAACAAATATTGAGGGACGTTTTCACTGAACTATAATGCTTACTCATGGTGGGTGTCATGTTATGATTTCTCTTGGCTGGAGGCTGGGGATTAGTGCTACAGGAGAGAGGCTCAGGAAATGACTACAGAGGGAAACAGTAGCCCAATTAGTCTTGGGCTTCTAGACAATTTGTACCTGGTGCTGATTTCAGAAACATTGTATTTTCCCAGGGAACTGGTGTCTTTTTGAACAGATGATTCTTTTTTTTTTTGCTTTGCTGGGTGGATTGTAGCTGTTCTGATGAAAAAAATACAGTTTTCAATGGAAAGCACAGCCTCTCTTTGGAGTGGGACAGTTTGGTGCACATACAGGTTGCTTTAGATGGAAACATTTCCTACCAGCTCCATACCTTCAAGAGAAACTGTTTCTGAATGAGATTTCCTAATGACAGTGAAACTATTCCAGTAATTCTTGTGCAGGCAAAACATCCTGGGACTGGCATATGGCTGTATTCATTGCAAGCTGTCCAACTTCAGGTTACTTTTAAGACAAGTGCTACAGGCTTTTTGCAAAGAGTTAAACTGATCTATAACAAAGTTGGATGAGTTTCTGCATCTGGTGACGCAGAAGGTAGATGATTTGAAGGTAGTTTTGGGTGATGATTTGAAGGTAGTTTTGGGGACTTTCATTCAAATTTAAATCATTCCCAGTTTTCCAGCAGAATAGTTTTCTTACATTTGAGTACCAATAAAGACACAGCTCTTTAAAGCTTACTGGAGTTTAGCAGTTTGAGTGGCAGCGGAACCTCTCTTCGTGTGTAGAAAGAGGAAGGTGAAGTCCAGTGGATGTGAAAGTAACGTGACTAAGATACTAGCAAGCAGGATACTACAAGGCAGGAGTGTGTTCTTTCAGGTTTGGCTGTCTGGGCAAGTATTGGAGTGGAAATGATGAAAGATGTGAAGATCTTAAAAGATTAGGATCTGTAGGGAAAAAAAGATTGGAAAGTGAGGGGCAGGGAAGAAGCCAGTCCATCAGCAAAGCTGGACTGCTGATATTCATGGCTGTTTTCCCCTAGTGTTCTCTCCTTGCTATCACTCAAAGCAGATGTGTCTTTTTCTCCTGGCCTACTCTTTTTCTCCTAAAACTACTAGGGTCACAACTAAAGTACTCTTCCAGACACAACTGTTACTCAGGATGTGCTTGCTATCTGTGCGAGGCTTTAATCCCAGCCCTTGCTGATGACAAAGGACCTCGGAGCAATTGCAGTTATATTACCATCGTCAGAGGTCAAACTTGGATTAACCCAACAGGATCTTGCAGGGAAGCACCAGGAGTGGTGTCCTGGCATGTTGTGAACCTGCATTTACTCTTAAATTTGCCAGTGCTGCAGGGGTTTCGTATTGAGGTAGTGCTTAGCTTGCAGTGTACAGTGAGCCCATCCAGTGGAGGTGAGGAGCGTTGGGTAGAGGTGGTCAGGGGAGAAGGAATGGGAGCCCATAGCTGACAGTCTCTGTGCAGCTGCAGGTTTTCATATCTTCATCTGAAGCAGCTATTTGTGGCGTTGGTGATTCCCATGACCTTGGGTTTTTCCTGTGAAAGGAAAGTTTTAAAAATTACTGTCATTTATTTATAATTATAAATAGTAATAAAAACAGAGACAGTTTCTGGGCTCAGTAAATTCCTCACAGCAGGATTTCCCCTTGACACTGATCTCTGTTCCAGGCTGCCCTCCATTCCCTTTCTGCACTAAACTTTCCCTCCTCTGAACAGTAACCCTGTGTTGCTCCCAGTAGCTCAGTTACACCATAACCTTGGTGTTGATCCCACTTTCTCTTCCAGCCCAAGGCTTCCTGCACTAATGCTGTGCACTGACTGGGGAAGGATTTTAAGCAAGAAAAAGTCCAGAGTATTTAAATTAATCTAGAAATTGGCTTCAGAGAAGTGACACCCAAGAATACTGCTTCTACATATCTCCAGACAAATATTTTCTCAGAGATTTTAAAGCAAGCTTTGTAGGCTGAGTATGGCAAAAATTAGTGAGATCAGAGAGCAGCAACCTTCATGATAGAGCAGGGTATTAGCTTTAGTAATTGTGGCTCAGGTTGGGTGACCTAGATCTGGGAAGAAAATAAAGTTAATTGCTTCTTAACGTGATCTGATATTTCTTAACATCTGACATCTAGGAATAAATGTCACAAAACCACAAAGTTATAACCAGGAAAACAGCATGGAGGTTTTCAAATGCACACACACACAAAAAGGGTTTTTTTTCTCTTTTCACTTGGGCCAAAATCTTGTGATATTTTTGAAACTGAGAAAAAAAATACATTGTTGTAAGTATGTGGTAATGTGGATCTAATAACTGCCTAGAGTAAGGAATCAGATCTCAAATGCCTTGTACCTGAATTGTCATTTTAAAGAACATACAGTTAGTACGTGGATTTGTACTGATTTACACCAGAAGAGAATCTGGCCATGTAGTGCTTTGGGCTTTTTGGCAGAGTCTCGTTACGGCTGTGAAAGTTAAATGGTAATATTGACTCAGACAAGGCATTGTAATAAGCCTGGTTTGTCTTCCCCTTATTCCCACATTTGTTGGGAAGCACTGAAATATCTTTTTCTTTTGTTTTTTAAAGTATTTGTCTGGATTTAGATAGGGCTAGATTCTTTTAATTCAAGTGTCTCATTTCTACTGTATAGAGAGCCCAGACGTGGGATCCTTACATCATTGTCGTGAGAAGCCTTCCCAGTGAAAGCCTACCAGTAATCAGAGCAGGTTTATCCAAAATAGGAGATGGGACAACTTTGTTCCCTTAAATTAATGTATCTTAAGTATTATCATGTTGCATTTTTAATATTTGATCTTTCACCTGAACACCCTTAATATTAATTGAAATGAACATCCTCTTAGACATCAGGCAGCACAAGAGGCTGCCACTAGATTGATTTTGGCCTCAAGCACGTCACCAAATGTCCAGTCATCAACTGGTTGCACGTGTTTTCTTAGACAAATGCTTACAAATAATATGAATGGGAACTGCATGTACAGCTTCTCTAGTGAGATTTGGACTTTTTGTCCAATTCTGAAGTATTTTTTATGTTGTCAATTTTACCCTAGAGACATCTGTTTGCTTTTATCCCAGTGCAAATTAAAGAGCTAACCTCGGTCAAAGTTTAAATTTGTTATTAGTGCTACGTTATATTTTCAGAAATTTAATCAAGCCTAAGTTCACTGAAGCACATCAGCTTCTCTTAGTAGCTTATCCTCCTTTTTCTCTAAGTATTTCATTGACAACTTGTGTTGCATTTTAGTGGGCAGGGCTGAAATTAACCTCTTATTCACCCGAATCCGTGCTGTCTCAGAACCGGCTTTGATACGTACATTTCTAAGCCATTTAATTTATTGCCCCTTAGTATCTGTCAGCGACAGAAGCTCATGCTTTATGTGTGCTGTTCCAGTTTTAAGGCCTGTCCCAAAGAATGGGGAAATGTGGGATTGGATTGATTTTAAATCTACTGGAATGCTTTGCCATTTTTTTTTAAATGGCCATCGTCTCTGGAATTGTCACTGATGGAAAAAGAAGCTTTTTCTTTGGCTACACAGAGAGAGTGATCTGAATCATTTCAGTATTGTACATCTGGGGCCTTCTAGAAATTCTATTAAATTGCCTGGGCTTATAGGCGAGCTTTAAACCAACATGAAACCAACTTTCATGGAATAATAAATAGTGTTGTTGGAAATGAAGGAAGTCAGTCAGTCGACGGAGCCCATGAGCGGAAGAAGGGGAAGTCGCTCTGGATAGCTGCGTAAACACAGATCTTGCTGTATAGAACCCAAAATCAGACTTTGCAGCTTAACATGTGCACTTCTGAATTCTTACATCATACATCTTCAGCGTTTCCTCTATAAAAGGGTCAGAAACTTCTGTTAGAGCTGTTTGCTTTGAAATAAGTTATTCAGAACTGCATCCATCTAATCCAAAGCTTTTCCATCAACACTAGATGGAAAGTTTCCTGTTCTTTGGTTTTCTGTGGTCTACCTTCTTCTCTCGCCATAACCTCTTGACTGCCAGGTCATACATGACTTGTAAGTTCAGACTTGTGTTTGATTATAATATGAGCTCCTAAAGCCCTAAATTTGGTTACTAATTCCATTGGGTAAGGTTGAAATATGAGTCTGGAAACAAAACGTTATCTATTAAAAAGCTTGTTTTACTAGTATGTAAAAAATGTCCAGTTCCCGTTAAAAACAGCTCTTTTTTTTGTCTTGGGATATAACATTCTGGTGACATCAGAGACACACTTACTGTATTATTTTTGGCCCATTCACAATAGCCTTAATTCTCTGTCTTGTCTCAGCCAAAATTGTGTCAAAGGGAGTCAAAAAAGAGGATATAGTAGCCATGCTAAGAAGGTCATTTTTGCTTAATATGTTGGGTGTGCTCACTTAAACCCTGGGGCTTAGTATCTGAAGAACATTTGATTAGCTTGGATCAAGTACAAGTGCTTCTATACTGGAAACTAATCCTGATAGATTTTACAGGGTGTTTCAAGTTACTAAAACACAAAACTAGTTAGAGGGAAGGAGTACCCTGCTGGGCTCGCCTCTGGAACAAAACTCATTTAAGGAGGATGAGTGAGAGGGCGTTGGGACACTGACTAAGGCTGACAGACCCTTGATGGCTGGGGAGATGGGAGTTACACACCATTTCCATTATCTTAATGTCAACTTAAAAACACAAATGTCAGTCTTTAGAATTGTCTCTGCTCCATGTAGCCTTCTAGCAGCTGAATACAAATAACAGCTTAGCTGCCATGGTCCCCCCCCCTACCCTGCCTCCAGCCTCAAACTCTGTGCAGCATTCTGCTCTTGGTTACATTTCCTAAGGTGAGAGTACACCCAGGGAAGGTAGTGAATGTTCCAGGCAGCAGGGCCCATCTTCTTCGTGTAAAATAATGTGGAATATTGCCAAAGGCTCTGAAAAACTTCCTCTGACTCCCACTGAGAGCTCCTTGAGACTGGGAGTGATTGCTACAGGGGAGATGTTAGAAACAATGGTAGAGTCAAAGAAGAATCTTTAAGTTTAAGAGAGGCAAAAGAGAGTTATGGCTGTACATATGATCAAACGACACCAGAGATGGAGTGAGAAAAACACATGGGTAGAGCAGGAGCCCACTGCTGAGATGACTCTTGAACTGCATTTTTTTCCACACGGTTCTTTTTTGGGAACCAACATGTGCTGATTCTATCCATGTGCTTGTCTGTCTCTGGGGAGCTGACAAGGCAGAAAAATGCTGCCATGCACCTCAGAGTCCATGTTGCTTACTGGAAAAGCAGTGTGTGGCAAAGCTGTCTTTTCTGTTTTAAAACATCATCAGTGATGAGTTTAGGATATAACAACCTATTGAATCATCCTCTTCAGCCTTGCTTTATATCAACTTTAAAATCTTTGCAAATCTGATATTCGCTGGTGTTCTTCTACTGAATTTTTTCTGACTTACAACAGGTCTCTTAACCATCAAAATTTGCTAGAGTTTGAATTGTTCTAGAAAATAGTGAATGTTATATTTCATTTTACTAGCTACTTAGTATTTATTTGTTCATCCTAGACTGTATTTAGATAAGATTTGGTATTAAAATATAATGCAGAATAAGCCCAGGTTTATCTTCAGGTTATTATATAGGGAAAAATACTTGTCTGAAGATATTTTTCATGTAAAACTAACCTATTAACACAAAAGTAAAGAAATCAGAAGGTCAGCTTCTGGTTATCATCATCTTCAACATTTCAGAATGATCAGACATCATCCTCTCATAACTGTCTTTTATTTATAGCTTAGAGGAAACCAAGCTTTCCTGTTCATGAACGGATTATAAGGGGAAAAGAGATTTTCCTTTTTTTTTTATCAAATCCCAGTCTCTTAACTGATTCTGAATGAACTAGTCATTTTAGGGAACTACTTCAATGGACAAGAACTAGGACATTGTTCCTTGTGGTTTTTATAGAAGAGATCCTGCTGTCAGAAGCCAGCTTATCAGTTCAGTAAGCGCTGGTTACAGTGACATCAGTCTCAGTGCTTCAACTTGCTGTATGAGTTTGACAATAAATACATGTATCTCTTCAATGACATGTTTGAAATACTATTGAACTATGTGAATAATTGTTGGGTTTGGACTTTAGCCTGGATTTGTCATTGTTGGATAAATATATATTTTTAAAGAGGAGAAATATTTCACTGACATTTAAAGTGGCTGAATTTGTCTTATTGGTAAATGGCTTTTGAATAAATGTGAGTGGCTTAGAGGACAGAACCAAACTAGCTTGGTGGTGTTATAAGCAACTTCATGGTATGGTGGAGTCAGAGCTAAACTCACAGGCTGTTCCTTCCAGTGACCTTCCTTCCAGCCTGCAGTGATTCTGATGCCTGTGCAATGCTTTTCCCACCAGGGTTCCTCTAAATGTGCTGGCGATGCTCATGGCTGTTGCCGTAAGCCTCGGTGGTCTACGGATCCGTGTGTTCTTCGCTGTGAGAATGGAAGCCTGGGATGTCATGCATTGACCTCTTGAAGTAGAAATTTGGATCTTGCTTCTTTGGGTGGCTCACCTAAGCAAGTAGGTAGACTTTTGAAAAAATTGGCAACTGTATTATTTTCTGCTTAGCTTTTGTTGTCAGTAACTGGTGGTTTCAAGATCATTTCAGTAATTTCATGAGCTCTCATGTTACTGATGCTCTGTTTGTCAAATGGTCAGTTTTAAGTGGCATTTCTTTATGATAATCACCACTGTTAAAAATAATTTGGCTTGTGATCTCCAGCTAGTGAACCAAACGTTCAGAGACTTTTCTGCAAAGGTCCTTCTGCTCCCACTAATGCCTCAGCTGAAAAGAAGGAGGCAAAATGATCAAAAAATATATATTTCCATCTTGGTGAGTCCTAGATCTGAAAAGAACAAAGATCTCTCACATGTGAAGCTGAAATCTAATTCTGAAACTAAAATCTTCCATGAAACATTGTATTCACATTATAAGCATGGAAAAAACCTTAACAACCTCCTCCCCATAACATCCTGATATGATTTCTGATGACTTTTTTGTGTTGAAAGAGTTATGTCTAAGACCTTATACTGAATTAATTCAGTTTGGTTGAAAGTCTTGCGCTGATCTCAGTCGAAGAATCCAGCCATGGTGAAATTACCAACATAAACAATGTTTCTGGGAATAAATGCCAAGGAAACAGGGAAAGTGGTCTAAACTTCTGTGTCTTTGACTTAGGTCAGGAAGCAAGAAAACAGCAAGGACAGTGTTCTTTTCACACAGAAAAGGACAGAAAGCACAAAGTGTGAAATGAATCAATTCTGTATTTCCATGGCTATTTATTGGAAAGCCATGAGAACCTTTTTCCTGCCTACTCCATTGTGAGGAAGGAAGAGCTGAACTAAAAAACTGTATGTGTTAACTTCTAGCTTTTCTACTAACCATTTATGTGACCTGGAGCTAGTGACCACTTTTTAGACTCATTTCTTCACACTTGCAAAATTAAGATGTCTTTTGTTGTTGTTGTTAGCTTTAAACCTGGGATTTTTCTTATCTAGCACTAGTCATCACTAAAACCCTAAAAACCTAAAAAAGTTAACCTTATTGTATAAGTTACTGTCTTCCTAGAGAGAAAAGAGCAATGAGGACCTACAGAGCCATGCCATCCCATCCCATGGGTGGGATGAATTGTCATTTGAATGTACTGCCATCTCTTTTGACTGTATGAGGAGACTTTATGCTTCAGTTTTACACAGAGGACTGTAGGCAAGGTCTCTGTACATCACTTAGCATATCTGGGGTCCTGCTCTATTTGTCCTTATTTATACTATGAAATATGAACTGGAAGCAGTGATATCATGGGAAGGGCAGAAGATCCTATCTGGATAGCTCCTGAGACTCTTCAATGACTTCATGGGATTAGTAAAACAAGGCCACTTGTTGTATGATACCCTCAGTAGAAAATGAATGCAAATATTCCCCTCTAGGACTGCAGACTCTTGGACAAAAAGAGGTTAATAAAAAAGCATTGCTGGAAAGAGGCTTGTTCTCAAAACATTTTTTTAGGCCAGTTTCACCCAGCATCATTTTGCAGGTAATTTGCACCTCTGTGTGCATGTGTAGTGTGACATGTTTCCACTAAGCCCAGACCCATTACCATTTCTGTACAGAAATCATGTCAAACACATGGTTTGGCACAAGTCAAACTGAAAGCATAAAGTGGGTAACCAACTGGCATTCATACCTTGTAGGTTTATTCAACTGGAGATGAATAGACTTGCTGTTTTCAGAAGACTGCTTTTCTGAAGTGAGCACTTGTGTAAGGGTTGCAATCAAAGAGAAAAAGGGTTTAAGCCCCCAGCTTTGCTTGAAATAATAGGAATTAGACCATGGAGTCACCATCAGCAGCTTCATCGACTGGGAGTACTGGGTGACACAGTGGGCCTGCACAAGTCCATTTGGACTTTAGTGGTTTAGGAGTCTGGGATTTCACTCCCCCTCAGACCATGTTGCTGCAATATTGAATCAGCTTTTGTTGTCCTGAGAATATTTATGATTGTGCGAACAGAAACCTTAAAAACAAAACAACCCCAAGCCCAAGCTGGGATTTTCTTCTCTGTATGTATGTGTATTATTTCTGGCTACCATGGCATTTTTCCTATGAAATTTGGCTTTGTTCAGTTGATAGTATCACTTTGGTCAAACCAACTACATTTCCAGACCTGGGCTGCACAGACGATTACCGAGGTGAACAGAGGGGTTTTTAACAAATAGCCTCATTAAGCTGGTAGGCTTTTTGCTCAGCAAGTGTTCAGTGTGCAGTGTCACAGTTCTCTGGGCTCCTCCACCCAAGTGGAATTTGCCTACCTTTTCATGAGGTGCTTTTTTTCTCTCGTCACATGTTCTGTGCTGTTTACCACACATGAGTTACAGATGGTAATTTTAATTTAAAAACCCAAATGTAATAAATTCAGCAGATTAGTGTTTGGCCAGGCTTGAGTGCTGAGATTGTTCAATTGACTATTATGGAAAACACATCAGCCAACCTCATCCCTGACCAGAGAGCAGTGGTTCCATCCCCTTACAAACAAAGCCTTTGTTATGTCTTCCTTGCACTGTGTCTCTAGTCTCTACTGGGCATTTGTTTCCAAAGCAAAACAAAGAATTCATAATCCTTGGCAGTTTAAATATTTCAACTTAGATTTTCCTGTTATACAATTTACCTACTAGCAGATTGAATATGAGATGACCTCACTGTTGAGGAACAGTCTGTTTTTAGATGCCTTCACCCCTCTTTGTCTCTAGTGTAGCTTTAACGAAGAGCGAACTGCAAAGCAGAGTCTGAGGATCAGGGTGGTAGTGCTGCTACCCCACATCCTGCTCTGCAGAAGGACTCAGGCCTGCTCATTTGGATCTAGTTTGCCATAGATCCCAGAGTGTGGCATGTTGTGGTTAAGGTTTGGGCTGTATCATTGTTACACATTGGAGAACACAAAGGCGTCTTTTTTCATGGTAGGTTTGGAAAAAATTACTAGTTGTTCCACTTTGGAGTTTTCAAACATAAATAGAATAATATATATATTCACTAATATTTGTTATAAGATACATTACAGTCTGTATTAATTAATTACATTTACCAAAAATGAATGTGCATAAATGCATGTTTTATATTTACTGTGGTGAAACCGTAGAGGTATGAATAATCAACGTGTATCATACAGCTTTTGACTGTTTTACCCGTGTTCTGCCTGTTACTTTCCTCCTGGTTATTTATAACATGTCTAGACTTCTATCAGATTTAATGAAAAAAAAATCATAAGGGCAACAAAGATTTCATTTTTCCTCCAAATGTGCACCAAACTGACCCTGGCTTGGAGAGCAGGATGAACACCTTCCTGGACTGCAGACAGTCTGGAAGTCCTGTCACGTTGCAGAAGTGCTAGGGACAGATTTGAGTTTGTCAGTGTAACTTTCACTAAACTTAATTTTCTGGGGAGTCATGTGATATCACTTCCTTATTATTTTGACCATTCTGTTTAGACAGATTTTTAAGTGTTTCATTTTTTTTTTTGTTCCCAGGAACTGAAAACAGCATCCAAAGAAGCCTCGCAGAGGAAAGTAGGAGAACACGTAAAACACGTGTAAGGTACTGAACTGATCTACTTTCTTTTATAGATGTAAACTGCATGATCTGTTAATCATGATGAGGTCTCCAAACAAAGCAAGTATTAATTTAGAAAGTGGATAGACTACCTGAGTAAGGACTGCACCAATATGAGGCCTGAAAGATGAGCAAGGAGTGACTCTTACTTTCTGGATGAATATTTGTAGGATTAACATATAAAGTTGAATGTTGAACAAGAGAGAGGAAGCGAAAATGGAAAGAATGACACTTCTGTACAGGCTTCTCTGCCAACCATTTGGTTTCTCTGAGAGTGCATTTTTTGACATTTAGTAACAATTATTTGGTTTATTTTAGTATTTGAGGATGTCAAGGCCCTGGCCAAGACTGGGGATTTGTTACACATTACAGCCTGCACGTGTAGGGACAGCTCTGCTCATAGGACTTGCAAAGTGTAGGAACAGAAATAAAGACACACAAAGGTGCTATTTGTTTCCATGGTGTAATGGAAAAGGTCAAACAGCAGGTCACTGGCACAGCCAAGAGTAAAGCCCAAGTGTACTGACTCCTGGTCTTGTGTCCTGCTTACTAAACTTTGCCTCCTTTAGCAGGAAAATGGCAGCCAAAATGCTGCAATAGTCGGGGGTAGGAGCAGGGGTGGGAAAAGTGCAAAGAAGAAATCATATTCTATGCTTTGTGACACCTGCCATAATCAGAATTTGTCAATAGCAGTGACAAAACTGCCTGTGTGATTTTTGTCTGTTGAGTTCTACTCGTCATTACAATTCATTAGTGAGTTTCAACTTGTCATACTTCCTCTGCTTCAAAATTTCTCTCTGCATAGTGTCTGTATAGCCTGATACCTCATTGGATTGTTTTGTAATTTCCAGTGATTTATAGTGCATATGCCCAATAGCAATATATGAAATCAGGCATCTTGAAGTGATGAAGTGGTGGAAATTTCAAGCCTGGCAAACCATCTTTTTAGGGAGAGTTGGACAAAAGTTCTGTCCTTTCCCTTGAAACCTTTACACACTGGCACATGACATGTACAGTGGTTGCCATAATCTTTTATTAGCCCTGTTTTTCCATTTCTGACGGTGAACAATACTGTGGTATCTGCAGCACTCATTGTGTTCACTGTAGGAAATGGATAAAGCATACTATGCATATGGTAATAAAGCAGAGAGCCTGCCAGCTCCAAAGACGTATCAGAGAAGTTGTGCACGGGTAAGAATTCACATCCTCGGAGTATGATCGGAGCGCTGGACTCAGAGGCATCCTCCTGAACAGTGAGTCGATTTAACTTTCACCATTTACCACTGAGACCTAGATTTATGTGTTTATAGTCATTTCTATGTCAATACGTCAGTGCTTAATGCAGATCAGTTCCCTCTGAAGTAGACGGGAATGATCAGGTTTCCTTTTTACTGGTGGGTGAAGTGGAGCCACAGAAAGACTTCATGATTTGTTCCCACAGCCAGCCAAGACGGAACAAGCGATTCCCAATTCCCAGTTTGTTGTTCTAGTGATTGGTGGAGTCTGTTTCCATTCCCAAGCAGTAATGTCTGTCCGAAACCCATTAAGAACACTCCTTCCTATTCTATATTCCAAACTAGAACAAACTGTACTGATCTGACCCCAGTTGTGAAGCTATAAATTTAATTTACAAGGTCATTTATATGGGAGGAGAAGTCGTGTCAAAATACAAGAATCTATGCAAGGAGAAAACAGAAGAGGCATAGATAACATAACCCCTATAAAATGTCTCCACATGTGATTTGTGTGGAAACAGTTGCTCTGAGATCAGAAGGAAATCTGTTGCTTTTGGCAAAACTGGTAATTCTACAGCTCAGTAGTTATTAGGGCCTCTGTGTGATACTTTCTGAGCTATGGACTTATCTTAAAGACTTCCTGTTTTGTAGCTTTCAGTCCTGTCAAGATGTATGCCCTAGCGTGATTCAGTTCTGTTGTTATAATGATACCAAGATTTACAGTGAACTGGTAAAAGATTGAAAGATAGCGTGACAGCAAGCATAAAGGTGACCATAGCCTGGAATGGGAAGTAGGAGAGTGCAGGAGAAAATTTCAGGCTGAGTGTTGATTTAGCAGTATTTTAGGCACTCTGTGTTTTCCCTTACTCCATCAGTCCAATGAGCCTACCCTTACTATAACACTTGTTAACACCAAAAACCCTTTTCTTCCTGTCAGTCAGCTGTTGTAATGCAGTGTGGTCAAAAACAGATGCAGAAGGAGATAGAAAGGACCAAATGATATTTACCAGATTGGAAAAATATTAACAATATCACTACAGCAGTAACTAGAGGATATGATATCTCAGGCTCTTCTGGGCTAGGTGCTGACACGGTTAAATATGCACGTAGAGGTGATCTGTTCATTGGTAGCTACTCAACATGATGAAAGAAGGACCAGCCGTCTCTCTTTTTAAGAAGACATATGAAGGGTGAAACCTTGTTCTAATGAAAACAGTGTGAAGTTTGGTTTTGTTTGGTTTGTTTGGTTTTGTTTGGTTTTTCGGCCAAGATTTTCCCCAGGCCTCAAGAGCAGGCAAGTCTGAAAGAGAAGGTAAAGTGCCTCTTGTCTAACTGTGTAGGCAGACACTGGGCTAAGATGGGTGATCTGGGCATGCTTCAGTGTTTCTTCTTCAGCTGCTGGAAAGATGAGGGAGGTTCAGATTGTTTTGGAAAGTAGACTTAAATGTCAGATATAGAACATGAAAAACTGTGAATGGATCAATGAATGAAATGAAATGCTGGACTAGCTCATAAACTTACCTGGTCTCCTCCACAGTTTAAAGTCACCTTCCGCTTTTCACTGGCAGGTTTTGTTGTCACATGTAGTTAATAGTCTAATTAAATAAACATAAATTTGACAGGAAATTTATGCCAGCCTCTCACATTCGTGGAATAAGTGAGGAGATACCATCTGACCTGGCCCTATGACACATGGGACCAATCAGTCAAAAGGTTTGCTTTATAGAACAGTTGTTTAGATAGCAATTCACAAGATTTACAGAGGAGATAAATTAGACTGGACTCCAAACCACACCATCTTCTTTGCTTGTCTGAAGGTCAAAAGGGGGAAAAAACATTTACTAACAGATAGAGGACTGGATGGGAGCTGAGCTCTCACTTCCACTCTGCCACGGGATTGCTTGTACGTATGGTTTAGGCTGAGTGTACACATATAAGAATCAGAGACTTCTGACTGTGCTGCTGAATTTGAGGCACGCATAGGCACTCAGAAGGTTGCTGGTTTAATAGCTCTGTAGATGTTCTTGAAGGAGTGATGAGGCAGCTTTGGAAAAAAATAGTGTTCCTGTTGGTTTTGGGAGAAGAGAGCTTCAGTGGCAGCAAACATTCTGTAACAGATGGGATTTTCTGTATTGTGTTTAAAAAATAATAATCTCTGCTTTGAACTGTTATTAATTGTCACTGTGCAGTTGAAAGGTCAAACCTGATGTTCTTGCTCAAGCAAAACCATTCTCAAAGCCAATGGAGTTTTGCCTGAGAAAATACTGGATAGAAGCATGCACAAATGTCAGCATTGGGACTGGATTTGAACTGTTTTCAGGCACTAGTTAAGAGAGTTCCAGAAAAAGCTCTAAAAGCAGAAAGAATGCTATCTTTAAAGGATGTTTCTGTGTAAGAAATATGGGGTAATATCCTCAATTTACAAACCCTTAGGAAGGACAGGCAAGTGGCTGTGATTCATGGCTCTGTTCCCTTGGTGCTAAAGGTGCCAATTGTCAAAGCCTTATTTAATCAGTTGAAGAAGATCTGTCTAAATGCTGCCCCAAAAAGTGCCAGCTGGCTGTCCACATCCTGACCCCATCCTGCACTCCCGAGTAAGTGCTATAAGGCAGACTTTCAACTCAGGCCTGTTGATGATGCCTTTGCATTCATTTTTCCTGAATGTGCATGGAGCAGCCAAGAGTATTTACAGTGTAATTAACAATACACGATGCAGTAAGAGGGAGGTGCTGGAAGACGCAGGATTTCATTTGTTTAGCAGCTGCATGTGCAACTCTACTGCTTCTTCTCTGATCTGATCCTACAGTCTCGAGCCAAAACATCTGCCTTCTGCCGTCTGATCTCTTCTCCTGTGGTACTTACTCTGTAATTTTCACAAGAACACTATTTTATGTGTGACTACTCAAGCACTGGCTGAAGCATTTCCTATTTCTGTGTAAAGTTCCTAATATGACCTTTGCAGATCTAGTCTTAAGTAACCAATCATGGGACAGAAGAGGTAACGACTGATTCTTGTAAACAACTTACACAATGCAATGTACTAAATTAAAGAGACACGTTAACAGCAAACTTCTTGAAAGTTATTTGGGGAGGAAAATGCCAAAGAAGTTCTCAAGTCCTTTCAAATAAATCTGAGTGTATCCCAAGCTACTCACAAACAAAAGGGAAGAGATGGAGGTTTTCCAATGGATTTGTTTTACTGCTCAGCTCCATTCCTGTCCAAAAGGTCGGGAAAGTGAACAGAGACTTCCTGCTTTCTAAACAGGGTGGGGTAGAGAGTATTGAATAGATTTGTGGGTACTCCTGCATTGAGTGATGTCTCCTGGAAGCAGCATCGAATGTTTGCAAGTCTCATGTCATTCTGATGTCTATGATCAAGACCATGCTGTCTGTTCATATTGGTACTGCATCTGCTTCCGAAATGTTGGAAGGCATGATGGATGGAGGTGAAGGCATATGGAAGGGTTCTTCACCCTTGAAATAATAGTAGTTATCATTTTAAAGGCAGGAAAGACTAAACGAGATATCATCTATTTTTGTGGTGTAAAGCATGACATAGTGTCTGTAGAAAGACTGTTTCCACACACTGGCTTTTTAAAGGGCAAGGTAAACTAGAGTAAATAAATAACCCCCCTTTGCATCAAAAGAGGAAAGAAGTTCATGCTCTCCACTTTGAGAAGTGACTTGTTCACATTGTACTATTTTATAACAGTCAAAAGATTACAGTTGTGGAGTTTTCTCCAACAGAGAAGGATGTGACAAGAACCAACAAATACATGCAGGAGAGTCCATTCAAAGTAAGGCTGCATTTTTAACAGTGAGGTCATTTAACAAGTTTGGGGAAATTTATTGAGGAACATAGTGCATCTGCATCACTGGAAGTCTCTAAATCAGGAACGGATGTCTTTCTGATGACCATGCTTGTTGCTGTAGCAGGAGTGAGAGGCTTTGACATTCCATGCCTTGGATCATCCAGGAAGCAGGAGTAGATGATTGTGGTCTCCAGTGGCCTTCCAGTCCCTGCAAAGCATTCAGCTGGATTGCTACTTGAAGCATGTGTGGAAGAGGGAAGGTAACATTTCCCCTATCTGGACAATAGATGACAAGTGGTTTCCACTGGAGTTACGGATCAGGTTTTCTTTAGTTTTCCAGGCAGTGCACTAATTTTTCAGGGAATAAAGAAACTGCTAAAGGACCTTTTGGTTATTTTAAATTTCATTGTAGCAGCCTTTCCATCTCTTCCACTTGTCCTCTTCTACAAACTCAGTGTAGAGGAAAACAATGCATAAAGTGGTGCACAGTTCCAAATACGAGAACACTGGCAGTGAATAACTCTGTTTGCATTGGGCATCCTTTAACTGCCATGAATATGAATGTAACCGAATTTCTCTGAGCGCTCTGAAATGATCTTTGAGAGAAAGCAGCTTCCAGTAATTTGAAAAAAACCCCATATATTTCATTTGCAAATGGCATATATTGACTGAGGTTGGCCATAATATTTACGAATAACCATAGAAACATGATGAACAGGGTCTACACAGTCACTTCCAAACTTTATTGCCAGAATCAGTATATTCATAAACCACTCCTAATCTGATATACCAGGTAATGGCAAATCCTACGTACACGAAAGAGAGGAAACAAACGGAAGCATTCCTTAATGGTGTTCTTCTGCAAATAGATCAACATTATGCACACACTTTGAGCAGACCATAGCCAATTAATGAAACCACAGAATATCTGCAAATGTTTGCTTGATGGCTGTGGTTTGAAAATGCTGTAACAGTGCATAAAATAGATTTGCTTTACATTTCAACAGACTTGTTGGCGAGAGTAAATGATAGGGGGAAAAAAAAAGAGGGAAAAAGGAAAACGAAAACAAACAGATTGTATTTCCAAAATCCTACCAAATATGTGACCCACCAACGTTATCAGACTGTTAACTGCTTGTAAATCTGCCTAGACTGGGGTTGGGAAACTGTATTTAGTACGACAGCAGAAACCTTTCTAATGCTACCATTGTGGCACCGTGTCAGCTGAGTAAGAGGCAGCAAGAATGGCATAAGAGTCAGCTGGGCAACCTGAGAACAAGGCAGTTTAGCAATACAACATTTTCTTTCCAAGCAGAGGAAGAAATATACTGATGTAATTGTATTTATAGCCTGTGAACTTCTGAAATCCTGGGGAGAGAGCATCTGAGGACAATGTCGTGGCTTCACTTAGTCCAACTAGCAGCTACGTAATTTTTGAGGAAGAGCATCAAAAACTCTTACTCAGCTGCTTAATGGAGTGTGCTAGAGCTCTGCTGTCCTCAGTGGAAGTGGTACCTTCCCAGCACAACACTTTTGCATCCATTATTGCCAACCTCAACATCCCCCCTGAGTCGGATCTTGTGCTTCCATAAATTGTAAGCTCGGTTTAGAATGAAAGAGCTTCAAATAAATGTCTTTCTGTTATTTTTATTGCCTGTCTGATTTGAGAGTTTTGTATTGGTAAGGAGTAAGGTTTTTGTGGTCTCTGGAGCACACTTCATTCTGTAGAACATATTGCCTAGCCCATGCATACTGGCAGCAAGTCTTTCTCTTTGGAAGAGGAAGAAGGCAGAAGGTGCTGTCGTGGAGGCACTTTGTAGATTAGGAGAGCTCTACTGCTCTCAGCTGACTTTTGTCTTTTCAGTTCCCATTGTATGAACTGCTCTAAGTAGTACAGAGAAATGCTGGGTAGATATTAGGATTTTAGAGGGTTTTTTATGGCGCTGAGTCAAAAAATCGTAGGCTGCAGAAGTTCAGCTGAGCGTTTCTGCTGACATCCTGAGCTCTTGATGCAGACTGTCACCTTCTGGTTTCAGATTTGCTCCGCTAGAATGACAGACAGGAGTTCACATCCCTCAGACATATTGTTTCAAGCAATCTACAGACTTGAGAAGATAACAGGGCATCAGCTTACCATTTTATGGTTTTGCTTGTTGTCACAGAAAAGGAAGACTGGATTTGTGAATGTTGGTTTCAGTGAGAGCAGAAAGCAATTTATTTTTAAACAATGAAATTTTAAGTGTTTAAAGCTCAGTTCCCTAAAAAATGTCAAGGATGGAAAAAGATATTAGGCCCTGCATGTGTGCAGAAATAGATACGACACTTCTACCTGGTTAACTCTGAAGAAAACCAGCATAGATTTGTGAGAATGAAATTGCTCAGAAGTATATGAAGGCCTGAAAAATTAAACTCAGGGAGATGAAAACTGGCTTGTGAACATCAAATTAGAAAAAGCTTCCTCCTTAACTTTGTAAATCATAACAATTCCATTTCTCTAAGCTACTCAAACAAATTTAGCTTTGTCTTCCAGGCCAGTGGAAACATACAGTGCTGTTTGAAAGTAAAATGGCTTCAGCAACTTTATGGCAAGGGAAAGGTTCCCAGGTTTTCTGTTCCCAATCCAGTTTAATTGCAAGTCTCATGCTCAGTTTCACTTGCAGAGTGCCCTAAGAGAAAAAGTAATTTAGACTGGAGCTGCATTCACAAGTTAACAGCACTGACTGCAATCCTTCAAAATGATGGATACTGGAATTTTCCCCCCTTTACAGGAGGAATCACATTTCTCAATGTCACATCAGGAAAAGAAACAAACATGCAGAAACAGCAACTGGCCCTCGAATCTTTGAAGACACATTTGTGTTTCCAAAGCTGAAGTAATTTTCCTGCCAGAAATCATGATGACCTAAAGTTAGAACTCCTGTATCTGTGCCCTTTGTTCTGTGTTGACCTTGTTAAAGACACAATTCTACATATTACAGTAAAGAAAAAAGAGAATGCAAAGGGAAGCAGAGAGATCGTGAAGCAGGACAGGATTTGTCTCTTGAGGTAAAGGGAAACCTTAGACACAAAGGCCGGCTTCTGTTTTCTGTCTCTTGTATTCTGCATGTTATAAGGTATCAGCAAGTATTTAAACACAAATATTTATCGGTTTTGACCAGTTTTGCAGTATTATATCTGCTCTCTTTGTTTTGCATGAGTTGGTTTACTGCTGTTGCTTTGCTACACATTCACACTTGTGCACATGCCCCCACATGCACGAGGTCCTTGCTGAAAGGTGATGTCCTTCAAGAACCTTTGAAGGTAAGAATTGATGGTTTTGCCCAAAACAGGTGGGTGGAAGGACGATGCAAAGCCGTTCTGATCTCTTCCTCTGATACTACAAACACTAGTAGTGTGAAAGGAGACCTAAAAAGATCTGTTTTTTGCAGATGATACCAGAGGGGGTTATTTCAGTTTGACTCATTGAACTACAGACCCAAACTCTACATCTCTGCAAAATTATCCACGGCCTTTATTGAAGCTAGATGAGGGAAGTAGTTCTGTCACATTGAGACTATCGGATGGGCACGGTCCTCACACCTCAAACTCAGCACCGTCAAACACAACAAAGGTCAGAAACCCCTAAAAACACAGAAAGCAAGAGCTGGTAGAAAACAGCGTGTCTCCCCTGGCTAATAAAAGCAGGTGGAAACAGCTGTCTGGGCTGCTAATGGATCTACTCCGTGTCTCCTTCGAAGAAGGTGCACATCAAACCCAGATAAATATACAGGTTTAGCCCCTCAGACAGTCAGCACTCAACCCTGAGGGACTAAGAATGATTAATTCTTTGCAACATAAGGCATAACTCAGTGTTGACTGGATGCATGTCGTTCTCAGAACTGGCTGTTAGAGCCTTCACCAGATTATTTCTTTTCCAGATGGCAGTTATCCATTCAGCATTAATGGAAGCACCACACTCAGAGATAGGTTTATGTCAGTATAAGGTATCTTTTGGCCCCAGACACAGCTGAAACCTCTGTGCTTACGTTGATGGCCTTTGTTGGAGTGAAGTACAAGATATTACTATTATGATACGGACAAAAATATTAACTGGAATAATATTAGTAGCTTTTCATGCTTCTTTCTATCTGGTTTATCACATCTGTTCATCTGGGGCATACCCCAGTGCACTAAGATATTGTAGTGTTGGATGGAAGTCAAGCCATGTTTGTGTATTTCCCTTCTATGTGAGTGCTGTGATGTGGAGAGGACAGAATGGGTGTCATAACCAGGTGATTTCCTGAGAAGTAGCAGGCGTTGGGTCTTGTTGATATTTGTGCTCTCTGCTCTTCTCACGTGCCCTCCCCACCCCTGAAATCTTCCCTTACCACTAGATTTGTTCCATTTGAATAGGCAGGGAAAAATACCAGGAAAAAAGCTTAATAAAAGGAAGGCTGGTTCTCTGCTGGTGTTTTGAGGAACATTTTTATGTAAAGACTTTGAACATTTCTTTTTTTGCAAAGAGGTATTGACATTAGAACACAGAGAACTGACAAACAAGCTGGAGTAGGTTACTGGGTTTTATCAGGACTGTTTGGTGATGCATTGACATCTGCTGTCATGACTCCATTAATCAAAAATATTTTGGAGGAAATTCTTCCTGCTTCATTCATCCACAAATAATTTACACTGGGAGCAGTGGGTCTAAACCTCTTTGGCAGACTGAAATGGAGGAGCATGATGAACAGCTAGCCTGGCTCCTGAGTGACCAGACACCCACTGCTTACCAGGGGTCTCATTTTTTTTTCCAGGCATGCAGTTGGTCTGTTGTGCCTGGAGGGAGCTCACAGTAGATATTTGTGAATGATAAAATAAAAAGGAGCTGAGGGCCCAGAGACTCAACAGAGGCTCTTAGGTGAAAGAAAGCCCAGTTGTTAACCTTCCTGTGCCTGATATGTGGTTTGTCAATTAGGCAGCAGAAGCTGAGTTGGTTGTATATTGACCTACAAGCATTAAACAACTGGCTGGGAGCCATATCCTGAGAAGACTGTACTGTCCTTTTGATTTGAAAAGCAGCACCACAGTTGTGGTTCCACTTTGGGTTTTTGAAACACAGGCTTTAATAAAAAAAAAAGAAGAAGAAAAAAAGCAAAGTATCTTTCACCAGGTGCATGCCAACTATTTACTCAGAAAAAAGAAAAGGGATTTTGCACAGAAGTATCCATAGTTTTCCAAGGGTTATTAACATGTGCAGCCATGCCTGGCTTGACCGTGCAGTGTGCTCCTAGACAGAATGACAAAGCTGGAAAAATGAAGTCAAGGAAATATGAGCTGATTTATTTTTTATGTGTAACAAGCTAAACCTTGATCCAGTGCATCTGTGGAGCAAAAGAATATTTACTCAGTTCCACCATCGAAAACAGTGAGAAACACATGAGGTGAGTGTGAATTGTCTCAGCTGAACTCATGTGTTCTCCAGACATAATTAAACACTGGCCCAATTTTTAATGTGGGCTACTTAATTGGATGTCAGAAATTCCACATTTGGAGGTTCAGTGTGACCTTTAGTTACATAAAAGAAGCATTTAAGAGTCTCCAGTGAGTGTCAGTGTCTGAATGCAGATGCCTTATTTGAAAACAGTCCTCCTTTACAATGATGCATTCCAGGAGGAGAAAGCCCTGATCCTGCAAACAGTTTGAAGCAGGCTTCAGCTTGCTGGAATCCACTCATTCCGGGCAATGGTCGGCTACTAAGGACAAGCACATGTGGAAGCAGTTGCAGGGTTCAGGTCTAAATTAGCATGCGATTTTTCTCCCGTCTAAATGCACTGTACATTTGAGAACACACTTTCATTTCAAGGTGGAGATTCAAAAATGAAAGTTCTCAGATAAACATCATTCTCAAAGGCCAGAGGATTTCTAGAGATAAAACCAAATCAGTTATAATGAGACTTTTAAACTAAGTGGTAGAGTTTATTAAAGGTGGCATAAGCAGGTGAAAATGGGACTTAGGCATCTACACAGGGTGCTTTTTAATCCAGCCAGCCTGGGGGAGTAAATAGCACTGAAACCTGGCAAGATCACCTGTGGCTCACTCCATCCACCTAGGAAAGAAGTGGGGGATGTAGACAGGTATCCTTGCTCATAGCTATTGGAGAAGTCAGTAATGCCTAGTGCAGTGTCTTGAAGGAATGCTTCTGGAACAAGGAAATCTTAAACAATCTGAACCTGCTTTATTTGTGCCATAAGACCTGGAGAGGCTCTTGTAGCTCCTGCTTTCTCAAGCTTAACTCCTGTCAGGGTGTTGCACAGCAGAGCTGAAGCAAAGCGAAGCCCATTATCTATCTACACGCTGCAAACACTGCTCCAGCAGGATAAGCTTGGATAGGCTGTGGCTCACATCACAGTGTGTGATATCCTTTCTGTAGTCTAAAAAATCATCTTACTACAAGAGCAGAAAATTAAGGGAAATGATTTGCTGACTAGTTTTTAAACCTTGTAACTAGCATTTAGGAGTGAGGTGAGAATCTCCAGACTTTGGTTTCTATTCTTTCTGATTTGGTTTCTAATATTGCTTGTATCTGTATGTACAGGTCCCTGTTTGCTGTGATCTTATGCTGAAACATGCAAACAAATGTTGTTGTTCCCATATTGATTTGTTTAGTCAAATTAATGTGAAGATACAGGGTGAAGATGTGATCCGTAGAAGGCGTTGCTCTCTGAAGTGTGTTCTGCACTTGCCAACTACTGCTTGGCAAGGAATGAACAGGGAAGGACTTTGGTTTGGTACTTTCTGGGGAAGGATGCAACAGACATCATACAAACTACAGAATCCAGGGACATGCCAGACTACCAGCTTAGAGTTATTTTGTTTGCTGAGCCACAGGGGATGTTAAAAATCTATAGATGACTTCTCTACTTCAGACAAATGTTCTTCTTGTGCATGGCAGGGCAGATGTCCATGAGAGGGCAAAACTAGTTGAAACTGGATGTCAGTCCATCCACACTGAGTGTGCTTCTCTAACTTGAAATACATTCACAGTACAACTGTATATGTGTAAGACAGTTTGAACTGGTTGGTCCAAGTGTATAAAGCAGTCTAGCAAACAGGGAGTTTTGCAGGAGAACTATGCTTGTCTTTAAAGCAGGTTTTTTTCCTCATTGTATCTGTTTAAAGAGAAAAAAGGTTCACAGATAAAGAAATGGATGTTTCTTCCAGGCAGAAAAAAATATTGCATAAGAAATAATATGTGGATTGGATAATTCTAGTGACTTTGATCCTAACCCGTGGCATGTAGAGGAGAGCAATCTACAACCTTGTAATTTCTAGTGGCACTGAAATCACAAGTTGATCCTTGCAATATTATGACCAAGGCTTCAAAAGTGAAGACACTTTAAAATGTTTGAAAGCAAAAATAACTTGAGTTACACGTTTGCAGGTTTTTCTCTGTAATTCTGTGGACTAGAAGTGAAAAGGAAAGAAATGGTGCAATTCTCAAGGTTCTGTGAGCTGGTGCTTTCTGTTCTTTTTAGAAAAAGCCCACCCAGTATCAGAATAAGTAGCAAAAATCAGGAGTGTGGCAATCCTCTTGTCACACTGAATTTCCTGACCGTTTTTTTTTCAAAGAGATGATGGCCCTGGTGAGAGGGTGAGACTGTGCACAAATGTTTGTGGTTTCGAGCCCAGTTTTCCAAGGAGAAGTCCAGAATACACAATACGTCACCTGTTTGTACTCCAGCTCCATGAGGCAACTAAGACAGAATTATACAACGTTTCCAGATCAGCTTTCCCATGGGGCTTTAAAGCTGAGTTTTGGTCTCTGCAACACACAAAAATGTTTCCCCACATGAATTGAAATATTACTTCTTGGCTGTACAGCGTGCTACAGGCTTTATCCACTGGTGTTACACTTTCATACTGTTTTAACCATTCCCAAACTAAGATGTGGAAGATGGGTTTGCCAGCATAGTATTAGTCTGCCTTTGGCTAAGGAAGTATTTGCACTTCTTGCTGTTACTGCTAAGCAGTAACATTAACATTATTCACTGCTTATGTAAAGAAAATGTCTAATGTCTTGCGAGGTTGTAATAGACCCGATGAGAGGCAGAGAGGATTTTGCCAAGTGGGGTTCCTCTACCTCCAATCTGATCCATTTTTACGACTGGCTTTGGGAGTAGCAGAAATCAAGACCCAGTGTAGATGTTTTTATTTGATGTTATGTGAGTTTAGAGCTCCAGTGAATGCCTGGACACGTCAAAAGAAGGATTGCTAATGTCCTCAGCAGCATTGGAGGATAGCCAGTGAGTAGTACCAACAAAGACTTTGGGTCTAAAGTTGGATCTAGAATTATGACTGGTGCTGACATGTAGTTCTTGCTCTGTGCTTTTCTCTTGTAAGTTACTTCCAGTCTGTGAAAGGAAAACTTACCCTGCGAGAATAAACAATGTTATGATGGTGCACAGATTCTCATTGCTGATAATTCACGGGAGAATGAGCCAGTGTTGAAAGTCCCAATGGGCATGTTTATTCTGCCCTGTGGTCATCCATACTGGGGCATCTGTCATCTCCTTTCCCACTTGTGCTCCCTTGGCCCTGCTCTGAAGACATACATGACATGTAGGTGCTGGCTCCTAAGACATGGAGCGAGTCCAACAAAGGTGGACTTGAGCAATCCCTCTCCTGTGTCAGATTTCTGAATACACACACAGAAGGAGCACAGAGCATGACCATTGCACACAGAAATGAAGAAGCTGGCAGCACCTAGCTCAGGGTTTTTATTACAGTTTTTACCCACTTACATGTTGTGTAGTTCCATTGATTATTATTGCATTTTTTTAGTTCTTACAACTATTTCTAGCTCTTGAGCTGTAGAAGGTCTTTGGCCAGGTGGCTTTAAGCTCTCAAGTGCTGTTTATATTAGAGACAAGTTGTGGTCATATTTTCAGACACATTGAGGTAATATTTTCAATCAGGAATTAGGGCAAGAATAAGACTATTCTTCTCCCCTCTTTAGTTATGAATGTTGGATAGAGGCATCTTTCTGGTGTCATTTCATGCCTGCTCATTTTAGTGTGGACAACGGATGGTCAACCACACTGCTGTAGAGCAGAAAGACCAGACAAGGAGAGGAATTAATATGCATCCTTACACTTAGGGGAGTATATAGAGCACAAATGGAGAAGGCAGGCTACTCACAGCCACTGAGTGTTCCCTTTGTACATCAGATTGTGATTTTTGGCTTTTGAAGGCAAGTAAGTGGGCAAAATAAAGCAGAGGGTTTTTCCACTAGCCAACTCCAAGCTGGCCTTTGCCAAGAAAATAGCTTTAAGTGCAAACGGAAACCAAATCATATACAACTGCATGTTGAATTTCAAGGGATGGAAATACCGTGTTTGCTTTCTTGGGGTGGGTTTTTTCCCCTCTCTCTTGAAGAGGAAAATGGAATTTTGAGTGGGGAAAAGAGAGGAAAGAAAGATCTGGCAGAACTGATAAAGCAAAACACATATTGCCACTAGCTGACAATAATATGCCTTTAGCTGCCAACAAAGGGAATGCTAAATAAATATAGAGCTCTTACCAAGTGTTACTGGCCTGCTTTATTTTGCTTTTGCAGTTTTCTTCAGCCCTCAGTGTTTTGGCTAATTATAAGCTGCAGCACCAAGGATATTTAATTTTGTTGAAAGGATGTGTGGGGTTTTTTTGGGTGGTGAGAGTGAAGTAGCCAGGCGTCCTACGGAGGTGAAGTGTCCTAAAGTCAAACCTTTAAGCATTCTCTCTCCATCTAAGCAAGCACTTTGTGGTGTTGGGACTTACATATATAGCTTTACCACTAAGGGCAACTTTAGGGTGTTCTCTGTGCATATTGCTGATACATCTTTACTGATTTTAAAACCTAAATACAGAATGCTGTTACAAAAAAAAACTAGGTACAAAAAAACCTAGTGACCCTTGTACAAAAGCTGTGGAGTCAAGACCTGTGTGAACACCCTCGTTCCTGTTATTCAACACTGTGTCTACATTTTGTGACTCATCTGCCACATGTGTGAAGGAAACATTCCAGCTCACAGGTAGCACTTGTGAAGATTTATCAAAAACCTGTTCCAGTTTGAGATTGGTCTGGGGAGATGGAACTTGGGCAAATCAGTTCAGGAGAGGGTTTGGCATGTAGGGATCACAGCAGTCTGAGTGTTACGAGTGCTGACACAAGGCTCATTGTTTTGTAGTCCTTCAGTGGCCTTGCTACGTAATTCTTGCAGGCTTCAATACCACAGGAGCTGCAGAGCACTTCTGACAAACTCCTGCTGAAATACTGGCAGAAAATATTGATGTTGTAGAACTAATTAAGTTTCTGTTAAAGCTGTGTATATACAGATAATGATCTGCTGATGGTGAGTGGTAATCTATGGTTATGAAGCTAACTGAGCCAGCTGAGCCATGATGCCTCTAGTCCAAGAATTCTTCTGTGGTCACAGAGACCAGTATCTCCTGAGAATATCTGAGGTGGTAGATCTTGTCTGTCTTCCTGCTGACTACAAAGGGATAGGATGCTCCAAGCTTAAGCATCTCCTTTGAGTTTCTAACTGTAAATAGCATGAACCTGACACTACAGCTTTCTGGGGTTTTTTTCCTCTCCTATTTTCTCCTTTTAAATGTAAAAAAAAAGGTTTAAAAATTAGCAACCAAACAATTTTTGTTAGAACTTTCTTCTTTCACCTGCTACTGAGAAGAATCACACAATGTCTTTTTCTTTGCACACTGGACGTGAAGCTGAAATAAACATGAAGTTTAGAATAACTATGGCTGGAACACATTGGAACCAAAGTCGTGCTGGTCCTTAGCATTTAGTTTTGGAAGGAAAAAATGATGACACTAGTCACAGCCTTGTCATTTCAGACTCAAAACAGTGGTCTCTTAGAGTTGTGTCTGTTCAGAGAATCTTCAGTTAGCGTGCTAACAGCAGTGGCATTTGTATTTTCTAGGTTGATTCTACTTTTGATCTGTTTTTCTCTACTTCTATGCCCAGGAAGAGAGAGCCTTGTGTCACTTCAGATTTGGTGTTTTCTTTGGGATGGAAAAGCCCAAAGCCTTAGTCTGAAAGCTCAAACCTAGCGTGAATCTATACCAGACCAACTAAATGTCCTAATGAGCCAAATGTCCATCTGTATCCTGATATCTCTGAAGAATGACAAAAGCGTGGAGTACCTTAGATAAAGCAATCCAGTGAGTCCGTTGTATCTAGCTAGGTTATTGTATCACAGGCCAGCTTCACGGTGTCTTGGTGCCCTTTTGATTCCCACAGATCTACTCAAAGTTAAGACTGGTGTTTAAAGAAACAGAAAAGCAGATACTGATCTGTTGACACACAGTGTTTGTTCTACCAGTGTCTTGTCAATGTAAAAACTCCCCAAAACCATAGGCCTGTAAGTAGATGTTTCTTTCCTCACAGCAGCACCTGGGTGGTCTGACTCCTGAACATTTGCTACCCACTATTGAAGACCACTGTATAAAGGTGAGTGTCCACAAAAATGAAGTACTGGAGCTTGCACTTCCTCACATAAAGGTACACTTGTTTATACAATTTTTAGCTTCCCTAGATCATGAATAGTAGTTGCCATGTGTAATGTTTAATGGTTTGAGCTGCTGGAAGTCCACTGAAACCCAGTGTTCAAAGTTACAGAGCTAAAGTAGAGCTGGTCCATTGTTGATGTTATTGTTATGTGAGCACTAAAGAAAGCTAGCATTACTTTTATAGCTGAAAACTGTGCTTTGCATGGTTACAAAGATTGCATGTGGGGCTGGTCAATGAAATGAGAATACCTTTGAGAAGCACTGTTTGTTTCCAGAAGTGGATTAGTGGTGCTTTTTTCAGGGCTTCAAGTAGAACTGTTCTCTAGCTATTCCCACCCTCCACCTCCCCAAACTAGATAGCTAGTACAATTCAGGTACTGAGGCAATCCAGAAGTTTAAAAGCTTAAATAATCTTGAAAATGGAAAAGTGTTAGGATTTTTTTGGTCAAATACATACGTTTGTCGTGAAAAATCCTGCCAATTTCATATTTATTTTCATAGATAAATACATATAATCTGTTTGCATTGTTACAGGTGCACACAGGGGCTGTTGGGACCTTACTTGTTATCCTAGCAATGGGTACAACAGACCAGCTTCAGAGAGATAAGAATGAAAATCTGATTGTAGTAGTAATCAGAGCTTACTATCAGTGTGCTCCACAGCTACACAACATAGTGGCAAAAGCAACATGTATGTATATGGACTGTGTATGTTATACACAAACATAATCTTGCTGAAGCTGAATCATCTAAAGGGTTGGAAGCGACCTAAAGTGGGAATGAATAGGAATATGCTTCCTCACAAGATTTTCTCACATCAATTTTCATGACAATAGGTGGCACCCTTATGCCAATAAATCTCATCTTGTTTAGCTACACTAGGCTTCCTTGGACTTCTTCACTGCAGTTCCTTTAACCAAAATGATTGGAATTAAAAGCAAAAGCCAGTCATCAAAGCAGAATATTCATTAAGGAAATGGGGGATATAACTGGAAAACAAAAATGTAAACTCCATTCTGACTTTGGAGTGTAACACATAACTACCAGTACTGCTACGTTGAGGAATTTGTGATTTCATAGTATGGGCATGTATTGAGCCATGCACACAGCTGTGTATGTGTGTGCTTTAGGACTGAGGAGTTCTACTCCTTTGGGGTTACTTCAGAGTGCAAGAGACACAAACCATGATCTGTTTTATTTGCCCTGTTACACCAACACTTGGGTGGGATATCCAGGCAGTGTGAAACACACACCTGTGGAAATCAGAGGGGGAATGTTGTGAGAATGGACTTCTCTCAGTAGTGTTTTTGTCACTTTTACTTCCAATGCGAGCCAAAACCTGTGAAAAAAAAGAGAAAGGTTAACTGAACTTTGTGAAGCCACAAGCATTTGGGCTTGTGGTTTGGACAAATGTTCAGGTCGCTTCTTACTGTAACCTGAATGGACCTTATTCACTGCTCCTCTGCTGTGTGTGAGAGGAGATTAGGAAGAGGCAAAAGAGAGAACATTAATAATGCCTAAATGCATTGTGAAACAATGCAAGGACACCACATACTAGGACGTGTGATAAGGCATCTGCTTTTATTGTTTATTGATTTTGCCTCATAATTGCGTATAAGGAGAGAAGTTTTGCTAAACATAAATTCTATGCATTTTATTTTCTTGAAAATAGGGCTTAAAGGTCTGATGTCATGCTGAGAACATGAATTGTCTTACCTCTGCAGATGGCCCATAAAATTTGCAAAGCCTCTACCATTTATTAGCTGGAATTGGATCAGAAAAAGCTTCAGGATCCATTGAACTTTGCTGGTCTTGGCAATGTCTCTGTTACACTTCTCCTGGCATTTTGTTTCATCCTTACATTGCAAAAGTAGCATCATATGGTGCTAATGCAAAACTGAAAGGGAACATGAAGAGTTGATGGAACTAATGGGGTTCCATTCTAATTTATGAGACTTAACACACCTGTTCTCTTAGCTAAAACTTTGCTGAAGGACCTAAGATGTTGTGGGGAAAATGGGAATTTCTAGTCTTTCTTGAAATGTTATTTATTTGATCCCTCTTCATTTCCCTTTCTTCATCTCATGCTAATTTTTGCAGAGTTTCTTTGCAAAGCTGTACCTTGACAAACTGTGTTCATTAGAATGAAAGTTGTCTCCAGGCTTTGGTACCAAAATAGAGTTGTTGATTTCTGCTTAGGATTTGCTCCTCAGCAGCAATGGATCTGGTTTTAAATGGGTGGTCAACAGAGTCAAGAGGTCCACGAGTTAAGTCTAGCACATTTCATTTAAATGATATTAAATGAAGATGCTTTACCTAACACTTTCATATCTTAGAATCATAGAATGGTAGGGGTTGGAAGGGACCTTTAGAGATCAGCTAATCCAATCCCCTTGCAGAAGCAGGTTCACCTAGATCAGGTTGCATAGGAACATGTCCAGGTGGGTCTTGAAGCCCTCCAAGGAAGGAGCCTCCACACCCCCTCTGGGCAGCCTGTGCCAGGGCTCACTCACCTCAACAGGGAAAGAGCTTTTTCTTATGTTTAAGTGGAACTTTTTGTGTTCCAGCTTCATCCCATTACCCCTTGTCCTGTTACTATCTACTATAGAAAAGAGGGATGTCCCAACCTCCTGACACCCACCCTTTAGATATTTATAAATGTTAATAAGATCTCCCCTCAGTCTCCTCTTCTCCAGACTAAACAGCCCCAGTTCCCACAGCCTTTCCTCGTATGAAAGATGTTCCAGTTCCCTGATCATCTTGGTGGCCCTGCACTGGCCTCTCTCCAGCACTTCCCTGTCCCTCTTGAGCTGGGGAGCCCAGAAGTGGACACAGGACTCTAGATGAGGCCTCACAAGGGCAGAGTAGAGGGGGAGAAGAACCTCCCTTGACCTGCTGGCCACACTCTTCTTGATGCATCCCAGGATGCCATTGGCCTTCTTAGCCACGAGGGCACATTGCTGGCTCATATTTAGCTTATTATCAATCAGGACTCATCTTGGACTCATATGCTCATCTTGGGCTGACAAATATCCTCTTGCCACAGTGAAGTGTTTCTACTCCTTAAATTTCACAGATGGGAAAACCCGTGGGTAGAAAATGAAGTATCTTGTAACACTGTTATATTTTGCAGCTTTCTATGAAACTACAAATCCTAAGCGTGATTATACATTGGTTTATGTTTTTAGCAGTGTTTGTTTTGGCATCTGCAAGTTCCATTTGTTATAGCATAAAAGCAGCCTGTACTCCTCTCCAGCCTTTTATGTGTGTGAGCACTCATTCTGCAGGAAGATGCATGTTTCCCCATAGAAATTATTGTAATGTGGTTTGGGGCCTTTGGCATTATGCTTTCTAAGTAATCTTTTCAGTATCAGTGAGAAAGCAGGTAGAACTGTTCTGTGTCGAAGTTGCTGATAGTACTGTAAGCTGTTGGAGACCTGAAGGTACCATCTGTCTTTAGATACCACTTTTCCTGAAGAAACTGTCTCTTGATACTGATGCATGACAAAAAGTGCTCCAATCATGCACTTGTTTTAAATGCCCCATAGTTTGCTGGTGACAGAAGGACTGGCAAAACGCTGGTGACAAAGTCATCAGCATGTGGAATACTTACTTTTTGGTCCTGGCAAATCGTTTACTGTGTGGTCCAGGAACGTGTCCTGTTTCCACTGGAAAAATGAGCTTGTGGCAGTAGATGCCAGTTGAAAGGCAGTGTCATTTCTGGTCAGACAGCTGTCCATAATGAGATGTAGCTCTAAGTTCAGACCTCAGTAGTCCTTAGCTCCTTTGAAGAGACTTTCTTCATAAGAAAGTAAAGGGCCTATGTACAGCTCACTTGCACACTTGAAGTATTCTGGCTCACTGTCATCTTGGTCAAATTTTGTGTTAAAAGAACCCAACTAGATTGTGTGGTTTGCAGGGAGGCGAAAAACTAAATGAGGCACATTAAAAACTCATTTCTGGTCAAATTCCATTTTCCATATTCACGTATTAAACATGAACATAATAGCCCAGGTTTCAAACCCAACAATATTCTCCTTAGAACTCAGCATCTTTGTTTTCAGAGTGTTAGGAGTTTCCCTGAGTTACACTGTGCTTACAGCTTACAGAAATGGATGTGGGTAGCAGGACACTGCTCTTTGTGGAGCACTGTGAGAGCGCTGGAAATGCTGAGCGATACGAAGATTAGAGGTAACATCTGTGTTTGCAACCTTCAAGTTTCTCAAGGTTTTGAGTTCCTCAGCTGGAGGCTCAGATTTAAATTTCAACCTAGACTTCCAGGGTGTAAATACTTCTCTAGAAAGAGAGAAGTTGATGTTTCTGTGATTCAGCTGCCTGTTTTCTGCTTGTGGGCCGTGCCCCTTTGCCTGTTGGACAAGAAGTTGTTTGGGGCATTCTCCTGTAGATACAGACAGATCCTTGTGTGAAGGACTCAGAGCTCATAGGAACAGGACATCCCATTTTTAATCTCACTGATGGGGGAACAAAGATATAACAGAGAATAGCACATCCCAGTTTTCAGGCTGGGACAATCTGCTCAGGCCTGCAAGCATTGCAATGACATGAATAAGTAGTTGCAGGAGATGCCTGATGACCTGGTGCACTAGCTGTGGGAGTGAGGTGTTCTTAGGCTTTTGTAAGAGTGTACAGACAAACTTTTGTCATTCCCTTGTTTTGTTTCCAGCACTACAGCAGAGATGCTGAATGCTTTGCTGACGCCATGGAGCAGATCACCTCTTAGTATCTCTCTGTTCTGTTACCTCCACATTTACCAGCAAATGGTTAAGTAAGGCATGATAGCCTTGCTCATCTTCAGACAATCCAAGTGCCTTCATACATCAGATATTTCCACAGGACTTGTGGGGAGAAAACAGTAAGGCTGGCTGCTAACATGTGCTATTTTATTGGACATGGGCATACAAATAAGGTTTTGGTCAAAGTGGTTAACAAAGACCAAACTGTCATGCTGCTTGCTCGTTTGTCTGAAGGTTTTGTGTGTATTAGGGAGCTTTTGGCTTAGCTGGAAACCTTGGATGTCGTTAATGGGCCACTATGCTTTCCTTATGAGCCTTCAGTGTAAGGTTGAAAGGTGAAAGAAAGAAATCCCAGCCCCTCACACCATGCTGCAGAAGACACGGATTTATCATGCATGGGTCTCTGGAGAAGTCTCCCACCAAGCTGACACTAACACTGACAACCAGATGTGCAGCTTGGATCAGAGCAACAATGAAAATAGACTGTGGTTTACAACTGCTTGCAACAATAAACAAAGCATATCAAAAGATCCCCAAAAACACACTTTCTCTGTAGAAACCTACGTGGTTTTATTATTCTAGTCTCTGGCTTTAAAGCATTTTTATCATTTTTGTAGAAGAAGGATTAAATAGTTGCAGATTCCTATCAGGGACAATTGTCAGGGACTGGACTGGCCTTACTGGTCAACCACATCCATCCCAAAGAGACTATGTGCATAGTCAGCAAAAACGTCCTGAAGGAAGCTGTAACTTGCCAAAATCTGCTCTCTGAAATGTGTGATGCATTTTTATAGGGACATTACTTATATAAGGCTCTTCCCGCTGCCCTGTGCAAGTTGTTACCAATGTCATTTATGTAGCTTCAGATAGTCTGCAACATTCAGTCCTTCACATAACTGAAGGTGGGTTCATCTGCCTGGTTAACAGGATGAAACAAAAGTATCCCATCTCCACCTAGCAGAGGTGAATTGCTCTTTACAGGTAGACACAAATATCACAATATGGCATGACAAAATGCCAGAAGAACCCTTTGAAACACACCTAGATATGTAAGCATTCGAAATGTGTAGGGTTGTAAATGGAAGTGTGGCCCTGTAGGAAAATTAATCCAGCTTTGCAAACTAATCTGGAAGAACTAACTTGTGAAGGGGAAAGTGACAAAAGCAGCTTTAGTGTGAAAACAAGTCAAGCCTCTGTTTCAGCTTGCCTTTTTCCTGAATCTATTTTAAATCTCCAGCATTCTTTTAGCCTCCAGATTTCTCTAAAGTTGAAAGATGCCTTGTTCTCCAAGGCTCGTATCACCTTACTAGGAAAGCCATGGTGGAGGAGTCATAATGCCTTCAATTATGCAGCTATATCTTTCCTTAATGTTGACATGAGATTCTTCGCTGAAGTTCTGGCAATAAAGTTGGAGAAACTTATTCCCTAAATTGTTTCAGCTGATCAAGCAAAATTTGGAATTCTCTCTATGTCCTGAAACTTCAGAAAGTTAATAGATTGTGTTCTCCTGACTCAGTCAAACTCTTGTCACTTTCCTGGAATCTTTGTGGGCTGAAATACTTGGATATTTTTACTTTTGCAGACATCTGCACTCTGCTGTGGAATTAAATGTGAGAAAACTGTAGTTGTATTTTATTACTGGAGAATAGTTCCTTATAAGGCACTCTAGGTGGAAAAGAACAGATGAAATAATTGTTCTTGGATTAATATCTTCTATTCTGGCCTTCTCCTTTGTATATTACTTCTGCAAGGTTCTGGATTTGCCTGAATTGAGCTAGGAATAATCATCAGGCAACAAAATATATAGGCAATAATTTCACCCATGCGTGCTAGGTCTTTAGATTTCAAATGACCACACACAGTGTCATCATTTCCTTGCTTCTCAGAGGTCACAATTGAGGCAGCCAGTTGTTAAAGAATGATATCTGAAATGGAGTGCCTGCAAATAAATCTGTGAGTTCACTGAATTACAGGAGAACTGAGAAGATAAATGGGACTCCTTGTTGCAGCCTTTGTCTCAGGTGGATGTTTTCCCTGTGATGGCTAGTTGGAATGAGATCTTCTCAAACACTGAGGATGAGGCTATCGAAGAAGGTGATATGCAGGGAAACAAATGGTAGAGGCAATCAGAGCAGTTCTGCATGTCAAAGTGCGTGGCTATGAAATTCTAGGTGTGGTCAACTGTGATCTTTTGAGTTTTAAGATGAGATTAAATGTTCAGAAAGTAGAGAAAAGGACCGTGTGCCCTCCTCTCCAGGCTACACAGATGCTTTTGCTCACTGTCCTGATCACCCAGAGAATTTAATGCCTAGTGGCATGACTACAGAAAGGAGTTAGTCCTGGCTGCAAAGTGGGAACACAGGCTTAAACATGAGATTGAAGGCTGTGCTGCCCACTTTCTGGGTATGTACTGCTCCTGACCTGTGAGATGGGCATAGTATTGTCTGGGAGTCTTTATCATTACCTGTATATTTCTCATTACTGCTTTAAACAAGCACCAATAGTTGCCCCACTGTGAATCTCTTTTCCCAGTATTCCTGGCAGACTGAAGACTTGTCAATGAGTAGAAATGGGATGGAAGCTAGAGTACTTTCCTAACTCACTGGATAGTCTTTATATGCTGCAACAGACAAGCTCTTGTGGTCATGGGATTAAAATATTACAAGCTTTGTTCTGAAACAATGACACAAGGAATGTTTGCAATGACTCCTTGTGCAGTGGTTTGTGATTTAGCTCATGTCTGGAAGCCACAGTTTCTAGACTGCAGGACAGCTCATAGCTTGGGAATTTCCAAAATGGCAATTAACTGGCATGTCAGTTTACATAATTGTGTCTGTGTGAGTGCAAGTTCTGCCCTCTTACAGGTGGCAGTGGTGTTGGGCAGGGGAAGGGAGAACAGGAGAAAACCTCTTCCTGTTCATTTTGTGTGGGTGCGATAGAAGTTCAGACTTTAACTCTCACCCACCATGTCTGGAATTGATCTGTCTGGCAAACCAAGTATAACCATGGCAAGAAATGATGTGCTACACTAAAACCTTTCCTAGGGGGCCAATCCAACTTCTTACGAGGTCAGTGGAAAAGCCTTCATAGGCTTTGGTGGGAGTCAGAACAGCTTTAAGTGGGCTCTGTAGGTTGTTCATTATGCAAAGGCATCTGTTCCATCCTGAAGTTCATTCTGAACTAAACAGTGCAAAATGGACAGGATCAGAAAGCACATAGGAGGGTGTTTGAGACCCTCAGTAAATATGATAAATACCATCTCTGTCATGTCTTGGACATATATTTTATTCCTTGATTACCTAAGGTAAAACACTTAGAGAGTCCTTTCAGAATGCTGTGAGTTAAATAAGTTAACAGTGAGCAATTGCTTCAGTCTGACCCTCTGCTCCTCTAGAGGAGCTGCACTGCACCTGTGCAGTAAGTACCTAACCTCAGGCAGGAGGCATGGGTTCAGACACACCTCTCCAATTAACTGGCTTGCACAGAGGTTGTTAGAAATCTCAGGTTAATATCTCTGGTGCAAGTTTAGCACCATAAATACCAGCCTGCCCAGCAGTGCCTCCCTCTGCTCCTTCCTTACTGAATGTCTGCTGAAGCAAAACCACACAGTCCCAGTTCTGCAGAACAGGACAGGTCCTTACCATGGGACCAACTGAGGTCAAAGAAGACTGGGAGTTAGAGACTATTCTTTGCTGAAGACACCATGAACTGCAAGAAAACATCCACACTCCCCAAAACCCTTGGCCAAATTCAAAACATGACTGAACTGACTGTTCAGACACTAATGAGTGAGAAAAAACCATAAGGAAGGAATGAGAGGAAGGAGACTGGCTTCAGAAGGTACTTCTGGGTTTTGGTTTGCTTTGGTCAGTATATCTTTGGGTTTTGGTCAGTATATCTCCTAGGTGAAGATGAAAGATTCTTCAGGCACTCAAAGCTGCTCTTCTGCTTTTATTGCCATTTTCTTCCTGCCAGGAGGGATATCTCCTGCAGGTTTGGTGCATAGGGAATGCAACAGAGAAGCTAAGAACAAATGTGGTGCTGCAGCACGCTCAGGTCAGTGGAACACTGTGAACTTGTGGAAGAAGTGCTTTCAGAGGACCAAACACAGTAACCTGCTGAGGACTCAGCTGTGAGCAAACACACCAGGAATTGCTAACCTGAATTTTATCCAAAATTGTCTTCCCAGGCTCTCAAAACAGCAATATTGGCCTAAATATTAAGAACTAGCAAACCCTGATATTAACCCTGACTTATTTTATTTGCCTTCTCACCTCTTTGACCTGAAGGTGCCTAATTTAATGTTGTGCTAACCTTTTTGGAACTGAATGCTCCAGTCCCACATCAGAGGAACACCAAGCTTCCTCCAGTGCCTAATTAGTGTCTTTTTCTTTAGTCACCAATGATTCTTTGACTTTTGCCTCATACCTGTCGTGACGAGAAGTTTACGCTCTTAAGGTGAAAGGTGTGATTGCAGTTTAGTGCCTCTGACTGACAGAGCCAGATCTTTTCAGCAAGAACATCAAATACTGAAGGATTCCAAACTCAGTGGTGATAAATGTTAACGTTACAGATATGTTTAGTGAGAAGTGGTGCAAGTGCAGTAAAAATGGTAGTGCAAGCTAAGGAACCCTGCTGTAGAAAATGACAAGCTGCATTGATAGCTGAGACCCTCATGTCAGGAAATGCGGTGATGTGCTGTCTTCATAACCATGGGTCAGCAGAGTATACAGCAACCTACTTCCCAGCCTGGCATAGACAATTCCCTGAGACAAACTGCTTCTCAGACTCTGAAGACTATTGAACAAAGAGGGACAGCAATCTTTTCTTCTGAGTGTAGATCTTGGTGTGGAGTTGTGCGAATACCTTAAATGGTAGAAAACAGAACGAAGGAAAGGATTTTAAGGTGGATTTTGTCTTGACAAGTGAGGGATTCATTTTAATGCACCATAAACATGTAACCCTCACCTCTCCTGCATTACAAGGTAACATATTGTTTTGTTTTCAGTTTACCTCCCACCCTCCAACTGTTGTTCTGTTTTCTATTACTGCAACTTGCAGTGTAACAACAGAATTGTTGAATCATATGAGAAGGGCCCAGCAAATCTTATTTGTTCCACCCAAATTCCTTCCATGTGTTAAAGCTTCCTTTTTTCTTTTGCTAATTTTTGTCATGTGCTTAATTTTAGTCATTTCTCCCACACATTGGAGGCCAGCATCCTTCCCTCACCACTGACAGGTTTCAAGGCCTTACAAGAAGTAACCAGAGCCTGTTGGACTTACCACATCCTTAGAAGAATGTAATCACTGTGCATAACTAAAAGCTGCCCTCAAAAAGAGGGGAGAGAAGCAAAACAAAATAAAATAGCAAAACCAGAGGGCTTGGACTGGAGAATGCAGTTGGTGATTGAAATTAGAGATGCTAAAGGGTATGAAAGGAAGACGAGAGCTGGACCTCTTGCTGCTACTGGAGGAACATAGGACTTCAAAATGACTGATCACATAACATCAATTAGCTGAATTCAAATGAGGGAAAACGTTTCACCTCCGAGAGAAACTGAGCAGACTCATACAGGAGAGTGCAAGGCAGTGTGGGGGCTTGAGCCTGTTCTGCCACAGGCCCTTTGAAGTCTCTCAGATAGAGCTCAGAGTCGTGCGGGTTTTCGTCAGGAACTACCGTGTGCTTCATTTGCTCAGCAGTGTGTTTTGTGCATATATGTTTGGGGCAGGTTTCCAACCATTTAATGCCTCTTTCTTCCCTTTGGGAAAGGATAATTTGTGTCATTGGTCTCTAAAGAACTTTTTCCAACAACGGTTTTGATTTGCTCAAGGAAAGCGAATGGGAATTCTATTAGAAGCAAATGCATAGCAGAGACATCTACTACTGCCCTTTAACTGCTGGAGACTTTGCTCTTGTGTGTTTTATTCACCTCATAAAAAAAGCTTAGAACCTTGTAAAAAAAATATATCACAGAAAAGATGTGAGACTTAGCACAAATATATACCACACACATAGGGTGGTCTTTTCTTTGCATGTATCCAATAAACTTTCTTTTTTTCATGTTGATTTTGCCAACTTCCCATTGTTTCCTTATATATGAATTTGCTTTGGCTTGGGCCACAGCACCTCCATTGCTGTCTAAGGCTTTTTCTCTCTCTACAAATTTATACCTATCCAATAAAAAAAAAAAGAGCAAGGATATACTTTATTAGCAGAGCCAAAGTATGTAAATGTTTATAAGAAGCGATGCTTACATTAATCTTAAATAAACTGTAAAAACACATAAAACTCAAAGGCTTAATACCTTCTGGACACTGCATTTTGGTACAGGATTAGAGCTATTGCTAGCCAAAATGTTAAGGATCAGAGAACTGGAGCTGAGATCCACCACTGTGGCATGTAAGTTCTGAGTATGGGAGGTTTCAAATCAGTGTTTGAAAAAGTATTTGATTTGGGTCATATTAATATCCAGGCCCCAAAGAGTTCTTTGCATTCTTCCAGTGGGCTAAAGGCCTGTGTTCAGAGAGGTGGAGGACTCAACGTGCTTCTTCATGGCCAGTCATCCATCAGTACAGCTACTGTCGTAGTTGCTTCTGCAGCTGCGGTTCCTCATTCACATTCTCACTGGAGAAGCCAAAGACTCTGGAATGTGGATGATGAAGCATGGTCTAAATTATCTGTCTTTTGCAAGACAGAAGTTTACTTTTCAGCACAGTCTTTAATTGCACAGAAGTTGTTAGGCAGAGTATTTGCACCAGCATGCTACTTATTATCAACATGGTTTTCATTTGAGAACTCTTTTTTTCCCCCAATCTATTTCAGTGCTCTCCTTTTTTAAGATGTGGGACTTTATTTTCTTAATCTTAGGATCACTTCAGTTGCTTGTAGAAGAATAATTTATCCATGGCCCTCCTCTATCTGTGTCATTTCTTATATGAGATGATCTTGTAGTGCTGCCTTTTAGTACAGATGAAGGCACCTGAGAATCAGAAAATCCCATGAAAAGTGCTATTTTGACCTAATGGGTATTACTACCCTTTGAAAATCACACAGGTAACCCTTTCTGGGCCCAACAACTCCAGCTAGACTAAAATGTTATAGAGAAAATGGTCATTTGAGCAATAAGCCTCCATTCTCTGAAGGAGAGCAGCCTCTGCAGAGGGAAATGTCCTGCTATTTTGGTTTGTTGTAGTTTTGTGTGTGTGTGAGGAAACAGTGTTTGGCTCATCCTGTGAGACACCCTTTGCACAGCCTGGGTCTGAAGAAATAGAGTGGTTTCTGAAGGAAGGTTTCAGCACTTTCTATTTCATACCAGGACATTTGGAACTCTGCTTCTACAGGTAGAAATGGGTACATAAAAAAGAAGTGCATTTCTTCCTTCTTTCACCTGTATTTCACTGAAATACGAATCAGTCCCAGGGAGAGGTTCCTTTACAAAGAAGTTGGTCAACTATTGATTATATTTGCTTCTGAAGTCATGATCTCAGCAGAAACTTCCTGGGTATTCTCAACATATTGGAGATCTGCAAAAACAACTCCCTAGAGTTAAAGAAGCTTTCATGCCTCACTATGCAGTACAAAGAGAGCTCGAACAGGCCATAAAGCAGGCTGTAATATGGAGGCTGAAAACTTACATCAAGAGCATAAAGCACTGGGTGTGAAGCACCACTTTGCCACTGGTCAGTGCTGTGTAAAGCTGTCTGCAAAGCAGCGTGCTTCCAAGGATTCCTGCTCATGGGGCTGTGGTGGGCTTAGTGGAGTGGCTGTTCTCTCAACAGTTATTTCTTATTTGTCCCAACAATGACATTTCCATCTCTTGACAACTTCCAGGTGTCTGAAATTTCTCTTTATTCTTCCTTGGAATGAAGACAAATCCACCCAAAGCAACAACTCTTTCACAAGAAGCAGTGACTTCTGTTTCAAATTGAATAACTGAAGTTTTTGACCAAACTCTCTTCTTTTTTTTTCTGAAACTAGAAAGCCCTCCTACATGTTAGGAACATTACTGTCAAATCTCTTTCCATGGAACATTTTAACAGAAGTGTATTCTTTTATGAAGAAAAGGCTCTGTCAAAAATATTCTGACCATCTCCTGTAAATGTTTCACAAACATTTTTTAGCCATCTTATTTGGATTTGCACTTTCTTCTGGCAGGGTTATGTGTTTGAATTGGGATGTGATTCATTTGGACAGTTACTGGTTTTGTCTGAAGACTGAAATGGTACTAATCTGAATCTCTTTTGTGCCTCTTCTCACCTCTTTCAATCTAAGCCTTTCTCTACTGCCAAGGCATTCTCCCCAGCTTAACCTGTCTGGACCTGTTGCAACTTACTTTCCATGAGATGTATACTTCTGCATCCAATTCAACTGAAATCAGCCAGTGGGTTTAGAAGTTCCTTGTGGGAGGGAGAACACACTCACAGCCATGACATGCTCTCATCAGCCTCGTTTCCTTCAGAAACCAGCTGAAAACCACAGAAGTGTAAATCGCTGCAAGTCATGAAGGGCCTTGGCCAAAGAGACCCCGTGGTCCAGCCCGTGCTCTGAATCATGTTGGTGTCAATGCAGATGAGCTGCAGAGACATGAGGGAGGCCAAGCCCACGTCCCACAGACTCAGCAATAAAGGTGTGGACTTGTGGGATAAGGTTATGACAAAGATTGTGGCGACTCCTGGACAAGGAGCCCACAGGTCTTTGGCCTTATTGACCATTGATGCTAGTCTCAGGGCAGCTTTTGCAGAGCTACTGAGAATTACCATTGCTGACTGCAGAAACACTGTTCACACTGAAACAGCCTATCTGACCATTCCTTACTTGGCTCTTTTCTCAGTACTCCTGTCTGTCCTAAACAGAATCAGGCAACAGTTGGTTTTACTGTAGCTGAACTTTGAAATCTTCATTGCTGAAGTAGATTTGTTATTGATTTACAGTCAGACAAAAAAAAGAAAGGTTCACAGATGTCCACTAACAGTATTTCCTTTTCACCCTCCTCAAGCTGTAGTTGTCTCTTTTACAGCCTGTTTCTCTTTGGTGGTCTTAAACCCAGAAGACTCCTTCCAGAGCTCTGCTGCTCATGCCAGATGCCTGCAGTGAAATTCAAGGGTGGTAGGAACAGGCTCCAGCCATTATACAACCACAAAAATCTCCTGATGATTCAGAAATTTCATTTAAACAATAACAAGCAGGGTACAGATAACAGAGAAAAGAAGAAAAAAAGAGGATGCAAGTGTGTCCCTCCTTTACTTTCCATAGCCTACGTCTGTTGTAGCTAAAGGTTTCATTAGTGCTGCTGTTGTTGTCTCCTTTAGACATAGTTCTTCCTATGAAAATGTAACACACTAAGTGTGGGCTGGCTGTGTTAGATACCCTGTTCTTAAGGCACTTGGGTGACTAGGGGCTGATTCTGACACTTTCTAGATCAGGCTATTATGTGTGTGTATCTTTCTAAGGTATGTAGCAAAAGCAGGGGTGGTGGTGGAAGGAAGTGACTTGGGTCAGCAGCTGTGGGAAAAAAGGGATAAAATATTGGAACATTTCTTTTTATATGCTTGGCAATAACATGGAGACCAAAGGCCAGACTAGCAGCTGCTCATTCTCATTGAGATGTAGATATTTCTGGGGAAGGGGGATCCCGAGTCACATCTTCCCCTTGTGACAGTCACACTAATCCACTGATCTCAGTGGAGGAGGCATCTGACCTTGTGCATTTCATCAGTGATGGTACAGCCACAGAACTGCAAGAATTGCTCCTCTAGAGCAAGAATCCTCCCCAGTGTTTCTGATGTTCACTACTTTGTCACTAATGCCTCTAATAGTAATTCTTTCACTTCTAAATCACTCATAATAGAAACGAAGACTTGGCGTGCATCACATCCCCAGCTGCTGAGAATCTGCAGTTTGCCTAATCAAAGGTGTAGGACTGTGGCACAGGCTAGTGGGGTGAAGGTAACCACCTCAGCTTTTGCTCTCCTTTCAGCTTTTTTTGTGCACATCTGTTGACATGAAAGAACATCTTCATGGTGGGACAGCAAAATCAGAGCACAGGAAAACTGTGCAAACCTTAAGCCAGTAGCTGCCTGATGCTGGGTAATACTGGGTTTCACAGATAATCTTAGCAAAGGTGGCAGGTTTGATGACATAAACAGTCATCTTTTTATACATTAGGAGACTTTCCAGTCTTCTTCCAACTGTGCTCCTTCCCTTTGATATTCCTGTTTCGGATGTGGCTTGTTAGGGCCTCTCTGGTTGCATTTTACAAGAAGAAATAACTCTGTTTGTGTCCCACTGTCAGTTGTGAGTCGTTGTCATGACTGTACATAGTGACAGATACCTAAACATCTAGAGAAGCTGGTAGCAGTCTTATAAACCTACAGAATTAGCTGTCACCTGACCATGAGTTTTGATCTGAAGTTTAGGTCAAATGTAACTTCATTGCCTCCATCCTTTTCCTGCTTCTAGCCTTCATCCCCTTGCTCATATTGAATTGGTTGTTTATGCTCCTTTAAAAAACTAAGCAGATGACTGTTAAAAGCCCTGGAAATGTTTTGCTTATGCAGGAAAAAGAATATTCTTATTGCTAAGTTTGAGCTTTGTGTACTGTGATCAAGAATGTTATCACATAATAAGTCAGGGAAATTATCTCCACTCAAAGCATCTTCAAGTGACCACAGATATGTTCTATCACATTCTTTGGTACATCTTTAATGTGTTAGTGGACTTTTATTTCCCATTCCATTTGTGCCTTTCCCCTTATCCCTTCAAGAGAGGTTTATCTTACTCTTCAGCTAGTAAACAGGGGTATAAGAACAAGAGTTTTAAAAGTTATTTGCTGTTGGGAAGTGGGCTATTGAAATGAGATTCATTTTTTCTGTGTGAGGTGCTGTTAAATGAATAAATCTCAGTGCTTGCTCCATCACTGAAAAAACAACCTCAGAAAAGGTTTGTCAACAAGGGAAAGAAGAATCATTTGGAAAAGGGAAGAAAGGTCTAAGGAAGGCCCTCAACAAGGAAAAGAAGGTGGTCATCTTGCTGACATTGAAGGATATCTTTAGTTAGGGAAAGCTGAGTAAGAAGTCTCTTTCTGTGTGTCCAGTTTCGTCCATTCCCATATTGCCATATGTTTTTGCTGTGCCCTGTAGAAATAGAAATGATCCTCACCTTAACTGGAGGTGATGCTGATAGGTGGCAGGTTCTTACACTGCAGAAGGTGAATTTGAGCACAGTAGTTTCTGGAGCTGAACCATGCCCAAAGTTCAAGGGATTTTGGTATCCTTTTGCTGTTTTGTTTTTTACACAAATGAATTGCACATTCTGATTACAAGCTTCTGCAAAACTGTCTGTGTGGCAGGCACAAGGCAAGGTGGAGGTGGCCTTGACAAATACACACACAGTCTGCTGTGTGTAGGTTCTTTCTGTGAATGTTTCTCACTGAGTTTTCCCTCACTTGGAGTCCAAATGAAAAAGCATCTGGTTATTCCATCTAGGGATGTGCAGTATGAATAGACCAAACCTTACCTATACTTCCCATTTGAAGGGTCATTTTTTAACAAAAGAAGCCTTTACACAGTGGGTTACAGATCATTCAGGAAGAAAATCTGTGAGAATGACTACTCGTGATGTTCAGAACAGGAGAGAACAGACAAGCAGCTTCTGCAGCTGCTGGTAAATACCTGAGAAGGCATATTGTTTACTATAAAATAAATGAACAAGTTGCACAGGCCATGACCTGTGTGCAGAGGAGTAACTGGGACTTCCAAAAACCTGTGTGCAGGATTCAGCCTGACACTGTGGAAGCTGAACTACGGAATCTAATGGAGACAGAAGGATATTCTCAGTGCTGTCATAGTCAGCAGTGGCCAAACTGGCTTGGGGAGGGAGAAGGCTGTAAGTGGACCTGTGGTGCATGAGCCTCTCTCACTGCCTTTGCTGCTTTGCCTGTCTTCTGGTGGCCTCTGGAGCTGTCCAGCAGAGTCACAGAGGTGCTTTGTGGTACGGGCTGGGAGGAGGACAGGCAGCAAGCTCATCACAGCCAGGACACCTATGTTTGTATTGCCCTGGCGTACTTCTGCTTAGACAGCCATTTAACTTTTGTGACAGCTGACAAAAAGAGTTGAGCAACTCTCTCCAGAATTTCCATCTTGAAGAAATCCTGACAAGCTGATGTTTGTTTCAATTCCAAATCTGAATGAAAAGACAATATAATGGAAGGTTTTTTGTGGGTTGAAAAGCTCAGAGGAGTTTTTATGAGAAATAAGTATTTGGCAGAGTGAAGCAGCTCAGTCAAAACTAGTTTGTCCTTCCACACACTTCTAATAAGTTATGAAGAGCGTGGTTTCAAGGTTGTTAACTTACTGGTTTGCTTTTCCAGTCATTGTTTTGCTTTGGTTGATGTATCTTTTCATGTCAGTCCTTTCCACCTTTGACCTTATCTCTGGACAACTGTTGTTGGTATGCAGTTTTATTATCCTGAGCTCTGCACAAATCAAGACTTGCTACCCTCTTGATGATACAAAATGTTTCCTTAAGCACATGAAATGAAACAAGATACTGATACTGTTTCGACTTTTTGTTTTAAAATGAATGCAATTCCTCCAGTAGCTTTGTGCTTGGACAATAAATGAAGTCAGAAAAGACAATTCAGACTGGATATTTCCTAATCAGAAAATGGGATTTAGCTAAAACAGGAGAAGAAACTCTGCATGTGTTTTGTGGTGTTGTCCCATGGGACCGATAGCTCCAAGTCTCTTGTGTTTAATTCTGTCCCCCAGACTCTGGATGGTAGCTGCATTACACTGCAGGGTGTGCTCTGATGCTGCACTGCTTTATGAGTGTGGAAGTCTGGCAAAAAAGAAGCAGTTTTTAGTGAAGCAGATCTTATAAAGCTCACAGAACTACTCACCTCCAGCCATAGAAGGGATTCATTTCTTCCCTGACATGGACATTGACATCTAAAAAAGCATTTGGATGTGGTTTTTTTCCCCCCCCATTCTGTGGCCATCAGTTCTTTCCTGCAGAACAGTAAGAATGCAATTACTGCTTAGTTTTCAATGAGAAAAAGAATTAATTGGGTTTTCTTCTAATTCCATGTTATTTGGATTGCAGTCACTCTTACAGATCCCATCTGTGTCTGGGACTCATTTCCCTGGGCACTGTGCATCCTTTCAAGTATGCACAAGTGGAAAAGGAAAGTCTGGGGGTTACTGGACACACAGGCCTTTTCCATTCCTTTCCTGAAGAGAATCTATAAGAGAAGGATTTAGAGTTTTTACGGAGCTGACAGAAACAGGCATTTGCACCAGGTGTTCTACAAGCTTAGGTAGAATAAATGTTATTTATTTGAAATGAACTGCTTTAAATTAGATTTTCTCGTTTCTCAACTCTTCATTGTGGACTGGAAGTTTCTCCCATCCAGCTGATGACATTGGTCCTTTACCAGTCCAAATGACCTCAACTGCTCTATGCTTCTGCTAATGTCTCTTCCTTCAGATATGCCAAAGTAGGGCACTCTCTTTGCCTCTCTCACAGTGAGGAGTCTCAGAGCACCAGGAATTCTTCAGTGGAGGAAAACAGCAGGCACTGGGCAGGTGATTGACCAGTTTCATTTCTGGGTTACTTGTCTCAGGGGCAGATTGATGTTAAGAACTGAGAAATGGTGCTTCAATGAGCCTGAAGGGGGAGAGTGAAAGATTTTTAGGTTTAGGAAAGAACACTAAAACCTCTACATGTTAAGCTACACTTTATCAAGCCTTGAAACCCCACAGATCTTACCTTTTACTCCTCATCACTCAATGTCACACGATACCTGCCTGTTATCTGTATGGAGATGATGAAATTATTGGTACTGGGCACGATGCTGGAGATGATGCGCCACCTTCTCTTCATCTTCCTTTATTGTAGTATCATTGCAGTCTTGGCTTGGCATTTAACCCCCTCAGACAGTGGTTATGTAGCTTTGAAATGGGATTGGGTGATACTGCTAATTTCATGGGTGCTTGAAGGGGGAGAGAAAAACAATTGGCTGCTCTGTTATGTCTTGAGGCGCTGGAAATGAAAATGCTTTGACTTCAGCCTAAAACAGTTCAGCCCTGGTTTCTCACAGTGCTGATAAAACATCAAAATACCTCTGCTGAAATCAGTATTTCTGAAGTCAGATGAAGGCAAGCTGAAGGTAACTAGTTCTAAGTGTATAAGGTACAAGCAATCTCTGACAGAAGATAAGTCTTTAGTGAGACTTAAATATCTTAGTGCTCCTTATTCTGCACTGTTATCAAATTCTTCTCAGTTGTGGTTTCTGTGGAAGGCTAATTTTCTCCATCCCCTGCTCCAGTAAGTGACTATTTTCATTCACCCTAAGAAAATAAACTCAATGCAAGTATATATAAACATTTGCCTCAAGCTACTCCAGTAGAATACAATCCAATATGTACAGAAGTCTTCCTGGTGACTGCAGTTTGATCATTTCCATCCAGTCCTGTAATGAATGACAGTTAGTTTAAAAAAGAAAAGACTGGGAAGAAGGCTTTGGTGAAAAATGACATTTGATATTTGTAAAATGAATCCAAGTGTAGCTGGTTTTCTGTTGGGTTACACAGTTGTGTCAGATGTTGTGCTTTTAGAGGTCTGCATGTGTTCAGACACTTTGATCTGCATTGAATCCAGTTGGATCTTTAGCTCCAGATGCTTGTAACATACATACCTATGGAAATTCTTTACAAGAATGATTTAACCTACTTGGTTCCTGGCAAATTCTTGCTTTGTCTGACTGTGTAAGGTACTTGCTGTTTTGCAAGTGCATATACAAAGGCATCCCAAGAAAACCATTGCACTAAAAGCAATCCTGAGCAGTCCTGGTTAAGTCTGCGGGGTTCAGAGAACACAGTTCTGCCCTCACATATGTCAGGTTCACATGGTGTCAGAAGTGCTTTGGAATGACTGTCACATAAAGCCAGATCAGACTCCTCAGCTGTGAAGGGAATGGCTTTACAGGTCACAGTCAGATTGTGGGTTGCTTGTGGTATGAATGTGTAAGTGTACGCCTCTGTGTCATTTAATCAGTACTTCTGAGTTTTGATTACATGAATGTGCAATTATTTGAACGTGGCAACAAGAGAAGCAGACAGCATCATGAGCTGAGTTACTAGAAACACCAGCAAACTCACTCATCATCTCAGGATAAGCAATTCCCACGTGTTACTGTGGGATGAGATACCTCAGCCTCTTCCTGCTTTTTAGCTGGAGCCTGAGCAAGGATTGTGTGCTGCAACTTGTCATGTTCTGTGAGCACAGGAGCCCCAAAATCACCCTTGGAGTGACAAGCTTTCAGTTGTGGTTGGTGTGCAGATTGTCAGTTCAGCAAAGTTCCAAGGAGCTACAAGGCACACCATATGTAGGACTAGTCCCATTACACTAGACATCTGATTTCTCTTCCTGCCTCCACGTGAACCTCATAGAGCTGCTTCTCTAGACGGCAAATGATTTGGATCTCCTTCTTTACCAGTCAGACCAACTCCCTGTCTAGGCAGGTTTGCTCTTGATGACGTGTCATGCAGCACATCCCTTGCTCTGGCCAAGCTCAGATCATATGTCAATCATAGGAAGTATAAAAAAAAAAAGTGGTTGAACCACAAAACCAATTTCCAAGACAGAAAATCAAAAATAGAGATGCTGCAGAGTGGGATGCCAAACTCCCATTGCCATCTGGGAAGAGGCCTTTGGGCACATGAAATACAATTCTTCTGTGGAGATGTAACAAATCCTACGTGTTTCCAGGGCTTTGCAGCCCTTGGTCTCAGGGAGTGGTGGACTGGACTTTGAGTAGCTGCTTCATATCCTAGTCATTTATGGAAAAGGTAGCTTTATTTGCCAATGACTTTTGCTCACTTGTTGCTTTTTACTTGTGATCATTGTTACCACTCACATATGAGTTGTGTAGAGTAAAAGCACTAAGACAGGGGAAACTGAAAGTATCTGGTGTATATATTTCCCCTTAACCTGTCTGCAGCACATATAAAAAAACACCAGCCTTTAACTCTGACACTCACTTCCAGTAGCAAGTTACTGCTGCCTGTATAGCTGATTGCTGACACTTGGCCCACTGTCAAGACGGTGTGACATATATTCACCACATTGTCTCAGTATCAGGAGAAGTACTCAAAACAATTCAGGAGGAAGTCTCATTGCTTTAATTTTCTCTGCTGGCTACCAGCAATGTAACATGCAGCTTATCATTGTGTGGCCCACGGCATTAGATGTGACAATCTGTTTAACAGCGCTGTGTTTTAAGAAGGTACAGTCTGAGCAAAATGATCCCTTGGTATGAGAATCATTTGCATGAAGTGAGGATCATACTTGCAGTCTGGATCCTCAAAGGCCACAAGTGTATGCAAAACTGCTTGAGCCTTTTGTGCTCCTATTGAGTGCAGAGGTACGAACGCTGCAGCCTAACCAGGGTGGTTTGAGGGGATGTTACGTGCAGAGATGTGGAGGTACCAGAGCAGCTGCAGGCACATCTGTGAATTAATCAAAGTACCCCCAGATTACTGAGGGAGGAAAGACTGTAGAATTTTGGTTTGGTTCAGTTATGTGTCTTTACCAAGGAGAAAATGGACCTGAATATTACACAATGCTGAGAATGTCTTCATTCTTCTCCTTCCACCTAGAGCCTTGGAGTGGGTGATATGAAAACATCATGCCAGCTCTGCTCTGAACCCCTGTGCTGGGTGCATGAAGACTTTTGCTATCTCTTCTGTCTGAAAGCCAGAAAAAAGTCTTTTGCTCAATCTCTTCTGACTCAAGAGACTACGCTTGAGTATCTAAGGGAGACCTCTCCCCTATACACAACTCTGAAAGGCTGATGTTTTTCTTTGGCATTCAGTACATCTGAGAGGGAAGAGTGTTATTCTCACCAAGAACACAGCTCTCAGCAGTATTGTTTTTTCATCAAAAGAAGCCTGGAGTAAGATGAGCACCAAGTTAAAGGAAATAATGGGAGTGTAAATGTCATTTAAACATATACATCTGCAAGCCATTCTCTCCTGAATGCTTGGAAAGTTCACTGTCTAAATATTGCCTTTTCTTACTCTTTCCCTGCTCGATCTAACTCTGATTGTTCTCAGCCTGGGGACAGAAGGTGGGTCTGATGCAGCACACCATGGCTGCAGAAGTCTTTAAAATCCAAATATTGCTTGTGCAGAGCAATCAAAAAGCTCTGCCATTAAACAGGCAGGTGGAAGCCTCGGCAAGGAGCCCAAGGCAGGAACTAAACCATCGCATGCATGGCTCCATTAAAGTACCTTTCAGTTTGGAAATGAGAAAAATGCCTTAGGCAGACCATTCTCAAAATAGCGTGGAGGACACAAAGCCAATATAAACATTAGAAGCTCTTAAAGTGCATTTGTTTGAATTGACTCCTTCACCACTGACAGACAGTGCATATAGCTCACTAGCAGCCCTCCAGAGAGTTCTCAGCTGTTTGTGTGGAGAGGCAGAGGCTGTTCTTCAGGGAGGTTTCTGTAACATGGCTGTTTCTAGAAGGTAAAAGGTCAAAAGCAAAGCTCTAGAAACGCAGCAAATAAAATACTGTAAGAGCCCTGCCCATGATCTGTGTTGACAGAATTCTCCTGGAGTTATTAGTGTTATTTATTTGTTTTTACAACAGCAGCACTAATTTCTTTTTATTAGAAGCCCCAGCTGTGGTTGGTGTTCCATTGTTACAGTCAGTGGAGAGGCATGTCGTAACAGGCAGGTCCTCTCTGGAACATTAATGCTTTATTCTGAGCAGCAAGACTGTATGGGAGGTAAGGAGGCTTCTTCTTCTTCTTCCTACTCTACAATTGGAAAATGGTGGCATGTGAAATTTCACAAGTTGTCCGAGGCCAAGGCCACCCACAGTCCAGAAACTGTAAGCTGGGGATTGTAAATCTATCAGCTGTAATGAGGTGTCTGGCTAGAAAGAGTCTCATATGAGTCCAGTTTAAAAAATAAACAGCAAAAGCACTGCAGATGTAGTAGAGCCAACATCTTGTGTGCGTGGTCAGTACTGTCTCTGTGTGCTGAGCACACATATGGGTGCAGTCACCTCAGTCGAGATCAAAGAGAAAAGTGGAAGATTGCAAAAGAGAGAACAAAATTCTGTGGAAGTGCAGACTGTACAGCTCAGAAACTACAGGCCATACAGCTCAGAAACTACAGTCTACTTCCCTTCTCAAAAACGAAGCAGCTATAGCTACTTTCACTACCATGAGGGGTATTTCTGACGTGTCCCTCCACCACAACGTTAACAATGAACACAGGCTACTTTTTTCTGGACATAATGGGTCTCAATATTGTAAATCAGCATGGAGTTCCTTGACCCACTGAATTAGGTGTCTCCCCCCATACCTACAGCAATGCAGGTGCTCACAATTAGTTGGGTGATGTTTCCTGACTTTCTCTAGGAGGTCGAATACGAAGTACAATGAGAGGGAAAATAGCCTGGCACATGGTGGTAGAGGAAGCAAAAAGCAAGGGAAATGAAAATTATTTCCCTTCTGAAATAAAGGACTTAAAACAAAATCAGTGATGAACCCTGAGTGTACGTCCTCCCTCATTTCATATTTTCTGAGACATGAGGATAGGATGCTGCAGATGGAACTGTGTTGCCAGGACGATGGAAGGTTGGTTGTACAGTCTGAAAACTTGAAATGTTTTCCTTTCTTCAGTTTGGGAAAATGGTATTTACAGGCAGCATTTGTGTTGCTGTGCCCCTGAAAGACTAGATATCAAAAGCCATGCAGATAATCACTGATGCTTTCCTGCTCTAGTCACTGATCAAGTGGTTTGTTTGACTGCTTGGGGAAAAGCAGCAAACTGAATAGGAGAAAGTGTGTTCTCACCCAGAAAGAAGACAGAATGCTACAAGAGCTGTGTAATTGAAGATAAAGGAAGACTAATTTCTTCTGTCACTTGTCATTACTCTCCATTTCTTTAATGGCAGCATGAGTTGGTGATGTTAGGATAAAGATATTATCACACCATGTGATTCTAATCCTGTAATGCTGGTAAGAGACCCGAAGGGAAACCAGGGAACTCTTCTAAGGATGAGCCTGGTTCATTGCCAAGTGAAATCAATGAAAAGACTTGCATGAACTGCAGTTAGGCTCAGGTTTGAGTCTCACAATTAAATGTACATTACAGTTTTGCCTTCCTGTTTTACCTTCCAGCAGGAAATAATCCTTCAAAGTTGCAAGTGTTCCCTTTACTGCTGTTGTGGGGTGGGGTAGGAAGGGCAGGCTTGGAGTCTGACTGCGTCTGACTGCTTTATGTTACCTGGCTGGGGAGAGGCTTTAGAGCTGCCATGACCATGCCACTCCTTTTGCCTGTGCAAAGACCTTGGGGAGGACAAACCCTTTTCTCCATAGCACAGTTATATTCCTCATTTGTGTGATCTGAATGAAAAGATGCCCCCTGCACCTAAGCAGAGCATCTCGTCATCAAGTACATGTCTGATCATGGACCAAAGCACATGCTATGGCTGGGCAGCTTTCATCTGCTTGCAGGGGGATGTGACTGAACCTCCAAGAAAGAGGCAGAGTAGTTTGAACAATTCCTTACTGTCAGCATGTCAGGGGCCCTCAGGATGCAGCGCTGCAGAAGAGAAGCAGGCTGGGGGAGCTGCACTGGCAGCTCAGCCCAGGCCTCAGGCACACAGATTAGCCACCTCTGATGTAGCCTTCCAAAACCCTGGGTACAATAAATAGGGAATATGTTATTTCTCTGTCTTGTCTGTATATGCAACATTAACAACTCACATTGCAAGGAAAGGAAGATACTCTGTTAATTAGGTGCTAAAACAGGCTACTTCAGGCCAGTCCCATGTAATTGAAAACACTGCATTCATCACTGTTTTTCCTGAACTGTTCATAATGTTTGTTCTTAATTATTTTCCACTGAACTCCTTAATTTTCAAATAAAGGATATCCTAAAGATAGCCTTGATTCTTGTGAATCAGCAGGTTGCCTAAAATACACCCAAGTAGACTTTCTTCTTCTTGTAGCTATGATAGTGAAACCTGGAAGTAAATCCTCTGTAGTCACTGGCGGGACGTGGGAGGTGTCTGCACCTTTTAAGATATGGCCAGCCCTGCACTAGGCTTTTTTAGCAAGAAAAGAGCTGAGCTTTTTCCTTGGGAAAAGGAAGGGCCGTTTTGCAAGTAGTATGTCCATGCTGCTTTAACGGAGAGCTGTAAGCTGAAGAAAGGCTGGATTGGGAATATACTGCTCTGTAAGGGCGAGCTGTAGGCTGTCTGATCTTGAGGTAGAGCTCTTTTTATAGGGTGATGATGTTAAACTAAGGAATACTGCCTGGATGAAAGCTGTTGCTACGAAGGTGGCTCCTGAGGGAGAGTAGTGTGGGGAGGCAGTGAGGAATAGAGTTCATTTGCTCTGCACAAGGTTTCCTGAGATCTCAGAGCTTTTTCTCTGTAGAAAAGGAGAGGCTACTGAGAGCACTGCTGAGAGCAAGGAGTGTGAATGAGACCTGGCAAACTTGCTGCCTCGCTTGGTGCAGCTGAGAGACAGCAGCAAAGAGTAAAATTGAACTCTGCTCAGTTGAGCTGGGTAGAAGATCCAAGGTTGCTTTTTCCATGAGAAAAATCTCCTTTCAAGATCTGGGGGCTTAACTCATTTGTTGTTACCTGTCTACAAATGGCTGGCAGATGAGATCTGCTGCAGACACAGGCAGCTTGGGGAAGCAATGCAGCAATGGGTGCTTCAGAATGGTGAGTGTGGATCTTGAAGTGCTAATGTCATTGAGAGGCTTGTTTGGGATATCACAGTCTATAATACCCTTGGCAGAGAGGTTGGGCTGGAGGTGGCATTATTTTATGGATGGGCATACAAGAAGGTACCTGCCAACCTGCTGTGGAGCTGTGGTGAGGCTGCCAGCTTGCTTTGCATGGCTGTGTGTGCCCTCTGTCTGTAGCTTGCCAAGATGCATTCCCTGCTGCTGAGGGAAGGCAAAAAGAAGAGGCTGACCCTTGTGATGCAATCTGATATTGGAACCTTTTGTTAAACTGATGACATGTTGTTGGGGTAATGTCTGTGAAGTTAAAGCTTTTATCAGAACAAGCAGCCGTGCTTTGATTTAAGTACAAGGAGGATGTTGTAAATCCCAGGGCACTGCAGGTTCAGGGAAAGGGTGACATCACTTAGACATGCTTTTTGGGCAGGTTCACCATAATCTGCAGCCATTTCTTGTTCCAGATGAGCTTGCAAGTGGCTAATGTCTGATCTTAACTTCTTTTGCACTTTGAAGAACTGAGATAGATGTTGATAGATAACTGTTATTATTGACTGGACAGAATGGCCTGAAATCCTTTGTTCTAGCATGGCCAATTTACTTTTTCTTTTGTTACCAAGATTAGTTAAGATTCAGTTCCCTTCTTCATCGTGGGGTGTAAAGTGATGGCCCATGGGTTGCTATGCTACTGAAAAGTCTGAAGCTTGTATGGAACTCTTGTGCAGCTTTCCAGCTCCTTGTGCCTTAACTGATTTATGGGGAAGTGGTAAGGGCGATTGTGCTTAGGGTGTTTTGAGAAAATGACAGTGAAACCTTGTCCTTACTGATTAAAGGGAGCTCTTCCTTCCCCAAGCCAGTTGTAGATCCAGACCCTGTTGGGCTGATAGGTGTTGTGTTTACAGTAGACTACTTGATGTGTGTGACTTGCCTTGAATAGTCCCTTCTGTGTGATGGTTTGAGTGATCACAACAGTCACGGTGGTGGTTGTAGCAGTGATAAACTTACCAGCTTTCCCCATCTCTGTGTGTGGGGAGAGACTGAGAATGCTTCCCTGTACCTCACATGCTGAGCTGAGGATGTGCCTTTCACACCTGATTTCTGCTGCAACTCTGTAATACTCTGCTAAATCAACTTTAACTGCTGCTTCATACCTTCCTTTTGTTATAAGGATGAGGAGTGGGAGTTTGAAGAAGCCAGAAGAGGTTTTAAAGCTATGGGATCTTCCTTCTCTTCATTCCACTTAACTGATGTTGCCTACTGATATTTAGCAATCCCTCTCAGTTAACAGGTTTGCAGAGTGATGAGGAACACAGCCTAAGGTGTGTTAGTAATTATGTTGTGTAGTCTAATGTCCCAGAGAGTGAAAACACTAGTAATGTTTTGCCTGCTCTATGTGATGCCTCATGCAATTAATCCCTCCCTTTTGAAACCCTCTGTGGTTTGGGCAGGGCAGGGGAATAGAAGTTGTTCTTCAAACCAAGCACTTGTTGAAGGTAGCCTGTTCCCTGACGGATGAGCAGGGATGCTGAACAATGTGTGCATGGGCCAGAAGCTGGCTGATCTCAAGAGTATCACTTCTCTGGAGTTCTGTAGTGGCCACTGCAATGTTGTGGAGGTTGCGTCCTGCAAGCCTCTGATTGGAGTAGGAAATGGTTTGCCCAGAGACAACTGAATCAACTTGGTGAGAGTGGGATTGGGCAGGTAACATCTCAGCAGGAATCTGAGGAACCTGCCCATCAAAGGGAGGCAGGGAAACCACTGCTTGGGAGTAGCCAGCCAAGACCAAGAGAGCAGAATTGAAGACTTTCCCTGGAGCCTCTACAGGGCTTGTAAAACCTATTCTAGAGGGGAAAGGGGTAGGAGGAAAGATTGCTGTATAGAAGTCGTGATCTTGTGTCTAAGTCAGAGAGCCAGACTGGGTGGACTGGGGTCCAGTTTCAGACTGTCTTGTTGCCTGTCTCTTGCTGTGTCCTTCCAGAGCAGTGATGCTGTTTCCCAAGCCCAGCAATCCGTCAGGAGGTTCTGAATCCTTCACTGAAATTGTATATCTGCACATTGTCTCATTTTATGCTTTTTCTAACCGATGTTTTGGCTCATGTGACAAATGGTGTGGTAGGAACCTGTCCTTTCCCCGATTCATATCAGCTCCAGAAGCTGAGGGAGGCCTCTGCAAAGAGTTTCTTCATTAAAGACTGTTTTAAGTCTCTGCAGAACATCAATAAGACACAGAAATGATGGGAAGCAGTAAACGTAATGTGCACGCTCTAACGGAGGAATAATGCTGTTTGATACTTGCAATGTAAGTGGAATGATTTTGCTAACCACATGACTTATATTTTGTGGAATTTCTGTCCTTGGAAGACTCGACAAGTCCCTGAGCAACCTGGTCCAATGGCACCTGCTCTGAACTGGATAGTGGAGTAGATGACTGGCAGAGGCCTCTTCCTACTTCAGTTGTTGTGTAACTGTAACAGGAGTATCTCATACCTCAGTACCTTTCTCTCTGTGGTGTGTGATGTACATGGCACTATTCTGGCAGGGACTTTCTGATTCATTGAAGTAATTGATGCTAAAATAATCCTTGAAAAGATCAATAAATGTTCTACCACACAGTATCATCTCACTGTGTGTGCTGCTCTTCTTATCCATGCTTGGCTGACTTCACCACTGCTGTAAATCACTTCAGCTGTGAGGGTTGTTAGTTACCATGCTTTTATTTACTTCCTTTTATATCTTCACATCTGAAACTTGGTTTTCTTAAGTGCTGTGGCCAATGTGTGGTGCTTAAAATGTTGGGGTGTTATCTGTTAGCTTGGCAATTGATAATGGAACCTCTTTCTAACTTGGGCTGAGGCTCCTCAGGGGCAGCCAAATAAAATTCATGATTGCTTCTAATCTTTTCCTTGTTGCTGCTATGATTTAAAGGATCCCCTGTGTACATGAGAACTGGGCTCTAGGATGCTTTCATTTTAAGATGGGAGTCCAAAGTACTTATTTAATGTTAACTGGTGAAATGTCACTGATTTTTATTGGCAGAGAATTTGGCCTGTTCTGCAGTGTGTTGAGGTTGACAGATTGAAGGTCCAAGCTCGGCCAGTTGGCTGGGAGGGAACACCAAGCCTTGGATGTACTTCATCTTATGGCAACAGTCTACTTCTGGAAATTGGGACATATTTCCTTGAACTGCTGATTGCTGGGAGACTGCACCACAAGAAGGATCATTCACTTGCTTTGTTTCTGTTCCTAAACAGCTGTTTCCTGGACATGGCTGGAAATAGGGTACTGGCCTAGAAAGACCTTTGATTTAACTCATTATGGTTGCTGGTATTTCTCTGTGAAGTAATAGCTGGTTGGAGCTATGCCTAATAATGGTTGGTAAAGGAGGACCCAGACAAATGATACAGCTGGGGATTAAGGGAGCTTGGAGTGATGGAGGTGGTCATACTTGACTGTTGGAATGAGGCTTAATTGCTGCTGTTCAACAAATACTGCTGCTGTTCCATGCATGTTTCTGGCTAACATCTCCCTTGATTTTGAGGTCTTAATCATATGGCCCTGACAATCAGCAAAATGGCTGCATGATGTGGACCACAGGATGTCAACAGCACACACCCACTGTCCACATTTGGCAGCTTTCTTAAAACAGGGAAATAGCAAGCTCCAGGAGAGCCAAACCAAACCCAAAATGAAGACAAAACCAGAAGGACCATCCAGATGGGTGTGACACTGTTTGAAACAGGCCTATTTTCTTCTATTTCGACAGGTCTCATGACACATTTGTCCCAAACTGGAATCCAAGTCATCAGGTTTATAGTAAATTATTCAAAGTGAGCAACTCCCTTCCCTTCTGTATGTTCAGGTTTCTTTAGTTTTCCATTGTGAGATGAAATCTGCGGCTGTCTAACCTCAACCTGCTCATGCAGAACTCCATGAGTGGTGAGGGGTAGTGTGTTGTGGGCATAGGAACTGCAAGAGGTATTGGTCAGATTGATGTGTGCCTGAATTGTCAGCAGAGGGCTCGGGGAAACCTTCTCGCTCTCTACAACTACCTGAAAGGAAGCTGTAGCGAGGCAGGGGTCTGTCTGTTCTCCCTGATAACAAGCTATAGAACAAGAGGAAACAGCCTCAAGTTGCAGCAGGGGAGGTTCAGGTTGGGTAAGAGGAGGAATTTCTTTGCTGAAAGGGTTGTCAGGCACCGGAATGGGCTGCCCAGGGAGCTGCTGGACTCACTGTCCCTGGAGGGGTTTAAGAGATAGGGGGATGTTGCACTTAAGGAAATGGTCTAATGGTTGACAGGGCTGGGACAAAGGCTCTTAATGGTCTCTGTGATTCTGTATTTGAAGCACTCAAGTCACTCTTCTAAAGGACTTAAGGGAGGTTCTCATAGCATGAAAATCTCATCATGACCTAAAACAGAAGGACTAAAACCATCAGGAAGCCCTCTGAAAACAGAACTGATGTTACCGAACACTGTTTCCTTTTTCACCCCTACATCTATGAAGATGTACAGACAGTTACAACTTTTTTTGTGCACCATTACTTCTGCAGAACCAATCATTTCAAATTAAGCATTCTTGTTGTTTATTCACTATTAAAGTACACTTTTATGAAGTATTCCAGATATCAGATAGTTTAGTTGGCAAGAAGCAAAACTTGTTGTTAGATGTTATAAACAAAGGAGCTCTTAAGTTTTTCCTCTATATTGTAATATTTGCTAGAACAAAAATATCTGCTGAACTTGTTTAGCTCAGTCTGACCTTTGTAGTAATTTATCCAGCATTGCAAATCTGACATGGCCCATCAAGGTTCACTGCACTTGCTTATTTTGAATGAAATGTTGGAGCATGTGGGTTATTTGAACATGTGGGGTTTTCCTCTCTAATATATTGGTGTCTTGGAAGCTGCTACTGTGTGCTTTCCTCCTTTGGTCATTGAGAACAGTGAGTGAGCAAAACTTTCCATCCATTCGTGACATGAGGGCAAAGTCTCATTTCAGCCTGTGCTAAACAGATCTTGTTCTGTTTAAGTTGGTTGACATTCAGGGATGGAAATGGAATTATTAAAATGATCCTATATTATATATATATATGTATGTGTGTGTGTTAAAGGTGCTTTCTTCTGCAATAGCTTGAGCAAGCGTGTTCTCGTTTGCTTTAAGGCATAGCAGATTGTTAATGACAGCTCACCTGAAAGTCCTCTTCTATCTGGAGGAGGATGGAGGCTATTCAGCTTAAGCACCCACTCAGGATTAATAAGTAAGCAAGGCACTTCCACTGTTCATACAGATTGAAGACTTTGGGCAAGCTCTGAATCTTGTGTTGGCCAAACAGGTTGTGGATTATTTCCTCTGCAGAGGGAAATTTCAGATACCAGTTCTGCAGATTGCCCAGTTTCACAGCTTTAGCATTGGATCTCAAATGCTTTTTGTTTTTTCCACTGCAGTCTCTTCCTGTGTTAAATAACTCTTGTGTTTGTGATTTGTGGAGGCCTCCAAAAACAGTGCTGGGAGTGTGTGTGGGGGCACCTTTCTAGCAAACTGCTCCCTAAAACACAGCTTCATGGCTTTAAAAATGTAATGCAGGAGTGCCTGTGAGACTACAGCATGGTCTAGCATCACTTCTGTTAGGTGTCACGTACATCCAGTTCTAAATAGTGATCTGAGTGGGACATCCTTCATGGAAGGGTGGGGTTTTATTTTCTCCTAAGCTAGGAGGAGACAGATCCTCTTAGATTTGGCCATCCTTCTGTCTTTGCCAAGGTGGAGAGGGTGCAAGAATTCTGAGAAGATAAAACTGAAGACTTGATAGTCTTTTTGCTGTCTTACAACACAGGTTATAGTGTCTGAGTGTGTATAGAGGGTGACAGAGTCACAATCAGCTTGAGTAAAGCTGTTCCCATCCCTACTGTAAAATGATGACAGTGCAGTACTTCAAGTGTATCATGTGGTGTCCTTGTGCAGAGCGAAACAAGATTTCCCTCAGTGACAGCAAGACTCTCTCTGTTTCATAGATGAAGGATTGCTCAGTTGGAGTGGTGGGGTACAAGAGCAAATATAGGTTAGAAGTCAACCTAGCTATCTGAGGAAAGAGTCACAAGATCTCAACAACCCATAGCAGGTCAGTAGATGGATTGTGATGGCACCAACCAACAGTGATGACTTTATTTTTATGTGTTTGGCAAAACCTTAGGAAAGCTGAAAGAAATGTCTTTTTAATAGTGGAAAGAGTGGTTTTTCTTTTGCATTCATTACCTTTGGTGGATGAGTATGTATTTCCTTAGGAAGATGCTCTGTATTTGCAGAGTAGCATGTTTGCCAAGTACTGCTTCAATTAGAATAGTAAATATTTGTTTTTGATTTAAAATCCAGTAAATATTTGTGTTTAACCCATATAAATGGCTAGAGGCATTTTACAGCTACAGCTGAGCACACACAGCCCTGCACTGGCCTTTCCAGGAAGTTTTCCTCTTCTTTCTGAGAATTAAGTCATATACTTTGTGGGATAGAGACAAAAATAGCTGACATGCTCTCCGTGTTCTGGGGAACTGGAGATAGGGGCAATGAAAAAGCACATGAATAAAGATGATTCCCAAATGTTCAGACTTGTCTGAACTTTAATAATGAGGGCAGCAGTCCTGATCCAAGCCTCTGCACCCCAGGCCCATATGTCATTGTAAGGTTGGTTCTCACAGCACAGCTTTAAAATGTTGGGTTGTTTTATGGGGAAGGAAAGCAGCAGGACAGAGGGGTAGTTAGTTATGATGCCCTGAGAACAGGGTGATTGCTCTTTGTTCCTTAGTTTACTTTGGGAATACATGTATATTATCCTCTGCTGGGATCTAAAAGGGCTATTTCTTTTCTACATCTAGAAATCATCTTGCTGGTACCCTACAAATAGGTCTCCAGCAGTTGTATAGATGCATTGGTGTTTTGCTGCAACTTTATCTACAGCTCAGTTTTGTTCTGAATTCCTTGTGACATCTTCGCAGCAGCATAAATACTGTAGTCAACATGCCTTCTTGGTTCTCCTGTTTCAGTAGAAACACTCCTGACTCCAGAGTCATTAAACTGATTGACAACTGAGTGCAAGTCAAGCTGTGGGTGATTTGTCTCTGCTGGTTGTTAATGTGCTGAGGCAAAGCTTATGCAATAAGGTGAGTCTGCTGCAGTGTGAGTTCAACAGCAGTAACACAGAAAATGCTTTCACTGCTGCTGATAAGCTTTGCAGGGGGCATGAAAGGATGGTTTCTCCCTCTCTATTTGGGAGGTCTGAAGACTAGGAGAGGTGGAAGCTAGGAGTGTTAGGAAGGAAGAGCAGTGATTGTGCTTGGCAATGAGAACATGTGTGCTAGCACTAACATAGGGTTCACTTCTCAGTATCTGTGTGCAAGATTTCTGGTTGAGGAGGAAATGTTCCCCACACATTCTTTATTTCATGCTTGTTCATCACGGGGTTTATTCTTTTTCTCAAAGCACCTTGTGCAGACTGTTGACTTCTTAGGACTTGCTGGAAGATGACTTGCTGTTCTAGCACATTCTAGCAATTTCTGTGATAGGTTCCTGAAATGCATGAGACATTGAAACAGAAGAGTGGACAGAGTAGTGATCAGATCATCAGTAGACAGTATGCAAGTTCCATGTGAGCAATATCCAGATTTGCAGCCTGCCAATTCTACTTTGCTACAGATTGCAGTTATATTAACACAGGCACGGGGATGTGGCACCAGTGATGTGTCCCTTCATAAATCTACCTGCATCAAGTAATTGCAGAGGCAATGTCTCCTAGCTGCCTCTACAACATACTGACTTTGAAAGGTTCTGGTCAGTGACTGTGGTCTTGCAGTTTAGCAATGCACAATTAATGACAGGTATCCATACTGGGTCATTTGCTGAATGTGATTAGCTGTCCTGTATGGATGTATGTAAGCCAAAAACATGCAGATGCATCTCTCCATCACTAATTTAGTAACCAAAGTATTCCTATTAATGGACTTATCTTTCAAAATTAACACTTAGGTGACTTACTAGGTGTTAAAATTGAACAAGATCAGATAAGTGTGATCAGATAAGTGCCGACTCATATAAAAGTTTCCAGCTCTTTGTTCAGACTTGGCACTTTGGATCCAACTATTTGGAGTCTTCTGTGTTTTTTGAGTTGGAGTTGGAGTCTTTCACTGAGAGCAACATGAAGAAAATGCCCAGGTGGTTTTTGGTTTTTCTTTACAGGGCTTGGATTTGCCTGAAAAACTTCTGATAAAGGTGTTGCAAAATCATTGATCAGTGTCTTATCCTATGGATTCCTCAGCCAGTTCTGAATGAAACTCAAATAATCTCTGCAGTGCTCATTACCACAAGATCACTAAGGCAAAACATTTACCATGACTTTATATAACAAAGGGGCTGATCACACTTGTGGATATGATGGATGTCTCTAATCATGTTACATCTGTATCTCAGTTACTCAGGGTGCCTGAAAGGTAAACTTTATCCCCTGAATCATTCAGAAATAACTGTCTGGAAGATATAACGTAACAAAAACCGCTGATCTTGAACATGCTTGTGCTGAAATTCTTCCTCAAAATGAAGGTCTGGAAACAGACCTGAAGAAAACCTAAACCCTGAGAATTTTCAGGTATGTTCACTTTATGACCATTTCCACATGTGGACTCTGTAGGTAACCAGTCTCTACAGAAAACACTAAAAAATGCATGTGAGAGGAATGCAGTTCTTCTAGAACATCCTCTGACTGTGAGCAGGTTCAAGTCAAGCTATGTTACTCCTTACAAATTTTCTTTTAACCTGTCCTTAATTCTCCTAATGGTGGATGTGCTCTCCAAGAAAAACATTCCTGTGCTTCACTGCTCCTTTGCTTCCAGTGTTTCCTGAATATGTGTAACTTAATCATATTTCTATTTGTTCTGACCACCGTGGATTAATTCTTTCCCCTTTTTTCATCAGCCCATTTCTCTTCTCTTTAAACAGCCCCAGTTTCTCAGTCTACTTTGGCAGCTCATGATTCCTGAACTTCAGACCATTCCCATGACTCTTCTCTGGAATTTCTCTAAATGATCCAAATCAGGGCATAATTACTCAGCTGAGGTCTTGCAAAAGCTGAATGAAGTGGGCACTTCATACGCCTCACAGTTTTTACTCCTGCTTATGTGTTCCAGGATGATGGTTACAGCTTTATTTATTCAAAAGTCTGGTTCCCTTCATGTAGCCAGTAGTTCTGCATGGTCCTCACTTCTTCTAGCTATAAGCAAGCAGTCCCACTTTGTTTTTACCACATAATTTATTACTGCAATTTGGAATCCCAGTCCTGTCCTCCAGGGCAGGTTCCCCTCTAGCTGCAGCATCATCCATCTCAGTTACGTTGTGCAGGCCAGAGAATCTGACCGAGTTAACGGCAGCGTAAAGGTCGGGCATTGTGGTTGAAATGCAATTGACAAGTCCCCCTTTGAGTTCAATTCCTGGCCAGTCCTTACAGGAAAGGTGTGCTTAAGAGATCAGCATCCCAGTTGGAAGATGAAGAAACTAAGGCCCAGAGGAATTAGTAACTTGTTCAAGGTCGTGGAGAAAGATGGAAGAGGAGCAGGGTCCAGTCCCAGCTGTGTCAACTCCCAGACCAGTGCCTTAACCACAAGCCCATCTTTCTGCCCAGCTGAGTCTTTCTGTCTGCCTCTTGGGCAGAGCCCAAGTCCTTGGTGAAAGATCAAGATACAGTGTAAGCAAACTTGTGTTTATTTTAAGATGTGGTACTTTGTAGGCTCTCAGATAGTCGGCGTGGTTGCAGAGCTGTTGCTATGTGTCATGGGGTTTGTGCTACATTGGTATGTGTATAAACCCTCTGACCAACACCAGTGTAGCCAAGGCAGGCTTTTGGAAGCAGGAGGTACCTCAGCTGCAGTTGATTACCACTTCTGTATATCCTGTCGGCTTGGGGAAAATCTGGCAAATACACGTTGGGAAGAGTGGATAGTGAGGATAGGAAGGAATTAGTGGTCATGGAGAGGTCAGAGTGAGTGGCACAGCTTGTTAATATCAGTCCTGAAGACAGATGGACTTTGGGAAAGGTGATGCTCTACTCCATTTGGATACCTGTGCTGTGAACTCACCGTGAGCTATGGCTCGACTGGCTTCCTAGAGATCCCAGCTTGTCTTGCTGTTAACGTCTGTCTTGGGAGTAGAGGGTTAGTTATGCCCTTCTTTGGTTTTGGGCCAGTTATCACGGGCAATGTATACCCACTTCACTGCTGCCCCGTCTTGCAAACATTGTTTGGGTACTGGGCTCTAGAAGGGTCAAGCAGATGTCAGATTATCAGAAGGATAAGAGTTTCTGATCAAGAACAACATTCTCACCTAGTTAGAAATCCAGAATAAGGAGGCCATCTCAAAGAAACATCTAGTATTGAAGCAATTGGCATGAAAGATCCTTTTGTAGTCAGCTTAGTCATGGGTCAGGCTTCTCTGCATCGCCTAACTATGTAAAGTGCTGGGGTTAAAGTTGTGCTGCGTGAGTCCTGAGTGATACCGGAGTGTTCATAATGGTAGGAATGAGCAGTGATGCTGTTTGTGGGACTTGCAGTGGTGTTTGGGAGAAGTATCTGTGCTCTAAGCTCCTCTGCATAGGAGAAAGAAAGAAGGGGTTAATGCAGCTGGTGGGGAAACAGGAAATGTCCCAGCTGGAACTGATTGTATCTGCTGTGCAGCCTAAACTCATCAGATGGGAGACACATGGCAGAGAGGAGGATGTGTTGCTCAGCTAACAAGGATGTGCTATCAGTAAGTGGGGTCTTTTTCATTGGTTACAAGTCTCCCTCCATACTTCGGGATGGATCTGCTGGGCTGTTGGCCGAGTGACAAGTCACATTTAACCTTTTCCAGTGCCCAAGGAGAGGGATGTGAAGTAAAAGCTGCATGACCTTGTGCATGGGGCCAACAAGCCAACACACCCGCTGCCGTGTGGCTTTAGATCATCCTGATGCCTCAGTGTTGCTGCCTGTTGGCTGCTATCTCAAGGTAAAACTGTGACTTGAACTGTGGAGGCAACAGGGAGTGACTGGAGATGGGAGCATGACCAGCAGAGCCCTCCTGTCAAACAGACTCTTGTAACTTGACAACTGCCAGGGACATGTTAATTGTGACTGTATCTAATTAGCAGGGCACATGACCTCTGCACGAAGTCCTAGTTCATAGGCAGTTACAATACGTGGAAGCCTTTTCTGAGTCATGACATCGGCTCCGTGTTTCCTCTAAAGCAAAGGCAGCCGTGAGCGTAATCCCATGTCCGGCGGTGGTTTGTACCGGGCTCTGTGTGAGGTGCTTCCTAATGAACAGATGTGGGACAAGCCAGCTCCAAAACACTCATTTGTGGCTAGTTTGGTTTTTGAACTAAAGAAGTATTTGTTGCAGAATGCATCCTTACTTTGGGGGCTTTTTTTTCCCCAGTTTTTACATGTTTTAGTGCTGAGGCAAGAGCTTCTAGAAGCATGCCACACTAGGCACCTGCTTGGCTAATTTTCTCCATCTTTACAAGGTGTCTTGCAGCCTCTGTCACATCCTGGGGTTTTTTTTCCTTGAACTCTGTATGCAGCAGCTGGGGAGCATCAAGGCTCATGCACCGAGGCAAAGCTTTGATGTTGCTCCAGTGATACTGTTGATAACACCTGATTGTTTTCCATCTAGATCTCCTCAGAAATTGAACTTGATTGAACACATGTTCAGCCCTGTAAAACCAGACAAAAGCTTCTCCAGTGGGGCTAAAACAGCAGTTGCACAGCTTTGGGTTTGTTTTCTTCATTAAACTCTTTTTCCTTTTTGTCTTCCCTTCGCTGGGGGCAGGGGGAAGCAGCAGATGTGGGGAGAGTCGGTTCACACTGGGGAGGGAACCGATCACATTCCTGCTGATTAGAACTGAATAAAGTCATTTTTGCCTTTGAGTAGTAACTCATACTACTACAAGCAAACTGCAGCTGAGCACTGTTCATGGCTCAGACAGGTTCAGCCCAACTGTCTTTTACAGCAGAAGGGCTCTTTTACCAAACTGTTTCCTCGTTCCCTAAAAGAGCATGTCCCTAATGATTCAGGCTTTCTGTCACACCCTGGCAATAGGGAAGATAATGATTTCCATTTTAAGCACACCTTCTGTAGTTCTGATGGGGAATGGACTTGAGCAGGTACAGGTTTTCCTCAATTCTAGGAAACAAAACAAATATCTATTCAAGCAAAAGGAAGGTGGGCATTTGTCCCACAGCATTAGTAACTGCAACTTCCAGAGGCAGTTGTTCCCACAGGTATCAGTGCTGGATCTGACCTTGGTGTAAAATGTGCCTGTGTAATCATAGCTGGGCTCAAATTGCTCTATTTTTTCCCCCTTTAACTTGAGAGCATTTTTGAGGTGATGCTTAACATTTACACAACAACAACCACAGAACTTCTGAGTTGTTCCTCCAGAATGAGACCCGCATACCTGTGGGTTGAGGATCCGTTCTTACACGTGTGCTAGTCTTTGTTTCCCTTAACCCTCATGTTAAAATTGAAAGGGTAGAAAAGATCTCAGGCCTGGGGATTAGATGAGGAGATGCCAAGTTTGCCATAGACAAGAGAAAGGGTTTAGTGGTTCCCTCTGCCAGAAAGGTCTCTGGGGGAGTAGAGACCAGCCACTCCAAACCCAATGGGAAGACAAAATCCCCTGAGCACAGGCTGGGTACTTAGTCCATGTGTCACTTAAAAGGGCTTGGTTGAGACAGAGTGATCCAAGGGCCCTGCTGCCTGCAGGTGCACGACTCCTATTGAGTAGCACTACTCAGGATAATTAGAGGTGGCAGCCTAGGTCACAGTTATCTTTCATCTGCCAGGCAGTTGAGATGTACAGCTTCAAACCCTGCAGCAGTGTGACTGACTTGATCCTGTGCTGCAGAAACCAACAGCAAAGCTCCCGCCTTGACTGTCCTTACAACAGGATCAACATCTGCAGGAGCCCCTTGGCTTATGAAATGCAGTGAGGACTGCATTAGTGGCAATTAACTCCTGTACCTGTGAAATGCTAAGAGCTGTGCCGTAGTGCAAGGCTAATGCTAAAGCTTCCCTTTTGTTGATGTGGCCAAGAATTCACATTAGTTTTGTGTCAGCACAGGGGAAAGTGTCTATACTGCTCTGTTCATTTTTAGCAGTAGAGCCTGAATGCATGACTCCAGCTTTTCTCCCTGATGAGGTTTGCCTTGGCTGAGTGACTGAGCCACTTACTGTTCTTTTCCCTGCGAGTTTTATCAGAGCTCTAAAACTCTGGCAAATGCTCCTCAAATATTAGAAGCCCTTGGAGTTTTTCTTAGGTTTGTTTAAGTGTGATGACACAAATGATGTAAAAACTTTTGCTAGATATTTGTTTGAGCCTTAACATCTTTAAGTGTTTGCTGATGTTCTGCAGCTCCCTATGCAACTTGCTTTTTTTTCCCCTTCCATGATCTGCTTTTGTGGAGATCTTGACATCCTCTGCTTGCTTGATGAAATAAATCTGGAGGCAGAACTGGAATCTTTACACAAAACTTTAGTTGTCTTGATGATGATGATTTAAACACCACTGATAATCAGATTCTAAGTGACTTGTTGGAGCAGATCTTCAAAAGACCAGTGGCCTAATGATTGAATGGCTGCTCCTATTTAAATAACAGGAAAAACTCTACTAGTTCCTGAGGAATTGCACCTGATGGGTTTTTTTAGTAGCTTTTGTGACTTGGTGCAAGAAGAGCACGTGCCCAAAATCTGCCTGAATTAGCGACTGTGTTTGCACAGTTGCAGCAGAGCTCTGCTTGGTGAGTGACACAAGCTGGAACAGCAACCTGTCTGGGAGCTGGTGGAAAGCCAAGGTGGTGTGACCTCCTGGCTCAACGAGATGAAGGAGGGAAGATGCTGATCTGAGCTGTTAGCTAATTTCCATTCTCCCCTACATCTCTCTTATGCTGCAGTAGCATTTTATTAACAAATCTTGCTGCTGAAACCAGATGAGACTCTAACCCACATGGGAAGAGAAACGAGGAAAATAATACCATTTTCAGTTCTCATATGCTGTTTGTGCCACAAAATGGGGGGGAGGAGGTGATACTCAGTATAGCTTTACCTAATGCTGGGGGTCATGTAACTAGAGGTGCTTGGTGGCCTGGCCAACTGTAATGGGAAGAAAAATATTATGAGATTCTTAGCTGATCTTATCCCCTAGTTGAGAATAAAGTCCCTTTCTCTACAGATGAGCAAGCTCCAGTCCAAAACAGGGAACGTATTTCTGCATAAATGTGGCTTAATGGATAAGAGAAGGTAACGTTTTATGTGTGATTCAGCATTCTGGCTCCCAAAAGGTTATTCAGCTAGTCTAAAATGTACTATACTTGGAACAATGACAGCACCCCTTCTGTTCCATTGTAGAAACTTTTGCTGTATTTTGTTAGGGATCAGTGAAAAATGAAACATTACTCCTAAATCCCTGAAGAGTCATCTGGCAGAGCTCATCAGATGCACAAGGAACAGCTATGAAGAAGAAAATAATGGTCTGGCTGTTTAGTCCAACAAGAGTCTTAGGTGGCAACTTCTGTTTTGCTATGAGTAGTAATTTCTCTGTAGCCTTTCTCGTTTACACTGATGTCGGTCAGTAAAGCAGGGAAATTTTGTACACAGCCAGAAGTCAAACAGAAAGGCTTTGCTTTCTATCCTTGCACTTGTAAATGCTGAAATGTTCCCATTGAGAAGATCAGCCTTAGTGTATGGAAGCAGAAGACCTGTGTTTCCTGAGGGCCATCCTGTGGGAAGGGAAAGGCATCATCACCACAGTGATCATGAACATCTCTTGTTTGCATTCAGCGGTGAGGAACTAAGCAGGTACCACTCAGCTATTGGCCTACATAGTGTGCAGCTATTGCACCTGGGGAAACATTCAAATCTGCATTAGGCAATGGGAGAGATGAGTCCTGCTGGGATTACCTGGAGCATTGGCATATCTGCCTCTCCAAGTGGCTCTGAAAATTGTACATGAATCTTCTGCCAAAAACTGCTGAGATCTACAGTGTACTGTGAGGTATTTAAAGAGGCAGGATTGAGAATGGGCTGCACTTCAGGAATTCATTACAAATGTAAGATCTAGCGATTTTATTTCCCCCCATCCCCCCAGCACTAGCATTCCTAAGTCACTGATGTGCTTAACGTTCTTGTCATCAGCCTCTATGTGGGGTTAAAACACTGCTGTGCCTTATGCTGCTGCCACAGTTACCAAAGCTTGGGATGGAGGAGGAAGCAGACATTAAACACCAGCTTGGCTTTCCTCTGGGGCTGCACAGATCCACTGCTAGTGCAGATCAACATGCAGAGGGGCTGTCACCAGCTTCATAAACTGACTAATGCTATCTCCCTTTTGGCTTGGGAGGGCTGTAGTCTGCAGAGTTATGCATCCAAACTGTGCCTAAAAGTCCATTTGGAGCCTGTGCTGGGTAATTAGCATTCAAAAGACAATCCCTTTCATTGGCAAACTGAGAGTATCACATGTTGTTCTGTCGCTTTCCTACTAATGTTGTGGATCTCATTAAAAGGTAAACCAATCTCATACCATGCTATTGACTGTGGCATGCCCTATATTTAGAACAGATGCCACAGTGTGGTATTTGTGCTGCATCCTGGCCAATGTTTACTTTTAATGATGCCATCTGTGCTTCACTGTCACCCTCTTTCAAATGCTTGTAAAATGAGTAAAAGAAATTCAAAGTAGGAATCGATAGTTAAAAATTAGTTGCAATGTCTTTGACATAATTCCCAAGAGTTTGCAGAGCTGTGTAACTCAAGCCACGGTGATGGAACAGACTATAAAACTCTAGAGAGTTAACTCAGCTAAAGGAGACCCTGGCAAGAAGATAATAAAAATAAGTAATCAACAGTGAGTTTTGTTTTTAAACAGAAAAGGAAAACCACAAAACCTTCCTGCCCCAAATGGAATAAGAATCATTGCAAAACAATCAATACCAAAAAAGCAATGCTGAGGGAGGGCTCTACAGTGCTGAGGAACATAGAGAGCATAAGCTCCCTCGTGTCACCCACCCTGCATGTTATCCTGAGTCTGTTGGCTGACTTGGGAGTGCCCAGAGGTGAAAAGCTGAAGGTGCCTCTGCTAATTCCCAGGGTGGAGTTCTGCTGCACATGGCTACTCTGCTGCTTGTGCTGTGCAGAGGCAAGCTAGGAGAGCCGTGAATGCAGCCAGCCCAGGGTATCCATCGTGGCGAGGAAGGTCAAAGAGGTTTTACTCTTGATGTCATCTGTGCTAGACAAGAAATACCTGAGTTCTGAGTTGTGTTACAGCAGCACTGGGAGGTTTCAACTGAGCTTATAGTTTGTCCACAGTCTTACCACATTAGATGTCCTCTGCCTCAAAGCATGTCAAGTCTTGGAGCCAACTGAGTATGGGACCTGACTGGGGCTCCACCCAGACACTCAGACGAAAACCCTTCCAAGGAGGAAACGGAGCATTCCCGGGGCTGCCAGGGTCTAAGTGCCCTGCTGAAGGCTTGCAAAGAGCTTCTGGATGTCCAGCTGTCTACAGGGCAAAGTCAGAGACCACTTCACAAATCCTTTGAGTTGGCAAGTCATAGGGGACTCAAGCTTGCTCCAAATGAGAGTATTGATTGAAACATTAATTGTTATGATTGATTCCTCAGCCAATCTCCCGATGAACTTTATGCATAACGTGAGCTTGCAAGCTGCAATTTGTTTAATATTTTGGTGTAAGACTATAAATAGAGAGATCTGGAAATGTGAGTTTGTGTATGGTATCATGCAAGTGGGCTGTTATTCCTGCTGATGCTAAAATTGTCCAGCATTGGTGAAAATACTGTGATTTATCAGATGGATAATAAATAAGCAAGCTGATCAGATCGGCCAACGTTTTAGAAGACATAACTCTAGAGGAGAAACATCTTGAGTCCTGTCCAGCTGCCTGTTCAAATTTTCAATGGTGCATACAAACTGCAAATAACATTTAAGACTGATACTTTTTGCAGGTGCTGAAGGCATCCCATGAGCTGCTTACCAGAGAGCTGAAATGTTACACTGACGGGATCCTAATACCGATATAGAGTTGCAGTGGGCCAATGCTGGACGACTCTTCAGCTGTTTGTGCTCTTTCTTGGCTTTATAGGTTGGCAAGACCCACAGTTAGTGCAGCATAATGGTAGCAATTATGATATTTTGTTGCATGGATCTTGACATAGGTGGGAGGATCAAAGGAAACGGACTTCTAATGCTTACCAGAAAACGAGAGATGCTTATACAACTTAGGCTTTGGAAACAGGCATGTGCTAAAGGAAAAAGGTGTATAAAATGCTAAGATCTGCTCAGGAGTGTTCCCAGGTGGTTAGCCAGAAATATACTTCTTAGCTGTTCTGATTTGTTTGCTGAAAAGAGTGAAAAAGTGTAAGTTTTGGGGGCTGGAAGGAGAAAGAAACTAATTCTGCTCTCTGTAGATAATACTTCTCTGATTTACTGTGTTCTGCCAGACTTCTGGCTATTCAAATGGAGTAGGAGGGCTGTGCACCTTGCAAAAACAAACCTCTTAGTGGCACAGGTTGTGCAGAAAAAACCCCCCGTGTGAGCTGCAAGAGTCTGACAACAGACCTTCACTTGGGATCGCCGCCACAAAGTCTCATTGTTGATATTCCCTTCCCTTATGATATCTCCAAGGCAAATTGCTTTGGCATGGCTGGTGTCTTTGCTCACAAGCAAAGAATTGTTGCAAGTGTCACTACTTGCTGTTTGCAATCTTTTCTGGAGGCCTTCATCTCCTGGAAAGCGACACTTATTTACCAAGAGAATCTCTCAAGAAGCAAAATTCCACTCCCCTACACTTCTTACTTCTGTCTTCTCATATTGACATTTATTGTGCCAGTGGCTGGTCAGCCCCGGACACAGGGAGGTTAAATGCTTAAATCTGCGTGTGGAAGGGTATGTAATTCTGAGCAGTTGGCTAAAGCTCACTTCATATTCTCGAGATGGAGTTAGGCTGACTAGTTTTGACCATGTGTTAATTTGTACCATGCTCTGCTAGGAAATGAAAAGTAACGGAATTGGTAAGACTGGGAAAGGATATGGGTCACTAACTACAAGCGAGCATCTCCTGTGGCCTTATATCCTATTAGTGGTGAAACACAAGCTGCTGCTTAACAAAGGAATTTGCAGATAGACTCAGTGCTGCTTAACAGTAGATGATGAAGGGAAAGGGGAACTTCAGAAAACCCCTGTCTCCTTTTCTAAGCATTTGACAGCTGAGTTACTGGACCCTTGCTGGAGGCTGAGTATCTAGACCTAAGTGAGTGAAAAATGACTTATTCAAGTTACTTCTAAGAAACTACACACTTTGCATGACTCTTTGTTTCTTTCTGTACCAGGAAAATGCAGATTAACTTTGATTAGACTTCACTCGGGGTGTCTAAATTATGAAGTGTCTTGTTAGATTCAGCAGGCAACTTGGGCAATGAGACTGATGGAGTTTTCCTCTGAGAGGCCTGAGGCCTTCAAAATGAAGGGACTGTTGGCAGGACACCCAGTGCATGGCTTCATGGCTTCATAGGCTTTTGTATTTTGGAAAGCTAAAGAAACAAATGAGCTTAGGACAGCCCCAAGGACCCTGTCACACACTGGCTTTGATTTGCTAAAAAAGTATTGATCCTGAATCCACATGCAAGGAAAGATGTTGAGAAAGGAGACAAGGAGGGCTCAGCCTAGGTAATCTGGCTCTGGGTGGAACTTGAGAATGTTGGTGTTTGTCTGCAAACCCACTTCTGGTGGCCAGCAGGGATGTAGCAATGAGTGTGCTTCCCATTAGCATCTGTTGTTACACAAGAACACAAATTGCTTCTTTGGCAAATGACATGAGTCCCCTGCCAAAGACAAAAGTTTTGTTCTATGTCAAAACTGAGACATTTATATGTTGGGGTTTTTCTCATGTGTAAAAAATTAGAATTCCTGATTTTTCTGTGCTACATGGTCATGTCCAGCCCTAGGCTTTGACATGGAAGGTCCTGTAGGACTGGACAGCTAAAACAAGACCTTATTTATATAGGCATCTTGTTTCTCTTTGCCTCTTTTCAGAAGATCACCATGGTCCAATGAAAGTTGCCAAAGCTTGTGCAGTTCAACCTATCATCCTTGATCTAAAAAGAATGAGTAGCAAGCTGAGAGTTGCCTCTGATATGGAGTTACGCAGACAGAAGTACAGCTGTCAGTGAAAAGAGGTTCAGAAACATGTCACAACAATGACTGACAAAGTCAAGTCAAACAGAATTACAGGTTTGCTGCTATCCTGCAGACTTTTCCAAACAGGTCCTTTTGTTTTCCTTCCCTAAGGAGCCAGGTCTGAAGAAAAGCTGCTGAGTCAGCTTTTATCTTTTCTTACACTTTGTTTTCTCTGGTCTTGCACCAAAGTTCCCAAGATCCTACTCTTTTGGTGGAAGATGAGAAGGGCATGCTGACACACAGGGTTATCAGCTGCTCTGTCAGTCAGGTCATATACCTCCCCAAAAGCTTGAAGGGCTAATATTTGCTGTAGCTTGCACTGCACCTTGTGGGCAGCTTGTGGTTGATATCTCTGTGGCGGGCAGCACTGTTGCCTTGTGGCTGTTACGAAGGGCAACATCAGCATGGAAAAGAACGAGCCCTTTTCAGGGCTTTTAATGCCAGAAGGAGGAGAAGATAGGAGTGTTTGGCAGTATTGCCATTGCTACTGATTGTGCTGCCAACACCAGCTCATGTAGCTGGGGAAGATGCGTGCTTCTGTGAGCAGCTCCGTGGCTGCTGTGTTGCAAGAGCTCTCTGGAGGCCGGGAGCGGGAGCCACAGTGTTTGTAGACTCCTTTATGTGTAGTCCAACCTTCCTGTGAATCTCATGTGCGTTGTTATGTCTTGTTTTGATTTTGTTTCTTTGTGGGTTAGCACCAGGATGCTCAGGATGTTGAAACAGAATCAAATGGTACTGTTTTTTTTCAGTGTGAGAGCCTTGTCTTGCTGCAGATTGTGTTAATGTCACTTTCGCTTGCTGATTGCTGCTGAGACTTCTGACCAGCTGCTGAGAGACACAAATCTCTGTATGATTTGTTACACTGGATGGGCTTAATTCACAGCAGAAATAGATCTCAAAGAATTGCCATTTCCCCTTGTTCCTAGCGAAGCGCGTAGAGCTTCGAATGCCCGAGTGCACGTATGGCTGCTCACTGAACAACATCCTGTTTGGATGCGCCCTCCAAGTCATTGATCACAAATCCTGCGGCTGCTGCTACTGTGGTACGTTTCCTCCCTGCTCCACCTACTTCAGGCTGCTGCTGGTGGTCTCCAGCTCTATACTTCCATCATCAAAGACCAAGATGCCCGTGTCGCAGATGGTGTTAATAACAACAATTGTGTCTCCCAACAGTGCTAATAGCCATGGGCTTCCTTTCATCCATCTAGCATGCTCTTCTAGCACCAACCACCTCTTTTTCAGGCAGCTCAGTAGGGCATTTTTGGCTTAGGTCAGGAATATCAGCAAGGATACTGACGATGGAACAAAGTCTTAACTGCAGTGCCCCGCGGATTCCCCGTTCCCACTGCTAGCTCTGGAACGAGCAGCTGTGAAGCAAGGTCTGAAACTGTGGATACAGGAGTAACCCAGTACCATGTTGGTCCATCTGATGTGGCCTTGGGAACTTGGCCCAAAGTCCTGTTTGAAAAAGAAATGTATTTCTAGGCTTTTTATGTTCTACAGGGAAAACCCTGGAAGTGAATGGAAAATCTCAGAAGCAGCCTTTTCCAAGTGAAGGTCACTATTTAGGAACACACTTTCCCATTTCCAACCTTTTTTACTGTTCTGTTTCTCTGACTGCCTTGGGTCTGATGGGGATAAGGATATTCAGCCTCTCTGAAACACATCCTCTCTCTTTCCAGTGTGTGAAAATAAGATGGGATAGGGAAAGTTGGTGTCCCTTTCAGGAGCAACAGCAGGTTTTGAAGGAATAAAAATCCTGTGATAGGGCCTGTGCAGCCTGCAAGTCACAGAATGCTCCAGCTGAATTAGTAAATGTGGCATTCCTCTGCGCTGGGTCTGGCTCAGTGCACAGCACTCCAGGACCTTCCTCTGGGCAATATATTCAGCCCCCAAACCATTATGGAAAAACCTGAGATAGTTCCTGGAGTTGTCTCATAGAAAATTGGGCCAGGAATCAGCTGACTAATATCTTATTTTAGGCTTTTCCTCTGCTGGATGTTCATATGGATAATTTCCGGTCTGCTCTTATCCACACCTCCTGAATTCTCTCTGCTTTTGCAGTCTGATCTGCTTTCTGATTTACTTGCTTGGGCTGCTGTGCTTGTCATAACTGACTGGCTGAAATATGTTGGCTTTCAGGTGGTATCAAGATGATATCGCAGACTGAACACGAACAGCTTTATGTACAATGCCCAAAGTATAGTGGGAAAAAACCCAGCAAAAAAACCCAACCCCAAACCAGAGCTCTTTATCTTCTGGTTTTCACAGTGGCATGTCCCACTTCAGATTTTATGGGGCTTAGTTAAGTCTCATTGGAGAGGGGAGCTTTGTGAAAATTGGGTAAGAGAAGCACCATTTGTGCAAACTTTGAAGCTGCTGCAGGGTGAGCATTACAGGTCTCTGCCTCAAGGAGGACTTGGGTTTAGAAATACGTTCAGAAAGGCACCACCGTGATTTGGTATCTTCTGGGCACTTCATTACATTATATCTGTGCTTTCCCAATGCTTTTTTCTTTTGCCTTGGAAAATAGGAAGTGTCTTCTGAATGTTGGTCTGTGCCAACCTCAGTTTGAAATAATTGCTAATTGAGAAAGAATGAATTGTCCACTTTGAGTCACAAACTATTCACAGGAAAGGTGGTCACCGTGTTTTCAGTATTCCTTGCTGACTCTAAAGCTTCACACAATCAGTAAATGTTCTGGCCAAGGTCATTTTTACAGCAGGTTGAATTAAGCAAACTCTCCTTGGAGAAACGTGGGGGAGAGGTGACATACAGAAAGAGCCCAGCAAGGCAACGATGGGTTACAGCAAAGTGTTCAGGAGTGCTCAAACCAATCTTTCTCACGTTTGAAGTTTGCAGTGTCACTTCCCAGTAAACTGGGAGGTGTGAGATGGGTTGGAGAGAGCCACAGAAGCGTGGAAAGATCTATGTGTACTTAAATATATACACATACAAAGCTATTGCTGCACTTCTTACATTTACCTGGCCTGCAAAGCCCTTGCTGTCTTCCTCCATGAGCTTCTATTTTGGTTGTTTTGCCTTAGATCTTCACATCCAGCACAAAAAGCTTGAACATCAAGGCCAAAATACCTGATGGTGTAAAGAATGGAGTTTCTTGAATAAGGATTTGAACTGGTGTCTCTTTAGGAAGGGAGACTAACTGTTAAAGTGCTGTCCCTCTGCAGGGGCTTTACTAGAGCTGTGAACTTCTATGCACCAGAGCACCAGTCTTCATGGGATTTCAGACTCATCTGTTACAAAAGGCAAATGACCCTGATTTGAACTTCCTCCAAGTCTTCCCCTTGTTGCTCGAAGGCCTTTGTTCTCGCCAACTAAGCAAGAGTTCAATCCCACCCCTTCTCCCTCAAACACCACTTCAGTCTCTGAAAACTCTGATGTATCATATTAGACACAATGTACATCAGATACCTTGAGCCCAGTCTCACTATTCCTGGCATTTCTGACAGAAAGGATTCCTGATTGGTGTGAATAGTTGCCCAGCTTTTGCTGCTACTGAAGAAGGGATGCTCTGAGAACTGCATCATGAGCAGAGATTTCACAGTGAGGAGGTGGGAGTTTTCAGAGCCCGATGGCAAAGATTGCTCATCTCTCGAGGGCTTGCCTGGGAGAGGGAATAATCAAGGGAATCCTGTTGTCTCTCTTGGATATAAACACTTAGAAGAAATGGTGCTACTTCACAGTTTGCTCCCACATCTTATTGTGGGCATTGACTCTGCTCCTGCTTTAGGTTTGGGGTTTTTTTTAACATGAATTCTATGGTCTCAAAAAATCCTGTATTCTTGCTCTCCTGATCACCCACGACTGTTGGCATACTCTCCCTTGGTGTGAGACAAAAGAGGCTACCCTTTAGCTGAGCCATAATCCCATTTCCTTCATAGCTTCTCCTGAAGTATACTGGGAGATGAAGATCTCCATTTCCCAAATGAGTATCTGCAGCTTTCTCCCTTCTTCCTCTTTTCTCTGTAACAGGCACCCAGATCAATCCCTATTTAACCAACATCAAACACCATTGCATGGGTCTTCTCTCTGAAGGCATTAAAGTGACAGGATGGGAGCCTATTTAGTCCTTTATTTTAGTATGTCTTCCAAAATCTCTGATAAATGCAAATGCAGAATTTCTACATGGCCATTGTGAAACTGCATCAATTCAGAACCTAATGAATTGTAATTAGCGGCATCGTAATGGGCTCCATATGTTAGTAAGTCATTTAGGAGGAAATACAGTTGTTTGCCATTCTGCACAGCACTGACAAATTAGGATTCAAACCATACAAACCTCTGTCTTTCCTGGCTCTTTCCTACAATGTGTTTGTCGAGAGTGTGCTGGTACAAAACGATGTGCAAAGCAGGACACACGGGGCTGCGCCGTCGCGTTTCCCTGTTGCCTCTTTGTGTGTGAGAGAATCGAGGACGTGCACGCCCGGTTCTGTGGGGCAGGACGTTCAGATCATCTTGAGACTGGGATAAAGGAGCACTCAGACTGTAGGTTACCTTCTATATTTCACTACATCCTGGACTTAGAAAATAACTGCTTCCCAGGGAGAGGAGTATTGTCTAATCGATTTGGTTGTCATGCCTGAAGGTGCTGTATAAATGACAAACAGACATATGTTTGTATAATCTTCATTACTTTTAACACAGCTCAATATAATTTCACAAAATGTTTCATTTATTTTTATTTCAAAGATTGTGACAGTGAGGATTTTGAAGTACAAGTTGCCATCTGCAATCAATTTATGATCTCTCCCCAGTGCAATTGTGGAAAAAAAGCAGAGGAAAAAGAGAGAATTATTTGGAGTAAAAAGCATTGAAAAACAAGTAGAGTGGAGTAATAGCACATCTGTTTTCGTACGAAATCATGGAACCTGGACTTTTTTCAGTGTGGTATTTTACTACCACATGGCTTTAATCCTACATCTGGACCTGTTGTTTTATGAAATATTTCCCACAGATGATGTCAATTATAATTTTTGTCCCGCTCGTCAATTTACGGACTTTTGGAATAAGACAAAATGAAACAACCAGAAAAAGAACAACTTATGTGGTCTACTCTCTGACAAAATTATAGCTGTGTGATGCACTTCTAAAATCAATAACTCTGTTAATGATTAGCAGAAAACATTGCTTAGTTTATGAGCAGAGATGTGGCCCACACTCACCAGATGTTTGGCTCTGAGTTGCATTCTTGTTTGCTGTGTATTTACCAGCAGATGTTCAGCAGTTTATTTAATACCTCTTGTATGAGCCAGTAGTAGGTCTAAGTCTGTGCAACATTTATAAGCCATCTGCCAGCAATACAGGTGGAATGCTTTTATGATTTTTCTCTTTCTCTTCCCTCTCTCTCTCTTTCTCTCTCTTTTTTTCCCAGTGGTGATCTATCAGTGAAATTGTAGGGAAGTTTATGGATTTATATAGCTATTAGGAAGCAGTGTGCTTATCTTTGTAGGAAGACCCTAAAATGCTCAACAGCTGTCTTTAATTATTATTTTTACACTTAACTATATGAAAGATCTGATGAAACTCTCCTCCTCAGGGATGCTCCAGCTGTTTTTGAGACCCTGATTCAGCTATGGATATTCTGAAGGGTTATGCTCACTGGAGTCTGAATCTTTTTTCAAACTGGCCTTTGAAAGAAGGGCCAGGGCAAAGTAAAGATTCAGCTTGTGTTCCTGGTTTTCCCAGAGCTGAGGAGTGTTTGAGTTTAGGGTTTACAGTGAACTAGACTCAAATTGTTTCAATGCACGGGCATGTATGAATTCCAATGCTGGTTTCAGTTGGAAAAGCTCATGGGGTCTGATACAAATCCTGTTGAAGTGAAAGACTCTTGCTGACCTCAGTGGGCTTTGGATCAGGTCCATGGAAAAGTGTTTCTATGAAAAGAATGCATTTACTGTGGCCCTGATTCAGCAAGGTATTTGAGCATGCACATAGTGTTTCAACATGTGTATGGGCTCGTTGATATACACATCTTTATTGTTATGCAAAGGCTTGCATTGCTTTTTGAACAGGGGCCCTCAAAAGCCTCCACCCTGTCCAACTTGGGTGAGGAGTTCTTCCCTGGTAGGGGAAGGGACAAGAGGCTCAGCCCCAAGGTCTATGTAGAGGAAATACATACAAAAAGCTTGCATTCCTGGCCCAAGATTTATCCTCACTGGCTCTCCAGAAGCATAGCTGGAGTAGGTAATAGGATATTATCCTGGTTTTAATGGTATATTGAACTACATTGTACTTCCAGAAGACAGTCCCATTGGAGAGATGGTCAAGAGGGTACAGTGAGGCAAGGTGGTCCCTGAGGTGTGATAAACTGCAGATCCGTGGGATATCTGAGGCTGAAGCTACCCTTAGATGCAGAATCATATCACAAATTCTATTAGCACATGAATTTAATTGCTATGTTGTGTATTAATATCATCTAGATATGTACATGCTCCTCCTGAGTGTTTGCCTCAGTATCCAAAACTCATGCATAAGGAACTACTTTGGTAATGAAGTGAAAGAAGCTTCTTGCTCTACAGAGGAAGGAAGATCAGAAGCAGACTAAGCAAATAAAGAAGCAGGCACAAATAGAGTAGGCATTCAAAAGTGTATGGTGAATGGATGCCGTTGTCTCTGCCTGTTGCATTTTCTCACTGCATTAAGCATTGTGATGTTTTCCAGCCTGTCTCTGTACTTGTTTTGTGCCAGCCATGGACAGCCCCAAATCAGCCTGATTGACAGAATCACAGAATGGCAGGGATTGGAAGGGACCTCTCGGGATCATGTAGTCCAACCCCCCTGCTCAAGCAGGTCCACCTAGGTCAGGTCACAAGTATTCACAAACTGAAAAGGAATACTTGAGTTTTCCATACATAGTTTAAGGTTGGTAGAAGGCACCAGCTGGAGATGAGAAGGGTGTGATCTGCAGGAATATTTCTGAAATAGCCATTCCATGATTCTATGTTAAGAACAATTGTCCATGTCAGCTACTTCATTCCCACTCTAGTGAAGATACAAACTTGATGAAGCTTCCAGTGCCCACTGTCAGTTCAGTTCTAGGGCAAGTGTGACCTTTGTACGTAAGAATGTTTGCCAGGGGTGCTTTTGCCTCTCTAGGCAGCCTTAAGACCTGCAAGAGAGCCCAGTCATTGTGTTCCTTCATGAGGAAAGATTCAGTGTCATAATTTTCAGAGAGCCTTAAAAATGAGCCTAAGCCCGAGCATGGAGCTTTCAGATCTGCCACAGCTGAGGTGCCTTGAGCATTGTGTGGATATTTACCTGTGAAGAGTTGCTGGGATGGCTGCAGCTTGCTGATACGCAGAACGAGATCTTACGGTTGGTCAAGGCCAGACTGCTTCAGCCTAGAATGAAGGTGGAATTTCTTAAGAGTGATGTAACTGAGTCCTGGAGCAAATTAAAGAGAAGGAAAGGGTTTTCTGTTAAAAGAAAAAAAAGATGTTATCAGCATTTAAGGTCCTCAGAGTGAGAGCAGGGACTTGGTTCCAATTTCTTACAGACAGAACAGCTCCTTGGCAACTAAAACCTGAGGTCTCTGAGACCTCTGGTCTCTCAGCCTCTGGCTGAGGCTGGTCTGAACTAGGACTGCAGGTACTTGTGTCCTTTTGGAAGAACAGACAGACGAGATCCCACCCCACACCTTTCCCCAGCACCTGAAATAGCCCAAAATGTCTTCATGCAATGGAAGCAAACCCTCCATGTCTGTCTGAAGGATACCAGTGCTTTAATCCAGCTACAGAGACAAACTGTTCTGTGGTTGTATTCATTCCCCTCTTAGGGAGAACAGGAAGATCTATACTGGTTTCAGTGTGTCCCTAATCCTTTTGAAATGGAAAGCTGTAACAAAATCTCATGTTTTGGGGCTTCAGCCTGCAGGACTTGGGAAGGATTTATTGTTTGCTTTCCTCTGAAGCACCAGATTTTTTCCCAGCTGGAGACATGACACTGGAGGTAGGCCAGTACTTGGATGTGGTACATAAAGTCCTCTTTTTGCAGATGACTGGTTGGTCAAACTGATTTGATTACCGGATTTGGGAAGAAATTTTCTTCTGCATCGCTTGGTAAGGCCTAGAACCATAACAAGGCATTTTGGTTGGAAGAGCAAAGCAGAGAAGGCCCCACGGTGGGGAAATATAAAGGAAACAGCTGAGCTGGCTGTCAGAAAGTCTCAGTTAAAGGCAGAACTTCTGAGGGAGATGCTCAAATTTAACCCAGCCTTGAGTTCAGGAAGGTGTCTCTCAGCCCTCTCACCTCTCTGTCCTTAGGAAAGGGATCTAGACAGAGCTTCACTTAAAGTCCTGAAGCAAAGTTTGTAGAACTAAAATGAATGGCTCACAGAGGCCTCCATCCCCTGAGAGCCTTGGGGCTCTTAAATGCCCAGGTTTGATACTGATTCATTTTCCTGCTGCTCTGTAAATGCCCTGGGCAATGAGCCTCTCCTAGCTTGCCATGCAGTGGCTTGAAGAGGCAAGAGTCCCACCAAAGGTATAAAGAAGCTCATCTGCTTCTACATCCAAAAGCTTCCTCAGCAATGAGGGTATGCTCTAGGTGCTGCGAGCAACTTTGTGTGCCACAGTGTAAAGCAAGGCTGGTGTTTACTTAAATCAGAAAGCATTTTAATCACTAATGCTCGAGGCCTTGTCAGGTGCCTATTACCAGACTAGATTGTCTGGCATTGCCCCGTCTCAATCTGCTGCTCACAAAGCCTGAAGAAAATAGCAGCTGTGGGAAAAAATGCGTTGACTGAGATAGTCAGTTGCCACCTGCAGAGTCGGGAGATTCATTTCACAACTCACAGAAATGGAGTGCCCAGATCTTCTAGACAGCTTTGGAAGTCCTACTGCTTATATTTAACCGTGCTCAAGCTGCATGAGAATCTGGAATAATGTTCAACAGCAGGATCTTTTCAACCAGCTGAAACAAAAGAGCTGTCTTGAAACGGCCTGTTGACAGAAATCACAGGTTTTCAATTAAGCTTCCTTTGAAAAGAGGGTTGCTTTCCAGGGAAACCTGTTTCTTGAAACCTATGTCTTGAAATCCAAAACGTTTCCATATGGATAAGCTGAAGGGCCAGTGTGGGAATTTGTTGGTATTCTGCAGCCTCAGGTCCCCGTTCATTTCTCTGGTGTGTGTGTGTCCCACCAGGAATTAGGAAACACAACTTTGGTGATGCAGCAAGTCTTGCCTGGAAAAAGGGAAATCAGCTGTATGGTGTGGCATAAAGGGAAATGAGAGCATGAGATCTGGAATTCCATCTCCCAGGGCACGATGCAGCAGCATTTCCTAATGGAAATATTTTGGGTTTTGGTTGAAATATATTGGTATTTGAGTTTCAGCCAAAACATTGAAATTTTTCCTTTGAAAAATCAAGATGAAAACTATTTTGTATTTCCATTGAAGTTTTGCCCAGGAAAAACAGAGCACTTTCCAACTAGCTCTACTGAAGATCACAAAATTCACTCTCTTGGTTTTTTTTTTGACAATTTAAGCAGCTGTTAAAGGATTAAGATGGATGCTACAGGCAAGGAAAAAAAAAAAGAGAGAAGAAAGTGCATCAAAAAAAATGAGGGCCAATTTTTTTCGAGCGGTGCTTTAGCCGTGTCAGCAAGCTGTGTACTTAAATGTGCCTCCAAAATATTTAACTGTGCATGAAAGGTTGTGAAGGTTTGTCTGCTTTTTCTGCTTTGCATATGCTACTGTTTGTAAGTTAAGATACATACAACACATCAGTATAAGCTGGCTTTTGCAAATGCTGATGAAAATGTGGGCTGTCTCATCTCATGTACTTCTTGGATCCCTGTTTCCTCTTAGAATCATAGAATCATAGAATGGTAGGGGTTGGAAGAGACCTTTAGAGTCATCTAGTCCAACCCCCCTGCAGAAGCAGGTTCACCTAAGAGCATAGGAACACATCCAGGTGGGTCTTGAAGACCTCCAAGGAAGGAGCCTCCACAACCCCTCTGGGCAGCCTGTGCCAGGGCTCCCTCACCTCAACAGGGAAAGAGCTTTTTCTTATGTTTAAGTGGAACTTTTTGTGTTCCAGCTTCATCCCATCACCCCTTGTCCTGTTGCTGGCTACTATAGAAAAGAGGGATGTCCCAACCTCCTGACACCCACCCTTTAGATATTGATAAATGTTAATAAGATCTCCCCTCAGTCTCCTCTTCTCCAGACTAAACAGCCCCAGTTCCCGCAGCCTTTCCTCCTATGAAAGATGTTCTAAACCCTTGATCATCTTGGTGGCCCTGCACTGGCCTCTCTCCAGCACTTCCCTGTCCCTCTTGAGCTGAGGAGCCCAGAACTGGCCACAGGACTCCAGATGAGGCCTCACCAGGGCAGAGTAGAGGGGGAGCAGAACCTCCCTCGACCTGCTGCCCACACTCTTCTTGATGCATCCCAGGATGCCATTGGCCTTCTTGGCCACGAGGGCACATTGCTGGCTCATATTAGTGTTGCAAATTAGGGAAAAGAAGAAATCAGAGGCCTAAGCTCCGAGCCTCCACACTTGTAATTGTTACCTAACTGCTTGCAATATCGACAGATCAGCATGGCCATTGTCTTTGTGTGTGTATTCTTTGTGGCTTCAAGTGCCAGTTAAATACACGTTAGGTAAGTGGAATAAAGCCTAAAATACGAACATCTCTCCCTGCTTTACCATTTGAGTCAATTCATTATGAAGAGAAGGGTATTTGGCAATCTTAAGAGCAAGTGACCCATCCAGGCACTGATACAGGCTACAGAAATTGTCCCTTAAAAGTGCTTTGACTTACCTAATGATTCTCACTGCTCCCCTTCCTGCGTAAGCCAGACCCGCAGCAGCTCTGGGTGTATGTGCTGCTCTGGTGTGCCACTTCATACCTACTGCCGTGGCAGGAGTAGAAGATGCACAAAAGGGTGACTGAGGAGACGATTCTTTGGGGGAAAAAGTTTAGAAAGAGCTCATCTTTGTGAGATATTTGAGGGGAACTACAGCTGTGCAGATGCAAGTCCTTGTGTGGCTTCACTCCAAAATGTCTTTCCGCTCGAGGCATGTCACCAGCATACAAGGAAAACCACTAATTTTTGAAAGCTTTAATGGTATATTGTGGCCATGCCATTGATAGTTATGGTCCCCATAAATCCCAGGACAAGGTTGAAGCTATCCTTAAGGCACTCTGACCACAAAGCATGTAGCAATGATACTCCTTTCTGAAGATGGTCCGTTGTTATTATAGGTTTTTACCTAACATAGCAACAGCAGTTCATCCTGTGAGCTGCTGCACAACAACATGAAATGGTATCCATCCACATGAGCTTGTGACAGTGCAAAGGCACCAGTGTTGGCTGAGTCCTTTCACATGGTTTCACCACACCACTTGCCTGCATTGTGGCATCTCTGCGTGATAAACCCTAACTGTCTTCTTATATGGCAGGAGGCCTCTTGCCTTGAGCTTGAAGTATGTCCTTTTTGCCATGTAGATCTGTTACAATATCTGAGATTCCACTGAAGGCTTAAAAAAAGCTGATAACTGTGCTGATGGGGGGAAATAACCACACAAAATCACCAGCTCTTCCTTGTTATCCTAGCCCGAGGGGCACAGTTGTAGCATGACTGGAGGTGGGTAATGTGCTGTGCCCACTGTTACAAGATTGAAACGAGAATATACTAAGTGGTGATAGCAGCTTTTTCTGCCACCCCTGATGGACAAAAAGAAGAGTTTGGATGTGGAGACAGTTCAAGTATCCTGGGATTCACAGCGTGAAGATTGGTGGTGCTACAGAGCTCACGAGTGTTCTTGAATCTGCTTGATCCATGTTCTGAAAATCTGCAGGTCATGTGCAGGAATCCATCTAGTCTTAGTGCAGAAGGTGGAAGAGTTAAGACGGCTCAAATCAAATCATTTATGGTGATTTGCCCTGTAAAGGATCCCAGTTTTCTGTCTCATTTGTAACTGCTGCAAATGAATTGACAAGTGTATCCTAACGGTCTGTGCTGTGAGATGTGCTGTAGGAATTCAGCTAATGATAACACAAATAACATAACAGTGTATTCGTGAGCTGTAAATGAAACTCCTGCTTTGACTTGCTTAACTGTCATCCACAGAGGGACCCTGGGGTTTTGATTGTTTTGTGCATTTTGTCTTACCTAAGTGACTTACTGGGGACAGCTAATTGCAGTTGGTGGTAGAGTTCTTGCAAAGGAGAAAGGTCCCAGAGATAATTTGAGTACCTACATCAGACTTACCCTCTGATTTAGAAATGGCATTGAACATATGAGTGTCTGCAGCAATCAAGCACAATATCAACAGCAGCTTCTACATCAGTGCTGTGCCCTCAAAGCATGGAGTATGTGCTAGTCACCTGTGGTCACATGTGATATGGCAAGTGAACTTCTGCTACTGTGAGTGACCAAGTGCTATGGAGTAGAGAGTTTCTACTGGGAAAACTCTTAAGTGCAGGCACTGCTCCAGATGCCTGTGACACATTATTGAGACAGAAGTCACTGTGGATGAACGTTTAATTATAGTAATGCACTTGTAACTTTTCTTCCTTTCCCATTAGGACATGAGGAAAATGTAGAGTGGGTAATAGCTGGATAAAACAGCTTCACCTGAATCATAGCTCCTCAGGGACACTCCTCTGTGCTTCCAAAGCCAGCTGTAGCATTGCTGTGTTTGTCTCTGCATGCAGATACACAACAGTACCTGTGTGAATCATGGCAGCCTCAGCATTTTTTGGTGACTTCAGTACTCTCTGTGATTTTTCCTCTTGCTCCTACTGCCTTGTTACTACTTAATATCACTAAAACTGACTTTTGCTTGTAGTCTGTTTTGATTCCTCCTCACTGATCTAATCAAGCTCCTTCCTCTTGCCCTTGTTGCCTTCCCTGCACACTGTACCCATGGAAGGGCAGCAGTGCAACAGGTGTTACAAAAGATATCAGATGCCTTAAATCCTGCTTTGGGCAATCTTGTATGGCTAGTAGATTCTCAGAGGGGAAAAGAAGGCTCTTCAACATTGCTTTCAAGGTTTAATGTTTAGGGAACCCCATCTGTGATTATTACCATTTTTTGCTGTTTTTCCAGCCTTTGAGCAGTTTAGTTTTGTTTCTGAATATCATTTCTTTCCCCCTGCCTGCAGTTCCAGAGTAGCCTGTATGTTCAATGGTCATTTTCCAGTCAGATGAGCTATTCCATTCTATCTGTTATGCCAGCTAACCTATAATTTTGATTATGTACTGGTGCTTTCAGTTCCTCCTTTTCATTTCCCATATTTCTTGCCTGAACATGCAGATATCAGCAATTTGCCCCTCCATTTCCCTTTCTGTCCCTTGTATAACCCTGTTATCACTACCCACATTCCCTTCCCAAGGGTTAGGCTTTCTTCCAGGTCACCACGTTCTCCCTGGCTGCCCTGACATTACTTCATCAGTCAGTCCCACATGCACAACCCCACTCCAGGCATGCTCTGCTCTGAGCTACTCAGGGAACATTTTCTTTGGGGTTTTTTTTGTCTGATGGTTCTTTCCACTCATATACTTTGGGAGGGACTGAAGAGTCAGGGGGGTAGGAGGAACAAAAAAAAAACCAACCCCAAACCCAAAACAGAATGGAGAAATGAGCCACCAAGCTGAAGGAAAATCGTTGGGGTGAGTGGGAAACTCTAGCTCAGTGTTTGTGATTTGTTAGGCGAGCTGCTGTATTTAGGCTGAGTTATTGGAGCACTGCAGTGTACCATTACCTCTGCTGAGTATGTCTGATAGTAGGTCTAGGAGATTTTATAGTCTGTCTTGCACCAAAATTATTGCAAGTGACATAGAACCCCTTCAAACAGGGCGTTTGCTAGAGGACTAGCACTAATGACGTGGGTGGTCTGGGGATTACTGAAGTGACTTTGAGTCATTTTAATTTTCCCTTTTATGTCTACCTGTGTGGCCCTACAGGAAGGAGAATAATGAGGGAAGCACTCATTAAATGTGGAAAAGGGATCTAGTTACCCATTTTCAGGTGTGTTGACGTGCATAGATCCTATATGGAAAAGTCAATGTATAAAGGAAGGGGAAAATATGTTAAATGTGAACGTCTGAAATTCTGCAAGCCTTGCACCTGCCTTTCAGTGTGACATGTGACAGGCAAAGAGGGGAAAATTGGCCCAATTATGCCAATGAAACACTTGAAACCTAAAATAGTAATGAGAATTTTTATGCATCAGCAACCCTTGTCCCGTAGGAGCTTGTGAAGTGCCAGGGGAGTGGGGCCTTTTGAAACCAAGGGCTTTCCACATCTCTAATAGGTGTGTGACTCCTGTTACTCAGTAGAGAAACCCATCGTGGTGTTGCTCACATTCCTCTGCAGGCACCTTGGTATGGGAGTGCCAGAGGCTTACTTTAGCTTGCAATGTGAGATGGGGAGAAGTGAAGTGACTTGCCCAAGATCAGGCATGCAGGTGTTTGTAGATGTCAGAGTTCCTGGTGTTGGCTGAGGCGCTGCCCTGCCCCTGTTCCCCCTGCTCCCTTCTGTTCCCTGGCTGCCCAAAGAGGTTTGAGGCTGGTTTGCTTCACACTCCTGTGATTGTCACCCATGTGCCATTCATTTCTGCTGGGGCTTTTGGATGCTGCTAAAGTGAAGATATAAGATACTTAGGCATATGCACCTGCACCATCTATCCCTTTTAAAGCTCCTGTTTAGCGCAGTGGTGCAGGATCAGGCACCCTCTGAAGAGGTACACTGGCTGCAGTTTCCATTCTGTGGCTATTTCGGTGTGGAAGTGCAGCAGCAGGTAACACAATAAGGGAACACATGGTAGGAAAATTGTCCAGTGCACAAAAGAGATCCTGGATGACATTAAACAAATGGCCCAAAGTAGCTTTAGAAATGGTCTCATGCATCTTAGGCTGTTAGCTGTTTTATGTTTCCTGTCTGGAATGAAGAGAGAGACAGAGCAAAAGAGTGGGGGCCTTGTTTATGCTCATGTGTTTATTGTATCAGAGATATTTAAGTAGGAGGATATAACAGGTTTTCAAGGGACAAGGTATGACTCAAATCCAGGTGCAGTTTATTTTCCATGAAATACATCACTTGCCTGTGAGACACAGATCTACCGGCGGCCAAAACAAATCTTGGCAAAGTTGGCATTCTTCTTACCGTAACTGAATGGCATCTCAGCTTGTTATTGTTATGTTACAAATACAGCAGGTGTTGCTGATTTCTGCTTGATAACCTGCTGTTTAAGGGGAATTATTTAACTTCTACATACAGATAAGTGGGCTGCTAAACCAAATTCATCCCAGGTGTAACTGCAGCGATGTTTTTTGTTCCTAAACTACAGATTCTTATCCTGAATCTTATTTATTAGAACTGGACAGATGTTGCTGCATTCTTCCTCAAACAATGAATTTTGAGGTGTGTTTTCTTCGAGGAGCTGAGTTTTCCTCCCTCCCCCCTCCTTCTGCTGCCTTCTGTGTGCGTTTGCTCAGGAATAAATGGCATGGTAAGCACATCAATGCATATATCAGAAGCTCACATGCTTTGAAAAAGCAGGCATTGTGCTGAGGACATGCCAGGAATTCAGGTCACAAATAGGATCCCAGCCTGCAAAAGCTCCTGTACTCTGTAAGGAAAAAGAAAGCTTGTTGGAAGAACTTGGAGGAATTCCTTTGGATCATAAATATGTTTTAGAAATCAGCATCCTTTGAGAGATTAAATTAACATGGCCTGTTTTAAGAAGCACCCGAGCTACTGCAGAGTTTTCAAATGTAAGCCAATGAAGAGCTGTCTGTGACCTTACTGGTACTTTTAAATTCCTTTTCTTGGGGGGGCAGCGATCCCCAAACAAACACTTCTTTAGATGCTGGAAGTTAAATCCAAGAGAATGTTATTTCCAGGTAGCCTGCCAGCATTGGGTGCTGCATGCAGCAGAGCAGATAAGATCTGCTACACAGTTTAAAGATATTTGAACACTCCCAACATTTTTGTGTGCTTCCAAAGACAGAAATACCACAGACCTGAGGTTACGGGTGTCTGTGCTGGGTTTGGTGGGAGGGAACAGATTCATCCAGTCACCCCGTGGCACTGAATCATTATTTCCAGAAATGTTACCTCCTGAGTCAGTCAGTAATTTGGGGGTATCCACAAGTCCATGCCTGTAGGTGGGTATATAAGTACCCACTCACATCTAGTATAAATACCACTGGCAGGATAACTTTTGTGTCGAAGTAATCCTTTGGGAGCTCAAGAGTCAGTGCTGCCTCAATGGGCCTTTGGTTGTGCTAAAAACTGTCCCCCAGTTAGTCTCATCTGTGGACAGAGAGAGCTTGACAGACTTACTGTTTTATAATCTGAATCAGGGCAATGGTTTTAGAATTACTTCAAGTTCCATGTCTGACATGACTCATCACAAGAGCACACAGTACGTTCCTGGGTTTGTATCTCTTGCTTTGGTTTGACTGTGATCACCGGGCTTTCCCATAAAGAGTTTCTGAAGGGTTTGTTGTTTTGGTTTGGTTTTCCCAGAAGAAACGCAAGTGGAAGGGCCATGTCTTTCAGTGCAGCTTTGTGAGTGAGCATACACCACTCCTGCTGCTGCTGGCTGCAGGTTTATTGTTGTAGGTACTTTAAAACAAATGCCATAGAGAAAGGTGACGTGATTGGTTTGATTTTAAGAGTCGTTTGTTGCCGCAGACTGCAGCTGATCTGGTGGCTGCTCATGCTTGATGCTGTAATTATACAACTGAGAGTAGGCTCTGGACTCCAGAGCTTTATAAACTCAGCAAGCAAGACAGGCAGTATGTATGAAAACACTCTTAGCCCTGTTTTACAAGTATGTGGTAGCCTTACAAGACAAAGCGACTGGCCAGTAGGTGACAGAGAAAAGTGGGGTAGAAGCAGGAACTGTCTGATTTTAGAAATGAGAAGAAGTTCAATCTTTTACTTAGAGCATGAACCCTGTGTCGATTTACGTTCTGAGTCAGTGTTGTGGTACTTACTGGTAAAACATTGTTTCTCTGGTAAACTTCTATTAGGCCAACAACAAATAGGATGCCAGCAAGAGCCTGGGGCAGGTGCATCCAGTCATGCTGGATATGCAACACAAGAACCACCAACAAAGCAGGAACCCTTTTCTTTTCCTTTTCCTGTCTTTATTTTTTTTTCCACTTGGTTTGATATGTTTTTAATTCCCAAGCAGCCACAATCCACCTCAGCCTAACTCCTTGCTTTCATGTAGTGGTTATTGCATTCTGCTGTGCTTCTCGTGGCATTTGAGCACTCCCCATGTTATCTGCCATATCCCATGGGAAGCCTTCAGAGAGGGATGTGTGGCTGTGGGTTCTGATCTTTGCTAAGTGACTAACTGGGTTTTGAAAATTTGTCTCTAACCTCTAACTTACCCCAATGTGTCCTTGCCCTCACTCATCCCTTGGGACGGTGAACAGTGAAGGGAAAAGTATTTGTACGGTTGCCCTGTTTTCTTAGCTCCTTCTTGGTATGTTCTTTGAGAACAGCACTTCCAACTCTGCCTTTGCATTTGGACTGGGGGAAATGTGTGTTCTGCAGGGATCTTGAGCTGCTCCCAGACGGGAGCTTCCCACCTAGAGGCAGCTCTGATGGTGGCGTTTGTAGCTTTCCAGAAGAGCTGGTCCAGGCCCAGACAACCAACAAATCCATCTGGAGTTTGTCATGGAAACATAACCGAAGGGATTTGGGTGTCACTATGGAATGACCTGGCAATTCACTTGTGGCAAGCTGTTTTCTTCTCCCATGTGACTGATTTGGCTATTTTCCCCCACTCCCCTTGCAAATTTATAATGGCTTCCCAGATCTCTCTCCCCTTGTTGCTTACTGCTGTTCAGTCAATTAAATTTGTCTTAACTCTTCTCCTTAGTCCTGAACGGCTTTTCTCCTGCACTCTTTGTGTATTGGTGACATATCTACCCTTTCATTCAAAGACTGAGGTATTGAGGTTGATTTCAGATACTCTGCTTCCTTTGTAAATGAAGCTGTATAAACTAGAAGCCACCATTTCCTTCCCTGAGGCATTCTTTGGGGTCTACAGCTCCCTTCCACGCTCTTGTCCTCCTCTGTACCTTTAATCCAGTTGCTACTTGCTCTGGGAGCTGTCTTTGTCAGACAGAGCTTCTTTTTTTGCATGAACTCTGTGTTCATGTTGCAAAATATGCCTCCCTGAGACATACTGGGCAGATGGCAAACAATAGCTGTCTCCAGCTGGGGAGGAAATCCATTTGTCACCATGTCATCATTGGTCCCCATTGTATGGCCTTCAGACAAAGCCATTTGTCAAGACAAGTTCCAAAATGCTAGTGTTTGCCAGGGATACTGTACATAACCCTATTTTTTGTTCAATGCAAGTTCTCTCTCTGTGGCTTCTAGCACTGCTCTTTATTTCTGTTTACAAGGATGTCTAGAAAGATGACCTGAGGTAGTGGCCTGTTTGCCTGTGATGTTTAGTTTTGTTCCCTGAGTGGGTTGTTGGCAACAGGGGCAGAATTTGGGAACTTCTCCTGCCAGGCTGTTCAGCATAGGTGAGAATGGGTGGCTTTTATTGACTAGCATGGAGTAGAACATGAGCTTACATCTGCCATCCTCTGCATGTTGCCCACCACACCTCTCAAATGTCTCATACTAAGAGGAGCCCATCATTACAGATCTTGTAACCTCTGTGGGAATGTTTGGAGAACGGTGTGAACAGGGGAAAAGATGTCTTTGTGTTTATTGGGGTAATAGCAGAGCTGGGACTAGACCTAAGTGCTTCTTTTCAGCGTCCTGCCCGCTCCTTAAAGCTTTCTTCTGAGGTTAGGTTCTGTACTAATGTCTCCAGAAGAATGCATGCTCTGAAGGCCAGGAGGAACTCCTGCGGTGATGTAGACAGCCTGCAGCGCACAGAGCATAGGAGTGGATTCTGCAGACAAGGAGAGCAGCACTCAGGATCAGGTGGCTGTGTCACTAGGACCAGTAACTAATGCCAAGTGCCCCATGAGCTCAGAAGAGCTGCAGTACAGTGTCTGTCCTGCACCCCACAGAGCTGGCCCTTCAGCTAGGGGCAGGGCTTGGCACTGGGATGTGTACAGAAGTGGTTTTGTTTACACCAGATGAGTCTGACACGTCTTTGGTCTTGCAAGCTTTGCTTGTTTTGATTAGAGGTGTTTTCAGCCAGAATTCCACCATTTATGGGGTAACAATGAGAAGTTTCCTGCCACGGGGAAGCTCAAAAAGGCTGAGAACTGGTTGGAAAAAATGTTCTTGACATGGCAACAGCAGCCATAGAAGCAACAGCAGGTGTTAAAATAAAATTGTGTAAGAGACTTGAAGACATTTAATCCTGGTTGGCCTGAGATCACGAGAATGCAGCTAGAAGAGAAAGGCAGTGGAGTTCATGCACAAAGCCAGAATACGCTGTGGGGTGGGGGAGTTTATCTGGAGACTGAGGCAAGGATCAGCCATAGACTGAGGGTTATCTAGGAACACTGGTGTGGAGACTCTGTCTCAGAGGCACTGAATGAAGGGGTTTCTGGCCAGGGTGTTTAGTGAGGGAGTGTTCCTAACAGTGAGCAAGCGGATGCTGTTAATGGGAACAATATGGAGCAGGCGAGTACCCTTCATACTGTAGGGGTTTTCTGTCTCCTTTCTTTTCAAACCCTTCTCCTCTCCCTCCCCAGCATGTGTATCGTGTACTCTATGAGGGCTTGGTGGTTTGATATCAGTGCAGAGAGGCTGCATTAGCAGAGCTGAGGATATGGCACATGTAGACTTAATGATGCAAGCTGCAAATGAAAGAAGGGTTGTGTACACTCAAGAAATCACGGAAAGGGTTAGTGTTTCACCAGGAAGCTGACAGCACCACACTGGACCACAATTAAGACTTTAAAATATGTAACAGCATTTTTATGACATCAAAGTAGTTGCTGCACAAGGCAGCGTTTATGAAAAGATCCCTGCTCTTCACCCTACAATCATGATGTACATATTGGCAATAAGGAAGTCAGCAATAGCTATTTACTGCTCTCCTGCAGCTGTGGACTTATAACTTAGGTCCCTAATTAAGTAGAAGCAGGGCTAACCACGAAGCACACCACAGTGCCTTAAAATGGCTTTCATACTGCGGAAATCTGGTGTTTGGTTACTCCAGAGAGTGGGGTTTTTGCTCCTTGAAAACTATATTTGCACATTCAGAAATAATTATCTAGAGATTAAAACAAAAAGACCCGACCCCAAAAGAAAGCTGTCCTGGTGCACCCTGAGATCTAAAGAGCTCTTCATGGAAAGCATTGCCAGTAAAACAAACCCAGCTCTATACGTGAGATATTGACACCAGCCCCATCTCTGCCACCAAATGTGAGTGACTGTTAGCAAAGAAGCTGGTCATGCTGCACAAAAGAGACGGCAGCGTGTGTGTAAATGTGCATAACCTAATTGACCATCTTGGGAACGTGATCTTCAGCTGTAAAAACCCCTTTTGAGCAAACAATAAAGTTAAAAAGGAATGTCCCATCATTATGTTCCTTAAATGTCACAGGAACTGCAGTAAGTGCATCTTGGCAGAGGGGAGCCTACATCATTAGTTCCTCTCCTAGTTGCTTTTAGGTTTTTTGTTCCACATGGCCTGACTTGACAGGACAACAAATAGGCCTTTGCATCTGTACACATTTATTAGTGGATTTTATCGTTGGACATCAAGGAAATTGAGTCTCATCTAAAGGTTTATGACTGTACACATCTGTGGATTTTACTGCCCTCCTTTCAAACAAACAACAGCAGCAGAAAATTATTTTTGGAAAGTACAGTTTAAGATTTAATAATCATTTGATGTTCTGAGAAGTCCTTGGCTGTTTGTCCAAGGATTTGCCGAACATTTGTTGAGCACTTTAATTATGGAGGGGTGGGGGTGGGTAAGGAGCTGGGGAGCAGACTTGCTCCTGCCTTGCATGAAAAGGTGATTTGTGTAACCACAGCCTTCCCCTGTACTCCCAGCACAGCTCGTTGTTGTTGGGTCTTGTAGAGAGATGGCTTATCCTTGGGACTCACCTTTGTACAAGCAACAAAACCTGATAACATGCAAAAGAATCCTGGGGTGGGGTGGGAGTTATATTGCCTTGTGCTGCTTTTACTTTTGCCTATTTAGTAAATAAGATTTCAACACGTTCCAGCTCTGCTGGTTGGCAAAAGAGAGCCTGAACTCCACCTAAGGTAAAGCAAGGTCTGAACAGTCTGCGTGCCTCGCTCACTTCAATTCCTGCTGAAATTGGTGGGCTAAAGGATTTGTTCAACATTTCCTCATAAAGCATTGCACAGTCCCTGTGTCAGGAACGTCACACCTGACGCTAGTCCGAGCTGTCACATCTTAACAGTGAAAAGAAAGATCTCGGAATCCTGGCGCAAATTCTGGGAGCAGCAGCTGGGCGTAGAATGAAATGTTCCCCACCTAACCTCTCCAAGGGGCTTAAACAACAATTTTGAGTGAGTAACTTGCTGCCTGCTTTTTCTTAATGCTGTGTTCCTGCAGAAACCTAAAGATGCCAGCTTACATGCCAACACTCAGAATAGTGGTAACTGTTTGGGGTTCATGTCTCCTGGTGTGTTTCATTTGAAGAGGATTGTCCAAGGTGAACATTGAGCTCTTAAGTTAATGGAACCCGTTTCGATGGATTTTGATTTGCTCATGAATATTTTAATAGCTTACAGAAGGGAGGACTGGAAGCTGTTCTTTCTTGGACTCATTCAGACTGAGGAGCTGGGTCAGGGAGGATCTTTCTCCTGACAGGACGTTCTTGCTATCTTACACAAAGGATGCTGTTTCCTGAAAAGATCTTCAACCTACTTTATTTCAGTTGCAAGTGTTTCAGCTGAGATTTAACTTTGTAGATGAAGACACTGACTGGTATAAAGAACCTGACAAGATGGTTCTTGTTAATCATTGTTTCATTGTAGCAAGGAAGCGGGACTCTTGGTTGACCATCACTTTAAAATACCAGCTCTTGGAGGAAATGCCTGGAGAAACAGACAGGATACTGGGCTACTGCTTTCCTTAAGAGAGGACTCTCTTCCCTTCCTGCAGTGCTCTGTTTTGAAGACCACTTTAGGACAAAAGCCATGTTTGGACTTGCTCATGTGAAACTGCCTGAAGGTTGTGACAGGGCCTGGAGCAGGGCCAGGGCCTCCATATGGACCTCCCAAGTCCCTGTGCTGCAGCCTGACCTCAAGACCAGATTGCATTGTCATCATTCTATTTAAATGGCCTTGTCTGGAGAAACAGAAAGCTGTGTGTAGGACGAAGGAATTGTCATAGAGGACCTGGTGGCTAAGCATCTTTATTGAGGCCCAGCAGGAAGCCCTAAGAGAAAGCCTTCAGGATGGAGGATGGAGCACTACTTAGGCTTTTTGTTGAGCTGTTGCAGCCAGCTCATCTAAACAGTTATATAAAGGCAAAGTTCAAGAAGCAGTTGCTTGCTGGGAAGAATAAATGTATGTTTTCCCTATACCACACAGTGCAAGTGAAACTGCCACTGGGGTGAAGAAAGCCTGTGGCAGTCCCTCTTCTCAGTCATTTGTAAACCTTTGAATGAGTTCCCAATGTGAATTGTTACTCCACTCTGCAGTGGGCTACTTTTTGGCCAGCTCAAAGAAGCCCCAGAAAAATATTGCACCCATATGCTCCTTTTTTTTTTTTTAACATTCTCATTAAGTTTATAAAACCCACAAATTTAGACCATCTGTCCTATAAATGTTTCTAAACTACACCAAGATGAAAAAGCTGTTCTAGCTTTTTGATATAAGCGGTCAGCAAACCAAACACAAAACCAGAGCAAAGCAAATATTTTCTTGTCATACATGCTTCCCGACCGTGACGGATGAACTGTTAGTTTTGATGTGTGTTTGGATCCAAATTTTGGAGAGAAATGCCTCCTAGATATGTGCATTTAGCACCAAAACAGCTTGATATGAAGAATTCTTTTTGGGGAGGGGGCGGGGAAACAGAGGGAAAGTTGCACCACATGGTGCCCATGGTCTATATTAAAGAAGCTGTTTCTTCAATTATTCTTCTTCCAACTGCCCTGCTGACTGCTGTAACAAAGCCATCCCAGGCATGGATTATGTCAGTCCATTCTCAGAGTAAGGTGTTCATGCTCCTATTCAACCCACCTCTCTCTAGGATGTTAATCCAGGAATATTTATTGCCTGCACATGAGTCTCAAAAGTCGAGGTTGGAGCATGATAATGAAGAGAGGCTGTTTGCAGCACTCAGCTGACAGGTGGGATTACGCCCAGGTCCTTGTTCACAGGCAAGCTCGACAGCAAAGCATGTGAAAAGACTCAAAGCAAGTGGTAGAAAGTGGAAATCTCGCTTGAGATCCTTCTTCCTGATGTTTCCCAGCCTAAACCCTTTAGGAATGAGAAGGCAGTGTTTAAATTTTACACCCTGCTTAGGTATTTACAGCTGAAGCTTTCTTCCAGTGCTTCATCACTAGATGTTTGGAAACATGCAATGCCCAAGGTAGCTTTTACCTGCACAGAACTTTAAGGGGGTTAATTTCTGCATCAAATTTCGAACACAGAAAGGGACCTAACAAACAAGTCTGTAACTTTTTACACTTTTCACCCAATTTCTTTGGAAAGCCTAGTTTTGTCAAATGCAAAATTTAAGAATGTAAGAATGTTAGTGTGAGGAATTACAGTGTAAAGCAAAAGCCATTTGGAATCCAACATTTTGGGCTGATAAGGAATGATTTTTCTCCTCGTCTGTGAACCCTGAAGTTTGCATTTGACACAGACAAGCTGAGGGCTTTTTTTTAGTGCCCTGGTGGCCCAATGGAAGAGCTCACTGTTTCCACAGCCTGGGTTATAACTGGGGGCAGAAGTGCTGCGTTCTGTGTTTTGGCTCTGTTGACAGAGAGGCTGTGCAGTGCCTTGAGGAAGGATGTGTCCTACACAGTCTGCTCTGTTTCCTACAGGGCGTTCCAAGATCGATGCTCATCTCTGTAGTGACAGCAGAGGATTTGAGATTTACAGCTCAGTGGGAGTTGCATGGGTCTTCTGATGCCTGCAGCCTTCTGTGTATGCCTTCTAGTGTTTTCTAGGAACTGGAGTTGCATCATCAGGCCAAGATTGTGGACTTAAAAGTTGTATATACAAGCCATTAAAAAATTGTGAGGTAATGTACCTAAATATAAAATATTTATATGTGCTTATATGATCACATGGCAGACAAAGATCTGAATTCACTGACCTGCCAGCCTCAGCAGCCAATGAGCAGCTCTTGATTAATCAGCTTCAGAAAAAATGAATGAAAAATTTGAAACACCCCTGAAGTGAAAGAGGAGGATTGAAAAGGAACGTTTGACAGCTCAAGGCCAACAGAACACAAAGAAACCATTTTCAGAAAGGTTTGGAGAAATCATTAACTCTGCCCCTTTTCTCCCACCTCCCCCCAAAAGCTGAAATACAAGTTATTGGTGTTCTCTTTGAAGGTCTGCAGCAGTTCAGTGTGCGTCAGGCTAAGTGGTGCAACTTTTTATGTACATTCTTAACAAAATGAAGCAGGAAATCTTGCATTTCAATCCTATGCAAATGCAAAAAGCCCTTTGACAGAGCTGTATGACTCTACCATGGTTCCCCCTCCCCGTGCAACAAACAGGTGCATGAACAGCTGAAATGAAAGTCTGAACCTGAAGTGAGGTCAGTGATATGAGTGAGGGTAGTGCCGTGTTTACTTTAGCCAGACTTTTGCAAAACAACATAGCTGACTTAAAGGCAAGGTTCATATCCAGAGGGACAGTCATCCCAATGCCTTGGGCTCCATGGAGTATCCTTTGGGCTTTGTCTGACTTGTGAGGGTTTTCTGGAGGAGGCCTGGAAGGGAGTTGGAGCGGAGGTGTAGTGTACTCTGTCTGGTTATGAAACAGCTTAGGAATTCGAGACACCAGCAAAGCTCTTGGGTTGGTTGTCAGTGATGTCAGCTAGTACCTTTGCCAGGAATGCCCAGTAGCTGCCTGCTGTATTTGTAATACATCAGCATCATTCTGCTAGCAGGTTACATTTCATCTTTTACAGCGTGTTTCTTTTAAACTAGTAGAAAATGACTTTCTATTACTGCATGTGGGAAATAACCTTCTTCAAAAGACCTCAAATAACTGCAGTAGGCTCCTACTGTTGAACCAGGAGAGCATGAAGAATGAGTCTTAGGCGCCGGATGCGGTTGTTGCCCTGTCCATTGCATTCACATGCCTGCAACTCATTCATTTAATTGCATGTCCCCGTGGCCAAATACTAACGGCTGTATTCCGCAGATTCTTATCGGTACTCCTCTGCCTAATTGTGTGTTATGGTGGGAAGGATGCTTGCTACTCTATCTCTTGTCTACATCTGTTTCACTTCTCTCTTGAACCTTAGATGCCCTTAATTACAACACACACAGCTTCTGAGTTTGAATTTTTATCCCTGTTGTGCTCCAAGAGAGCAGCAAGACGTGTCTGTATCTATGCAATTCAAGCAGAGGCAGGCTCAATTTCCTCCTGCTTGCTCCTCACCTCCAGTGTGGACAGTAGTGCTAAGAAGACTTATGCTTGAACAGTTTTTCCACTTTGGTGAACTGCAGTAAGATATCCAGGTATTAATTGAAAATCAAATTGAACTTGTGTGAAAAGTTATACTGTAATATTTAAATAGATGTGAGTTAACCCACAGAGCTAAATTGTACAAGCAAATATGAGACTCTTTCAGCTTCTACATTGATTTCTGTCCTAGCACTATTTGACTACTTCGCATGCAAATCAGAAGCTCTGGCAAAGCCCTCGATTAATCTGTGGTGTCTGATGCCAAGTTATTTCCTCATCGCAGGCAAAACTCAGTTTGAGCTGTGTGTTGTCTTTAGCTTTGTGTGTGTTGGAGGTGTTGGGATAGGAAGGTATCACCCTGCAGCTAGTTCTCCACGATCTTTGGACCTTCTGAGCCATCAGGTACCAGACGCTTATAGGAAACCAAACCACAGTGGTAGCCCTTTCACTCCACAAGTACCACAGAAACTAACACTGATCAACAACTTGTTTGCTTGGATTTGTCTGTTGTGCCCTCTGTCTGTAGCTTGAGGGGAGCAAATTGCAAACAGCAGTATTTCAAGGTAGGCTTAAGAGCACGTTATTAAAAATATTGCTATTCATAAGAAGAAATAAAGCAAAACTTCATCTCTTTCTGAACACACACTCGCCCTCGCACTCGCCGCTGGACTTTGGTTCTCGTTACTGGATTTACTTCCAGCTGCTTCTATCTGCAGTACATCAGCATCACTTCAGCTGCCAAACACAGAGATTGATCAAAAGCTCACAGAAATTCACAGGAAGCATTTCTCTCCACTTCAGCAAAATTTTTATCAGGCTCGTGCTTCAAAACACCCGTTTTGTTTTCCTTGCCTCCCAAAAATAAAACAGGTGACTGCTGCCAGCAGCTCTCGTGTAAACCTGAGTCTTCTCCAAGAGGCACACGCTGTCTGCTGGCTGATTCATCATCCAGTGAAGAGGTTCTTCTGCCAAATTCGTTGTATCTGTAGTGTTTGCTTTTCCAATAGAAAGTAGGTGTTTCCCTACTTTCACACGTCGGAAGAGGATCACCAACTGGCCTTGTTGTACGTGGTTTCAGAGAGACAAAACTGTTGGTGTGCAAGCTTTTTCTATTGACAGAATAGCATCATTTATTAGATCTTATTTACAGTGAGCTAGACAAGCAGAGTTGCAAATAAATGTCACTGTTAAAGTGCTTCACTTGAACACAAACCTAGCAATTTTTTGAATTCAGTATGATTTTTCAGCTGATGATAAATTGTGGATAACAGTATTGGACAAGGTATCCCAGTAATAATGTTTCCTCTGCTGAATATTCCACCTCTTAAATCGAGTACTCCTTGTGCCTTTGCATGTCAGCAGATGAAGAAGCCAGGTTATGATGTGAATGAAGTTCACAGAGAGGTTAGTAACTTTATAATTAGCACTGGTTGGGAGATAAGGAAATCAGCATTCAAATATGCAAAGCAGAGAGGAAAAATTCCTGTTAGGTTTTTCAGGTTGCCATTAGTAGGGCTTATTTCTTTACTTCTCTGATGAGAAACAGCTGTGGATTAGCACAAAGTAATCAGAGACAGTAGACAACCTGGTAGGGTCATTGTGCACTGCTCCTTTGAAATGCTCAAGTTTATGAAGTGTCAGAGCAAGCTGGGGCATGAATCCACTGGGCTGAGTTATAACAATAGTCAGAATCACAAAGGGCTGGACCATCAGCTGGTTGAGATCAGCAGAGCTCTGCAGTGAAGAGAAACCCATTTATTCCAGGTGAGGGTTTGCCCCCAAAAGCTTTACCCTTACATCTGCCAAACTTCTATCAGCATAAAATTGTGGTGTGCTCTTGGTTGAGGATGTTCCTACAGTCACCCCAAAGGAGGGGCTGTGTAAGGGAAAGATGTCAAAAATGTGACCCCATTGAGTCATGACCTCATTGTTAGAAATACGCAGAGACTGTTGGGTTTCTGCAGGCTGTGTTTCCAAAAATGACTCTTTTCTTTCCTAAATGGGAGATTTGCTTTTTGAAGGACATAATTCCTCTTTTAATTGACAGATGAAAAGTGAGTATTTTCTCTTACATTTTATTCCTTCAGTTACATGGCTTTACTTTTTTCCCTGCCCACAGGTTGATCTTCTTGTTCTTTTTAATTACCTGAGTTGAAAAGGAGTGAAAAGAAAATACTGGGGAAAAAAATAGGAAAACAAATTATGGGAGAGGAAAATCAGGGAAAGATTTTTTTAAGATGGGGGAGGAAAGCAAGAGAATGAAGTGAAATGCCAAAACAATACTGGTCACATAGAAGGAAAAAGCAACTGTTAAAAGCCTGTCACTTAAGGCATTTTCTGATGTTTCCACTAGCTCTACTTGCAGTTTAGGTTTTGCTCAGACGATATGAAACCTTATCTATCAGTGTGTGGTCCATTTCAACGTTCTCAAAGTGTCTGTGCATTGCTCACTCTTTGCCATTTCTCCTTGAGATTCAGTGTTTTAGTTTCAAGTTCAGTGAGAGTTCTGTAAAATAAATTCCTAGACCACTACTGAAGATCTCAGATGAGCACTTCTGGAGATGAACCAAATGTATTTAGTGGTGTTGCCTCCTTCTGCCAGATTATGAACACTTCCAAGGTTCACTCCTCTAAGCTGTGCAGCAAGTTCAGGATCAAACCCTATCTATTGGCACAGGGCTTTTTCATTCACTTCTGTGGAGTTTCTGTCACCTGAATAGACATCCATAGAAAAGTGGGTTAGGATGGGCTAGAAGAAAATGGGTTAGAAAATCCTTTTCTACCCATGCTTGAAATTGCTGTTGATTTGTCCCTGTACAGAACAGGAATAGTTTGACTTGGTGGAAATTATGACAGATTTGAAACACAGGCCTTTTTGTCATAGCTCCTCACACATTAGCTCTGATTGGTCCAGAAGGCAGACTGTACTGGCTTTCCTTAACCAAATTCAGGTCTTTTTACAGATATTTCAATGTTCTGTGTATTTTGTGACTCTCTGCCCAGCTCACTGTGTCACCTGCTTCTTTCCTGTGTGTGAAGAATGAGGAAGGAAGCCAGTACAGAGGTTGAGGCTTTGCACTGAGAGCTTGGTAAGAATCTGCATTTCTCTGTCCTGGCTTTCAGCATCACAGACAGACTGCCTCGGCCTTATTTCAGGGTTTAGTGTCCAAATACTACATATTCAGATCTTGTCTTCTATAAGATTGGAAGGAAAAGACATCATAAAACATTGATATTTTATTTACAGTTGGCTTGATCAGAATCAAAGTCATGTTTCCTTTTAGCTTATCGAGTTCACATCTGCAGTCCAGCAGGCAGATCAGTCTTCTTGGAGGAGCAGTAGTGCTGACAAGGGTAAGAGCTGATCAGCCATGTCTCATGTTGGGATTAATTGTTAAATGTTGGGAAGCTTTGCTGTCCCCCAGTCACTGGAGTTTCAGCTCTGTGGAGGGGGTTGTGTTACCAATGCCTGTGAAGAGGAGATTGCAGCAGGAAAGATTTGGCCAAGCCTTCTCCAGCATCACCTGTTGTAATCTTTAGGAAACGTATCTAAAGTTGAACTTCTCATATACCACGTTAGAACCCCATAACCAAGATCTGAATCCATTGGTTTTAAAAATGGATTTTCTTTTTCTTGCATGCACATTATGTGGAGTTGTTATTTTTCAGTTTAGCCATGGGAATTTCTGCTCTTAAACCAAAACTCTAGGAGGAACCAAAAGCATACCCACTATTGTTACCAAGGATTTAGGGTAATAACCTCACCAAAACATCAATGTTATACCCTACAACCAGGACTAGAGTTTGCTTATTTCTTTTCTTCTGTTGCAAAACTTGTAGTTTATGCAACTGATGTCATTGGAGCTATGCTAATTTGTCTCAGCTGGCCTGATATTTTTGCTTATGATTTTTGTCTTGGCAAAACACACATATAATATTGTTTTTCCCAGAAGATTGGCTGAATACTCCAAAAGTCGTTATTAACTAATACTGCGGTGAGCCAAGTAGGACTAAGATTTCTTTTCAGTAGTGGAAACATCGATCATTAGGGTGAAACAGATTGTATTTTGCTGAAAGAAAAGCTACTTCTGTTTATTTGTAGGGCATAAACATCCCATAGGTCTGTTGAGAGTTATAACAGTGTAAATCCATTATAGCCGAGCAGAGACTCAAGCCCATTATTTTTCAATGAGTGATATTCACCTGTTTGCTTAAATGATGCCAGGTGGACAAAACCAGCTTTTAGAACAAATTTAAACTCCTCATAAACAGAGCTTTAACTTCGCCTCTTCTTTGATTTCGTACTGCAGGCCTTGAGAGCAACCAGGCCATCTGTACCTTTGTGGAGAGGCGTAAGACCAGGTGAAGGAAAAACCATTTGTCCTTATTCTCACTGGATCAAACAGATCTGCTGTTCATGAGATCATAGATCATCTGAGGGGGGAGTGAAGTTACACTAATTTTTGAAAAGTTAACACTTTCTAAAAGCTGAAACTCAAAGTCTGGCCCCATTTTGCCAGCAAGCTCCTTTTGCCAACAAGTGGCCTCAACTTCAACAGGTGTCATTGCCCGCTGCCTCCTCCAAGCAACGCTGATTGACACCACTTTAACCACATAACACACAAGCTGGCGTGGGCTTGGCTACAATCTAGTAAAGCAAAATCATTAGCAGATAAGAAACCTGAGCAGCAAATGAAAGCAGCAAGATTTACTGTCCTGTGGCTGGTGATTATGGACAAGAAAGGAGTACCGAGTGGAGGAAAGTCACAGCAGAGAGGCTGTGTCAGGTATAGAAAATCTCAGTGATTTGTAGCTTGGGTGTTGGTGTTAGCCCTGTCTCCTAAATTCATCTGAGGGTGCAAACTAACGAGGGAAAGGGATTACGAGGGTTTCTTTCCCTGTTGATTTGACATTTCAGAGCAGCATCTGGCTGAAGTCTGGTATCAGTGATTTTGCAGGGTGTAGATCAGCCTTTTTCTTTAAAGCGCCAGACACTCAGCTCACAGTAAGATCTTCAGCTTTACTTTGAGTGCATAAGAGTCCAGCGAATGGATTGTAGTAATCCTTCCTGGCTGTGGCAGAAGCAGGTATGACCATTTGCAGGTCTGCAGAAGCCTGGCAGGATTAAATGTTAGCCAGAGTCCTAAAAAGCCAGCAAGCTGTTTCAGTGCATGTGAGTACCAGGCCTATGAACAGAGGGGTTTGGTTCTGAGGTAAACTCACATTTCTTACAGATGTGCAGACAGGTAGTTAGTGTTCTCCAGAGCCTGCACATGGCAAGGTTTGGGTTAGTGGTGTTTTGCCTACCTTCAAAGTCAGTATTTAGGCATCTGGCCTTTGTTGTTTGCTTAAAAATCAAATGGAAAAGCAAAAGTCAAGTACCTAGTTGCTGCAGTTGTGAGAAGGTTCATTTGTGCTCAGAAAAGCTTTCCAGTTATGATCTCCTGGTAGAGTCCTGGCTGTGTCAGATCTTGTGTGGCTGGAGCTCTGTGCTTCTTTATGTGCTCTCATTCTTTTAAGTTGCAATTTTTGATGAAATCCTAAATACTGAATGTGCTCCCTTTTGTCTTCAGGTGACAGTATGCAATTTAACCCAGTGCACACAGTGAACACTCGCAGTTGGGCCTTTTTTTTTAGGTGGTTACCTGTGTAATGAATGGAAGTGAAAGAGACAGGCATCTCAGAAATCACTCCTTGGTAGGCTAATAGTTCCTCAGTTCCTCCTGACATATCCACCAACTAGACTATTTCACCAGGAAAATCAGTGCTGCTGTAAAAGACAAATCCTTAACCAACGTCCTCATCTGGTGTCCTGCTGCACTCTGGTACTACGAGTGAGGTGTTTGGGATCTGCCACTTAGGGAAACACAGCAGATGCTCCTCAAAACCTGTCTGAGGCTTCTGCCGTGCTCCTAGGTGCAAGAGGAAATAAAGCAAGAGGAAACAAAGGCTTCTCTCTTTAATTACCTATAAGCAAAGATGAGACAACAAAGTTGGGATGAGCCACTAACCACATCTCTTTAATTAGGAGTGTCGTCATATTTTCATTTAGGCCACAGTACATTTCTGCCAGTTCTAGGGTATTCTCATTCAACCCATTTGGGGGCTTTTAGAAAACATTTTGTTCCAGCCATCATCAGGAGGTGTCATTACTAGTTGTAAATCTGCAGTTAGGCAAACTGGTTTACAACAGATCTGTAATAAAGCACACTTGACCTTCTTTGAATTCTTCAGATCAAACTGATTGGATGTTTTTCATTCTTCTTTCTGCCTTTTGGTGGCAAGATATCAGTAACATACTGTTCTGTACAAGTGTACAACGCTCTTGCTGTCCAAATGCATGATTTTTATGGTTGATGTGGCACTGTCAGCAATGCTGATGCTAATTTGGGCAAGCCAAGAGTTTAGGCAGTGCAGGGCCATTGTTCTCTGTCCGTGACGACCACACACAGAAGTCAGGTCTTACAGGCAGTAGTGGATAAAGGCTGACCAAGGCCTGAGAGCAATCCATGGGCACTGGAGTTCCTATCAAGGGCCACTTCCCAAAGGAAACCACTCGTCCCCCTTTATATTGATCTGGATACTGTGCTCCATTTGGAGTCCAAGGCCCCTTCCAACCCTTAAGATTCTGTGATTCAGTGTGCCTCTGTGATTTCCTGTCACTGCTGTAAGGTGTCCTGTGTGTCGAGCCCTGGCAGCCCAGGCCATCTTTACATGGTAGATGGATTTGTCTGGAAGACTGTGTCTAACTTCTGTTCAGGTTTCTTACACTCTAGCTTTCCATAATAAAATGTCTTACTATAAATTCTTGGCTGACCGAAGAAGTTTGGCTAATCCTAACTTCTGGATGCTTATCAAAACCAAAGGCTGAATTTCATCCACTGTGAATCCTAGTCTATTTTTAATGCTGCTGTTTGGAAGCATGGCTCCATGTGCTTTTAATAAAATAGTGGAAACAACATGCAGCAACTTTGTAAACAATCTTAAAAACTATTTTTTTTTATAAAGAGAGCTAACTTATTTGTAAATAATCTACACCAGATGTTGGCCATGACAGAGATTTCCACTATTAATATATTATTATATGGCCTTGGATAAATCACAAGTCTGTGCCTCGGTTCCCCAGCCAAAAAAAGGTGTGGTGGCTTCTGAGGACATTAATGCTTCAGGAGCAAGGGTTATTCAAATAACTAAGAGACAGCATTTGTGCTTAGACCATAGTGATGAGCACTTGAGGCTGCTAAAGGCATATTTCTAATGCTTACAAAGTCGCTGTTTTTGTAGCACTTGTAGCAAAGGCACAGCACAGTCCAGCCTGTGTGTTTACAGATTTAGTGTATGGTTTGGATAACGCTGCCTGTAGTGGTGCTGAAGTCACTGGCCCAATAGTTGGGGCAGAGCTGGCCTATTTATGCTTACAGGTTGACTTTAGAAAAGAAGCTTGAGGTACACCTACTTGGAATATTTCCAAGATCTGACATTAATGTAAGGTTAGATTTTCCACAGCTGGAGCCTGACGTCAAGACGCTGGGTGAGATCTGCAACGAGACTTGGATTTCCTACTCATCACAAAGCCTCGAGCTGCCAAGCTCCTTAGAGATTACATGTTTCTTAAGGTGTTAGACCTAACTACTTGCTTGGCCAAAGACAACACCTTGGTGTTGCCTCAATTTTCAGTCAGTTAGGTGAGAAGCCATCAGTATTTTCAGCTTAAGGTCAATGGCAAAGCCCCATTATTTGCTTAAGCATGTGATGGCAGGCAGAGTTGTGTGCTGCCTTCTCGCTGAGTTTCAGGTCCTTCCTCCCCATTAACAAATTTCCCAAATGCTTAGTGCAAGTTCTGCTCAGCTCACAAAAGGGATCTGTAAAGCCCAAAGTGAGACATCAGCTTGAGTGCACAATTAAAGAAGCGTTAAGTCATAAATCAGTGTCTTGTCTTGAGTGAAAGTGGCAGTACTTCTGCAGACCTCAGGCCCCTTGCACTGCTTTTGTTGCTGAGCATTCCCTTCCCATAAAGAACTTCCCTGTATTCTTGTAATAATGAAAATATCAAAACCTTATTCAAGTCTCCTTTCAGTGCTGATTTGGCTTTGATTTCAGATTAGTTTGTTCTTACTTGCTTTTCCAACACCATATGCAAAGATGTGTGAAAACTAAAGGAGAAAAGACCAGATGTACGGATCAGCTGTAATAGAAAGCTTCCCAGCCCAGAAGTCAGCAGGACCAAATGTATCTGATAGAGCAGCAGCTGAGCAGCTCCCCTCCAGCATCCCTCAAGGAGAGATGAAAGAGCCTCTGGTTTGTTAGGCAGGGTTTTAAACCTCCCCCTCCCTTCCTCCATTTTCATTCATCACTGCACAAAATAGCGGTGTGGGTTGTAGCTGCACACCTGCAGCACTGTTCCAGTTTGACCTTTCTTGTTATCCCTGCCAAAAAATAGATCTTGACAATAAATTCAGAAGAAGCTGGTATGGTTTAGAAAACAATAGTGGTGTCTCATTTCTGCTTTATTATTTCCACATCTGAGGGGTGAGTGTGAGAGGGGAGCAAAGCCCACGTGCAGGTAGAAATGGAATGGCTAAGGTTTAGCAGTATGCACAGTGGAGAGGGTCAGATGCAACTCATTTCATTTCTGAGGACTTTTTCTGCCTGAACTAAGGATTCTTTTTGATAGAGAGGACATTTTCCCTCATGGTATAGTCTGCTGCCATTTTCCCCTTTAAAACTAAATGCAGTTTTTGGAGAAAGTTTCAAAGCCTTACTTTTTCACACAGTGAACATGAGTGTTTTTGTCAAGACATAAAATGCTAGGGGTGGCTGTTCCTATAAAAGGGTTTCCTGGGTGCAAGGAATGTTTGCTAAGCACTCCTAGGCTGCTGTGCTTAAAGCCTTATTTAAAGTTTCTTTCCAGTTAGAATTTTCCCCGTTTGAGGTGAGGGGAACGAGCCACAAACATTGCTGCAAGCTCAGGATAGGTTGTCTAGAATTGCAAAGGGCAGCAACAACAGATTATTTAATTACATTTACTGATAAGTAAACAGAGCTTAAGAGGGACTGATCTGTCTCCTTTCCCCCTGGGGTGTGAGCTGGGCTGCAGGATGTAAGTTCAGCTCTCAGCACTGCAGAGCAGATGGTGGTCAGAGAGATTGGAGAGCAGTATTGGGGCCAGCTCTGTCTCCACCAGCAGCCCAGCTGGCAGATGGCTCCAGTGAAGGGCTTAGTGGCCAAGGATGCAGCTTTCCTCCTCTTTTGATGGTTGTCTCTGGTTACTGAATCCTAATTGCTGAGCCAATCCAGCTAAGTTGCCTGCACTATTCCGTTATGTTCTTCTTATCACTACTCTTCAAGCATCTTTCAAGGGCTCTTCCACAAGTGCTTCTTGCACTTAGTCCTATTTCTCCTGTGTCTCCTCTCATTGCAGTATAAAGAAGAAAGGAAGGGTTGGTTCTGCCCCCTGTATTTGTAGTGTTCAAAGGTGAATGTCTAACCTTGGAATGAGTTTCATTCAGAGCCTGCTGGATTCAATGAATCTTTGGCTCCCATTCTGAATTGACTGGATTCCTCCTCTCCCTTTCTCCCCTCTAACACCTCTCTTACCTCTCACAGCTCATTATGTCCTGACCTTGTCTACAGTGTCTCCTTCCACAGTATCTCTCACTCACTGTGAATGAGAAGTGGAGAGAGCTAGAAAGCTCAGCCTTTGTAGGCTGCATGTGCATGGACTACTTTTTAGCTTCCCTTGGAGATGTTATTTGGCTTTTTCCTCCTTTTGTTGTGGACCTTTCCCCCTTTTCCTTTTCTATTCCTGTTCAGATAATTTAGGGGGAAAAAAAGAATGTGAAAAGATAGGGAGGGGAAATCCAAATCAAATTTAATTGGGTTTGAACCAGCCTCTGATTTTACTTTGAAACTTTCAGGAGAGACTTCTTCTCTTATTCCCTCTGAAGACCTGTGTTGGCCACTTGTAGCCACACTAATCTGGCATCTTGCTGCTGTAATAGTCTGCCTGATGTGCAAGAGAGATCCAAGAGATTTAAAGGGGTAAATTTCACTCTGAAATGTGAGAATGTGGATACAGAGCCAGGTGAACGAGGGAAGTGACCACAAGATCTAGCGAATAACCAGGGCTTCTCTCCATCCTGCTGTGTGTCCATGACTGAGACCTCAGTTTGAAGGGAAGAGCAAAGGCACAAAGGAGGTTCTGTAGCTTTCACAGTGGTTGTCCTCTTTCAGGACACTTTTTTTTCTCTTCTGCTTTGAAGGCATATTTCATGGGACACTTCACAGAATCAATGCAGCTCATCAGCAAATGGGTGCTATGTGCACCAGGCCTGTAAGAGGGCAGGCATTTGTTTTCACTGGATGTCAGGGGCTTTCAGTCCTGCACCAACACTGGATGGGGTGTCCTGCAGATCATTTGCCCAACCTGAAGCTCGCTCAGCAAATCAGTTTATTCTATAGCCACAGTAGGTGCTTATCTCTGATTACAATCCTGGCAGGATATTTTTTTACTCTGCCAACATGACAGGCCGTGGCTGATTGATAAGGATCAGGTGCTTATTCAGAGTTCAGTTCAGAGATGAAACTCTGAACAGTTCAGAGATGAGACTCCATCAATGACAAGGCTCCAATTATCCTCTTTTCTATTTATTTTTTCCTACACATCTGAAAGCCTATGAAAGCCCTGGTAAAGACCATTTTAGAGTTTGTAGGTGATGGTTGTTTACTTCAACTACCAGGTCCACAGGGGAGGCTTTGTTTTATAAAATAAACATTTGATAACATTAGTGCAAAGAAACTTTAATATGAGAAACTTGCCAAACCAGGCCAAAACCCAGGCTCGGGCCTTGTGCTGTGGCAGGAGTTTTGCCCATGTTTCAGAGCCAGCCTCAGGTTCCCACTACAGTGACTGAGTCCCTGAGAGACTGGCTGATGAAATACGAAGATGTTCTAGCAGTAACAGCTGGGAGATCACTCTTTTTGTTTCCCTCAGCCTTTTTTATCACTTTTGTGAGGGTTTGCTTTGGTATCCTGACAGCCAGGCATGATTTTTTTTACGTACTTTGACTGGAAAAAAATAGAAGGGGCAAGAGATTTGACCAGAACGTTTCCAGCAAGAGGAATGGTGCAACAGCTTGGGCTCAGCTGGATGATCAGGCTGCGTGTGCCTCAGTGACCCCAGGGGTTGGCCCAGATTGCTATCACACGAGTGATCCCCAAGTGGGTTTGGATTGGGCTTTGGTACCTAAATTCCAACTTACTTTTAAAATGATTATAATTTCTCCTCTACCCCTGTATAAGCACTTTCTTCCCAGGTAAATGTTTTCACTGACTTAATGCATGTGATAAAAGAGGGCTAAATATGTTGGTCTTTCCACTTATACAGCAAAATGACTATGAGGTAGCCATTTCTCCCTGTCTCGTCTGCCTTAGTGCCAACTACCTGCTTCTAGGTCCTCTCCATCGGTTTGATTTTGATCTATTTATTTTTTATGATGCCTAGTTTAGTAAGAGTTTGCTGTCACTTAGGACCTCCAGGAGCTGCTGCAATATGAATATCAGTCAACAGAGACGTGGAAAAAGAATAAAACTGACCTACAAATGGGCCAAGGCTGGAATTTGAAGCTTATGTGGTTCATGTGGTTTTCTGTCATTTAGGGAAGTGACTGTGTTGTTCTGTTGCCCCAGTCAGATCTGCTTTAGACTTTTGCATGTGACAAATGTGATGGTTTCTCTTTTTTTAAATACTTTCCTAGTGCTCTAGAAAAAACCTGCACAGATAGTGACACCAACTAAGTTACTCTGTCACTGGCAGAGTTACTTTGCACAGGGAACTGATATGTCTTCTTGCTGGTTTAACTTGTTCATCCTCCAGAAGGATTTACTTCTGTTGTGTTCTTGGCACAGCTTTCTCTTACTGATTTCTCCTAAATGCAGACAGTGTAAAGGAAATGAGACCCCAACTGATTCCAGGCAGTATACAGTCAAGGGACAATATTCTTAATTAATAACCACAGTAGGTCTCAGCCAGGTTTAAATACTTAGTTCTAAAGTGATTTATCAAAGATTAAATGACTAGGTAGCAACAGGCTAAGAGGGTTAGTCCTGATCTTTAGTCCTCTGTTTTTGTCACTCAGCAAGCTACTTTGTCTTAAAAGGAGGATAGTGTTGCTCTGTGTGCAGAGCAAACTACTAGAGATGAGGGTTTCAGACAATACTTGCTCATGTATCTGTGTACGGAAAGCCAGCGGGAAAAATTCTGACCACATTTGCACACATGCAACTTAAGTTTGCAGTTAACTGAGTGCAAAGTGCTGTCCTGCATACACAAATATAGCAGAAAACGTGTATTTTATAAGGATTGTACTACTGGTTTTCAGCATGGTTTTATTTACTGAAAGCTAACATGATATATGGTAATTGTTTGTGCAGTTCTGAGTCTTTGTTGACGTAGGCATGCAGTCACAAACCCACTGCCAGCACATGGTTTCAATTTTTTCCCTTTGTTACTTGCACGATTTGACACTTTATCCAAACCAAATCTTTTTTGAGAACTGATTAATGAACATTCTCTGATTTACAACAAGACTGATTTACAGAGCGTTAATAAAGAATAACAAAGTTTACTCAAAGATGACTTGCACGTTGCTTGTGGTGGAAGTGAACCAAATGCTGTGATCTTGTGAACTGTCAGCTTTGTGAACTGGCTGCGTTGATGTCTGCACATGTGCCTTCAGTGAGACAGGGAGAATTGGGCAAAATGAGACACCTCGTGATCTTCAGAAAATCAATGCACACTGCATCTGGCACCTCAACAAGACAAGTGCTAGTCTAATGGTGCTCTGGCGTGTTCCCTCTGCAGACATGACGTTTGTGGAAATGTAATTACACTTCATAAAAGAGAAAAGAACTACAACAGAATGGAAAAGAAACACCAACTCATTTGACACGAGTAAAGAAAATATCCTGTAAGGCTGAATAGTAACCATGTTAGTATCAATGATGTCATTCTTTCTGTGGTTCTGCTGTTTGAGTGTCCCATCCATTTAACTTGTTAAAATCCATTCTTTTGATTCTTTTTCTTCCTGCAGCAATCCAAGTTTTCCTTGAATTTGTGTGTGTGGATGCACCACCTAGAGTCTGTACCACATGACCACCTTCACTGGTTTGTGTTGCAGGTTTAGCAGACTGCAGCAGTGGGAGCTGCTTCCAGGTACCCTGCATCCTGACTTGGGAAAAGCATCCCAGTCTCAGTCTAGCTTGATGCTCAGCAAAGGTGAGATCACTGTAGATGACTGAGATTTTGGGATGTTTCTACCTGTCTGCTATGCTCTGGGCTGTCAATGATAGCTCCTGTCACAGGAGCCGGTTGATGTCTGCCAGATGGCAATGGCTCTGTCCCTTCCACTTAGGTTGGATTCAAACCAGTGATCTACAGCTGAAAAGTAATAGAGGCTACAGCCAACTCCTTAGTTATGCAGACTTTCTGTACTGTGGGGAGTGACTTTAGACTCATTTTCTCACTTTTGCAGTCTTGTTTTCTTGCTTCACCCTTTGTAGCAAAATTCTCAAGGAACTTGTGCTCTTGGGGGGTTGGACTAGATGGTCTTTCGAGGTCCCTTCCAACCCTGTGTGGTTCTGGAAAGATGAGTGTTTCCTCACATAAGGCAGCCTAACCAAAGATGTAGTGCTGGGCCGGGGGGGGGGGGGAAGCATTAAAGAAGTAAAAAAATACTAAACTCCTGCTGTACCACAGGCAGCTTGTATTTACTCACTCCACAGCCCACGTATCTACTTGCTCTGTGCCTCACTCTCCTTTGTGAAGTTATTAGCATTAAGACCTCTGTTGCCTTGTCTACTTAGACTTTGAGCACTTCTGAAGGAGCTGTGCTTTGAATAGGACCATGCAGGAGCTGGAACAGAAGAACCAGGTTCTTTTTGGGTGCATGGTAGTTGTACTTTTAAAATAGATGCGCTGCAGCTGCGCCCGTGGCTGCATTACCCAGTTAATGCCAAATCACACAGCAGTGCAGAGGCTGGTGGTGGTGCTGAGGCTCTGCTGCTGGTGTCAAAGGGATTTGTAGCACTGCTTGTTGTAACAAGGATTACAATTGTCAGCACAGCAGAACACCTACTTTTCACCTTAAATCACAAAACTTTGCTGTAAGGGGCTATTGTCCCCTTGCACGTGTTGCATTGCTCTCTCTGGCATTAAATTCTCTGAGCAGCAGCAGAATAACAAACTTGTGTGTATGTATTCTGTGCTAGTCCCTGCTCAGTGCTTAAGACAGAGTCTGGAAATAAGCCCAAAAGAAATGTGTATTTGTGGAGCTGGGTGCTGTTTGGGTTTCTTTGGTTTTGGTGGTGGTTTGGTTTTTGTGGGTTGTTTTTTTTCTTCAAATAACTTCCCCAAAGAGCTGTTAGCTCAAATCTGGGGTTCCTCCCTCGTGTCTGAGTTGGTCTGTGTGGCATAATTGGCATGAAAATGCGTGCTTAGAGAGCTCCAGTGCTCTCTAACTCTGCAGTGCTAAGAGAAGAACAGAGATACAAGGTGCTAACAGATTTCAAAAGTAATGCTTGTGAAAACAGGGTTCAGCTTGACCTGCTTTTCATTAGCTTTTTTCTTTAAAAGCAAAGCACAACAAAAGATAGATATTGAAATTTTTTTGAGCCCTTAAAGTGCCTGATACATGAAATGGAGAGTAGGAGAAAATGCCTGAAAGCCTGATGGGGTGAGACAGAAAGCAAGCATAAGGTGATGATCAGAAGAAGGTAAAGAAAAACATGCAGAAAACAAAATGAAGGGACACTGTATCATTAGTTTTACTACTAATAGTTGCAGTCCATGTTAAGGAGTGTCACGCCAAAGTTACTTTCACTTGCTGTTTGATACCAGCAGAGCAACAATATACCAAATGCTATTTGGTCATTTGGTAAATGTTATTTGGTTGTTTGATTCTGTTATTTAAAAATATGGTTCCAGACTTAAAATACCATGTGGTTGGCCTCTCAAGAGATTACCATAGAGCAGTCACTGGAAGTACCAGGTTTTGCTTGCTTTTTGGATGAGGAAGTTTTCCAAGGCACATGGTATTCCTGCCACAAGACATTGCCACGAGTAGTGCCTCTGGGGCCTCAGCTACTTTAGAAATGGGAGCAGTGGCTCTGTTAGCCAGTGACAGGCTTATTACCTCACTAAAGATACAAACATTTGTTAGGCTGCTCGCTATAGCCATGTCTAAGTTGCTTAGTTTAATGTCTCGCATCAAGAACATCCTAGTTACTTGCATACAGCAGTGTGGGAAGGATTAGAAATGTAACGAGGACCTTGTTACTATCATTTCTAAGTCAACGGAATTGAGATACCAAGGGAGCCAATAACAGCAGAAAATGTTCAGTAGGTTGTTTTTAATGCAGTAGAAGTTTACTCCTTCCCCAACAGCAGAATTGATCCAAGGGATACTGGAATCACCAAGAAAGTTCTGAGTCAGCAAAGCTTTGAACGCTGCTGTATCAGAGTAGACTCAACCATATGAAAGCACTTAAACAAGTATGCAGTTGTTAGCATGTGAATAGTTTGGATAAGAAAGACAAATTTCTTTATAATGCAATGCTCAGGCCTCCTGAGATCTCAAAAATATGCTTTACTGAAATTAGTTCAGTTTTAGTATTTGGGCTGTGTCTCTCAGGCCTTCCCTTCCTCAGTGTGTCCCAGCAAACCTGACTGGAATGGGATTGAAAAAGACATTTCCAGATCTGGCAGCACATGTGCTGAGAATGAAGATAGTCAGGCTGGAGAGCAGAGTGTGCTGGACCATAGCATATGGTTGATGAACTGTTTTGTGGCTGGAAGTGTAAGGTGTTACGGAGGTAGGCATTGATGAGGATGGGCAACCAGCTGAGAAAAACTTCTTCCTCTTTCACACAGAGGTCAGGATGTATAGAGAAATCTTTGGTGCCCAGCACTGCTCCTGGAAAGTGATGACAGGATAGGAAAGTGATCCAGATTTACAAATGCCAGTAATAAGGAGGAGGAGTAAGAAAGGAATTGGCAAGCAAAACCAAGAAAGCAGGGCTTACTAGAAGGGGAAAAAAAAGAATAAACCAAGAGACATTAATCAGCTGACAAGCACAGACCAGGGGCCTGAAGGGAGACAAGTAGGTGCTGTCTTTCTGCTCTGCATGTTCACAGGCTGCTGCCCAGCTCAATGCTGGCCTCTGCCTACCACCATGGTACAACTTTGCTTATAGCAGCTGTCTCTGCGTGTATGTACGTATATCTCTAAGTGACATTGACTTCATTTTGCTCCCTTTTCTTTTTCCTTCTGAAGTTGGATGCAAATGTGTAGAGCTGGGTGAGAACCAGTTCTCAAGGGTGGGCAACGCCACTCCTTTGTAGTGGTGTTGCTGCTGTGTACTCAACTGGCACAGGGCAGGGGGAGGCACAGACAAAAAAGATGCTTCAGTGGTTACTGCAGTTATAGAGTAGGAACCTCAGCATCACAAAATGCTCAGTGGACATTGCACCATTCTCTTGACACTTGCACAAGTAGAGCATTCCCAATTGCTTATGGAGAAACTCAATGACCTATCTCGTAAGTGAAGGTGGCAGGGACAGTCATTGCTGTATCAGACACAAGACCTGTTCCTCAAATATCCCAACCCTTGTGCATCACTGCCTACTCAAGCACAGATGTGATGCTCAAGTGAGCTGCGCTGTTACCTTCCAGGTGTCATTTTGTGTGTTGCCATCCTTAAGAGACCCAATTTTCCACTCTTGGGGAAATGCCTTTCCGTGGGTGTTGGCATGGAGCAACGAAGACATCCGGTGGCTGGTTGTGTTAACGGCAGGTGAGTGCGTGTTTCTCGCAGGGAGCCTCGTTGAGGTTTTATATAGCCAAAGGTGCTGCGCCAGATCTAGTTAAAGTTTCATGTTGCAGCCACCCACCAAGGCTTAGAAGCACATGCCTCCCACATACAACACTGTGTCCTTCCTTACACCATGGGGACTGAGTTACCAAGCTGTCTCCCTCATTCCTGTATCCCTGAATCCACTCTTCATAGGGAGGGGGTTTCGGGTTGTTATATTTTTAATCCTCACCCCCACTTCCCCCCACCAAAACATCAGCTCATGAGGATTTCTCCTTGAAGGCTGGTAACCAGGGGACCAGATGCTCTAGTCTTTTCCTCTGGGACTCACAGTTACAAGTGCTACCAGTGACCCTTGAGGACTCCATTAAAAAAAACCCCAACCCCAAACCGCATGCTGTTTTCCCATAGACCATCACTGTGGAAACTACAGCCTGTCTTTGTGCTTCATTCATTTTCAATTTGGCCAGCCCCGCCACTGATATATGGGCAAATGAGGAGGCAGCAGAAGAGAAAAGCATACTTGACAGAGGAGCCCAGCAAATAGAAACTGTTAGGTTACGCTGTCAAGCTCAAGTGTGAATAGTGCTGCACCTGGGGAGCGCTGACAAAGAGGCTGCATTCATGCCCAGGCCCTCGTGTGTGGGAAGCCAGCGGACGTAAAGGAGTTGCTGTGTCAAGAGCATGATTCAGGAGACCTTCCTTGTTTGGGATTAATCATATAAAAGGGAGACATGAGTAAAAATATCCTGTTCACAAGAATAGCCCGTCGGCTGGATGCTTGTGTTGGTATTAGGCGAGCGGAGCTGCGGAGAGGCCCGAGACATCTGGGAGATGAATCATCCCCATCCAGAACTGGAGCAATTAGCTACATTTAGACCAGCAAAGGGCCTTGAAAGGTGTCTAATTGAGTGGCTTGCAACTGCGCCAGGAAACAATGTGGATTTGACAAGAATCCCATAATTAATTTCTCTATTGACCTAGTGGGACACCATTTGCTAATGTGGACATATTATCCTAGATAACTGGTTCAATTCTTACAGCATCCACTGCAGACATAAGTGTTTTGTTAACCAGGAGGAAAGTAAAGGGGGTAGTTAATGGCAAGTCTTTCTTGCAGCCCATTATTATATCTGTGGCCATTTAAACATAAAACGGAGTTTTTGGCAAGGTCAAGGCCACACATTTCTTGAGAGCATAAAGTTCAAAACTCTACCCTGGCAGCCCCCATGGTTTTGAACCACTGTGTTAAGCTACTTTAAACAAGCACACATTTACTCGAGGACAAATTTAGAAGCTTAATAAAGGAAGATATGTCAAATCCAATTTATAGGTATTAAGAAAATAGAAGCAAATTATGTTCTAGGTAGGTGTGCAAACTTAATTTCCCAAGAAAAATAGCAATCACTTCCTTTATAAATACTAAAAGTAAAAGCTTTTGAGCTTACTTTAAATATTTTTTTAACAATGACAATATTTTTTAAACATCAGTCTTTATTATATGGAATTGTAACACGAGTATTAAAATTCCTGCTTTTAGTTGGACCAAGAATGTGATGGCTAGACCTGAGAACTTGTTGGCAGATGATGATTGGCAAGATTAAGCCAGAATTAATTTGTGAAATCCAGAGCTTTGCAATTTATTGTTAATTACCTCTGTGTGTGTATGTGTGTGTACATGCAGTGCCCCCCAAGAGGAATACCTTTTATATAACAAGTTGAGAAAATAAACAGTAGTGTTCTGTGGAGAAAGGTCTAACTCCATAAGCAGGGAGGCAGAAATAGGTCCCTTCTTCACGATGGTGATTTTTGCTTTTTTCTTGCTGGCTGTGTTAGAGGAACTCTGTATCTTAACTAGTCACATTGGACCTGTGGCTTTGCTATCAAAACTATTTGCTGAACAAAACAAGTTTGGGTAGAATTGACTATTTTGAAGAGAAGAGTCTTATAGCTGCTCCTTCACAGTGGCCAGATGCAGAGCTGGGCTGCAAGGCAGTGTGAGTTACCTCTGGATAAGTAGACCCAGACAGGCCAAAACTCATTGTCTGGGCAAAATTTTGAGTAGATAAGCCAGAGAGGACTTGTGATAACTTCCAAGGAAGGTGCCTATTAATACCAGGGATGGCTTGTTTTATCATTTTAGTGAATGCCAAGAAGCCCTAAGGGGTATATCCCCTCCCACCCTCACTGGCATGAATGCAAACTCTCCTGGTCCCCATCAGTCTGGCTCAGTAAACTTTGTCTCTTGCTCAATATTTGTGGCAGTAGTAATGACTCAAATTAGCCCCATGTTTTACTTCAGGGGGTGGGATTAGGGAGGAAGGTTAGTGTGATGACAGAAGGAGGATTATGTGGCTCTTCAGTAGGCAGCACAGAGAATTGAGGGGGAGGCAAAGGGAGAAGCTGGAATTCAGACCCCTGCCCAGGGCAGAGCTCATCTATCTTATATTCCGAGGACTGCCGACTCTAGGTAAGATCTGCTCTGAACTGAACAAACGCTGAATTTTGGTGACAAGAGCTGCAAAAGTACATAGTCTATAATTTTGTCTTCTAGAAGTTCTTTTAGGGTATTACAGTGTTTTCAAAGGCATTTCCATAAAAAAAATGTTCATTTCCCCTTCCCCCTCCCCAAATGAAAGCCTTCAATACTCAAGGAGGAACAAGCAAGAGCAGGTTTTTGGGTCTTGCATTGCCTTTCATTTATTTGTTTAGCTTTCATTTTAAAATAAATAAGTTCATTCACCAAGGTCAAAACAACAGTGCTCCTCTAGAGGGGAGTAATCCTTTTTCCTGACCTAAGTGACTCCATCAAAAGGTTATCCAGTGGACTGGAACACAACTCATTGAAGTGATCAGATTGCTTCTATGACATCTCTAATACATAAGCTTAGAAAAGGAAAGCACAGCGATTCCTGTGACAAGTGGTTGAGGCTCAGAGAAGGGGATGGCAGCTCGTTCCTGCCAAGAAGCAGCTGACAGCGAGAGCCTTGTGGGGCTGGTAGCAGTAGTGGTATCTTAATATCATCAACTTGGAGGATTATGTGTACAGCAAAATGGTGAAGTTACTGTTGACTCTAAGCAGTTTCTGTTAGCAGCAACAAGAGCAGAAATTAAGAATGAAGTAGAGCTTAACAGGTCAGAGTCCACTGAGGAGCTGAGGCACCTGGCCCCAAAGCTGAATTTCAGCCTAAGCCTAAGTGTCCTCCTGTACTGCACAACACTCATGTGATGTCAGAAAAGTGTTTATATTTTAATTCTACTTATTTATTTTAATAATTAGAGTAGGAGTTCAGAAGTTTTGCTTGCTTGTTTCTTAAGCAAGCAGTCGCAAGCTGAAGTTTAGTGGTGCTAAGTGAGGACAGCCAATAGAGCAGGTGTTATTGCCATACACAGCATGGAAGTTTCATTTCATCAGGCTCTGGTAATGCAGAAGAGGATTGGCAGAAATGGGGAGGGTTTCTTTTGTACTCAAGTGGGTAAAAGAATTTCCTGGGTATCGTGAAGAAATAAAAAGAACTAGGGACTCATGCACACAGTGACAGATATAAGCATAAAGGGACCAGCAGGTTTTACTCCATTAGATTTCAGATGAATCCCTCCCATGACTGCTGCACATTCTGGATGTGGTTCCCAGCCCTGTGGTTAGCTGTGCTGAGGACACAAAAATGAGCAAGAGGAAGACATCTCCTCGTGAGGAGAGAAGGGATGCAAGCTTGTTTGCCTTGGGTGGACAAGTAACCCACTTATTTTGCCATGAGGACAAAGGCTGGACTACTCTTGGGCCCAGAAATGACAACAGTTCTCCTGGAAATCCTGATGAAAGAATTAATTCACAGGCTCCCAGTTCTTCAAAACAGCTCTGCTGGGCTGGGCTGGGCTGGGCTGAGCTGTTCTACAAGCTGTGTAGAAAAATCCAGGAAAACTTTGTTGTCCTTCCTGCTTCCCAGCAGCAGTTATGGGAAAACACTGGAGAATTAGTGGTACTCATCTACTCACTACTCAAATGTCTTGTCTGTGGGCCAGCCAAGGCAAGCTAACAAGCCCACCCATTTCACTTAAGAGTTCTTCTTCTGTGTGAGGTGGTAACTCAAGTTACAGCCTGAGCTAACTTTGCAGTGAAAAGGTGTTTAAAAGGAATTTTCCTAAGGCCTTTCAAGTTTCGGAGGAAACATTAGAAACAGGTCACTACTTCCTTTCACAATGAAATGATGTCTTTCAGTAATGTTACTAACAAAGCTTGTTTAGATGGAATAGGAAACACAGAATGAAACAATCGCATTTTGGTCATTCATACTAACAGCTGTGGAAATGATTGTGAAGCTGTGGGTTTGATCCATTGTTATGTGAACAGACTTTATGATGACTTCTGTTTGTCTTTCACGTACAGGAAGATGTGTCCAGGAGTGTGTTTTGTAATACTACCGAACTCTTTGTAACGTGAGACCTCCTTAAAACAATCTATTAAATCCTAGCAGAAAAGGGGGAAGAGACCACTGCTTTCTGTGTGTGAATTATGAGGTGTGTGGATTAGCAATGGGAATATTAACAAGGCTTTACTGTAGTACTTCACACAGTGCATTAGGTATTCTGTCAATCTTACTGCTGCGGGAGGTCACCAAATCAAACGTGTGAGCAGACAGGGAAATGGGATGGGGGACTCTTCTGCCACGGGAGTTGAAACTTCCTTAAACTTTGCTTACAAATTGCTTGGTTTGGTGCATCAATGAATGGCTTCGATGTAAAAGAATTCCTCCCCCACTCTCCTCCCAGTCAAGCACCTGAGTCAAGGTGCATCAGTGGAACTGACAGTTTTATCTTATGGTTATTGCAAACCTTAAAAATGGCTTAAAGAACCCAAACAGTTTGGGTTTGTGAGTCCTATGTGATGCTCTTCACTATCTTGCTAAGGCCAGAGCTCCTAGAAATTCTTACTGACCTCAGAAGTGATAGAGCTGAAGGCTGTCACTTTGTGGACTTAGGAGATCAAATCAAGTGGCACATCTCCAAAATAACTTCCTGGAGGTCACCTGGTCTGAATGTCTGAGAATGCTCCCATAGACTGCGGCATGCTGGTGAATCCCAAGAACAGTATTCCAAAGGCTGAGCCGTTCTTCATAAGGGCTCCTGTTATCAGAGGCCTTTCTCCACCCATAGGTACACTCCTCTGACCTATTTTGGGGAATCTGTGTCAAATAACTGGTAATAATGGCTGTCGAGGGAAACGGAATTATTTGCCTGACAATTGAGTCACCTTTGTTTTATCTTCCCACAGCTATTAACTTGCTTAAACTGCCCACATCCTTTGTATGACAGTTGTCCTCCTGCCTCTGCTACTGCTTCCCGTCTGGTTTACCTCTGGACTGGAACTCTGCTTGCATACAGTTGAATTCTTCTTCATTTTTCCTTGCTGCTGGGAAAATGCTGTTGTTTTTGTAGTTAATTTGTTGTTCCTTCCCACTGCATGAGATCATCTACTTCCAGATGTCTTTTTGACTTAGATGTCAGTGATTCAATCCTATCTGAAACTGGCATCTGAGTCTTCCCCACACGAAAAGGAGCACGTGTTGGAAGGTATCATCATCTGTACATACGACTCATGTAATCTTTCATGTGCTTAGCATTTGTTGTCCTACAATTAGACTCCTTTCTTAATAACCTAATTACAGGCTTTTCTTCAGCAGCTCAGGGGAATATGTTGGTGACTCACGGGTAAAAGGGGCAAAGGAAAATTCTGCAGTTATACGGGCAAAAGGTTGGGATGTGACAATCCTCATCATGTCCCTGGAAAGAGGTTAGTGGGATCTTCCTCAAAGGTTACAAATGCATTTAAGGCACCATATTTCCCTTCACTGTTTATACAAATTGCAATGTCTAATAGAAATATCTGTAACATGTACCTTATAAAAAAGAGCTGTGCATCTTCTGTCTCTGTGGAGAACTTTTCAATACTAAAAGCAAACACAAGTTACCAATGATTTGTTTTGTGTTTGCTTTGGGATTTTATTGCTAAATTGCTATTCTGATTTGCCACAAAGAATGCTTTAAGTTATTTCTCCAGCTTTAGTCAAAGAACAGCCTGGTACTGGTGGCTTGCTAGGTAATATAGGTAGCTGTGTTTAATGCACAGCACTGGCATCTTCTTGAAAAAGTTGCTCTGCTACATCTCATGCAGTTCCATTTAGCACCAATCACCTGCATTTGGACAGATGTCTCCCATCCTAAAGACAGACAAGCATGAGAAAAGAAAGGGAAGGAACAGAAAGGGATTTTCTCAGGCTTGCCCAGCAGTGCCAGGAAGAGAACTAACCTGTCCTGTTTGCAGGGGCTTATTTCTCCTGGAGTTGCAGATATAAATGCTACTCTGTGGGAGGAGAAAGAATGTGGTTGTACTCATTCATCTGGCAGGCTTGAGGGCTCACAAGGAAAATATTGATGGAAAGCACCCTGTAATGACTGCCTGACGTGGTGTGTGTGACTTCAGGTGCTAAACTTGACTCAGACTCTGAGTTGGAAAGCAGACATTTCCAGTGCTGAACGCCTGCTGGGCACTTTGGTATCTTTTGAGCCTGTATTTTGGATCTTACACATTCCTGGATATGTAATATCAGCTTTCTGAAAGAGGCACTGAAATGCTGCTTTCTGACTTATGCCCAGGCCTGTCATTAGCCAGCACTAGCTTGTCTTTGCTCTGGATTGCTTTGAGGTGCCGAGCTTCTACCTCTGTATGTCTCTGTTTAAGGCCTTTCTGCAGATGGGCCAGAGACCTGATTTTTTGTCTCTTTTAATTATCCTGATAGATCTCAGCACTTGTTACTCATGCAATAACAAATTGCCTAAATTCAAGCCTCAAGTGACAGCTCTTGGCAATTTCTTACCACCTCTACTTGAAAAAATCCACGTTTTTCCAGCTCTTGTGCCCAGTCCACGCTGCAGCCAGGATCACAGTTCTGAGAAGGTATATCCTACATGCACTGAGTAATGCAATGTTTATCACTGAAGATAAGACATACTTGGGCTTTGTCTTCTGTTAACACACTCAAGCAGGCTAGATCCTTACCTGATACCATTTAAAGTAACTCTGTCCAAATCAATGCCAGTTTACACTGTTTAGGTGATATCTCTGTGTTCTTAATCAGGGCTTAGATAACGTTTGCAGAAACTCCATTCTTAAGTCAGAAGAGAAATAGCTAAATAAGATACAAGCCAGTAATGAGTGCAGTAGGCCAGAAATACATACTGATGTGGAAATGTCTGAGATGTAATTGTTGGCAGTGGTGTGAGTTTGATTTGCTGAAGGCCAGGTGGTACTTCCAGGCACAGGAGGTTAGCACTGGGATTTGGGGTCAGCAACCCATTGCAGGCAGCATCAGGAAGTTAAATGTTAAGGTTTGTCTACGCCTGGAAATTGATCAAAACATCTATTCCAGAGCTATCTGGAATAGCTATTTTGGTGTGTTTCCAAGTTCGGGCTACTTTGAAATGCTAATGCTTGAAGCTGTTTAGCTTTTATTTACAGTAAGAAATAAGGGTAACAGCCCACCAGAAGCTTGAAGGAATGAGGGATGTTTGGAATTGAAAAAAAAGATGGGGTGGCCTGTATTTTATTACAAAGAGTAACTGAGGATCATTGCTTTGCACAAAGGGTAAAGGTGACACTGGAATGATTTTTCTGGTTGTGCTCTGAGAGTTAATGATACTGTATAATGAGGATCTTCTACTGTGTACAGACTTCTGCAGAAGAAGGGGTGAGAATTCTCTACTCTTAGCAGGTAGGACAATCGGCGATGAGGTTAAATTGCATCGCAGAAGAGTCAGACTGAATAGCAGGAGGAACTTTCTGGCATTAGGAACAGTACACTACCAGGTGGCTGCCAGGGAAGCTCCATAGTTAGGAACTGCACATATTTTAAGAACAAGATAGAAAGTAACAGCCCAGGGAGCAGTGATTCTTCCTTGGATGGGTGCAGAAATGTGCTAGCACTTACTTTTTGGGATCTCTTAGATCCCAGGTGTGTCTGGGCTACGGATACGCCCTGAGAACACAAGGTAGGATGTCCTGCGCTACCCTCACTATGTGATTACATCTGTTCTGGGCCACCTGGACGTTTATGGTATTTGCATGCAGAAGAGGCTGCAGGGATGGGGAGAGGTCTCTGATGGTGGAAGACGTGCTACTGAGTGCAAAGAGAGATGCTCTGCAGAGAACTTGTGTGGCTATTAGGATGTTACAGGAAGCTGTTGTAATAAAGGCTCTAGGAATAACTGAATTGTGCAAAGGCCCCATGAGAAGGCAGCAGGGTCCCAGCTGTTTGTGTGCTGCTAGTAAGAGGTGCTGAGCCCTGTCCTCCAGCCCTGCATTAGCAGCAGTCTGCACATGGGATGACCACCCGAAGCATTGTGCAGGCCAGTCTGTGGAGACTAAGGGCTATTTGTCTTTTGGAGAACTGGAGTGCACCATTTCCAACAGAGGGATCTATCTTTTGGAGGTATTTCCTGACAGTTTCTTTGAAACTTGAACTTGAATAGGCTTAAGAGACTTAAATTTCCAGGAAAATCCTCACTTCAGCCTGAAAGAGGGCTCTGAAATGCTCAGAGTATGTCTTTCCTTTGCCATGGGAGCTTTTATCATGATATGTTTGACATATGTGTGTATTTACAGCTCTCTGAGTGAGCCCAAGTGGCAAAATGAATACTGCCATTCCTGCAGCTTGACTGAGGGGTGGCCTGGACCTGAAATATCTGCTTCACCCAGGAAACCCATTGCAGGGTGCCTGGAGTTGCAATCAGGATGGCCCAGGGTTGTTTCAGAATAGTCAGTCTGCGCAGGATGCCCCACAGCTCCATCACCATCTGTGAAGGCTTTCTCAGTGCCCTGGGGGAGACAGGAGAAACGTCTGCCCCAAACCCCCACAGCATCCTCTCACCCTCTCTGGAAATGCACACAGCAGCTCAGTCTGCAGATAGGTAGCTTTTGGGGAGAAGGAGAGCAAGTGTTAAATGGACTAGTGGCTAAGGTAAGTGTTGACTGTAACAGGTACCTTAATGATGAATGACATGAATGGACAATCACTCCTGCCTCAGCAAATAAACTCTGTCACATGGAATCCGGCGTTTTCCAGGGAAATCAGCTTTCCCTGCAGGCTGCCAGCAGCAAATGAGCTTCATAAAGCACCTGCAGATCTGAGCATCAAGCAATTATTCCACTATCTTGCCTAAAAACAAAAAGGGCTCTGCCCTCTGGTCACCTCCGACCTTTTCCAGCTAACATAAACTAATTATATTTGCGGCAGGACGAGGAAGGGGGGGTAAACCCCACCACCCAAAATGCTTCTGGGGGTTTTGCAAGGGGCTGTCGGTGGTACTGCCAGGTTTACGGCGTGTCTTGTGGGTCCTTCATCAGCTGATAGAGCCTGGGAGCTTCCTCCCTCAAGAGCTTAGAGATCCAGGGGGGCCCGAGCCCTGTCTGCAGGGGGAGCGGGGCTGGGAGCGGGGCTGAGCCCGGGCTGCCCGGGGAACAAGAGCTCCTTTGTTCAGCATCACTTAGCAGCAATTACAGACCGTCAAAACAGTTTTTGTTTTACGACAACGTGTTAATGGGCCCACGGTTGGGTGTGAGAAGTAACCCAAGCCGCATGCACTGAAGCGAGGTTAGAGGTTAATTGACACTTTCTAACACAGCGCATGAGATTTTTGCAACCTTTTGCAGCGAGGGAAGTGGGGAACAAAAAGGAGATAATGTGATACAATTAGTTGGAAAGCAGGAGGGTCAAAATTCCCAGATGGAAAGGAAAACTGGCCAAGTGAATCAGGCCAGATGGGCCACCTGGACCACAACGAATGCCAAAAATAGCTTCGGTCCTTAGTCTGGTGGACCAGGCAGTAGGTGGTATGTCTGTCCTTCACAGGAGATTAGAAAATAAAAAGGCAAAAAGCAAGGTCAACATTATAAACAGCAGCAGCCTGTTGCAATTTATATTCCAGATCTATAGTCATTAGTTCAGCTCACATTTTTTTATTTCAAAGTAATTGGATTTTAAGCCCAGCAGCCCCTTTCAGATGTGCTCACAGTCTGCTGATACACTCTGAGCCCCTGTACAAACCTCTGGAGCATTACTAACTCAAATATTAACAGTTGAAGACAGGTTTGGTAGCAGGGGTTCCCCATGGTCAGAGTGAGGGTGTTTCTCTGTACCCAAAGTAACTACCTGCTCCTCACTCGCTTCCCTCTGCAGCCAGCGACTGTGTGGATGCTGTGCCTGGATCTGGGGATGATACTGGTTACAGTGCTCAGAGATGTGGCTCTGGGTTTTCCTTCCTTGGAAGATCACTAAGGCTAATGCATGCATCCCCTTACTTCCTCCTCTGTAATTTTTCAAGACCTCTGCAGGGTGACACGTGTAAAACCAGAAAAAAAATGTCTTGGCCTCCCAGCTTGCACTGAAAATGAACTGCAAGGTGACTGGAAGTGCCAAGCCATTCTGGCATCTTTTCAGTGCTTGTTTCCCTAGAGCCAATGTGATTAGTTTCCTTCACTGCCTCAAGATCATGTAAGCTTTTCCTGCTGAATCTGAATAATCTGCTGCAGGTGCCTGTAAATCCTTTTCTGTGTCACATACGAATGTTTGGGGAAGCCACACATAAGGACTGTGACATGTGGAATGATGCCACCCACCTCTATTGCATATAGCTGCCTTTTCCCTGCTGCCTCAGCAGCTTGGACATGCCCAACCAGACAGCCCTCAGTTGTTGCTTTCACCCTCCAGTGGGCTGGTGCCTAACGAGAAGCCACTGCCAGCCCTGGGGTACCTGGTACAAGGTCAGTGAAGCCCAGCTGGGCTTCATTAATGAGGACTGGCCTGGTGGAGAAATAACATTGGCAGGGGGACAGTGGCACAGTGGCAGCTTTCAGAGTGTGAACCACCAGCTCTGCAGCAAGGGAAATGCAACCAGTTAGTAGGGCAGTGGATTGCCAAAGCTGAGGCCAACTTTGCTGACCCACCCTCTCTTTTTTCTTCCGATCTCTTCTTCCCCTTATGCCTAAAAGCAAATATGGGGAGAAGAAAAGGGTAGGAGGAGAGATGAAGACGTAGAAAAACCCAGAAAAAAGTGAAAGGGGATAACATAAGTGTGAGAAAATTGATTCCTTTTTGCATCTTTATGTGCTTGGTCTAACTCCGATGTTCAAAATGACTGCAGGAGAGAAAGAGGAAAGATAGAGAAGCTTGAAATGAAAGCAGAGACTAGCCATTTGGAAGGTGTAAATGAGAGAAGTGACCATGATTCAGACAAGCCTGACAGTCCCCTAGCAGGATCTCGCTGTGTAACCAGAACACTGCTAGGTGTTAAAAGTTGCATACAACGGAGTTCTAGGAATGAGAATCATCAACAGGAAACAGTATAAACCCATAATCTTTTATGGAAGACCTCAAGCAGATAAATCTCATAGCTTTGTGCTCATCCAGGATCCTTTCCTCTGCTCTGTCAGTATTTCCATAGCAAGTGCTCTTCAGAAGAAGCTGCTGTGAACTCATTGTGAAGGTATTTATGCTATACAGTGAGTTAGAGCCTGGAATCCCCATAGCTTCATTTGTACCCAGGTGTGAATCTCAAATTAACACTCTACCTGACTCTCTCTGGCTCTTCCTCAGGTCCAGCCTCTGCTAGTAGTTGTTCATAGGGCTGCACTTACCTGGTGGCTGGGGAACCCAGAACAGAATAAAGGGAGCTAAAAAAGACAGCTTTGACTATATTACAAGACAAACTTGACTGTTACTCTAGGACAGCTCTTCTTGTCACCGAGTATCTTTAAGAATGAAGCAGGGAAAACCGTAAGAGGGACGTTCAGGGGAAAGAGCTGGCTGCAGCTTCTTCCACACTGCACATGCCAAATACCGTGTGCTTGGTAACACCATTGGTGATAGTCTGCCTTTACCTGGGTCACAACACAGGACACTGGACACGTGCCTTTCCCCTTCAGCTCTGCCATTAACAGCAATGCTTTTATCCCAGGTAATGGGTGGTATCTCTTACTACTGCTTCAAAGGATACTCAGAGTAGAATTCATCTACATGAATTCTATTAACTCAGTCCTAAGACGGTCAGTGTAGCTCACAAGAACCAGCGAGAAATATTTTTCCTTTAATTTAATGGATTTTGTTAAATGTACCTGCTGTTGATGATTCGTTTGTTGGTGGGTTTTCCTTCTCACTGAAGCATCAGAGACTGAGTCCAGCTGAAAGTAGAATGTGGGTTGATATGTACTCATGTTCCTGCTGCTCCTGAGCAAACTTCCTAGGATCTGTCTTTGCCGAAGAGGAGTAAGAAATGTCACCTTGTTTTTATTTTCAGTTTTGTGGTAGTTTGTACTAAAAGCCTGAGATTGTCCTCCTTAATGCCAGAGGCTTTTGTCTTCGGGCACATAGGAAAAACCTTTTGGGGATTTGAGTCCACACATGGTTGCTGGAGGTCTGCAAGAGGTTGTCCTCTCTAGTCCATTATTTCTTTCACCCCCTCATTTTATAAGTTTAGTGGGGGGGGAAAAAGCATTGAAACACTTTTGAGCAGATATTTTTGAACTTAAATTTTCACTGACCCTGGCTATTACCACAGTTCAACCTTCTTTTCTCATGCTCTCTCTAAGTTCAGCTGCCTTTTCCTTTGTGATTTTGTTCTTTGCTGCATCAAAGATCTCTTCGGTATTTCAACTACACAGGTGGAAAAAAAGAACCAATGGCTCATCTTCTGCTACTATAAGTTGATAGTAATGATGTTGTGCTGGGTTTGTGTGGAGCCGATTAGCGCTGATTAACTGAGGTGGCTCCGGGGCCGGTCCCTGTGAGGCGTTCTGGAACCTTCCCCCGGCCCTGAGGGGACCCGGCAGCTTTTGGCGGGAACAGGAAGTGGAGGGAGGGGCACAAGATGGAGGCGACGCGGGACACAAGATGGAGGCGCTCCTGCGGACCCCGCAGTCCCTGAGGAAAGAGGGGAGGAGGTGTGGCGGCCCTGCAGCCCGCGGGGAGATGGCTGCTGATCTCTGCACCTACGGAGGGCGATGAAAACCCGAAGGGGACTGAACCCCGCCCACAGCTCCGGGAAGACCCCACAGGAGAGAGACGGCCGCACCCTCAGGGGCCGGGCCGGGTGCAGGCCAGGGGAGACCCACACGGGAGGAGCCGGTGAGGAGCTGCGGCCTCGGGTCGGACCCACGGCCCAGAGCTCCGTGCAGGACTGCCCGGCGTGTGAGGGACCCGCGGCGGAGAAGGGCAAGGACGAGCAGTCCTGCCTTGAAGAGAAACCAGCGGCGGGAGAGGTCGCCGAGGGACGGTCCGCAGTAGCCGCTTTCCCTCCGCTGAGGCGGAGCTGGAGGTACCGACATGGGCGTGTGAGGGCGGGGAGAGGGGAAGGGCGGGGAAAGGCGGTCTGAAAGGGCTGGTCCTATGCTTCGTCGTCGTACCCCCTTGGTTTGCTTTGGTTTTTTGTGCTTTTGGTTGCTGGCAGATTAAATTAATTTTATATTCTTTCCCAGTTAAAACAGGCGTGTTTTGCCCAGGACTGTAATTGGTGAGGGAGCCCTCCCTGCCCTCAGGGGTCTCCTTGAGGCCCTCAGTGACCTTTTCCTCATCCTGCTGTGAGTGATGTGAGGGGGAAAATGAGTGAGAGCCCATGTGGGCTTTGTGCCCAGCTGGACCTAAAACCCCAACACATGTTTTAACACGAATTAACATTTTGAAGCACAAGAGCTGCATCTTCACCTTGTGTAACAGCTGGAGGTCCATCTCCTAGTAAAAGCATTGCTTGGTTTAAGCTCGTTTCTCCCACGATTTCTAACTGGTAAAAAGTGGCTAAAATATTACGATAAAGAGCACATCTCTGAGACTGTTGTGTTTCAAGTATAGTTTGGCACTATAAATGGTATTTAAGGTACAGCTGCTGCAAGATGTGGTATAGATTTGGCTTTGTTGGATGGCTGTTGTAGTTGGAAGAAGTGCTGTTGGAACACACTGGCGTGAGTAGATTTCGAGGGCTTGAAAAAAAAGCTTGCAACAGCAGCGATGTGGATTTCTTGAGGTGCTGGTCACATAATATATCCACTCATTGTGAAGGTCATACCTGTTAATTGCAATTGACATCTCTCAGGAGAGGACTGTAAATAGATGGCCTCTATATGTGTGTGTACAAAGTGGGAAATACTCCTACTACTGATCCTCTTGGTTTTCCATCCAGGGAGGAAGCAGTCATTACCTGATACTGCAAACAGGTAACTCAGCTGTAGTTCCATATCTTTTTGAGTACAAGAATGTGTATGCCACTTTTCTTTTGAATAGCTCTTTAGATATTAAAGCCATATGATTTAGTTTGTAAGGTCAAGAACGTTGTTTGAACAGCAAGCCAGCTAATAACTTTGAATTTCGAACAGAGCAATGAAGTAGGATCAATGGTCAACTCATTTCTCTGCTGTGGGTGTTCAATAGTAGCTGAAGATTTCCAACAATAAATACCTGGTTTTAAAGTTTGTGAAAAGCACAATAGGGAATAAAAATAAGGTTACTTAGTCAATGAAACAGATTAGCCAGAAAAAAGTACTTCTTTTAAGTCCAGGAATGACAAGAAAAATTCATGTCCTTACGTTGCCTGCTTTTGGGAAGAAGACTCAATTCATTTGATGTGAATTATTGCTACCCTGTGCTTATGCTCTTTCGCTTGAACATCTTCTTGAAGCGTTACTTGATTGCCAGCTTCCAAAATAAGGTGAAATTTCAAAATTTAGAAAAGTTTGATCATCTCTAACAGGATAAGTATAGAAATGGAAAGAAATCTCCAGACTGAATAAGAGTGCTTTTGACTTTTTTTGTTAGTGGTTATTTGTTGGTGCTTTAGTTTTGTTTGTTTAATGTTACTTTTTGTTAATTTGAGGCTTTGATGAGGTTTTTTTTTTCTCCTCCTAAGATGATGATCTGTCTGATTTTTAACAGAGCTATTCCATGTTGATGGAATAATTACTGTATTCAGTAATCCAGTACTGTAATCCATATTACTGTAAAAACAAACAAACCGACACAAAGCAGTTCTATCCAGCACGGCGCAGTGATGCTCTTACAAGCAGTGGTTGGGGTTTTGCACCTGTAGCATTACTCACACATCCAGCTTAGGGATCTTCTGTGGAAACTGTTGCTTGAACCCCTGAAAGCTGAGTGTGGGATAAAGAGCAAGAAAAGTACGTTTTCTGAGAGGTGTGTGGGGGCGTCTAAGTTTGCCACCTCAGTGAAGTCACCACCAGCTGCACTGTTAAAAACCCTGGGCAGACCTGATAGCCCCAGAGCTTTAGTTTGAGGTGTTTCCAAACACACCATGTCTGTTACCTCAGAGGGAACAGATGGAAAGTGTTACCAGTAAAGCACATTTTCATAGGCTTTCTGGTTCTCTTTAGCAAAAGCCTCACAAAAGTCTTCAGACAAATTAGTGCCTGAAGGTAGAGGAAGTCTTTAGTAGTGTTAGAGAACTGCTGACTCAGCCTGTTCTCAGAGTTATGTCCAAGGGGACCTGCTTTCTGCCTTCAGCGTTTCCACCATGGATGGCGATTCCTTCAGAACCAATTACATTACTCTCAAATGTCTTCTTTAGTTTAATGAGTCCAATTAAATCCTCAGAGTTACTCATGGCAGGTCTAGCCAACAAAAGTCAATGTATGACCCAAGGAAAGATCGTGTCAGATAAGCCTGGGATGTGCACTCATGCATTGTTCTTCCTCGTAATGTCACAGCACGCTGCTGAGCCAAGCCATGTGAGGGGCATGCGGGTGCGGGATGGGCACAGGTTTTGTTTGGCCACGTGTTGATCTGTTCCCATTCCTGGTTCAGCAGCACATCTTCCCTGGCCACAGCTCCATGCAGGGAACAGGGATATGACTGCACTGCCATAGTAGAGAAGTGAAGGGCTTAATGGGGGATTAAATAGGTACACGTGTCTATAGGTGTGGCCATATGCCCACTATTAAGCTGTAAAAAGTTCAACAATGGTGTTATAAAATACACAGTTAAATTGCAGTAATTTAGCCTGTTTTGCATTGTCTTCAATAGATACTCAATATGCAAAATTAGCAACAGTGTAGCTGCTCTAATGGATTTGTTCTTAGCTGGTTTATTTTTGCTTATGCTGTGATGAACATCTTCCCCCATCTGCTGGAAGAGCAAGTCTTCACTCAAGTTTGGTGATCCCTGTTTGGAGTGACTCCAGTGGGGTGCTCTGGGCTGCGTGTTTGTCACAGCAAACCCAAATATGTGGATAGGTAATGAGGCAGGGCTGACAGCATCTCTGTCACAACCTGCTCCTTGCTTTGATTTCAGTGAAAGTCCAGAGATGCAGAGATTTGTGAACAACGATAATTGCTATTTTTAAATGATGTTTTTGAGGGTTTTATTTCAAACTGGGAAAATACTCTTCAGTTAATTACTTGGCAAGTTCAGTTTTGAAGAAGGAAAGCTGGTTTTAAATCACATGAGAGCCAGAAGAAGAAAATGTCTGGAATCTCTTAATTAATTCTAAAAGTCAAATATAACTGAACTGAATTTTTCAAAATATGTTACAAAACTTGTTTCCAGGCTTGACTTGTCACTGTCAAATTTTATCTTGGAATGAATTTTTGATGCTGATGTTGATTTAGAAACACATTTAAGCAGATATACTAATTTAAGTATTTTTTCATCATGGGGGCTGTGCATATGCTGAAAATCAAGCATCTTTTTAAGTCTTCTGCTGTTACAAGGAGTGAAATGCTTCATACCAAAGAGTTCCTTTTTCTGAGAACTACATATCGTGAATTTCCATACTTCCATGCCTCCATCTTGAAGGGAGTTTTCATATTTTCATGTTGAATGGGGTCTGCTTCTCCAAGAAAGGAAAAGATGATAGAATTAAAGTTCTTTGCAGAGTGAAACAATACTACTGATAATTAGAGAAATAATTGGTCAGGTTCTTGTACACTCTAATTTATAGCCAGGCTAGGATATACCTCCCAGGCTGTGATTTCAGAAAGTACTTAGGAATGTGCGTAAATTTCTTTGCGTAAATAGTTTGATTGAATGGATAACTTCAGAAAGATTATACTTGCCTTGAAAGTTTAGCACCTGCTAGTAGACTCCATTAGTTTGGGGCAGCTGAGAAGATTCTGACTGTGAGTCTCATGGGGTTTTTTTGTGGAGTTCCTGGAGAGTCCTCTGTAATGTCTGTGGATCTGTTGGCATGATGGCATGAAATCTTTTTTGGGGTGAGGGGCACAAGGGATGTTTTCTGTTTCTTGCAGCAGAGTTGGTGTCAAGCATGTTTTCCTGTACTTTAGTATGCTGGGAAAATAAACCAACTAGGACTATGTTCCCTGTGTTCTTGGTTGCTCGGTGTATTGAGTGCTATCAGACACGTACTAGCAGAGGCTGCTCTTAAAGTAAGATGTTGTGGCATCTGTGTGTGATGGTGTTCAGGGTGAGAGTGGCAGAGGAAGTGAGTCAGCATTGTGGGGCAACCATGACCCAGACGGTGGTTCGGCACCAGAGGAACACTGCACTTTAGGATGTCATCTGCTAAGCACCTCATTTAAGTAGACCGCCAGAGAACCATGAGAGCAGAGACAATATTTTCAATTCCCTAGAGGAAACATCTCCTACAGAAAGCCTCCTAGCAATCATTTATGGAAAAATGATCAAGATTTTTCCTTCAGTTTCTCTGATCAGTTGTCTTCCAAGCCTAAAATGACTTCTTGATTTGGCATCTCAGCGACTATGTGCCAGTGGAATAAATGCCATCTAGAAAGATTTTCACATCCTCTTCGGATTTGTGGCAGCACCGCTGTGAATGAGGATCACAAATCCTAGAGCAGCTGTTGCTCAACACTGTAGAACAAGACAAGGCTTTGGGTTTAGTCCAGGCCTGATGTAAGCGAGTCTTGCAGGGCTTGCAGCATTGTTGAATTTGGCCTATTCTTATTCAGGAACGGATTGTGCTGCCTACTTGGCTGTCCCAGTCCTTCATCCTGAGCCAGAGGAGGCCAAGACTATTTGTGGAATCTGAAAGTGAAATCCTGTCCCCTTTTGACTCAATGAATATGTTGGTGTTGACTTCAGTAGGGCGGGAATTTCACCCTGTGTATCCCAGATGTCAGAAGTATTTTCTGGTTTTGTGATTCTCTGTGGAAGATGTTAGATGCTATTTTCCTTAGCCCTGCTTTTTGGGCATAGGAGACCTGCCTGGATTATTTTAATTGGCAAATACATTTTTCCAGTGTCTGTGGCAGAAATAACTCCGTGTGTCAAGTGCCAGGCCAAGTAGCTCCTGTTAAGTAGCCCCTCTGCAGTGCTGCAGTTAACACCAGTTGTTACTGCCAGACCCCTCTCTGTGGATTGTGATAGTGTCCAAATTTTTGGTGACTGCTGCTGTTCTTCTGTGCTTTTTGTTTGTTTTTTTTTTTAAAACTCCTGGAGGTATAGCCTTTGTTTTGGGGGTAAAATGGGAACAGCGACGTTCTGGCACCAGCACAGGTGAAGGCAAAGCTTTTGTGTGTTAAGGCAGCATAATAAGAATTTTAACTGAGAAGCCTGAAAGGTGCAAACAGTCCTGATGTGTGCTAACATTTGATGTTGTCTCTGCTGGTGTAGAACCAGGAAGCATCAGGTGTGGAGGGGTTTCCAGCAGGGAGTCATGAAGAATTCCAGAGCTCTGAAGTGTTTCCATGCTGATGTCAGGGTAGGAAGGAGAACGTAGTTTTAGTAGATAAGCTGGTTTTAAGTATCATGCTGGGCTTTGGGAAAGCTGGATTCATTCCTGGTTCTCACATGGGCTCCTGGTATGATTTATGGCAGTCACTCCAGAGTTTTGTGAAGCATATGTGACTGTGGACACCTCAGAGGTGATTTAGAGCCCAAGCTTTCATACAGATCTGAAGGATTTAGAAACCTAAACAATCCTGGAAACCCTTCAAGAAGTCTTATCTCCTTACACTGTTTAAATATGTTTAAATGTTTAATACCTCTACGGACCTGCCTTCTTATCCCTTCATTTCATACCTCTGAATGGGAGATATTCTTTTGCTTATCCCATCCTATGCTTGCCAAGTCCATGCTAGAAAAAAAATGGGCTAAGGACTCTCACCTGTCTCTGAAGCGGTCCATCAACAGCTCGTGTTTGTGTAACTAAGTCTCTCTTTTGGTACTTCTGGCTGGACATCAGGGTGGTCTCTTAAAGAGTTTTAAGAGTACCTGTGCTGCAGTTACTGCATCCTATTCTGTAAATGTTCACCTGGAATCACAGAATTATTATAATCATTATTTTAATTGTTAGTCCACAGTGCTCAATCCACAAGGTTTTTTGTGCCCAGATTTCAGATGAATTAAAGGTTCCTTTTCTATTTGGTAATGTCTTGTAGCAATTAATCTTATTTTTTTAAACATCAGCACCTGTTTCATGACAGTTTCCTTGCTACCTCCCCCATTTCTGACAAAAGTAATTTATTTATCAAGACTTTATTGCATTTTGTAGCGGAATTTACCTTTGAAAGTTTGTTAGAGAGGGCCTGAATAAATCCATAGTTTAGTCTGCAACACCATTAATGTGGTTAATAAAGCAAATTTTATATATTTGTCACAGACCTTGAAAGTAGTGCCAAAACCCTTTAAATCCAAATCACTACTTTTCCTCTGCACACCCCTCCTGCCTTGCTGCTTATGTTTTCTGTTTCTGCAGTGAGGTGGCTACAACACTGAGGCAGATTTTAATTCTTCACAATATGGTAAATCTACAAAGCTCTAGGTCTTCCCAGATGGTAACATCCTGTAAAACTTGCCAAATATTCTTCCTTAAAACATTTTGTAGTCTTTAATTCAAGGACTGAAGTGAAATAAGTAATTGTTTTTTTAAAAAAGGAGATTACTTGTTTTATTGTTTTTAACAAAAAAAGAAAGTAACATTTTAGGTCTTGGTCATACACAAATATTGTAATCTTTTTATGCTACAGATAACAACAGACACCTGCCATGGTCCAGGCTCAGTTATTGTGCCTGAAAGTATTTTTGCAGAAATAGTGGTTTCCTGTGAGGGAGGAGAGATCCCTTTGCCAATAGACTTGTGTCTATGCTGCAGGCTATGCTAGTGTAGTGATACTGATGCAAATAAGAGGCCACAACCCTAAATAAAGCACTTGTAGCATTGTGGAAAGTGTATGTGCTGTGGAGGACCTTCTCGAAAAGAACTGATCAGGAGATAGCTTTGCCATTAAGACTGAAAATCAGGGATCAGACTTGGGCATGTAGGATTTTTTTTTTTTTTTTGCAATATTTGTAAGATGTGAATCATCTGTTTGTGCTAAAGACTTCTTAGCTCAAAAAGAGTCTCTGTGGGACTAGCAACCACTCTGTAGAAATACATGTAAAGGTTGCCAGGGACTTCAGCTTGAATTGAGAGAAGTTTTCATGAGCAATTTGTGTCTTCTGTACCCAGCCCAAACAACCTACTTTAGAGCAGAGCTCTAGCTGGCAACTGAAGATGAAATTGTGTATTTCAGGGCAATGATACAACCTCTGTGTGTGCTCTTCCTTGGCATGCTGAAGGAGCTGTCTAAATTGCCCCATAGCTCATTTTCATCTTCTCCTTCAGTCAGTGGTCAAGGCTGTTCTGTAGCTGTCAGATCCCTTTGCAAAGCCTTATATGTGGTGAGGAGGCTGGAGCTGCTCCAGTCTTGGTGCCCATTTTGCAAGTGCTTCCATCCATATCTTTGCAGAGCTTTGTGAGCTGCTGCAGAGAACTTTAAAAGCAATCTTTCACCACTTTCGATGGGAACCATCGGATGGCAGAAGCAGGCCAATAAAGTCTACAGCAAAATCTCAGGTGCAGACAATCAAAGCCATTAGTAAGAGGCAACTTGAACTGTAGCTGGAAGGGGACTGGTGGGGGAGAGTCTGCAGAACTCCCCTTAAGGCTGTTAATATCTGAATGGCTCTACTGTTATCTCTTTCCAGTGCTCCATGCATGCTCCATTAAGACTTTTATGTCTTTTCACTGAACAGCCAGCTGATCATAACTAACAGGGTTTTATTTTCATTTCCCAATAGGACTTTTGTTTTTCTTAAAAAAAAAAAAAAAAATTACTGAAACCTGGAGGATTTTCTAGGTGGAAAATAAGACCTGTCAGTTGGAAATTCTGACTAGATCTAAGTAGACACCTGTATAAAACTTTGGATGTATTATGTGGTTGGAAAGGAGTATGAGGGTGCAAGGAAGATGGGATGTGGGTGGGATGGGCAGGAGAACTTAGGGAGCCTGTTGTGTTCATAGCTGTTTTACATTTTCTCCTTTCTTCCCTAAAGGTAAGTTTTATTTAGGGGGAAAAAAAAGGTCAGAAGTAACTAATATTGACAACAGTAAATTTGAATGTTATTGACATGGTATTTGTGCTGGACCATGATCTGTGCTGATGCTCTGCTGAAACCAGTGATATCCATGTGGTGCTGTCACTATGGCAGAGATTATTTTGGGAAGAGCCAAAAAGATGTTACACATTTAGGGTATGTGTTCCCAGCGAATATTCTTTATACCTTAATTGATCAAGCAAGAGAAACTAAACTCAAAACCTGGTCTGATATTTTTATTTTTCAATTTGTACTCGAGTTATAAGTTTGTGGTGTTTTAGAAACACAGCATGGAGGGTAGAGAGGCAGTTTCCCCAAGTTCATCAGAGGAGGGATTGTATCTTCTGTGCCTGGTACCCAGATTCTCTGTTTGCAATTGGGGCCTCTCACTGAAAGTTGTCCTCATCCACACCTAGGACAAAGCTAAAAATAATAGTGCTTGGATAATAGGTTATGAAATAATTATAAAACATTTTAAATTATAGCAAAATCAGCATGAGTCTAGAGATTAGCTGTGGTGCCAGGACCTAAAACAACTGGAATAATCTAGAATGAAAACCCTACTTCAGCTTGTTATTGCTGTGTTTTAAAAATACCTCTTTGCACTGTTGAGTCTTTGGTGTTGGTGGTCGCATTGCATCCTGTTGTTAGCACCTGGAGCCAAGCTGAGAAAATCCAGCTCTTGGCTTTTGGAAGCTAATGCTTCCCATCAGTGTGTTGTTGCCAAATTACGTGGCAAGCGTTCTCTTGCCAAGTCACTAGAAATTAGATTAATTGTAACACAGAAACCACAGGGAGGGAGAAGAAAAGCAGTGTTGTGCCTCTGAATATTGCTGTATACCTTGATTGTACAATAGGAAAGTTATCCTGAAACACACACACCAGGCAGCGTGCACAGAAGTATTTTCACAGTGTTCACAGTTTCTTGGTTGGTGGGATTCAGTATGGAAGTGATGAATATGCTAGCAGTAACCCCAGGGGCCGTTGAGCAGGATGGTGAAAAGGAGTATGAGTGACATAAGTAGATATTAATCAAGTTTCTCACTATTAGTTAATTGTTCATTCACAATGTAGATTGCATCTGAGCTGTACTCGCTGGGATTAAACATGCAAAAATAAGCATTGCCATATCTGACAGCACCACTGAATTATGTTTTCTTTTTCTGAAACAATTTCTGCTTACAGAGCACAGGCCAGAAAGGCTCTGGCTATGGCCTCTTAGAGGAGGTCAAAGATGTAGACAGGCTGAGTTATTTTGTGAAAGTACAGAGCTGCGTTGTGCTGAGTCCTTGTCAGAGGGCACAACTGTGGAAATATTCTCGCACCTTTGTTGTCAGGAGTGTCACATTGATGTCAGTCTCCTGCAGAACTGTGCATTTTCAGGCCTGTCTGCTGTTCTCTGTGTGACCTGTCCAAACATCCAGAATCCCAGCTGCCCTACTCAGGGTAGAGTGCAAGGGAGTACAGCTTGGCTGCCTAAGCAAGTCTTCACTACTGATGTATAGAAACCAGTAGCTGTCTTTTTTTTAACTCTATACTTACATATGTGAGAACGTAACATTTCCTTTTGGGCTATATCCCAATTAGGCAATTTAGCACAATTTAGGCAATTCTTACTAGAGGTAGTTAATGCAGTTGAACAGAAAAACTTTTCTGTTGCAGAATATTTTCTCAAGTAGAGGAGAAGCCACATGTGGATTTTTTTCACCAACTTTGACCATTTCTTGTGTGCTAAGAGAGTGAGGATTTTCAGGTGTGTTCACCACCCTGAGTTTTCCTATTGATTTTACCAGGAGTAAGTTAGGTTAGGTCTGAGTGCTACACTGTGGGCTCTTCACCAGGACAGACTGGAGTGATGGCCAGCATAGATCTTACCATGAGTGCTGAGCTGGGAGGCTGGCGGCTGTTCTCCACCTTGCCATACACCTCCAGGGTGAATGACAAACAAGTCTTGAGGATAGGGGGCTGCTCCTGTGACTTAGTTTGCTGCCTCTCAAATGTTGCAAAGACTTACTTCACTGTTGGATAGTGTTTCAAGATTGAAAGTGTAATGAGCAGCACATGGCTTGTGTTCAAATTTTATAGTGTGTCATTATTTCCACTCTTGCAATGTCAAATTTAAGCATCTGACATAGAGCAGTGAGCAAATGGCAAATAACCAGTAATTATTTAACATACACATATCTTAGTTGTGGTCATATGGTGTAGAAACAGGTGTTGTGCCTGTGTTCCCACAAATAAAAACATCCTAAGGAGTAATGCCAGCTGACAGCCAAAAAAAAAAAGAGTATTAAGACTATCGAGGGAAAGAAGTGCTTAGAACACAAATATTAATAAATATTTACTTTCCCTCCTGTGTGGTATCTGGCCATACTCTCATGTCTTGTTCTTTTCCCATAGTGGGAAGTTAGCTTGAGTAAGAACTTAGAACATTTAGTTTACGCAAGCCTTACCTTAAACAATGAGATTAAAACTGTCTTTAGTCAAATTTAACAAAGAAAAATTTTGGAGAAGTCTTCATCCACTGTGGCAGACTAGTGTAATTGGTTTTGAGGGCATAAAGGAGCAAGGCTTTGGATGAAACCTCTAGTTCCAAGTGCACAAGAGTAAGCCAGTCATCACCCGTGCTTTGTATGAGAAAGATAATAAAGCAAAGGAGTTCAAATAGGATTTATATATTTATTAGATGTGCTTACAGCATGGACTGCTTGAGAACACAGGCTTCGTTTTACCTATGTGTATCTTAAAGTCAAACTACTTTCTGTTGACTTTGGCCACAAGCAGTATCTGTGGAGCAATCTCTCTAAGTCATTCCTAGTGCAGCTGTGGTAAATCCCTGAAGGTTTGCAGCTTTCAGATGCAGAGTTACTTAAATGCTGTAGGATGCCTTTGAAAAAACAAATGGTTCTCCAAAAGCAGCCAGCATATGGGTATAATATTAGAGCTGCGAGGGAAGAGAGGAGGATCCTTTAAAGAGGACCATTATAGTCTTCCCCATTTTCTGCAGAAAGTATTTCCTGTTCTATAAAAAGATAGAATGACTAGTGTGTAACATAAACCTATAATAGAACAAATACTTCAAAGACACCTTGGGCCTGCTAGTAAATTCATGCTACCCCCATCCTTGACAGTAGTTGAGAATGTTGTTCAACAGTTTGTATCAGCGCATGCTTATCCTCCTTTGACATCAGTCTCTGGTTCAGGAAGCTCTTGAAGCACATGCATAATTTCCAGTACATGAAAAGTCCCATTGATTTCAGTCTGCAATATAAAACTAGTAACTATCATAATTATTTTGATGCATTCCTGAGTCCTAGACATTCAGTGATTGATAATCTAATATGCCCAACTCTATTTTATCACATAAGCAGCTTCCTTCTTGCAAAGAATGCACAATAACTGATTTGTTGTCTATAATTGTAACTCTAGTTTGTTATTCAAAACTTTTCTTAGATCTAGTTATTTAAAGGTCTAGCTGATCACCTCTTGCATCCTATTAAAAGCAGTCTACAAAATTTTAGCTGTGTGGATAAAATCACACGCCTTTTCCACTTCCCCTGAGTTTCCTCTAAGTCTTTGGGATGAGTGAAATAACAGGCTTAAATTTGATCCTTGTTTTTTTTTAATGAGGATAAAAATCACTCCGATGCCTCCTGCATAACAGATGATGCTTCTGTGTTGTTGAAGAATGTGAATAATTAAAGCATGCAGCACGTCTTGACGACTGCAGTATCAGAAAAGCGGGATGTTTGTGACTGAGTATTTAGCTGCAGCACAGAAAATGCATGTGCAGGAGACTTTGGCAAGTCAATCCTAAACTTTGTAATTAACTGGCTGTCAAAAATTTGGAAGCGAAACACAGGAGGTGGTTGGGAAATCAAAGTATGATGTGTTTTTAATCACAAAACACAAGGAAATTTTTAAAATTTATGAGTAATAAATCTATATTGTTGGTACCAAATGGCTCCCTTTGCAGTCCTTTAATGTAACACCTGCGCTTCCTCTCCATGAGTAACGACCCATTTTTTGACTGCCTGAGGAGCAATGCAAGAGTAGGTTTGCAGGCTCAGGAGAACAAAGCCAGGTTCTCAGTCTGAGAGCTCTGACTGCACTTTAGGATTCCATTTACAGTCTGTTTGGTTTGTAATTCAAATCGCTCCAGACCAGAGTTAATGTTTAGACCACAGCCACCTGAAATTTGCTTTGGGGCTGAAGCCCAGCCAGATTGCAAATGGAGGAAACACTTGAGGTTTGCTAAATACAGTTAATAGGGGATTAGAGACTGTGTTTTTTACGATAGCACAGGGAGGTCTGTAATAGAAAAAATATTAAAATGCAGATATACAACTCCAGCCATGCCGAGTAGGATGCAACTGATTAACTCTAGCCAGCATGTAGTTATTCTTCCTTTTATTAAGCAAAGGGAAGATGAGAGGAAGAAGGTAACAAAGCTCTGATACAGTTTTTTGATGAGGAATGCTCTGTTACAGACAGCTGATGGGAAATGACCCAGTGTCTGGGTGACTGGACTGTGAGTTACAAGATCCTCGGGATACCAGTTTTTCTGCTGCTACTTTGTTATATGCATAAAGACTTGAATGAGTCTTCATTATTATTTTCCTTTTGCTTCTTTAAGGGCCATGTCCATTTAGCTCCTTGGGGCTCCTTCACTATGTGTGTGATGCCTCATGCCGTGACGTATGGGTATACCCTTTGTACAGATATTTACCACACAGTTGCAGAAGCAGAGCTGGAAAGAACCTTGGAGGTCACTGAGCTACATGAATCAGGATTAAGTGTAGCTAACCCATGCCTACAAGACATTTGTCTTCACGTTTTCTTTAAAATTCCAGCAAAGGAAATTCCACATTTCTGGGTTTCCTGTTAGAGTGGTATTTATCTGAACTTTGCATAATTTCAATGAAGGAGATTCTACACTTGTGGGTTGCTTGTTCCAGCATTTCACTGCTGTAGCTAGAATGTTCTAATATCTGACCTAAGTTGTCTCTGCTAGAGTTTGTGTTGATTCCTTGTCTTTCTTGTCCTGCTGACTGTGAAGAAAAATCAATCATTTCTGTATTCTGAAAAAGTCCTCATGCATGGGAAGACTCTTTGTCACATTCATTCCTCAGTTTCCTCTCCTCCAGACTAAACAACATCCAAGTCTTTATCCTCCCCTCAAATGGCAGATTCAAAACTGCAGCTGTCTGTTAGAGTGATTTCTGCATTGCCAAAAATGTGTATAGCCCTTAGTTGTTTCTCCAGAGCCAAGAAGATTTACCCTTCTGGAACTCTTCACAAATTTAGTTCTGAGATTTAGTGGTTCAAAAGCTATTGAAAGTGTAGGAGAGACCTCACAGTTGATGTGGCTAGAAAAGGAACATCAGAGGACTCTGGGCAGTTTCACTGGTTTTAGAGCTTTTATGTGAGTGAAAAAGCACACTTGTGTGTGTGTGTGTGTGCAAGCAGTTTTTAATGTGACAATGACATATTTTTAAAAATGAGTTGCACTTTAAAGGAAAAAAACTTGCTTTCCTGAAAGGAGGAACATGGACAGGGAAGAGCTGTCCACTTAGTTTGAGGAGGGAAGCCAAGGACTGGCAGGGATCAGGGGGGATACAGGTGGGATGGAGCTATGGGGACCATCTTGGAGACATGCACTTGTTCTGAAAAATCCTTGTTTGCTGGAATTCCCAGCAACTAGAACTTGGAGTTTTAAAGCATTTATTGGCTTTTTTACTCCCTTCTTCTCTCCTCCTTGCCTTGCCACTAGTTTATTTTCTAGTCCTTTATATTATTTCAAAAAGCCCAGAAACTCAAAAAAAAAACCCCAAAACTTCCTAAATTCCAAACTCCACAGCCATTTGTTTTTACAATTTTGCTCTTAAGGGAAAGAAGGGCTATAAGTCACAGATGTAATTCTCACAATCCCAGTCTGACTTTCTTTTTGTCCTCACTAGAAAAAGGAAAACTTCTAAATAAAAAAAAACCCCAATGAAACAAAACTTCATCAAATTTAAAAGATGCCTTCAAAATCTAGACCAAACTGCCAAAGATGAGCTATGTCCACCAACAGAAGCTTTGTCTTTGTTCCTGTCTGTGATATCCTTACCCTTGTGACCTATTAGATGGATGATCTCACTTGTGACGTAGTTTAGGATTCACATAGCTCATTGCTCTGAAGATGTGCTCTCCTTCACTGCTTGCAAACAGGATCTAAGTCAAAGTACAAGTGCATGTTAATGTTTACTGTTGTTGGTGATGGCAGTGAATTCAAAATTCCTCACAGACCAGTGTGATTGTCCACTTTGAGCTGTGGTGTAAAACAAGCCAAATAATTTGACCTTGCTATTTTTGCGTTATTCCCTACAACATACATGAACTAGCTCTGACATTAATCTGTGACTGACCCATGAGTGCATCCTTCAGAAAGGCATCCAATCTTGATTTCAGATTCCAAGTGCTGATAGAAATACAACACCCAGGAGAAGTTACACTCATTTGTTAAAAAAACACCACCACCAAAAACAAAACCAAGAAAGTGTTTCCTACTTGAACAAGATGAGCTTCAGCTTCCAGTCAGGAGTCCTGCCTGCCCTGTCTCCTAGGTTACACAACCCACTTACAGGACTTCTGTGGTCTAGATTTTCTAGAATGTAAAAGAAATTGATTGGAACTTTTGTTAAAAACTCTCTAAATGTCTCAGAAATAAAATCACTGTTGATATTGGATTATTTTAGAAGACTTGTCTTTCAAACCTCCTTTTTTTTTAACTAAATGTGATAAAAAAGCATGACATTTCAAATGTTTTCCTCTGAGAAATTCCAAAAGAGAAATTATGTCCTTTTTCAACATTCTGAAACAAAAAATCTCTTTGATATCTTTTTCCTGTGATGAAACACCTCCAATTTTACTCACCTTCAAACTACTTGGTTATCTGTTTCAACTACAGATTATTAAGTCCTTGTGCAAAAGGATTGCCTTATTGAGCCAATGCTTATAGGTATACTTTCCTCTATCTAAAAAAGACAGGAGATAATTTCTTCGTGCAATATGAAGACTGGTGATTTGCATAGGTTTAAATGATGTCAAAAAGCCTGAGAAACATCAAAGGTGCTAGAACTAATGAACAAGTTGCCATTTCCCTCAATAGTGGTTTTGTTTTGAGATTCTATACTAACTTAGAGCATCCTTGTCATACTTCTTTATCTGTAATCATCCTCCAGACTTTTCTTCCAGAAAGCTGTCGCTAAACTCAAAAGGTCTAACCAGTGTGCTGAAGTAAAGCCCAAAATTCATATGGTGAGAAAGCAGACAGTGGGCTAGAAAGTGAGTGTTTGTAAAATACAGATGCAAAACCCAGACATTTTCCTGTTTTGTTCTGCTATTGGATTTTCAGAAACTACCTTTCTAGCCATTTCCTTGCACATTATTCTTAATTTTACAGATTTTACTGGGTTATTTTCTTTGGGCCAGGCAAAATGTACTGAGATGTTTCCTCTGGAATTTAAAGATTTTTTTTTTTTTTTTTTTTTTGCAAGGTTAGGTATGTTATTCTGCACCAAGGGGGAAGTCTGATGGGGAAAAGCTTACAAATAATTAATTTGAGGAAAGGTAAAATATTGTTTACTCTTTGATTGACTACTGGGAGAGGGGAGGCAAAAATAAAACATTCCACTCTGTGAGTTCCAACTTTTATGGATTTCCCACTGGTAATGTTTCACTGGCTATGGTTAAGGACTTTGTGTAATGAAGTAGGTTAATATATATATAGGAAAGCATTTAGGCCGACAAGGTTTGCTTGATCCTGGACCAGTAAACACAAGGTTTTCTGGTTAAGTCATCTGTGCCAGCCACCCTTTTCAGACTGTCTATTTCACTTCCACTGCAACAGCCTTGTTTAAGCTGTACTTGCCAACTTGTGACTTAAAAAAAAAAAAAGTGTATTTTTAATTTGCCTGAGGTCACACACTTCAGCATTAAACCGCAAAAAGGAGAAACTTCATGCCTGGTGCTGCTCTTTACTTCTGCAATGTTACCAAGAAGGATAAAGTGGAAGGGGGGAACAGGCAAGAAGCCATGCATAGTGTGTATGTGAGAGGGATGGGAGCATGGAGTGGGGCCATCCTGATTCCTAGAGCTGGAGCCAAACCTCTTGCTAGGTGTGTCTTTAGTACCACCTACTACACTGTTGATGCATGCTACTTCTTACCTGATTTAATATTCCTCTGCTCTGACTACCTTATCCAAGGGACTACTTTTCTTTTATAAGGGGGGGGGGCGGGGGGGGTGAAGGGGAAAGAAAAAGCCTTCTAAGCTGCTGGTTCTTCTTGGCAGGTGTGTAAGCCACTGTCCAGAATCCCTCTAGCACTGTTGTCTGCTCAGTTCCTTATGTTCATATTCCAAAGAAAACCGTTGCAGTTGTCTTTAGCTGTTGTCTCTGTTGGAGTTCCTTGTAGAGAAGCCAAGACCTGGGGTGAATAAAGTCTTGTTGAGAAATAGATTGGGATTTTGAGACTCTTCTCCTGCCTATGCCATTAAATCCCTACATACATTGTATTCATAAAAAAAGTATGAATAGAAATGTAAATACATTTGTGTAAATAAACGTAGATGTCAGTAATACAAGTGTATTATAAAAGTAATAGAATGGAAAGAGCTCAGGACATCTGTCTCTTGAGCTAATTTGAGGCACACACATTTCATTTGAGGTACATTAAGGAAAATGGGAGGAAGGCACAAGTCAGTTTGGGTTATGAAACCATGAGGATGTAATAGCCCCATTTTCTGAAGGGGGAAGTGACTAATAGTGCTGAGGATCCAAATCCAAACTTCTTCATTGTTGAGCTGCTATTGTCTTAGCCAGTTGCTAATGATATTGCGAGCACCTTAACTCAGCACACTTGGGAATGGAGGAATCTCTTTCCCTGACAGATCAGGATTCCTTAGAGTCCGTCCTTTTCCATTTTTCTCTCCCTCAACTGTATTTGTGGGAAGAAAGCATTTTCCTGGGAATCACTAACAGACACATTTCCTTGTAATCATCCATGGTTTGCTCATCTGTATTATTTTGAAAGCATTATGCAAAGTTTCAATATGTTGGGTTATCCCCAGGTTGTTGATGTAAATCCTTTTGGAGAAGAATTTCACAACCAACAGGGAAGTATTTTCCCTTCACCTCTTTCTGCTGGGTCCCTTAATGCAAAATTGCTTAAGGGAAAATAGGCCTCAGTATTTCCTTACAATTTAGTTATCTTTGCCAATACACTCTTCCAGATGACTGATGTTTGAGGGCTGATGTATATTGTGCAGGATCTTGACATCTCTTCTAGCTTGGTGAAATGCAGTGCACATCAGCTGACAGACAACAGGACTGTAAGATCCCCAAGGTAGGCACTGCAGTTTTATTTTGTATTTATTTGGTGGCTAACACAATGGCCTATCTGTCTCTGAATAGGGCTCCAAGGCATCCCTCTGATATATATTGCGCTTAAAATATAGAGAATCTTTATTTAACCTGAAGCTTTTCAGAGGCAACACTTTCTTCAAAAGCAAAAATACAAATTTCCCAGAAACAGGTTACAGAATTTCTTTATTACACAGCACATGCTGTAGTGATAATTCTACACTGTGGTGCTATCAGATCACTTTGTCATTTTTTTTGGTACTCTTTTCTCAGTACTGAGCACCACATACTTGTTGTACATGCTCCTCTTTGAACTTAAAGCACAGAAAATTAAAGTGTAAATATGAATGTGAACCACCCAAAAGTCATAATAAGATTATATGAATGCCTGTAACCACACAACAGGAACAATGGGGTTGCACAATTCCTCCACTTCAGCACTGATGAATTTTAATAAGGGATAGTCAGTACATGCTGATACTCCTATTGCTACCCTGGAGCCAGAGCAGTGATTTAAGGTGCCAGTGACACAGTGTGTAGGTGAGTCTTAGCTGTAGCGTGCCTTGGAGAGTAGAGCATGATGTAGCAGGCTGAAAAAAATGGCAGGGAAATAAGCTGATTTAATTAAGAGTGAGAAATGGGACTGGAAGGAGAAAAGATCACTTAAAATTGCCAAACACCTGTGCTGCTTTCATCGGCTACTGAGCTCCTGATGGAGAGAAAATGACACTGTAAACTGATAGGAATAACCAAATAAAGAACATTTTCTGTCGCCAATTGAAAATCTCATGTTGCAGGGTTTGAAACAATCTATTAAATATCAGGGATTTAGAGGAGAATTTAGCAGTATTACTTCTTTCCCATGCCAGAGTTGGTTTTCACCTTCTCTATAATACCAGTACTAACCTAGGTGTGCCTGGGAGCTACTTGGGAAAGCATTCACAGTAGATGTACCTCTCAAAATATGTACTTTTCAGATATAAAGATATCCCTCTTGTTTGCAGCTCATGTAAGAATAAGCATTGCTTAAGGCAAGTTTCGAGCAGGCTGGCTGTGTTCTTGTTGCACGCCACTGGGTTTTTATCTTCTTTGGGCCCCTGTGAGCTCTTAAACATTTTTCTAAGAATGCGCACGTATTCCTCAGTGAGGAATAAAATAATGTAAAAGGTGTGTTGGGGCCTCTGAGGGTATGTCTGTGTAGCATGATGCCAAGGAGAAGTACAGTCTGAGATGTGGGAGGATGATGTCCTAAGATGTGGAGGACAGAGGGGGTCAGACTTGCCTTACTCGTGCCTGAGGGGAGAGACCTTGAGAATGAACTATCTCAAGAGCTGCAGCAGAGATTCATCTTCTGGGGAACCTGTTGATTCATTACAGATGAAAGTTTCAGCTGTTGAGTAATATGATTGTGTTGTAATTTTGCTTATTATTGGAAACAGTCTTACTGTGAGGTTCTTTTGGGGCTTTGTCTATTTTGTAGTGCAGAAGAGAATCTCTTCACCAGTAGCCAAATCTTTTCTTCTTCCTTGTCACCAAGCTCCTTGTGAGCAGATCCAAGACAGAGATGTGGCCATGGTATGTGCTTCCATAATTATCTCAATTACAGTATTGTTTCTCACAGAATTATCATTAATATACAGTATTTTGCTTGGAACACAATACCTTAGTTTTTCATGGGAATTTTATTTTGCTAATACGAGGTTAAAACATCTCACTGAGCTGTGTGTTCTTTCATTGCATCCTTTCTAGAAGACAAAGCTTGAACTTTTTGAGGCAATGTTTGGTTTTCTAAATATCATGTCCTGTGTACTGCAGCTCATCAGTTCTCATCACATTCTCATAAAATCATGCCAGAATATGGGGATTTTTTAGGCTAAGATAAGTGTATCTGTAGTCACCTGCCCTTTCCCAATTGTCTTAACTGAAACAACAAAAGTGTGTTGGAATTGCCCTTGTCTATTGTCCTAAGCCAAGTGAAACACAGAAAATGGGAGTGAGAGCTCCCGCCCTAAACCTATAGTAGAGAAGATCATATATCCACAACACAGTCTTCCTTGCAGTGTCGTATTTTGTAGTCTTGACCAGGGATTGCTGTGCTTAGTTAGTCAAAAACTAAGTAAAGATATATTTCCTATCCCAAAGGTGCTGCCTCTATGATTTATGGAATGTGTTACATTTTGACGAGATGTCCTCTGTTGATAGTGATACTGGCCCAATCTGCACACTGTGTGAACATTTTTCGAAGATGAAGCAGTTGAGAAAACATCACATAAATTAGACAGGACAAGCAGTTCCTCAATTCATCTACCCAAAGTTTGCCATTCCTTTTTTCTTTTTGTTCCTCTCCCCACAAACTAAGAAAATGTCAGCCCTTTTCTAGATATCTAAGACATTTAAATCTATGCTGTGGTTAACTTAAAAGTTTTAAAACTACTTAATACTTTCTTGAAAACTATTAGGTTATTTCATCATCTTGAAAGGGAAAACTGTTTTTTTTTATTCATTTGGTATTTTGTGAATAGGAGCAACAAAACAAAAGCTCTGCTAATGACAGACGGCTTGTGCATCTGGCTTTTCTTGGGGTTAGAAGCTGCCTTTCTGAAACACATCTTACTATTGAGAAAGGAGAGAAAAATTCTGGTTTAAGTACAACCACGCCTCTAAATTGATTATTCTTGTAGGATTTGCTTATCCTATTTTGGCTGCGTTATAAAATGCAATGGGAGCAATTCCAGCTCGAGCACATCACTCCAGCATCAAGCAGCCCATGATGTCACGAGGAATTCCTTGTCGTAAGGGACGTCCCCCAAGGAGAGTGTTTGCTCTGCTGGAAAACAGCCATCCACCCACACACTCCATCTCCACCCAGCTACTCCATCCAAATAACCAAACCAAAGGGAGTGCTTTGACTAATAGAGTGAGTAGGAGTGATGCCATGACAATACAATAGGTCTGCTGTAGACTGTTCTTGATTTGCATTTGATTGTTTGCAGTCCTACCCATCTGTAGCCAAAGGCAAGAAGTGATAACCTGTCATGTTATATAAAAACATGTTTGGAAAAAAAGTAGAGTAATGCAAGATAAATAACGTATGCGGTCTGGGTCTGTTCTCCTAAGCAGTCCTGAACTCATTCCACAAGTTGCTGGTTTCTCTTTACTGAAGGATTTCTTTCCATATAGTTTCCATCTGAAAAGGAGGGGAAAAAAGGGAGGGGAAAAAGGGGCAAATTTAGTGAATAAAAGCACAACCTGTTTCAGTTTGAAAGTGGTTACTAAGTGGAGCATTAACACAGTGTCAGGCCCTTAGCAAAGGGACAGGAGAGCAAAAGGGTGAGTGGCATCAGCCATGTAGCATTTGATCAAAGAGACTTCTACTCAGTTGAGACAGTATCACTGCCTTAGCTCATGTCACATGGACCATCTCAATCTTTTCCTGTTTCTGTGGTGGTGAGACACTGAAAGTTTGAGCTGGAAACAGCAGAGAATCATGCTGTACAATTCAAAGTTCTCCTCTTCTGTTCAGCACATCCTTTTTTCCTCTATAGCTGACTGTCAATCATTAAAGTTACACAATATCGTTAACCTACAGATAAAGCTTATAGTGAAATTTTGCTGGCTCTATTTAAGCTTGTTTTGTTAGGATGTTTTAGGTTTTCCCATCATGTGTACAACATAGCCTCAGAGGGAGAGGGCTTTTTGTCCTACAAATATGGAGATGCAAAAATACAGAAGAAGCCCTTGACAAATGGAGGATGAAATACTCCTACACCTTAAGATTACCTGAGTCATGCTCTTTTAAGTGAGGTAAATAGGAAGAGAGTCATTCAAAGTGGAAAGTGTGCAAAGTCTTGACTTCAGTCAGGGGAACAGGAGTCAGACCTTGCTTAGAGGTAAATAGTTGTAGATCCAACTTACTACTGAGCTGTCCCTCTGTTTTGGAGTGAGCCCACTTTGTCAACCAGCCTAAAAATGTGAATTCTTTCTGAGTAGAGACCATGATGTAGTATGACAGCCCGAGTACTTCATGTTCCACAAGGATACTGAGTGAGCCTTTTCACATTTGGACCTACTGGGCTGAGAGATTTTGTCTAGTGAATCTCTTGCAGTGTGGTTTCCTTCACTCGTCTTTTCCACACTCCATGAGGTGCCTCATCACCACTGTCCCAGCAGACCAGTGATGAAAGTGGAAACACATAAACCTGCACTGCTGATGGCTCTGTTTCTTCATATGAACTTGTATCCTCCTCGGGTTATTTTGTGGTGCTGGCTGCACTGTAAAGCTACCTGTTGAGCCTTTATCTCTACCAATTACGATAGGAAGGCATGGTTACATGAACTGATGCTGGCAGATGTGTATGATCTCAACCCATCATTTGAACTTGATCCAGTCTTATTTGTACATGGTATCACCATGTTAATGCTGCCTGCAATCCAAGCAAATCCCTGCTGAGAGACAAGATATTTTAGTTTAAGCACAGCACTGCAGGGACGTGATTTGTTAGCTCCCAGATTAGACCTAGCTCTCACCTAGCCAACACAGTGCAAAGCTGAAGAGCTGTAATTATAGACAAAATGGGGCTGTGCATGCTCTTATGCACGTGCATGACGTGTTAAGGCTTAGGATCCCCTGAACTGTGTCTCTGGTGGCAGCTCTCAGAAGCTGTGAGACATCAACTCATTTGTCTTTGTTTTTAGGTATCAGGTTTCTAATCCTTAGGTCTGAGAAGAAGAGTGTGGAATGCAAGTTAAAAGCAACTGCTACAGAGATATTCAGGCAATTCTCAGCTGACTCGGTGGATTGTACAGTCATGACAGTATAACTTGCCTGTGTGGCTGTTCTGGCTCTAATTCATATAGGGACTTTTGCTTTAACTTAACCTCCTCCAAATACCTTGAGCTAAACCAAAACCCAATCCTTCTGATGCCATAAGAATTTCATTAGATTTCCATCAAGATATTTGTAACAGTCAAAATTTACACCTCAAATTGTTCTGATACAGCTGACTTCTGCAGATGCCTCGTGCATGTTTAGATAGTTTGAAAGCATAGCCATAGGTGTGGGATTGTCCTCTGCATGAGAAATGGGTGTTGGCTTCAAAATCCACTGTTCTTGGGGCCATGCCAAGTCAATCTTAATGGAGTACCAGGTGTACGGGTGTGTGTATGAGCAAATGTATGTGCGTGCGTGTGTAGAGACTTAAAGTTGAAAATAGGGATGGGCAAAGAATGCAAATAACAGTTGAAAAAGCATTTTGCTTTTGCTTTGTTCCGAATGAAACCTCACTAATTGATTTCTTTCCATCAAATACTTACCTGAGAATAAAAGTATTATCAATCAGGAGATATTTTGGTTTTTCCTTTTGAAAATGGTGGCAGGTTTTTATACTATAACATGTAAGGCAAAGCCATTTTAAAATTCTTAGGTATCCCCACCATCATCTCTTCGACACCTCAGTGAGATGTATGTGACCTCAAAACTGTATTTTCTGGTGGGCCTCCTCCTCTTCGATAGTAGGTGTTTTCTGGAGAGAGAAAAGAGTCCCCTGACTCTTGTTCCCATGAGGAGAAAGGGACGGCAAGAGGCCAGGTTTGGCCCCAGGAAAGGCAAGGGACTGTGCATGTCCTGTCTGCACCAGCAAAGGCACAACAGTGAATAACCCACCCGAGCTGTTGGGGCATTGAGAGACACTTTGCTTCTCCTACCTGTGGAGGAGGCCTCTTCCCAATAGAGGGAGGCAAAAGATAGACAGTGGGGTGCTGTTGCTTCAGTGGGAAAGAAGATGTGTGTGGGTGTATAATGAGGGGACTTTACAAATAATTCCTTGGTGATTATTCATTTAAAAGGCTGTTCAGTTACCCTAGAGATATCCCATGGAGTACTTAACTTCTAGAGAAGTTTGGAGAATACAGGATTTTCATTCCAGTGGGGTGTTTTGTTTCCTACCCAATGGCAAAAATAATTTCATAATTTGCCCTGGGGATTACACTGTCTAATACACTGATTGTGTGTACGGCCCATTTTGAAATACAACTTTTTGTTTTAAAACTGAAATTATTCCAAGTGATAATACCTTCCCTTCAGATTGAATTTTTTTTTTCAGTGACCCACCCATTATTGAATAATAAGGCTTCATAACCATAGTTTCTCAGATAACATGCAATAATCTGCCAATGTTGGTTTAAGACTAAATCAGGAAACCGCTGACTAATATTATGAAGGAGTCAGTTATCCAAATGGGATCATCTACCCTTGAAATCTTTTAAATAAGAATGTGGGTCAGAGGTCACCTATTTTGAAGATGTCCTGGATTAATAATGAAATAAGCATACAAATTTAAAAACCAGAACAAAACACATCCATTTTTAGGTCAAGAAAAACTATGTTTCAGTCCAGAGTAAATTAAAATCACCCACTGACGTGAAATCCGCAATAAAGAAGGTTTATGATGGAAACAGTGACTGCCCTTTAACAATAGCAGCGAGGCCAGCTCTGCTGTAAGAACAATTGGAAACAAGCGGCAGTAGCGTTACCGGGCTGTATAGGCCAGGGCAAGGGCTTTTCCTTAATCTAGCCTGAACATTAAGAGAGAATATCCCAGAGTGCTTAACTGAATCTCCTCTTTTTTCCATTAATTGGCTACAGCATAGTACTCTGAAGTTGACAGAAATAACTGCTGAGATACTAGCCCAAGTATAAGCATTGCCAAAAGACATTTCATTTCAAACCTCTCTGGATTATGGTATAATTTCCTATATTGCTTACCTAAGAGACCGGCAAGTTGGCTGTCCATCTGCTTAGTGAAAGCCTCCTAGCTTTATGTGACGTAAAACTTTTTTCCTCCTATCTGTGGGAAAATTAAGCCAGAGCACTTCCAACTGGAATGAGGATGTGGGCTGGTAGATTGAGCTTAGAAAGATTACAGTGGTCCAGATTTGAGATTCAAGGCCCTGACTGCTACTGCAACCTTCTCCTGGGGACTGAACAGCTGGAAAAAAAAAGATCAATCTCCTGGATCTGCTTACTCTATACCACCTCTCCCCTTGAAGGTAGACTCTTCCTTTCCTTTCTCACCAAGTGGGGATGATGTGAGTAGGCAGAGACAAAGAGACAAGCTATGAAGAGAACAGTATGCTGACACGTAGGTCTCACATGGTAGGAGCTCACAGTTCAGATCTTTGTTGTATTCCTAGCTCTGGAGTGTGTGATCCTGCAGGAGATACATCAATAGTCATGCTCCTGTATGAGCCTTGAGCTCTCAAGAGTTGTCTCCTGCTTGGTGGCTGCTGCTTCCCAGTAAATAACACTGATACTCCCTGATGGTGATGGAACTTCGACTTTTTAGGATGGTCTAGATTAGTATTCCTGGTGACAATGTAAAGCTAATGCATGTGTTTCCATAGCAGAGCTTGCCCATTTTCTGGGAACCTGTGAGGCTGTTCCACTCATCCACATATTTAATGTTGTTAGTGACCCACGGCTAAGCTTTTCAGGCAGTTCTAATAGAACATATTCTTGTTTCCCCAAGAATATGAAATGCCATGTAGTAGTTACCATTTCAAGGGCCAAACTCAAAAGATGAATAGAAGTGAGTCTAAGCAAGTTGAAATTCCAGTGGCTGTGTAGATTAGTGCAATGTACTCCCTTACCTGAAGACCCTTCAATTATATGTTCAACGTAGACACTTTCCAAAGTCCTAAACTTTTTGAGTTGGACTCTTTTGGACTCAACAGGACAAATTAAAAGATGATGTATGCATTATATGAATCTATCGCAGTCATTTCTGCTTCCCAGACTTGTTTCTGTATCGAAAGCTTAAAAATGTGAGAGGTAGTATCCTCTCCCCTAAAGTAATTTGTCCTTCTTTTTGATTTTATGCAGCAATTTCTATTCCCTTAGCTGTTTATACAGTGCTATAAAGGAGTTCAGCATTGTCTGAAAGTGATAGCGATACTGGAGTGTGAGGCTTACTGTTGTATTGATGTAGTCAATTCATTATTACTTCAGCAAAGAATCTTTGATATGAGAGATGACTTGATCAAGGTTAAGTGCTACATCTCAGCCTCTTGTCATCCTCACACTGTCTTCTTGTTTGGTCAAGAAAAAGCTAAGGCTCTGAAAGGAATGAAATACTCTGAGGGGTTTTGTAAAAGGCAAAAATTAGAGAAGTCTGGACTGCTTGTATTGCAAGATACTCGAATATTATATCAAATATTTGAATCTTAAGTTTTCTCTTGGTAGAAAATGTTTTGAGCACCTGATGGCTGTGCAATTTATGTTTAAAAACAGCTGCTTAAATTTTCAAACTTGGATCCAGATTTTGCATGTCATCATTGCTGCTTGGCCACTCAAATGGATGTTAGCATGCGATGCTTAGTAGCAGCTGGTCACTGAGCTTCAGACATTTTCGTTTGGATACACAAGGTGCTGCAACTGTTGTCACTGGGAATGCTGTAAGCAGAACATAACACACATTACTTTAAATATTTCTCTCTGAAGTGGATATTGTTGTGGATAAAAATCTAGAAGCCTATCAAAATTTATCTGAAAGTTAGCCCTTGGTAAAATGCTCATGTTTCTGGTTTCATTTAATGATGTGAAATATCTGTATGTCTTAATACTTACTATTAAGATACTTTTTCAGTGTCAGTATTCTGTCTTACGCATGTTACATTTACTTTATTTTATATACCTCATTTTTTTGTATCAAGAATGTCAACTCATCTCGAGAAAGAAATCAGGAACAGCAATGGATAAATATAGTATTATGGAGACTACAGTGCAAGGATGTTTGTCAAGAAGATAATTCTTGCAGGAAGCTGTATTACATTCTAAGTACAATTTTAGAAATTACTGCTCAATCATCAGAAAGTATTAGTAACACTGAACACTGTTCATGAAATTCTAGGGTTTTGAAGAAACACATTCATGGACTTTTTCAGCCATAGATACAATTCTTAATTCTTTTACCGTAGAGCACATAATAGGTAGTGATAGGTGTATGGTAGAGAAAAAGCATCTTGGTTGCATGATTATGCAAACACACACACACATATATACACAAACATATATAAAATAGTATTATCTGAGTTAAACTCTTCCAAAGTCACAAAATAAGTGCCCTTTTTTTAAAGATCAACACCTGTTGTACAAGCATCAACAACTCCTGTAAGCTTTCACTAGTAAGATATAAAAGTAGATGGAAATGATTTGTCTGATTGCAGTCTTTCCAGCTACATTGCTTGAGGATAAGCCAGAAACACTGAGAAAAGATGATTCTTCTGGGCATTTCAGCTTTTTGCTAGAATTTGAAAGGTGAATAGATATGGGAATTTGAACTGAAATCAAGACAAGTTCAGTTCTTCTGACCGTACAGTTCTGTTCCAAGTTTACAGCACAGATTTAAAATACTCTGTTTCTGACTTCTTCTGCCCTGGTGCCTGGAAGGTGGTTATTTGCACTGCAGTTTTTACAACAACAGAATTTAAAAGGAATTGAACTGGCAGTAGTTTACTCATTCACATCCCTTGCAATCCTAGTTACTTTGGTAGCAGGATTGTTGTTCAGGTGCTATACAAGCGCTGAGTCTTTTTACATACCAGGAAAGTAATAGCTGGAAGGAATTCACACACTTCTAAGCATATTTGATGCTGAAATCTCTCAGCTCTGTCCAAGTGGGCTAAATGCAGAAGAGAAATCTGGAATGGAATCCCTTATTGTTCAGTCCTTAAAAGGTGCAAAATAAACTTTCTGGTCCAAGAAAACATGTACAAAGGTAATAACAGCATTCTCTGCTTTCCTAGACTTCGAATCCTGGATCATACACAAAATTCATCAGTGACCCAGATTTCTATCTGTCTATACAGCTGGAAGAGTGGATGAATTAGCTTGAATAAAGTCAGGAATAATCTAAACTCAGATCAAAACTGATCTAAGATTAAAGCAGAGTGGACAATTCATTGTTAGTGTTTTTGAGCACTTCTTAACTTTTTGACCTGAACACAATTGCACTGTTTCTTCAAAAAGCAGGAAGTACAAGATAAACCTCACATGAAAACCTCTTCCTCTGTGATTTCTAACCTAATTTTGTTGACAAACCACATGTATACATTCTGACTTGGAAATGTCAAAATGTTTATTTTCGGTCACAATGTTTCAAAGTTTCAAACTTGAAAAACAAAAAAAAGGTTTTGAACTTTTTCTTCTGTGGGAGAAAAGCTCTGAATGTTTAATATGAATTTGAAATTCAAACTGTGATTTTTCTGAAGTGGACATGTTGATTTTTAGTTTTACCAGTTCTATTTGATGCTTTATTGCAGTACTGTCCCTCAGATATGTATTCTGAGATTTCTGCCAGCCTTTCAGTTTATGCATCTAAGGATTGTGCAAATGCAGGTTAGACACGTCCTGTTGAATGACTAGTCGGTTTTGTGACTAGTCACGTAAATAACAGGCAGCTCAAAGGCTGGATTCAGGCAGACTGAGCATCTAACCAGTAGCTGAGGTTTGAAAGAAGCCAAAGAGTCTTAAAAACTTGCATGTGTTTAAGCTGATTCTGATCTAATTTATACCTGTTTATAAAAGCTTTAGCCCTGGTTATATTTATTCGGTTATTCTGGATTTACGTTACCATAAATGAGACAAGGATTTGACCTTCCTTCCCTCCCTTTGTTTAAACAGAAACTACTCTCTCTCGTCTTGATGGGACAGGTCACATTCTGACTTGATTAAACTGGTTGTGTTTGGATTGAGGGGAAGTCGTATGTTTCCATGCCTGGGTACATGGGGTATTTTTAGCAGGCTACCCACAGAAGCAGCCCTCTTGAGCAAGAGGCTGAAGTCTGGGATAATTGGACAGTGCTGTGGATCTTTCCTTCTGGTTAGATGGACGTCAGCGTGGGTGATCAGTGCTATGCTGTCGTAACAGCAGTGAAGACGTGTTAATTGTGGCCTTCAGGTTTAATCTTTCTGCAAGGATATCCTTTTCTTTGTAAAAACCTTTTCTGTAAGTGATCTGAGTTTTGCATCTTGAATTCGTCATTCGTGGCCGACTTCAAAGTGGAGGAGATGGCACTGTGCATTTAATACCACAATTTACAGGGCTGGACGGGAATACTGAGGTGACAGGAGAGGAAGAAGGCCTTTACTACTATGCACTTGTGACAGGGATGACCTTCAGCAAGCAAATGCTGCTCTAAACATTTAAGAAGGAATGAGCAGTATGCCAGCAGGATTTGTGAGTGATATACAAGGTGCATGGTCAGCTTTTGGCTTTGATTAATGTGTGCAAGAGACATAGGCAATCGGTTGCTGTCTTGTTAATATTAAGTAATGAGCAGCAATGCCTAGCTCACAGTGCCTGATAGCAGAGATCTGTTAATTCACTTACTCCAAGGGTCTGCTTTAGCAAGTGGAAAAGGATTATTTTACCATATTTTCAATGGCAATTCAAGTTTATTTTTATCTCTCTTTTGGCTTGCATGAAAGGAGACTGCCACCTGTTTTTTGCAGGTTGTTTTCAGCACTGCAAGCCAGATTAAAAAATGTCCTAGTTAGTGCTTTATGGAAAAAGCATTTGTTTCTGTAGCACAGAATAATGGAAGCATCCAGAGCCAGTGCTGGCATCCAGCCCTCTATCGTTGTGTGAACTCTGGCTCCAGAGAGCTAGGTCATCAGGATCCCACTGCTGGTAGCCACTGTCTGCTCCAGAGGCTGCTCATGCCTCCTGCTTTTGACATGTGCAAGAGAATGGAGGGATTGAGTTACTTTTTGCATGGCTCCAATCAGTACCGACTTCAATGTCTGGAAGAGTAAGGGTGATTTAGCAGAAGATCTACAGAGTTTTGGGAACAGTAAGCTTTTCAGGATGACAGCCTTTCATAGGGAATTGCTTTCAAACTCTTGGGGTTTAACAGTATCTAGTTTGAGAGTTTACCATTCTTCACTCTTTATGTTAGTAGGGACTTTTATCTTTCTGATATGAATAGCTGTTAGTTTCGCTTGCCTACCATGGCTCTGCCCTGGGCATCATTACATCATTAGCAAGGCAGTCCAGTGGAAGACACTATTTTGCTTCAGCCTGTGCAAGTCAGAGAGGCCCAAAGTTCATAACCTCAGGTAGGTGGCTGCCTTCTCCAGCTGCTTATAGAGCTCCTCAGTATGCCACTTGAGAAGTGTAAGAGCAAATAACCTTCAAAGAGACTTGTGATATTCTTTTCTAAATCAGGAGCAGTTCAACTGAGACGTTTGTGGAGTCTCTAAGATGTATTTAGATCCTTTTCCTTCTCTCAACTTTCTCTGTCATTGATTTGGTAGGTATTACACATGACTATTTACAAGCACCTTACTCAGAGCTCCTTTAATTCATCACCAGGAACTCCACCAGAAGAGCTACATCAGAGCTCGGCAGTGGTGTTATTTATTCTGGCTTCTCTCAGGGTGACTTTCTGGGTGGGTTTTTTTTTGTTTTGTTTTGTTTTTTGGGTTTTTTTACTCTTCAATTGTTAGATTCTTTTCTATATTTGTACATTTGGACCTACTGAAGAAGTATGAGCTCCCATGTATCATGTTTTTTAGGCCTTCTTGCACTAATTAACTTGTAACTTCATCTTCAGTTTTGCTAAATTTGGTACGTACTTTACTGTAAACACCCATTTGTTCCACTGGGTAGCACAGCTGTCTGAACATCTGGGAATCATCATGTGTCATGAATGACATGATGTATCCTCACTGTTAGACTAGCACAATGCTACTTCTGATGGATGGAAGAAATGTGTCAGGGTAAAGATTAATATACACTTTGGTTTGTGACTTGTGTGACTCACAGGGTAAACTTTGTTCTCTCTTTGATGGTACAGATCCAAGATCTGCATTTTTCCTCTCCTATTTTGGCCCTGGTTTATAACATAGAAGCTTCCTCATGAGACTAGAGCTTTTGCTAGCTAGATCAGAACCTTTCACTTCTATCTGGACCAACATCTCTAAATAAATCCTCTCTTTGTATGGCACAGCTGTGCACAAGGCTCTTCTGGAGATGGTTTTCTACCCTTAGCGTAGGTAATCGGTGAGGATTTGGTAATATTTTCTCCTTGGTAGTGCCTTTGGAAGCGCATATTGTACAATATCCTATTTGAGCGCCCTCTCTCCTCCTCAAACTGCCTTGAGCAAGAGCTCTGGTCTGGCCAGTGGCAGCACCAGCAGCAATGTGGGAAGTCAGTACTTTACATTTCACACAGAAGGGAAATTAAGATCTGAGACAAAGGGCTGTGCAAAGCTGAAAACTGCAGAGGAGGCCTCTCCAGGTGCAGAAACGTTCATAAATTTCTAGACAGAAGCTCTGGGAAAGTGAAAAGGTCACTGTTTTCAGTTCTACTCTTGTTGGATTTTTACCTTTTTTTTAATTTTTCTTTTCCTTCTTTTATATCTTCTACCTGAAGTCCTGGAGTTTTCAGATTTAATATTTCAAAACAGATTTCCCTTTCTAGGAAATGCATTAACTCTACTTCCAGACTGCTGTATCACTATTCATCATTACGTATTTGGTGAGCAGGAAAAAAAAAAAGAGAAATTATTAGAGGCTGTTCAGAGTTGAAACTGCTGTGATGGTTATTAGAAGGGAAATGTGGCATTTTCTCTGTGAAGTTTGTCAGAATGAGGCCAGAGACAAGTGAGCAATAATAAGGCTCTTGAAACTGGTCTGCAGGTGTGTGTGGTAAAAGAATAAGCAGGTGCAGAGAGCAAGTCTTTTAATCAGAGTCTTGGCAAGGATTTTATTCAAGGTCTGCCCCGTTTGGCTTCTGCGCAAAGGAGAAAACTCAGTGGCAAAGGACTCAAATCAAACTGCAGCTTATGCTTGTGCACCACAGAAGATGCAGGGTTTATTCCATTATCTTTTCAATGCACTACTGTTTTAAAAATTGAAAGGGTTGTTCCTTGTAGCAGGAATAAATGAGTTTGACTTCTTGTCCTTCTGAGGATGTATATACACATTCATCAATCTACAGATGAATGCATACATCATCATTTTCCATGAATACTGCAACCTAAAAAAACCCCATATTTTCAGAGAAGTTTGCTTTAGCAACAGTTGCGATTCATTTTGAGTTCCTTACCAGTAAGTAAGTGAACAGGTGGAGTAACGTTTGTGTCTCATTCAAGGACTATGCAAGATCCTAGGCAGCTTTGGAAGCGATTGGGGGGAAAAAAGTAATTAATCCATCACAAAATTTCCATGTTTTCTTTAACAAGTGTGTACCAAACTAGGACAAAGAATAAAAATTCTGATATCCTCTGTGCTCTGGGAAAAGTGAAGGGGAAATAAGAATGCCACAAGAAAAGATCAAGTCATATCATGGGAGATACAGTAGAACAAAGCATACAACTGATCCAGAACTGTACTTTCTACAAAGCATCTCTCTGTGTGAAGATGCACCTCTGATGCCTGAGCCAAAGCACTTTTTCTTCTCCTCCCCAGCAGAGCTGTCCTACCACTTCTAGTTTTTCCTTGGAAAAAGGTTAACCCTCTCTCTTTCCCCTCTCAACTGTTGCCTTTCACCCTGGATAAAATTCCAATTTCGAACAAGGAAAAGTTTTGTTTGAAACCAGGGCAATGAGGAAATGAAAATGAGCTCAAACCATAAGCTCCTGTGCCAAAAATTCAGAACATACTGAAAAAAATGTACCTATAGCTTGTGTGTCCAGCCAAAACTAACCATCCCAGCTCGGGAGCTGCATTTCAGCGACCACAGTCCAGACATAGAGGCTGTGGTAAGCTTTCAGACAATAACTACTTTTAGCTACTACCAATCGCAAGAGGCCAAGTAGTGACTACTCATTTTAAGACAACTGCGAGTCACCTGTTGATAATTTGTAAAGAGAAGAATGATGAATTGCCCCATTCATTTACTAAGACCATTCTCATAGCACTTACGGCCTGCTGCCTTCAAGCACCAAACCTGGAGCCTCTGCTGCAGCAGCAAGTTGTGTTTGTTGACCCAAAGGTCCAAGGCAGTACATAAAAAGGATGACTGTGCAAAGATTTGTCGCATATATACCACTATCACAAAGGCCCTCTTCGAATGCCCTCCAATTCCATCATTTTTTTTCACGACTCCACAAGTTTTTGATAGTGAAGGTCCATAGTTCATATGTCCACAACTCTTGATTCCTTTACGTTATGTGGTGACCTGACAACACTAGGGCGTTTAAACCAGACATGTTCCCTTCCTCACTCGTTTGGGGACATTTTCAGAGTCTTCTAAAGATGGATGCCATGATGCTTTCTGTGTCTTGTTACACAAGACACAGGGGTGTCACAGGGGTCATACAAGGGGTGATGCAGTTTCTTGCCATAGGGGATGACTAGGGTTGAGCCCCCTCATCTTGCTGTGAAGCAGCACCCAGGATCCAAGGCTTTCATAGTGTCTGAGACTGCCTTAACTGGCAACCTGTCAGGTACTCGGGTGTGAACTTTCTCTCTGCTACTTTTAGCTTTGAGGAGGGCATGCTGCAAGCTGGGGCAAAAACTAATGTGGCTATCTGATCAACAGAGAAGACCTACAGCTCTACACCCATCCATATAGACACAGAACTCACAGCATGCCTCTCACAGGGGATTCTTGGAGGTGCTGTGAATTGGTTTAAGCGGCAGGTAGTTCAGACCCCCTACATCTTCAAGCCCAAAGGGCGCTGTAGGAATCTTCTGTGTGGTCTAGCTTCTAGGACATTACTAGTGGGGATTATACTTGTCCTGATGGCTTGTTTGCAGTAAGAGCTGTGTGGTCTTCAAAGTGCTCTTTGAAGTTAACACAGAGTCACGAGGACACAATTAAGGTGAGCTCAGAAAGGCTGATTTCAGGTGAAGCTGGAATGTTCAGGAATATAATTGCTCTTGGTGCTTGCTGCACATATCATGCACAAAAGCCAGAATACACATGATAAATTACAGCCATGCCTGAAAAGAAGTGTGTAAAAAAAAATATTTCAGCTGAGATCAAATTTCTATTAGCAAGTACTTCTCAGAGAAGTAAAAGCTTGGAATCTCTACACTTGAACTAAACTAGGGCAATGTGTGCTTTGCTATGCTTTTGGGGTAAGCAAAGAAGTTGTGAGTATGCAGTCAAGCTGGAATCTGCAATCTTTGACTAGTTTTAGTTTCTCCACGTTCAGCTGGTTAGGCTATAATACACATTTTGAGATCCTTTACTCTGCTTCAGAATATCTGTCATCTCCTGGATCATTCTTCTCTCCACATCTCAGTGTTTCATATTAGATGAACATGTCAGCACTGCAGTGGGCCAGAAATTCCAAGGTGCCCACCCTAAGGTTATGGGAGCTAGAGAGATGTTAAATACTTGTGTTTATATTATTTTTCTGTTGCTAAGGTGAATGTAATCATCAATCACATCAGTACCCTATTTAAGTATATAGTAAATGATAACTACTCTTAAAAAGAAAACTTCCAGTAGAACCAACTTGGGATGGTCTCTCAATTATCTCTATTACTCTATCCCAATACTGTGTCGTGACTCATAGACCCTATTGGATCAAAATAGTTCTTTGGCAAACTTAGGGGAAGGGAAATTGGGATGCCTGAAAAAAGGTAAAAGATGTGTGTGTGAGACAGGAGGAGAAGCAGAAGCTATTTACTATCAGGGTTTTACTATAGCACCAGAAAGGAAGGCACTTTTTTCCAAGAATAGTGCTGTAAGGATGGTGATCCAAGCAGAGAAACCCTTGAAGGGATTAAGATAGAATGGGATAATTTGGCACATTTTCTGTAGACAAGCAAAAGGAGAGAGAAAAGTTAGCAGTGACTTTTGAAGTTTGCTGTTGTCAACTTAAGTTACAAACAAGGGGAAGAACACTCTGTAGCTATTCCATGTGGATTTAGGAAGGCTGATCACTGGTCAAAAATATCCAACTTCAATATCCAGTTTCAATCAGTGTTTATCAGAGTAACTTGGAGTCTGCAGAAGACAGCTTTCCTATAAAAGTGAACACACAACGTTTGCCTCCATTGATACACTTATCTAATTTGTCTGAAAACATACTCTCTAAAGGCTACTTCTCCTACCATGCTGTACAGAGCATATGAGTGTGGAAAGTAATTTCTTTTTCTTCATAAATGCAAAGTGAAAGCTTTTATTATAGATTGCTTTATAAGGCAACTCCAAGAAATGACAGCAAGTATTAATAAAACCTGCTTAATTGATAGTAGCATAAATGTAAAGCCAAGTAATATTATCAGTATCAGTGCTGGAACAGTTCCATCACATGCTCTTTACATCTGTTTATCTGTTTCAGGTGATCTCAAAGGAGAATGCTCAGGGGGAATTCAAGGACCCAGAGACTTAATGGTTGCAATTTTTATAGTCTTTATCAGACCATCAGGACTGTAATCGAAAGATAGGAGTTATCATCTCCAAGAGTTCTGTCATCTTGATCAACCTTCAAGGGAAAAACATAGCAGGGGAGCCTCTGGTAAGTCTATGAATTAATCTATATTTGGAGAATGTTATATGGTTTTTGTTGTGTTAACACTTGCAAGTTCTAATTGTGGATCAGGAATTTTCTGTGATAAGTGCCCTAAGAAAGCATTGTCTGCTGTTAAGACAGTCATTTTTACCTGAAAACAAAACAACCAATGCAAAAGGGTGATGTGTGATCAAGGCCATTTCTCAGATGTGTTTGTTGCATGGCATGATTATGGTAAATTCATATGGTGTGTAGAGTCAACCTACACATGTTGTAGGGAGCTAGAAACTCTGGAAGTTGGGATAATCCCAGGCTTTTGCTGTGAAACAGATGACTTGGAGAATGTACACGTCAGTATGTGTGTAGGTGGTTTGATGAAGAGAGAAGCGGTTGTGTTGTTGGGGCTAGAGGTGATTTGTCATTAGGAATGCCTGTAACCTCCTTTCCTGACAGCATGTACTAAGTGCTGTTATGTGATAAATACTTGTGGACTGAAGTACAATAACTATTAATCTGTAGATTTAATTAATTCCCATCTGTTTATCTAATTTAGTGGGAAGAGGTTGGAAAGATATTAGAGGAGTATGTTTGAGTTTCCGTGGACTTTACAACCCTGGCCATTAATGTTGTACTGGAGCACTTTTGGAAATCCAGCCCTTCCTCAGCGGCAGAGTTCAGAGCTGGGTTGCTGCGAGTGTCCCTGGTTGTCTAAAATAGAACATGAGCTAATTCAAGTTGTGATTCAAAGGATCGGTCCTGCTCGAGCATTATCTGTGATTATGTACTCCATCCCCTGTGTTAGCTGAAACAGATGTCTGCTCCTATTGGAACTGTCCATGTTGACAGTGAAGTTGCTCTGGGAGCATGCTTACTGTGTGCTCGGCTGGGTATTGCACATCTGGTTAAGGTCTTGAGCTTTATTTCTCTTTTGCCTGATTTGGGACTTCAGAAGCATATACTCTGTATTAAGCCAAGGGCAGTCTTTGTTCCATGAGGCTGCCCCAGCTGGAACATGTTGCTGGTTGACTCAGTCAGATCTTATATTGTGACTATTATATTCTCTGGCATATTACACTGCGTTTACATCTTCTAATTCACCCCAGTAGGCAGATGGGTTGTTTTAAGAACCATGTGTAAGAGTTTTCATTAAAACCATAGCAGGACACCAGATGGGGATACAGAATAGACAGGAACAAGCCTGCTTGCTACCATGTTGGACTTGTGAAATATTCAGAAGGGCATGGCTCTTCTTGCCATTACTTTCCTGCATCGTAGTGACCTAAGTGCTTCTGGCTTTGAGTTATAGTTCTATGAACCAGCTGCTGCTTTTTGTCAGGGTGAACTGTATCTGGATTTCCTCATCTGAGTTTTCCAAATCACATCATTTCTGAGTTACACTTGCTATGGCAAATATGATTTTGATGGGAGTGTTTTATGACAAAGGAATTTTAAATGAAAGAGAAATGAAGAGTTAACTCTAAGTTTTGCGTTTAAGTAAACAAGCAAGAAAGGAATTGACTGAGAATTTTCAGTTGTGGAGTAAATTAAGAGACAAGACTCATCACTCAGGTGTTCTCAAGTACAGATCTTAGGTACAGTAGAGTCTAGAGAGGGTGACAGTGGTCTTAAAAAGGTAAATGACAAAAGTGTATGTTTCAAGAGTGGAGCAGTTTTGTGAATCTAGTAAAACTTGATCTATTTTATTTAGATGTTTAACTGAACAGATTGAGAAAGCTTTTATCTATGAAGTTTGGGCTTGGAAGTCCTGTGAACTAGATACTCTTGTTTGGTGTTCCTCCTACCACAACAATTACTGAAAGAATACCAAAATCTTTATGAAAGTAGTTGTGAGTTTGTTGGTTTGTCATTTTTTATTTGTGAATCAAACATCTGCCAAAGTGAATGCAGTAATTAGTGCAAATACTACTATTACATTTTTATCAATACTTGTGATAAATAACAGAATTTCTAATAAAGGAGGTTCAGGGCAACAGGGCCGATACCTGAATTCAGGTCACTTTTCACCAATAGTTTTAGAGCATGTTTAGAAATACCAAAACACTTAATTTCTATCAGAGAGCAGTCTTTCCTGCAGGCAAAATCACAATGCTTTGCTTCAATATTATCATAAGATCATATGTAATGTTTGGTTTTGAAATGATTTTTACCTGAAAAATGACCTAAACTTGAAGAGACTTTTGGTAGGATTAAGAAACCCAAAAGGAAATGAAATAAAAATGGTGAGGTTGTGAAAATTAATTTATTTTAGCCTTTTTTGTGTATTTTGGTTCAACAGCTGAGCCCTCCAAAATCTGTTCTGGCACAAGGATAGCATAGCTATAATTTCATATATTGATAAATATTTGCTTCAGATTTTGTTATAACTTCATAACAAAGTACTTCATTGTATCTTTCTTATCCGTCTCATTGATGGTTAATATAACCGCTTATGTTGAATTTTTCAAATTATAAGACAAGAAAAATGATGAGTTTCTATTTAATATCACTGTCACAAACAAAGTTTGAGTAGTTCAGCATTCATTGGAACTGGAATTCTGGAATAGTTTTGTACTTGAAATTCTGTTCTTGGAGAAATACTGACAATTGTGAAGTAAAAATAGCCCTTTTTGTTGTTGTTGATGTGACTGAAAACTAATTCATTTTCAATCCTGTGAACATTAAACTTTATTTAGCCATACATGTGTAGGAGCGTGCCATGTCCTAAGGCAGCCTGAGAGTCTGACCAACCCATTCTCTCCTGTGTGGTTCGCTGGCTGATCTTTCCCCTATGTACCAGTACCCAACTGATTCATGTGACTCCTAACATCAGAGTTAACTATTGCTGTGTAGCCTCATGGGAGGCCAAGTCCTCTGTGGATTCCAGTCTGGTAGGAAGAGAAATATTTAAACAGCTATTCATTATAGATCTACAACTGAACAAATCAAGGGACTTGTAGGCTTTAGCTTTAAATGAAAATCTGTAACACATTTCAGAAGCTTTCAATACTGAACTGTGTGACTTTTTCTAGAGACATCACCTGTTTTCTCCACCTGACTGCTTTGACTGGTTCTGTAACTCCAAAGGCTCTCTCCTTGCTACATTAATTCCTGTCTCCAAACTAGTCCTGGCAGTGCGAACTGAGAGAGTCCTAGCTGCTCGCTCCCCAGGAGCACATCAGTGGAGATCTGCATCCACAGGAGCAAGCGTGTAAACACAAAAGCTAACATGCAAACCTTACCTCCTCATGAACTTTACCATTTGCTAATTTATCCCTGTTCTAAGTTTTCTCTTGTGTTTGGTTTTTTCTGTGATTCTTCCTGTGAAGCCTGTGTGGGCTGGCTTCAAGTTCCTGTTAAGTGCAGTCTTCTAATAGAGCAATTTCACCTCCAGCTTTGAGTATAAATCAGCAGGGAAGTCCCACAGGTTCCTTGCGATCTGTTAGGGGAAGGAAGGAGGAATAGAGCAGATACTGGGCTATCACTATCGAGCTGCCTAAAGCAAGAGAAGAGATTGATAAGAGAAAGCATTGTGTTTGCAGTTCCTGGCATATAGCACAGCACAATTCCTATTTGAATTCTTGAGAAATTAGTATCAGATGATTTAGAAACTTCTGGCGTATTTGAATCTTAAGTGGTTACAGATAGTTTTGCTCAGACTTTCCTTCAGTTGTTATGTGCTACTTCTTTCTATTCATCTGAGGACAGGTTGGGAGAGTCTGCAAATTCTAGAGAGAATGGGAAAAAATCTCTGCTCTCACTGAGGCTGAATGGCAACAGGAACACAGGTCCTACCTGAAATCAGTAGTAGCCTCTATTCTATGCATTTGTGTCTGTGTACATGTGTGCAGAGAGATTTAATTTTCCTATGTGACTCTTCAGTCTGATGTTGCTTTTTCTTTCTAAATGTGTGAGTCTGTTCATGCTGCCACCATGTATGATATGATCACAGTAGACGTGGTCAGGTAAAGAGTCAGCTTCAAATCGGCATCATCTTTGTCTTCAGAAAAGGCTTATTGTATGAAACCCTTGAATAAATACTTTACCAAGAGAAGAGAAAATAAAAGATGTAAAGTAAAAATTACTTTTAGAAACTGGAAGGCATTGTTGTCATCAAAACACCATGAAAAGCATGGTGCAGAGGTGCCCCAAGATGACTGTCATGGTAAATCGGTGCCTAAGCCCAGGGTAGAGGGCAGCAGGTGCCCATGCATTTCCCATAAGATTGAGAAGGATCTTTTTCCTCTTAGACCCGACTATGTACTGCCATGCATGTGACTCAGTAGCTGGGCCTTCTTGGTCCACCACAATGAGAACAGCTCAGAGAATAAGTCTTCCCTTATCTTTTTTTTGTTGTTGTTGTTAAGAGTTGCCAGCATCTGGACTGGGAGCTAAGCCTCTGCCCCAATGGGCAGATGCCTGCTTAGGCAGCTGTTTTGGGCATGAAAGCTGTTCCCCTTCTGCTCTGCTTCCCCCCAGTTGCAGTTGAGGCCTGCTGCAGAGAGTTCCTTGCGTCTGCCAGCCCCAGGTGCTGCCAAAGGAGCTCTTGAGAAGCATGAGGATCTATAGCAACCCTGCTCAGCCAGACCTTCTGTGGGTCAGCACACAAAATGTCTGTCTACTGGGAGTCCTGCCTCTGCCACTGCCCTGCCTGTCCTTCAGGATAGCCTGAGATTCTGTCCTCCCGGCACCTACATGTGGGTGCGGGAGCAGCCTGGCTCTGACCGATGTTTCGCTGGGCTTCCTGGCGAACCTCCATGGTGCTCCAGCTGCAGTTGGCACAGCAGTTTGTCCTGCAGCCTGCCAGCAAGCGGGCAGTCCAAATGACTGGGAGCACTCTGGGGGGCCTTGGCAGCTAGGGAAAAAGCAGCACGCGATCATGCAGGGCTGTGCGAGGGGACCACCCGCCTCTGGATGGGGCAGGGAAGCCTTCCCAGCCCTTGGCCTCACTGGGCTCTCACAGTTTCCAACCCCAGCTTTGGCAAAGGATGCTCTTCTGCTGGTTTGTTGCAGTTGTGGGTTGGGTCATCTGTAGAAAGAGCAGCGCTTTTCAATCTCTCTGAGGTCTCTTGTGTCCTAAGGGAGTAATAACTCATTAGAATGGTTGGAGCTTGACAGGGACCTGGAGGTTTATTGCTGTAATTCCCTGGCAGTATCTTTCACCCTTGGGGCAGGACAAGTAGGAGTTTCTCCCACAGGAATCTTCTCCTACAGGGAAACACCCAGGCCAAGAGCCCTCAATCCAAGATAGTTCTTTTGGAGGAACACACTTCTTGTTATTTTTTAAGAGAATCATTAAGCTAAGTCAGAAAGAGATCTGGTAAATGGATTTCTCCCTTGCAGGCTCTCATAGCTGCATCGTTATTATTGCCACTGATCCAAAGATCAGATGCAAATGCAAATAGAAGTAAACAAGTTAATAGATCTGTGTGTTTAGGAACAAGAATGCTTGGGAAATCCCCCTCTATTCTTAATCATCAACCCTAAAAGGTATTGGGGCTGATTCTCCTTGACATTGAGTCAGTGTTATCTTGACAAAAAGGCAGAATAGAAAGTTACTTTATGAGAGTATTTGACATCCTTTTTGGGATGACTGATGATGAGTAACTACAGAATTAGGGTGTCTTACTCTATTTTATGGAAATACTGATCTCTTTCACTTAGAAGTTAGTTACTAACGTAAATCGTTTTACTGCATTACTCAACTCCTTTTACTATAAGTGCAGCTTTTATGTTGCAGTGAAATTGGCTATAAATATATTGCATTATCTCTAAATACTTCATCTTACATGGTTTCAAAGAAAGCTGCCATGACCTGATGGAAACCAACTCTGTCCTCAACAAGTTGTCTGTTAGATGCAGAGTGTCTTTTTTCATTATTAACTCACTTAAAGGCTGTTTTCTTTTGCGACTAAGAAAATGTTTTGTGCGAAATAATTTGTAGGGAGAGACGAAGCCTTTTCTCAGGGGCTAAAGTGCAGGCTTTATACAGGTACAGGCAAATACACAGTCTACTGAAGATTCTCAGAACTGTAGGTTGAAGTTTTGTGTATCATAATGAATACTGTCGTTCAGATTACCAATTCATACTTAGTTTTGGAGTAGTCTTATTTCTGGTTGCTTATTTTGTGCGTTCAGATACTCTTTTAAAGTGTGCCACATACATATTCAGTGTACCAAGAGACCCAAGTTGTGTGGGAACCTAAGTCAGGTATGGACATGCAGACCATGAGCCACCTTAGGGCTGCTTTTGGTGACTGTGGCAACCCATATCCTTAAATGATCTGGTGCATAATCCCTGTCAGAAATTGAGATGCAGTGCCCCCAATCATGCTTAGCTCTTCAAAAAATTTCCTAAATACAGTATCTGAAGAAATCATCTCTGTGCAAGTCATTTCTTCAGTTTCTCTTGAGAATATTAACGTAATCCATATTAGAGTACTGTGAAAGTGATTTGGCTTTTCACTAGCATTTGCATAAGTGTGTGTAGAGTTTGTAGCAGTTTACACTATACGTTAAAATACAGGTAACTAGGAACTTCTCTGCATTTTCAAACTGTCATGCAAAAAAATAGATATTCTTATGTATCTAGTGTGTGTATGTGGGTGCGTAAATACCTTTTTACTAGGAAGTTATCCTTCAGTGTTTATGTGCATTGAGCGGGTTGAATGAAACACCCGTGGAAGCTTGCCAGCTATGCTGACGCAAGCTCCAGGCTCATCCTATAAACATTTATGCTTCTGAGTAACTTCAGTCACGTACAAACACTGGGACCAAAGAGACTTCATGGGTCACTGATTCCAGTCCTGTGGTATGACAGGCAAAGCTCATAATGCTTCTGAAGAAAATGGCCAAGCTTTATTGTAAAGCTCTCTGAGTTTTTGCCTGCCATCCCTCTTACTGGAAGCCTGTTCCGTTACTTTTAGTTGATAGTTAAAAAGTCTTCAGGCTCATTTTCAGCCTCAGGTTAGTCATAGACAGTTTCTACCAGTTTGTTTTTATGTCTATGTTGTAAGTGCCTCTTCTTCCTCTCTGATGTTTACCCAATGAGACCAGTCGCACAGCTGAAGTTATTTACGGGCTTTTGCAGCTTTGGGTCCTTGGGGGTGGTTGTCCACATGGATTTTACGTACAGATAAACAAGCAGAGTGACTTTACAAGTCAAACCTGTCAGAGTGATTAAAACAAAGTCTGTTCCTGAAGTAGATGAGTCTCAGGTTGATAAGGACCATCTTTGAAACAATTGTCCTTCAGCATGCAGCTATTTCTGGACAGTTGCAGCCGGATAGTTTTGGTTCTTTGTGATTTATATCAGGACAAGTCTGTTGCTCACATAAAATGTAGAGTGCCTTAGTCCTATGTAGATCTGCTCATTGTGAAAGAGACTATCCCTTAATTTCATAGCAGCAAATTACATGTAAGCTGGTAGAGCCATTCATTTCCACTTCAGGTCTGAACTGAAGATGTGGTTTGCACTTTGGAATTGTTCGCTTCAGTGCTGCACCAAGTGTGCCACATTGGTATTCATCCATGGCTAATGGACTTTGCAAAGATGATTTTGCTTTCCTTTATAATACTAGATGATTTCTGTACCATCTAGAACTGAGTCAGGATTTGGAATTTGAAGCCAAACTTGTTTACTGGGAGAGAAGTAGAATGGGCTGTGGAAGAGCTGGACCCCCTTTCCTCTCCATCCTGTCCAGGCAGCACCCTGCACAGGCAGGCTCCTGTGTCTTGTGCCGCACTCTTAACAAGATGCAGAGGAGGACACCTACTGTATTTTGCACAAATTTGCCTCCTGAATTTTTTGTATCTTCTCTGGGGATTGCAGTGATGAGAGAAGATGTGGGATGAGAGCTGGTAAATCAAGGAGTGTCATGGGAAGGAGAAAGGGATCTGAAGTGTTAAGGTAGGGGAGTAAAAGCTGACGTGGGAGATCATCTACACATTGAAATCACATCAGCTTACAGACTTAGCAAGGAAACCAACTATACATCTTTCAGAGGATGCTCTTCATAAAGCAGGCTTGGTTTACCATCTTCTAGCTTGTGTTTCATACCTGGATAGACTAGGTCTTATTCTAAAAGCTGCTGCATGAGCATATTAAAAAAAGAAATTAATAATAAACCAAGTAATTTTAAATGACTGGAAACTGAGCTGAATAATAACACAGACAGAAAGATGTTTTACTTTAGGAGGATTGAGAAAAGGAACTTCCTAATAGCTATCTGTACTTTCTGCTGGTTGCCCAGATTAAATCACGAGAGCTCAGAAGCAGAAGGTTGCTGGTAGTACAGCAGTGACATTTTGGGCAGCACTGCAATATGCTTGAAATAACCCATTAATAAATGAAGTAAGATTTGTAATGCCAGTAAGAATGCTGGCATTGCAAGCCTGCTCTCTGTAGCTGTAGCACAAAGTTATTGGCAGCCTCATCCTTCAATGCCGGGTGATTTGTGCAGCAACTTGTAACAGCAGTTAGGCAATGAAATCAGGTGCCCTTCCCCGAGGCTATGGGTGAATCACCGAAATACAGGGAGGGAAATGAGACTGGGAGTAGAGTGGATACACACTACTGAGGAAAGGAGATGAGAGGAGCTGGGGTGGACAGTCATCACTGAGCCCAGAGAATGTGTCTGGATGTTTTTGTTTAAATGTAACTAGGGGTAACTGGAGGATAAGGAACAAGATCCCATGTCAGAAATTGATTGGTGTCAGTTGAGAGTAGCTTAGTAGATCAGTGTCAGTGGAGTTGCATTGACATATAACTCTTTGTGTTGGAAGGAGGCCCCAGATCCTTGTTACCTGGTCTCTAAATGGAGCTTCCTCTGTCAGTCACCCATAGCATCCTGATATTCACAGTTAAATCACCTGAATAAAATTCAGTTATGTCACCATAGGTGTTGGTAGTATTCCCAAGGGCTTATCGTAACTTATGTAAGGCACAACTACCCTTACATAGAAAACATCCACTGTATTTTTTTTATATAGTCTGGATTTTCCTGGCAGATGAAGTAGGGATTTTCAAGTGGAATGTGACCTGTTTGTAGCTTCACAGTATAAAATTCATGAGATGTGATATTTTAAACCTATTTCTTAGTTGTACTGCATTGTCAAATGACTGATTGTGACATACTTCATAAATCCAGCCCTGATGACACTCTGACAATGATCCTTGATGTGATAAACAACCAGTACAGCCTCAGGCAATAAAGTAGGAGGATGGAGGCTGGAGCTGAACACAGGCCTGAATTTTCTAATTGGATGACTAAAGTTACACCTCCAAGTACATCTTTGCACACTTTTGAACAGTTGAGGCTTCAGAGTGTGAAGTGTCTGCATTCTCTGTTTGGAGAAAGTTTGTGAGACTTGTTTCACTTTCAATTAAAATCAGCCACCAAAGGCAACAGAAGCACCGAGTAAAGAGGAAAATCTGGGGGAACTGGCCAGATCAGGATTTTCTCAGAAAAATAGCCATCAACTTTCTTTTGTCCAACCCTGCACCAATGTGCCTTCACACCACGAACAGGTGATTTGTTACATATCTCCACTGACAGAGTATATCCAGAGCCTGGTGCTGTAAATGCTTTACCCAGATATTCAGTCAGGTTTGATGGATGCTGGAGGGACAGTGTCTACTGGCCTGTCTGCCTCCTCCCTACAATCTGCCAGGCAATTACACAGACATTTCTCTAACCCTCCTGTCTTTGCTTTCTTGGTAAGATCTGGTAACATCAAACGTGATCTTCTGGCCCATCAGTATTTGTAATGAATAGATGTACAGTCTTTGAAGAGTAAATCATTAGAGAAACATACTGATGTGCCTTTTTCTATCTACTGTGTTTCTGTATCTAGGTGAAATACATGCTTAATTCCTACCAGTTTCTGGTGGAAAAAGCTGTGATTGATTCTTGCTTTCAGTAGCATTTGCACATTTGTCCGTCATACCTGATATAATTTCTTAGAGTGTCGTGAAGTGAGAAATCCATGATGACCATTTTTAGTACTTAAAAAGCTAACATTTATGCTCTTGATTCCATGTTCAGCACTGCATTTAGGCTCAAATTCTGTATCAGCTGCCCAATGATTTAAATGTTGACTAGGATACCAAAATACACACCAAACTCCTTAACATTAAGCACTCAACGCTTCTTGCAAGCTCAATAAATTTAGCTGTGTGATGGACAAACTACGAATCATCATAAGAAATGTTATCAGTGGCAAGGCTAGTTCATTTATCAACTGCAGCTTACCAAGCCCCATCATAAGACAATCTAGGTCTAGTTCCCTTTTGTAATGTGCAGTGGGAAGTAACTCTTGAATATTTTATTAAATGTGTCGAAGAGTTAGGGTGTGATGCTATGTGGATAAAGCTCAGCAAGAGGGATACAGCTGGTTCTCTGTACCTTGCAGTGGAATAAAAACGTGAGTCACCACCATGGAGAGGTCACTCTGGTGCTTCAAAAGTGGGCTGGGATTTAACATCAGTTTTCCAGATGTATCTGTAACGTGCAGTGTATCATCCAGAATTTTCTGCAACAAACTGAGCATATTGAGGTTGACATGTTGTGAAATTAAAAGCTATTGGGAGACCTTTCCAAAGAACAATAGTTTTGCTTTTATTTCAACAGAACTAAAATATATCCCATTTCTTACAAGAAAGAGCACCAAATAATATTTATTATCCTTTTGATATGGAGCCATTACTGGAAGCCATTATCATCACATTTCAGGTTTACTTAATCAGCACTGTGAACTGATAACCCACAGAAATAATTGCCTCACTGCCGCCAATAGTGCTCTTGGCACACTATGAAAATAACATTATTCCTTACCAATTAAACCACCGTAAGAGTTTTAAATGACAGATTAAAGGCTTTCTTTAGGTACTTTGAATGCTTCCAAACTGAGCAAACAAGAAGAGACCTACCATTCTGCAGGTATGTGATATAGGTGAACTACGGTCGAGCTCCCTGATGGCACAGAAATGAGATGCATGTGTCCAAACATGCCAAGCAAATGCAGATGATGAAAAAGACAGATTAACTGCTGGGGAGCTACCTGCTCTTCAGAGCATTCCAGCTATCAGGCACACCCCAGTCAATACTGTAATGCTCGGCAGCATATCCACAAGACTTGAGGCAGAGGCTCCATTATCTGTTTGGCTCTTTTCCGTTCCTGCGCGGAGCACTTATATCTACGGCGTTGTGCAACATGTTCGCATTTCATTAGTGTCCCTCGCTTTTTGAGTTGTTTCTTTCAGTTTAAACCTTTTCTTCTTTCCTCCTTGTTGTTAGAAATGTCTATAACAGCCATAGCTCAAGCAAATGATTGATCACTTTTTTTGGATGCTGCATTATCTGGTTATCTTGGCTGGATGTGTGCTTATAGCCTGCCTTTCACTGCTGGAGGTGGGAGGAAACTTCTGTCCTGAAAAAAAGTTCTGTTACATCAATATTTCTTCTCTTTCTAAGTTATGACAAGAAATCAGCAGGTACTAGCCTTCCTGGTACTACAGAAACTGTGCATGGACAGAAGCTATAAGACACTTAATGTATATATACATAGGGCAGTCAAGGGAAGGGAAGAAGCTTCAAAACCCTGCTTGCACCACTCAGTTCCCAGAAGTCACAAGGGTGAGAAGTTCCTGGAAATCTCAAATTGGAGGTGGCAGAGTACTTTTAGCCACATTTTCCACTAAAACAAAATGAAAAGGTGGAATCTGTGACTAGATTTAAGTCCTTTTTGTATTATACCATAATCCCATATGAGATCTCCCCGTCTGTTGGGAGTTGTAGCCCAGGTGTTTCAATCCTCCTTCCAACCTTTTATTTATGTGGCTTTTCTGATATATTGTGTGGGAAAGAGAAGAGACACTTGATAGCTTGGGAGATGAGATCTAGGCAGGGATCACAGACCTTCAGAAGGGAATGAGGAAAGAGACACCTGAAGTGCTCTGCAGGGAAAACTGATTTCATACTTGACTGAAATGGGAAGATACTGGTTAAGCTTTTTCAGTATTCTTTTGTAACACTGGGTGAGAGTTTCTACAGAAAATAACTTCTCTCTGAAAAATGTCTGTCCTGAACTATGTGTTAAAATCTGTATAGCTGCATTCAGTTGAACTCTCACAGTGGTATAAGCATTACGTATGCTGGGAAGTGAGGCATCAACTCTCAGGGCAGGTACCTGAGCCTCAGGAGGTAGTTGCCCCAGTCATCTTAAGAAATTTCCTCTAGATGTCACTCATGAACCCTTCTCTTATTTGAGGGATTTCACTAAGTAGTTAGGATACCTCAGACAAGGAAACCCTTCTGATATTCTGTTTGGTCACCAAAATGTTTGTATTCTGTGCTTCTTTTCTGCATTGCTAGAGACAGGTAAGGGCTGATGACAGAGAGGGCACTTCTTCAGCAGCTCAGAGACGCCCTAACTCACTAGAAAATGAATTTAAAGTATTGATTAAAGGAGCAAAAACCCCTTAACCTTAGTCAAAATAAAGATTTCTATAGTTTTTGATGCTGATTGTACATGTTATGAGAGCCCAGTGTCAAGCGGGTAGTCTGTTGATTTATTTAGATAACTGTCTCTGTTAGTACTTGCTTGGCATTGGGTATAACATTTTCTAGCCTGTGATTATATTGACTTAAGTGAATATTTTCAAACTTGATAAGGCTGAATAGAGCAGATCTCCTCCAAAAAGTAAATAATTTCTGTTGGGTGTTTTCAGTGGACTTTATTTTTGGTTTTGTTTTCTTAAAACCTGAGCATTCTTTGCTTGCTTTTCTTGGTAATCAAAAAATCCATTCAAACAGATCTATACGTCCAATGAAGGGAAGGTGCTCATATTAAAAAGCCATTTCTTTGTTAAAGAAGGAAAAACTTGAAAGATTAAATCTAGAATGATTAAATGTAGCTAGTACTAAATCTAGCAGTGAGTGTAGTTTCTGAGGTTTTGACAACCTTACCTATTGTAAGTAGAATTTTACTCTGCAAATAGTTGAGCTGAAGCCAGCAAGTCTCCTAATGCAGTAAAACACTTACAGCGCATATAACAGTACATGAATTCCTCTACAAGCTGTTGCTAATAACTGTTCTAATTTATCTCATGTTTGGAAAAAGTTTGGCCTTGCATCGTTCCAGTGCAAATGTTCCTTGAGTGATGTGGTTTCCCACAAAACCTTCAATAAAGCTTTTGGGGATTCACTGGGTCCTGAACTACTTAAAGGACTTTTTCTTCAACATTATCATATCACTAACATTCACCTGGAAATCAAAATTGGTATGTCTGACATCTGCATTGCAGTCAGAACTTCCAAGAGGGCTGGCAGTCAGAATGGACAAGATGCTAGAAAGATTCCTATTGCATAGCAAACAAAGCTTTCAAAAGTAAATAGGGGTAATGAATGTCTGGCAGCATGAAGAAACCACATTTGCAGATTATATAACAAAAAAGACAATTTGAGGTTATCACATAGTTAACCTTTTCACACATGTAAGTGAGTATGTGCACAATTTTTTGTGTTTACATATAAAAATATGTTGATTGTTGCCCCTTTTGTTTCCATTTTGCTTTAAAAGACAAGGTCCTACATGAACAGTTCATCAGCATAATAGTTTAATTAAAATATACTTGTATTAGTGGAAGTGTAAGGGACAATGAAACACTTGCAACCATACCAGATTGCTTCTGGTCAACAGGTTTCATAAGTGCATTTTAGAAGTAATGGAAGCTGCACGTTGACATAGTCAAGATTTGTAAGTTGTTCAAGTTTTATCAGTAAGGCAGGAAAAAAATGTTACATTGGGTTGAGAGCATCTATAAAAATATCAAATGTATCTAAAGAGTTAATCTTACAGTATTTTTATGTATGTATAAATATAACCAGACTTTTATAACAATAATGTGGAGAACAGCAGCAGCATCTCTTAGTGTCAAACAATGGTATGTGTGTCTGTGCCACAGGAAAAATGTGAGACATATTGATAGACTGAGCCAAGCGTCTTGTCTGCCTGTGTCGATGCTTCCTGATCAGTTTCTTCTTGTGCTCTGGTAACTGTGAGGTTGCCCATATTGATTTTAAGACCCAAATTCAATGTTATCATTTGCAGTTGTGTTTATATTCCTATTGTAGGCAGCTCTGTGGCAGTGGTAGGGTGTTGCTTATGGTCAAACAAGGATTTTTGGAGATATAACAGTTTGGCAGAAGGCTTCTTTGGGGCTTGAAGATACTCAATTCCCTGGTAAAAGCCCAACAGCAGATACCTGCTTTCTTAGAGCCCATAGGGAGAGAGTAAGGATTTTTGTTGCTGCTGGGGAGAAGGTGAGGGTCAGACAAGCTTCTTCTAGCTGCACCTGCAAATAAAGACACTCTCGTGATTGTTTTCTCAAGCACGGAGACAGAGGGAGAAATATCACTTACAGTAGGCAGATCCATAGGGGTTTTTCACTGCAACTTGACCTCTTCACATCTGGTTTCTTTGATGTTGTTTTAATGCAAACATTGTCTCTGGTCCCTAAAGATGCTTAGCTGCTTTGCTCTCAATGGTCTGAGTTGGTCACCCAAAACACCTCTGGGTCTTAGTCGTTAAGTGATCACAAGTCAGCTATGGCAACATAAAGAACAGGGGAGTCCTTCACCTGTATCATTGAGGACAGACAATTGTTACAGACACATGGAGCGTGGCAATACACAAGTACTCAATTTTTAAATGATATTGATATCTCTCTATTTTAAAAACACATAGGCGCAAAGAGAAATTAGGCAGGGATGAAAAGTCAATGTGTCAAAATACCATACATTGGTTAAAATAACAGAAAACCAGAGGAAATAGAAGGTCTTGGAGGTAGAGTCCTGATCTGATCCCCACTCCATGTCTACACTGCAGGATGCTGGGGCGGGGTGAGGGAATTTATCGTTTCCATCCAGGGAGGTGCCTCTGCTGCTGAAATTGTTGCTTCTTCCTGCTCCTAGAAATGAGATGTTCTGGCAGGGTTGGATGTAAGGATTAAGCATTCATAGGGCAATTGTGAGGTCTTGGTAATGTGGCAAGGGAAGTTAGTTCATTTTACTTTTAAAATCCTGGAATTTTATATATACAAACAAACCTCATTCAGGAAAAATATTTCATCTGCAAAGTTAAGTTCTCCAGACTTAGGACGTTTCTGAACTCCACAGGATTCATCCTGCTCTTCTTTGACTAATAAATGGCCAGAAGGGCGTGTGAAGAATGTGCTGAGGTTGAAACTAACCAAGTTAAAACCCAAAACCCCTGACAACAAAGCTATCTTCTTATTCCTATATCACAGAAATTATTAGTAAGTATATCTAGGTTCCTGGCATGATTTCTTTTTGCAATAAAAAGCTGGAAATAGTACAAATCTGGTTTGTTATCTTATCATAATTACACAGTTACTCAAATGATGAAAACCATTTCTGAAATGATTTGTTGGTGCAGAGATCTTTGAGGCTTTTGCTGCTGTGCAGGGATGCCTGGTTGTGTTTAGCACAGCAGGCTGAAGATGGCAATCAGACACCCCAGGAAAAACCTACTTGAGAAAAACGGATGGTGTAATTAGAGATTATATCATAATGAATGTGCACAGGGGGACAAAATTAACCTTTGCATGGACTTGAGCCACTTGACTGTCTAAAGTGTAGCAGCAGTAGGTCACTGGGGAGATAAACAACTGTGAACAGCAAAGTGCTCGGCAGGGGAGGGAGATCCACAGGTCTCAGTGGTGGGATTCAAGGTCTCAAGGGAATATCTAGGAGGGGACACTTTCACTAATTCTTTTAAGGCTGGCACTTCTGTGCTCCTCCTGCCTTTTTTAGCTTGTTTCACCCTTGCCTGTCCCACCATTCGTGTGCCCTTTCCCAGTCTCCTCTGTTCCCAGCCTTCCCTTACTGCTCTGACATTGAACAGCCCTTGGCTGTTATCACTAATGTGATGGATAAATGCTTTGGTGATACCTAGCCAGGTCATACAGGGGTGGGAAGGGGGAAGGGATGTGAGTTCTGTATTCCCATGCAACCAAAGACTGTGGTTACTTATATGCAAGCACTCAGCCAGGATGTGGATGTGCCCACAATGGAGGAGCTGCTGGACACACTCCTGTTGGAGTGCTGGCAGCATCGGCACAATGAGCACAAGTCGGTTGTGCTCCAGTAGAAAGCATTGAGGATAAGCAGGGCCAAAAGCAGGAAGTGCCTGGGGCGTGTGCTGGGAATGACACTTAAACCCCTGTTCCTCTGGCCTTCCCCTCCTGCAGCCATACCACATCCCTTCTGCACCCTGTGATCTTGTGAATGAGGGGGTGGATGTGCAAGAAAGAGGGCACGGGCCTTCTGCTCGGCATGTGGGACTGCACTAGTTTTTGGGGGTGTACACTGCCAGCATGCACTGTGCAGTGCAACTTCAAAGCAGGCTCTGGTAGTGAGGCAGGGAATTGTCTGGCAGGATTAAACCACATTGGAACCATTTTGGAAAGGGTTTGAGGCTTTGATTCTTTCGTGTACAAAACTGACATCAAAGCAGAGTCCTGGTGTCTGTCAGATATGTCCTTCATCTCTAGACAGAGATAAAACAGCCTCCTGTCAGTCAGATAACATGATAATTAGACAGTGTGATAATGCATTTATCCTGGTGCTTACAATCCTTGATCATATATTGCAATTATGTATACAGGCCACAGCAGCCAGTGTCTTTAATTATAACCTTGATGGCAAAATGATAGGAAGAAGGAATCTTCCTAAGTGTAGAAAAATGAGTCTTTTAATTAATTTTTATAGATCCTCACTGAATATAATAGGATTAATATGGAAGTCTTTGCCAGAGTGTTTGTGTGAACTGACAAACATGTTTATGAAGAAGCAGTGATGCCTGGATATTACACTAAAATAGGCCAAGTATTAGAACAATGTGAGATAGGTACCAACCTAGATAGTAGCAGCAGATAGCAATGCATTTAATTTTTATATTAATCTGTTGCCCAGAAAATTCATTTGTAAGTGCTTATAATAATATTGAGATTTATTAAGGTTAGGTTTCCACAGATAAGGCCTAAACAAAGATTTCTTGTTCATTTAATTGGTAACTCCTAGGTTGCTTTGCAAATCTCATCCAGAGAAAAACAAATGGATGATGTTATCCCTGCTGCAGTAAACTGCCTCTGTACTTGAGTGGACGAGGTTTCTGAATCACCTAGTTTGCGTGCTTTTTCTTGCTTATTATTTAACTGCAGTATATAGTTAGTGCATTATGAAGCCCTTGATTGAAGTAAATGAAGAAAGGGAAGGCAGTGGATGTTGGGAAGCCAGAATTGGTTGTAAAAGGTGTCAGTCTTAGAGTTCACGAGTCTGGTGCTTGAGTTTTATTGAATTTCCACTGCTCAGTGTTTGGAGTCACCAAAAAAACCCCGTGGGTGGTGTAGGTCTGGCTACTAGGCCAGCCCAGATTCTCCTAAAGTCCATTTCTGGTCTCATACAGAAAACTGACCATGTAACCACATCCTTTGCCTAGGGTCTTGGTGACTATGCCTGAGAGAGTGCCAGGACTGGAGGCACTGCAGCATAGGCATCTGCTTGGCCCTCAGGAATGAAGGACAGAAACAGAGGAAAAAGAGGAATTTAAAGAACATTTTCCCAAAGAAATAGTGTAAAAGCCACTCCTGGTCTTTTGGATACTGAGAAGCTGAGAAATCTTAGCTGTTAGGAAGGGCTGAAAGGTCACACAGTGAAACTCAGGCACTTTAAAATAAAATACTCCAAAACTGAAACACCTAGAAAAAACGGTTGCTTTGAGAAAACTTCAGTGTAGATGTATAGTCAGGTAGTTACAGAAGGCAACCAAACCACATCTAGATCTGTTATAACATGGATTTACCTACGTCAGGACAGAAACTCTGTCTGAAGCTGTGCATCCTCACTCTTGTAACCCTCCCAGGGCAATTAGTGTGTTTAGCCACAGATAAACACAGTGTGAGGACAATGTTAAGTAAGCAGAATGAAAAGAAACCTTTTTGGCTGTGACTATGCATTTGCTTAGTAAAGATCAGCACCTTGATTTCTATTGGCTTTGTTTCATCTTCAGTGAACTATGTGTTTATCAGACTAAAACGGCTGCTAAACTTTCCTCCCCCTAAATCCCAGGGGTGGCTCATCTATCTCTGCATCTGTTACTCCTGTAAAGCCTTTCCAAGCTCTCTTTATGCCGCTGCAGGGCTTTGCTCTGTTGCTTCGCCTTAGGCCCTTCCCAGCCATAGTGTCCTCCATCTTTTCCTCCGTGTCTTCCTAGTATCTGAATAGTGATTCTTTGTTGTCAGGAAACCAAGAGGCATCGTATATTTGGGAAATCGGGCTTGCTAGGCTGCTGAGCCTCTACTACCCATGTCCTGAGTACAGACTCCCAGTAAGTGACTGCTTTCTATGGCTCCTTGAATGATCAGCAGATCTGAGGAGTTTGGATTGCTGAGTATGCGCAGTTAGGAAAGGCACACAAAATACACTGTAGCAATCTTCCTTGGTCTCATCTTTCCACCCTAGAGCACTAGCCAATGTGTCTGCAGAACCTCAGAGGAGATAAAGTTCCTATGGCAAATCTCTGTGGAAATTCTCCCTCCAAAAACAGAACATTAGTCTCTGTATTAGAGAGCCACATATGTGCATGGGAAGAAGCTATAAAGCCTCTTTGTAATGTTTTACTCTGGTGTGTTGTGTGAAGCTTTTTCTTCTGGAGTTTAAATTTTCATTTTTAAGAGATGAAAATGACTTACATGAAAAAGAGGAGCCTTTTAACTTCAGTGATTCCTTTCCAGAAGAGGTTTCTATCACAAAACCCAAACCATGTCTTCATGCTACTGGGAACCTAGATTAAAAGTTGAAAGTCAGCTAAGTGGACCAGACTTTTCATCAGTCAAAAAGCTAATTGAAAACATATAAGAGTCAGAAAATCTTTGGGGCAAGGAGTGTTTATTTTGTGGGAGGAAACCTGGAGCAGACGTTAGAAATTTCTGTTCTATAAAAAATAGTGATGGGAATTGCTACATGTTTTTGTACCTTATTGTTGACTTGTTGTTGCAGCATTGAAGTGTCAAGTAGATTCAGACAACTAATGTAACTTTGTATGCCACGTATAAGTGTGTATGTATGTAAATATATATATGTGTAAACATATATATATGTAAATATATATACATATATATACATAAAAGCAACTGGTAAATGCAGTATTTCATGTTATAAATTGTTCTTTCAACCATCTATTCCAATAACACCCAATGCTGCAGATATTATAGAATATTCCTACTTGGCTGTGGGTGTTGCCTTGTGGTCACAGCCCTGTGGGGATGGATTAGCCTTCAAATACATGGGCTGAGGAGCTGCAGGGAGAACACCATGTCTTCAGTTCTCATAGCGAGGAAAGGGGATATCTATCAGTAGCTTCCATGTGGTTAGGAATTGCCTCGTGAATATTTACATGTGAAAAGAGATAAACTTCCTAAATGTATCCAGGACACCATTTTACCACTCTGGCATCTCCTTTGGTTTGAGATAAACAGGAAGCTCCCAGAGAGGCCGCACTGTTCAGGGTGGAGGACAAAAGAGTGAGAAAACTAGCATGTGAGCAGGCTGGAAGGAGGCTGCAGGAGGTGGGGCTGCATTTCCAATGCTCTGGAAGAACGAGAAGAGGTAGCAGCCATTGTAAAGGCAACAGCAGATGTAATCAGAGCATGAAGAAGCTGCTGGGGATAAAGGGCATAGCTCCAGAATATGAATCTATTTATAAAATAAAAATAGTGATGATAATTACAACAGAGTAAATCTTGGGAAGTGTTGAATTATGGGCTGTAATTCCAACAAGGGCTTCTGGGTCACTTCACAGACTACAAGAGTCCCCAGACCGTGGTGGAATTGTGCTTTTGTAGTTCACAGTTGGTGATTTGAGTTTTTAATATGCATCCTGTCTTTTTTGCTTGTTCATCACTTCCTGTATTCTACTTGCACCTTAAACCAGCAAGACATACCTGGCACCCTGTGGGCCTGTGCAGGACTACTAACAGTGTTCCAAACATACTGCAGTATGGCTCCTTGCCTACTCTAATTAGGAATAATTAGCTCAAGTGCTTGTGCAGCTGTACAGCTTTTTGTGTCAGAGCTACACCACATACCTTCATTACCTTTGCTTTTGCCCTGAGACTCCACTGTCTCCCATTTTGCAATGTGGATTCTTCCATGCACAGCTGGGTATTTGCTCACCAAAGCATTTTTGCGTTGCTTTGTGTTGCTGTCAGGAAAGCACGAAACTCTCAGGCTTTTCAGTCACAGCTTCCCTGGCCTCTGCCTGATGCTGGAGAAGCTAGAAGGGGCCAATTGCACTTCAGAACCATCTGGTGGATCCTGATAAACCATCAATTTACCTTTATTGTTCCTCCAAGCTGGATTGCATATGTTCTTGGAAGTCACTGTATTTATAATTCATTGGAGAGGAGAAGGATTAAATAAATAGCGGCAGTGGCTTTTTAGCCCTGGTATGATGATCTGCAGGGCTAGAAGCTTTCCTTTATTTGAGATCCTGTGGTTTTCTCAGTCAGGCATATATCTTGAGTAATAACTATGAATGATTTGAAAATAAAATCTGCCCCTCAGTGCACTACTGTTTCCTCAGTTACTTTTTGCAGAGTTTAGCCCATCTTCTACAGAAACCAAACAAGCCACAGTTGTCCTGAGAAGCTCCAGGTTTTGCTCAGCACTCTGTGAGCATGTTCCGCCAGCCCTGGAGGCCCCTGGAAGTGGAAACACTTTGGTTCCAGCAGCTGTTTTCCCATAAATACTTTAGGTATTTCCTTTTCTGTGAGCAGTCTCACACTCCAGATCCTTTCCTTTTTTAACTGCAGTATTGTGGAGCATCTCTTCTTGCTTTCTTCCTCCCATTCATTCCTACAGTCACTCTGAAGCCTGCTGTCTTCTCAGTGGTGCAGACACCACTTCTTCTCGGTGGTCTCGAGATGCATGCAGTTTCCATGGTGGACAGGTTGTGAATCATCAGGGAAAGCTCCACTGGTGCTGTGCAGGGGAACATCACCAGTCTAGAGGCATGTTCAGAGGGGCAAGGGGAAGGAAGTGGGTGTCACTGGGGCCTTAGCTGGAAGCGAAGGCAACTTAGCAGGGAGTCGTTCTGCAAAATGAGGCTCAGTAGTGTCTGTGAGCTTCCATGAGGATGTTCAGCACTTCCAGCAGATCATCAGGAGCAGCATTTCAGAATGGGAAAGGACTCCTGTTCAGGTCTCTCCAACTTTTCCATCTTTTATTTTTTTAATCAATTCTTTGCTTTAAAAATCTTCAGTGACTAAAAGGATTCCAAATATATTTCAAGAAGCAGCACTAATTAAAAAAATGGGTCTTATTTAGATTTCCTTTTTTGTCTGATCCTTACAGGTGCAGATATTTCACAGGAGAGGAACTTTGGTACAGGCTATTTTGTTAGGCATGCCACAGAAATGTGAAAGGAAGGTTTGTGTTGGTGAGAAAAAAGTGATTTTTGAAGTCAGCTAGCTTACGCCTCTTGAACATCATTTGGCAGACCTCTAAACAAGTAGGATACCTTCTTTTTGAACTTTACTTTAATTGGTCATGTTGCTTCGTGATGCTCTTTAATGTAGCACAAGTGAGAGGATGAGGGCCTACAGCAACACCAGCATGTCAAATTGGGGCCTTCAGCATTTCTACAATTGCCTTTTCCATATTTCTGGGTTTTAAAACAAAATTTATATTTGGATCCCAAGCAAACATACCATCATCACTTAATCACCTTTCTAATCATACCCTTTAAAAAATGTTTCCTTTAATTTTGTTGTCCAGCCTGGAGAACTGAGTAATAAAACAGTTTAATTCTTCTTACTTTGATGAGGGCTAATTAAATTCATCCCTCTTTGAGTAAGCTATTAAAACCAGCAGTTAATCAATGTTTTGGCCAATATGTCCCCATTAAGAAATGTTATTTTTACTAAGAAATAAACCACATTTTTTAAAACCAAGCACATAAAGTGTGCATAGACTGCTCTGCTTTTGGGATCTTCACCGGGGCCAGGGTACTTACACAGCACATAGTTTGCCAAGAGTTGTCTGAAGTGGTTTATTCTGCTGAAAATGTACTTTGCCTATGAGTCTTCTAAAAAAGAGGATTATTGCCCATGGGGCATTGTATTAGCAGGGCTGAGACATCCTGATTCCAAACAGTCATTAAACAAATCAGAGGTAATTTATACTGTGGTGAACAAACTAATGCAAAGCCTGCAAGCTGTCTGGCCCTTCAAGTATGCCTTTAGACGAAACTTTGAAGGTCGGTTTGGGAGCAGTTGCTCTTACACTGTGTTGTTGTGACTAGAGGACAACAGTCAAGTTCGGAGGCAGGCCCCGATGCAAAGCTTGTACATGTGCGTAGTTTTGAGCGTGTGAGCGATCCCATACGAGTCAACAGGGCTACTTTACAACAGGGCTGCTTAGAATTACGCATGTGCTTAAGAACTTTGCTGGACAGGAGCCACGGTAAGAACCAGCCCCAACTGTGGCCTAAAATTAAAACTGGAACACTTTAAAGATTAATTAAGGCCTTGTCTACATGGGAAAAATTGTTCATAGTGGCATGAGAAACTTTCTTCTCATGGTGTTTGTGGCCCAACTGGAATCAGAGCGTTTACAGTGGAGTCGGCTCTTATGAGGCTTCCTGACCGCATTCAGGAGGTGTGCAGAGTTTGGGAACGCACCCAATGTTTGGAAGCGAATATTTCACTCACCAGTGCATATGAAATTTGTATGCCTTCATAGTCATGTTGATGATAGTATCATCTTTTCAACTCTTGGGAAAATGGCAGAACCATTCTAGTAGCCAAAAAGCAAACAGACACATTACACACCTCCCTTCTTCACCACAACTATTGAAACACCTAAATATCGCAAACCGGAACTGCTCTTCTTTTAAAGCTTTGGGTTTTCACCACTTAGAAATCAGGGCATCTAATTCTTTTTCACAGAGGATGGTCTACTTTGACATTCTACAGAGAGGATGTAGAGTGGCAGTGAATTACACTTGCTTTAATTTGTTGCCCCTTTTGTCTGTCAGAAGAGAAGGAAGGAAAATTGGTTTGTATGCCTAAGGCATGAGGGATTACTAAACCTTGTGTCGCAGCAAACAAGCCAGTTGCTTCACACTCATGCAACAAGGGAACAGTGGGGAAGCAGAGAGACCTGTATCTGTAAGAAACCATAATGTATGATGAAGAGATTGTTTTGGTCTTGGATATGAAGTACCTCAACAACTCTGAAAGGGAACAGAGAGTTTTGTATGCACTATTTTCAGCCTCCCCATTGTTGTTGGTGTTTTTTCAGCTGTGAAATAACTAGACTTGCGTTTGAGTGTCTTTACTGTAAAAACTGAAGTCAGCTGCTTCATTGCAGCATGGCCTTGGAGCCTCTTCCTTCCTCCAGGGTAAAACAGTCCGGTGTCCATGCTTTTATGGGCATCAGTGTGCATATATCACTGTAATGTTGAAAGAAAGTTTTCGGTGACTCAGTGTCCCTTCCGATTAGACTACACCAAACCTTTGTTTCTTGGAGTCAGGACTCTTTCATCTCTATCAGGGCAGAGCTGGAGAAATCTGCTGTAGTGGCAGATGGCCACCCTTCACCTTTATAGACCAAACATTTTCATGCAGGCAGGGCAAGTCGTCCATCAGTTGAAGAAAATGTTCAACCTGAATTAGCAGTTCTGCTCTACCTGAGACAGCTTATGCTAGAAAAAGGGCCTCTCGATGTACATGCATCTGTATTTCCAATATTTTTATATTAGTTTCTTTACAATGGTTTGGCTATTGGTATGATTCAGCCAGCTAATGGGTAAATAGGGAGAAGTAATGATACGCAGTGCTCATGTGCTGCCTTGCATTTGTAAAATGCTTTGCAGGCCTGAGGAGTAATTAATTTCTGCTGGCTTCCATGTGCATGTAAATCTTGACTTGCTTTGTACAACCCATGGACAATTTTATCCACTAAATAAATGGATCTCAACTCCCTAGAGGGAGTTAAAGGTGGCGAATGGGGCAGCTGACTGTGAGGTTACAGGACTACATTTGTCTTTCTGCTCTGTGTCCTACTAGAAAGAGGGTTACACTCCCACCTTTTACTGCAGCACTCACGGGACTTTTTTCTGTCCCTAAAATTTCCTACAGTAAAGGCTGGCTGAGAGTTACATGAGCTCTGAAATACTCTTGTAAGGTGGCAAAAGGCTTCTATGCGGCTTCATGTTTGCTGTGTGCCCACAGCTCTGATACCTGCTCAGAGTTCAGATGAACCCATTACACCACCTCCCACACTTTATATCTCCCCTCTAGCAGTTAGAAATAGAGAACACCTGAAATCACTTTTAAAAAAAGGACTGCAAAATTTTCCTAGTTCTCATCCCTTAATGCTCCTACAGTTTACTTGTATAAAAAGGCTAGGGAGAACCTGAACCCAGGGAGACTGAATTGATGGAAATCAAAAAGCCCTAAGTGGCCTGGGTTGAATTGTTCTTTTGTTGGTGGTTTTTCTTCTGTCTGAACAAACATGTTCCTTAATGCAATCAGGGACTTTCAGTGCAGTCCTGAGAATCAGTGGGCCACATTCCCAGCATAAGGCACTGGAGATATTCCAGTAGACAGCCAGCTAGCAGGGGGTTTTTCTCTTGTATTTCTAGCCCATGTTTGATGGACTCTAAAGCCATCAAGATACAGCAGGTTGGAAAATGAGGTGTTTGTTGTGTTCCTGTTGTGATTTTCCTGTAGAAAAGTATAATCTAAAGCCATCAAGATACAGCAGGTTGGAAAATGAGGTGTTTGTTGTGTTCCTGTTGTGATTTTCCTGTAGAAAAGTATAATCTTTTATTAAAACTGAAAAGTGAACATGATTAAAAACCCCACAAAACCCAAGTATGCTCAGCTTGAAAGCCACATTGAGTTGTCCATCTGGGCTGAAACACTGACGGTTTTAGTTTTCTGATGAAAGAACAAATGTAGGGACAGATTGATGAAAGTAGTCATGTTCTGCAGTTGTTTTCATCTAATTAAGAATAAATGGTTTTTTAATCCAAATGTAGCTCAACTTTTCAGCTGCCTCTAACACTTAGAAGCCCCAGCTGTAGTGCAGGACTGCTGTTTTCTACCTGTTCTGGTCGATTAATGACTTGTTAAAGGAGCATTCTGGTCACTGATGGCTATTTGAGAATAGAATTACCAGGATATGTAGGAAAGTCTCACATCATGCATAGGGCTAAAAGTAATGGAAATTTACATCAAAAGGAGAAAAATGAGTGAGGCAGATTTGTTTATATAAATGGTTACACCCAGCATTTTGAAAAATATCCTGCTGAATGAAAAGTTAGTTGGAAACAAACAAACTAGCATAAATAACTTCACAGGTATTGAGGATTAAAATCTAGGCCTGTCTGAAAAGGAGAGGTGGATAAACTGGCTTATGTGAAATAAAAACCCATGTGAACCTTTGTCTAAAATTCAAATTCAGTCAAACTCAAATCTTTCAGGTTCATAAAGAACTTTTTTTGCTTTAATTATCACATGTGTCTCCATCCCCTGTCTTAAGGTATGACTAAAAGCCATGAGAAGGCTAGTCAGGAAAATTCTTGGCTCTTTGTTTGGTAACTGCTTATTTTCGCATCCATGCCACTGGCCAGACAAGTTTCCCTAAAGAGAAACATCTTCTCAGTGGTGCAGACACCCAATGCTACCTCTGCAGTGGGATTCAACCCACAGACATCTTGAGAGAGACCCACTGTAGTTACAGGGTGACCATCAGCCTTCGGCAATGCTGAAACAGCAATTTTTTGTTACATGGGATACATAAGTGGCACCCAGCTTACAGGTCATGGAGTCTCACTGACTGTTCAGATTAGCTGTGTATTTATTTCAGGAGTCATTGAGTCACTGCAAACCATAGTCCAGATGTAACTGCTGTAGGGTCCATCATAAATGGGTGGGAATATTTTACAAATCAGGAAAAACTTCATCTCTGGCACTGACCTACTTCTCAAAACCACCTCAGTGCTAAAATGGAATAAAAAGGGGTATAGCATGACCACAATTAAGCAACATGTGTAACTGCTTGTGTCTGAACCTGGCTTTTTAATGGGACTTAGATGTTGTTCTCAGTGATCAGCATTTGGTAGGGCACCAAAGGATCTTCCTTTGTGATTGGAGACAAGTTATCTGTTGAATGGAAGAAACAGATGCAGGTGGGTGTGATATGACTTTACCTTGTTTTCCCTTTGGTGATCTTCCATAGGGACAAGAAACCACAATGCAATGGAGAGCATATTGCTTAGGTAACTTCATCAAGTTATTTAGTGTTCCTGTTTCCCAAATGCTTCTGACTAGACTTTCATTTTACCACTTTTTGACCATAGCTTGAAATTATTGGATTGTTTTAAATGAGATTGGGGAAAATGTGTTCTGCTGCATGGATCCCTTTTTTTTGTTTCCTTTGACTGTCTGGTGACGGTGCTATATTTTGAGTTGTTTGGGTCACCGGGTGTTGCTTCTGTTTCTTGATTGAGTAACTGAACTGTTAAGTGTCAGATGAAAGAAATCAAAGGGATTTAAAATATCAACACAAACTTCAAGGAAAGATTTGCTTGACTGTTCAAGTGAAAAACATGGCACTCTGGTCATGAAGAATGAGAAATAAATTCACAGGTATGAGTCATCTTGGAAAGAAAAATTGTAAATTCAGCCCTGAATATTGCTGAGGCAAAACTGAATGCAGGGGCTTTGTGGCTGTTGCTCAGAATCTATTATGGAGATTCAGTGAGATTTTTGGTAGATACCAAAACCACAAAGTAAATTTACATCAGCTAAGGATCTGCCTCTACATATGCCATAAAGGAGTGTGGATAAACTTAGGTGGAAGTTTAGATTAGGGACAGGATAGCAGAAAACAGATTATTTGCTTTCAGCTGGAAACAGGTAGAAGTGATAACATTGGCAAGCCTGAAACACATCACTTAAACACTAGCTCAAGGTTTACCGTAGATTTTATGTGTTACAATAAAGATATGTTTTCCAACCATCTATTTGTACTTACAGAGGAGGTTCCAAGACCAACATTTTCTGAGGTGCAAGGGCAAATGCTCTGTAGCCTGTGTAGCTTTAAAAACATCTCTGCTTATCAAAAGGTTTTGAGCACGGGGGCTCTAACACAAGCTTTTCAATATTTCATAATTCTGGAAAAAATTGAACCCTTCACCTTTGCATAAAAGACTCCATTCAGTTTACATTCCTGTTTGGTTACCTTATTGGTTCGCTTTTTTCCTTGACCTATTTGCACATCACTGGAACACTCTCCTGTAGCTAATGCTACGCATCAGGTTTGCAAAAATGACTGCATTTGAGGCACTCAGTAAATCTTCCAAGCAGCTCAAAGGTCAAATTGTAAGAAATATCTGAAACAGCTCTCCAGAAAAACGAGAAGAACTCAGAACGTGAGGGCCGTAGCGTTTCTTTCTGGCAGCTGTTGTGTTACTTTCTGCAAGGTGTGTCAAAACAGACTGTATGAATAGCTTTGAAATGAAGATGGAAATTACTGTTCCTCTGCTTTTGCCCCTGCCCTCCAGTTTTTTGATTTCTTCTTCTTTTCGTTTTTAATTTCCTTCCCCGCCTCCCCATTTCTCCTTTAAGTCTCCCTGCCAAGGGGAATGCTGCTGAAATTGCCAATCCATACTACATATGCAGCTTTTCCTATTGCACTCCCCTTACTTCTGCACAGAACCCTGGTCCAAAGCCCATCACAACTCCAGGGGATTCTTTCCATGTGCTTCCACGGGCTTGAGATCAAGTCGAGTCAGGAGAATTTTTTCCAGTGTGCATCTTCCAGCTTTCTGCCCCACCTGTTCCCACCAGACCCTGTCATGGGTATTAAATGTAATTCATGTCAAATTATGGGTATTTACACCTCGACCTCAAAGTCATTCGCTTCCACCTGCGCCCTGGCCGCAGCGGGCTTGGGAAGCGGGCGAGCGGCGAGCTGGCTGGCAGGAGGAGGGACATGGGAGCAGCTGTGTTTGTTTGATCTCCTGCTTGCCAGGTCTCTGCGTCTTGGGGCTGGAAGGGCGGACGGAAGCTACTAATAGAGGCAGAACTAAAGAAACATACAGAGCAATTCAGTGTTACCAAGTACACATCCACCATTTGAAAGAAAAGGGTGACAAGAGGGAGAGCGTGAGGAAAAAGCCCAAGGAGGCTTTGGTAACTACAGTGTAAATGCAAACAGCTCCCATGTTGCTATGCATTCCCTTTGGTTTTCAAAATGTTGAGAGAGCTTGGCTGTAGGCTTTCAGCTGCTCTGGAGGCAGAGGAACAGCATCACAAAAGGGCTAAGGTGTTTCTGCAAAGACTGAGGCTTTTTGCTTGAGGAAGGGGCCTCCCACGGTTTTGGTTATGATGGTTTGAGACAGCAAACAAGTGCAAAACAAATATAAGCCAATTATGTGGGGGATGTTTAGTGGGTCTGGAATCGAGATTCTTTTCAGCAACTTGAATAGGCTAGGGGTTGAAATAGGGAAGTGGTTAGGGTTTTTTCACAGGGAAGCAGGAGCTGGGCTTCACATACAGTCAGAGAGAGGCTTACACATTAAGTACTAAATCCTGGTTACCACTGCAGAGTGTACCAAGCAACTACAGCTGTGACTTTCCACATCTTTCAGTGTCTGTGAGCACCTGAGGCTGCTCAGACCTGGCTTTCGGGAAAGAGAGAAGAGAAAAGTAAATTCCTGGGGATTTGGGGACCATCTTTTCAAGCCTAACTCCCTTAAACTGGATTCCTTATCTCTGCATTTATGAATTTTGTAAGTCTTCTGTTCTGGGATGAGACTGTTGAAAGTGTTCTGCTGTTCAGGCATTCATGGTGAGCACAAAGGGACAAAAGAGCATGGGAATAGTCACGTTGGACCCCACCAAAGATCCAGTCTCCTGTGTCCAACAGGGACTATTTGTGAATACTCAGAGACCTGGCAAACAAATATTATTTAATTTAAGTAGTCTTGAAGCTGACTGTATCACTTTAAAGGCTGTAGAAAACTTCTGATTATGCACATATGAACCCAAAGTGTCATCACTGGAACATTGTCCACTGTCTTACAGTACAACCCCAGTGGCAACAAAAGGCAAACGTGAGCTCTTCCAAGGAATGTTTTTATCTGTCATTCACCAGATGTCACCAAATTGTAGTAGGATTTGCACTTAGAGATGCTACTGTCATATATACTTATTTTTCATGAAGTATCTCAGCTCCTACTTCAGTTTTTACTATTCCTAGCAAGCTGGAAAAAAGAGTCATAATTAGAAACAAAGGAAAATTGTGAAATGCATTGTTGGTTATGCAAACTTCTAGTGAGTATCTTCCCATTTAAGTGAGTATTTTGGATGCTTTGGAAATGCAGACTTTCCCCTTTTGTTTCCAGTGTTCAAAGCCTTCAAAATTATAAAGAGAAGTAGCCACATGAAAATAAGTATTTCCTTACATTGTTGCGTGGAGAAATGTATCTAATCAAAACATGACCGTAAGGGTTGAGGATCTCAGGAGAATCTCAATGGAAGTATTGTTACTCTCTGTATTTTACAGAATGGGGATGGAAGTGTAAAGCATGCACAATCAAGAGATTGTGGGAGAACTCTGCTGTATCTAACTACCTGTCCATGCTGGCAGAATGATGCACCTGAAATGAGAGGCACTTTTGGAACCTCTCTTTAGGTGAGGCACGAGAGGGAGGCAGATGTCTCCAAGGTATTGTCCGGCAGTGAATGATGGACTTGTGATCAACAGAGCCCATCCAAGGAGTCTTGTCACTTATCCTGGAGTCAGATGGGGTGATATCTCAGAAAATCTGTTTATCCTTTCCACTTACACATCTCTGATCAGATTATATAATGGTCCTAGTGCTGGATGGGGGAAAAGATACAATGAGCCAGAAGAAGCTGAAATCCAGCTGCATCCATTGTAGTGAATATCTCTTTTCTTCATCACTCTTTCTGTAGAGTGATTTCTGGTATCTTTTTCTCTATATAACTGACAGGAGGAAAGAGAACAACAAAACTCAACTAAGCAAGGTGTTTCCTGCAGGGTTACAGGTGCTGTTAGCATGACCTGAGATAGACTCTGGCAAGCTCTGAGCCTGAAAACCAGATCAAAGTAAAAAATGCTGGGAAATACCAGTGTACAGCCTGTTTTCTGACAACCTCACACTGCACCAGCTCGCACCTGACACTGTGAACATCAAGCTGGAGACACATCCCACACAGACAAGCAAGGTCAGAGACAGCAGTGCCTATTACTATGAATGAGTTTTAGTAGGAGAGAAAAAATTGAATAGCAAGTTGTCAAGGGCTTTCAAGGGATCACAGCTATCTTTCCAGAAACAAACTTTAACTTGGCGGCTCTTTTCTTCTACTGCTTGTTTAATAGTGTTTTCTCATTGACTGATTATGATCTTTCCAGAAAGGAAAAAAGAGGCCTTGCAGCATGCTTGGTCTGAAAGGCTTAAATTAGGAGTTATCAAGAATCTCCCTGTAGCCAACCAGCTAATTTCAGTGATAGAACAAGAGAGCTTCTGTTAACACGCTGAGCTGAACTCCTGCTGCTCTTTCCATGGCAGGTGTGGGCCCAATGCCTGTTTATCAAGAGTCTTACTTATATAAAAGCAAAAAGTTCAGGAAACTAAAAAATCTGAGTCACTGTCTGCTAAACTCCCAAATAAAATAGTTTTATTTTCCAACCAACCCAGTTTTCCTTATTTAAGCCCAAAGAAAAGAAAGAAAGAAAAAAAAAACCCCTTTGCTGTGAACCCTGACCTTTGGAGGTGTATTCCCCCCTGGATGATTCATCTGTTTACCTTAAGACAATTAAATGTGAGTCAGTTTAAATAAACTTAAAAACCAAAGGAAAAACAGGCTAAAAACAGACCTGACCCCACCCCTTCTCTACGAGGGACTTACAGAGAAGTATGAAAAAATGCAACACAGATCCCATTTTCAGGAAAATCTGAAGGAATGTGCAGCCAGGCAGCTCCTGTCACGTTGTATCATGGTGACTCCTGTCCCCAGCCAGCAGCTGGAAGGTGGAGCTGTCCTCAAATGGACCATGCAAAAGCTGTCACTATTGCAGTCACCATCAGCAGCAGGCTCATAAGCTAATAGATGGGCCATCAGAGTAGTTAACCCCAATGCAATATAGTTAAATGCTCCACTTTTAGGCTAACAGTGGTGTTAAGGAATTTCAGTTCAGTGATGTCCTGACAGATTGAAATGTTTGGCACTGATAGCAGAGCTGCTCGCTGGGGAAATACAGCAAGCACCCAGAGGTTTGCAGCAGAGGAAAATGGAGATACAATCACCAGAGAATTATTAACCGAGGCTGATAAAGAAGAGCAAGAACAAGAACCCCTTAAATAAAGCAGTGCTAAATGTCATGGTTTATGTCTGCAAGAAATGTGGCAGCTGCAGGGTATAGCTCTTAAGAGACCATTAATGGAAATAATCAAAGCTATTCTCAGATGTTTCAAGCAGGATTGGCAATGCTGTTAACAGGCATGTGTTGGCTCTGAGACTACCCTAAAAGTGGTGGGATTAAACAACAATAAATTGGGGAAATACTTCATTGACTTTTGGGTTCTGAGTTGTTAAAGTACCTTCAAATCACACTAAGACTAGAGAAAAGAAAGTGTGTGTAAGACAGAGGAGCAATATTCTGGAGGACCGCATCCTACAGGTCTTGAAGGTAAACACCAACCACTTTCTGAAATTCGTGGTAGAACTCTTGAGAATTGGGAACGTTGCTGAGAAGAAATGTGGCCTGCCCTTCTCTCAACACACACAGTCACAGGCTCGAGCAATTCCTTTCTCTTGCTCAGAGCACAGGCATCCCATGGTGCCTCTGCTGCTGAGGGACACGTGCTCCTCTGCAAGACATCCAGAGGTGGCAGCAGGGAGGAGTGCCACACAGGCAGGATGCAGTTGGGAAGAAGATCCAGAGAACATTCCCACCCTGGTCGAAACTACTTCTTTAAAAAAAAAATAAATAGGGGTGTTTTTCTTCCAGGAGAATTTAAAACAATCCAAAGGGGTTTTCTGCATATTATGGACAATATAGTCTCTAATGATATGCCAGTTGACTTATTGTATCTGCTGGGCAGTTCAGTCCTGACGTTGCTTCTGACATTGTGATGAGTGTTGTGCTTTCCATTGACCTTGGGGCTTAGGACTTCTCTGGCTGTGACCACTAGAAACTGCTTGGAAATTTTGCACCGTGTATGTGAGGCTCTCCCAAAATGCGTATTACTCACCTTTCCACCATCACTTCATGCTAGAGAGAAGCTGTGGGAAAGATGAGAGTGAGGTGCTGGTAAATAAACTACATGAAAAGTGGGGATGGCTCCTCTTTTTGTCAGCAATCTGGGATGTGACTATCACTGTCTCTAGCCTCTCCTTTCCCTGCCCAGGTATGAGCAACTGTTCACCAGCTGTTTTGGCACCTTGTACAAAGAGTACAACAGCAGACAACATTTAGAAATCTGCAGCCAACGTTAAGGGTCTTCATCTACTGCTTGGAGTGTTTAATTTCAGGGAGGGGCACTGGATTTTCCTCACGGTGAGCAGTTATGCTTCTGTAGACAGGGAAGTTTGGGAAGTACTAATTTCGTTGGGAAGAGGTTGTGCAAAGGCAAGGCGTTTTCCCAGTCAAGCTGCTGTAGGTCTACCTGTGTGACCAGGGCTTTGTGAGTGCTAAGGCTCAGTGGAAAGCTGCCAGGCTGTCTTCTAAACCTTTCCTGGGAGCTGCTGTTGGTTTCCTTTAAAAAAAAAAACAAACAGGGTAGTTGTGTCACATAACATGAGCCCTTGAGAGATAGAAATGTAGCCCTCCTGCCTGGTTCTTTGCAGGTAGAATATGTTTTTGAGTTTGAGAGAAGGCAAGGCTGTCTCATGAAGAGTTGTAGAAACTGGAAAAAAACCTTTCCAATGAATTTTGTGCCATTGAAATATAACTGCCTGCATGTTGTTGAAACAGAAAAATCTTTGTTTTGTTCACAATCTCCTTTGCAAAAAGGCTTGTGTGTCACTTCACTGAGCATCCAGAGCCCTGCTAGGGGGAGTGCTGGGTTGGCTTGCTGCTAATGGGCACATATGTATGCAGCTGTGTTAGCTGGTCCAGAACTAAACGCTCTGTCATAATGTTGTACCAAAAAAACCCCTTCTGCAAACAAAGTCACTGTCATCAGAACAAACAGAAATGACATGGTAGTCTAAACTGGAGGTAAGATGAAGTCATTCATTATTTAGTGCCTCTAGGAACAGGGAGCAAAATCACCCACATGTCCATTAAAATTGCTTACTCGGAGAGTAGCGCTCACGAGCTTCACACGAGCCAACTGCACACACTGAAGGGCTTTGGGAGCCAGACCTGGCTATTTGGTTTGCTGTTTGTCTGGTTATTGAGGAAAGCGGGCACCCTAATTTGTGCCTCAGGTTGGTAAACATTCCAACAAGCCAACACACTAAGACTGTGGAGGTATTTTCAAATCACAGATAAATGTAAGAAAATGGCAATCTCCTGGTGGAAGCTTTAGGCATAGAGAAAGCAGTTGGTTTGCAAATAGGATTCTGGTGCTCTCTTGCAGAGATCTTACCAGACTAACGCATGTTGTTCAGGCTCAAGAGTGGGTGTATGTGCACTGTAACATTTATGCTCCCACCCTCTCATCCCAGAATACGAAGATGTGGGTTGTGATGGCATTTCACATGTCACAGTCACAATAACCTCATTGACTCTCTGGAAGGCTCCATATTCATACGTGTCAGTAGATGGCACTATTTCTATTGCCTGTCCATAAAAACGGCCACCTCTCTTTTCTAGAGCTCCCTGTAAGACTGAAGATGAGAGGGGAAATCACAGAATGAGGCTTCCTCAGGGAAGGTTTTCAGGGATCTGTGGCCAGGGCTGCTGTAGTCAGGAAGGTGGAGGGACCAAGTGCAAATGGAAATCCCTCTTCCTGGAGAGCAGTGCGCTCATTTCAGTTCACTCCTGTAGCTGACAACCTCTGGGCTCTGTGGATGAGGTGTCTCTTTTGGGAGAGCACCTGTATTCTTGAGGTTTTTCATTCTCTCTTTTTTTCTGGAATCTGATCTTGCCTCCAGTGTGTCAAATGAGGTCATTATGGTTTCCATCTGGAGCAAAGCAGGACCTCAGAAGCTTAAGCAGAGGAGGGAAAGCTGCTTGCAGGCAAGCAAAATGTGCCAACTCTTCTTGTCCATCCAGAAACACCATGCTGGGCTGCTTTAATTTCACCCAAAAGAAAGACCACAAGATACCAGGAAGCTTCAAGGAACTGAGCCAAACTTATGGGCCCATGAACACCCGTCCTGCAGATGTCAAAAGTGATAACATAGGGCTTATGTTTGGATAGTGTCAAAGTGACAGGTATCATCAGGAGGCAATAAAATAAGATACTTGGTCTACCTCTGTGTGCAAATGAGCTCAAATGCATCCACCAGTGTTTTCGCCTCTGGGCTTTTGTATACTGTTCTAAAACTACATCATTTGCTGTCAGCAACTCCTGGATTTGTTTAGGCTCCACACCAACATTATGTTTGAAAATCATTTCAGGGTATTTGGTGATCATCACTTCTACAATGTGTATCCCAGCCCCTCACCTTCAGGCCTTACAGTTACACAGGCTGTATAAGCTTACTGCTCCTGAGCACACAGCCCAGTTTGCATAGAGGAAAGGTGTGAGTGTACACAAGTGGATAAAATAGAGCCCTGCACCTTGGATTGCTTCCGTGCCCCGTGGATTTATGATGCCTGTCTAGCAGAGTGACTCCCAAATGGATCTATGGGCTGCATTAGAACGTGTTCTTTTAGCATTCAGATTTACTGCTTCATGTTAAAATAGTCAGCCTCTTAATTGGAGATAGCATCCTGGGATTAAAGCCCAAAACAATTATTGGACTGTTATAAAACTCCTTCAAATAGACCTACCCAGCCATTTCTTCCTTAGGTAATGACTAGCTAAAATATTCCTGCCTTAATCTTCAGACCTCATTGTTAATGACCTCAAAACAGGTGAGACTGCAGCTTTGTGAGATACCTTTTAGCGTAATCACCTTGCACTCAGCAGCCATTAGGTCAACAGAGCTTTACTAACATACTGTGTGTTTACACAGCTTCCAACAGTTCAAAAAGCCAAAGGAGGATCACAAGTCTATCTTCAAGCCAAAGGGGAAAAAGATTGACACAGGATTGTAATCATCAGTGTCTGAAAAAAACCTTCTCATCTGTTTTTAAGCATGTTCAAACAAGACATGAGTCTTTGTACAACAGGGGTGTAGGGAAGGTGGGCAAATGCCATTCCTGTGGTTTAATTAAGGACCTCAGTGAGGATCTAACAAATGCAGCATGAGTTGTGCCTAGTGGGTCTCACATGTGTGTCAGGAGGGAGGGAGGGAAGGGGGGGGATACAGGGGAGGGTGGAAAGGGTGTGGGATGTGAAGGACGGTGTGTGGCAGCTGTTCACAGCAAATACTCCTCTAGCTCATGGCTATGTGTTCCAGCCCTGTTGGAAAATTACATCTAAATAACAGATCACGAAAGAGCAACCCTGACAAGGCCTGTAATTTAGTCTCAAGAGGAAATTCTTCATTCATCAACTGTATAGGAGACTAAATTAGTTCTCTGCTGGACAAGGCTTCGCTGGCAGTTTGCTCAGCGAGTCAGCCCTACCTTCAGAGCAGGTCACACTGGGGAGCCACTCCTGCCAGGGACCAACCTGCTCCCGGCCCATTGCACTGAGGGGTTTGCCACTCTCCAAGCCCAGGGCAAAGGCTTCATTCTCACATATGTTTTGAGAGTTGTGGGAAACAACTGGTGCTGTCTGATGTTGTAGGACAAGAGAGTTTCAGAGAGAGTGGCAGCGTTTTGCCCAGGGTAGAGTATCACTTGAAGGCAGCTCACGCTTCCCATCATTACTCCTTGCAGTGGGCTCTGTTGCTTAGTTTAGAAGGAGTAGGAAGGATACTCTCTTGCTCTAGCAAGTCTGTTACTGGAAAGCTCTTAGACAGCTTATTGTATGTGCTGGCAACAAGATCTCTCTGCTTTCCTGTGCTGTGTGGACTGGGAGAGGGCACCCAAAGAAATTCCTGGCTGGAGCAGCTGGTGCACAGACCTCCGTCATCTGTGGGGCTCCATTCCTGTGCATATGGTTATCCATACAGATATGGCTGTGTTTCTTTTCATCATTGTAATAGCAAGTTTTTTAAAATGTTGACTCAGTAGGTTTCCTGCTAATGCTTCCCTTGCAGGCAAAAGCAGGGTTTATTCAGTTTCTTCCTTTACAGCAATTGCTATTTTTCAGGTGCAGTTAGTAACTCTCCCATTTCCAGAGGCCTGGTGCGTGGGTGTGGGAGAATAAATCAAAGACATCTAGATTTGTAAGAGGTGTACTGGGCAGTTAAAAGCACATCAAGTGCACTTTTTTGTGTGTGTGTGTGTCTTTGTGCTTTGAATCTGGTTCTGCCACTTTCACTCAGGCTAAGAAATATCGTTCTCAAAGAGGTATCCTATTTGTATTGGGAACTCATAAAAGCAGCATGAAAAATCAGGGTCTTCAGGATCCATCCCAAACTGTAACCATATTGCAGAAGGGCAGAGCACACAAGACGAAGAAACCTAGCCATGTCTGCTCAGATACCTCTGAAATACTATTCCTGTACCTAAGTTCCCTGTGTTTAGAGACATTCTGCTGTTATAATGCAAATCACAGGCTAGCTTGTACGTTTCAAAGTTTATTCTTGATAATATTTTCTTCACAGTCATCTCTGATGTCCAGTACTTTGTTCAGTGTCTTCTTTAACCTGCTGATCAGTTCTGGGTGTTTTCAGGACAGTACCCAAAAACCTTACAGATAATTACAGATTATTTCTGACAGCCTACGTTTTGTTTATGTCTGGGAATATAAGGACTTCTATCTGCTTAGAAAGAAGCTGGTCTTCATGCTCTTACCCTTATAGCTATTGAGTCCTGGTTTTATTGGTACTTGATATCTTTCATACTACTTATTTATGAAGGCATTGCCTTGTTTTTAGTTTTCTTATTTTTAGTTTCACTGAATGTTTCTTTGCCCTTGTGTTCAGGGATTCAAGATGTGTATGAGGTGCTCCTCACCCCCCTTCCAGTCTTTAGGGAATGCTCCTATTGCATCCGCACTTATCTGCTGTACTTATAAACGAAACGCTCCTTCACTTTTCATTCACTCTATAGAAACTTCTCTGCTGCGTGCCATTTCATTTCTGTGTGAACCCCACACTCTCTTGTGAATCTGTTGCTTGCTGTTCTTCAGAGATAAGGGTATGTTAGCAAATACAGTGAAGAGTTTCCCCTTTGGTCTGAGAGGTAAATCAATATTTAAGGCCTTGTAGGATTTTTTCCTTTAGGAGGAGCAATGGATGACACAGGCCAGGTATGCACCTTGACACAACCTGTTTATTTGCAAAGAATGCTGATGAGTGCCTGAGCCCCAGACACAGCAGGAGCAAACAGTGGAAAGTCCTGTTGCTCGCAGCATTGGAGTTTGTTCTGCCAATCATTACTGAGCCGCAGGGACCTCTGCAGCCCTGCAGTCCTTCATCTCTTGGCTTTGCTCCTTCCTCTGCCACACACCCCTTCCTAGATCACGCCACGCGCTGCTTGCACCCATTCAGTAGCAGTTGGGGTAACTGACTTTGGGGTAACCAAAGATTTATCTCCAGACCAGATCTTGGTAGAGACAGTGACTCCTGTTGTTTCCAGCTACATCCCTGCATAAATGACTTTCTCCTTTCCCACACACAAAAAGAGACATCTGACACCCGCCGGCTTTGTGCAAAGCTGTTATTTGCTGTAGAGCAGTGACCCAGTTGAAGGCAGCCATTAACTCCTTTCACAGTAAAGAAACTCCATTACTACAGTATGTTCAATCTGATTTTCTGTCACATTCTTCTGCTTCCTAATACTTTATTTAATTATTTGGCTCACTGTACCAGGTATGGAGATTTTTCATTCATCTGTTTAAGCTGACCACAGACAGTGAGACAGGTAACATAAAGACCAAATGCAAATGTGAGTAATTTTCCATGGTACTTTGTAGTAGGCATCATCAGTGAATTTTATCTTCCCATTTACCTGCTTGTCCCAGGCTGTTCTGAGTTTCCATGTAGTCTTCACTGGTGTTAATACTGAATCACTGTCTTCTATCAGCAAATTGTGCTCTCTCAGTGTTGACTCATTTTCTGGAGAAGGTACGTTGTGCAAAAATACACCAACTTTGTCTGGAAGTCTGTTTCTGGGCAAGCGTTGTTTACAGGACTGTCCTCTCTAGGGCTGAGGCTAAGCCTAGGGCTCTTCTAATGTATAATGAACTGTGTAATGGGACCTTTTTCTCTGCTCAGATAGCTGAGGAAAGCTGTTTTGTTAGCATAGTCAGGGGGAACAGCAGTGAGGTTGAGGGAGGCACGAGGTGTCCAGCTCAACTCAGGAGCCCAGTCACTCTGCAGTACTTTGCAGAGCCCTGCTGCAGTTCCTCAGCCCATTCCCACTTCTCTCTAGTCTCATGAGATTGTCCTGAGGATTAACCATCAGAAACAAATACTCCTCCTTTTATACTAAAAAAAAGACTTTTCATTCAGGCCTAAATGGAATGCAAGTGACCTATATGGAGCTGTACGGTAGCATCACAGTACTGAGGATAAGTTACAGTGTCTGCTTAATGTTTGACGGATATTATAATGCTTGATAATTCAAAGCATTATTATTACTACCAGTGGAGATGACAAGAAATCCTCCTGTGTCCTCAAAATTACATGGTTTTTGTATTGTCTCATACCTGGCAAATCTAAGTGTGATACCTTATGTTGCTTTTTTTTTTCCCAAAAGTATTGGTTGGACTATGAAAAATGTAGTGGTTTCAGCTGAAGGTCAGGCAGCCCACAAAGCATCGAGAGAGTGCTGCTCAAATTCAGTTCTTCACCACATTTATTGCATTGAGCTCACTTTCACTTTTGCATCAGCCATTCAGGAGAAAATTAATATCCCATTTCATAAAACAGTAATCAAGAGCACAATTTTCACCTCTCTTAGAGTTACTGGGTAGAGTAATAGAGTGTAACAGCATTTTCACAGGCTATTAAATTGAAATGGTAAAGACATGTTTTACTTTTCAGTTGAGAGGGAGAAACTGAGTTCGGGGATGCTGAGACTCATGCTGAAGGTCACATACCTTCTTGTCATGGGGCTGAGACCAGATCTCCTAAGTACTGACCTCTGCTCTCAGTATAAGAGCACTCTTCCTTTCAAGACAGGAGCTGGTGAAAGATGATCTCACACATCCAGGTGAAATTGTTACCTAGCAGTTCCTTGAAAATACGAGTTATTCCTCTTGCTGAGAACAACTGAAGGTAAAGACCTGGATTTCCTACTGTTCTTTTGGTATTAAAGTTTTAAAAAACCATACAAACAACTGGGAAACTGTTTGGGCTGCTGACTCATAACCATACCGGTTACATGGCTAGCAGCTTTCAGCTCAGATTGCTTTACAGCATGGAGCAGAGGTTGTCCTCAAAGTGAGGCCTGGAAAGTAAGCACTGCTTGCTAACGGATAGAGCAACCCCAGTAACACCAGCAAGCCCAGCACTTTCAGAGTGTGTCTCAGTGTGTGTGTTGCCAATGGCCGTAGGAGCAGCAGCTGAGCATCTGCCACCCAAAGCCAGGAGCTGCCTCTCTGACTTATCTTGGCACTGCCACATTGTTTCATGATATGGCTTCATCTCAGGTTTTCTTCATTTGTGCAAAGAGTGGCAGCCTCCTGGGGTGTCAGTTCCTTTATAAAGGCTCAAAAGTGCCTGGCTGTTGTCAGCAATGCACACTGACCAAGAGGGAGTTTATGAACTGGTGAGCTTGTAACTGGCCTCAAAGCCCATAAAAAGACTGTGCAAAACCACAGTCTGTGAGCTCCTTCCTAGCAGTGCAACCACATTTCACTATTAGGCAACGAAAATTTCTTTTCCCATCTTCCTTTTCTTTTCATCCCAGGACACTGCTACGCTCTTAATTGATTGCTTAAAAAAAAAGGTGGCAAGTCAAATTCCCAAGGTTATGTTTCTGCCTCCAAGCTAAAAGGCCATTGCTGGTACACATGCACAATACTTCAGAGACTTGCACTGATCTGTTTGGTCACTCGTGCCTGGAGGAATGGACTGTCTCATTGGGAGTTTTCCAAAAGAGTGCAAAAGAAGGGATGCTTCTGAGGAGCTTATAGTCCACACACACCAAACAGACCACAGCAGTCCTGTTGCATAAAATGTGATGGAGTAGGCAGTAGTAAAAGTCTGTGGTGGGGGGACCTTGGAGAAAAATTTTCTCTCCTTGCATCTGACGGGGTGTCCACAGCCTTTTCTTTTAAAAATCTCTACGTACGCAGTAGTTACAAAGGATAAAAGGGTATCTGTTGCCTTCCAGCTTACCCTGAAAGTTTCTCTGGGCAGCACTTGCCGTGTCTAAATCTGTGAGAGCTCCAGCTTCTGGGTGGCAAAACAGCACATACATTATTTCCTGAAGGGGATCTGAATGGCTTATGGGGAATCCTGTGGCAGGGACTAGAGGAACTCCAGTGCTTTGCTCAATTGGGATTGCCACAATGCTGAAAATGTACCCATTAGAAAATAATACTGATGATGGAGGAGATGTCCAGAGTACAGACAGTGTACAAGGTATGCTGGAATGGTGAAAGGCCCCTCGCCTGCACACAGCAGCTACACAGGGAAAGCTGCGCTCTGCAGCCAGCCCACCCTGGCAGCCCCCCAGACACACATGGAGGGGGCAGCATGGCCCTGCTCTCAGCAGGCTGCTGCTGCCATTTGGGAGCATGGCTGTGCCACAGACAGCCAAGCCAGGTTCCTCATGTCCTGCTCAATTAAGTGATCACTGTGGCAAACAAATCCCCTGAGCAGCTTGAAAAAATTCTCCAGTAACTCATTCATTTTTTTTTCAAGAGCTGCTATGACACAAATGCTGCCTTTAGCTGTTGGGAATAAAGGAGGTAACCATATCTGCTTGCATATGAAAGACATAGACTGTGGACTTACAATTGCATGCACTCATGTTTAGCATCATTATCTTCTCTCATTTTATCTTTTTTTTCCATGAGAGCTTGCCTCCCAGAGCCTTTCCACTGCCAAATGCATAGCATTTGTGTTAGAGCACTTTAACAAGACAGAAGTATGTGTCAGTATCTGCAGTCTGGACTGCAGTGACAGCTCTGGATGGATTGTACTCTCCTATCTTCTTTTGTGATCCTGTACAGAAAAGGATTATATCTATATATAATGCATGGCATGAATCAACTGCAGCTCTTTCTCACCCAGGTCTGTTTCCTCCACACCTGAAGGGCCAGGGTGATGTCTCTGCAGGACTCAGTGTCACAGAGCGTCCTGGGGTATTCAGCCACCCCTGTCAGTTTGATTTCAGGGAAGGAGCAGCAGGGATGTTTTGGAAGGACTTTCGCACCACATCTCTCTTGTGAGCATGCTTCAGAAAATTTATGTTCCATGTGAGCATGTGGAGAAGCTGATATTTGTCAGAGTCCAGAGATAAGTCAGCTTTATTGCTGATTATCTGAGATTGGTTTTTTAGAGGATGGATTAGAGCCATAAGATAGGGCAATATTACTGCTGGTTGTTGAAACAAGAAGAGAGGGGAGAGCACTGTTGCTCTTCTGGATAACAAGATAAGTTTCTTCTAGTGATGGCAGTGATTCAAGCAGACTTTCCTATGCTCTCTCTATTCATATGCATTTCCACGACCATAAAGCAAGAAAGCTTTTTACATGCAAAAAGGCAAAGGGCAGGGTAAAAGTTTTGCCAGCTGTCATTTTGCACTTGATTCCCTTATTTCCAACATCATGTAAAGCCTGACTAGATATGTCTGTAATAAACATGCCCATGTTTGCATACGTCAGTGCATATGTGCGAAATCTGTATATTAGTCCCCTGAGGCTTTGCTAAAATTCTGAAGGTTTCCCACCAGACTGCTTGCTTTTGGAAGAATGAACTGGTATACAACCTGCTCTCCATCCCAAAGACATCTCTCATTGTGTAAATGGTTAAGAGGATAAGATAGTCTTTGGATGCCAGTGCTGTAGGACCTCATAATTTGAGAATCAGGAAAGCCACCAAATGTAACTGTTTTCCCTAATCAGGGTAAAAGTCAATGTTGAGATGACAGAAATTTCCAGTGTCTGGTTAGTATTTTAAGCCTGTCAGAAAACAAATTTGGTTCTCATAGCTGTCCTTGCAACCCACTACCTCTAGTAGGGTAAATCAATTTGAGAACAAAATTTGATGTCCCTTCAAATGAGTCCTTTAACATAATTCATTGCCAAGCCCGTGGCAAAAAAAAAAGGTGAAAATGTGGGTACTTTTCAAATTTGAGTACTTTTCAGTTATTATTCTTTTCCTCTTTATCATTAGTGATCTTATCAGTGCAACTCAGAGGAGGAAACCTGACTGTACATTTTGAGATTGCATTAGTTTCTTTGCAGTGCCTGCAGAGAGTCAGGCCGTGTGGCTCAGCCAGGGATGCAGTTGGCCAGGAGCCGCCCATAACAGCAGCCAAGAGAAACCATTTTTGGGGAGGAAACTGTGCAACAGGCACGTAAAAGTTAACCCACCCCTAAAGCAGTAAAATGTAGGTTTTATGTCCCAAAGATTCAAAGGTTTTATGCATTCAAAAGCTTTTGTTTCGTTTGAAATACCACTTGTAGCTATTACATTTCTATAACAGTACCCTTTGGAGCCATTGTGGTTATTATTTTCCTATAGATAGATTTTTTCTTGTTGTTATATTTTCAGTGCATTCATGATAGCAACATAATCTTGTGGTGAAGAGTGGCACTATCTAGATTTGTGTTCTGTGGACAAGTATTCCTTTCATGTTGAAAGCTCAATATGCTGTACAAAAAAAGGATATATAGTTGTTCCAGCCTAATTTCCCTGTACTGCTCCTTATTTTATGAGTTTCTATTATCTCCTCTTATTCATCTTCTTGGTCATATTTTCTCTGCCTGGGAAGTTACAGGTGTTTGACATTGCTGGTGTATAAGAAGCTACACGACCCTCTTAGAGTAGATACAGGATGCATTCCAGGATCTCTTTTTTTTTCCTTCATCTGGAATAGGTTACACAAATATAAAGGAATTAAATATTTTTAGGAGTGAAGCTTTACAGCGGGAATCAGTTTTGAGAGAAATGGTAATAAACCTGTTTTGGTTTTCTTGGTATCTTCATAAGTTATAGAATTAGGAAACCTCCTTTAAACCAACAGAAACAGGAATATCTACTTCTGCTACCAGAACCATAGGACATTGCTATCATTTAGGCTGCAAGAGAGAGATATAGATGAGTCTCGGACAAAGCTTGTGAAAATGGAAATGGAATAGACATGAACTGGAATTATTTGAGGGTTTTAGAAAGTCATTATTTTTAGTGTTTGTGCTTGTGCTCACTGGTAGCACTTCATTAGTTTTAATTGTAATAATAAACAACATATGTATACTCATGCGGATACATGGGTTGAGACACGTGGCTGTGCATGGGTTGAGACACACAGAGATGTCTCAAAAATGTGCCAATTGGTGATTTTTTTAAAGCTTTCCCAAGTAGAGAAAGCAGCCGAATAAATGTGAAAGGTGCAGGAAAGCAGCAATCGGCAATAAGTGCTATCGCCAATGAACATGCTGCTTCATGAGCTCTGCAGTGTCCACAGCTTAGAGGAGCTACTAATAAACCTTATCTTCACCTGAGATAATGGTTAGGACCAAACAGGGGAGGTGGAGGGGAATTTGACCACCCACAGAACAAATACCATTATCAAAGTGCAACTTATGCCCCAAAGCTAACTTAGTTGCCGGAGTGACATTTCTTCTTGGCGTTTCATCTGCTTTGCTAGGTGAGGATCGGGAGGAGGAGGGGAAGGAGCGAGAGAGAGGGAGGAAGGGGGGGAAGTAGGGGGAGAAAAATAGCCCAGCTGACATTTTAAGCAAGTAAATAAACTCAGTGGGAAGCCAGCTTGCGTGGTGTTTCCCCTTGTAAGGTGTAATTCACATGTCACTTAACAGAGGTCGTGGAGAGCCGGGTGCGGAGGAGGGCGACCATGGCACCGACCCAGGGTGGGCTGGGGAGGCTCTCGGCAGAGCCGGAAATCGGGGATCAGCCTTGTCACATCCTATCTCATCAATAGCCAGGAGCTGCAAGAACAGGCATTTTGTTCCCACTGAAGATGCCATTAGTTCCTGCGCCCTTTGGAACATGAAATCAGCTCAATTGAGTGAAAAAGGCAACATGTCCTTGAGCTGCAAAAGGCTGGGGTTCAATCAGCCGTGACTACTTCTTGCATAACCAGAGAAGTCACTGTTGAGAAGCATTAGCTGCTTCAGGGGTAAAAAAAAAAACACTTCAATCTCTCTTGGAGGTCCTGTAGGATTATGAGAGCATTTGGTTTCTGCGTGCATGTTCAAAAGGAGCGTTGGCTTGTTTGTACCAGCCGAGGAATCCACCTCTATCTTACTGTATCTGTTGAGAGGATATGTGCTCTTGTGAAGCAAAATATTTAAGTTGTGATCAGTTACCCATAACAGTACAAAAGGTGGAGATAAACCATCCTATGATTCCTCAAGGCACTGAATAGAGTATCTCACTTCTGTCTCAGAAGTAAATGTCTAGACATAGCACTGTCGTCTTCTCCATGAGACTCAGTCAGCTCCCAGGTCCACTGGGCATCATTCTTTCCTGACTTGACTTCCGTGAGACTGCAAAAAAAGATAGCAAAATTATACCTATAGAAAACACAATACCACTGTGATAACAGGTAAGAAGGGAAATTAGACTTAAGCTCTCAAAACACTGTCAATACAAAGTGAAATTAGAATTCTGTACAAGACTACTTGGAGGTGTGTTTTATCTTAACCATGTGAGTATGAATTGCTATATGAGCAGCGATTTAGGCTCAGCACAGGTGAGTTTGAGGATATTCTGCAGGAAAGGTGCCTGGTGGCAGTGTGGTACTGTTGCAGCTGCAGCTTCACAGGAAAAGTGATGCAGCGTGGAAGAAAGGGAAATAATCTTTTATTGGTCTGAAAAAGAAAGTGGGCTGGAAATAGACAGTCTTCTGTTAAATACCAAATCTGCCTCTGCCACTGGTCCTTCTGTGCTGTTTGTGGACATGTAGGTGTTTACCCACTCACTTTTTACAAGTCTCAGTAACATGTGAATGTCAAATCAAAGTGAAATTTCTGGTGCATCTCATTGCCTTTGGACTCTAAAACTCTTGCCAGCATTTAGTTGCTTTTAATGTTCAAACAAAGGACTGCAGAAGTATTTTAGTGAGATGTAATTTAGATCTTTACCTGTGTGAGTTTCTCTGGACCCCAGCAGTGTGCTGCCATGGTAGTCAGTTCGTGGATTTGGACCCCAATACAACCTCAAAACAAAATGTGGTCCGTATCCCAGAGGTCTGGGAAATGTCGTGACACTGTGGTACAGCACTGTAGGAAGTCACTCACCAGTGGGACCTACTGAAGTGCTCACCATGCAGTTACTGCAAACTGAGTCCTCTTCATGGACTCATCCAGTTGTTGTGAATCATTCTTTACTCGAGTAAGTGTTTATGATATTCAAAGGTCAAGATTTATCTTCTCAATCGTGTTTAAAGTCCTGTGCTGTAACAGTTTTAGAAATGCTCAAAATAACCTTTAAAACAGTTTTAAAACCTAAAACCTGGTAGGTTTCAGTGTTTTCTTTCTCTTTCAATGAAACAAATACGTGATTATAAAATACTTTCAAGCTTTACTAATCATCATCTTGCAGTTCTAGTTGTTTTCTGTTCATTCTTTCACAAATTATGTTTGTTGTCCATAGTAATGGTCAAATTGTTTTCCACTAGGAGTATATTGGTTTTGAGAGAGCTGAGGAAGATTACTCTTCATGTCAGTGCAAAAATCTTTTCTCAAAGAAACAAACACCGCTAGGATTTTGTCACACCTATTACTCCAACTACCCATTGAACGAACATTCCAATTAGTATATGATATGTTTTTGATGAGGAGATAGGAACAGTCCTTAAGGAATCTGCTGAAGTAGGTACGACCAACGAAGGCTCTATCCTGCTGCTGTCTTTTTTCTAAACCTTATTGAACAAGTTCTCACTTGGGAGAAAGAAACTTCATTTGTTAAGTCTGTTAGATAGTTTATAGCCTCTGCTATCCCAGTAGCTGCAGGTGTGTTGTAGTTTAAGGAAAAATATACTTTTACTGGACAGCTTTCAATTTAATCTTGACTGCAAGGAAATTGGGCTTGTTACATTTCTGCAATTTTTCACCCTTGAAAGGCAGCAATAAGAATATAATGAAACTCTCTTCATCTCTCTAATTAAACATCTTGTGACCAAACAAGAGAGGGGCAGGAGTGGAAATACCCAACCCAGTTAGGTAATTGCTGATAATCACAAAGCTGCTCTCGGTGCTTGAAAAACTGCAGGCTGAGGGCTTAATACCTGCACGGCTGCCTGGGGCTGCGCAGGGCCGGTTATCTCATCGGCATTCTGCAGCCTCGCGCGAGGGCGAAGGGGAACCACCACCCTGCGTGCAGAAACACGGCCCTGCAGGGAGATAAGGATGGATCTGCCAACCTTGTACTGGAGCTGTGGGAGTGCAGGGAACCTGGGACGTGCTTGTGTTGGCCACTGCTTTGTTGACCACCCGTAGGGCTGCCGGGAGGCTCTGAGGGCTGTGCTGGATGTTAGAGACAGGGGACTCAGCTGTAACAAGCCTGTGCTTTTTAGATCCAGAGGTGTGTTTTGCAGAGATGGGCTGAAAAGCTATGGTTACAAATGACCACTCCAACAGGAATTTGAATGGTCAGGGATCTTTGACACACTGTAATAGTTTCCCAAGAAAGGTGAATGTGTTTGGGTATGTGTGTGCAGCTGTGATCATGATGTTGCAATGGGCCACCTGGCTCTCCAGAATGGCAGCACAATGGAGAGGGGTGTAGATCTGATCATGCCTTGCAGACAGCAGTGCTGCTGTAACCAGGTACCAGATAAAGAGTGGAACAGTAGCATCCGCTATATCTCCTTAGGATGAAGAAGCAAGTGAGAATATCTCAAGGAACTCATTAGGAGAGTGCCTCACTGAAAAAGTGACCGAGGGCATTTGGCAGGTCAAAAGAGATTGTAGAGTTTTATCCAAACATGTCGTGTCTTCAGGCAGGGAACAGTGTGCTCAAGTAACTCAAGTTAGGAGTTATTTAACTCAAGTAGGTGGGAGTATCTCAAGTAAGAGTTATTTACAAACTTAAATCCTTCTCATCCTCATGCAGACTGTAGGCTCAGCAGGGCAGGCTGGTGACTTGTCAGCCGTATTATTTGAAATGAGAAGATGAGTCTTAAGCAGGCCATCACCTAACCCTTTCCCCATCATGTCTGACCATTGGTGGTGAGCCTGTGGCAATGAATGAGATACCATTGATCCTAGAGATGGAAGGAAAAACACGTCCGCTCCGGAGTGGTATTGTAGCGGAGATAGGGAGGCAGGCCTCTGATCATTAAGTAGATCACTCTTACTGTGTCGGCCTGTTAAACACCCTTTAGTCGAGCACAGATACAGTAGTACTTGGTGTAAGAGAAGACAAGAAAATACCAAAAGAGTGGGGTTTTTTCCAGCATAAATTGTTTTCATCACTCAGTTGTAAGTCTCGGAGATATTTCATTGACTCCTTTACCTGCAGAATTCCTTTAAAGTTTAACAATGCAGAACTAATTTTGATGACTCAGTAGCATGAAAATTGTTATTTTAAGTGCGAAAAGGTATTTTCCCTGTGGATTTTCTAGCACTGAGTCAATGTTCTAAATGTTTTGACTACTACTTTGTCTGACAATGTAAACAGACAGGAATAATTTAATGATTAACTTGTTATCCTTGATCCGTGCCTTGATGTCTCATCTTGTTATTAACAGTTTGTCCGTGTTTTGAAATATATATAATATGAAGCAGAGCTAATTTTGCTCTGGAATGCTCCTTAATACCATTCCACAACTTTTTCCACCCACTGGCTGAGCCTGGTCAGCGAAGATGCTCTCTATTAACATCCCAGCAACTTGCTCCGGCACTTTCAGCTGTGTAAAATTAAACCTACTAAGAAGAAACTATTCATCAAAGAACTTCAATATGTGCATAAGTCTGTCCTTATTCAGTTTACTATTTTAAGCTTAGACTTAACTTTAGTATGCACTTGCAAATTTTACTTGAAGCAGACAGACTCTATTTTGCTGCTTGGGTGTTTGAAATACTTCCTGGCACCATATCCTGTTTATGTCATCTTTAATAGTTACCTGTCTATGATTGCCACTTCCACATACATTCCTCCTCAAAAAGCTTTTTGCTGAAGACTGTGGCCTGATGCAAGATATTGGGAAAATCACATTTATCTTTAAGCACTTGTGCCTTGTTTTCCCTACAAACCAGAATATAAAAAAATCACAGGAAACTTTTACCATCAGGGAGGATTTTTAATCCATTTTCACCCAAACTTTCAGTGTGATCATATTATTATTTTCTCATGTCACATTTCTGAGTTGATATGTGTGCTGCCTGTGAAGCCCATTTTAAGTGATATTAATTCAGCATATTATCGTTAATTGATCCCATTGATAGCATCCAAACAGTCTAGGCAGCATTAACAGAGCCTACACTGTGAGTGACCCCAAAGAGCAGGGAAATCCAAAGAATCTCTTTTCCCAGTCCTTGGAAAAACATCTTAAAAATGCATCTTCTGCTGATATGGGATGAATTGATGCACCTGAAAGGAATTAGTACATGAAAAAATGGAAACTCTGGCATTAAAACAAGAAGTGAAATAATCATAAAAGCCCTAATAGGCAAAGCCCTAATGTACATATCCATTTTCAGCAGATGGTGGTGTTAGCAATACTTGCGTGCGCTGCCTTGTCCTTCAGCACAGAGTTACCCCGGTGCTGACGTCAGCTCTCTCACTTTACGTGAATTCAAACTGGTGGAACAAATAATAGTAGCACGATTATTAGCACATTTCCTCCAGAAGCCACTAATAAAAAAATGCTTCCCCTGACATTTCCATCCTACACCGACCAATTTTACTACTGTTAGAGTAATTCAGGCAAGTAGAACAAAAAAAGAAATGACCCAGCTTGACTTAATTCCTACCTGGCAACTGCCAGGCAATGGCAAAAAAATCATCATTTTAAAGGTAGAAATGTAGCCGCTGCTGAATAGTTGAGAACAGGCAACATCTTTGCTCCAAACACATTGTGATATCAGTTGTCAAAGCTGCGCCTGCTCTTGTTTTGTGATATTTCAGCTATGTCCTTCCCGTATACCATGAGGATTTCTCCTTGCCTTTGGCTTCCTAATAACTTGGACTGATAAAAATGTGTCTTTTGTGCATCTGCTACGTATCTTAACAGAGAAGATGAGACGCTGTAGTCCTTTCCCATGTGTGAACAGTAGCACTGCACCTTGGGAGTGGGGTGTGGGTCTGACAGGGAAACCAGTCTGCCTAGGGAGGATGCAGAATTCACTGTTTTTCCTACTGTTCTTTCATTGTTATTATATTCTCTTGCCTACCTCATGGAAAACTCATAATAGAAGTGAAAGCTACACAGGCAGTGAGTGCCAGCCCTTCCATCCACAGATATAGTTATTGGTAATTGAAATAAATGCATAAATATGAATATGCATATGTTTATGTTTGCAAAGTTTGCCCAAACACCCTTGATGGAAAGCACATTCCAAAAGCACTTTTCCATGGCAGGTATCAACATCTGCTGCAGAAACATGGAATCACTAAAGCTATCTCGATTTAAGATGAAACACGAAGTCTCAGCTACTTTCTGGCACAAAACCATCAGAGACCTGGTATCTTTTAAAGGACTTTGAAGGCACTTCAGCTTTGTAGGAACTTTAAAGGAATGTAAACTGTGCAGGAACTGTGGAAAACCACATTCGATGCATCTTCAGACATGCGCAGCCTTCTCCAGCGTCGGGCTTCTACCCAGCGGGGTGTGGAATATCTCTGTTGGCTCCCCTCATCCTTCGTGCCTGGCTCTGGAAGGCCTCTGCTCTGCCTGGGAGAGCTGGGCATAAAGTCCCTCTCTGGGCCCAAAGATCTGGGCAGAGGTGCTAAATGTGACCTGGTGCCAGATTAACTCCAACTGAACTGCTCCTCTCTCCGCAGGTGGGAAGATGGTCTGTCACAGACAAAGCCTGAGGAAAATGCATCTGGGGTAGCTGAGTGTTTGTATTGCATTAGCTTCTGGCATGGCCTCTACTGTATTTATTCTTCCGCCCACCTACCTTCCACAGAATAGGGATGTATGCAGTCACCGATCTTATCAGTGCCACGCTTTGATCCAGCTGGGATGTTAGGGCCTTTGGGAATTCCCCACGTTTGATAATTCCTGATAGTTACTTTTAAGAAAATACCAGCTGAAGGATGGGGAGGGATTCTTCAAATTCCAGAAAAGGAATGGTGGAATTTATCAGGCATCCGAGCCAGATTTCCTTGGAAAGAACATATTTATTTTCAAGTGTCACATTTTCATTGTATTCAGCAAGCAATATCACTTCAGGCCAAAGAAACCCAGTCAAACAGGACGTTACTAGCATTTTTAATAAGCACAGGAGCTGGCTCTGATAAAAACATTATGAGACGTATCTAAACTATGAATAGCTAAGGACCTGGTTTACCAAGCAGTAATTCATTACCCCTTTATGTTTAGCTTTCGAAATACCACCTTGAGAGAAACTTGACCCCAAGGAAATCTATTTCAGGAATGTGTGTGGCCCCCATCCCAGGAGGCTGTGACTGTCTTACCACCTTTATTGTTTTGTTCTCATAACCCCCCTGCGAGGTAGGGCGCAGCCATTACCCCTACTTTATGAAGAGCAAATTGAAAAACACCCGTGTGTCTCACTTCCATTAATATCTAAATTGTGGCAGTAAAATTACTTTCCCAAGGTTAAGGAGGAAGTTTGTGTCAGAGCAGCTCATGAGTCTGGGTTACCCGGTGCGCTCCACGCCTGCCCAAACCCAGGGATAAATTTCTGCTCACAGGGTGCAGCTTCCCATCCCCTGGTAGTAGTCAGGTTATGGGACTGTCAGAAGGTGTGTTTGTTTGTTTTACCATGGGTAGCATTAGGAGAAAATATCCATCATCTCCTGAGACCAGAGGCATTCCTGAGTGAAAGTGTGGGCGGCTGCAGTGTCACACCATGGCTCTGGGGAGGTGTTTACTGTGGGTTGCACCAAGGCTGTGTCCAGCTGGGCCCGCAGCAGGTTTGGGCTTGCAGATACAGAGTATCTCACTGTGGCTTTGTCTGGCTCTTTGCTGGGGGGAAGGAGGAATGTAAAAAAAAAATCAACTCTACAGCTGCTTGTAGCTGGTGTGCTGGTTTTGTTGGATAGACACTTAACCCAGATGATCTAATTCAGAACTGAGACCTGACAAAATCTTTAGGAGATCTGTTCTGACCTCCCAAGAAACACAGAGCTGTCTGCCCTGTAATTCCTGGGTGAAGTCTCCAGTGGCAGAAGTGGTGTTGAGTTTGTGTCCTCAGCCTGCCTTCATGCTCCTGGCTCTTTCGTGAGCTTTCCTGTACTCTGGAATGTGGGAACTGGGCATGAGAGTAGGAAAACTTCATATATTCTGATAAAGGGGAAAGTAAGATAATTGAACTCTCCTACTTCCAATTAATTTTAAAGGTCTCATTTTTTGTGTGTCTTTCTTACCTTTGTTAGTATAAGGCAACAAATCCAGGAACATTTAGTGCTGTCCTAAAAGCTTCCCTGAGAGTCACTGGTTTGTTGTGGGGTTTTTTTTGGTGAGAGCTACATTTAAGCTGTTGGAAATACTTATTCCTTCATACACAGCAAACAAATAAGGGTTAGAGACCCACCAGAGGGGAAGAAGAGCAAGTGGTGGTAAAGCAGGATGGAAGGATAGGTTTGCATAAGTCATTTGGTGATCACAGCCATACCAGACAGCGATAGTGGAATGTTTGCCTTTGGTACTTGGGTTATATTCACCATGAGGTCCTGCCTCACCTAGGGAATATGTCTGAGAAACTCCTTCCCACCAGGGAGCAAACACCCATAGTCCTGTTCATTAGCAAGGAGAACACAGGACCATTTAACTTTGTTATATTCCCACGCAATTTAAGCATTACCTGTTTATAATTGCTTGAGAAATGTTTTACAAGCATCTGCATCAGGTGAAACATCTTTATTGTGGGAGACTTTTGTGAGGTGGCTTCGTACACTGGTGATCACAGGCCCAGCTTTAAAGCCCACTGAAGCCCATGGGAGGGATGCGCCTTTGCCGTGACTCCAGCAGCCTTTTGATCGTGGCCACTGTGTGAAAATGTTGTATGACACCCTGAAGTCTGCCCTTCTGACGTGTGTTTTCTGTGTACACTGGGCCAGACACTCCCAGCCCCCCATGGTGTGTGGTGAATGCTGTGTGAGCCGCCTGAGAGCAGCCATCCAGTGAGCAGTGTTTGAGGTAGGAGCAGGAGGTTGAACCTACCTACTCCACAAATGCTGCAGTTGTGGAGTAGCCACTTTGAATCGTGTGTGAGGTATTTGAATGTCCTGGAGCTCCTCAGATGGGCCAAAAGACATGGGGCAGGTTGGATTTGCAGCTCTGCCGTTCTCCGTAGGGCTGCAGGGCTGCAGTGAGTGAGGTGCCTCGTCTCCCTTTCTACTCAGAGGCACTGTGTCTGAGGCAAGGTAGCCCAGGAACCTTGCCTGTTTGTACACATGTGAGCAAGCTGGCCTTACCAGCTGCCCTGCCAGGACCTGATGGCTCAGGTGCCTAGGTTTTCAAGGGCTTCCTGTCCATGCTCAAACCTCTCATCAGCTTCTAACTGCTGACAAATATGAGCCTCTGATATGGCAGGCAGGGGATTTTTTTTTCATTAGCATATTTCGGTGTGGAGCCTTGGACCTGCTGCAGCTGGAATCAAGGGGAGGTGGAGAGGTAGCTCATCTCCAGGATGACAGCCTGGGTGCAGGAGAATGCACGAGCCATTGCATGATTCTCCACTGTCATGGAGACAAGCAGAGATTTGAGGCTATTCCTGGAAAAGCTAAGGCAATGTCCAAAGCTGGGTGTGCCACTCACCTGGTGTAAATCACTGAGGATTTGCTGGTAAGGACAGCATCTATATCAAACACACCAACATTTTTTTGCAAATACCACAAAACTCCTTTCCCCAACTAGAATTACTCATGCTAAGAAAATGTGTGATGTCCAAAGGACTGACTAACTTGGCATCCAGAGCTTCTAGCCCAGTATCTCTCTTGCCAGGACTTCTATATTATCAGTTCCATTCATTCCTACCAAAGGCTGATGGGGTGCGATAAAGCAGATGGCCAAAGTCCCAGACAAAGGCCAGGCAGAACAATTAATGAGAAGCCAGCAGCCTCACAAAGGCCATGGGCCCAGGATAATGCAGACTCTGGAGGGCTGCTGACAATAACATAAAGCCTCTCCCCTCACAATGGGGAGATAAGATACAGTACTGTAATAGGAAAGCAATCATCACAGAATGCCATCAATTATATAAAAGCTACAGCAAAGGGGGGCTGGTTCAATATAGCTCTGTTGATGCCTCGACATGCCTTCACTGTGCTTTTTGCGTGGCTTCTCACAACAAGTCTGGTTGGGCGCTGGGGCAGCTGAGGCTCCCTTACCTCAGTTCTTTCATCGGTTTTTGGCTCATGAAATTACACCGAATAATATGCTTATTCAGGTTTTTATATCTGTGTGCCTATTTTATTACCTTTTATAATGCATACAGGGTCGGATCAGCTTGCAGCAGAACAAAGCTAATTACACCTTTCATTACCTAAATATAGCATAATGACAGAGTGTCATTCAAGTGTGGCATTGAGCTGAGAAACCTCATGGCAGGCCAGGACAATGACAGAGGTTATTCAGCTCAACCTGAATTGCTGCCGATGCAGCGAGAGTGGGGCAGGGTTAATAGACAGGTCACTCCATAAATTACAGTATCGAATTGAAATGGTGAACTGCTACCACTGCTCTCATGAGCCACTGTATCTTCCAGAGTCAGTAACCGCCAGAGCTAGCTTTAACCTCTCATGTTCCTCTTGTTCAATATATATGTGTGTGGATATATGTGAAGCGTGTGTTGGTAAATGTAAGACCTGAGAGTGAAACGACCCATTGATATGTTCTGTAAGAAGTGTGATGGCGTTAACATTGCACACCAAACTGTACATGTTTTGGATGGTGTATGAGCAACATGCCTTGGTGGTGAGGCAGGATGATTGGTAGCCATTTCTAGCAGCATCTCTCAGTCTGTTATGGTATTCTAGAAACGCAATTACAGGCTCATACTCCTGGTGCATGCTGTTGCAGGAAATTCTGTCGCGTCCAGCTAGGCAGTGGATAAAGGCTTGAGGGGCCGAGCACACAAGTGAATGCGATGGTATGGTTTCCATCCCCAGCCAAGCTTCCTTGCCCCCAACAGCCAACTGGTAGCCACTGCTTCTTCAGTGAGACTCCAGATCAGCTGCTGCTGAAGTCCTTGCTGCCAGGTGAATTTTCTTGCCTATGACATGAGACATGGCAGAGTCTTCCTCTGACCTAGATGAGAAACCACCTCCTTTACATCTCCACCATCCCTTAATGTCTCATGCAAACAGAGGAGGCGATTTGCTTTTAGGTTATTTCTTTACACATCTTTTGATAAAGAGGCTTCCCTAGTTTTTAATAAAGTGATGTTGAGAGCAAAGGCAGGGAAAAACACTGTTCATAAAAATTATTATCAGAAATGAGTTCATTTCTGCCAAAGCAAGCAAATCATAGAAAGTTTCTACTTGCTTTGGAGTGTTTCTGTTTTTCATCAAAACCAGAAAATGAGACGTTTTAATTTGCCAATTTATTCAGGAGTTGAGGAATATTCATTCCAGTTTTCTTAGGTTCTTGCTGAGTATTTGTGTTGAGGTTAATGTCTTTTTTTTCCCTTATCTTTTTGGCTGAAAAAAAAATACTTCTATCACAAGTCATCCTTTCCCTCCCTAGTTTCTCCCTGAATGGTGAAAGGCATTGCTGGGCTGTAATTCCACTGTAGCAGTGCTGCCTACATGAAGAATTGCTAGGGCCACAAACCTGGGATGGGAGACAAATGAGGCCATTACCCCTTGAATGAATTTCCAGCTACCATGAAGAGATTCATGATATCCAGTACTTTTGAGAACTCAGCCTGATACTGGTTTAATTTCTGAGCACAGTAAAAATGGAGTCTGTTCTCTTTTAATGAGCCGGTAGCTTTTTGACAAATTCATTAGTTGGTAGTTTTCTTTACACCAATCGTGTAAATGAGGTCGTTAGTGTTGAAGTTGTCAGTCCTGTGTTCTTGTATTTCTAAGGTGCTTTCACATTACTAGGAGTTTTAGTGGGGGGAAATACCTGAGTTAAAGAAGAGTTTGACATGCTAAAATAGATGCTCTGTTTCTACCTCCTTCCTTTGTGAAGATACTGGTGAGGTGCTTCGAAAATCCCAAATACAGCTTGAGCTCTTTTGAAATGTCATTTATTTGATGCTTGAAGGTTCAGAATTTCCTTCAAAATTTCCTGCTGGAAGATCACGTTTTTGGTGTCCACATAACTAAACAGTATGTGACAGTTGCTAACATTGATGTAATGCCCAACTTTAGTGTTCATCAAAAGTCCCATGACCACTGCTTGTATTGAAGTTTTGCTTCTTGTGCAAGCTACATCCTCTTAGTTCTCCTTGACAGTGATTTGTTCTGTGTCCTGTCTGGATTCCTCTGAATTACTCAAATTGTCTCTTTGCTTAGGCCTGGACACAAAGCAGCACTGAGTTCAGTGCAAAGATCCTCGAGTCTGTCGTGACAGCACCGAGATCATAGCTGAAAATAAATGAAATATATTTTGCAGAAAACTGAAATCCAAGATTCGTAGAGGCTAAGTGCTTTGAACAGGGTGGCTGGGAAAGTGTCTGATGAGATAAAAACTGAACTCAGTTTTCCAGAGCTGTGGATTAGCACCCCAACAGCTGCTCACATCTGCAAGAGATGCCAAGGCCGTATCTCTGACCTGATCCAGCTCAAAGTGTTGCACAAATCTGTCTGTTGCCAGCTAAGTCCACATCTGGATACAGCCCCTCCCTGCCCATAGCCCTGCAGCCTCCACCCTCCCCAAGCTGTTTATTACACCCTGGGGAGGATCCAGCTTTAGAAAAGTAGAATTTTATCTCCTTTGTTGACTGCTCTACAAAAAGCAGTGGTGTTTCTCATTCATTCACGGCTGTGCTTCCTGAGTGCAGCAAAGAAAAACCTTATATGCATACTTACATGTGAACTTGAAATAGCTTCAGAGGCCTCTGTGAATTACTAATCACCAGGCTGTGTTTTTTTCTGGCATAACAAACTAAGAGGGTCCTGCTGACCCCTGCTGCACATCCATGGAGCTTAGTGGGGAAAAGGCCCACATTCTCATGAGGGGAGCAGGCACTCTCTGGCCAGGCCCCTGGCCTCCGCTGCTGCTCTATTGTGCTCCCCACCGATGCCCAGCAAAGGCAGCACAGGGACTCCCGCAGCTCTGGCCCTCACCTGCTCCAGGGCCACTTGTTCCCTCATCTCCATTTCAAACCGTGACCCACTTTGCAGTTGCTCTTGCAAAAGTCTGGCTGGATCAGGGGATGCTGGTGAGTTTGGCAGGTTTTCACCCTCACTCTCTGAGCTGTAAATCAGCAAGGGAAATCCCAGCGGTCCCGAAAACACACATACGCTCTTTTTTTTCCCCTTCCTTGTTCTGTGAAGGCCTCCCAGCCTCCTTTTTTCATTTCCCTTTCAGCTTTCGCCTTTATCTCTCTGCACTGTTGTAGTTACATCCTCTGATGATAGCAGGAACGACCCCGTGGAGCGACCCTGGAAGATTATTACCTTAGCTGTAAATTTTGAACCCAGGCCAGCCAATACAGTAGGGATTGCAACTCCCATCCTTTAAGTGCAGGAGGATTAACGCTCGGGAACGTAGGGGCATTAAACCACTCTGCAGACACCAGTGACCATGCCTTTCTCTGCATATCTTTGTATTTCTGCCTTTAAGACCAGTCAGGGAATAGAGCTTTGCTATTTATGTTGAAGTGGTGAAGGGGAAGAAAAAGACAGCATTCATGACAGTCGGGGCACAACTGCATTAAATAAAGCCTCCATCTTTCATTCTTAAGCTCAGCTCCAGGTCCTTGATGAAGACAGATTTTTCAATTAGACAGGCAATGTTTGTTCTAATATTTTATATATGAACCTCTCAGCTGACATCTTACCCAGATTTATGAAGGAAATCGAATACAAATGGGAGTTTTAATATAAATTTATTATTCAAATTTATCACATATTTCCGCAAATAAAAATTATGGTCACCTCAAAGAACACATTTTGGAAAACAGAAAGAAAGAAGTTGATAAAGTTTCCTTCCATCCAGTGAATAACAATATTGTAAGTTAAGAAAGATCTGTCATAATATAAATTATAACACACATGGAATACATTTCCCATTGAAGACAATATTTCTTTCTTATACAAATGTTGCACCCCTTCACTGAACTGAAAGGAAGTTCAGGAAGGTTGGCAAAACAAAGTAGCCCATTTTTAACACTATACAGAACAAAGTGTATTCTGCTGCCAATTACCCTTAACTGAAAATGACTGCAGCTTCTGGGAGATGCAGCCAAGGGTCATGGGGGGTATAACTGCTCCCCAAAGAAAAAGAAATGTCAGGCGACATTCACACTCCAGCTATTTAAAGAAAAGGATGAAGAGAATTTCAGGGAATAAAAGGCCCAGGGACACCCATTTTTAGCCACGGGGAAATGACTGTAAGTAAAGCTAGGCATTTGATAGCACACATTTCCATACCTTTGCAGATGCCATACTTAATCTAGGAAGAGATTAACACCACAGGAGTTTTCATCTCCAGTCAGACCGAGGAGGAAATACAGGACAACTTTGGGGTTTTTAACAAAATGAAATGTTAACATTGAAAGATTTATATATTTTGGTTTCTACAAAGCGAGACGTTTTAGCTTCCTTAGTCAGTTGTGGCCTTGCCATGGTTTAGCTGCATTTCCAACCTCCTATATTTCATTTCAGTTTTTCCTACTTGCCAGCTTTTTTTTGACTGGAAAACAGTGCGAGATGTGAACAGTGATCAAAACACATCAGAATACTTCCAGAGTCTCTGCATTTTCCAGTGGGGAAAGAAAAATAAAATAGAGAGGAAAGCATGAAAGATCCTAATAATGATGTCAAAAACATTTGTGTGTTCTGTGTTTCAGAAATGGAAAGAGAATACAAAATCTCTGTTTTTTGACGTGTTTCATTGGATTTCTGTTTCTGTTCTAGTACACACACACACATCTGTGTGTATTTACAAGTTGTGTCTGATGTACAGGCATTCCCATGAGAAATCTTGGTCTGCTCTGCCCATACTGTGACATTTTTGGTGCCCCAATAAACCAAACACCAAGCAGGCATGTGAGAAGACAAAAGGTCATATATTAATGGATGTTTACTTGTGTAAAAATCAATGGTAGAGACTAATGGGACATCCAAAGCATTGGGGTGGCCAACTCTGCTTGATTTCAGTAGGATATGGCATCCCTGCAAGAGGGTAAGAACCTGTCTCACCTAAATTTCTCCACCTACAGAGGCTGATTCTCTAAGCCATGTGGGAATTAGTCACTCTGGTGCAGAGAAGTGGGGATCAATTCAGCTCATCCTAAAATGGGTCGAGTGGATCAGCCCCTAAAAAACCCTTCTCTTGTTGGCCATAAGGGCAGGTTGGAAGGTGAACCCAGGTGCAGAGGTGTACATTGGGTGAAGTGGCTCCCACCTGATTTTCCTGTCCGTATCAACAGACACTTTGGTGAATTAACAGGCCCAAGGTTTCTGTCCCAAAGAATAGAGATTTTAAATCAAGGTCAGTGTCTTTTCTATTTTGGGTGCATCCCCTTCAGTACCACTACAGGGGGGGAAAGTCACCTGAAGTTCCTGAGCCACATGTTTGGGTATTCCTCACTCAGTGCTGCTAAGCCTGAAGGCCACCTTTCCTGGCTGTGCAGAGGGAGATTTTCAGAAGGCAGCTGGTATCCTTCACAGGACTGCGTCTCTGAGCTTTTTATGCCAGTTCATTTCAGGATTTACATCTCCTGATTCAGTAGGAGGAAACACTCAAAGCTGTGTGATGATGTGGGTACTAACTCCTGTCATGAATAACAAAAGCATTGTTTGAGAAGCTTTTGAAAATCATATTTACCTTTAATTTGCAATTGTAGTTGGTCAAACACCTTTAGAAACACCACCTGAAAATGTGTGCAGCACAGTGCTGAGCTGTGCTTAAATACGCGTAAATCTGGAGCATGTGCTTAACTTAGAATCTGGTGGGATTTAGGAGCTTTAAATTAATTTCTACTGCCTGTGCTACATTTTATCATGTATTTTTTTTGTATAAGAACCACTTGTAATGTCAATTGCACCCATAAATCAGAGGAGGCTATCACTAAATCAATATGCTGAGGTGTGACAAGCAATAGGCGGCTGCAAAGTCAGACCTGCCCTCAGATAACATGGGGACAGCAGTGAGAGGATTACAGATCTCTGAGCTGTCAGCTTTTACTCTGAGATGTACTGTAAGGCAAAGCAGGGAAATAGAGAAAAAAAAACCCAAACCAGGAAAATTGATATATGTATTGCAGAGTCTTTCAGATGAGTCTTTTAGATATCCAGTTGTTTCTGCCTCAAGGTTAAGGGCTTGTCTGAAAAAGTCAAGCGCCTCAGTTCAGCTCAGATGGGAGACTAAGAGAGCTCCCTATGAAGCAAGGAGGAGGAGGGGATTGGAAGGTGGTGGTTTCTTTCTCTTGTTGCCTCCTCTATCTGCCTGATGGAGACAGAGCAGCCACACAGCACTGAGCATAACTTTGCAGTGCAAAGGGATGAAAGAAAAGGGATTTGTAATGCAGTGCCCAGGACACTCAGCCAACAGGTAGGATTCCTGGCTTCTCATTCTAACTCCCAAGACTATTTTGCTTGGACTTTGTTCTGTTTTATCTCAAGATTGTTTATTGTAAAATACATAAACAGTCCTGGGAGAGCTCTCCACACAGCTGAGGGATCTGACTGCGGGACAGTTGTGCAAAAGGCAGGGCATTCCTGGCCATGTCTGTCTGCACTTGGCAAAAGACGAGCCACAAACAGTGACCCTCCTGAGAGGGCTTTGGATCTGAAGGGAATGGAGGCACTTCCCTGGCAGTTCATGGGCATCTCTGCTCAGCACTTTCTGTTGACTAGTGCCATAAACTTGCTGAGGCTGGCCTCTGGAGATCATAATGTCTACCTCCCTACTCTGAGCAGGAACAGTTAGAGCTGGTTTCCCAGGGCCGTATCCAGCCAGGGTTTGAATACCTGCATGGATGGAGACCGCACAATCTCTTTGGGCAACCTGCTGCAGCGTCTGGTAACTCTCTGTATTCCTCCTAGGTCTCCTGTCCTTAATTGTACCTCTTTTGTGCTTCCTTTTTGTGTCTCAGTTTTGTCAGGAGCTCTGTGTTCATCCATGCAGGCTCCTGCTGCCTTTAGTTGTTTTTCTGGTTGTTGGGATGGACCATTCTTGAGTTTGGAGAACGCTATCCCTGAAAATCAAAGATCTTTCCAGGTCCCACTTGTTTTCAAGCCAGACCTGATGTTCTGCTTCTCCCATTCATAGCAGCAACCACTTACATACCCTCCAGCAGCAGATCTTGCCTTTTAGGGGTTTCCTTACTTTCAAGGGTTACCACAAAACCATCTCTGCTGAGAGAACAAGGCAATTGGCTATTTTGCGCAACTTCAGTTCCCAAAAATTCAGGGTTGATGTAGTGTTTTTTAATCTTGGTGAAGGTCTCATTTACTCCTGAAATATGTGAAAGTTAGGAACCCATCTGTCTTTGGGCCAAGCAGCCTTGAGCTTGCCTCTCTGAGCTCATGCCTTTGCGCTTCAGAGGCAGCTATTTGTCACAGAATCATAGACTCTTAAGGGTTGGAAGAGACCTTGAAAGATCATCTAATCCAATCCCCCTGCCAGAGCAAGACCACCTAGGGTATTTGTCATCCAAACAATGTTTTTGTGTCAGATAGGCAAGACCAGTGGCTGAAACTGGGCTGCAGGAGCTTCCCTTCACCCATCTGGCTGCAGGACAGGAGTTGTTCACAGCACTGTTTTGACTGCCAGCAAAGCCCCAGCTCCCAGAGAGTTATATTTCACTAGTGCTGGATGAATGGTCTTCAGGGCTGTGTGACATTGTGTTTTGCCAGGCTGCTCATCTACATGATTTCTTCAATGTTCATAAAATTCATTATTGTTGTAGCTCTGGCTAATTAGCCCATAAATGTTCCAGCATAGTCAATAAATTACCCTGGTCTTAAAGGGCTTATCTGCTCAGTGTAATAAGTAGGTCTATACACATTCTTTTTTTTCTGTTATAATAGTCAGAGTATTATTTATATGACTGAGACTGAACTATGTCTGAACTGTGAAAGAAGCCCTACTATATAAATAAAGAGTATTTTACTGTCCAAAGACTTTAAACCTAGTTAGGAGCATGTTAGCATCTGCCCAAGCCATCTAATTTTGCTTACTCTCTGCTCCAAACAAGTAGGAGGGTAGTCAAACAAAGCATAGCCAGATATGCTAATATATAGTGATGTACTATACAGATAGACAGTGTTAGAGGTTCTGAGGATGTTTTATATTTTGCCAAGGAGTAGACAACAGCATGTCACAAGATTTCTGGAGCTCAGTAAGAGCTGCTGAATTTTGTTGTGGATCTAGACCATGTATATTTTAACATACACATATTTTACCACATCATCTGGGCTGATGATGTGATTAATTTGGGAGGAATAGGAGTTCTGTTTTTAAAAATACAAAGAAAAAAGTTATTAATGTTTTTTAAGTAGTTTTTGTTCTAAAGTTGGCACTTACTGGGTGGTTAAAATATAAACTCTGGTCCAATGTGGAACACCGTGGCACTTTTTCTTTGGCAATAAGCACTTCCAGCCAATTCTGTTATTTTAATGCTTTAGTGCTTTAGTGGGAGCTCATTTTAAAAGGCTTTAATTTTTTTATTTGTTTGCAAGCAGCATTTCACAGGGAGTTTCTCTGAGATATCCAAGGCATGGTCCACACCCCAGATCCAGATGCCTGCCCAGGAAAGCAGGCAGTAAGGGGGAGAGGGAGGCAACTCTCCTGCCATGACCTGCCTCGTTTGCTGCTCTCGTTAGAAACATCTGCACTTGCTTTGCAAAGAGCCACCCAGCCACCCACACACACCCCACAGGTGCAGGGCACTCACCTCCACACTCAACAGTGCTCCAGAAAAAAACCCTAGCAACCAGCCCCATCACTGTGCTTGTAGGACAAATGTCTGGGGTTTATCCCAGCAGAAGCAGCACACCAGAGTAGATCTGGTGTTTTTTCAGCAGCTGTTTTCGGAGGGCATGAGAAATCACCAGCAAAAGCATGTGCATGGTTAACTTCCCCAGGTGGCAGAGTTTAAGGCAATTTATTAGCCTGTGACCAAGGAAAATCCTGGGAGTTTGTGTTACTCATAGGCCTGCCTGCAGCACTAGCAGAGTTTTGTTCCTGTGAGGGGACTAAAGAACTATCCTGCCGTCATACTGAAAGTGTGGAGTAGGTACTGTTACTCAAGGTATTGTGGTGTGGTGGGCTTACCATGAGCTCTAGTGTGAGGTGCAATATTGATGCTTTCTGTGGAGGATAAAGATGAGGTGACTCAATCTTGGCATGTATAATCCTGTAACATCTCTGCTGTAGAATAAATGGTACTTTCGTGACCAATTAATAGTGTGAAGGGGTTTTTACCTGACTCTGCTGATGTCTCTACCAAGAGCTGGAGTTCAGCAGCTGCCAGTGGCTCAGGGGAGGTTGGGTGCATGTGGAATCTGTGCTGGAGTGTGACTTACATGGGAGTGTAGGCTTTTAAGTAGCACTGTGTAATGGAGAGACTTGTGTAGATAAACTGTTCTTTATAGTGTTCCTGAGGTGTAACAGAATTGTATGCTGCAGGTTTATTAAAATATTTGTCCAATTCTGTGTCTTAAATATTGACATATTACCCCAAGTTGCCTGGCTGAGGAGTATGTTCCACTACACATGCACAAATAATGCAGAGAGATGGATTTTGTGTGGACACAGGTCTGAGCTCTTGAGTTGTTCCCTCCAGACAAAGCTGTCTTCTGTGGTCAAGACAACGTAATGGGAGTTAAGAGGGCTGAGTTTTGTTCTGATTTGTAGCAACAATTCCTTGCTCAGATGAGTTGCTCTCCACTGGATGTTTTGTTCCTTCCCTGATAAGATGCTTCCCCATCACCCCTGGATTGTGTGCTTTAGGGGGTGAGTACTTAAGCTTACTTGTTACCTAGTGTTTGCTCTAGAGCAGTGTGCTAAGTGCCAGCTCAGATAGGTTAGAGGATTTAGGTGCCTGTGCACTAGACACAAATAACAGCAGGTCTCCTTGCCACCTGCTGGGAATTACTACTGTTCTCTGTACCTGGTTTTTTTTCAGCCTTTAAAAAAGATGTTGTTTGTAGGAACATTAACACGGGGTTTTGTTTTTGAAAACAGCTCAACCATTGCTTTCTCAAGCGCTTCCTCTCTTTCCCTCCCTCTTTCTTTCTTTCTTCCCTCCCTCCTGACAAATTCACCCCAGGCTAAACAAGAGTGGAAAACATAAGACTGAAAGGGAATATGTTTCACAAGAGAAAAGCAGCAGTGTTATGGGAGGCTGGTTTTTTTTTAACCAATACTCAAAAACATCCATATTTTGTTGGGGTGTGCCTCTGTTGGTTTATGGCTATGAGCACCATCTCTGTGCCCAGGATGACTTGCAGTTGCAGAAAGCTTGTGTTGTGGTATGATTAGGCCAAAAGCTACAGGGGAAACTGCATTCACCTGTACCACTTGTGTTTCCTAGGGGGTTGCTGCTTACCTGGGTGCCTTTTATCACTAGGATTAGTGATTAGGAGAGGATTGATGCATGTAGTTTGAGACTTCTTGTGTTTTTGTGGTGATGGTTGTTGTTCTGATGCAAGAAGGTAAGGAAAAAGAGGAGGAAGGCAGAGAGCTCAAGTAACACAACAGCCTAGAGAAGAATCCACCTCTGACTTGGTCAGGTTGGGGTGGAGGAAATTGCCATCAAATTCTTGCCATCACTTTTCCAAGGTCTAAGAGTGCAAAGCTGTTCCCAGTGCAGTTCAACAGCCTTCCTTGTATCAAGTATTAACTAATTCTAGTTCTGAGGAGCACAAGATTGTTGGTGATCAGTGAGATTATTCTAGTGCCCTGGAATGTGTTTTCTGGTCATACATATTAGCATTCCAGCATCTCCTGCCTTGCAAGATGAACTCTGATTCTGCATGTTCTTGCCTGTGTGTGTTAGACTATAGAGATTATATATTAAGCTGGTTTTAGGAGTTGTTGATTATAAACAGAGACTTTTTTTTTTTTTTACTTCAGACCTCAACACTACAAAAGAAGTTGAGTTTGGAGAAAATAACTTGAGCAATGTAAATTCACTAAGGCAGATTTTACAGGTGGGGCTTGTAATTATTTGTAAACAAAAACAGACAGTGTATCTCTGTTCAAGTATGCACCAAGTAGCAAGGATTCAGCTGTGGCTGAACAGTTAATGATATTTAGATAGCTATTATTTTTGGTAACTAGAAAGAATTTATTGTTTTGAAGCAAACAAAGTCTGGATTCTTCAATAAGAGACTAGGTCATGGCTCATTCAAGGCTTGCTCTTGTCTAAGAAGTTGGTAGGTGTTAATTGATCATATATGGGAACGAGGAAGACTTACTGGAGATATGTGTAATAGTCACCATTCCTGTGATGTGAACAATGAGATTTATGGTTTGCAATTTAGATGTTGGATTGTATCTATTCCCTGGCAGGACTGTTAATGCTACAGCTGCACTAAACATTAACCTTTTCATTTCCAATACTTGGACATGGTCACAAATGACAGAAGTATTTATTCTGTGTATGACACGGCTTCTGAACTGGCTTGGCTGGGGAAAATGATACTTTACAAATCTCAGAGGAATTACACTCCAGGTTTACTTTTGTCCTGCATCTTGTGAACAAAGTTAAACCCTTGTGTATGTATAAACTCTGTGCCACTCTCCAGCAGCAGTTTGCAACTTTTCCCAGAGAACAACTGTCATCTATAACTGGTCCTGAGTAGATGTTTCCTAACGTGTTCTCAACAGTGAATTACTAAAATCTGACTTTGTAGAAAGTGTTTTAGTATGAAATGAATGGCAAAGGAGAACATTCCAACTGTATACTCTGATTGCTGCACCAAAATAGCTCTCATTCACTTCATCAGGAGATGGGTAGAGCCTGTGTTTTTTGTCAGAGGATTGTGAGCTGACTTTAGCACTTTACCAAACTTTGGATTCCTGCAAAGACAGCACTATGGGATTATGCAGTAACTGTGTGGCTACATTAATTGCCCAGATTTCATTTCTTTTTGTTACTCCCTTCAATATCTTTTTGTTGCAAGTGTCTCTTATCTTTTTCTTTTTAGATGCCATTGTGTTGTCAAAAGAGACTTTCCACAAGACAATGAGTCACTGACCTCTTGTAGTGATTATTTTTGTTTTCAAAAGGCTTCAGCAGTGTCCTCTCTGCCCCCCACCAAGCATAGTGATCAAGTGCCTAATAAGACATAAGTTGCTCTAAATTGTCAGATTTCTGTCTTTCCACTCCATCTTGGGTGACACATTTATGGAGAGTCCTTCAACCTGCTCACCTCCCCTGGGCTTGCCAGCATGTTACAAGCTTGCTGGGAAATGTATTGCTGCTCTGGAGGGGTCAATGATCCCTGACAAGTGGCTCCAAACAGACCTGGGAGACTGGAATAGGATCCAGTACTGGGTTGCTGCCCTGACATCCAAAAATGTAACGGGTGAAATCCCAAACCTGCCTGGAGTCTTTGTGAGTCTTGCCACTGCCTTCAGGGTTGTCAGGATTGCACCCCATGTATTTCCCAGCCTTGCACCACAGGAGTGCAGAGGCTCAGACCCTCTCAGCATGGTCACACCACTCTGTGATCTGCAACCAATTTACTGAGCCACTTACTGAGGACAAGGAGCAGTTCCACTAGTGCAGTGCAGTGGGAAACCTTGCCTGAGGTTTTGCTGGGAAGAACCAGCCCTTGGCTTGCTCAGCACAGCTCCTGCTGCACACGTGGAGGGTGGGATTGGAGGCCATGGAGGTGTTTACTTCTTACAGAGCACTCATTGCAGTTGGGGATTTTTTTCAGAGGTCTGATTTCTAACAGCTTCTTCTGGAGCAGAAAATAAGAATTTGGCCTTTATGGCAAGCCTTAACTCTTGCAGAGTATATGCATGTGTTACTACCCCTTTTTTTTTTCCCCTTTGTACATAGACTTGATCCAAAAAAGTTGGGATCTGGAATTTGGATACAACTGTTAGGTGAAGGATCTGGCTTCTTGATCCTGCCTGCTCCGTGAGCACCCGTTAGCTGACTCTTTCCTCACCTCTTGGAGACATTCACAATGGGCCATTTGTAGGGTTATTGTCCAAGTCTCCTTGTTGATTTCTTTCATAACAATTTTTTAAACTGAATTTTCGATATTACTTTGACCAAGGAACTAGAATCAAACTAAACCAACAAAAACAGGAAAGTTCACTCTGAATTTCTGGGATGAGAGCCAGTTCTCAGCCACATGTTGTAACTGTATTATTTATGTCCTTATTTATTGACTACATTGGCACCTAGAGTTCCCCATCTCTGCCTGAGGCCCTGTTGCAGTACATATGAGAAGCACAATAAGAACAAGTCCCTTGCTGTGAAGACCATGCAAGACACAACAAACACAACAAAATTCTACTATAAATCCAGTTTTTACAGAGTGGGGACTGAGGTTTCTCTCTGTCAAGGTCAGATACATAAATGGGAGAGCAGAGGAAGCCTGGGATGTCCTCTTGTATCCCAGGTAGAGGAGTGGAGAGAGTTAACAGCTGCAAGAATACTCTCCCTCTTCTCTTTTCTTTTCATGAATAAACGTCTCTTCAGTTTTTCCTCTCTATCCTGCTCTCCATTGTCAGAAGCACTGCCACCTCTGGCACTGTCACTGGCTGAGAGGATTAAGGAAAGGGCAGCATCCCATTCAGCATTTCCCTTGCTTCAGTAGTTGAGGGAAAATGTTAGTATTACATAAAAATAGCTTCTGGAGTTCAGGCTAACTTATTTCAGTCAGGCTTCAAATACATGGAAGGGGGGAAAAAAAAGATGGACATGGGCTATTGTGGATTGCAGTTTGGAATCATGTTTCTTGTCACTTAGGTACTTGTCATTTCTTTCCCCCTGAGGCTTTCAATATCTTTCAGCTCAAACTAGTGAGGTATGAACTTGGGTTTCCACTAATAGCGAAACACAATACTAAATTAGGAAGCTTCTTGAAAGGCTTGTAAAGGAAGTGCACAAACATCTGGTTGACATTTAATCTAGAAATGTCAGGCCTCAGCATTTCCAGCCTGGGCTGACAGTGCCTTGGGTTGAACACCAAAACATACTTATTGAGAAAATACAGCGAAGAGGTAGATCAGACACCAAATATGAGATTGGGGAAAGTGTGGGTTGTATTTAAAAGCGAATGTAAGCTCCATCTGTAGAAGCCCTTGTGCATGCTTGACTGTAATCAGCATACTGTTACAGGAAGGCAGTTTGCTGTTAGGAAAGCTGAGTTTAGGCTCTTTGCTAAGGTGGGGATGACCTTCTATAATTCTTCCGTCATTTGAATATGTCCAACCTTACAGCTAGTGTTCAAACCAGTGTCTAGGGTTGAGCAGCCAGCAGAAGGCCCCCAAATGCTATATGCCTTGCTTGGGTACCAGGCATTGTGGCATGCCCCTGAACCACATTTGTGCCCTGGAGTACACTTGGCTTGTTGTTTAAGAGCCTGTATTCCACTGACCGCCAGCATTGTCTAAACTCAACCTGTTGATACTTCCCATCTCCCCAAATCCTGGAGCCTGATGCTTCATATTGCGGGGTTGTGTGCTTCTTGAGGCATGTGGCCAATACAGGACTCTGCTCAGCTTCGTGATGAGACTGAAGAGATTTTGTTTCCCAAGTCCTGGAAAACCCCAATCTTAAGTGCATGTTTGAGCCCCACTCAAGTTGATGAAAATTAAGTATATATGTAGAAATGCAGTGCTTGCCTGCTTTTGAGACCTGGCATGGATTGAGAATGCCTGATTGAAAAGTTCAGCAAGAGTTTTTCAGTCTGAGGAAAGGACAGAAGTTTTCTCAAAGAGCAAAATAAAAATTGAAGGAAGAAACAACCCTGGCCTAGGAAAGTACTGCTTTAGTAGAGGTGGATGCATTTTAAAAGGACAGGATTTTTTTTACATTATCTTTTGTGATGGCATTCTTCTAGTGTGCACTTTATACCCCTCAATGTCTTTAATTCCTTGCAGTCTTCTTCATCTTAAGGAAAAAAATGAGCAGATGTTCACATCTCAATCCATGTGAGGTTTTACCACCCACCTTTGACACAACCAGATTTGTATTACTGTACTGCCTGACCTCATAGTCTCTTGTCTCTCTTTGCCCCTGTGGCCATGGACCAGAGATGCTTGTGATGCTGGGGGCAAAGATGCCTCATGCAGTTGATTATTCGCTACCTCAGTTAAATCAGCCCCCCTGATGTTGCTGTGTCTAGCAACCAGCAACAGATCCTCTTTTCCATTACCCATTCACCTTTCCCTAGAAAGTCTTTCTAATTACTGTGGTGTGTCTTGGTCCTGGGTGAAATAAATAATTGCAAGTGTAGTTTTCTTTCAGTAGGACCTGATGTTATTTTTATTGGAATTGGTGATTGAGTTCCCACTTCAGCAAAACTCATGACTCATACATGGCTTGTGGTATTTCATTTGCACCAAGGAATGGACTGGGTTAAAACAAAGGTCACTAGAAAATGTTCCCAAGAGGCCAACCCCTGTTTAAGTATACATTAAAAGGTGTAATGCTCGAGGGAAGTATAGTTAAACTGAGTAAATATGACAGGATATGATAAACTGAGTAAATATGATGTGATACGAGTTCACCATAGCTTTTCAAGGATGCCTCAGACTTGCTGAGCCTTTGTTTATTGTTGGCTGATCAATAAATGGGCTTGGTTTTGTTCTAGCAGAAATGGTGGGGCAGAGAGAGGGATGGAGGGGGAAATAGAAACAGTTTGTTTCAGGAAACAGTTTCATGTAAGCTCAGCTTGTAAGAATCACAAATTGAAAAGTTCACATGACTGGGAGGCAAAATTTTCTGGCTGCATGCCAACTAGGGAAATGAACAGTGTTTGCTGGAGGAGCTTAACCCCATTTGGGGACGGGAGGAGTGGCTGTTGGGGAGATAAGCGCATACTCTGCACCCTTCTGAGCATGTTTCTACCTTTCTGAACCCACATTGCTGCCACTCCTCCACCTGAGCAGGCTACATCTCTTGATGATGATCCCAAAGGGCACTGTTTTCACTCTTACTTGTGGCTGTGTAGAAGCTCCTCATAAAGGGTTGCTCAAGTACAAGCCATCAACAACTTGTTTGGTTGCTTGAGCGTGACTGCTTGGCAGTACAGAAAACCATGGCTCTGCAGTGCTGGGAGCTGTGGTATGGACCCTACTGTCACCTGGTGCCATTGTAGCCCTGGAGGGTTCCTACATGCCAGAGCCAGGGCTCAACAAGGTACCATATTGATGTTTTGAGGTCTGCACAAAAATGGCTGTTTCCTTAATGACAATCATCCACTGTTGCATGAGGCGTCCTGTTCTGGCTGAAAGAGATGGAGAACAGAGGCCGTTCCCTCTCCTCATCCCCTGAAGGGTGTATTATTTAATTAGATACAAAGGCTGTTAAAATCAAAAGATTAAATTGGAGAGCTGCTTAATGTGTAACAGCCTCCAGCAAAAGGGGGAAAAGAAATTCTGGGGAAAAAAATGATCAGTTTTAGTTCATATCATTCAGTCATGGTTGGACAGGTAAGAAAGAAACTAGAAGTGACTTTCCATGTAAAATTCAGTTTCTGTTTAATATTTTCACTTTTGAGTTTTGTTTTCATTAAACTCCCAAATTGCTGTAGTGAAACCTGCCAAACTAAAAGAAATTAGAAGCTAATTACAGAGCATGGAAGAAGATGTTTTGTTGTTGGGGGTTTTTATTTTTAATGGATTTGTGATGATACAAAGAATCCCTAAAAGGGATATTTTTTAATGTAAATAGAAATAGGAATACTTCCTTTTAGCTTCCACACAAAATAATTGTCATTCTCCCACCACTGGTCCTCCAGCTGTTGGACTGGAATGTGACAAGTCCAACCCAGGTCAAAGTTTTGTTTTCAGCACTCTGGATGTATTTTGATGGGGAGTTGGGTTGAGCCCCAGCTCCAAGCAATATCTGCCATATGGAATTGTTTGCAGATGCATGTTGGGGAATGTCGAGTTGAACCATGGCTCTAAACCGAGGAGTCCTGCTGCCTGCTAAGCACATTTGGAAATCCAGGGGTTTACTTGAATAAGATATCTATTTTTTAGATCAAAAGGATGCATAATTTGGCACCTGGCTCTGGTGGAAAGTCATGAAGAACCGGTTTCCTACCTGCCCTTTGTGACACTGCAAATAACTTCATGAATGACTGAATTCAAGAGTTTAATGTCAGACATATGGATTTTTACAGTCTTGGCCCAGATCGGTTGTATAAAGAAACTCAAAAGGGTGGGTGTCTTGGGTCTGTGCCAAAAGGCAGAGCTAGAAGAGAAGATGGCAAGATGTTGCAAGTGAGCACAGCCACAGCAGACAGAGCCTTTGGACATGTACTTGTCCCATCCAGACCTGCTCCTCTTGCCTTGTGTGTCTCCATGGTCTGTCAGTTACAGCTGAGTAAGGGCAATGCAACTTCTTTCACAGCTGGAAGTCCCATCTTTGCAGTCCCATACATATCCAGCTTTGCCATGTGCTAAGTGTAATAAATAATCAGATACTTTTTCACAGTGTATACTGGTGGTACACAGTACATCAAGAGAAAGTGCTTGTGGGGAGGGTGTGTGTTGATTTGTGAATGCTTTAAGATGTACAAGCCAGAGGTAGAGATGCTTTTAGAAGTACCAGCTATGTGTCTTGTTGGACAGCCTAGGTAAAATTGCTTTCTCAGACCTTTTTGTGGACTCTGTGGCTGAAGTTTGTGAACACGTTCCTTGGCTGAGAAGCTGCTGCTGTAGAGCAGCAGATGTGATGGTAACCTGTGGGGCATGAGGAAGGAGTGCCTCAGGAGGCTGGCCTTCTGGAGCATGCAGCACTCCTTGGAACTCTTTGCTTAAATGATTTCAGAGCTATGAAGTGAATACTGTTAATGCTGCTGCAAGAATGTGACCAAGTTTTTTTGATCCTGAATCAGTGTGGAACTGAAAAAGCACCACCACTTCTGTCGTGCTTGCTTGCGGCTTAAGTAATGAGAGGTGGTTTGCAGCAGAGGTGATACAGAATTAGACCTGTATGGCTTAGCTGTCCGAGCAAGGCTAGAACTGAAAGTGGCACTTGGGTCTGTTGTTCTGACTTCTCAGATAGTGTTATTTTGTGGAAGAGCCCTCACATGTTCTCACACTGGCATGTAAAATTTCCCCTCCTCTAGCAACCATTAGGCTCATGCTGTTTGTCAACACACACACACGTGCAAAATCACCACGGACTGTGCAAAACCAATCAGGGGATGCTGTTTGTGTCTGGTGGAAAGTATTTAATCATTTTCCCAAAGATATCCCCCCCCCCGATATGAATGATAACAGGATGTTTATAACAGAGATAAGGCTGGGATGAAATCCTATCCCTCTCTGGGAGCTAATAAAAGCAAAGATTTGGAATTAAGTATCACTTTCTCTGAGCTGCACACGAATGAGGAAATGGGGTCAGAAGGGCAAGCTGCAACATTGTAGGCACTTTATCTAAAACATAAACATTACTAGAGTGCATTCTGACCAAATTAACTCTCTCAGATCTGCCATGTTAGCATTCCTGTAGTACTTAAGCCTGCCAGCTTTACTGCTGCTCTGACTGAGGGTTGAACTCCAAGTTGGGGTTGACACTTGCAAACAGGGCTGTGAGTGGAGAGGGTCTGTGGAACCCTTCTGCAATTAAATAGTTTCTAAAGAAATGCCAATGTCATTGAAAAAGGGAGAAGTGGAGTTTGAGAAATGTGATCCACTCTACTCGATGCAGAAACCTCTGAAAAGTGGAGTTTTCTTTGCACAGACAGTAAAACAGGAGTACTTGGTTTGCTACTGTTCACTGCAAAGCGCTTGGACTTGTTCAAGTCCAAAGGGAACCTTTTGATATCAGATTGGATGGCTTAGCCCTGCGTGATGTCAAAAGCTTCTTCAAATCAGGACGCAACTTTGGGGTGGGAACAGTTTGTCAGGGCTGTGAGGCAGCTCTGCTAAGGAAAATCATCTGTGTTTTTTGAGGTCCCATGATTCCTGTAGTATCTGATCACAGGTGCTCAAACCATAAGCAAGATCCTGTGTTGCAAGACAGTGTCCAGATGTCTCATCCCAAAACATGAAGAGGTTGAGTAGCACGTACATCTCTGTGCCACAATGGATTGGTGGAGCTGATGCTATCTCTACTATGAAAACGGAGGAGCAAAAGCCTGCAAAGAGGAGGACTGTAGTGTTAAAATTAGCTTCTCCCTAACATCAGACAAGCTTTGGTAGCAAAATTGCTTCCTTGCTGTAGGGAAAGAGCAGAGGAGAGCAGAGTGTACTCTACACCTTTCTGTGGAGCAGATGGCTCCCTGCAATTAGTTATGGACCTCAGCCAGGAGGGATGGGGAGAGGTCAGCTCCAGAGCCCTTTCCAGGCCTGATAGCAGCTGGATGAGTTCAGAGTATGTGTTCCATTTGAAATGCTGCCCTGTTTTCATTTTTTTTTTCATTTTCATTCTGATTGAAGATAAACCAATATTTTTTTAACACAGTGGGCAAGAAACTTTCTGCAGTTTTTACAAAATCAAGCCATGCCAACTGTTCAGAGAGAAGGGACTGCTTGGGTTGGGGCTTTTCTGGAGGAACAAATCCTCAAGCTGTCCTAAATACCTCTGTGATGTATTGCCCATTGACTTTGCTACCTTCAATTTTGCAAAACCCTGAGGTTTTCTCAAATCTCAGGTCTTGGGATCCTTGGGGTTGGGATTGCCACTTCCAGGGCAGTGCATGTATGGTCAGAGTGCCCTGGAGGTGTGAGGAAACCTCACAGTTCGCCTCATAGGCACCTGAAAAGCCTAACAGGGTCCCTTTACCAGAACCAGAAGAATGATATCAGTTTGAAATTCCTTCTGTAAAATGTCTCATTCAATAGAAGTAGATTTTTGTCGTGATAAAAGTGTTTCTTATTATTCTTTAATTTCCAGTCCCCTCAGTTCTTCTCACAGAACTGATTACTGGAATGATCCAGAGATCCTCAAACAGCTGGAAGACTCACTGACCCTTCTTTTAAGACATCAAAACTACCTTTTTACCAGCTCTTTTGAAACCTCTTGGGTTTGCAAACTGCTTGGTTGAGGTATGTTGGTTTTTTTTAACACAGTCACTTGAGCTCTTATCATAATTCCTTATCTGTGGCCCAGAGCAGTGTAAATACCTAGAGTAAAATCTCAGCTCTTCTGGGAACAGTTAGTCCTTTTTAGTTCATGATGGTTTATGTTGCAGATTGCATAGCTATCTGAGGAGGCTTCACACAGCAGTGAGGCAAAACAAGTTATCCCTTTGTCAACTAAGGTCCCTCAAAGCCCTCTGAAGGACTTTGCTGGGGGAGCACTATCACCTTGAAATTTGACTGTTGTAATGCTGTGAGTTGGAGAGGAGGGAGTGTTGTCTCCAGCGTGAGCTGCCGAAAGGTTGTGTTGCCAGCTTACTCCTTTCCTCATTTTATTTCCCAGCAGACCAACTTCCAGCTGGATCCTAGCCCTTCAGAAAGGGGAGGAGACAGAAGGCTGTGATATGCTAGAAATTATAAATGTGGGGGAGAAAATGGGAGTGGAGGTAAAAAAGACTGAAAGAAGTGCTTCAGGTAGTATAAAGCTGCCGGGAGATGGTGCCAAGCATGCCACAGGGTAGGACCAATATAAAATTATCCATTTCCTCACGTTGTTCCCTCTGGTCTAGTGTCAGACAATCTGAAGCAGAGTCAGACAGGTCAGTTGACCTAAAAAAAAAGAGTCTATAAAAATAGCCTTTCTTTTTCCAAGAGCACAAGAAGTTCCTAAGGTTTAAAATCATGTAGTGAAACTACAAAGCTTGTCAAGAGCTGTGTAACAAAGCTGTTAGTATTGAGGAGGAATTGCAAATGGTGTGTTAAGCCCCAGCACTTGCAGAGATCTCCTTAGGTGAGATCTACTCCCCTTCAAGGCATTCCTTTCAGTTTTCTTTTCAAACCACAATCAAAACTCTCCTGTGTTTTGTTTGAGATTTAAAACAGCTAGTGGTTCATTGATTTCACATAAAGGGCTTCTGTGCAGGAGATTGTACATCCATTAAACTACTTAGGGCCAGTTGCCCCTTCCTGAGCAAAAGCCCCTGAGGAGAGGCTATGGGGTTTGCACCCCAGCCATCCTACAAGTGGAGAGAAGCAGTGCTGGTGCTCCCAACTGTACTGGAAAATTGGGGAGCTGAGTGAGGCTGCTCAAATGGAGAGAGTCAGCGAGGCTGGGGCAAAAGCCTCTGTCCATTTAGCCCTGTTGCTGGGGCAGGGACGTGGACTCCCAGACACATGCTCATGGAAGTGGGCACCTCCTGCCAGTGATTCCTCAGGTGTCTGGTGTGTTCTGAGTATCTGGTGTTCATGGTGAACCTGGGGAGCAGAGTCTTGTGTTAGATCAGTCTTTCTCATTAAAGTATCTAGTTTTGAAACTCTCCTTGAGGAGGAGGGGTTAAAAAGTCCAGTATTAGCTTCCCAGCTCGCCTGGAAGTTGTGTGCATGGTCAGATTCTCATGCCCTTGTATCTATGCTCCTGTCTTCACTTTCCCCATTTGGACCCACGTGGCTTTGAGGTAGCAGGGCATAGTCATAGTCAGACTGGGCTGGGGTCAGAAACACCCTCTGCTCTCCAGATAACTGTCAGAAAGTTGATTTGGAGCTTGGCAGTGCTTTGGGTAGGAAGCCAAGCTGTGTCTGAAATAATCAGTACAGTATCCTGATAAATAGTCTAGTGCCTCTATATTTGGATTTCTTTTCCTCATGGTTGCACAGAAGGGTCTGAAAACATGCACTGTAGAGACCAGCAAAACATAGATCTGTCTTACTTAAAATTGGCAGCTGGTAAGCCAATCTCATCCTTCAGTGGCTAAGCAAGGTTTTCTGAATGCATCGTTCTGGCATAAATGAATACTTTATTACAGCTTCAGTAGATAAATTTATACCAGCTTACCCCAAATGACTGAGTTACTGTACAGGTCTGCAAAAACTACTTTGATTTTTAAAAGAATTAAATAATAATTAAAAGCATAGTACAAACAACATCATTTTATTTAACTGGGCTGTGTTGTAGGACAGGTTTTGCACCCCAGCTACCTTTTTTCAGTAACTCCTGGGGTGTTTCAGTTGTAACTGTCACTTGGAGATATTTTCCTCTCCTCTTGAACCACATTTCATTAAAAGGTTTGTGGGTGGAAATTGTGCATGGAACACTCACTCAAAACAGTGTTGGAGATGACTATATTGATTTAAAACTCTATGGGTCGTGGACATTGTCAAAACTTGACTGATTTTTGTGTGAGATCACCTGAGAGATCTGGCCCAAAGGTCACACTCTACTACAAGATTTAAAGATTCATTTTGGAAGGAGCATAAAATGAAGGTAACCAGGACTGGTAGTGACTGGGACACGCTTTTCATGACTTCCATGAGAATTCCCAGGTAACTTGTGCTGAGTGTGGTTTTACTTGACCTGGAGTCTGTTTTATCCCAATTCCTTTTAACATTTTTTTTCTGCAGTAATTAAGTCATTAGGCAAGAGAGTCAGGTTTAGCTGCACAGTAATTTTTGCACAGTGTTGTAGTCAGACAACTGTCTCCTTAGAAATGGTGCACCTACAGTATTGTACTGCTGCTTGATAGCCCTTGGCTGGCAGTAGCAAGTGTCCCTTCAGCAGTCAGATGACTTTCACCTATATTTATTTAGCTTCTGAAGAGCCTAACAGCACCTCAATGGTTGTGGAAACCCCTCAGGGTATTACCTGGTAGGGTTATTTGGATTGAAGATGCACAGCTTTCCCAGACTGTAATGGGACTGGATTGGTGCAGCTTCAAGGAGAACTTGACTATATGCTCATTGGAGACTACAATAGTTTTGTGTGTTCAGCATTATGTGTATCCTATTCCTATGAGGATGAGACAGTTGCTGTAGAGTGGTGAGGAGAAAGAGGTCTGGACTCAATTCCCTGTTCTGCCATTGGCTTCCTGTGCAGCTTTTCCTTACATGTCAGAGGTCTTGCCATTAGCTGCAGCAGTGATGACATCATGGGAATTGAGACCCATCTTCTTGGGGACAAGTTACCACTCCCTCATAGCTCCTTCCATGAACCGATAGTTTTGACAAGGAACAAGTCATTAGTGTGTGTATATATGCTGTACAGTTCTGGATCCATCACTGCCTAAAATGCATGCTTATTTAAAAGTTCAATGTGGATACATTCAGACAGAACCCTGATGTGTGCTTCTACTTGAATGTGCTATAAACTTTCCCTAATACTCTCCAAGGTGCCCTTTTTAGCTGGACTTCAGGGCAGGTAAACTTCCCAGAAAATATTGTAGCTGAGGTTTTGCATCCCAGGGTCCTTCTCACACTCCTTTCCTGTGCTTTTTTTTTTCTCCTCTTCTTTTGAAGTGGAAACTATTCATTTTCAAAGTAGATGTGTGCAGTCAGCAATGATGAAAATGAAGGCAACTGTCAAAAATCCTGCCAGAAGGGATTTCTCCACTTTAATTTTTGCTTACATTATTAAGACAAGTAAATTATCTTTTCATGGAATGTTTCCTTTTTTTCTGGAAACGCTGCTGATAAATGATGTAATATTTGAGGCCCTTCTCCACAGCTGTTGGAAGCCCAAGGTTTCTATTCCCTACACCACAAGAGATACGGATGCCAAGTAAAACCTTAACCTGACTTTCATGATTAAATGTGATGGCATCTCAGAGGGAAATAAGGAATCTACAAATATTACTCTGAAAGTAATGGATTGATTTAGCTTTTATAATTTTTTTCCTGGCTATTTTTAGGAGCCTGCCGTTGTTGTTACAAGGATTAGGAAGAAGCCAAGCAGGGTTCTGAAATAGCAGCTGAGAGGGGCTTTCTGTAGCTGCGACCCAAAATACTATTTTAAAACCACCTTGACAGGAACAAGCTATAGCTGCTGTGTCAAAGCAGAAAGCTGCTATTTTTATCACTGAAACTTTTCCTGTTCTCAGGAAGGGATTTCTTTCTGTACTGCTTTCAGATTGTCGCTTGCAAAACTTAGGGGAATTTTTTTCTTGTATAACTGAGGAAGATGGAGTAGCCCAGGCAGAAAAAAATCACAGGCTGGCGGGATATTTGTGAGAAAGGATCCCTTTTCTTCTCTTTCTTTTTCTCCCCCCCTAAGCTGTCCACTGAAACTTGAATAGTAGAGACCACTTTTGCTCCGTGTCTTAAATAATTTAGGTCGGCTGTTGACATTTTAGCACAAGTAGCTTATCTTGGGGGTAAGAGCTGCTTAACCCATTGCAAGGGGGAATGAATACCTTTCCCCCCACCCCAACATAAACAGTCCCTGGACTTTGCAAACAGTGTTTGGGAAGTTCTCTTGACATCTGACACTGTGCAATTTACTACTCTTGTCAGGTGAATAAGTTTGTCCCCCAGTGACCAATACCAGTTCTTGTTGCACCAGTGATGGGTGTCTTACTGCCTCCAAACAGCCTGCACTGTGGGGGAGTCTTCTGCCCTGCTTGAGAGCCATGTCCTGCCTCAAAGATCAGGAGAAAAATGATGCCACTTAATCATTGTAATTGGTGCGAGCCTCATTATTTGTCTCCTATCTAGATAAGCAACCTTTGAAGGGAAAGCTGATTTATAAACTTGGAGCTTGTTAAGCCTGGGAGATGTTATGGCCACAGAGCGATTAATAGGTGTGAAATTGCTTAACTCTCGTATTGACATGAGCAGAGAATCAACTCATCTCTGGCTGTTGTTTTTCATGTTGAAAACATGCTGCTATGCTGACTACAGCATCCCGTCACCTGAGCTCCACCTGCTAAATGTCAGCTATGTATTGTCAAAGGGCATCTGGTGGGACAGGGAATTTTAGACCATAAATAGTGTGAATTTTAGTTAGGGATCCAAGTGACCTGTCCCTGGTCCATCTTCACTATTGCTTTTCCTTTGAATCCATTTCTCTGAGCAATGCTTGCTTTAAATGTGGACATTAAACTTGAGAGAACGGGAAGGATATACAGAAGGAATCACTGAAATTTAGGGGTTAGAGCTAGGAAAGCTTTCTCAGGTTAACTATCAAATTATCCCAACTAGGAAGAAAAATAAGGATTACTTTTTTTGTCTGTTGTATACATAGAAGACCATCAGGTTCCAGCAAATACACTGATAGGCCCTGTGAATGAGAAATTGTAACAATACAAAAATAGTCTTTCTTGAGCTTTTTACGCTTTTGTTGATATTCCCAATATTCACCCCTCTTTGAGCCAAATGCAGTAACTAAATTGATAGATGCAAATACAGCAACATACCCCAAACAACAAAGACCACCTTGAAGCTATTGCAAGTGGAAAAAGGGGAGGTTTGAGTTCAGACAATGAGGCCATTTGCTGCAGGCAAAAGTAAGAGTTTGAAACTTGGGAAGCTTGACACATGTCTGAGGAAATCCCTTGCCAGAGGTGGGCAGCTGCTCCAGCCAATTTGATTTTTAGCAATGTTGATGAGAAACCAGTAAGAAAAAAGCCCAGTTAACTAGTCTGTGCACATGCAGTGCACAGCAAAGAGGAGGAAATACAGGGTTGACTGCTTTCTAGTAGGAGCTGCAGAAGACTTGCACTAGACAGAAGTGCTTTGTTAGAACATTACAATGACATGGTACAATGGATGCAGGTTTTGCTCTGCAGGTTAGTACAAAAGGGGAGAGGAACTGCTCAGCATTTCAGAACTTAGCCAAGCATTTCCAGAGTACTTGCTTAGCAGAACTAGTTTTCAGTGAGAACATATCATTTATGTGGGTACAAAGAGGAGGAAGGAACAGATTATTATTATCAGTCTCCTTGAAAAGATCCAAATCCCACTCGAGGCATTGAAGTGAGTGAATCCCACTCAAAAAATGCTGCACACGTTAAAAACCAAATTCCCAACTTCCTCAAAGCACCAGAGAACAAATCTCTGCCCATTAACTCCCTTCAGTTGCTGTGCCTTCAGAAGCCATGGCCTTCAAAAGATACGTCCTTGCATGAGACATACTCGGGCTAAATGAAATGCCAGCTGCTTCAAAGGCAGAATAAGAAGCTAAACATACTTGTGACTCATTGCACTGAGGGAGCCTGCCTTAAATTTGGGGTTGGCCATGGCCAGTGTAACTTCTGGTATGACGGTGCTCCTCAAGAAATCTTCACATACTCTAGGTGGAGGTGCCAGTTGCAGTGCAGGAAGTCAAGTGATGTTTAACGCTGGCCTTTGAGGGCAGGATTGCTTCTGTCGGATCCTGGAGACATTACCTAACCATCTGCTTTCTAAATTCCTGGGAACTGCCCAGCTAAGGACTAATGGAGCCAACCAGACACATGCATACACCAAAAAATGAGTTTTACTAAACACCTGGGGCCAACACCTCAACTTATGTAAATGGGCAGCAGTGACACTAAGCTAATTTATAGCATTCCTGGGCCAAATCTTCAGCTACTATTATTTTTCTATTTAGAGAGGTGCTAGCAATTTGCAGGAGCTTGTTATTAGGAACAGGCCAAATAGTTCAGAGGAAATTATGGAGTAATAACAACCACAGAACCTAAATTAGTTGTTTTTAAGTTATAAGAGCATAAAATAATAGCATCTGACACCACTAACCACTATTCTTTTTTGCAGTCCTGAAGACTTCAGTTGCACTTTGCCAAACCAATTGTTTCCAAATCTGTCAAAAATATTGTCCTTGGGCAGAAAGCTTGGATGCTAAATTTCAACCCAGAATGATTTTTATGGCTGAGTGACAGAAACCTTGAAAAGGGGATTTATAATGCATACAACCTGAACTGCTGTGGTGTGAACAGTGCTGCGATTCTCATTAGCTGATCTGCTTTTCCCTTTCTTCTCAGAATTTCAGAGGGTGGGGCTGGCCATAGGAAGTAGTCGACTTGTGTGTGTGCTTCTGTCATGGCAGGAAAGGAACTCAGCAACTTCATTTCCCCTTTCATCTCTGGACATCTGTTTGGGTTCAAAGATTGCCGTGGGTCTGAAGCAATAGATTTCAGTGTGGCTCTTTGTGTCGTGGCCATGAGCGTAGGCAGGCGGTGTGACTGACACATGAGCTGAGAGGGTTTGGTACCACAGGTTGACTCCTGTCCTCTTCTTTAATGAGGTTTATTCTGTGGGGGGTGGTGGAAAGGCTTTGAACCTGAAAACAAACCATAGCAAATGGAAGAGGCAGAAGGACCAGCAAGCAGAGGATGTGCCAGGTTCATGTCCTGCTCTGCTTTACTGTTAAGCTCCGGATTTCAGGTTGTGGGAAAAGGAAAGAGACTCCTTTTGTATATGTTAAATACCAGGTGTGCAGGGCTGGGAAGTGGGAGTGGAGAGCTGGCTGGAAGATGTGTGTTTGGACTTTTTGTTTCCCATGAGCAGCTGACATGGTCACGAAGCTCTCACAAGAGGAGGTGCAAGTACATCCATTTCAAGGTATTTCCTCAGCATGGCCAAGAAAAAAAGTCTTGAAAACCAGTTTGTTATAGAAACAGAAAGTCTTTATGACTGTATGTAGCCCTGAAGCGGGATTGTGACCCTTTGTTGAAGTTCCCAGTGCAAATACCACGTTAAGTATCCAACTTCAAAGCTCTCAAGTTGAGACCTCAGCCGTGGTGGTAAAAACCAAATGGGAACCTTAAAAGCCACATAGTCCACTGGATCTCCCTAGCACAGTCTCCTAAGGCTGGAAAATGGCACATGCAGTGAGTAATATCATAATCATCCCAGAGTAGAAAACCAACCTAAGTAAAAGGTCTTAGAAGTCTTTCATCTCTACTTTCCCAAGCCACAAATGGCGAAATCCTCTCATGGCTTGCGCATGTTGCTTTTGAAAGATGAGAACTTCCGTCCATGATGGGAGAGGCAGAATGGGACTGAAATTGCCCTGTTAATGAAGAAACCATTAATAATAACTGGCTCTGCTAGAAGCTGTTCTCATGGTACCTTTTCTTGGTATAGGCAGGGAGAAGATTTTGATCAACCTATAAGATCGCTCCAGTTTGGCTTTAAAAACCATACCGATTCATTCAAGATGAGGAGAGAGGGTTTCCCCAAAATAAATAGCCTCACTCACAGCTTCACTGTGCACATACTTTGCAGCAGATTGTTTGGAATGTTTTACCTGGCTGCTGGCATGGTTTGTAAAAAGAAAAGAACTGTAAAGAAACTAAATCTGAGGCCCTTGACTAGTTGTTACCTGGGTGAGGAGGAGGTGCATTGTCTTCTCTGAGCTGGGTGCGGCGAGGTGTCATCACCCAGCCCTTGATATCTAAAGCCATTAGAAATATCCAAGGAAGAAGAGGCTGAGGCTGGGACACCTTTGGTTGTGCAGACTCTGCTGCCATCTGGCTAGTGTCAAACCCTTCACCCTCCCTTGGCAGCACGATGAGGAAGCCATCCCTGCCTCGATTCTGCAGGTGGCTGGGATATCATCATACAGTTTCATGCAAATGCATGCAAATGTTTACCTCTGCCACAGTTAAACAGCTTCCTATAACCCAGTACAATAATGATTAAGTCAGTTCAGGAGCTGTTAATATTTTTGGGGCCTGGGAATAGTCATTTAACACATGGATGCACTCCTTAATTTTCAGCAGTTTTCTGTCTTTGGGCTGGTCGTGTCATTTGAGGGTTTAGGCAGTGATCTCTGGCTGTTGATAAGGGCAGCTTAAGAGAAAACACCTGCCAGCGTCAAGGTGTCAGATACATGTGCTTTGCCTGGCCTCTGCTTCTGGGCCTCTTTTTCCATCCATCCCATGTTTGTGTAATCCAAAGCAAAGGCTGCACCAAGCCAGTGCAGGGCAAGGGGAAGAGAATAAACAGTCGCGCTTGTTTTCCATCCTCTTACTGTCAGATGCAAAGAACAACTTCAAAGCAATACATAACTAAGGTGATACACCAACAATAATTAAAACACCCCTGCAGGAAGTCATGTCATTGAAAAAACAACTACTTCAGAAAGCAATAATATTTTTCTGCCAAAGGCATGTGAAACTACTGTATCTGGGCTGTGGTTCAAGAAAAAGGCACTGGCTTTATCCATTCCGAGTTGGGACAATGGAACTTTATTCTGAGATTGCCCTGGTTACAGTGGGGCAAAATGAAAGCACAGACCAGCTATAGCAGAGTGACTTTGAGCCATCTCTGAGCAGAGAGCACAGCCTTTACAACTCAGTCACAGTCTGCAGCTTTATCGAATCTTGTGTCCTTCACCTCCTGCAGACAACTTCTACCCCATGTGAAGGAAAACAGGATGCTGCACTGCTGAAATGCAGGAAAACCCTGGAGTCAGTGGAAGGGTGCTGTGACCCGCCTTTTGCTCTTTAAGCACAGGAGGAGAAGGCTGAGGAGCCACTATGGCACTACTGAGTGTCTGCATCAAAGTCAGTGACATTCAGGTGGAGACTGTTGATAGTTGCCCACAGTAAAGTGCCATATTGATGATGATTTATCTGTTCCAGCACTGGTTATTTGAACATGATACCAACTTGCTCTTCGTTGTGAGCAAAACTCAGAGCCCACTAAAAGCCAACAAAAAGACCCTCCTTAGCTCTGGATCATACTTGTGCATTTCTCAGAGCTAGAAGAAATGGTTCTTTCATCGTTATTATGGGGTTTCTTGCTATTAAGAAGCATCTACACTGCCTCCTTTATCACCTGTACAGCTGCTGTTCTCTGTAGGTGCTGCTAATATCAGTTCTCTCTGTGCTTTCTTTTCTTTTTTTTTTGGGGGGGTGTGTTGGTTTATAGTCAGAATTGGAAAGGATAAATGTTGCTGAATGTTTATTAAGCTGACTCTGGAAGACTTCACTTCAAAGTCAAGTTACACTCTTTTTTTAGAGAGTAGTTATTCTAAAGTGGAAGCAAATTGTTGAAGAGGTCTACCTTTAGGAAAAATAAACAGCACTATCTGCTTGTTCATTTATTAAAGTAACTCATGGCACAGATGCTTAACAAAGCAGCAAAACAGCTCCCCCCCAAAAAATAAACCAGAAACACCAAAACCCAAAAAAAACCCGAATGCAACTCTCTTTGAAGAGAATGGTTATTCAGAGCTTGGGTAACAAGCCTCAACAATGAAGTTACAGACAAAACCCATGTTTTATCAATCAACTGCTGCTTTAAAGTTTGACAGCTTTTGTAAGCAGGAAAATGTCAATTACATAAGATATTTGAACCTGTGGAAATAACCCATGGAAACACAAAATGTCTGTTCACACATCAAAATGATCCAGACTTGAAGGAAGTTAAAAACCAGAATGCACTAAGGAATTATCTGATGGAAAAGTGGAAACTTTGTTATGAATTTTCAAGAAATAGTGGCTAATTAATTTCTCTGAGTTTATAAGGTTATTTAGGATTGGAGAAAATGAGGTAACTTCCCTATTTTTCCTGATGTGTAACAGCTATGGAAACACTTTGAAACGAGTGTCCCATCATTATGAATTCATTTGGTTGTCCTTTTAATAACAATGAGTGTACTCAGGCATTTTATGAGTGTTATATCCCATCTTATTCAGGTGCTGCTTGGTCACTTCACTGAGTGGTTGTCAGATGGGTCTTATTAAATTCTCATTAAGGAAGGAAGAGCTAAATACCCAGTAACAGAAAGGGGGGGAAAAAACCCCTGAAAAACACATAGTCTTGGACTTGGAAAATTAGTTCTTAAGGAGTAGAAAATGTTCTATGGAAGTGAACAGAAGCAGTGACATTTACTGCTATTATCCATTGCTGGGAACATGGTTTTACAAAGCACAATTGAATAGACTAGATTCAGTGCTTGTTTTCTGTGGCAAGATGTGATCTTTGATGTGTTTTATTAGTTGCAGCTGATGTAGCTGGAAAAAGTCGACACAAACTTCCAGGCTTGAGCTCTTCTTCAGGTCTGAAGTATGTGATTTCATAGAACAAGTTTTGGAAAGCGTGTGAAACCAAACTACCGGAATTTCCTAGGGCCAAGTAAGACTGTCCACATCAAGATCTAATAACTAGGAGCGAGTTTGGTTGAATTCAAATGTCATCTCATGTTGCCTTTAATTTATGAGTGAAACTGCACGATTTGGGATGATTTTACATCTTAACAAAGACTCATCTAGAGTTTTGATGCTGTTTTACTGGTGTGATGAAAATAAGCAACCTCATGTTAAAACTCCAGGCATGTGATTGCTAAGTTAGTGCCTAAAATGGTATAGTCAAATCAACACATTTCCAGCAGTGAGGAATACAGCTTGTTGCCTGTTACCATATCTGGAAAACCTTTCATCATTAAAGACTTAAACCTGCAATGTTTTCAGCATGGGGCTGAAAGAGGAAAGTTTCTACAACATGATTTGGGCTGGAAATTTGTTTACCTTTTCTATGAGAGATTGCATTTAGCTAAATCAGACAATTTTGGTCTAAAACCTGCAATATTCAGTAGCCTAGTTTGGGTTATTTAATTTAGGAAGGTAATAAGCTAGATGGGCTGAGGACTCTCATGTTGTCTGTGGGCCAAGTGTCACTGTTTACCAGAAGACTTATTTCCTGCCTTTTTTGCTTTGAATTCCTCCTTGCCATGGGAACAGTATTATATAGCCAAAATCTCTTGCAAACCCCCAGCAGCCCAATGCTGTGTGAGTAACTACACATAAAACAATTAAAATACCCTGTTGTTAATTTCACTGAGAAATAGTATTCGGTGTTAAGACATTCTGGAGTAAAATCCTGATTGCCCCAAATGTTATTTCCTTGATGTTGAGCTGATTGCTGCCTGGGACGTGCACAGTGCCTGCTCTAGCAGCAGGAGCCAGCGTGGTTTTGTGTAGGGGCTGTAAATGGTGTCAGGTAGAGAGTGTCAGAGCACTGCCCACCTATTTCTTGCACTGTTGGAAATGGTGAGGCCCCATAGGGTGTGTAGGAGCAGCTCTGTATCTGATGGAACTGCAGCAGATGTTACCCAGAGGGGCTGTTGGAGGCCTGCCTGGGGGGAAGGGTGGTCACAGGGCTGCATTCGGCCTCTGGCTAACTCAGGTGACTTGGAAATTATCCAGGGAGCCTTGGGCCAGTTTATGTCAGTGAAGCACTGCCACGCTGCAAGCTCTTTCATTATCTCTTAAAGTAAAATACCACTTTGGCTTCTTAACCTCAGAGACTGGCATGAAGGAGACAGACCATTTGCTCTGCTGAGCATCATCTCCCTTGGTGTGTAACACATGAGGATGGGGAGAAGAGCACCCAGAACTACACACTCACAGTAGTGCTCTGGTTCACAGGAGCTGAGGCCTTGCTTAGAGCAAACCCCAACAGCTCAGCAGATGAGCTGTGTTAACAGTTGGCAGAATTAACCCAGTCAGATCATTACGTGTCCTCAGTACTTGCTCTTGTTCTTCATGGTGTTAACTAGCCCTTGCTGTCATTGAGAGGAACTCTCTCCAAGGCCGTTGCTACCTAAGGGACAGCCTTTTTATGATCACAGCACTGTCTCAGATAGTCACTTTAAAGTGAGTTCCCTTGACGTCACTGGATACCATTACTGACACCTGTTTAGTAAATAATAAAATTACATCAGTTCTTTTCAGCACCAGGTTGTTAAGAGAGCTCAAGTGCAGCTGTAACCTCCAGTATGAACAGGAGAATTCATTAGGCATCAAGGTCTTTAAACTCATCAGGGTTAAACAGCAATTTACCTCACACCATAGCTGTTAGCAAGTGATTTAGTGACAAGGGATTGACAAGGTACAATTCCCTGGAGGGCACAATAAAGAATTTTGTTTTCATCCTGAAGCATTTTTGCACAAATGTTTCTGTATTTGAGTGTTCAAAGTTAATTAATTTCCAGCAGTTTGACAGAGGGCTTTTTTTTTAATGACCAGCAAAAATCTTGTGTGAGTTCATCTCTTTTTACTGTATTATTTGGTGAACTTTTCCTGCATGATCTAATCTCAAAGTGGAAAACCAAATAAAAATTTATTGGTAAGCAGGAATGAGTTCACAAGCCCGCTCAGTTGGCATTATAGATGAAGACAATGCTCTGACATTTTGAAAATGGTATTTTTCCCTTGGTTTTGGAGGCCGTGATGGTCATATTGAGCAAATGGCAGGCAGTGCTACTGTCCTTGCCTAGACCGTCAGTATGATCTTAGCTGGCTTTCAGGCCTGCTCTTTCTATTGCAAATTAGAAAAGAGAAGCCTTCAACTATTCTAGTTGTCACACATTGTCTCTCTGTTACTATTTAAAGATTTTCTTTATGATCTCCTAGAGGTGGTTGGATTTTTTTCCTGCTTGTATCAGTGGGGTATAAGGGTTCAGGTATAAGTGATGATGAGAGGCCACCGTAAGGCAAGAGACACATTCCTCCAGAGGAAAGAAGATTTTGTGCTGCCTCTTGGGTAGTCCAAGCAAAGACTCCAGCTCAGCAAAAAAACAAGACAATGTTTTAGTCACCAAAACTTCGATTTATAATAGGCAATAGGTCATCACAGATGACTTACCTGTGTGGGTCATTTCCATTAACACTGAACTCATTCAAAATGAAGTGTTTTGCCTTAAGCTGTTTTTCTGTCATTTTTAGAGTTAAAATGGAAATTTCCATGGAGAAAATTTTTGAGCTTTTGTCCCTCCGAAATCTCTCCCCATGGAGCATTTCCAGCAAGCTCTAGCTACCAATGCATGTTTGAGCAAATGGCAGATTGAAGTGTCTTTTAAACGCTCATAGTAACTTTTCAGTGCTTAATTAAACAGCACTTAACTGTGTACCCATTAAATTCCAATAATGCCACTCCAACCACTGATCTGAGGCTTTTAAATGACAAATTGTTTGGCCTGCAGCTTGATTTGTGGTTATTGGCAACTTTACTTGCTGCTTTTGCTTTCAGAGCTGTTTTGGACTTCAGGATCCAAGCCCTTTGGGCTTGCCGTTTCAGTTCAATTTCTCTACTTACCCATGCTCCAGACTAATAGTCCTCTGCCAAGAAGGACATTAATTTCTCCTGCATTTCTGTTACTTTTTGCAGTGATTGGGATTAATTCTAACTTCTGCCAGGGTGTAAGCTACGTTGCTCTTTGCTGGGATGTTGGCACAGCAGCTCTCCCATTGACAGCAAAGGATTTCAGCAGTTAACATCTCTGAATTACCCCGACCAAGAAACTAGGCTCAGCAGTGAGTCTCTTGCACACAGCTGGAGTTTTAACTGTGGCAACAGCCTTGCTGAAAATCATTGCCTTAAAATGTGTGGATTCCATGCTGGAGCAAGTTTAGCATCTGTGCAGCAACTTCTTCCCCTTCTCCAAGAGAGTATTCACAGAGGCATTACCTCCATCTCTAATTGGCTTGGCCTCGATCGGCGATGGGTCCATCTCGGATCTTACTGGCACTGACCCTGTCAGATACAAGGGAAACTTCTAGCAGTTGTTTTGTTTAAAGAAGCCACTCCTGTAGCCCCCACTACCAAAATCTGAGCCACTACAAATACAATAAGTTACATCCTAAAGGGATAGGTCTGTCCCATTAGCATCGTCTCTGATGTTGCTGCCAGTTTGGGATTTCCCACCTTAACAGCTGTCACACTCAGGATATTGCTGTTTCAGCTCACTTTGGGTGGCCTTAGTGGAGGTGTAGGGATTCCACTGGAGGAAATGTATTTCATAGGAGCTTTTGGTCTCCTGCAATAGCTGTTGTAGCAAGAATTTCCCTCTTTGAAATTCGTAATCAATGAGTCATTTCCATTGAAAGCTACACTTTTAAAGGCCAGCCCCTCAAATGTACCGAGATACCTGAGTCACTTTGTGGTGACTAAGCCCCTTTGAAAGTGGGATTTAGACTTTTTAAGCTGTATAAATGTGTCTGCAAATCGCATGTTGGTTCATGAAGTAACGGGTGCTGGTGCTTTCTTTGGCAGTCACGCTGATGGTTGTGTTCAGAAAGCTTCAGCCGGTTGGTTTCCAGGCCTTGCTAATATTTTGGGTCAGCAGTCATGTCTGTCAAGCCTATCCTATAGCACTTGCAAGCCTGAAATACTTTATACAATGTTAATGAGGATGGGAGAGGACTTTTCCCATCCTGGGAACAAACTTAGCATAATAGTTTTCTTGTGTTCATGCAAGACCTGTTCTGCTGTCAGGGTGGGAAGAAAAAGGCCTGTGCAAAAATAGTTGGTTGGGTTTTTTTTTGTGCTGCTTTCTCTACACACATCTCAGTGGCCAATGACTTCTCTCCAGATGAAAGCTCACGGTGAGAGAAGAAAGCCAGAAAATCACCAAGGTAATTTAGAGTTCGTGAGGGAGGCATTCCTCCTTCCGCCAGGCCTGTCGAAATCCCTGCTGAAATACGGCGTATCATGTTTTAATCCCCAAAGCTTTCCTGCACCGTGTTATTTGTGTAGGCTATTCTTTTCCCACCTACAAGAAGGAGGAAAGAAATCACAGGCTTCTGCTCTTGCAGTTTGGTGACTTTTCCCAAGAGTTTAGAGATAATTGACTGGGACAAACTTCTTACTGGGTTGACGCTCCGTTATCTAAAGGCCAGACGCTTGGGTGGAGGGGAGAGGGAGCTGGTGTATGAATGCAAAGCCCAGAGTGGATGCTCCTGCTTAGCTCTCCTGGGGATTATTTAATGTCTTGTTTCCCAGGTGGATTAAGCTGAATGTGATAAAGGCACTATCAGTATCCACCCATGAAGGTATCAATAAGTACATGTCCAGTGGTAGCTGGTCTAATTTGTTTTCGAGGTTAGACAAGCCCCAGAGTGAAGACTTTTGAAAGCCTCCAACAGGTTCAGCAACACACAGCAGTTTGGTTTTCAGCAGGATTCGTGGTCCTCTAAAGATAGCCAAAGATGACAGCTGTTCCATTTGAGTGCTTTGTGCTTCTTCTCTTGCCCAAGATGATCTTTCTGGTTTATCAATGTCTGAAATTCATACTACAACTTGCACCTTTGCACCAGCACTCACGAGATTGTGAGACTGTGTTCCCTAGTACGATGGTGACCAGCCAGGAGTCAATAACTAATAGTGGCTAGCCAAAGTAAGCAGTTTGTTACCATCCCATAAGGTGTCTGGCAAACACTTCAATAGGATTCATTTTCTTATGTTTCTAAGGCTAGTAGGAAGGAAAAACAAAAAGGAATTGCAATAAAGTAGCCAAAATTCTTCTCTTTACTCCATTTGCATCTTTCTCCAGTATTAGAACTGTATAAATACATTTCAGCTGACATTTTGGAAGTTATTTCTCTTAGATGGCAAAACTCTGGTCTTTTTAAAGGAAATTCCTTTTTCTCTTGTTGTTTGCTCTGAAGTGCACTACACAAATTTATCTTTTGATAAATAATTGAAAAAAATGCAGAATTGACTAGTTCTGTTACATCCAGACACAAACAACTTCATAGAATTCATGTTTTGGGTTTCTTTTTGCTCAAGATAGAAATCTTACTTCTCATTACAGGCTCGTTAGCAGTAACGCAGTTACAATATGTTTGTGGTTACGTAGATTTGCCACCAGTGCATGTAACTGGAAATTGAACTTCTGTCATTGAATTACTTAATATCACATTTGCTCTTCATAGACATTTTGGAAACCTAGGATGTAACTGCAGTGCAACCAGGCTGTCATTTCACTGTGCAGGAGGAGTTAGAGGCCCTGACTTTGGCCCCATCCACACGTACAGCACCTGAAGCAATGTGGCCACTGTTTTCTGTGCTTGTACCATGATGTGGTGCCTGTACAGTTCTAATATGAATGTGGTCATTGGTGTTACAATACCTTATGGTAATTTTTGCTTTGCATGTAGTTTTCAGCGAAGTTGCAGGTGGGCATAACTAGCAGGATTGGGCAAAGGAGGAACAGGATTGCACGTCACACACACTCAAGGCAGCTGATTGAGATATATGCATGGCCATAAATCAGAAGGGAAAAAAAAGTGTAAGGAAACACACCAAGCATAGATTGTCTGCCATCTCTGGAACAATATGGCAATGTAGTACCATAAAATACCTAGAGCTGGCCATACTGCCTGCATAGTGCAGGGTTGGGACTGTGGAAAGGCAGAGAAAGGGCTTTGTTTTACTCCCGAGGCTCTAGATCTGCCATGCTTTGCCTTCAGTGATAGGTCTATGACAAAACCTGGTTTAATATAGTGGGGTGTGATTGTGCTTATTTTTATCAAGCAAAAATTCTGTCATAAACAGGTTTTGATTATTTCTGGTTAGAGCCACAGTGGAGCATTTGCTCAGCAATTGCCTTTGCTTCTCAGCTCTCTTTATATAGCACTGCTGAGGTTCAGTGCTCATGTGGGTTATACCAGGTCAGCTTTTCATTTCTTTCTTTTACTTTCTCTCCCTCTCTCATTTTTTTAATCAAAAAGATTTTTATTGGTGCTCTGGAAAAACAAACACAACACACTGCTGTGAGTTTAGTAACTGAACCAATAAAAAATGAAATTCACTGATGGGTTCTTTAATAGCAGCGAGTGAGCCCAGTTTAGTTTCTAAATGGTTTTTATATCGTGCCATTGTGTATAAACAGCATGCAATGCAATAGCCCTGTGCTGTGCTGAGGGGAGTGTCCTGAGGACGGGAGAGCCCTTCCAGGCCTCTTGTTCCTTGTCCCAAGGTGTGCTTTTATGTTAAATATACCAAGGAATGGAAGTTGTTGAGCCCAGGTGAGCTAAGCGTGCTTCAAAGCTTCTGGGACACAACCTGTCCCGTTTGGTGTCACCTTGAGCGATTGCTTTCCGTGTGCCCCGTGTATATCTGCTCAAGCTACTGCTTGCAGAGCCTCAGCAATGTTTTTAAAAGCGGTTTTGAATGCTTTTATTTAATGAAACGGGCCCAGAGAAAACATTCAGAGCAAGGTATTCAACGCCATTTAGGAACCTCTAGGCAGGAAAAGGTGCCAGCTTGGACTCCTGAAGGCATGGTAGCTTTTTATGTTCCCCATCATTTGATTGAGGCCAGTCGTGAAGTCTGGTGAGGACAAGGAATGGGCTGAAGGCTGACTTCAGTGGGGAGAATCTGTCAGGAACAATGCAGAGTGACACCATCATTTTGTCCTGGGTTCTGTCCTTGCCCAGAAGGTGTCTGTGAGGAGCTGGCATGCTGGAGTCCTTCAGCTTTCCCCACAGCAAAAAAGGCAGTTCTGCTTCCTACCAGGCACAAGGACGTGGAGCATGACAGTAAGTTCCAGGACATGTGTTGTCTGGCTCCAAAACAGAGAGATTTTTGTAGCCTTTAAAAACCAGTGTAAGATCTTGCTCCACAAAGTGCAGTGGAAGCTGTAGCAAGCACTGGCTAGCTGTTGGCAGGCTGGTTTATAGGAAAATAACGGAGGCTAAACGCGACTGTAAGTCCATCTGTCATGTCTGTGGTCCGAGGCTTGGCAGGGCCACCTCAGAGTGTGGCTTTGGGATTTATGGCCCTTCCCTCATGGCTTTTCATCCCCTATGTATTTTGTGCTGAAAGGTGCCAGCAAAGACTCAGAGAAGATCCAGAGTAATGCTGCCTGTCCTCGCCCCCTCACCTGGAGCTCAGGTGTGAAGCAGAGAGTAATGAACAAATGGCAATGAGCTGAAGATGCAGTCTTGCCCCAGACAACCTGTGTCAGGTAGAGGAAAAGTGACCCTGAGGTGGGAAAGTGATGCTCATCTGTCGCGGAGCACACTCCACCAGGAAGGGGAGATATTGGGGCTATGCTGCTGATTATGCAGCCCTTATCTGCTCAAAGTTCAAGCTGTTATCTGCACTGTGTTTTGCTCAGACTTGGTCCAAAGAAAATACATAGAACAGCTGTTGGACTGTGAAAATTATTTTCATCTGTTTGGCTTTTAAAAATGAATTTACATCAATCTTTCCATGGTTCCCTCCCACCCACACCCTCCCCTCCAGTCTCGGCTATTCTTTCAGGGAGACCAAGGAGGAATGCTGGTGCAGAGGAACATCCTCATCCCACTCTTTTTTGACCCCCCTGTCACACCCAGAAAATGCTGAATGCTTTACCAAGGTTACTGTGCACAGGCTCTAAGAGAGTGGTAGCTCTCCTCTCTGGCACAATGTCGTAGTTTTTTTTGGTCCTTTTCAGTTTCCCCTGTGCAGAGAGGAAAGCAATGAATACGTTTAAGACTTCTTGCTGACACTGCAGGCAAGAAGGGACCAGGGAAGGCACCGCTGTGGCTTTCACTTCTGTCTCCCCTGTCAGCAAGGAGATCCAAAGCAGAGTGTGTAATGCCCAGAGGAGTTGCTCCAACCTCTGTAACTCCTCTGACCCCTTGTTGGTCAGGTCTGTTCCTCGGGGGATTTCCCGGGGGTCCGCTCTGCCCTGATCGGGTGACGTACAGCTCTGTGTTACAGACTTTCCTTTGAGACACCATGCAGCAGGCACTGCTCACCCTGGGGCTGCTTGAGTACCTTTGTACAAGAATAGTCTCTGTGGCTTTGGATTATTTCACAGCGTTTATTTGTCCTTCTTTTTAACAGCACATTTTTCTTTGTACCTTTAAAGCAGTGAGAGGAGAGCTCTTGTACCAGACTCCTGTAAAAGATGGCTGTGTGTGCATGCATGTTTACACGGGTGTGTTGCATATAAATAATCATAGCCTGGAGAAGTACTGCTGGCTTCAGGCAAAGCAGCCTTTTTGCTCATGGCATTATTGAAATTCATCTCCTGTGGACTGTAATTCCTAGAATCCTAGGGAGGAAAAATAGTATCAGGTGGTTTTTTTCCTTTTTTTCCCTTGTTAGAAGACTATTTAATTTTTGTGTTGTAGGGTGAGAAGGTGAAGCACCAGACCTCAAAGTAGGCTGCAATAGGATCCTGGCAAACTTCCCACATTATAAACTCTGTCCATAGGCAACACTCACTTTGTGCCAAGTTTGCTTAGCTAAAAATGACTGGGCCCAAGTTTCAAAAGTGGATATTTGGCAACAACTAGCGCTGTATTATTTTTGTCTTGGCAAGGAGGAAAAAAAATCACATTGTGAATGGCAAGGGGAAAAAAAAGTGTTGGGGTAACTCCTTCAGGGTAAGTTGATGTGACTTCATTTCTGTGATACTGACCTCCCTTGTAAAGCATTTTCATATCTCAGGATGAAGCGTGTAAGATACCAGACTGGTATTAGTGTCAGGAGGCAGTAGTAGCAGCACGCTCGTATGCTTTGTGCCGCGTTCACCGCCCCGCTCCCGAGGATCAGTTGTAGTCCATGGAGTTGTGCCAATTTTCCTTGGTTTATCTGTCTTCCTATCTTGTTTCTCAATTAGAGGAAGTAAATGATCCTTTTGTTTTCGTCTCCCCTTTCTTTGGGAAATGTTAAAGAAGGGTTTGAATTGCAGTGGAGCTGCATGGCTGGGGAGCCAGATGGCCGATGAGGGACCTGGAGGTAATTCAGGGGCTCAGAGCTGATGGCTGGCTGGATGCGTGCCAGGGTTCCTGGGGGTTCAGAGAATCTGCATTTCTTGCCTGCCCCCATTTCACTGTAGGACTCCCAACTTTGCAGGCTTGCTATGGTACAGAGTGTTGGAACTGGGGGAATCAGTTCAGCTTGCAATAACACCTGTCTGCTCTTTGGCAAGCTGGGTGAGTTGTGTTCTAATGTGAATTATATTTTCTCTAGTCTGCCTTCAAGTATTTTCCCCCATTATTTATTGAAATAATAAGTGAAAAAGAAGAATAAGTGAGTAGGTGCTGGCCTTTGCCACACATCACCCTCAGGTTATGCCATCTTCTAAAGCATTCGGTATAAGCCGCTGCCAGGGAACCTTTAAACAGGCATCTGCTTTAGTGATAGCTGGGTTAGGTGAGGTAATTGAAAAGCAGAATAAATTGGTTCCAAGTTTTCATGGCAAGATTGCTCCCAGTACCAGAACTAGGCTGCCTGAAAGGAACTGGTGGGCTCCGTCACTATCCACGCTCACATGCTTAACAAGGCACTTGGCAGTTGTGGTTTCTCATTCCTAGTAAAGAGTGACGCTTCCAATATGGCAACATATTTTGGCAAATGCCAGGAGCTTTCCCACTGCCTTGAGTGGGAATTTTCTCTTGATGTACTGAAAAGGATATGAAGGCCAAGACTTTCCATGACTGGAGATGAGAGGTACTTCAGTTTTAAGGCACCAAGAGGAGAGGGAAGGCAGTTGTTCAAGTCTTGTTAAAACCTCATCCCGCTGTAGGGTCTCAAGTCTGGCATTCAAAATCATTAGCACTCTTTAAATTTGGCCTAAAAATCCCTATGAAAAGTTACAGCACATGCTGAGTAACTACTTTTCACGATGTAATAACTTGGCCCTTTCAAAGAGCAGGTTTTAGAAGCACATATTGCCGACTAAAGGCTTGCCAAATTTCTTTTCCTTTCCAAACTCCAAGTAATGATTCATGGATACTCATCGATTTTTGTTTCTAATAAGGTGCCTTTCTTCTGGTCATGAAACTAAAGAGAAACAGCCATATATTTATGAGACATATTTTGTCTAGGAGTTGAAGCACTCAAAGCAATACACGAAAAGCATTTTGAGATTAAAAAAACCCACATGGTGCTACGTAAAAAATTGTATTTTAATGTGAATTTAGCATTTGCAGGAGTTTCAGGTTGATTGCACTGAGGTCTAATGTGCTTTGTTTGCAAGAGAGTAAATCAACTAGCTGTTTGCTTACTCACATACCCTGTGCACGTGCATGCGTGTGTGCACGTGTACACATCTCAGTGACGCTCACAGAGGGCTGAGCCCACTGATGAAAGTCAGTGACTTCTCAAGCAGTGAGCTCACTCATGATTTGCTCATTAGTGAAGAGTTTATTCATTAATAAAAATCACTGCAGCTTTCAATATCCAAGGACATGTTCATGCTGAATGAGGATGGCGGTGTCTGGCCCCTGGTGTAAAATCCACCTTACGGGATGTTTCTCAGAGTAATGCAGTGCTGGGGCATTGCATCTGTATGGATGAAATCCCTGTTCACCAGGCTGGGTTTTATGCTTAAAACCAAGAGTCCAGGAACACAAAGAGCACAAAACCAAGGGAGATGAAAGACGAGGAAGATGCAGAAATCTCTTCAGTTCCTATGTGAACTAGCTGTGGCTGTTGCAAAGAGATACTCTTCTCTTTTCCAGTGCCTCTTCTGATCCCTCTTAGAGCGATTATTCAAGATAAGAGTTCAGCTCATCATTCCCTTCTCATTCTTTTCAGGGCTCTGTTAACAAAACCTGACCCAAATCTGTGCAACTCACTCCTCTGGAGTCTGAAAAAGGCCAAATTGCTAGCAATCTTTTCCTTTTTTCTAAGTCTGTGACCAACCCAGCAGTTTACTTCAGGGTATGATCAGATTCCAAGCCACAGTGTGAAGATGTCAAAGGTCCCTGGAAAAATATGTAATTACATTTCAGATTTGGAGGAAACAATTAATGAAATGGAATTTCTTGGCCTTTCTTTCTGTCAGATGATATGTAGTAGCTTGCCTTCGAGCTGAAGCCTGAGTACACTTATGGCACAGAAGAGTTTTTATCATTTTAAAACTTAATTATATAGGCTGTAATTAAGCTATATACAAAATGTCTGGTTCTTTGAAGTATATTAATTTTGGGGAAGTTCTCAAGCACCCAGTAGCTGCAGAACAATCATGAAAGAAGACAAGGCTTGAATAATGATGACAGTTGCAAGCCACAAATAATAGGAACAACCTTTCCAAAACAAAGGGTTTCACATTTTCCGAAAGTATGAGCATTATTATTTGTGTGTATTTGCAATTTGTACATGCCTTGGAGGGACTAACCTCAACTATAGTGCTTGAAATAATTGTGGGATGACATAAACGGGCACTTCTCTGAGGCAATCGCTTTCCTTGCAGCATGCCAGGTTTTGTTTACTACTCAGCAAGCCAGAAAAAAGAAGTTCCTGTCTACATCTCAAATACCAAGCAGGACAGGGTATAGGGCAGGGGTTCATTTGTGCTTTTTTTTTAAACAAAAGAAAAAGAAGGCAGAAGTGGGGTGTTAAGTGTCTGTTTGATGTGTGTATTTCTATATTCCTTGCAATGATGGAGTGGTTCAGGAATCACAGAATCTTAAGGGTTGGAAAGAACCTCGAAAGATCATCCAGTGCAACCCCCCTGCCAGAGCAGGACCACCTAGAGTAGGGCACACATTAACTTGTCCAGGTGGATTTGAATGTCTCCAGAGAAGGAGACTCCACAGCCCATCTGGGCAGCCCAGACAGTGTAGTTTTTCCTTGTATTTCCGTGGAACCTCTTCTGTTCCAGCTTGTACCTGTTGTCACTTGTCCTGTCATTGGCCATCACTGAGAACAGCCTGGCTCCATCCTCCTGACACCCACCCTTTATGCATTTGTAAACATTAATGAGGTCACTCCTCAGTCTCCTCTTCTCCAAGCTAAAGAACCCCAGCTCCCTCAGCCTCATGTTACTGTTCTTCTGTAGAATACTCAGCAAGAGCAACCTTCCTGCAAGTGACAAGTATATCTGCTGCATTTAGCACTGGAAACAAAAAAGACTCTTCTTTCACCCTTTTTGACATGGTCTGTATGTCAATAAGAGATTCACCCCAAAAGACTTTCAGACTTAAGTCTATACGTGGATGCAGATGAAGGACTGTATTCATTTAAAGGGCTGCCATGAGCTTTTAAAATAACCACAATTATCCCTGGAAGTTTTAACTATTTCTTGTTCTCTTGGCTTACAACTGTGATGTGTCTGTTGGCCACCATGAGTGGCCCAGAGTCAAGATTTCAATACCTTCATCTTAGTTTCACTTACCATGCTCAGGTGCCAGCACCCATCTGAGCACAGCTTCATTGTTCCAGACTGGTTATCAACAGTTAAATGTTAAGCCGCTGTTGCTTAGTGAGGAGCAGAGGGAAAAACCCTTTGAGCCCTTTGTCTCTGAATGAGGGAGCTGTGCAGGAGCAAAGGTGTTTGTTTGGCAAAAAGCTGTCTTGGTTGGGATGCAGCTTCCCACTCTGGCTGCATTGGGACTTGCCGTTTGGAGTGGGAGTAAGCCCACAAAGATGGTTTGTGGAGGGTCTCTCCCCACATGAAGAGACTTTGCAAGTGTATCTGGAATCTTTCCAGGGACTGTTTCCCATCACCAGTACTCATTAGGAAGCCTTGTCTTTACCTGCTTCTCTCTAGAAACATTGACTCAAAATAACTTTTCATTTTACTTCCTTGGAAACTACTGGAAAAGTTTTGTTTAGCCGTGGGCTTTATAAATAGTTCTCACTGTGAAATCAAAAGCAAGATTTTTAGTCAAGTGGGAGTATCCTTAAAACTGAACCCAGGTATGACGTGAGGAATTGTTCCTCTTCCCTTCTGTTATGGGAACCATTGCTTTTCTGCCTGCTCACAGCAACGAGGAAGTTAATGGACTACTCCTGGCTTTCTTAGCCACATTTCCTAAAGGCAAGTTATAGCTTGGGAAATTGGCTGTCAAGACAATAAAATCGTGGGATTGCATTACTCTGTTTTGCATATACACAGGCTTAGAAACAGAGATAAGCCTGGTGAAGTGGAAAATTCTGTATTTTAGAAACAGTCACTTGTGTTTCTAAGGAGTTCTGAGGGCTGCCTTGATGTAAAAAATACAGAATACTAATCCAAACTTTGACTTCAGACTAGAAGGGTGAGATCTTGGGGGTGCTTATGTTAGCTCAAGTCATTGCCTTAATGTGCACACCTCCAGAGAGGAAAAATGCTCTCAAAGCAGAAACTTACATAATATCTTCATCCAAAAGTGCCCCTTAGACCTACTTCCATGGATTTCAAAGTCCATGTGTGTTAACTTTATTAAAACAAGCACGTCTGCAGTGCCACACTGGAGGCTTATTGTACATTGAGTCACATCAGGGCAGCTGCCTGCATGCGATCCAACTAGGAATGCGCTTTATGTTTCCAATTACAGACAATGAGCAATTAATGCACTGAAATGGAATGAAAGGGAGGGACTATTTACAAAACCCCTGCTTCTTTCTGTCCCTATAACCCGTAAATCACTTTAAAAAAGTTGAGGAACAATTCAAAAATTGCTCAGAAGCTGGAGGAAATTAATAATAATGGGTCTGTGTGCATTGCAACAAACCTCTTGTGTTCATGGCTGCAAGAGGAATTCTCAGGCCTGAGTACGTGTCCACCAGCGGTGTCCTGCAGTGTGGCTCTTGGACTGTAGCAAATAATCCAGTCTTTTAGATGAATGTATAAAAATCCAACCCTGTAGTTCTTTTCCTAATTGGATTTACGTAATTCTGGTTTCACTGGGAGAGGGTTTGAAAGGGACAAATAGAAGGCAAAAGCACCCTTTTCTTCTTTCTTTCTTTAATTACCTCCAATATGTCGTTACTTGCAGAGGTAAAAACCAAGCTTAAAGTCTTGCTGTGCCAGGAATGTCTAAATCCACGACTAAAGCAGGAGTGCTGCTGTAGCCTGGACTGTCTATGGACATAAGACAGACAAGGCTCACGAGTACAGGTAATCTTGTTTGTTAGGTCACCTCATACAGCTGGAACAGCTTCTGGGCACACAGACCCACATAGAAAAGGCTTGTGTGCCTGAAAATGTGATTATTTTTTCCAGCCATTCTAACTCTTCTAATTAAGGTTTGTGGGGAAAGTTAGCCTCTTTCTCTGGCAAACAGAAAGTAGAAGTAAATAATACATTTGAAAATGTTAGGAAATATCTAGCTGGACAATCTGTATTTCTGGCCTACACCGTTTCAAAAAGTATGTCACAGTGTATTGTCAAGAAAACACCTCCATGGTCTTGCTCCAGGAGATGTGAATATACCAGCCTGTGGCAGTGAATCCTGGGCCATTGACTGTTTGCTGTCACTGCTAAATATCTGTATCTGAATGAGTCTACTCTCACCTCTGCCTGCTGCCTCTCACTCGTCCCATTGACAACATTAGTATAATGACATATAACAGCTTTGGGAGCCAAGCCTGTGAAAGCTTACCATGAAATGTGTGCTGACTTTTGTATGTGTCTGTGTGTGTGTGTGTGTGTGAAGGAAATAGATGATGGCTTTTAACTTGCTTTCTTATTTATTTCATTGCCAGTGTTGTCATTTTTGTTGAATGGCATGAACTTAATGTGACTCTGCAAACACCTAATCTGAATTTAGAGCTGATCTTCATCAAAAAACAAAGCTATTTCCAGTGGTTTTATAGCAGATGGATTCAGGAGTTTTGTAAAGGCTTAAAGGGCAGGGCTAGGTGGCTAATTCCACCAAGTAGAAGACTTGGAAGTGGGTTTTCTGTGGGACAAAGGGATTCCTGGCGTGCAAAACCCATACATTGGACCCATCCCTAGTGATCTCAGAGCTGGAAGGGAACAGGCAGAGAGCACAAGTTCATAGCAACTGTCCAAGTTGGTTGAGTTTTTTTAAAGTGAATGTGTTGTGGTTGGAAAATGCTGATGTGTCAAATCTGAAATGTCTTACAAGAAAGAGGCAATTTCAGTCAATTTTTCATCGGCATAAAAAGCAAGGTAGCAAAACTCCAAATTGTCAAATCAAGTGTCTTTGGCTTTTTTCAGACGTATTACAGCTTTCCCATCTAAAACAGTATGTTGTATAGAAACCTATTCTCATCATGGTAAAAACGTGGGAAAAGGATTGTGTCCAAATCCTAATGAAATACTTCAGTTATTCTCACTTCTTTAAACGTTCACAGCACACAAAATAGCCAAAAGTTTTCATCAGAATTCACGATGGGAAAATATTTTCAATGCGTTAAACATTGTGTGTCTGGTGAAAACTCATTCTCAGCCTGTTCAAAGTCGCCTTGCAATACGACTTGTTTAAATCCAGCAGTACAACGTTAGCTTGAGGTCCATGTCAGAAGCTTCTGACTTCTGAATATGCTCTGACAGCAGGGGAAGCAAAAAAATATCTTTGTCCCATTCTAGCAGGGTCGGTGGTCTCCGTTGTAAGCCTGCTCTCCTTGCAGGCACTGTGCTTCAAAGGGCTGTTTCTGACGCCAGGTAGGAAAAGGTGAAAATCCCTTCTCTGAAGGGAAAGGAGCTGCAGTTGCAAGCAGAAGCCATCAGGGCCACAACCTGCTGTGCTCTTTGTTCCTTTGCTGCTCTAGACGCTGAGGCTGTTGACTTGCAGCACGGGGTTGTCATCCAAGCTGCCAGCGAACATCCTCAGTGTCCCAACCCAGAAGCAGATTTTTTCCCAGTGGCTAATGTCATTCATGCAAGGAAGAAACATTAGAGAAACACACAGGCTTGAAACAGTTCACTTGGCTGACAGTGGAGAGCTGAAGTCAGCCAGAGAGAGGAAGAGGCACCAGATGGTCTCAGGGATTGCGTCCCACTGCAGCGTGGAGCTGGGAAGAGAGAACCACCCAGTCCAGTCATTGGGATGGGAGGGAGACTTGTCACTCACACCATCAGTTTGCACATACTTTAGGAAGTGGAAGGGAAGGGGGATACACCTGAAAGTCAAATTCCTCACTCTACTTTTGCACCTGGCTGGATGGCATCAGTGAGCCTTGTCCCCAGCAGGAGCCGTCAGGGCTTGGCCTTGGTAATGCACACAAATTTCAGCTTTGGGGGTGGCTCTTTGCTTTCTCTTTTTTCCCCTAAGTCCAGGTCACCAGAAAAGGGATGGTGTTGTGCCACTGATAACCTAGCACACCAATAGCTTTTCACTCTGAACCAAAACATAAAGGTTAAGTGAAAGGATTGGAGAAGGGACTGTGTTTGAGTTTTGTTTACTTGCTTTTATAATGCCAAATTTAGCTAGAACAGACACTTAGTGGTCGTCTTAAGGGAAAATGGTCTGTTAAAATATCTCAGGAACATTGTTTCACTGTAATCCAAGTTTAATAGCTAGAAATGGTTTCAATATTACTTTTTTTTATTTAAATAATAAAACCATATGTTAGTGGGATAGCATTATAAGGAGATAATTCAGTACAGGGAACTGTTACTTTGTTTTGGAATTAGATTAAGTCATAAATAAATACTACTTTGTCTTTAAGTCAGAAAATTGTTCCCATCCAAACAGCCTCTTAAGACATTTTCCACCTGTTAAAGGACGTGTAGTATTTGGGAGTCTTTCATAACAGTGGAAACTGGCTCAAACTTTCAACGGGTTTGTAAAAAATAAAGCAGCGTTGATTTATGAGTTGAACTACAACAGGGAACATGTAAGCAAATAAAAACAATGAACTGAGAAAAAAGCAAATATACTGTTGATTTGGCACCGCATGAATCATACAGGCAAATCTGAGAGGAATAGGAGGAACGAGCTTCAGAGTGATGGATGGGGAAAGGGGATCTGATCCCTGGGTAATGAAATGTGAGGGGGTCTTGCCTTATGCTATTGACCTGGAGGTAGCCTGGAGGAAAGTGATTCCTTCTGACTATACAGTGTTAGTTAAAACAATCCCCTGGGCTCAAATATCAGCTATTAAAATAAATTCAGGAGACAGAGGAAGCGATGTTTATAAGTTGGAAGTTTGAGCTGCTTTTTAAACAATTGTGGATCTACAGATTCTGAGCTGGAAACGTGATACAGCGGGAAGAGGGCAAGAGGAAATGACAAGAGGGTAAACCAGGGGTGAGGTGGTAAAGAGCATGGAGTTGGGAGGAGGCAGTCTTGCAGGGCCAAGCAGAGAAACTCCCTGCACATATCCTTCACCTTCTCTGTTCAAAGTGCCATGGCTGTGTGTGAGGATGCCACAAAAACTCAGACATCCCAAAGATAACAAGGGCTTACAGTACTTCTGGGTGTGTTTGGATTTTCAACCATAATTATAAGAGTCGGTCACTATTTTCCAATAGAACTTTTTTCCTCCAGAAATGATTTTCATTGAAACTGAGATCTTCCATGGAAAATTCGATGCAGCTTATTTCTGGGAGGAAAAAAAAAAAAGTTGAACTATTTATTTAATCAGTAATAAAACCAAGGATGTGAACATCATAATATAAACCCTTCAATTTAATTACAGCAGCAGCAACACCCCCGCCAAAAGAAATCTTTAACAAAAGAAATCTTTTAGTTGACCACCGACCGCTTTTGGGTTTGGAACTGGAGCGATTTTATAACAGTGACATTTCCCTTAAGTGATCACTTGAGTTTCTGCACTATCCCAAAGCATTTTTGAAAACTGAAACTGTAATCTGGGTAGCAGCATGACCCAAGCATCACAGCGATGCGCTTCACCTCTCCTCTCCAGCATTCCCTCTGGTGTGATATTCAAACAAGTTGCTTTTCCTGCTGTGCCTATTTCTTCTGACCTGAAAGTTGATTAGAACAGAACATATCTCTTCTACTGAGTGGATATTGTGATGCAGTTCTGATCTTGTTTTGGTTTCTAATTACTGTACATATTTATATATGTTTATGTAAATATAGTACATGAATTATTATGTAATAATACATAAATAGGAAATGTTATCAGTGGGTTGGGTCTGCGTACAGTTATTGTCTTGCTTCTCTAGCAGGTGGATTTAATTGTTATTCCAAATAACCTCAGTGTCAGAGCTTTCTTTTTCTTCTCTTCTTGATGCTAGAGGTGTCCTGTGGCTTTTCCAAATGACCTTTCACCATTTAAGATCTGGCTCGTGTCTGATAATGACACTCAAGCAAATCCCCATCTGTTCCCGTGCACATCCCTATCATATCTTTTCTTGTATTAGATATTTCCACACAGTTGCTCCAGTAGGAGTCTCATGCTGACCTGCCTCATCTATTCCTCTGCAATTTATGAGCAAGATCGGTGCCCGGAATTTCCCGAAGCACAGGATGAAAGACAGGCTCAGAGACCCTTGTATACAATTCTGAAAAAAATGTGAAAGGCAATGAAATCTGAGCTCAGGCTTTCAGAGACAACTTGACAAGTCAATTGCCCTGTTAGGAGTTGACAACAGTGACCCTGATAGTAGAAATGGTCCATTTCCTCCGGTTTAATTTATCACCAAAGGATTCTGAGCTGCTCGGTAGCACAATCTTCAGATACTGATACAGCATCAATCCCAAATGGGATGTTTGGTGAAGGGAAAGTTTACAGTCCTTAAAAAAAACCCAACCCACCCACAAAAAAAGTGCTCCAGGAATGCACATGTTTATTGTTCAGAGCTGGGTTTGATATATATGAAGCCTCTTGTTTTAAATTCCATGCACAATGCTGAGTGCTTGTCCCTGCTGTCTCTCTCCTTAGGTGTTTCAAAACAATGTTCTGTGCATCTCTAGAATGAAATTCAGAGCAATATTCTCAGTCATTCAGAATATAAAGGTGAGAGAAAAGTCTGTATAGAGTGGATCTGGGGAAGGACAATAAATCATTTGAGCTTGTTTCAATAGGATACTTAGCCTGCTTTTTTCATTTCAAAAAGACTGATAGGAAAGGTGCTTACTTTTGAGATGCTGGTCCTGAAGCTGAGAAATGTTGTGACAGCATTTCAACAAATGTCACCAGAAGTACTTTTGCAGTTGTGCTAAAAAGAGAGAAAAAGGGACAAAAGGCAAAGTTATAAAAATGTACTTGAAACATTTTCCTTTTCCTTTATTTTTAATCAAGTAGGTAAATCACAGATACCGTCAGAAATCTTGAATCAGAAATTTGGTCTTGCCTGGTGCAAGACCTGCCTCATCTCTTCTGAGCTGCTGAACCAGAGGGACTGGTCCTCAAACTCAGTTTGGTTACCACTTTCTTCATGTCGCTAAGCCAGAACATATTTCATGGATGAGAAACTGCCCCCCAAGGATGGCAGAAGGGGTAGAAGGGATTTAGAATTCTGCTTTATGCTCATAAATTAGGAGCCTGTGCTCCCTATATGAACACTCCACTCCTGGAAGTACTCTGAATCATCCCAGCCTAGCTCACTCCACTGGCTGTAATGGAAGCCTGAGCTCTTAATATAGGCATTGAAATTAGATGTTTTGAGTTAGATGGGTGAATAACCCCCAGTGCAGTGCGTCCAGATTTTCTACAGGAAGTCTGTGGCAGAGGCAAGAATTGAACCCAGCTTTCCTGTGACCATCTTTTTATTCCCAAGCTTCCAGTTAAACTGTAATCCATCTTGAACCACTTACTGGAAGTAGTTCCCTAAAAATAAATTGAAAGTCTAAGTGATCAGGAAGTTTACCTAAACTTCAGAGGCAGGTTAATATGAGCCTACTTTGTACTGACTCATTGAACTGGCTCTTCTTGCAGCGTGCGGAGCGTTACGGGTGTCAGCGCTCCTCTGTTAGTCTGCTCCTGGAGATCACTTGTTCCTGAGAGAGATGTCCTTCACAATCTCACCCTCATAAAAGGACACTGGGGAGACTTGAGCAAACAGTTAAACAAAAATAGAGGGTCTCAGATTCAGATGAGAGGGGGCCACTGAAAAGTACTGAAAAGCATCTTGCCTGAAACACGTGCAAACTGAGATGTAGTTGTGCAGCAGCTGTAGGGAGACAGATCCACATCTCACGTGTGACAGCTGATGGGAGAAGTCTCCCTATAGCAGGCAGGAGGGTGATGGTTCTTACGAAGCCCTCAGGACCAGAAGGGAGGTTTGCAGTCTGTCTTGACCTTCCTCTGGCAGGGCTGAGCGGGGGCCGGTTTTCAAGGTGACTTTTTACACCAGTGCTGTTACCTGTCAGTGACTTTGCTGGGAGAAACCAGCCTGTATCAAAGGTCTAACAAATGGGAGAAGTAGTTTGGCCTCTTACACTGGAGCTGTTTTATTCCTGAGCACAATATGTGTCCTACTAACAGACAACACTGTTAAATAAGATGCCAGGAACAAAAGTTAGCTGACATAATTAAAGTGCTATAATTTTTACAGTTGTTTCTTTAAACTCAGCTTGGCATAGACTCAGAGCAAAGGCAGGGAAGTGTGAATTAGCAGCACAACCACGTAGTCTGATATGAAAGGTACTAGAGTTGCAAATGGGCTGCTACTGACCCCAAGCACTGGTCAAGTGGTCTTAGATCTCCCACGAAGCCTGCGACAGCCCCTGGGACTGGAGCTCATGGTGAAGATTTCAATTAGAGTTTGGGTGCAAGGATTCCCTGTGGTCCAGGAGAAATCCTGATGGCTGTTAGTGGTCTGTCAGCTGCAATATAATATGTGGAAATCACAGCTCTTAACCATGCCATTGGCTGGGTGACATCAGGATGTGATTTCCTGCCAGGGCCACTGATGGGAGCACAGAAAACGAGCTGCAGAACAGGCTTCAGGCAGAGAGCGTTGTGGGTCACCCTGCTTCACAGGAAAGCTCTGTGATTTCAGGTTTTGCACCCATCTAGGAGATGCTGTACTATGTATTTTGATTTGACTTTACACATCTGTATAAGTAAATACTTTTTTCACATGTGTGTGCACACAGTGTGTTAAGATTATTCAATGCTAAATACGTGGAAGACTTCAAATACCAGTGAGGACATTAGTTTCATTGCATTATATGGTTTCTGCCAAGGAGAGAAGTACAGAGTACACCTATGCAAGGGGGAAAATGATGCCTCATTTTTTGCTTTGTGTGAATCATGCTTTGTCTGGAACCAGAACTGTCTGTTTTTAAAAGATGATTCCCAAACCAACTCCATCCAACGTGAGTATACAAAGTCAGACGTTGACTGAAACTACTTGGAAAACAACAAAAGGATTTTTGTTTCTTTTTTCACCCTAACATGCATCAAATCTCCATGGGAATGTTTATATAAGATACAGTGCCTTCCAGCTTTATGAGGACAGCTAAATCCCCATTGGGGACTGTGTATACTACTGAGCCTATAGACTTGAGAAGTTCTCATCAGAGTAGGACGCAGAGCCTGTTTCTTAGGTATAGAAAGCAAAGTGGCTGTGTTTTCAGGGATGCTATATGTTGGCCTCCAAGGGAGGTTTAGAAATCAGAGGGAGAAGGTGAAGTGTTTGCAGTTTCAACACCACACGGTGAACCTCCTCCTGATAAAATTGAAGCCCTGCTAGAGGTAGCGTGAAAGCTACCTGTGCTGGAAACCTCTGAACGTGGACCCCAAGAATGCCATTCCCTGTGTTTCCTCCATGGAGAAAGGTGATAGATTTATATATATACCCTTCTCTGCAAGGAGTTTTGGGAGAGCTGTGACCAAGCTCCTCAAGCACTGAAAGAGCCAGCATCCTCCATCCCAGAGCCCGTGGGGATGAGACTGTGACTGGCAGCATCTGCCTACATTCCTCTCTAGAGCAAGTCTTATTATCATAGAATTATAGAACGGTAGGGTTGGAAGGGACCTTTAGAGATCATCTAGTCCAACCCCCCTGCAGAAGCAGGTTCACCTAGATCAGGTCACATAGGAACATGTCCAGGTGGGTCTTGAAGACCTCCAAGGAAGGAGCCTCCACACCCCCTCTGGCCAGCCTGTCACTCTCACAGTGAATAGTTTTTCCCTATGTTTAAGTGGAACTTTTTGTGTTCCAGCTTCATCCCGTCACCCCTTGTCCTGTTGCTGGCTACTATAGAAAAGAGGGATGCGCCAACCTCCTTTAGATATTGATAAATGTTAATAAGATCTCCCCTCAGTCTCCTCTTCTCCAGACTAAACAGCCCCAGTTCCCGCAGCCTTTCCTCCTATGAAAGATGTTCTATACCCCTGATCATCTTGGTGGCCCTGCACTGGCCTCTCTGCAGCAGTTCCCTGTCCCTCTTGAGCTGAGGAGCCCAGAACTGGACACAGGACTCCAGATGAGGCCTCACCAGGACAGAGTAGAGAGAACCTCCCTTGACCTGCTGGCCACACTCTTCTTGAAGCATCCCAGGATGCCATTGGCCTTCTTGGCCACGAGGGCACATTGCTGGCTCATGATTAGTTTATTATCAATCAGGACTCCCAGGTCTCTCTCTGCAGAGCTGCTCTCCAGCAGTTTGACCCCCAGCCTGTGCTGGTGCATGGGGTTGTTCCTTCCCAGATGCAGGACTCTGCACTTGTCCTTGTTGAACCTCATGAGGTTCCTGTCTGCTCAACTCTCAAGTCTTATGCTTCCCTAGAAAACAGAGAGACATGCTAATATTGCCTGGTGTTTCCCTACCCCTCTGTTTTGGCAGAGTTGCAACATGTAGCTGCCTAAAAGGCAATAAACAGGCTTCGTTATCACTGAGCCCACACAGGTACCTGGCTAAAGGAGCGTGCAGCATTGTGTGATGCTGCTCACAGTGTGCCTGTGCTTCTAACCAAAGGCAGCAGCCCCCTTGGTGGAGAAGGCCTCCCCTTTTAGCCAGGGAGCAAAGCATGGGGCAGGACTGCAGGAAAAGCCTGTACGAGGAGAAAGACGGAGACATGGGATCAGCGGATGAACTAAACAGATAAAAAAGGAGTGAGGGCAGTGACATTTAACTTGGGCTGTAGGAGTAATTGTCCAGAGACAACATCCTTTTTCTAATTTCAGACTTCCTTGGGAGAGACAGATGTCAGTACGTATAGGTGTAGGTACAAAAGCACGCTCTCGTAAAGAAAAGCACCCACAGCACTTACCCCTCTGCTGAGGGCTGCACGCAGCTCTCTTCTGAGGCTGAAACCTGCTCATGATAAATGTGCTGTTATTCTGGCTGCAGATTTTTATTTCTGGGGGTATCAATTGAATTCTTATTACGAAAGCAGAAAATTGGAGTTACATCTGGTGACTGACGCATGTGACAGTATCAGGAATTCCAGTTTCCTGAAGCTTTTCAATTAACTCTGTGCACTTTTCCTCAGGTGCTACGCACTCGGGTTTTTCAGCGTGCGTCTGCTTCCAAGTTGTAAATCAACGAGTAGGTTATTGTACTTTTGTAGGAGCTCTTGTGCCAGTAAAATGAAACAGCAAATAATAAACCCCAAGGAGATTTATATAGCCTGAGTTGATGAAACGATTACTTTCTCATTCCTAGGCTCGCTCAGAAAGGCGGGTTAAAAATAACTGAAAATTTACAAGAGCCTAAAACTGAATCTGAAAAGTACAACCTCAGCAACTTATTGGGCTGGGCCTAGCGAGCACCAGATTTACTGTTTGCAATTTCTTCAACTTGTTTGGTCATTTTTATTATTTTTTTTCAGCTGCCCCCTCCCCAAAGTTGATGACAAGCTTTGGCAAAAACATCTGTGCAAATAAAGCAGGGGAAAGAGTGAAGGAACCTGGCAAAGAACCCTCTGTGTGTGCTATGGCAGAAATGTTTGATAAAATATCCTTTCCCCCAATAGCTTGAAGTCTCCAGGGTTCACATCTCACGTGGCAGATGAAGAGCCTGCTTGAGTTGTGGGTGCCAGGGGCCTCGGCCAGGCTGCCTGATCCTCCTCACCACAGGTAGTTGCAGCAAGGGGCTGAGAAACCTCCGTTGTGCCTTTGGAGCTGAATGAGGAGCCTGACCTAGGCAGGGTGGTAACGTTTCCCCTGGGACTCCAGTCCCTTTGCCCAGCACTGTTAATGGCTTATGACTTTTTGTGCTAAATGCCTGCACAGCGATGGGAGCAGAGGCTAGACCTGGAGCCCAGCTTGTGGACAAGGACCTGGTGAGAAGGGTGGACGTAAGGCTTTATGTAGTAGGGACCTGATGCTCTGACAACAGAGTGTAAGAACTGAGCTGAGTGGATGCCAGGGCAGCAGCAAAATGCTTATGATCAGCATTTCTTAGGGCAGGGCAGAGAGACAAGTGGTGGTTTGGGGGTGATGGGAGGACTAACTGCCTTGCTCTGAAGGATATGTGTTGTTTTTATCCCTACCTGGTACATCAGCTTGATAAATGCTCTGCTGACAGAATTGGGATTAAGATGACAGCACTTCCTGTTCAGGACATGTGGGGAGGTCCCATGTTCAGCTAGAGCTGTAGCCCTTGGAGTTAGAAAGCAACAGGTCGCTGGCCATATCCCTTTCTCCTTGATGAAGATGGCAAAGCCCTGAAATACTCCGTTACCTCTGCTTTTTGCTCTGCTGATACTAGTGAATCAACCCAGCAGCCTCTCCCCTTGCACAACTAAGATGAGTTTATGTCCTGGTTGTCCTCTTCCTCAGTTCAAGCTTCCTGAGTGCCTGAGAACAAGTCTGCCCTCTTGGTGACTCATTCCTGACTTGCTGCTCTGCCAAGGGCAAGCCAGGTCCCCACACACCCGAGGACAAGCAGAGGCGGCTGCCTCCGTGCAGCCTTCAGGCTTGACCATTGGGTTGCAGACCCCTTTGAAGCCACCTTCCTCCCTACTTCCTATTGAGACCTGCTGAGGAAAAGGTGACATATTTCACAGCTCCCCTTCAGGGAACAGCTTGGGGTTTTACAGCCTTTAAAGGATCTCTTTTTTTTGCACTCTGCCTCTTCTCCTGGGATGTGGGCAGGTGAATAACACGTTCCAGGTTGATGCAGAGGATCTTGGCCCTTTGTCTCTGCGTCACACCATGTCCTATTTTACACCTCTAATCCCAGCAGGACCAGGGTGGCCAGCCAGGACACTGGCACCTCCTCTTCAAAGACTACTGGGGGAAAAAGCTTTAGGATACATTTTTTCATGTGACTTTTGTAGAGTTCATTCCAAAGGTGTGGGGAAAGTAAGGGATTTTCTAGCTGCAGAGGTATTTTCATCATAAATCAAGAACGAAAGAACACAAAGAGGTAGGCTGTTAGATTTGGGTAGGAAGCTTTGCTCCTTCCTTTTCTTTCTTCCCTGCAAAAAAGAAATCTCTGCAAACATATTTTGTTTTTTGAAAAGAGATCTTTTGAAGGAAGAAAAGCATCAACGTGTTGCTCTCAGCTGTGGCTGTGAGTTCCCTGGTGTCTCCTCTGGCTGTGGAGGCCGGGCCCTCCCCAGCCTCAGGGCGTTCCCCAGCCATTGTCAGTGCCACAAATCTTCACATTAAAAATGGTGGCTGAAATAATGAATGATACGCATTTTAATGGGCCAATTACCCTCTGAAGGTTTGCATGTGATTCTTATTTTCTACATTGCATAAAAGCTAAGGGTGGGATTTTCAAAACCACTCGGTGCTGGCCTAATTCCGCTCCCATTGAAGTCAATGGGGCTTTCTTACCCTCGACTGTAATAGGAGCAGAGTTAAGCCAGTGCTGAGTGCTTATGAAAAACCACATCCTAACTATGCTCCCAGACCTCACCCATATTTCTGCTTTCATGGCATGAAGTTTGTTTTCATCATATTACATGTGCTGGAATGCTGATGTCTAAGGGAAGCTACTAGGGATTGAGTTCAATATTAATTCTGACCGGGCTTGGCTTTGTGGGTTACAGCTAAAGCGTTCCTGTAAGTGCAGCATAGAGGCTCGTCACACAAGTAACGTCAGTGGTGTCAGGACAAGTCAGAGCTGGGCCAGGCCCCGACTTGTCCCAAGTGCTCAGGGTTTAGGGAAGGCACAGGAAGCACCTTGTCCTCCAGGCAGACACCTCGTGCTCCTCCACCAGCCATCGGAGTACCTATGTCCTGGTTCCTGGAGGAGCCAAGTCTGCTGGAAGCGTTTCCGTGAGGACTATGTCTAAAACATTCTCATCAAAGCCGATATCCCAAATCCACTTTCTTGTGCAAAGGTCTTTGGCTGTGGGTCTCTGGAGCTCTGTTGCCTCGGGGCAGGACCAGCTTTCTGAGGATGGTGCTTCTGTGGGGTTTTTTCAGACACTTGGATTTTCCACACAATACCATTTGGATAGAAGGGTATCTGTTTAACTCAGAAATGCCAGATCTTTGTAGTGGAGTGACAGATTGCTGCTCTCTGTGAGCTTGGTTAACTTTTTTCTTTCTAGTACTTTCTGGTTTTTCTCTCTTGTGTATTTGATGCATGCAAGGAGGTCGTTAGCAGTTGCTGTAAAAGTTCTGCTTTGATTCTCAGGTTCTTGATAAACAGCTGGCCTCTGATGAACAATAACCCAACAGGAAAACAGTTCCCTAATCTTAGCCCTTAATGTCACTACAGCACATTGCCCATCAGTCATGCTGGCAAAATCCTGTATTTTCTGCTTGGATTAATTTGGAAGGGACTGTGGAGGGGGGAAGGTGACTGTGCCAGGTGATTTGCTCGTGCTCAGCAGCAGATGGGATGGGGATGGATCCCCTCACGGTGACCTCTGCTGTCTCGGGATTTTGTCGGGAACCTGGTGGAGTCTAAAATGACTCCAGCAGTGAAAACTCAGCATAGGGAAGAGCTCCCACCCCAACCTCCACGTCTCAGAGATGAAACCAACTGGAATGAGCTGCACTCTCTTTCCTTGTAGCCAAGAAAGTCATTTTGTGTTCCCCACACAAGCTGGACTGAACTTGGCCCACGAATGATTGTTGCTGTCGATCTGAATCTCCCAAAAGGCTGGTGTATTTTCTTGCTAATAAATGCCCCACAAATGTTTTTAATTTCTACACTCATTAGGGCTTAGGGAGGCTATTTGTCAGGACCAAAGACGTCTTCTACAATAGACCAGCAGCTGTCTGCAAAGGGTGAGGAGATATTTGTTGCCGTGAGCTGAGTCTGCTGTCAGCAACCAGGCCCCTGACCAGCCCTAGTAAATGTTTTATTGATTTAATATTAAATTAACTGCCTGGGCATAAGGAGTGCATTATTTTTAATGGCATTCTGATATTAGGGACTGCAGTTTGCTAGAATGCACCTGTAAAATTAGTATTCCCTAGTATTCTGCAGGAGCCATAAAACGTAATGCTCTTTGTGTGCAGCGCTCTGAAGCTCGACACGGCTTGGGTTACACGGCGTCCACTTGCAGGCTATCTGATGGCTGCATCAACTCCTGCTGGGAGAGGAGGAGGCGTTAAGTCATCTTGGAAGGCTTATTCCAAGTTCATCTCCCTTTTGCTGAAAGCATATAAATGGAGCCTGTGAAGCCTGGGTCCTCCCTGGGCATCGTGGAAGCTTGGACACAAGGTGCTTGTAACAACAAGGCACTTTCTGTAGGAGCTCAGGGTTGCAGCAAATGGTTTTCCTTTTTGCTCTCAGTAAATTAAATAAAGGAGGGGGGAAAGTATCACTTGTTCAGCTCCATCTGTAGTTTGCTTTAGTGAAAGAAAAGGCATTTGGAAACAAATATAATTTGAAATTTAAATAAACACATTTGGACTATGAAATTACCAGAGGAAAAATTTCAGGCCAAATAAAAGATCAGTTCAAAAAAGTCACTCATCAGTAGTTTTTCTCTACCTCTGGTAATTGGGCCATAAAGAAGGCAAATGCATCCCGAGGAGCACGCTACTCTCCTCCCTCTGCCTAGGGGCCAGCAGCTGCCACTGTCTCCTCCCTGCAGCACTGCTCAGGGGGGGTGGGAAGGATCCCTGCAGCAGTGGTTTTAGCTCAAGGAAACACACCACAGATGTGTCGGGGTTTTACCTGTCTGTGGCAGTTTGAGGGAACTTGGTGACATTCACGAGCACTCGTATCCCAGCCCATGAGGATGCTTTTTGCATAAACTTTGCTATCTAGTGGAAAAGTTGCTTTTGGTTCCTGCTGAGCACTGCAGCCTATTTCCATGTGGTTATCTCTTGGCTTTTATCAAGTTGTCCTGTTCAAGTAGAGAGAATTTTCCCTTATGCCAATAACATGCACCTTGCTGCCTACAGTTACCCTTGGTTTGGTTTAAAATTACAGCAATTACTGTTTTGTTACAGCAACCTTTTTGGTAAAAAGCCTACCTAGTAAATGTTGTGTTTGGTTTTATTAAGGTGGTAAAAATGTCACATTTGTGCTATTTATGTTTAACTCCCTCAGAAATGGTTAACTACGAAGCCAAATCGTCCGAAGTGGCATTCTGAGAAATGAGGATTCCGAGAAAGATTTCAGGGACGTTTGTTTCACATTCGTTTTCACAACAGTGAATCACAATGTGGAAACAACAGATCCAAGACAGAACGAGCATAAAACTGTGGTCTTAGTACTTCTAAGTACTCAGTTTTAAAAATAAAAACCTTAAATTGGAAGTTTAGAATGTCAGGGGATGAAGTAGGAAATGAATTTTGGTGTGTTTTGTCATTAGAGTTGCTTCAAAAACTGGAGAGCTGAGAGGCTCCACATATAATTGAGTCATCAAATGAATTCCCAGCAGCAACTATGTGTAGGGCAGCAATCTCAGTGGGTAGGATGTGATCAAAGTGGGCACAACAGCAGGAATTGATACAATGCATTTTCCCCCTGCTTCTTTAAACACAAGATCCCTCTCTTTGTAAATCTTGTTTGTAAAGCCACTAATGAGCTCTCTTTTCTGATCGCTTTCTTGGATATCTCACTGAACAAAATCCATGTTTTATGACTCCTAGGGTAAATGTTGACAAGAAATGTTTCCTTTCTGTCATGATTTTCCAGAAGAAATACAAATTTCCTTCAAAAAAACCTCCAAAATTTCCCTGAACTTTGGGTTTTTGTGGACAAAACCATCAAATACATCTTTTCTAGGAGAAAAAGAGAGGAGGCAGGACAGAAAATGTAAACATAAATTAAGAGATCAGTAACTGTCTGCAAATATTCTTGATTCAACAGAGTTTCTGTAGAAAATTTCAAAAGAAAGAGGTTCATGAGCTTTCCTGGTGATAGCTGTGGCCCAGTTAAGATTAATTTATCAGATGATATCGTCAACTTGGCACTTCTCTTTGTTTCTGAGTTATGTGGGTGCACCAAGAGCATAGAGAAAACTACATAGGTTGCATCTGTGTAAAGTCACCTGTTGACTTGAGGTATTAGATCAAGACAGCCTCTTGGGTTTTGTACTGTGATGTTAAGTTGTTCTTCCCACTCTTGTGCGTGTTTCCCTCATGCTGTTTTTAACAGTCATTTGCCTCATTTTAGGCAACATTCATAGGTGACCACTTTGTAAGAAGGCCTAAATTTTGCGGTTTGGGCCACTTGCACGGACTTTGCAAAGAGTTGGCAGCTTAGCATTAGTTTTAAGAGCTCTTTATGTAAGTGACCTGCCCATTTTTCGCTGTCTCTCAGCTCAGCTTTGAGACTGAAGATTAAGAAATGATACAGAAGGTGGGTGACAGTTGGGTGATCGCTTTTTAGTTAACAAACACAGATGATTCATTGCCCAGGCAACTCGAGTTGACAGAGTCAAACCATACTTTTTTCAAAGGATGTGGTGGATTTACTTATTCCCGTTTCTGCATTTGATTTACTACCACATGATTTCATTAAATAAGAACTTGACATGGGGATTTCTGCCAAGCAACTTTAGGCAAGGCCCATATTCCACAAATCCCTAAATTTGAGGGTGGTGGGTGGGGGAATCATCGTATTTTTCTAGCAGATGTCCGTTCTGCCTGTGGACTAGAGTTTGGGGCAGTTTGTCATTAGTTTTGTTGCTTCAAAACTCTTGTAAAATGATCTTTATTTTCCTCCCATTAGATAATGAACTTAATTTTTTCTGTTTGGTGAGGGTGATGATAAGTGTAGTAACTATAAATTCTCTAATTAATAACAACATTGGAGGGAATAAAGGAGAAGCCTTCAAACAGAGTTTCAGGCTTGAACTGGTTTCAAATTCAGACAGAGTTACTTGGAGCTCTCATTTGCCTTTCTCCAGTGTAAGGCCACACAGCTCATGTTTGTTGGTATTTTAGAGTAGACAAAAATGTGTAAGAAGATTCTTCCCTTTACTACTAGGTCAAAAATCCATATCCTGGTAGCTCAGCTATCCAGGTCATGTTAAATTTCTGGGGAAGAAAATAAGCAAATGCAGAGAAGAAAACACCAAAGAAAGTGCAGTGAGGAACGAAAAAGTGATGTAAGTTGGCCGATAAATAAGTTACACTTCTTGGCCCAGGCTCTGAAGTGGTATAAACCATTACCACACAGCTTCAGTGTAGCCATTCCACTTCCCTGAAGCTTTCAATGTGACGTGTTGTCAACTGAGCAAAGGTGATGAGATTTAAGGTTACACTAGCCCCAAAGCAATTTTGCCCACTTCTGTATGCTGATCTTCACCTCGCCTGCTTTGGTTGTTTGTCCTAGGCCTCAGCGTTAGAGTGAATATAATGCAAACTAAGATCACAGGAGCGTTGCCACTGCTGAAGGTCTGACTGGGAGAAGGGCACATCTGGGGCAGGTCTTGATCTCCATTTATGAGCTGGGAATGTCATATCTGAGAGACATTTGGAGTTAAGAGAAAAAAAAACCGCCAAAAAAAAAAGCTTAATGCTATTGGCTTATTGTTTGAATTTTGAAAGATGTCACATCTGGAAAGTATTCCATTAATTTGTTGCTACCACCCATATATCAAACCCATGAGCTTCCAAGTAAACAACTGTCACTGGAGCTGCCACAGAGGGGGATGGCACTGCTAGCTTGTGGTGAGCAGAGAGGGAACACACTGGTACAGACTAATCCAAGGAGGAAGTGTTCACCCAGATGTATAGAGGACAACGAATGAACTGTTCCTTAGAGCTTCTTAGCTGTATTAATGAGACAAAATCGAGGCCTCAGACTGTTATTCATTCTCAGAGAAGTGTGTATATCATAGCAAAACAGACAGGGTTGAATTCTATAACTGTGTGCTGTAAAGCAGCCTCCGAGTCACTCTCACACAGATGGGAAGGGGAACAAATGCTTGAGGGAGGAGGAGACTGTTGGTGACAATCTGTCTTTGGGCTGGTTGGATCATATAGCCATCTTCTGATGTTCACACAGCTTGAAACACAACTGTTTGTGGCTTCCTCAAGGAAGACAGGGTAGGGCCAGGACCCATCCAGGTGCTGGTGTAGCAGCCCTCAGTGGGGTGCAGGCCTGCTGGTTTCACTTACAGGCTTGATGAGTCTGTTTGCCATTGGGTGCTTGAGTACAGAGAAAGGAACTGTGGATGTGGAAGTGAGACAGAGATGATTTGCTATTTGTGTTTTCTTGGGAGAGGTGTTACAAAAGTAGTTAAAAACCCTTTGGCAAGATCAGGGTTGCTGGTGGTAAATGTAACAGGGCATCTGGGGAGTTTCCAGCTGAAATGGAGGAAAGGCAGCAAGAGGAAGGGTTTCCCACCCCCTTTCTAGAAGGGAGGATCTGAGCCACCTCTGGAGACTCACCAATTGCAGTGGAAGCATGGATGGCATGGATTCTTACTTCTGCCCAACAGTTGCTCTGGCATCTACTCTAGATGCTCTGTCACCCCACTGTTCTCTGGATTTACCTTCTGTTTACTAACCAACCCAAAGTGGGTTTGAACTGGTGACCTAAAGGTGAAAGGCTCTGCGTCTTATTAGAATTACTGCGAGCTGCTGAACGAGTCCCCTATGGCAGTTAAGGTTTGATTATGGTTCTAGAAAATGTTCAGCTTTTACAATTAGTGTCAAAGCAGTGGTAAGCCCCTCTTTGATTCCTGGGTGTAGGCTCGTGCTTTTCTTAACCTCACACATATGCTGGCATATTTACAGTAAGTGCTCAGGGCTTTGGGGGGGGAGGTTTATTATTTTTTTTTTTAATTTTTGAATTAAAACTGAAAGTTCCCCAGGGAAATTATGCAATGGGAAATAGCCACTTCAATAAACTCGACTCACACATTTTATTGATTATGGTAAATTTAATTATTCCATTTAAACCCTGCATACACACACACACAAAACCTTATCCTTCTCTCTCCCTACATGTTTCTTTTCCTGTTTCTGCATCCCTCTCTGCAGACCAAAAGTGTACTGTAGATCAGTGTCATTTTTCTAGAGGAGAAATACTCAGGGGTGAACTTCTTCCTCACAATTAGAAATGAAAAATCAGGAGACATACCTTAAATCTTATTCAAAATATCTTCCAATAGAGCTACTAATTGTTCAACAGCAGTAATTATAGCTTTTAATATAGCTCTTCTGCCTCTGACATATGTGCACCATTTTTACAAAGGCAGAAAATTATTCAAGTGCAAAGGATGTTGAAACAAAAGCACAGAGGAAAAATAAGTATTTCTGGGTCTTAACCTTATTTCTGTACAAACCACTGCTAGTGGGTGTTTTTCTTTCTCTTCCATTGAGCTGCTGCTCCTTCTTTTGACCTACCAAAGCACATTAAGTCCAGGTAATCATAGAATCATAGAATGGTAGGGGTTGGAAGGAACCTTTAGAGATCATCTAGTCCAACTCCCCTGCAGAAGCAGGGTCACCTAGATCAGGTCACATAGGAACATGTCCAGGTAATCACTTTATTTTCTTGGATTTAGGAATGGTCTGTCCTTCCTGTGAAAATGCATTTACTCCTTCCTTTGTGATTGCTCCCATGGATGGGGAATGTTCCCATGAGTACAGGTCTGTGGGATTGAGGAAGAAGCAATTCACCGTGGGTAGAAATTAAGATGTGAGAAGAGGAATGATCACCAGACATGAAGTGTCAGAAGTAATTCACAAAGCCCATACTCCCTCTTGCATGAGGGGACTACTCGGAGGCAAAAAGATTGGTTGATCTTCCTCCTTGAAGCTGCAAAATTCAACCTGAGGAGGGCCTATTTGGGCTTGTGGAAGCTGAAGCTGGCCAGTTTTGGAAGCTGAGATAGGGCTCAGAGTTTGTTCAGGGCTTTGTTGCTTCCAGATAAATCATTCATCCAAGTTCTTTCACAAGGATGTCGGACCTGGGCTTGTCCTGAATCTCATAACCAAATCCTCATCTGGTATAATCTGTATAATTTGCCTGTTTATTTCAAGGGAGCTGCACCTCAGTTAGTGGGGTGAGCCTGGGAGAAGCTGGTGAGAGCACAGGGATGCTGAAGGAGGTTCTGGAGGCTGCAGGTGGGCAACGTCTCTTTTGCTGTCCTCCAGTTTCTCTCCTGGTGGCACATTTGACTGCCACTGCTGTTAAGCACAGTGACCAGCCTAGCACCCTTCTGGATATCCCTTCTGGGCAAAAGATGGGCTGGGGAATACTCCAGGGAGACCTCAGTGTTGTTTACAACCTTTCCTGCTTTACACTGTAAGTGAATCAATATAGAATATATTTGTCTCATGGCTTGGGAAGAAAAAACACCCTAAAAATTGATTCTCTGTGTCCTGGTAGGGTTCAGATTTATTTGCTTTATTCAGAAAGTATATCTGGAAAGAAAGCTTACATATTTCTAAATGACCTACCCTTAAAAATAACCACAAGCTGATGTAAACTAGTGAGGTTCCTTCAAATTAAATGGATTCACTCCAGCTTGCATCAGGTGAGGATTAGGCCCCAAGATTCTTGTGAGCCCGGTTGTGATGACCTTGAAAAGAACTTAAAGATGAGTTTGGAAGCAGTCAAACCAAATTATAAGCCTGGCTGCTTCCATTCATTTTTCTGGCAAGTGCTAGTTTTCTGAGAATGACCTTGTTGCAAGATGTATTACACCGAATGCTTTGCTTAATGAGCCCATTGCCACAGATGTCACTTTCCGTGCCATAACTCCCCAAAACATTTCCATTTCCTTCCCTGTAACTGTCACCACGCTTGCTCTGGCTGCTGTGGGGAGGGAACGTAGCCATGCAGCAGATCCCAGACTCAGCTTTTGGCCTAGATGACATGCAGAAGAAGGATTTTGCAGATGGGCCAACCTAAGACACGTGTTCCCGCTGGGATCAGTGCTCCGCTTCCCCCTCGCTGCCTCCTTAATGAGAATGCGAGAGCTCCAACCCACAGCCAACTCCTCGAATGGCAACAACAAAAGTCTCCTTGTCATTTACCCAGGCTGACTCAAAACAGAGTAGAAAAGGGGACTTTTTTTTTTGGATGGCGCTGCAGATCACAGACAATATACAGCTCGTCACTAGTGCTGTCAGTGATGCTCCTTGCCTCAGTTTCCACAACCGTGGGCCATGGGCTCTGTGCAAATTAGTGTGTCAGGAGATGTGATGTGTGGCTCCTGTGGTGATGGTGGTGATACAGAGAGGAATATAAGCAATATTCCACATGGAATGTCCTGACAAAAAGGAATTTTGGAGTTTGACTTAGGAGTTTAAGAATCACCCCAGGAAAAAACCTTTCTGTGCCGCCTTCCCTCCCAAAATGTGAGCCTGAGTCTGTTGTCTCCATTCCCTCTTTTCACAGTCTTGCATAACAATCTACATGAAACTTGAAGGTGAAAAAGCCAAATGCTTCATGCTCTAAATTTTAAAATGGCACAGTCACAGTGCTCTTGGCATTATTGTTTTTCCTCTGGATGGTTTCCTTTGAAAGCAAAGCACAAAGAGATCAGCTTGTGCTAAGTGATCTCCTTCTGGTAGAACGACAGGTTTCCAAGAAAGAGATGTATATTCCTTCTCTTTAGCCTATATAGTGACATACATATATGGCTCTTCTGAAGTTCTACAAGCATTTCTATTTATAGCTGCTTCAGAGGAAGTGGAATCGAGTGCCCTGTGCAATCCTTGCTCTCCCAACACACACAGGCCCCAAGGTTGGATGGAAGTCACAGTATCATTTCTTCCTTTGCCCTTTGTTATTATTACTAATATAGCAAGTGCTGATCCAGTGAGATGCTGCAGACCTTCAGCTCCTGTGGGTGTCTCTGATAAGACCAGATATTTCTGTAAATGATATTTGTCTGTGATGGACAGGTACTGTGGTCAATCCTAGCCACCTTCCAGCCCTTCTCTAAACAGATTCGCTGATTTATTGAGTATATTGGAAGGTGCATTCACTTTTTAAGCTTTGGTCATTCCCTTTTATCAGCTGATTTTTGTTGTTACTAGTTCTAGAAAGATCAGTCTGAATGCCTGATCTGCCAGAAGGCACATGCATGTGCATTTCTTACTTTGCCATCCCTCTGTGAGATTTCATTACATTCATGTAGAATTTAGTCTGTAACGTGCACCACAGAGCTAGTCCCAAGGAAAGAGGCAGTGGCCCATCACTTAACAGCCTGTCTCTGTTGACTTGCTGGGTTTGGCAACATGAGTTCCCCCATGGGAAGCAAACCTGGAGAGGACAACCCTGTATCCTCAGGGCCTTCAGCCAGCTCCCTTGGCAACTGAGACATCACGGCTGATTCTCCCGTTGGCCAGAAGCCCTGTCTGTGTCACTACAGAGCTCAGGCATGCCTTAAGAGGTAACTAGTCATGCCCCATCTGTCTTACATGCTCTTTTTTGAGCACCTCCCAGACTTTACTACATCTATCCTCTTAGCACCTCTGTAATTATCTCTATTGTAACAGATGAGAAACAAGAACGTGGAGGTTTTGCAATATGAGCTGAGCCATGCAGGAGCTCTTTGGCAGAAGAGGCGGTCTCCTGAGGGATGAGTAACGTCCTTTTGACAATCCCATTAGACTTCTGTTTGTAGCCTTTCATACCTAGATGCAAGCCCAAAATCAAGCTTGAAGTGTATTGCAGAGAGTGAAGTTCCTCTTTGAACCCGACTCTTGTGGGACTGATGTGAGGCTTTCACTGCTATCCCTCAATCCCCATCACAATTCCTAAACACCAGCAGTTCCTCTCTGTTTCTAAGGATCAAATCTTACTTATGCAAGTGATGTAAACATCATTTCAGCTTGACAAATATACAGCAAATTCAGGACAGCTGCAACCGCTGCATACAGTGTCCTGCAGGATAATTGTGTCCAAAAGCACAGGCTACACTCACAACCATATTTTAACCAGCAAGCCTGGCAAAATGCATCACATGGCACTTGACCTCACATCTATGCATATGGCCAGCCCTAGTAGCCACTTAAATCATTGAGAGAATTTTACCATGAGCCTGAATACAGTTTTAAACCCTGAATCAGCAGCAGTAGTTGAGTGTAATAATTGCTGAGCGGGGAGGCAAAGCTCCTGGGTGGTGTGTTTGAGGGGAGGCTGAATGGAGGGCGCTGTGTAGCACCAAGCGGGGCAATGGGAGTCGGATGAGGAAGGCAGAGTCTGGCTGCTGAACGTCCTTCCTGGCATGTGAGTCAGCAGCAGGTTAATTAAGCATAGCCAGGCAGGGAGCAGTGGTTAGGCCAGAATAGGCTTTAATTGATAGGATCGCTTTCAGCACAATCATATCAATTAGCAATTGCGATAGGGAACGTGAAGGCAGGTGGAGCACTTTCTGTCAAGATATTTTTATAAGGCATTAGCCTTTATAAACAACCATTGTAAATACATTGTCAGGTGTAATAACTGCCTTGACATGGAGCATCTCTACTCACAATGGAAAGATAAAGACACAATTGCACACCCGGATGCTAATTGTGTCACTGAAGAGATCTAAACAACTGTGTTAGGGAAACACTGGGTGAGGGCTAATAGCAATTTCCAAAATGCAGGCAATAAATAGATGGTGGAAATGCTGTGAGGGTTGAGCCAGCCTTGGGAAAAGCTAGAGGAAAAATTATGTTTCTGAAGTGAACAGGGAAACTTGAAATGGGAGTTAGGTGCCTAAACATCTTGGAGGAGCTTAGACCCTGAGCTTACTGAAGCCAAATCCCACCCTAGCCTACAAATAATCTTCACAGCCTTCGTGTTTTCCTCACAGAATCACAGAGTGGTAGAGGTTGGAAGGGACCTTTAGAGATCATCTAGTCCAACCCCCCTGCAGAAACAGGTTCACCTAGATGAGCATGCATATTGTTCTTAGAAACTTACAAAAGAGGGACAAATCCTGAAGACATAATTTAAAGGAAATCTCTATTCATGTCACTACTGGTAATCCTGGTAATAATTCTTATGAAAAACTGTGTTTCTATTACATGTTATATTTGATTATGTATAGCGTATATATTATATTGTATAACTCCATGTTACAGGTCTACATTACATACCTGTAATATTATATTCCAGTAATTAAACCAATTAAAGTGCAGTTATGATCTCATTAAACCCAAGGAATATGAGATGTCAATCAATTCCGCTTTATCTAGATAAAAATCTTATCAAAGCCAAGTGATTCAGTCCTTAAAACAAAGTGTTCTTATGTCTCTGCTTCCATTTATGACACACAGATAAAAATGATCCAGAAAATGCCTGTATAGACACATGTGACCCTGCATGCACAGTCCCTGCTGCAGAGCAAACTGCTGCTGGATATTTTTACCCCTTTGGTTCCCATGATACACCAGAGTGGGATTTTCTGTTGCAATCCTAACCATTTTAAAAATGAATACTATCACACAATTCTTTACAGATCTGATATAAGCCATACATAGCCCTTTGCCAGGTGTGTAGAGTTTGCATGCTGTCCCTCAGAGGACCCCAGAAGGACTTGGATGCATCCTGCTGTGGTCAGATGCCTTTTCCCAGGTGCTGCAGTACCTAAACTGGTTCTTGCAGAGTTGGCAGTTTCCAGCTCTCCCTCTTGGCTCTTAAGGGCTCAGAAGGGATCCTGAATTAGCTCTTTTGAAGTCACCTGGGACTAGTGCATTCCTGCCTGGAGCAGAACATTATCCTCTGGAATAAATATCAACAGGGCAGAAATCTTCATCCCATTCAAGAAGGATTTTGGGCAAAACCTCATGGGAGTGTGTTTCCTGGGGCTAAATGATGGCAATTTGGGGCTTTGCACCTGACATTAAGAATAGGCATTTGGTAACAGCCATGTTGGTGATCAGCAGAGGCTGCAGAAGGAAGGATTCAAATTCTGTGGAGAGGCAGCGCTGATACAGGATCCATTGAGCTAGGTTCTGATTCTCACACTGACTAAGCATCTCACCCAGTGTCCTGCACTCTGTTTCATGTCTGTGTTGGTCAGATCTGTTTCAGGCTTCTGAGGGCAAGGATTGCCTTCACAGTCAGCAAGTCTTGATCTTGGCTGTCGCCTCTAAGGAGGACTCTAACTTAAGTAATAATAATACTGATATTAATAGTACTGATGATGCTGAGGAAAGACTGAAGATAGTTACCTTTTAACGTGGTCCAGAAAAGCCCCCTGCTTCAAGTTCAGCTCATCCAGAGCAGAGAAGCTGTTTACATTTGTATTGCTTTTGTTGTGGGAGGAGAGTGTTCATGGCCCGAGTTGGAGAGCATGGGGAGAAAACAGAATTAGGGAATGATTTTTCTATTGTGCCTAACAAGATTATGATCAGAAAAAGGAGGAGGGAGAGGGGGAAATGTGCATGATGTTGTTATTACCAAAATGAAAGAATTTGAATACAGTCATAGCAGTTGGGGAAATGTGTTTTTAAAGACCTTGAGAGAGGTCGTAACGAGAGTTTACTTTGTAGGTCTAATCACAGTTTACAAGACCATATGCCAGTTCCCACTAGTGTCCAGTCATTTTCCAGATGTGACTTTCCCCCTAGGAGGAGAACAAAATCAGGGAGAAGAGCTGGAGTGACCCAGTACTAGGGAAGCCTCTGAACTCCTGTACATCTTTTGTCAGAAGTGCTCTCATGAATAGTTTCGCTGTTGCCTCGTAACATTGACATCAATTCTTCTACAGTGCAACTGAGCCCACAAGAGAGAAGGAGAAACGGGGAGAGGAATCACAGGGTAAAATTTTATGCAAAGGTCTTCATACAAGAGTGCTGAAGCACATGTACCATGACACCTATCCCAGATAACTGATGAGTATTTGGGGCCACGTCAGTAGTGGGGGAGAGGGAAAGGATGTTGGATGCCAACAGTACCTTGTGAAACAGGCCAATGCAGAGAAGATCACAGTCTCAACTTCTGCCCTAAGCATCCTGTAACTCATTCATACACTGGCATAGTTCACCCTCTTTGGTCACATCCTTGCTCCAGGTTGCTCTTTACCCATCTCATGTGCTTTGTCCCCTGCTTTGTGACTGACATTAGTTCAGGGAAAGGAATTGTCACGGTCTTTTGACAACACAGTGGTTTCTGATGTCACCTGTAACTGATTCACAGCTTACTTTGAGGGACTGGGGAGCAGACTAAGATCCACCAGAAGCAGCTGAGTGGCTGCACAATAGCTTCAACTATATAGGCTCTGGCTGAGGTCTAGGCGTTGCTTGCACCTTCAGCTGCTGTGAACATCCCGACATTTCCACACACACACACAAGTATAAATAGCCAAATCTTTATGTGGGAGAAAGGAGTGGAATTTCCTAAGGAGCTGGAGATAGAAGGAGGAAATTTTAGTCAGCAACACTGACTGTTGAGTGCAGCAGTGATGGATCAGAAGACACTGAGGCCTTGCTCTGCTAAGCCAAACCAGCGCTGCGTGCTCTCGCTGCCAAGCACGACAGGAGCTGCTGAGTCAAACGAGAGTGGGGTGTGCTGCTCTACACATTACTAAGGATTGGTTGAGAGCCTTGGAGAAGCAAAGGAAAAAAAAAAGCCCTCATGGGAGATGGTCTATTTTTAATGAGCCCAAACCTCTTCCACAAATTAAGTGAAATATTTTAAAAGGAAACAATATTACTTTGGTTTTATTTGTTTCAGCTACTTAGTTACAGCTCCACGTGGACACAATTAATGGAGGAAATAGAGTATTTTATAAGCCCAGGACTCTGAGATAGATATTTTGTGACCATGTGAAATTCTTTGCCCTAATCACCACACATTCCTTGGGAGAGGGTCGTATGTTGCTGAAGATTATTAACCTGGGTTCCAAAATAAATGTGGTGTCTAGTCATTGAATGGCAAAGGTCACAAATGGTCACGGTGTTATTCACTGATGAATTGTGCCCTCCATTTTTCATTCAAGTCCCTCATATCCATCTTTGGCCCAGGTCTGTTCTAATTCTGTTCTTGAGCGAGACAAAGAAATGACCTTTCCATTGGAGCTAGTTTTATTTCCTAGATCCCCTTCAGGCTCCCTCTGTGACTTTATGTGAGTCACTCGGACATTCGGCACTTCATTTCTCCATTCTTTAAAGAGAATATGATGTCCCCTTTATTTGCTCATTTACATGATGAGTTTTTCCAGACAATGAATCATCTCATTTGGATGATATCTAACACCAACCCATCTAACCTTTGCTGGAGAAAGAAGAAAATCAGATTGAGGTAGGACCTGAGGATGGATGTTTTTTAGGTGGAGAGGTTCCTTTGTGCCTTGCCCTGCCTTGTGAATGATGGGAAACAATAAAGAAGCCACCCTTGGAAAAAAATAATGGTTTTACATTCTTGAGTATCTCCCTCAAATATCAGAGGCAGGAGCTGTAAAACATCAGGTTTCTGGCAGGAGTGAGTGTGACAGCAGGGTGTGACTTCTGGATTTCTGAATGGAGACAGTTGATCAGTTCCTCAGATGAAACAGGACTACATCCCTCCTTCATCAGCCATCCACCTCTCACAGGCAGCAGACCTAAACCTTCTCCTTTTTAGCTCTCAGACTAGTGCTGCTGAGATTTCATTGCAACAGGCTGTTACACAGAGGTAAACAACATCTCGTTGGTGCAGTAATCTGTGCAAATATCCTGATAGCTAAGCACAGCAGTGGACTAAATAAACAAGCCTGTTGCCCCTTCCCCTCCACCGTGCCAATAAATGTAGTTTACTGTACACATCACTCTTCAGGGCTGTGCAGGGATGGTGTGAATCCATTAGTAGGGCAAGGGTGAGTGACTTCTGACTTCAGCGACCCTTAAAGTTAATCCAGCATTGTAAGGGCAGAATTAAATGTGATGAGCTCAGAAAGTGTGATAAAACCAGATTTAAGTGCACAGCTGGGCAGCAACCTATAAAGGCAGAATTTAAAACCATAATAAAAACTTTGTAATCTAATTACGACAGTGAAGTTAAAGGTGAGGTATTTGCAGCATGATTCACATGCACCACGGCTAACCTCTGACATCTTGAATATATTATGTGGTTTCTTCACTACAGGAGTAGTTTTTGAGTTGCTCTCTCACACTACATAGTTCCCCACATTTTATTCTTGTGTACTGTCTTGGGAGGTTTCGGGACAGGACAAAAAGCATCTGCTTTCCTGTGCTGCTTGCTGGAGGCCTCTGGGGCTGCTCCTCCCCATGTTTTGGGCACTCTGTACCCAGGCAGGGGCTGTGGCAGGTGCACGTCACCTCCAAGAAATCCCAGCTCCTGAGAGAGTCCGAGGAGAAGCCCCAGTAAGAGCAGTCACATCTCAGGCTGGGTTTAGCCTAGCTCATCCTAATACCAGCAGGTTAGGGCTTGGAGGTGATCCCAGGCAGCCAGCTCCCCTTGAAGCCCATGTCACCATGTCTTCATTGCAATTGGCACCTAATTAACACTGCCTCAGATATGCAGTTATCTCTGATTTCAGTGCTGGGGAACACCACCCCCCTGAGCCCTGCCTGGTTCTCCTTCACCACTGCCAAGGGACAGGACTCCTTTTGCCCAGATGGTGAGGTTCAGAGGGCTCCCATCAGGATGGACAGTCAAGTATGACAACAGCCTGAGATCCAAGCATAATATCTTTCAGCACAAAGACCACAGAGGGGTTAAACACTGAATCAGAGATATTTTTCCTGAGGTCTATTAAGTGTTCAGCATCCTGAGGGCAGGGAGGGGGGAGTGTAGTGGTGGGACTGAAACAAGTGTGCTCAAACTGGTAACAACTGGGCAATTGCTCTAGGAAAGGCAGTCATGGGTCCACTCTTTCTTCAGCCAGCCTGTCTCAAGACAGAAATTTCAAGCAATTCAGAAATTTGCCCCATGTGATAGTTGTGACTTTTTTTCTCCTACATCCTCAAGAGCAATAAAAAAATGGAGCAGAAACGTCAGAAGAAAATATCTTTTATGAAGTCTGAAAATCTCTATGGTGTAGGTTTTTTGCTAAATTACCTTTTAAGTCTGACTGACACAAACTATGTTGCGGTGCAATGCTCACAGGAGTGTTTGAGGATAGTGTTGTTTGCAGAATCATCATCTCAAACTGCATCCTCCCCCCAGACACAAGGTGGACCCAGCTGATCAATCTGCACAAGTGCTGTTCTTAAACTGGTGAAATATTTGCTGTGTTTGTGAAGTCAAACTGAACCTTAGGTTTCCCCAATGAATAATCAAGTAATGCTTTTCCTCAAGGAAATCAATATTTTCTAGGATCCTGTGTTCCAGAACCCGTCTCTCTTTCTCCCTTCTGGTGAGGCTTAGAGGGGAACAGCACAGCCATCCAGGACACTCTGTGCAGGATTCAGAGAGATGTTCTGTCTCGGGGGAAGAGGAGGGTGTAAGAGCCATTGGCTAAACTAGATGATAGGTATCAGCAGTGGGTGGGAAAGAGGTGTGGGATGCTTTTGGAAAGGAACTACTCAAACTTTGCAAGAGCAGCTTGCATTTGTAATCACAGCCCTATCTCAGTATTGTTATTGAGAGAGGCAGCAGCTGTCTTTTTTAGAGATAAAAAGATGTTATGCCTCTGTATCGTGGTGCTGTGTATGCTTTTGCTATTTCTGATACAGCTTCATCTTGAACTGTCCTTCTTTTCAGGCAGCTGTACAACAGCTACACCAGGATAGAACCCTGCACAGGAGACAACAGCTTTCAAAATGCAATCAGGGACTAGCAGAAAACACCACAACAAACGCCCCCAAACGCAGGAAGGAGCCTGCCAGCTGCAGAGAGACAGTGTGAGGATCAAAAGAGCAACATCCCAGGTACAAACAGGGTGAGATGCTATCGAGCCCAGGCCAGCAGCCACCCACTGTGTGCTCCAGTGGGTTTAGAAATCCCATCGTGTACAGAGGCTTCTACATGCTTGAGCTCACTCTACTGCAGAGAAAGCAAGGGAGCTTTTAACACTCTCAGTCTGCAGAGCACAGACAGGAGGTAGTAAATACCTTGATAAGGAAACTGGAGTGAAAATACCAGCTTTAGGCAATCCAGATTTTATCAGGGAAGTATGCAGGGATGAGTAACTGCCTGAGATGCAGATGTGCCAGTGCCAGCAGCCTGCCAGTCTGCACAGCTGGCCTCGGGCATCACACCCGCAGTCTCAGTCCCATGGCATTTTGGGGTATGTCTGTGGAGGGCTGTGGGTTTTTGCATGGGGCTCTCACACAGTGGCACTGCCCAAAGGGAATCTGCAGCTCTGTGCACAGAAGGATCTATGGATTTAACACTGGAGGTTTCTTTTCCTACTGTCAGACGCTGCCCGGTTTCTCCCTGAAGGCCATCGCCGTGCTTGGCAATGGCAGGCATGGCCCAGCGTGGGGATTCACGTGTGACTGGAACCCCAGTGCTCAGCAAAGGCAGAAAGAAATGAATAGTGTATTGCTCAGTGAACAGGCTGTGTCTCCTGGACCATTGCTATTGCTGTCACTGTGGAGACTTAGAGAAGACCCGTGTCTAGTCCTGTTACAGTCTCTGCAATGGGAATCAGAAATTGGTGAGAGTGGTTGGAAGCTGCAGTGCTGCAAACTGGCATAATCTGTATATTCACATTTGAGGAGGTATGGGGATGGTGGGGGAAGAACCTCAGGGAAGTGATCATGGTACCAAGCCTGTCAGAGTGCAAGGAGCATCTGGATGATGCTCTTAGTCACATGGTTTAGTTTTGGATAGTCCTGCAAGGAGCGGGGAGTTAGTCTCAATGATCCTGATGGGTCCCTTCCAACAGAGGATCATAGGATATCTCAAGGTCTCACACAGATAGTTTGGAGAATTACTTTTACAGCTCTTAGTCTATGTCTGGATCACAGTTTAAGATTATGGAGCTGCCTGTGGGCTAATCCTCCTCATACTCTGATTGCCTGGGCTGTCATCAGCCAAGGTGGAAAATAACTGTTCAGAGAGGCTGACCCTGTCCTGACAGTGCTCTTCAGGTGCCTTACAGGTTCTTGGATCTTTCTGTTTGGTTTTTGCATTGACTCTTGACCAGGTTTACAGTATAACAGAAGGTACAATTAACCCTGTCCTTGGTGAGAAGAGTAGGAAGAGCTTGGAAACTTGAAAGGATGGCCTGGAAACCTGAACAAAAGAAGGAAAAACTTACCTGTCTGAAATGATAAGGGATTGGGGTAGCGCTCAGAACTAAGCCATGCCAGGGAAATGGCTGCCAAAGGAGTGGTGATAGTCTCTTTCTGAGGATGGTGCTTAGCATGGCTGATGACAACCATAAGTAGGAAAAATATGGATACTATTGGAGAGGCCTAGCAATGGATAAAGAATAAATTGGCTGTGCTTTGTACAGAGAGGGCCAAGCAGATGTTGGGCCTGATCCAGAGCCTATTGAGTTAATGGAAAGGCTCCCTTTGGTTTCATTGGACGTTGTCTCAGACCCATTAGGGCTTCAGAGGAAGTGGTGGAGACCAAGAGTAATAACTTGTGGTGACTGGAGTGGTGTGTGTTGCATAGGTGTGGGCTCTGAGGTTTTCATGTTGAAAACAGATGGGTCTTACAGCTCCGTCTGTTTGGGCTGGGTAACCCTCTCTGCCCCCACCTGATGGTAAGCAGTCTCACGTGGTTATGGTCCTCTGGCCAACATTTTGGTGTGATTCTTCACAGAAGTACCCTTCTGCCTCCTGTATTCCTCCTCCCACTCAAAGAGGTTTGGGTGTGATCTTGTCGTGGTGGCCCAGGATTTAGAAACCAGTGGTTTGAGCCATCCACAGAGAAGGAAGAAACGAGACCTGCTCAGAGCTGTTGACCAGGGAGGAATTTTGTTGTGGACTAGCAAGAAAAATAACGTAAAGCAGGTGTTTCTGCAATCATGAGACATTTGTAAAGCCAACGTTGTCCAACAAGTCTCCCACTCGCATTCTTGTCCCCAAGAAATGGCAAGGTCTGACATGGAGACCACAAATAGAAACCATCCCTCTGTACTAGCTGGCGTGTGACCTGCACTAGGGCCTCCTTCCTCTGCTCTCTGTGCTTTTCTGTTTATTTAGGTGTCTGTCTTTGTTTCTGGTTTTACATTTAGCACAAGTAGAAGGGAAATGGGATTTCATACAGCTTAGGAGTCCAGGAGCTCACCATGCTTTGGAGCATGAGACTTTATTTGTCCTTACACCAGAGGTGCAAGTGTTTGCAGGCCAGATCCTCCAGTAGTATAAACTGCCCCCAGCCTCCACAAGAGCTTCCTCCTTTTAGCCAGTCCATTTGAGATTTGTGGAAGACAGAGATGCAGACACGGGCCATGCTCACGCCAAGCTGGTCTCGTGTTTAGGAGCGAGAACCTGGAGCTGAGCAGCACCCATTTTCTCCTGATGACGGTATCAGGAGGAGTGAATTGGCCATTGCACACAAAGATGCATCAACAAGCAGCAAATGCTGTTTCATTCAGGATTGTGAATTTGTTGGAAATGTAATTGAGAGAGTAGTTTAACTTAGTCAAATTTAGGCAAACCTAGTGAGAGGCAGGGAAGGGAGTTATAAGTGTCATTTCAAAGCTCTTCTCAGGACGAAACATAGATAGCTTTGTTCTCTTGCTTTCTGTTAATGAGGGAAATCCTCACAGTGGAGCGGGATTGACTCTAGTGTCGCTGATAGAAAAAACTTTGTCTTTATTCTGCAAGAAGCTCTACTCTGAAAGGGGTTTAATAGTTCACAAAGCAGATTTTGCTTAGCCTCGGGACTATTACACTGATTTATTTGAACTGAAGACCTACCCCAGTTTCCCTTGACATCAGGCTCCTCCCAATCCACATCTGGATATTCCATCATCCATCAGCAAAGGAGCCATTCCCTAATCTTTTGTAAAAAGCTATCTGTCTCTTTCCCCCTATCTCCAGCTGTATTTGTATTGACTTCTTCCCCTTTGCAGGTATCCCCTTATCCACACTGGCAGTAACACGTACACACTGCAGCAGCGCCAATCACGGCTCAAGCTGAGCTGGATTTTAGGTACTTAACAGGTTTAAGTCATGACTCTAAACACCCAAGCTCTAGAATATGATTTCTCACTCTTCCAGACGACAGTGCCCTTTGAGCCCTGTTCAAGCTGAAGCTGACGCTGAGGGAAGCATTTGGGCGAGGTGTAAGGGTCAGTTTGGGACTGGACAGATCGCCTGGCAGGAAGGTTGTGTGGCAGCTTGGCAATCATACTAACACAGCTGAAGGAGAACGTCTGAGCCCTGTCTTCTTAGTCCTCTTCTGAGCCTTGCTGGCTTGTTTACATTTGGTGGTGGATGGGTGGAGCCGTTACTCCAGTTTTTGGGTTGTATCCATTCACTTGGATGTCAAAGTGAACCGCTGCAATGGTGTCATGATGGTGGCTCACTCTTGGAAACGAGCAGCCTGTTTGTGTCCCAGAAAGCTTGGCTGGCTGGCTTCACCTGCCAGGGGCTGGGAGTTAGGAAAGCCCAGAGAATATGAGGGATTCATAACGTCATAGGAGCTGTGGAGTTTTCCAGGTGGCAAAGCCTTAACAAGACTGTGCGACTGGATTTAGACGTAAACAGGATGCTGGAGGAAAAATGTTAACTTCTAGACAGGGATTCGGGCAGCAGCAGGGAGAGCACAAGTATCTCAAAGCAAGGGCAGTCTTACTGTGCTGTTTTAGTTAGGAAGTGAATTTCTTACTAAAATAAGCCCCAGACAAATGGAGGAACATTTACATTTCAGTTGAAATTTCAAAATGAAATAGCAGTTGCCATGCCTGTCCCTGCGCTGCAGCCACTGTGCTCTTCCATACCGACCCCTTCCAGTGGTGGAACCCAACATCAAACGTAGCCATGGACTCACTTTAAGGCTGTTTCTTCTACAAGTGAGTTTTAATTCCAAATAGCAGCGATGCCAAGCTTTTCTTTTTCTTTTCTTTGTCCCTGGGACTCGGGCATACAACACACTTTCCTCTGTTGGAGCTCACCATTCCATAACTCCAGCAATTGCACTGTAAACCTTGGCTACTCGGCACACTTCAGCTTGCAAACACAGCAGGGATCTGGGATTTTAATTCAAGCAAATTTGAAAGTGGATTAGAAATAGGATCCAGCTGCATCTCTAATAGTCAAAAGAAAAATTAGCAGGACGTTGGAGCTGAAATGAACTCTGTCTTCCTTTTGAGCTTTTCTTTTTCCTCCCTTTTTGCTTCAGGAGAGGAATTACACAGACCTGAAATACTGTAATTAAATTGTCATTTGTTCCTTACCTTGATGGAAGCTCTGCCCAGCTGAACACATCTCAGTTTCCATCTCAAGCATTTACCTACAGCACGGGGTTGGGGGAGGGGGAGTGGTTTATTACTTGTTTTAAAGAATTAGAAATCATAAGCATGCACGGCCCGTCTGTTTTAGTCTTCAGCAAGCGTGTTGCCAGGCTCTACAGGTTATACATCATTAGCACACAGAGTGTCCAGGAGAGCCCAGAGCTTGTGCAGGTGTGTTGGCAAAGCTCACCCCGCTTCCCTCCCTCCTCCCCTCTCCAGTGTGCTTCCAGCAAGCCGACACTTGAGAGTGGATGTGGCAGGATCACAGAGGGCCCTTCTGCAGCCCCAGCAGACGTGACTGCGAGATGGCGCGTGGAACCTGGAAGGGACTCACTGGAAAAACAAAACCATGGAGTCAAAAGCTTAGCGTGTTTTTCCATGATTGGATGAAAGAAAAAGTGCATGTGTGTTTTTTTAAGCACTTTCAGATATTAGAAGTTCAGTGAACACAGAGACAGCTGCTTTTTTTTTTGCTCTTCCCCTGCCCTTGAACTCTGGGAGTGACTACAGGGAATATATCCAACCTCTTTTCAATGACCCATTCAGATGGTGGGTTTATTTCAGCTTTCCCCATAAGGGAGCGAGCTTCATTCGACCTCTGCTCCTGGCATCAGCTGCCATTATTTGTGCATCCCACTCAGATAATCAATAAAGTGGATGGCATCTGCAAATAATTACACACACAACTCTTCCCTGGCTTCCAAAACTGCAAAAGCTGGGAAGGGAGCCTTTGCATATTCAGCACTTGTTAAAGGAATGAAATATAGTGCCGTGTGCTGTTGCTGTGTCCTGTACCCTGGGCATTCAGCAGCACTGTCTTTGACATTGCATAGCACTCTGGCTGCACAGCACCTGGTCACAGAACTAATCATCTTTCTCATCTCTCCCTGCTTTGCCAGAAAAGCTGTCCTGTCTGCTTGTACTCACGCCAAAGGCCGAGAACTGTCAAATGAGTTGCAAATGTAACGGCAGCGTCTGTGGGCTCCCTTGGGGAGGAAGGCAGTGGCTGAGCTCAGTACCCTCTTTTCTTTAGGGGACACCACCACAGTTGTGTTTTTTAAAGCCAGATGTTGTGGCCCCAGGCTAGTGTGTGGTGACATGTGGGTGGCCTGTGCAAGGCGTGGTGTCTCTCTGTAGCATGGTATGAGCTACAGGGGCAAAATCCTCATCAAATCCTCAGATGAAGTGGCATCTCTCTGTCTTTGTGCTGCTTGTGACAAAGTTGCCTTTAGATGGCCATAAGGCTGTCATTTGCCTACTGAAGAACCTGATGGAGTCCTACCGGCCAGGAAAGTATGAGATATTTACTGACTATTTTAGGAGGTTTGTAGCTTCAGCCTCCCTTCTTGCAATGGCTGAGATGAACCATTGGCATATTTCCACTGCCAACTGCCTAAACAGCACCTGCACCAGCTACCAACACCGGGCCTCTGAGCTGAGAAAGTGGTACAAAAAGGAGAGGCACAGATTTTGCCAGGGCAAATTGCAACTGCAGAGTAAGGCTTTGTCCTTTTACTCCTGCAGCTCTGGAGAAGCTTTGTGTGGCACTGCACACTGACCCCATGCAGATTTTAAACATCTTGCCTAAGAGTCTCCTTTGAAGATGAGAGGTGAGGTGGGGTAGTGCTGTGACCCAGTGTGGCCATTCCTGCACGTCTGTGTCTTTCTCTCTTGGACTGCAGAGGCGGGAGGGATGATTGTACACTGGACTTGCCTGCAAGAGCTGGCATCTGGGGACAGAGTTTGGCAGCTGCCTCCCCAGAAATGAGCTAAGGACATCAAGCAAGTCCCTGCTCCCAGCTGCTGAGTGCCAGTGGGGTTATTTCACATATCCGGACAGCAACAATTACAGGGCACCAATTATTTTTGGCCACTACAACAGGGTCTGTGCTATCTCTCAATCTAGGCAGCAAGCAGACGTGTTTGTTCATGGCCTGCTCCATTGTCCATCCCCAGCTCTTCTCCGTGGTGGTACATTGTTTGCAGTGCTGTTTAAATCCTCCTTCCAGCCCCAACAATGCCTCCCAACAGCCCTCAGCGAGTCGGGAGCTCCCAGGCTGCAGAGGAGCCCATCCTGCTCAGCCCCGCTCTGTTTGCTGCAGAGTGTTTGTTTAGTGATTAACTCCTGCGAGGACATACACAGCCACAAATCTCTAGGTTGTCTCACAGCCTTTTCATTCAATTAAGTCTGTTGACTTAGTCTCATTTTAAGCAGTAACTGGATTTAGATAAGGCAGTGGAAACCAAAACATCAATTGTGTGATTTCTGGCCTGGCCGGTGTGTTGGTGTGATAACTGGGGTAGCGCAGCGACTGGGACAGAGTCAGCTGCTGCAAAGGCTTCTGTCAAGTAAAAAATGCTCTGCATTAAGGACAAGCAGTGGCCAGAGGAAGCAAAGGGAGCTGCCTGTCCCCTCAGGCCCCCTCTTTGCTTGTTCTGTGTTCTGTGCTGCGAAGGGCAGCCGCTGATGGTCACAGTCCCTCTGAAGGAGCAGTCATGGTTGGGCTGGGAGCTCCCAGCCGATACAGCTCTGACTGCTTTTCTGAAGCCAGTGAGGCTCTACAGGGAACTAATCATTTGGGATTTAGCCAGTTAATTTTTGTCAGCAACAGACCACAGTTATTTTGGGATAATTTCTCCTATAGGACATGAATTTACTCTCGATTCCTTAGGGGCTTGATTTGCCCAACATGAACTACCCCTCGTTGCACCCATCCCTGGGAAGAGAAAATACACCCTCAGCATCTCCACTCCTTACAGTACAGGTGGCCCGGATGGCAAAATCCTCTCTACTACAGTAACTGATGTCTCCCTGTATAAACAACATAAAAGAAAGCTCTTTTATTAACAAGCATATGCTTTGTGACGTGCTACTGTGTCTGCTACTGCTTGCATGCTAGAGTCAGAAAATACATTGGGAAACTGACATTGTTATGTATTTGTCAAAAGCACATTTGGATGCATGGCTTTTATGGGTCATGTTCTCTTCCAGATAACTGTTAAGCTAATGGGGAGCATGAGGCATTCAACAAGGGGCATGGAAGAAGAGTGCAGAAGAAGACAGTGAGAAGACATAACCTCCTGCCTGCTTGAGATAAGGTACACCACTGGAATATAGCAAATCTATTACTGACTTTCTTTTTCCCTCGTAAAAGGGTGGGTTTCGTCCTCAAATTATTCTTTGTTTCCTCCTGACATGAATCTGTGCCCTAAGGAGGTGATACCAGCTGCTTGTGCTTGGAGACCCGCTGGTGGGCATTGACAGGGGACAAATACATTGTTGGTGGTTCACAAGCAGTGGGCTGCCTGCAGCGTGAGCACTTGTATCCCTCTGAACAGCACAGCTTCACTACCAGAGAAAGAGAGGAACTTGTTGTTTCAAAAGACTTTTCTTCCCACTTCCTCCCGTTTCCCTGTTGGGCCATGCAGCACTTGTGACAGAGGTGACATTGGAAGCAATGTGAAACCAGGGCTTCTTGAGAAAAGTGCTGTGCCCACCTGCATCCCCAGGGGTGGCAAACGGGGAGGAGGTGCTAAGCACCACCAAACACTGAGCCACCACTTCACATCTCACTCTTGGTTTAGCATGGGAGTCACACCAAGTAGCTTAAGCAGTGATATGCTACTTACAGTCTGGCTCCTTACCTAACCTCCCCATATGGAGCTCACAGCAAGTGGGAAGAGCATGTTCTAGTGCACTGTCTTCCCATCAGTGCCTTGGATGGAGCAGCACTTTTGTCTCTCTTGCATCAGGACCTTGACTTGCAGACTCCTCACATTAGCTCCCCATGCAGACACTCAGCCTGTGGCTGTTCCTGTCACAGCTGCTGCTGTTGGAAGCAAGGCAGGCACATTGAAATCTGCTTCCTTGGGGCTGCCAAGGCAGTGGCTGCTGTGCCCCTGTCACCCAGCAGCACAGGCCCCGTGCGCAGCATGGGGCTGTGACACAGCACAGTAGCCCAATGCCATGTGCAGCTCCTGGGACCTGAGCAAGTGCTGCTCCTGCATGTACCCACACACACAAACACTTAACTGTTGGCAACATAACATATATTAAACATCTTCTTGGTAGCGATGAAAGATGGCATCCTCCCAGAGTTTTGCATACCTGTGAGCTAATCAGCCCTTTGTGTGAAAACATAGGTGGGGACTCTTCTAACAATACAAAGTTGATTAGCTCATCATCTTGGCTTTAGGGACATACTGATGTACCCATCCTGCTTTCAGAGCTATGAATAATCCTGCCTCCATGCCATCCTCTTAAAAAAGAAAAGGAGAGAGTGTGGTTTCAGGGCTTGGTGCTCAAGCCTGTTTCTCAGTGCAGGTGGTGAGGAGGTATTCACCTATTATTCACTGGTATTGCTCTTGGCTTTTCAAGTCTCTTTTGGACAGCTGTCAGTAACTGTTATTTTTTGTAATTGTTATTTTTCCACTATTGATTGGAATAACAGCCTTAAGAGCAGGGATGTGTGATTCACTGTCAAAGCCAGGGAATGGTCAGCAAAAGTCTAGTCCACTGGTCATGGTTTATTTTGACCTCTGTTAACAGTTTGGAAGCTGACAGGGCTCTTACAGTAGGTTAAAAGAACAAAATAGGCTGGGAGACTTCAACTTTGGGAGGGGAGGAGGATGGATTTTATGTTCTGGATAAACTTCAGTAATTGTCTTACATGAAAAAGAAAGGGAGTAATTAAAATACCCATAAGGAAGCAGGTCACGGCACTGGCAGTTTGTTAGGGGGGCTGCTAGAGGACAAGCTCAAATCTAAGTGTAACGTGTGATGCCAAGGCTAGAAAGATGCTTGTTATTAGAAGAGGTATGATGGGCACCCTTTGTGTGGAGGTCATTCTGGTGCTGGAGAGGCCCAGACACCACATCTCTACTCCCTGCTTCAAATACAGATGTAGAGAGAGGAGACAGTGTGGAGGTGAGCAACAGGACCGGTAAGGAGGTTTCATAAAACGTGAGCCTTTGTTAATTGGGTTTGTTTAGTCTAGAGAAGACTGAGGACATCCATGAGAGGCTTCACATGTGAAGACAGCAGCTGAAAGGGGTATGGTAGAAGGGTGTGGGGGTCATTGGATCTGTTTGTATGGGAAAGGACAGGCTCTAGTTGGCTTAGAGTTTAGGAAAGCTCTATCCGTGTAGAGAGTGAGATGCTGGAACTGATGATGCAGAGAGGCTTTTTGATCTCCACCTCTGGGAGTTTCCCAGAATTTAATGTACAGCAGGCATGGGGACAGAAAGGTGCAGGAGGGTCTCTCCATCTCTACATGCATTTGCTGAAATCCATCCTTCAGGGTGTATGGCTTTGGCAGTGGTAGCAGAAGGCACGTTGGACACAAGCTGGGTTGCAAAAACAGAAACCATGCTGATAGATGGGTATGTTTGCACAGCAAATGTTGATAAGAGAGGAGAAATGATACCATTGTCAGAAACCACAGACAAAACTTAAATGTTCTGCTTCAAAAAAAAGGATATTTCAGGAACACGAATCCTTTGGCAAAACAGTCTTTCAATAAACAAAAGCTTTGGATGGAAAACTGTGCAGTGAGCTCTGTAAATTATCAGCCCAGCAAAATCCCAAGACTTCTGAAGTGTAGTTACTGATCCTGGAAATGGTTGGTTTTCACTGCTGAGGATTAAGCAAAGATAACACAACACTTCTGTATGCAGTGGAAAAACAGGTAAAGAGATTGTCAGGGCAGCCTGAGAATAGCTTCACCTGCAAACAAAGGCAGTACAAGAATAAGTATCCAGAAGGACTCTGTGCAATAGCTTACCAAACTAAGGGACGTGGTATCTCACAAAGTCAAGGAAGGCCTATGGTTAAAGGATGAGAGTCAGAAACCCAGCATTCAAAAGCTGCTGGTTCTCACAAAGCCTGCACTTACGTGTATAGAGTCCAGGAAGCTGGGTAGTGGGATGTGAAGCTGCCATATGGTTTTGCAGATGCTACAAGTATGTGTGCTTTCCTTATGTATACATGTGTGTCCTGCCCGCTTTTGAAAGGGGGTCAAAGCCCTATCCAGTGCTCCAGGAGGAAAACTGGAGGATTTACAGAGCTGAGATGCTGTGATTAATGTTTCTGGACAGCAATTTCACTTTCCCCTATTGATGCTTGGGAAAAAAAAAAGAGGGGAGCTCAACAAGAGATCTGTGCCAAAGATGAAGGAGACACATCTGCCTGGCTGTCAGATTTCACGCCAGCAAACTGGAAGAAAATTAAAAGAACCCAGGCCAGACCTGGTGCTTGCTCTGGGAATGCAAAGAGGTCTGAAAAGCTCCTACACAAGTATTTGTGCTTGGTATAAAACCTCCATAGGAACTCCTGTGTTTCTCACTCTGCTTTTGTCATCCCTTTAATAGAAATATGTCAAGTGAATATGAAGGAATGAGGTCTCCTTGTGAAAAGAGTCTTGAGATTTTGTTACTTCACTTAAGAGGAGGTTCCAGTTTTCACCTCTGCCCACCACAACTCAACAGCTGCCCTTCCAAACACTTCAACTTGGAGGCTTACACCTTAAATCAACAGTCTTGCAAGTGTGGGAGACAGGGGATCACAAAAGCTCACGAGTAGGGGTTTCTTTCTGCATAGCCCCAGGTTGATTTGCACCCAGAGACACCATCCTTTCTGTCAGGCATAGAGGATGAGCTTGTCTTCATCATCATATTGCTGTTAACTTTCATTTCCAGCACAAATAGCCCCAAACCACTCTGGAGGGGAGACAATGTGACAGTGCCAGACGATTGCACATTGCTCCTTAATACATTTGTACCCCAGTACTTAGTCCCAAATTACAAGCCTTATCTCACGGGAAGCTTAGGATGGCTCTAGAGTTTTGGAAACCTCATGCTAAAAGGGTCAGGTTTTAAATACAGTGTTTTCCAGAAAGAATAGCTTTAAAATATAGTGCTGTTCAAATCCTCTGCTTCCTTTAATGCTATTTTCAGGTTGTTTTTTTTCAAATGAAACATTAGCTGAGCAACATGCACGAGATGGCAGATTAAAGGGACGAGGCTTGGGTTTTCCGTATCCCTCCAGAAATGGCTGTTCCTTGGGTGGGCCAGGTGAAGTCGAGCAAGGTTATTGTCACACTCCTTCCCCCAGCTTTCTGGGTGGAGGAGAGAGAGATGTAACTGGCTGCTTGCAGAAAAGTCTGGCCAAAAGCATTGGGCCACATCCTCTGTGGAGGTAAATCAACATCGTCTGAGTGGCATTTCTGGAAGCATGACTATTTTCATCAGGATCAGGCCTTTTACATATGGTGAGGAAGTGGTAAAGATCACAAAGGGAGGGCAAGATATACATGCATGGCAGTAATTGCAAAAAGCTATGGGGTTTTCCTATGTAGGTGGTGTCATTTTCTCTCAAGCATTGCAGCGTGGCTTTCCCAGCACGCTTTCCCTTTGAGACACGTGGAGCAGTCCCAATGAGCCAGCAAGCCCAGAGGAAGAGCAGTGTTGTTGTGAGGACACAGACCCAAAAGGCAAAATGTCTGGATCTTATTTGCAGCTCTGCCACAAGCTTCCTGGATGATGGTAGCCAAGTTAACCAGGTCCCTTTTCCCGAGCAGCCCCTGTGCCCTCTGCACAGGCACACGGAGCCTGCAGGGCTTTGCACACAGGGCCCAGAAATGCAGAGCTGCAAAGCAACACCGCTGCCTCCACGCTGACCCTCGTGCCCCAGGCACAGGGGATCAGCTGGTGAAGCTGCTAGATCCCTGCCAGCAGGGATTTGGATGCAGAAACAGTCAGGAGAATGGATTAAAGGCCACCTTGCCCGATGGCCTGTGGCTGGCAGACAGCAGAAGCAGATGCCCAGGGAGGGAAGCAGACGCAGAGTGAGCATTGCTGGACACATCCACGCCGTGCCCTCTCAGCCTTTAACCATTGAGGCACAGGGACTTCCAGGGCTAGGAGTGGTTCGTGTGAACTTAGCCACCCACAAAGGATTTCTAAACCTGGAAGCATGAGTAGTCCAGGACAAGCTCTCAGGGCATCCTGGGATTTTTAACTTCCTTGGAGCAGGACTCATTTCTTCAGCCCTGCGTCAGACTGACTGGGTCACATGGGGCTTTTGTAGCTCCCCATCTCTGTGTCAGCTCCCTGCTTCTCACGAGGAAGCCTCCTGCCAGGGAGTTGAGGCTAAATGTGCTGTTTCCTCATGCCTTGGAAGGGAAGTCTGGAGAGAGCTGTTGTTGTGATGTATAGGAGCTTTGCCAGTACAATGTCCTGTACCAACAGCTACTCTTCCTTCAGGTCATTAGCTTACTGATTCTTTAGTACTCTTGCTTGTGATAAGTAGATCTTGAGTGTAAAGAGATGCCTTCCATCTCTTTCCTTTTTCCCGGCTTGCTAAGTATATTTGGGAGATTTTCTTTCTTTATGGCACTGTATCTGAATATCCCTCTGCAAATTGTCACCTTCCAGGTCTTTCCTCAAAGGAGCCATAAGACTGTAAGCAGATAACCAACACTGTCTCCAGAGCTCAGTGAGAACTGAAGCACAAGAAGATACTCTGAGGGGCCCTGCAGATGATGACACTGGATTTACAGTCAAAAAGGTTGGTCTGCTCTCTGAGACAGCCTTGCATGTGTTTTGTCTGTGCCCCTCTGAAAGCCACAGAGTTAGAGTGGTGGTGGTGGGTTGAGCTTTCATCCCAAGCTGTGGTGGGGTTCATCCCTCTGGGCTCAGCACGGTGTTAGGGTGGCTACACGGCTTTCATTGGGAGATGGCTTTTGTCCAGTTGGCTGGGATGGGGGCTGGATTGACAGGCAGCTGTTTGCATTGGCCAGTGTAGACATGCCCAAATTCTCCTAATGCACTACTGGAGGGTACTCAGATATTACAGTGATGAGGGCAGTCTGAGAACCTGTTTAGACCAGAATATGGGTTTCAGTGGCAGTTTTCTGGCTGATTAATTGGGTGACTTTGTGCAAGTCTCAACTCGCCATTGCCCTATCCAATAAATGGGAACAGCAGCATTTGCCTCCCTTTGTAAAACACTTTGAGGTCTAAGGCTAATCCTCCTCCTTTTTCTCACCCATGATGATGGGACCAAGAGGAATCTTACAACACATTGAGTTTCTGTGGTCTGGCGTTTGCCAAGCGTTTGAGAATGACTCTGGCTCGAGTTTACAGTGTCTGTGATTGCTGCCTGCTTTTTCATGGAAGCTCCTAGTTGAAACCAGGTCACTGTACAACTGAAAAAGCATGGGATTAGGAGAGAAACTGAAGTAGTCATTGGGAGTATCCAGAGCCATGGTGATGTAAGCATCCTTCCCCGGGGCAGCCTGCAAACAGTAACCGCACACATCAATAGTCTCGTCAATAACCTACAACAGTTTGTGGTTCAAAGGTCTGCGAGCGTTTAACAGCAGGGGAAACTCTAAACAAGAGAAGATTCCTCTTGCAGTGCTCTCTCCCTTACCCAAGAATCTGGGCATGCAGGAGACAAAGCCAGAGAAACACGTCTCCATTGGGCAGCAGAGGCCATTCACACAACATAAAGTTCAGCATTTGCGATTCAAGGACCTTGTGCTTCTGTGGACAACTGATACTTTAGGGCACAGTTTCCTCTTTCCCTGGATTTTCCTTATCCAGATATGCTTTCTCCCATGCTGGATGTTGAGTCCATTCTTAGATCTCATCCCCAGCAGATCCCAAAGGGATGTGTTACTGAGGTGATGTTATTTTTCACAATGTCCTGAAAGAAAAGCTGAATCGTTGCAGGTGAACCTGACAAGTGATGTGAGAACTGCAGGGAGAAAATAGTTCAGAAAACAGGTCACTGGGGTACAGAGATCTTCTGAAAGAACGTTTCAAGGCTGTAGGAGCCTCGAAGAGCCAGGAAACCAGCAGAAATGGGTATCAGACAGCATGATCTAATGAGCTCACAGAAGAGAGGGTAAGGGATTGCGTGATCACAATCTCAAAGTACTCCCAAGAGGAAGAGAAATGTGGAAGTGAGGCAGATGTGTGCAAGGATCTGATGGCTGAAACTTCAAGCTGAACATTCTTTCCTTTTTCTGGAGAGGAGGAACAAGAGCAGTAGTGCCTTGTTCACTTCAGAGTAGTACTCCAAGGCTTCTGTAACAGCCCCTGCACTACTTGAGCGGCTGGGGACAGGCCTTGGGAAAAAAATAAGCTGTAGTTCTAAGAGGAATGAACTGGAGAGTGTCCAATGGCCTTTGCCCTGTGAGGGCACAGATTATGCAGTCTTCCTGAGTCCTAGAGGCTGTAAACCAGGGGTTTGGGTTTCTGCAGCCACAGTAATGTAAAAGACAGCTCCATCTTCATGTTTTGCCAGGTGCTGGGCAGAATTAGGGAGAGTAAAAGCATTTGAGAGGGAATAATGTTTTCAGACTCTCAACTCAAAATAGCATGAGCAATTTGGGCTGGCTTGAGCTCCTTTTTCCTGTCCTTTGCCTCTACTGTATCACTACAGGATGACAGCATCAGAATCAGCTGCTAGCAGTTCTCCCTTTAACTCAGAAAAAAACCCAACAAGTAAGATAAAAAGAACCCATCAGTGAGCACAAATAAAAGGCTGATCTACGTGCTCCTCCAGTTCCCTGGTGCAGCACTCGCATCTGCTCCTTGGACCAGGGCTGTGAGGGACTGGGCAGCTGGCTGGACTGGACCCAGTGGCTGTGTATTTCAAGAGTCCTGTCAGATATGATCTGTCCATACACAAGCCATGTTCTACTTACAACATAAATTACATTACATGGACTGTAATGTACATTTTCAAAGGGGACCCACCTTAAACACATTTTGTTTAATAAAATAACTTAATTAGAAGAGAGCTTCTGGCTGATGTGGTTGAGGCTGTGATAATTTTTCCTTCTCAAATCATTTTCTCTGTTTATTATACTTAATTATAGTGTAATTATGTATCCATCCTCTAGGCAAATTATGCAATCAGACAATGTGAGTGGTTCGCTTGCCACTGCTGTTGGGGCCAGTGTTTACATCCCTAGTATAAAATATGAGCATCATTTCTTGTATTTATACGTATGTACATGCATATAAAAGGTGTTTCACACAGGATGAAGGATGAGTGTCAGGATTTTATTGGCAGTCATTTTTGCATCATCCACCTAATTCATTTGTGGCCTGCTAATGAGGAAACCATCCAAAGCTGTGATAGGTGAAATCTTTACACCCTACCATGAATTTCCTCAGACACAAAAACACAGCTGAGGAATGTGCAAGTTCCACAATTTAGCTTTAATTTTGGCAGGAGGATTGTTACTACTTTTAAGAGCTGTTGTTTGCGTTTCACTTCTGATATTCTGGCCTGAATTTCTTCGCACAACGAGAGAGAAAGGAACCCCACAAAAATCAGCTGTGGGGTGTAGATTTGCATTTAGGTCCTGGGTTCAGACTAATCCTCTTTCTCTCACGTGCTTGATGGAGTTTCTAGCCACGGCAGCACTGCTTTTGCAAGGGTAGGCTGTTCTCCCTCTTGCTTTTCTTGATGAGAGCTGACAGATCGTGTTTGAATGTAATGAAAAATGAAGCCAAAAACCCTTTTCTGAGATTGATGTTTTCTCCTTCTTTGGCCAGCTCTCAGCGTGAATACAAACCAGGTTCCCTCTTGGCAATTGCACCTTCTCTTTGTGTGCTTGCTCTGCAGAGATGAGGCCACTCGCACCAACGGCGCAGGCGGGGAAGGAAACGCATCTGCTGGTGAAGGTCAGTCCAGCTCTGCTGGCGTCGAGAGCCCGTGTTTGTTACAGCTGGCAAAGAGGTGAGCCACCCATGCAGAATGGCAAGCCTACCTGTCACCTGGCCAGCCCCCCCAGCTGATAGAAATCTGGGTAGCTGTTTGCTCTACCCGATTTTCCCCGTGCTGGGGAGCTGGCTCTGCCATTCAGAGTGTCACTCACCTGTATAGTGCTCTGCAAGAGTGTCCTGCAAACACACCTTTGCAGGAAACAAAAACCAAAAGGCCTCATTGTGGTCTAGTCCCCACCTTGTTCCCTGCAGCTGAGCTGGTGTTTTTATGAAGAGCCAACATTTCCCAGCCACGTAGGCAAAGAGCAGGGCTGGCACGGCTGGGTGGGGAGAGCCAGGAATGTGGGACCTGGGGAGGGGAGCAGTGCAAGAGCAGGGAGTGGTGGTACCCCAGATGGAGTTAGCAACCCGTGGGAGGAGAAATGATTCCTCGTCATCTTCATGAGCCCTCCAGCTCCCCCATGCAGACAGTGGCCTCAAACAGCCTTTATCTCCCCACCCTCATAAGGCAACCACTGCCCCATTCCTTCCTCTCCTTGAGAAGAGAGCTGTCGGGTTTGGTCTCTGAGGGAAAGGCACTAGAATCAAAGCCCAGATCCAGGCAGATGCTTTGTGGTATCCTAAAGATCCAACAGAAGTCCAGGGAGGTTTTTCAAAGGAGCCACTACATCCCGTGGCTGCTGCTCCGTGCTGACACATTTGCTCACACAGGCGCGGAAGCCCCGGCAGGGTGCAGCTGCTGGGCAGCGGGGGCTGCGGAGGCCTCGCGCAGCCAGCGGGATGAGCTGTGCCAACAGCCCCATGGCGGCTCCACAGAGCTGAAGGACCACGAGGCCAGGCACTGACTCAGTCCCCGACACGCAGGCATCACCCCCAGCACGAGCTATGGCACGTGGCTTTGGTTTTTGCTGATGTTATCCCCGTTTTCCCAGGTCCCAGCCTCAGACAGCCGTCTGCCACTCGCTTTGGCCAGACACCGAGGCGCTGGCAAGTGGCTGCCGTGGCCGTCACAAGCAGAGGTCCAGTGCCACGGCCCTGGCAGCCTTTGCCCACGGGGATTTCACACGCTGTGACGTGGGGAACAGGGCTCGGGCTGATGGGCCTGCTGCCAGGGCAGCATTTGGCCATTGGTGGCTCAGTTGCTTTCCAGGTGTGTCCTGAAAGGGGGAGGGCTCGAGCCAATGTTTGTTGGGGTTTTTGTTATCAAACCTTTGGTTTTGCTGTGTGTGCTTTGAATTTTGCCTTAAAAAGCAGTATTACAAGTGCCTGGCTCCAAGGTAACACTTTCCACCTGTCAGTTTGTAAAGGCTTAAGGATGAATTCTGGACTTAACTGTATTTGAGTGATGAGGAAGCTGTGATGCAATTCACCTGAGGTCAGGCAGTAGTCTGAAGGCAGGGCTTGGAGCAGGAGTCAGACCGTCAAGTCCCCAGGCGGCATGCCAGTCGCAGGCAGGGCTCCTCCATCCCTTCTGTCCTCTCCTGCCTTTGTTTCCCCTTGTATTCCTAGGGAAAAATGAAAGGGGGGGAAATGAAATGTAGATTATAAGATCCAGCATTCTGAACTGCTTCAGAAATCAGCCCAAAGCTGACAGCCCACAGCTCTGGGTGAGAACAAGGGCCGGTGTCCCTAAGCTGAGATTTAAGCAGTTGAATTTCAGTTAGCAAAAAGCCATAAGGGAAGCCTGACATACTTGAGTGACTTGGTTATTTTATGGATTGGATCATTGCCATTACCCATGAAACTAAGTCTGTGCATCCTGCCTGGCTGTGGGTTTGTGCTGTGGGCACGAAGGGGGCCAATCTAGCAGGGCTTGGAAGAGGAATCCTCCTTCCCATACGTGCTCTCAATAGGTGCTAATGCCGTGAGAGGAGCTCTGCTCATGGACTAGCACCATTGTGTGAAATAACTGTACAGTCATGAAGTGGAGAAAACATACCCGTCCTGAGGGTGGGGGTGAGAATGTCTGTGCTGCAAACAAAGTTGAGATTAAGAGGGCTTCCAGCCAGCTGGCTTGGGGCAGCCGAGGCTCCCTGGGAAGCCTCAGCCCCAGAAATAGGGCACAGTGCTGCCTCAGCAGGGCCTGAGCCTCACCCTCCCGGGGCAGCCTCCCACCCATATCTCAACTGTCCTAAGTCAAAGCCAGCAGAAGTAGCTCTCCATTCACACCTCCAGTTTTCATGTCCACATGCCATCATGACGAGAGGCAGCAGATGGATGCAGAGTGGGAAGAATATTTGGACGTATTAGGCAGTGGGGATCGGTTCATGTAGCTCACACACGCCCACCGTTGCTCCAGCTGAGAGATCATGAGTCGGTGTGTGCAGCTACAAGGGACCAGACTGAAAGCTTCTCATAAGTGAGAAGCAAGAGGGGCTTTGCCCAGATTTATTGAACATTTTGTTTAACCCACCACCTCTTGTCCCAGTCTGCAAAACCTAAACCCTGCCTCTACAAATTCCTGCTCCAGTTCTGGTCACGGTCACGGCCTTTCTGCTCCCTCCGAGAGGCAGAGCCCACACATTTCACCTCTGGGGAAGGGCTGAACAACAGGCATCCAACTAAAATCCCAGCTAGAAGTGAAACATGCTTTTCAGTCAGCTATGGGATGTGTCTCCCAAATGCTTTGGTATCTCTGGTCCCCTCTACTTAGTCTGTGAAACTATTACTTTGCCTAATAGAAGGGAAGAGACACTCTGAGCATCTGGGAGGCAACGCCATGTATTATTTAGGTTGCTTCCCTCACTCTCCCACCAACAACATGAACACAGCTTCCTTCTTGTTTGCCTTGATCTCAGCTCTTTGCTAGAAATGCAAGGTTGAAAGCAGCTGTGGGGGAGGAAACTGTCCTGAACTGGGTTGCAGAGCTTTGAGAGATGCCTCTGCTTGCGGGTGAGACTCCTTCGCAGCCAGGTCATGTCCTGAGTCTGTGTGAGCAAAGGGATAAAGAACTCAGTAAATCCCAGTCAGGAGAGGACAGTTGGTATCATCACATGTGCAAGTGCCTCTTTCCCCTCCCAGGGGAATTTGCTTCCCCTCCAGCAAAGACTGAGGACTGAGATCACATCATGTAGGCATTGTGCTCTGGGGACTCACCACCAAGGTCAGTGTCACTGCAGCCAGCTCAGCAGCCCCTGCTTGCATCCAGCAGGGTGGCTGTGAGGGAGATGACTGAGTCCACTCATGTCCAGAGTGGAGAGATCTCCTGGGGCTAGCACAGGAGCTATATCCATCCCCAAGGGACCCCTCCTCTCAAAGACCAAGCCACCTTTTTACTCTCATTGGAGCTTCTCTTAGAAACCTGCAGCAGGGCAACTGCCATTGACTGCTCTACACCAAGAGCTGTGTCTTGGGCCTGCCACTGGACCTGCCCTCCTGTTTATCCGCTCCTGGTGAGTACAGTCAGGTGGTTAAGGCCCTGATGATGAGGCTTATGGCATTTATTCATGAGTTCAGAGATAACCATGTGCTTTTATACCTGACTGGAATGGCGTCTAAAGCTGACAGCTGGGAGTCAAAAAGCTCTGAGTCAGCAGCGCCCTCCTCTCCTTCCTGTGTGACCAGTCTACCTGAGTCTGCTTCCTTGGCCACTGCAATTGCTTTTATCTGATGATTCCTTCCAAATGGCCCTAAAGGCTTTTTTTGGTCTGATGAGAATTCAGTGGAAGCTGGACTAGCATGGCAAAGACAGGAGGACATTTAACTAATGACAGCGCTGGAGCTCAGGAAAGGCAATTACATCCTCCCCACATTCCCACACAGGCTACTTGGTGATTGCTGCAAAATCTTCCATGGGCAGAGAGGAGTGGGAGGCCATGTAAAGGCTGAGACAAGGCCCTGTGAGCTGGTGGAATGCTCATGTGGGGTGGTGGTTTAGGTGCCCAGCACAGCAGATTCTTAAGCTACCAGGTTCCCAGCAGTAGTTACACGTTCAGTTAGAAACCATGACTTCAATTCTACAAACCTTCACATATGGACTCTGTAAAACAAAACCATGCACAAAAACTAAAGAGAGAGAAAGAAAGGGACAAAACAAGGTCCAGTTGTGTGTATTGTACACAGAATCACACAGATTTACAGCTCAACATACAGTAAGTCCCCAGTGAAGTGGCTGAGAGGGCTTTCCACATATGGCACATATACCTCTGAGTAAAAGGTGGTTTTTCATATAGACTCCATCAGTCGTCCCAGTGTTCATTTCCAGCATCAGTCACTGAAACCCCAGTCTGGACCTGGGCAGAGGAGGCAGGCAGCACTGCCTCACAGCACACAGTGCTGAGGTTCAGTAGAGACAAGCAGCACAAGCTGCCCAGGAGGCACAAGGCTGATCGGATCAATGGCTGATGAGGGCAGCTTTGCTTGGTGGAATCATCCCTTTGGCACCGTTCCTGGGAGGAGAAGTTGCTTCTGGAGCCTTTCTTCAGCGTGCCAGCGTTTCAGGGGGAAGCCACCTTCGACATGCCTTTGAGGTAGGCCAGTCTGCACCTCCCTCTTGGTTAACAAGGCAAATAGGATCATCTGCTTGGCTAGTGTGAGAAACCCTGTGCAGCACGGTGTACAGCTGCTGTAGCCCTGTGAATATGCAGGCTGGAACCCTGCAGAGGAGCTGTGGGTGTCCTCCCAGCTGCCCTGCGCTTCTGCAGGCATTTGTAAACACAATTGCTATCGCTTTCCGTGGAGAGAAATCAAGAAGCAATTAAGAATCAAGCTCTTCAATTGATGGGTCTCCCGAATTTGAAACATTTTTCATTCTTTGGCTGGTATCACAGCCTAGATTAGGTAATTTTTTTTTAAAGGGAGGATTAAAATAAACATTATTTATGGTTTAATTATTTGAATGACTAAGAAGCTCCAGCTTTATTTTAACTTCACAGAGGACTGGGAGATGGTTCTAATGATATGTTTTACTCACGTAGCATCTTTCATCCAGGGATCTCAAACTGCTTTTCAAATAATTAATTAATCCTTGTACCTCTCCATGAGACAGTTATTATCTCTGATGTTTCTGATGGGTAAACAAAGGCACAAAGACGTCAAGGCACAAGCTGTTTTCCAAATATTAATTAACTAATTCTCGCTCCGCTCCGTGAGACTGTTACTATCTCTGCTATCACCAGTGGGCAAACTGAGGCACAAATATGCAAGCAGCTCGCCTCAGGCCATGCAGGTGAGTCAGTTGCAGAGCTGAGAATAGTGTATGACCAGTGTAATTGTTTCTAGCAAGCACCACGCTGTATTCCTGACAAGGGGCAGCTGGAACCAGCTGGGGTTAGGAAGATAGTTCCTTCGGTCTCTTGTTCATCCGTTGGGGATGGCATTTGCCCACATGGGCCTGCAGCTTCTGTAGAACTCAGCATGGCTGGGGGAAGCCAGTGTACCTCTGATGAGAAATGGTTGCTTTGAGCTACCTAGGAAGCTTTGAGATCCTCTGGTGATGATGACTGTCCAGCAGCACTCAGCTTTGCTACATCTTATCCCTAGACCCCTCCTGTGTGGCATTGTGAGGCCAAGCAGAGGGTGCCAGAGGCAGAGTGATGTCATCTGCAGCCCTGGAGCAATGGGAGCAAGCAGGTGCCCCAGGGCAGCAGTGAGAGCGGGGCTGGCCCCAAGTGTGCTGGCTAGGGCTGCTCTGAGTGTGTGTGTACTCCCCTCATTTAGCCCCTGTCCTCCTTTGGGACTTGACAGGGTGTCATTTTTAAGGGCGTAGCACGAGGTCTCTGGAGGAAGGTGGAGGCTGTGCAGGCCAGGGCCCCTCACCAGCCAAAACCACACAGTCCCTCAGCTCAGACTTCAGTGTGCATCTATCCCATGGAGCAAAGGCTCTGTGTGCTGCCTACCAGGAAGCTGAGGGCACTTGACTCCCAGGAAAGGTCTCCCCTTTTCCATCCAGCTGCAGCGATTCTCCGTGCTGGCACTCGAGCCCTCACTGCACGCATCCCAGCTGAGCTGTTTCAAACACGGGCTTGGCCTCATCAAATGCAGTCTCATTTCCACAGGCAAGGACTGGAGGAATGTGAAGCCAGCTCATCTGTATTGATAAGAATTTGGCATTACTTTCCCCCAGTTATCTCAGCTTTCCGTGTACATTAATCACCGTGCAAAACCCAGGAGCGGGGATGCATCTCCTCGGCTGTCTTCCCTGAGCTCAGGCAATAGCCTGCTGGTGCTTTCTGGTGGGCTTTGCTGGGGTTTTTTTGAAGTTGGTTGCTCTTCTAAACTTCCTTTTCCCAGTTCCATTCTGCTGGAGAAGGATTGCTCCCTCCCCTCTGCGATTTGGAGTCTCGGTGCTGCGACTGTGACGCAAGCGCGCCGCTGCCGCCTTTGCCAGGGCTGGCATGAGCACCCCGCGCTCGTCTAGACACCAGTCTAACTGTAGCACTAATGCTAGGGTTTAACAGCCTCATCCCAGCCTTTGTCAGAGCTCTGCCCACGGTCAGCCCTTTGATCTTTATCCTTCAAAACCACAGTCATTGACAAAGGTAAAATGAATTTCTGTCTTTGAAAGACTTTGATGGCATTCCCTTGGTTTGTTTGGTGTTCTTCCCCCCCCCCCCTTTCCTCTCCTTTGCTCTTCCAGCTGAACTTCATCATAAAGCTTCTGATAACAGCTGCAGCTCCAGCCCCAGACAGAGTTGAGGCTTTCTTGCTTTCTGCTTTGCAGCCATTTAAACACTGAAGGGGGAAGCCCTGCGACACTTCTTCCGAGACAAACTGCCAGGGAGTGTAACATAAACTGTAATGGGAGTCGGAGACAGAGGGCCTCAGGATCTGCTCTTGTACCTTCTTTAGAAAAACAAACCAAAACAAAATCATCTTGCACAGGGCCAAGTGCCAGCAGCAGGAGAGAATGAGAACTATTTGGTGTTAGATTTCCAGTTGGAAATCTGCAGCCTGCCAAGTACTACTATCTGCCTTCATGGAGTACCTAGAGGTTGGGCTGAGACAAGGGCCTTCTATTAGACATTGTATAGACACGTTGTAAGAGATTGCCTCTGCCTGGAGGTGTTCCCAATTTAAATAAACATGATGAGCAAATCAAGTGTTACTAGCTCCATCTTCTCCATGGGGAAGTGGAGGCAAGGAGTGTACATGCTGTACACACCTTCTGCAAGGTCACACAGGGGACTTGAATTGATTGTAGGGCTCCAGGTTGCCTTGGTGGCAATGATAACGTCACCTTTGCTGCTGAGCTGGTGGCTGCGAAAGCGAGGACTGAGCCGTCAGCACACGGGTGGGTCGTGGTGCCTCTGGTTTGCAAGGGCTCAGGACTGCTTTGACTTGCAGGATTTGGCTCACAGAGAGGGAGTGCTACAGATCTCTCAGCAGCTCAGCCTCTGCCTCAGAAAAAGTCAGCAGCTTCTGAGCCAGGCTTTTGGGGTTTTTCATGAGGTTGTGAAAACCAGTTGTCAGACGTCTTATCCCTTTGAATTTACTGCAGGAAGCAATCTACATGAGGGATCTTCAACAAGGTACTTCCCACTAACCTTGGTGAGTCCCAGTGAAAAAAGGGGAGTCCTTCAGCTGGGCCCAGAATAAGAGATTTAAAGAGCTCGAGTTTGAGACTGTGCACGGCGTAGAAGTAAATAGACTCAATAGGGAAGGCTGGGATTGTGGAATACACACAGCGTGTTATTGGACATCTGTAAAAGTCTTCCAAGGACTGGGGGTGAACTGCAGGTTCATTCAGGTCAGTGGGATTTTTGCCACAGGGGCCAGGCTCTCTCCCCAAACGCCTGCACAGGGCTCAGCAGCTGCTGGAGCAGAGGGCAGCACACCAGTGGATTACAGCAGCCCAGGGAGGAGAACTGCAGAGCATTTATGGATGGCAGCAGCTCAGGAAGCACCAGCGGTGCTGTCCCATCCCACAGCCCCTCCTGAGCAGCTTCTGGGCTGTGCAGCTCCTAGCTAGGAGAGGCCATTTGTCAAAGTGGGGTTTATTAAACAGACAAATCTGCTTTCAAAATGCCTGGCTCAAAACTGGAGCTGGCTGCAGAGTTTCCTCTTGTCACACATAAACACGTCACACACACACGTAGTGGTCAGCTGGAACACTTTGTATATAGGTAGGCTGTATGTTTTAGATAGAAAAGTGTCTATATTGCATGTATATATTGCTCACATAGACATCTATTCCCAACATCCATACAATTGTATTCTCCCGTTTTTTCCAAACACTTCACCAGTTGATCCACAGATGCCAGATGCTGACACAATACATCAAACAGAACTGCTGACAGTTTCCCAGGGAGAGTTTTCTGCTGTCTCAGAGAAGCTCTGCTCAACATCTCTTAGGAGATTTGAAGGAATTTGGTTCACATTTTGCTGTTGCCCATTCCCAGCTACTCTGAGTTGAGCAGGGACTGGAGGAGCACTTGATGAGTTAAGGCTCTTTTGTTATTTACAGCCTCATCAAGGCGATGAAGTAGCAGGAATCTCCTCAGAGAGCGATGTATCACAGCAGTTGTCGAGATCAGTTCCAAATCAAAGATGACTTCCAAGGAGCAGCAAGGGTCTGCTCTTGGAGCCAATCAAACCAATGGCAAAACCCCCCATTTATGGACAAATCTCTTAATGGAGCCTCTGAAGTGCTGAAGTTTCTTATGTTTAGACAGAACCTTTTACCTTTTCAGCACCTGTGTGCCTGACAGAGGCATGACCCTAGAAAGCAGCCAGGACAAATGTCTATTTTACAACCAAATAATGATGTTCATAACAAGACCAAAGGGAAGATGAAGAATCCAGTACTTCACACTGATGCCTGCCACTTGCAAAATCCCTCCACCACTAGAAACAAATATCACTGACGCTTTGGAAAACTTCAGTCACTCATTTTTTAACTCCTTTGCTTCCATTTCTCTCACTGCTGCATCTGTCCAGTAGCAGCACTGACGTTGCTAAATGTCATGAAGTGCAGTTGATAGAGTTTCTTCACATAGTAGTTCCAACTTGAAGTGAGATGGCAACAGGAATAGCTAGAATTCTTACCAAAGCAAGACTAAATAGGTGTTTGGCAATGTTGTTTGATATAGTCAGGTCCCAAGCACAGAGGTTGGTTAAAGTACCCATAAATGCCATTGGTTTTGAACACTGATTTCTGAGTTCTATGCTCCAAATGCTCACTGGCTGTGAAAATCCAGCCAGCTAAAAACTCCTCCTGGGCTTTGCTCAGTTCTTAGCACAACAGCCTGAGGATCCCCATCAATGCAGTGGGGAGAGGGGAGGCAAGAGGCACATCCCACACGCTGGTTCAGCTGGTAGGATGTTCTAGTTTTGCCTGGACCAGGAGTGCTACAGGGGTGGCTTCTTTAAACAGAGAGTTGCCAGAAGCTTCCCCTTGTAGCTCACAGGGTTAGGACCAGTCAGTTTTAAGCTGGACCCTGCACCTGACCCAGGCCTGGCCAATTAGTGATGGAGGTTACACCTCTGTGAATAACAGATCTGAGAGGAAGTTGTTGCACAGTTGCTAAACTGCAGCAGCAGGGAGTGAGAATGTGAAAACATCTCCTCAGACACCAAGATCAGTGGAGAAGGAGGGGGAGGAGGGAGCTTAGGCACTGAAAAGGCTCCCCTGTGATATGTGGTGAGGACCATGGTGAAGCAGGTTGTCCCCCTGCCGCCCACAGAGGCCAGAGGCTCACTGGCAGCCCATGGAGGAGCCCACGCCAGAGCGGATGGGTGCCTGAAGGAGGCTGTGACTCTGTGGGAAGCTCACCCTGGAGCGAGTTCCTGGCAGGACCTGGGAGCCCATGGGGAGAGAGGAGCCCACGCCAGAGCAGGGGGATGCCTGAAGGAGGCTGTGACTCTGTGGGAAGCTCACCCTGGAGCAAGCTCCTGGCAGGACCTGGGAGCCCATGGGGAGAGAGGAGCCCAGGCCAGAGCAGGGTTGCCGTCAGGGCTTGTGATGCCGTGAGGGACGCAGGCTGGAGCAGTCTGTCCCTGAAGGACTGTTCTCCCCATGGATGACCCGCACTGGGGCAGGGTGTGAGGAGCTGCCCCGTGCAGGCCCCAGGCTGGAGCTGCAGCCCATGGGAAGGAGCCACGCTGGAGCAGTTGGTGAGGGACTGTCTCCCGTGGGAGGGACCCCACGGGGTAGCAGTGGGAAGTGTGAGGAGGCCTCCCCCTGAGAAGCAGCAAAGTCCATCTATAATGAACTGAGCACAACCCCCATCCCCTGTGCTGCTGGTGGGAAGGAAGGAGAGTCCTGGGGTGGAGGGAGATGTTTTTAAGACAGTTTTAGTTGCCATCTCCTTGCTCTTATTGTTTCCTTCATAAATCAAACCCTTTTCTCCCTGAGTCCATTTTGCCCATGACACTAATTGCCAAGTGATCTCTCTGTCCTTAACTCACAAACCATTTGTTACATTTCTCTCTCTCTCCTGTCCAGTTTGGGAGGGGGTGTGATTTTATGACTTGGTGGACACCAGGCTAAACCACCACGTAGGAAAATGCCCCATTGTAAATGATAGGGCACAGGTGACCCCCTGAGCTTCATTCCCATTGTCACAGCCTCCAGTCACATCAGGGGGAAGGGATCAGTGCCCAGCATGACAGAGCAGATGTATCATAAACGCTGCCTTAGCTTTTGCTCATCTCTGCACGCCTCTGTAGGAAACCAAGCTAGACAGAATCTCAGGCCCAACAACCATGGCAGTTCTGACACTCTGTTGTCAGAAAATCCAGCTTCCCAGAGAAAACCTCAGACAAAATAGCCAACCCAAGATATTTATCACTTTACACTATGTTAATGCAAACAAGAGCACCACGTGCTACAGTAAATCCATTACTGATACTCCCACAGGACTAATTTCCAGCTGGAAGGGTTTGGGTTTGGTTTGTTTTTTTCAGCTATTGCCTGAGTGAGGGATTTCTTCAGTATTCCCCTTCTGCCCATCACCTCAGAGAAATAAAAAAGTGAAATATTAACTGAAAGAACGAAATCCCTCCGTGTCACCAACATTTTCAGTGGGGGAGAGCAGTAGGCCCTGGCTACTTCCATCATCTCCTCACTACGCTCCAGTCTGGTTGTGTTAAGAACAATAAGAAGTGATATGCTCAGAGCCCCCTGGAGCCTGTTTAACCCCCAGATTAGCTCAGCTGAGCTAGAAATGCCAGTGACAAATCTCTTGTGAGATGTATATGAACCTGCAGAGTAGGACTTGGTGCAGATGCTGGGGCAATGCAGGGGACAGTCTGCAAAAGCAGACAGAGCTGGGGGTACTGGGGGAGAGGAAAAGCAGGGCTGAATGGCACCATTGAAGCCTCAAAGGAGAGCCCAAGTGCCAGCCAGCACAAGGAGATAAGGGGCACCCCCAGAGAAGGGTACAAAGGTAGCACTGATGAGCAGGGCTTGGCTTTGCTCCCACAAAGGTCACAGCTGGGTCCTCTATTAACTTTTTCTCAACACAGCATTATTGAGAATTATCCCCAGCTACTTGATAGTAATGGCCTCCCTCCCACAGACCTTTCACAAGAAAACACAAGTATTTGACATCCCTGGCACGAGCAAAGACAGTCAGAGGCTCTGTTATCTTCTTTTCTAAGCTGGAGAATTTGGCTCCGAGCAAAGGGCCGCGTCCAGCACAGCATGTGGGCAGCGCTGCTCACGGGAGTAAACCACTGCACGAGCCTGCAGGGGCTGTTGAGGCAAGGCTCTGAAGGTGCCTCCATCTGGGAGCACCACTGATGGGTAGAGATGGGTCTGCTCTGACTTTAAAAGAAATACTGATCTATATTAGTGCAAGGGGGAGATTCTTCTTTAGTACTGTTTGATTACCAGCGTCCTTTTGGAGCTGGGGTTCCTGTGCACGTACACAGCGGGCAGACTCACCAGGCAATCAAATCTGAACTGTGGGGAAGTTGCTCCCCTTCAGCTCTCTGTTGATTTTCAATTTCCCATCCTATCAGCTCGAATGAGTGAAGGTGGGAGGAGGTAAAGCAACTAGAAGGGGCAGTTTTTAAGGCTGCACTGAGTGGAAGGTAAGAAAAATCATAAATTCTATCCCATGCCTTCTTGGCAATTGTTAGAAATGTGCAGTCCATATGAATTCATATAACAAGGAGGGAATGTTGGGAGAACCCATAAAGGTTTTGTGGTCTTAACTCTAATGAATGTAGTTTGATATAGAGTCTGTTTTTCACTGCATGGCAAAATGAATCATAAAATACTGGACCTTGAAACTCCTGCATTTTTTAACAATAGCCTGGGGACAGTTTACAGTGTAATGAATTGTAATTAACCCACCTTCAAACTCTTTTATGAGTATTTTGCCAATTAGCTTCGCATGCTCGCTAATGACTCAGGGCCAGCGCATGTCCTTACGCAGCAGCCTTTCCCCGCTGCTCGTCCTGCAGTCAGCACCAGCACGCAGGACCGTGGGGCAGACGCAGGTAGGACCCAGCCCGTCCTTGCAACCTACATATGTCAGCATTCAAAGAGCCCTTGCTGCTCTCCCAGACCCAAAATAACTGCACTAACGTATAGCGACGTCTGAAGGCTTTGGTTTGCGAAGGATCGCGAGGAATGCGAAGGGCTCAAGTCCTGACATCTGGTGTTACTTAGTGCTAACATATATAATGCTGCTAATTGCTGAGCCATCTTTGTTTTCCTTACTTAGCACTAGGGTTAGAATGATTTTATTTTTGTGGTTCATGGCTTCCTGCCACTTGCAACACAAAGTCCACTCGAAAGAAAATAAAGCAACTACCAGGCTGCCTGCTAACAGCGCGTGTGGAGGGCTGGGGCTGTGCCTTCCCCCTCTCCTGTTTCTGCTTATGCGCTGGGTTGGGCTTTTTTTTAGCTTTAATTAAAGAGGAATAAGAAGAGATGTGCCCCAAGCAGCCCCAGCAGAGCTGGGACCTGACCAGTGTCACAGCAAGAGGCCACGTGGGCCAGCGCCCTGCGCCCCGTCTGTGTCCCAGCAGAGGCAGGAGGAGGCTCAGGGCGATGCCTCCCCCGCCGCCCCGGCTCGCTTCAGGCAGTCGCGGTTTATGGACTTCCCAAGGCAGGGGCTGCCTCCAGAGCAGTGTGTTTTAACAGCCACCCATGGATCCATCCTCCTCAAATGGTTTTGATCCCTTTCTCAAGCCATTTATAACTTTTGGCCTCCGCAACATCCTGTGGCAACGAGTTCCACAGCTTAATTACGCTTTGTATGAAAAAGTACTTCCTTGTGTTGGTTTAAAGCCTCTGGTGTGACAGCACCATCCGGGCCCCTCCAGTTCTTACAAGCAGCACCAAACGACCAGTTTCTATTTGCCTTGTTCTCCATCAGTCACCATCTGACAGACCTTAACTGTCCCTCCTGCTGCTGTCATCCCTTCCTGCCCTGGAGACCCCTCACCTGCTTATTTCTGCACCTTTCTGGGAGCTGGTTCCCATCTCTCCTCATCCCAACTGCTTTCCTTCCCTGGTTCAGCTCAGCCCTCCGGGAGTTAGCTGGCCAGGGGACACACTGCCATGGAGACGCACTTTCATTGAGGAGCGCAGCAACGATGGTTTCTGACTCGTTCCTGCCCCTTTCCAGTTAATTCTTACTGTGGCAGTTGCCTCTTCTGCTGGACTTCCAGTGACATTTGCAGAGGGCTCCAAGCTCTCTTCTCTAAGCCTTACATTTAGGACCTGTCTGTGTTGAAGTGTGGAGCTTTCTGCCTGTGCTCTGCTTTTGTTGACGCGGCACTACATCAGTCCTTTTATTGCCCAGCCCCTCAGGATCATGAACTCTTTCAGCAGTGCTTTGTGGCCAGATTGACTTTTACAATGCTCAGTAATTTGCATCATCTGCAAAATTTCTCATCTCACTCTTCATCTCTTTTACTGGGCTGTTTATGAATATATCTGAACACCATCAAATTAGTATTTGAGCGACCTCAGTTCTAAGTCATGCACAAAACTCTCTCTAGCACAAAGGCCAAAGCCTTCAGGGGACTCACCTTACACAATAGCAAACAGAGCTTTGTACTCCACTTCCAAAAAGCAGCTTTTAGCTTCTTACAACCTCAGGAAAGAACTTTCTCATCTCTTATCATAAAGCCTTGTTGCAGACAGTTTTTAGGCATTTGTGTTTGTTGGCATGACTCTCCCGACTCCCCTGAGCTTGCTATCAATATGGAGTGGGTAAGCTGGAGAAATCAGTGATAAGAAGGCCCATCTGGTGTGTCAAGGATTTCATTCCTCTGCCAGGGATATGTCATTTGTCAGCCTGTTATTTTTAATAACTATCAGATCATCTGTCTCTGCTGATGGTGGTTTCTCCATACAGACCATCAAATGGAGGGACACTCAGTTGGTAAGAAAGGCTCAACTACAGTGCTGCATTCTTTGAGCCAAAATCACATTCATAGGTGGAGCTGCACACCTTGTGCACTGAGTTCCTATCATTTGTCAGCCAAAACCTCAGAATCTGTCTCTACTGCAAGAGTGTCCTGAGTGGTGGGCTTGGTTTGGTGTGCCTGAACAGCAGCCATTGCTGCTCTCAGGTGTCCTCCTCTTGGGCAATTCACAGCTACACTGGGAAGCAAGTTCACCTGAAATCACCCTGCTTGCACATGCCAGCCTGAGAGACTTATCTCTTTACCATACCCTGGTTCTCTTGGAGGTTTCACACTCAGGGCAGTGTGAACCCCCCCCCCCCAGGGCATTTAGCACTGGGAAGCCATTTCCTTGTCTCACACAACATTGTCGCTTCTCTGTCCCATCACTCAGCTGCCCCAGCAGTTCAACAGGAAGGGACTAACTGATAACCCAACACTTGTGCCTCATCCTAGAAAGCTGTGCATTTGGGAGGACTCTGACCTGGGTCTCCTTGGGCTCTGTTGTGCTACAGGACCCACCACATGAAGTTACCCTGAGTTTCTGAGCATTCCCCCTCTGGCCTTTGCTCTGTGCAACCTGGAAAAGCTGTTTGCTGGACATACAGGTAACCCACTGCAGAAAACTGTGGCAAAACGTGACAGCCTGGCACTTACACACAGCATAACTGGAAGGGGCCAACCCTTACTGCATCAGCTGTACCAGTCTTTCTGTGAATCTTCACAGCTGAGCAGCATGTTGGGACCACAGCTTTATCCAAAGGAAAACTGCAGCATCGACACACGTCCCAGAACTGCACTGATGGTGCTAGACTGACCTGAATTACAACTGCCAGTTTTCAACCTGGTTGGGTTCTGCCTCTTAATGCAGGGAGAGCTTGGCTGGGGCATCTGTATATGTCCAGGTTATGGAAGAGTGCTATTTCTGTACCAAATGACCTTAGTATGTTCCCAAGCCCCAGGGAATGTATTTACAGCCCTGGCTGTGTAGTGTGGACCTCTCTTCTTTGGAGGCCTAATCCTGAATGAGTTTAGTCAATGGCAACAGTGGTGGTAAATTCAATCAGCACAGCATAAGACCATGTGTTGTTTTAGCCTATCTAACATGCCACAAAATAAACTATGTTGAATAATGATACGTGTTTTGAAGAGAAGACTAAAACATCTGGGTAGATAGATAGTGGGAATCACTAGGCACCTACACAGGAGAGGTGTGAGCGTGGCAATACTCAGGTTTGAAGTTACACCACAGGTTTCTTGGGTGGGTTTTTTTGCCCTGCAACACTATGTCTGGACAAATAATTTGGATGTTGATCACTCAGGTAACATATCCAAAATGCTGTTGCCTGTGTTGCAAACAGAAGCAAAGGAGAGGACATTTCATTCCTGGCTAACACAAACCACAGTGCACAGCTGCAGCATTTTGTTCCAAGCAACACCACTGCCTTTAACACAGCAAAGCATGTGTGTGTGGGGAGGGTGTGCATTGAAATTGCTGCTTTTCTGCCAGAGACCTAAGGCCAGGACTATATTTTTTTCCTTCTTGTTTTTTTCTCCTTCTCATTGACTCTTAAACATCAAAGCCAGCAGTGTTCCTGTACTGCAGCACAAACTGCACAGCACATTCACTCTGCAGCACCAACACACTGCCATGCTTGGAGCCATTAGTTGCAAAGAAAGGGAGGTGTGACATGCCCACAGGATGGGAGGTGATGGAGGTGGCCAGCTACATTTTCCCAGCAGATGGGTTCTGCTGCTGTGTATGGCATCAGCTGCAGGATGGGGATCTGAGGGCTGAAGCCCATCCAGGTGCTCTGAAGAAGGGGCTAATGCTTACACCCTATCGAAACTCTGAGGATGGGTGAAATCCCAGCCCTGATTAACATCTCTCTTCTTTATCTCCTTTAGCACTTAGCCTCTAAGTTTCTTGGTGGAAATTTGAAAGGCTGGCAGTGGCCACTGCATCCTTGCATAAAATGCTGTCCATTTTACAACGGGCCAATTCAGGCATTTGTCTGTGAATTCCACAGTGGCTCTTTGTTTCAATGCTCACTCCTTAGTTAGGATTATTCACTGAAGTCTTTTCTTCTTGACATCACCCACGGTTTCAGTAAAAACCAGTCTCTCCATGTGGACAAGCTGTGTGTGAAGCAGCTCCTCAGGCCGGGGCAGCACAGTGGCTGTGGGTAGTGCTCCAACAAAAGCAGTTGTTTGTTGTTTGGGGGGGTTGTGTTGTACCTGCTGTTCCTCCTTGTGTGATACATCTGCCTGCTCCTTGCTAAGAGATAACTACAGGGTGGGTTGGAGGCTGAGCTATTGCACACAGCCTGTGTTCATACAGCAGGCAGAGTGTGACAGCAGCAGCACTTTGATGTCCCATGCCTGACCCTCTCCCAAGAACACCCGTTCTGAGCAGCCCTCTGCACCACGCTGGACGTGGGAATGGGATGTAGGCAAATACACCAACCTCTCCCCTCCGGTTTTCCCAGTCCCCATTTCATTTCTGTGTGGTTGCCTGCATTAGTTTGGCCTAAGCACTCCTTTCTTAGGCAGAAACACGATCTTTATATAATCCTTGTTTGTGTTTTTGTTCTGGATAAAGAGTTCTGTGATACCAGGAGACATCTGCTGTTCTGTGATGTCCTTTTCCAAACCAGGAGACATCTGCCAAGAGCCCACAGGCCTGATTCCTGTTGGGCTTTGCAGTTTGGCTGAGAAAAGCTTCACAGCAGTGGAGGGTTTGTGCCTGCCACCACCACTAGTAAGGAATCCTTTCTGTGACTCCAGCTGGAGTCCCTCCATGGCAGTCCATGTCACCACTCTCATACCCGTTTGCCTCAACCTTCCTTATTTTCTTGAGCTGTTTCCAGACAGAGATGTCAGCCGTTGCTTTCCTCAGCTCTTCCCTCGCAGTCTCCTCTCCCAAGACAGGCCCTCATGACGTTGCCATCTCACCATCACCTTTCAGTACTGCTGCTGCTCATCTCTCCCGTCTCTTGGTGAGCACAGAGGTGCGTCGTGCTCGAGCCCAGCTCCCACCTGTGCCCACCAACGCTGCCTCATCCCTCCCCTTGGATTGCGTTGCCCTTTTCATGGCTACAATAGAGCTGCATCTCAGTCACCCTGTCATTACAGTACACCAAGGTCTTCATCCTCCCTGGGCAGCTCTGAGTGCACAGCTCATTATGGAATGTTTTCTTAGTAACCTTACCCAGCTTTGCAGTGACTTGCATTAGCTACAGGTCTGAGCTCCCTTCTCCAGGAGAAACGGCACTTCAGCAGTTGACAGCGACTGAAGAGCCAGCTCTCAGTATTCATGTGGGGTGGGAGGGAGAGAAAAAAGTAGCAACATAAAGAGACTGTGAGCTACACCATATTCTGATAAGTTAGAGCACTGGCAGCCAAGCCAGGGACTTCTCTTGCCAGCTTGGAAACAAAAGACAAACTAGAGTGTTTCTATTTTTACATGAAAATGGAAACAGGTGGGAAGGAATCATGGCACTGATGAAGACTAAGAAATAGAGGGTTTATTCATGTTAAAATTCAAATGGAATGGAAGTGACCAACTGCAATATTGGGTTTCCCCTTACTCAGCCTGTAGCAGTAAGGACCCAGCTGCAGTGGACCCTGCCCCACTGTAGCTCTCTCCTAGGCCTGCCCTATTCTCAGCTATTACACCAGCTGGCACAGGGGATGTTCCTGACTCTGGAGAGAAGAGTCAAGCTTTGCAATAATTCTGTTACAGATTGCTAACTGCAAAGAAAGAACAAAAACCCGAGCTCCTGGACAAGAGAAACCACCTTTTCTCACCCTTCCTACCTGCTTTATTGCAGTGAACCTCCACTCCCACACTAAGTTGGGTGCTTTAGCTCATCTCAGGTATTTACTGTGTGGCAGTGAGGTGGTGCAGAGACTGGAGCCACACCAAAGCTTCACATTCTGACCCAGATTGCTCCCACCCCTGTCCTACTCCCATGTCAGAACAAGTGCAACTGCAGCTGCCCAAATCCTGGGAGGGTCACCCAGAACTGAGGTGGAGCACGTTTCTGAGAGGAGTAAAACCCAAATGCAAAGCCTTTTTTTATAACACAGTACAAATGGGACAGACTTTACCCTGAGCACTTGGTAATGACTGCTCAGACGACAGGACCCTCTGCATCGCTGGTTGGACAACTGTGTAATAAAATGGATTGACAGATAACCTAAGAGCCTTTTGATTCCCTTCACTTACCCTTCATTGTTTTGTACCTGTTTCCAGTAAACAGCCCTGACTGTAATGAGAGGGAGCTCCAGTGCTGATTAATCTACAGCGTTTTGCACTGCTTATTTTTCAGTATCTCACTTCTTTGTACCAAACAGTCCAGCAAGTGCCCTTGCTGGTTACAGTTATTTAGATCACCCTAGCAGCCCAAAGCCTTTCTGGTCATTGTAATTTAAAGCTCTTTGTTAGAGTCTTCAGGGTCTCCCAAAAATAGAAAGGAAACCAAATGGGAAAGGCAAATGGTTTATAGATCATATGCGTGTCTTCGAGAGGTGGGAGCCAGCGAAGCAGAAGGTAAGGGAAAAAAGCAGAGATCAGAATCTAGGTCAGAACAAATGCTGGACAAGAGCCCACACTGTCAAGTCCCAGGCCTCCCACAAGAGAAAGAACGAAGGGGAAAATAAGAAGAACCGATTTTGTTTTTCTGAAGGAGGAATAATGGCCTTTTCAAACAGCCCAGATCATGGAAAAAAAAGAGACATTTCGGAAATACTACTGCTCCATTCCATCTGTTTCTAGGACAACCATTATTAGCCACTAGTTTTACAGATGCTTTGCTCTTCTGTCACCAGCTTGTCTTTACCTCACCCTGCCTCTCCAGCACCAGCCTCAGCTCTGGTTTACCACTCCTCATTGCGCCTCTCACCTGCTCCAGATGTAGCAGAGAGATGCAGAAGACCAAGCCCTAAGGTCTGCTCATTCCCAACAGTAACCAAACTAAACCCCTCTTCCTTTTCCTCCAGAGCAGCCAGACCCACGTATTCCTTGAAGCACACAGCCCTGAGAAGGAGGTGCCAGGATGAAGAGCTGAAGCACAGAAGCAGCGGCAAGAGCGGTGAGTGAGGATGTAGCTGAGCCGGTGGATGTGTTGGCATAGGTGCTGCTTGCAGGCTGATACTCATTAACCTAGAATAAGCTGTGTGTGAGCAGGGAATAAGGGGGTATTAGGGGGAAGCTTTGGCAATAAAGTTGGTGTGCTGCACCATGAACTGAACCCGTCTCTTTTCCCTCCAGGCCCGCGGCAGACGAACAGCGGCAGCGGAGCCCAGTGGAACAGTTTGAAGCGGTGAGGAGAGCTGTGAGCCCTGGCCAGGCACAGACTGAGCAAAATGGGAACAAAATGGGCACAGATTTCTTCAGAGGAGCAATCTGTCCTGAATATAATAGTATGTATTTTAGAATGGGGTTCAGTCTGATGCTAAAGCAGTAGGAGCTTTATTAATTTAGGCACGAAAACAAGGGGCTCCTCCTGAAGCTACGACAGCATTTCAGGTTAATACTTGGGAGGATTTGGGCAAATTGCGTTTTGAACATGCTTCAAGGGGAGAGCTGTGCCTCAAGGCTAAAGCTGCCTGCAGCAAAGTCCTCTCCCACGTGTTCCCATCCACCGTGGTCACCAGCACCAGGGCCTATTTGCACTCCCTCTGCTCTTCTCCCTCTCAGCTTTTAATAAGCCATAAACACAAGAGCACTTTTGTCAGATCTCAAGTATTTTGTACCAGTTACCCACCCTGAGAAGGGAAAGGGAGTTTTCTGGCCAGGGCACAGGGCTGCCCACAGCCCCAGCACCACTGCATGCAGGAGCTGGCCTTGCAGCAGCCCCAGCCATGACATGAATGACATGAATGTTGTGCTCAACTCACAGCCTGAGGCTACATTTCTCCAGCTGCATCATTTGAAAAGCTTCACTTTCAGAGGTACCTTAAGCACTTCAGTGGTAAGTCTCACTGCCTTACAACGAGGTTTGCACCCTTTAACTACCTTAAGCTACCCTTGATATAGGCTCTAGGCTCCAGCCACTTCACTGCTTGCCTGACTGAACTACCAGATCTTCAAGCAGGGACTGCTGCCTCGCACTCCACGAGGCTGGGTTTCACAGCCATGCCTCAATGACTGGCATCTTTGGGTGCCAACGTGTTCCAAGTAATAGCTGGCCTTTTTATTGCAGGGCTGACACTGCAGTCCTCATGGGCTTAAAGCAGCCCACCGTCTTGTTGCCAAACCATTCTCCATGAGAGATTCGATTAGGGCCTCAATACCTGTATTTGTGAGAGGAACCGGCCACAACGTGATCGTAAGAACATACCAGTGTTGTAGTTCCCCCATCCTTTGATCTTGGCACTTTCATGATTAGAGCTGAAGTACTGGAAAAAAATACCTCACTCGAGGCAGTTTGAAGCTTCTCTTTGTATAGATAGAAACTATGATTCACATAAAAGGATAACCCGGAAATGCAAGACAGAGAGGCTGAGATTAAAGCAGAAGCCTCCCTTCACACGCAGATGTTTGCCCAACAGGACAAATTGGAGCCTCTGCTGAGCTTTAGGAACTGCTTCCATGAAGCTGCCGAGGTTTTTCCGGCCCATGACTTGCACTGCAAGAAAAGCTAACTGCCAATGAGGAGGGAAATGGGTCCCTTAGAGATACACACGTGTGTTAAGGAGGGGTGAACTTTAAAGATCACATCCTACAGCAATTTGCAGAAGTGTAATCCTTGCCTCGAGCATTTGAAGCCATTTCCCTCTTCTGCTGGTGCAGCTGTGTGTTTAATTCCAGCTACGCCTCAGGGTGTAAGTCCCACTACCACCAGAGCTCAGGGCAAAGCCTAACACGGGAGGGAAAGCTTTGCCTTGCTTAATCCTGAACATTTTATATGTACAATGTGTGTGTGAGTGCGGCGAGTGTGTGGACACTGTGTGTGCTGGTTTGGACACTCTGTGTGTGTGTGTGTGTGTGTGAGTGCACACTGCTGTTTTGGACACCGTGTGTGAGTGTGTGGACACTGTGTGTGTGAGTGTGGTGAATGCACTGAGTGCCTGCACACAAGTGTGTGAGTGCAGTGAGAGCATGGACACCATGTGTGTGAGTGTGGTGAATGCACTGAGTGCCTGCACACAAGTGTGTGAGTGCAGTGAGAGCATGGACACCATGTGTGTGAGTGTGGTGAATGCACTGAGTGCCTGCACACAAGTGTGTGAGTGCAGTGAGGGCATGGACACCATGTGTGTGAGTGTGGTGAATGCACTGAGTGCCTGCACACAGTGTGTGAGTGCAGTGAGAGCATGGACACCATGTGTGTGAGTGTGGTGAATGCACTGAGTGCCTGCACACAAGTGTGTGAGTGCAGTGAGAGCATGGACACCATGTGTGTGAGTGTGGTGAATGCACTGAGTGCCTGCACACAAGTGTGTGAGTGCAGTGAGGGCATGGACACCATGTGTGTGAGTGTGGTGAATGCACTGAGTGCCTGCACACAGTGTGTGAGTGCAGTGAGAGCATGGACACCATGTGTGTGAGTGTGGTGAATGCACTGAGTGCCTGCACACAAGTGTGTGAGTGCAGTGAGAGCATGGACACCATGTGTGTGAGTGCGGTGAGTGCGTGGACACCATGTGTGTGAGTGTGGTGAGTGCGTGGACACCATGTGTGCTGTCTCAGACACTGTGTGTGCTGTTTTGGACACAATGTGTGTGTGAGTGCGGTGAGTGCGTGGACACCATGTGTGTGAGTGTGGTGAGTGCGTGGACACCATGTGTGCTGTCTCAGACACTGTGTGTGCTGTTTTGGACACAATGTGTGTGAGTGCGGTGAGTGTGTGGACACCATGTGTGTGAGTGCAGTGAGTGTGGTGAGTGTGTGGACACCATGTGTGCTGTCTCAGACACTGTGTGTGCTGTTTTGGACACAATGTGTGTGAGTGCGGTGAGTGTGTGGACACCATGTGTGTGAGTGCAGTGAGTGTGGTGAGTGTGTGGACACCATGTGTGCTGTCTCAGACACTGTGTGTGCTGTTTTGGACACAATGTGTGTGAGTGCGGTGAGTGCGTGGACATTGCTGGTTTGGACACCATGTGTGTGAGTGTGGTGAATGCACTGAGTGCCTGCACACAAGTGTGTGAGAGCAGTGAGAGCATGGACACCATGTGTGTGAGTGGGTGGACACCGTGTGTGTGAGTGCGGTGAGTGCGTGGACACCATGTGTGCTGTCTCAGACACTGTGTGTGCTGTTTTGGACACAATGTGTGTGTGAGTATGGTGAGTGCGTGCACACTGCTGGTTTGGACACCGTGTGTGTGAGTGTGTTGGGTGCACTGAGTGTGCACACAAGTGTGTGAGTGCTGTGAATCCATGGAGAAAACTGTGTGAGTGTGAGCAGTGTCTGCACACAAGTGTGTGAGTGCGGTGAGTGCATGGACACCATGTGTGTGAGTGCGGTGAGTGCACTGAGTGCGTGAACACCGTGTGTGTGAGTGTGGTGAGTGCGTGGACACCATGTGTGCTGTCTCAGACACTGTGTGTGCAGTTTGGACACCATGTGTGTGAGTGCACTGAGTGCGTGAACACCGTGTGTGTGAGTGTGTTGAGTGTGTGGACACCATGTGTGCTGTCTGAGACACTGTGTGTGCTGTTTTTGGACACAATGTGTGTGAGTGCGGTGAGTGCGTGGACATTGCTGGTTTGGACACCGTGTGTGTGAGTGTGTTGGATGCACTGAGTGTGCACACAAGTGTGTGAGTGTGGTGAACCTGAAGGAAACCCAGAGACTGAGGCAACGTCTTGTAAACAAATGAAAAGTCATCACAATCAGTTTAATGAAGTGCACAGAATAGCAATCGATCATGTCAATAAAAATAAAACAATTAACTTTACATCAAGTGTGCTTTATTTCCTCCACAGGTATCCTGTTAAATAAAGCACCATATATATACTGCCAGGCCACAGCTAAAGAGGATTCTTTACAGAATCAAATTCCTTGTGGTTGTTTAGTATACAAGTAAACTTAATTTTGATAATAAGAACCACAGCGATCTGAGGCAATCTGCCTCTATTATAAGGTACAAAACTGGCACAGAGGACACCATATTATACACAGTAAAAATGCCATAAGTTTAAATTACATCGTCCAGGGCGAGGGGGCCCCGTTCTCCCAGACAGCCATATTAAATGAAAGCCACTACAGTGAACTCTTAATTACATAAAACATACCCATTATCTGATTGCCCTTGGAGAAAGTGTAGATGCAAAGAAAACCCAAAACAAAAGGAAAAGAGAGGGTAAAAAGCTGGAGTCCCGCCGGAGCAGGAAGGAAGCGGAGCAATCTGTCTCGCCGTCGGAGCAGAGAGCACTGGACAAACCCAAGCACGGAACGGAAACCGGCGGAACTCAGACGAACGGCGTTTGGAGGGGAAGGAAAACAAAAGGGCTTAAAAGCAGCCATGCTCCAGCTAATGTCAAGAAGCGGCTTGGTTTCCTTTTGCGGAGATCCTCGTGACCAGATGGATCGTCGACTCAATGGTCCGACACAGGATGTCCAGAACGTCGTGCTGCTGCACGTGACTGAAGAGTCCTCGGGAGTGGCCGCAGCCCATCGCCAGCGCGCTCTCCGGGTCCTGGGCGGGTGAGGCTCGGCCGTCGCAGCTCCTCAGCTCCGCGAGGTCGGAGAGAACGGCAGAAATGGACGTGGAAGGGAACTCCGGGTCCTCCTCGGGCCCCGGGGAGTCCTTGCGAGTCTGCAGCTCCTTAAACTCCTTGCGCTCCTCGCATCTGCCGCCGCCCGGCTGCTCCTCCGCGCGCTGCGAGCGGGCGCCTAACGTCACGTCTTCCGAAAACGAAGGTGGCGCCTCCATTCTGTACTCTCGGACAGAACCGTTCTCGGGGGAAGGGGGATCCTGCTCCGTGCCCGGGTCGATGATGGAGGAGTCCCGCGTCTCGTTATCCGACGTGCTCGTCGGGGTCAGCGCCTCGCGGGGCTCGGCTTTGATCTCGCCGCAGCTGTCCACGGCGTGCTCCTCGTCGCTGCTGACCCGTCTTCTCTTCACAGGAGTCGCTCCCTCATCGTCTGCAAGAGAGAGGACGGCTCAGCAACGCGCCGCCTTCCCGCCACGCGGCCGAGCCAGGGCCCTGGCGCCATCCCATCCCGTGCCACGGTCACACCCTGCTTTCAGCAGTACTTCTTTCCTTACAGAACGCTCGGGTGGCTGCCTACGACTCTAGCCCTGTCCTGGGATGATTCTTGTGCAGCACTGGGCGCTGGAGCCCAGGGACGACCCACCCTGCAGCACGAGACAACGCGGGAGGTTCGTGTTGCACACGGCTGTAAAACCCCAGATTGACCCCGTTAGACAAGGCAAACCTTTAGTTTTCCTTTCTTTGGCTTCTTGCTCTTGTAGTGAGTTCCTCTGTTGTTGGCAAGCTCTGCATTTGCTTAAAAGCTCCTGTAAAGTGGGAATCAGGGCCGAATGGAGCTGTTTGGGAGTGTGCACTGAAAGCAGCAAGGCAAGTGCTCGGAGGTCCTGAAAACACAGACATGAACAAAATTAGCTTCATGCCAACTCTGACTTGAATCAGGAGGACGGGGAGACAGGCTCTCAAAATAAGGGCAAAACGCACACAAAGCACACACACAAAGGTAATCTGGACACAGCTTTAGGCCTTCACCAGCATGCAATAAAAATGCAGAGAGTATCCACTGAACACCATTCAAATAAGCCTCAACTAGGAAAAACCTAGAGCTTGTTGAAATAGGGCTTCTAATGCAAGAGAGACAGTTGCACCTGTCTGCATCGACAGTTTAAAGCAAATGCAAAGCTCTGCAAGCTTCACTTCTGCTGTTCTACCTTCCAGTGCTGGATGGTAAAAACAAACACAAGGAGCTGTGACTCAGACTGGCCTGGTCCCCGTGCACCCTTCTGAGCAGAAGGGTAGTTGCCATCTGCACCTCACTAACAGATCCCACAAGTAACATTTGGGATTCGACTCTGGACTCGCTGACACCTGAATTTGGGGGTGACTCCTTAATGGTGCCCCTTACCAAGCAGCAAACTGGCCTTTCAAAACAAGAGCTGCCTTTTTGTGCACACAGCCTGCCTGGGGAAGGAGGAACAGTGCTGATAACCCGACGGGACCAGGTTCAGATTAGGAACAACGGCAATATCCCTGTGCTGACCATATTCACACAAACAACCCCAGCCTACACAGTATCTAGGAAACACCTGCCCTTGCAGAAATGACATGTAGGTCTGTGAGCAGGCACCTGCGTGGAACAGGCGCTGCTGACTGTGGGGACACCGCCGGCACTTACCGATACAAGCGTTTCTGAGCTCGGGGGGGCTGTAGGAATTGAGCAGAGTTAAGAGCTTATGGGCAAATTCGATCCGTTCCTGCCACATCAAAGGTGCCCTTGAAGTACAGACCATTAGTGTTGGCAGTAAGTTGATTTTAACTAGCAGAGCTCCTGGAAGTGCTCTTAGTGGAACCTGAAAGGCAGAAAGATTGTCTGGATTTTGGGTTCGTGACAAAAACCGAAACGGAGCATTGGTCCAGTGCAAGGGCAGCTAGAGCTCTGGGGGGAATCACAGCCCAGGTTAGGTACCCTAGGGGCAAGGCCAACTGGGTTATTATACACCCACCTCACACGGAATGGCAACAGTGGGTTATGGTTTTGCCATCCAAAGCCACACCAGCCCCACATGGAATCCAAACCTGGGGTAGGAGTACAGGATTCATAGCCTGTGTAATGACAGATCTCTGCTCCCAGGGCTTTGATCCTATCCCAGTTAAAGCTGAAGGGAAAGGCTGATATAAATGGTGTTAGCTAGGAAATACGAGGTGCAGTTAAGAGGATTTCTGAGCATGCAGCATTAGCTGTACTGTGAAGAGAACAAGGATCCCCCTCTTCCCTCAAAACACAGCAACCTGCCTGAGAGAGATGGGAAGTCACTGATCTCAATCAAGCATGGTCGCTGTCTGGGGCCTGAATCCCCACATAAGCAGGCATGTCAGACACCAGGCTGGAGCCTACACAGAAATACAAGGATAAAAAAGGTCTGACTCTAACCCTTCTTTTCCTCTCCTCCCTCAGTTCCATCTTGGACTAAAAATGTTATCCCTCCAAACAACCCATCAAAGACCCAACTCCTTCTAGGTAGAATTTCAGCTTGAGTGATGAACTTTCCTAAAGCATGCTCATCAAAAGATGCTCATAAAAAATCTAGGAATAGATCCTTAAGATCTTTATTATTCTGTAGCTCACAGGAGCTGCTAGAGCTCCCAAACCTGGAGGGGAATTGCAGAATGGAAAAGGCAATGCACAGCTTAGTGAGAAGCAGCTGTCCCTCACTGCAAACTAAACAAAACAAGTCAAGGGCGGGAGTACAGGGAGACATGAAGCTGTGCACAATGTCATCCAGTGACTTTGGTATCTCCTTTATCACAGACAAGGAGCTCCATCACTCAGCAAGCCTAGTGAACCCCTTTACCAGAGCAGAAGGTGCCTGTACAGAGCAGATGCAGCTCCTGGAGGAGCGCAACGCCGAGGGATGCCCACAAAGATGAGTGACAGCACAAGGACTGTGCAGGGTGTGCTCACCTTGTCCTGGCAGGTCGTGGTTGCTTGCAGTCATCAGGAGAGGCCAGCAGCTCCATCCACTTCCATCTCTCCTGGCCACAAGGAGGTGATGGGGCAGTGCTTCCTGGCCAGGAGATGGCCTTTGGAGCAGGGCTGTGCATGGAGCCCAGCAGCAGCCCCATTGCTCATCATGTGCACTTCCACATCCCCATCTCGGTGGCTCCTCACCGAGTCTGAGCTGAGCTTTGGGTCAGGAGGGAAACTTGCAGTCTTGGCAAATTTCTCATTCTTCTGGATTTCAGAGAGCTCACTGCTGCAGGTCTGGGAGTCAATCCTGAAAACTGGCCACTGCTAATAAAAGACTTAGCCCTAAAAATAGTGAGCAGCGCATACAGAACTGGAGTAAACAGAGACAACACCTCTTAATTCAGCTCTGAGCACTGTTTACCCCTTAGGATATCTAGCAATGTTTCCTTCCAGGGGTAACTGCTAGGAGATATCCACACATCTGCCTGGCTTGCAAGGACTGTCAGGAGAAAAGCTCTCAACAAAGAGCTGTATCTTACATCACACACAATGCAGGAAGCCTCAGGGCTTTGGCATACCTTTGTGAGGAGCAAATTCCAAAGTCTAAGGGCTCTCTTTGCAGGAACACCCTATCCTCCAGCACCAACATGATCCACAGCCCCATCAGACACAACTTCCCACCACCCAGGATTCCTGGGTGATGGAGTGAATTCTTTTGAGTGTTTATACCCAGAGACACCACTGACAACCAACTAATTACCCCACTGTAGGCCAGCAGTGGAGTGAGATTCAGAGACAGCCATTAGTGGCCCTGTCACACTGGCATATTTTTCAGTGCTGTAGTTCCCCATCTCTCTCTTTCCCCTCTCTCAAAAGAAAACAAAGAATAAAGAAGGAAGTGATTGCATGCTTAACACATTTGTGAAGTGCTACAAGACACAGAACTGAAAGCCTGGATCCACTTACTGTTTTTCTTTACAGAACATAATACTCTGGGATCTGCTGGTATTTCCAGATACAAAACCCAAACACTGAGCCTTCAGCTCGCTGTTGCAGTTCTGAGGTCGCATACTAGAGGTGTTCTTGCATATTTCCTTGTTAGGATTGCAATTTAACAGTCCCCTTTTTTTGTCCTGGTTATCTTCAAGAGTGTTATCAGAACAACCCAGGCTGGTTTTGTAAATTTAAGTGCATAATGATGATAAAAGATGTTTTTTCAGATGGACACAATTTTTAGAAGGATGGAGGATTCCATTTTCGTTCACTCATTCCAAGGAGAAGGCCCTGCTCTGTTTTGTACAGGTGAGGGAAAAAACATCAGCTATTTCTCCAAATGGATGTGTAGCAAAACATGTGCTGCAGAACCAGGCTCTTTGTTTTTTTCTGGCAGGACACTCTGTAATGACTTAAACCAGAAGGAAAGTCCCCCAAAGCCACCAAGAGCAAAACCAGGAACCTGCAGCTGTTGAAGTCCTGGGTGGAGCTGGGAAGACACCGCAGGCGTTTCCTCACCAGCTCCTCACCAGTTACCAGAGGTGTCAACGGCGACCTGCCAGGAGGTACCACAGGCAGCCTAAAAACCCAGCCTGACAGGCAAGAGGTGACCTCCAAACAGTGCTGCCCTGTCACAGCAGCGAGAGCCCACTCTCTGTCGGAGGTGCCGGGGAGGAGCGCGCTGCCTTCCCTTTGGGCTGCAGTAGGCAGACTGGTCTGGTGACTGTTTCATTTGCTTTTCCCTGGCCCCCGCGTTCCAGGTGCTGCCCCTCATAATCCTGATCTGTCCCTGTGGTGTGGAGCCCCATCCTGCCTTCCTGCACAACAGCGCCAGCAGCTTCTGCCTCCTCATGATGATCAAGAGAAGACAGATGATCCCATGGCCGCAGGGAAGGATTAGAGGTCGGTATCTGTGTCCTATTCCGGGCTATGCTGGTGGGCAAATTATCTAAGCTTTCTGTACTTCCTTGTAAAGAAACTTTACATTTGGAGATGAGGGAATTATCATCCTTCCCTTCCTCTTTGAATTAAATATCTGTCAATTCTTTGTGAGATGCAAAGGGACCGAAATCCCGCAGGAACACGCCTGCAGATGCTTTCCACCGGATTCTGTACCTGCAGGGTCCCATTGACATGCAAATGTCGGGCCCTTCCCAATTAAACAAGGTACTTGTTCCTATACCTTGGATAACCTAAGCTAGAGGAAGTGGAATAGTCTCTATGGAAATAACCATCCTATTCAAAACCCTTGCACCTGGAGAGGAGCTGTGGGTTGCAGAGCACCTGCGTAAGGCGACGCCGGAGGGAAGCGCTGCTCAGGGAGCGCGGTGCTGGGCTGCCTCAGGGTCTCGAGGACAACCAGCATGGCCATAACCTGCCTCGAGAGAGCAGAGGAGATGAGGACCCCAAGGTGAAGGGAGCAGTCACAGCTATCACAGCTCTCTCATCTGCAAAAGCTAGTCCTGCCAAAACTGCTGCATCCCTCGGTGAGCGCCGTCGGTGCGGCTGGACGCGGCCGAGGCGCAGGCTGGAGCCTGCCAGCAGAAACCCTGAGGTAGGAAACCTCAGAAGGAAAAAACATTCTCCTTCCTGTGTCCTGACATCACAGCTGTGTCAGAAAACTGGGTTTGCATGTGCCTGTGTAAAACACACAGGCAGTACATGGCTGTGACTCTGCTGAGCACGTTTTAGCCCATTTAAGAGTCCAGCCAACTAAATCACTTTTGGTTCAAGAGTGTGTGGGGCACTGACCACAGTGTCTCAGAGGGAAGTCACCTCTGGTTTGCAAAACCTGGGCTCATTTTTTCCACCTGCTGTCCCATCTCAGCCATAGAAAATTGCTGTCTGGAGGTGAAAATGCCTTTTTTCCTGGCAGTATAACAACAAACAACGGACAGTTGTAGCTCATTTAATTAGAAGGGCTAATTTCCCTCAATTGCCTGCCAAGGCATCACACAGGTGTTCCATTTCAGAGCGTATTAGTACACAGTGCTCTCAGCCTAATAGCTAATTTTTAACTTAATAATGTCGGCAATAATGACCTGTGATTACTGCCTTGTGAATCAGAACCTGCGATACTTAAAATAATTAGCATCAAAGCCTAACTAGTAGCTTGCTAAATTAATTATCAGCCATAAACCATCAGCACTGAACTGAACTTTACAGAGAATGTTGGCTTGAGCTCCCCTCACCTCTTGGAGGCAGCAAATTGAATTTGGAAATGCACTTAAAGCTTTGGTCACCCATCTTTTCTTGAAGGAGGAGAGTGTGGTATTAGCACAAAAGACAATTGGATTAAAAACCACAAGCTGTTTCCTACTGGAATTACTACACAGACCCAAACCTGTGTCTGAAGCCCACTGAGCTCTTTCTGAGGGCTTCAGAGGGTGACAGCAGACAAGCTGGCCTAAGCAAAACAAGCTTGGGTAAGCCTTGACACACAGGGTCCCTCAATGCCTCTTCAGCCCATGAAGTGATCCTTGTACTTTCTACAGGCCCTGCTTGACAGTCAGCCTTCCAGCCAAGGTCAGATGGAGACCCAACTGTCCCCTGCCTCTGGAAAGGAGATGCCTGTTTCATAGGAGGTAACTGATTACCTGGGTGAGCTGGCACACCAAGGAGTAAGAACAGGGGCTCAGAGCCCTGCCTTCACCAGGTACTAGCTCAGATCACTAGTTCCCCTCAGACAGCTAAAGGAAATGCACAAACCTTTCTCAAAACCAAGTCAAGAGCTACGAAGGAGAGAGAAGGGCTTTGAAGTGCAGCTCTTCCTCTTGGGGAAAGTTGGAAGAGGTGGGATGACAGCAAGTGCCTGTGAGCAGCCAGTAATTATGGACGTGAAAGTGGGACGATTTGGAGGAGGTCAGGAGCCCTTGGCTCCCTCACTGGCCTATGGCTCGTAGACTTTTCCCCAGGGGCCCTCCAGCTTGCCCATAACTCTCATTTTGTGGCTAACACCTCTGTTGCTAATAGCTGCAAATTTCATTTGGTGCTCAGCATCTACCACCACAATGGAGGGGTTGGGAGGCTGCACTCTGGCCCTGACAAACAGGCACACACACACACACACACGCACACACACACGGCCGAGGCTGGTGGCTGCAGCAGCTGTGCTGGCAGCCTCAGCTGGGAAGCAGAGAACAAGCCAGAGGTGAAGGCTGCCCTGAACTGTCAGGAATCACTGGTCCTGTAGGTGTGCCACAGAGCAGAACGACCAGAGCACCAGTCCCTGAGGAACAAACAGTATCACGTATTCCTAACATAGGATGGCTGCCCCAGTGGAAGGTTCGTACTCATTACTACATCTGCTGAGCCCAAGCTGAGACCTGAAGCTCAGTCTGCACCTGAACCTTCTCCAGGTGCTCAGATTTCCTGATGTAGATCTGCTTGACAAAAACCAACAACAACAACAAAGGCCCGAAAACACGCTGTTGATCCGGAGAAGAATTTCCTCCTCGCATCCAGGAAAGTTCAGAGGAGAAAAGCACTCAGCTGGGATGTGTAGCTGTTAATACCTTCCCACCCACAGAACCAGTAGTGAAAACCAGTTGGCTTTGGGGTATAAACCAAATTAGAAACAGGGAAGGGAAACCTACCAAGTACCCACAAGGAGTTTGGCTGAAGAACTGTGATGCCTCTGAATATTTGACTTGATATTCTCCCACAGAAAATCAGAGAGGGGCCAAAGCCTAAACATTCAGTTGCTTTTAAGAATGTTACTTTGGGCCTTTAAGCCAACATGAGAGGTTTCCCCCTCCTCACTGTTACAGGGCTGATGGTGGAAGCTGGACTCTGTGCCTTGGCAGTTAACACCTTAATGAGCACCAAAATGAGACAAAGGCTGTACAGTGAGCCCTCTCTTTTTTAATCCCGCAGCCATTTGCTCTAAGTGCCACAGCACCTATCATTTTAAACACATGGGCAAACCCAACAGCAGTGTCCAGGGCTTTCAGGCCGAGCCTCTTGTGCAGCCCTGACTGCTCCAAGGTTTCCTTCCCTCCAGACTCGTGTTCTGCAAAGCCGCTCGGCCAAGCAGGTCCTCCACCTTCCTCACTGCTAGGTGGAGTGTGGAGCACCTCACCTGTCCTCACAAGTCAGCCAGCAGTAAGTGTACAGCTCCCTGCAGGGCTCCAAAACCTCCTGCCAGGGTGGAGCAGGAAGAGTCCTGCACTTGTCGTGCCAGCTCCCGGGAGAGATGTGCAGCGCAGTGACAGTCGGGAAGGTGAAGGGTGTTCAGAGGATGACGGGGGAAAGGGAAGGGAGAAGAGGGAAAGGAAAGAATAAAGAGGGCAGAGTAAAACCAGAGGAAAAAAATAGGTACTATCTAACTTCTGGAACGTGGTTTTGCAGGGTTTCCTTGGGATGGTACATGCAGAAGAGGAGTATGTTATGAAAACAGCATGAGAGCTGTGCTACAAATGAAAACGAAGGCTGGGCCTCTGGTTCACCTGAAAGGAGGAAGGTGCACAGGCACTCAGGCAGCCTAAGCGAAAGAAAACATCTGGCTCTGAAGCATTTGCTTCCAGTCTTCCTGCAGAAACCTTTGCATCCCCCACATGCAAAGCCACACCGTGAGTTACAGAACTCCTTGACAGTCACACAGCTTGTAACTCCGTTCCTTTTTCCCCCTACAACACCATGTAACCAAAATGTGACTCACTCTACTCTGCAAGAAATGAAAGTCATGCCCAGAAATGTGACAGTGGCCATCACCAAGAGAAAGCTGCCCATGGAGACTGCTCTGCTCAGGGCTTTGCTCTCTGGACACTAGGAGAAAAGGGCTGGGGTCTGGGGAGAAGAAATCACTCTCCACAAGAGCTAGTGTCGTGATGCCGATCTTCAGACTCATTTTGGATAATAGGCTGTGGGAGAAACTGAAACGTGGGGCAAAGCCTCACGTCCAAGCAAATAACATCAACAACCGAGGCTTTACACGGTATCTGGCATTGGCCACTGATGAAGGATTTACTGCAGCCACAAACCTGTTGTTCCAGCTCCCTCCATCCACACGTGGATGCACACACACACACACACACACACAGAGGAGAGCGGCTGATTTTCACTGGTCAGCCCGTGCTTTTCCCCATCACCCGTGTCCCCCAGCGGCGCTGCCCCCAGCACGGGGTGCCTCTCAGCTGCTGTTCCAGGGAGGGAGAGGACCAGGCTGCACGCAGCTCTCTGTGCTATGCCTGCTTCCCAAGACTGCCTGGAAGCACTTGGGCAGCCCTCTTCATTTCACCTGCCAGCACTTCCCAACGCCCAGAGAACGAGCTGCTCTCTTGCCAGGGAGCTCTTTGGATGGCTCTGTGCAACCCATTCTTTGAGAATCCTTTCGGGCGCATTACTAATACACAAGGAAACCTTGTTGATAGGTTTTCATTGCATAACACAGCCAGCCTTCAGACCAAAATAATCAGAGCAGTCCCCTCAAGTTCCCACCTCAAGGAGTGGAGCCAGAGCTACACCTGAACTCTGCAGCTTGGGCCCCTTCTTAGCTCTGATGCTCAGCAAGCCAGAGGAGCTCGGGTGTTTCTCCATATTGCTTCTAAGCATCCATCAAAACAACTGTAAATGAGTTATGTTTCAAGTATGCAAGAACTTGCTTCCCCATGCCAAAACCCGATTAGCGTTCTCAGGCTTCCAGCAATGCAAAGCAGAGTCTGAAATGTCCTGATGAGAGATATATGTATTTCCTCTTAGACAATTAATATTAGGGGTGGGTTTTATTGCTATTCTTTTTTATGTTGTTAACATCCTGCCCTCTTTCCTGGTTCCTCCCAAAGAGCTACAATGTAATTTGCAAAACTCCCCTTTGTAAGATGTAAACATTTACTAAACATTGTCTTTCCACTTTGTATTATGACAAAAGAATAGAAGTCAAGAAGTTAAATATATTTCTGTATTTGCATCTGAAAGCCTCAGGCCTTCCTGAACATACTTGTAGATAACTTGCATTGTTCCAAGCACGTTAACTTTTCTGTAGATCATCATCTCCAGCAAGATCCATAGGCGAGGCCTTGGCTGAAACACTGCCTAGGACCCATTTATCACCAGTGCCTGATGAATGCATTAATGCCAGATGATGGTCACCCCTGTTATTCCACTCCCTGATTTAACATCGAGACATCCCCAGCCTGGCTCACAAACTCACCGCTTGGGACCTGAAAACAAGCAGCTTATTCTCCAAGGCAGTTAGAGCTAAAGCAGAGGCTAAAACCGTCTGCAGTGGTCATTCCTGAAGCCCTCACACGCTTTGACAGCGAAGCCATGGGTGGTTGGCACAAGCCAGCTCCCTTTGCAGGGTGGCCAGGCTGGAGCAGCTCTCCCAGGGCTGGTGCAGGCTGCAGAACAGTCTCCCTCTGCCTGGGCAGCCTGCGAGGGCAGCGAGTGCTGGCGAACCCCGAGCCTGGCGTGCAAACACCGGCAAGCCAAAAGCTCTCCTCAGTTCTCTCTGAAGCCAGAAACACCTGGAAACACTTCAATCGCCTCCCTCACGTCTCCACTAGATAGAAGAAATCCAGTGGCTTCATCAACTCTGCCTCTGCCAAAAGCCTTTGTAATGAAAACAGGACCTTAAACCTACTTTTGATGAAGCGTAAGCACCCAACGCCTCCTTTTCCAGCTCCCCTGTTACATACCCAGCTGTGGCCTCCAGCAGACCTTGGCCACCTCGCCAGCAGACTCACACTGCTCTTGTTTTCTCTCCTTTTGTGTTTGTTTCCTATAAACACGGTCCTGTATTTCACAGATGCCATTGCACTCATCCATGCTGTCACCTTCTCCAAAGGGCTTAAAAGAAAACTAGTTTTCAGAATTGCATTTCACATCCACAAACAAATGCTTCTCCTTGGCCTTTTGTCCCCATCAGGTTGTGCATGTGTGCACATGTGGCTTTCCACAAGTGGACAGCAGTTACCCCCTTACACACACACACACAGGGACACTCATGCATGCACACGTACACACACATTCTTTAACTGCAACTGGATGGAAAATCCCCAGTTAAAAGTCCTACTAAATAACACCATTTAAAGAACAACTGCTTAGTGTCACTTGGTGGTCAAATGACAGGCAAAGCCCAGTCATGGGGGTGTAAGAAATGATGCCCAGACTGGCTCCCTCATACAGGTGTAACTTTGAGACACAGCTCTGCAAAACTGATTGGGCCAAAGGAGCAAACCTTTTGACTTCTTCCGGAGCTCCAGGAAAGGTTTGGGAGCAAACCTGCTGAAATCTCTTTCAGATCACCCCACAACCACAGGGGCCATCTTCACGAAATTTTTGGGAGGGAGGTGGGGCTGTTTGTTTGTTTTCAATAGCCTGCTAACCTCCTTTTCTGCTGCAGACAAAGCCTTGGGGCCAATCCTGCAAACACCTCTGGTATTGTTCAGAGCACTCGTTTTTGCACCTGCCAGGAAATTTGTAAGATCAGAGGCGCAGATCCACCTCCTGCAACCTCTCTGCCTTCCTGGAAACTCCCCCGAAATAGCTGACTGGGTAGGATTAGGCTCTTGCTTTGGAAGTTGATTATGTGATCTCTGTTTCTTTCAGTCTTGCCAGCCAGGGCTTACCTCCAGATGAGTATTTCAGCACGTGCTTAACCTTAAGCAACGAGATACTCATGCTTATAGTTAAGTATAGGCTTAAAAATGTTGTTGGAAGCAAATCACAAGCACATTCTTACATACTTCTCTGGGCTGGGCCTAACCATGCTTCTCCTGTTAAAACAGCCTTCTTTTTCTTCCCCCTCTCTCCCTCTCCCAGCACTTATCCCACCACTGTAATTTCCCTCTTCAGCTGCCCTCTCCAGCTGCTTCATTCCAATGGAACCAAGGGGAAATGACATTTTCTTCTATGGCAAGTAAATCGTAATGAACAACAAACCATTAGGCTGTGCACGACTTTGCAGGAAGAGGCAATACCTTTCCTTTACATCAGCTAACCCAGGCTAACTGTACAGATGGGGCTGCCCAAGACCTGCCTCCCTAAAACCTGCTTCTAGCCTGTCTTGCATAGCCCTGCACGACTCCACCACGCACCAAGGGTTTGTGGGGTGGGGGGAGCTGCCCACTCTCTTAAGCATGTAGGAAAAGAGATTCCTACCCTAGAATGCACCCTATTGCTCCTGCTGCCTACCAGAGAGTTAATACCATTGCACATGAGCCATTTCACCTACAGCAAGAAGTGAAAGCATGTGACTACACCCAACAAGTGATCACAGAGCACCCTGCAGGGAATTTGCTTCCATTTCAAAGGGAGAGATCAAAACCCACAGAGAAGAGGGGAGGGGGGAAAAAAAAGGGAGGAAAAAAAGAAACAGGAAAGAAAGAAAGATGCTCCCAGCCTGTGCATGAGATCAGTGTTGGGCCCAACCTCAGAAGCTTTCTGAGAGGAAAGCCGAGATAGGGACGGAAGAATCACAGAGCACCTTCAGTGCCTGATTATTTATGTGCCGGGGTTTGATCCTACACACTGAAATAAATGGGAGGTTTGCCACCGACTTCAATGGAAGCAGCAACAAGTCCTATCACCTTGAGGTTTACTGGCTGGCTGCAGAAAGCTTTCAAACTTAGACAGAAATTAAACAGGGTAATTTGACAGTTTAATGGTGACGTTGTGGTTGTTACAAGAGACAAAAATTTATCCTTTGGGTTTTATGATGATTTTTTTTTCCTGACAGTTGGGGGCTTTTTTAAAGCAAATGTCTCATGTTTCAATGGAAGACTGATAAAGATGGGACATTCCTGTGCCTAAGAAAAAAACCAATCAAAGCTCAGTCCAGCCCTTCATCCCTCACTCAAGGCTCAGTCATTTAAAGCAGCTGGCATTAGCAGCAAATTAGCCATCCTGGAAGTGCTACACTCCTGTACCAAAGCCAAAACAAAGGCTGTCCCAATTTGAACTGTGCCAAATAGGACATTTGACCACAAAAAAAACAGAAAACAAAGATTTGCTGTATCAGATCCTGAGCTGGGGACCCATCAGCTGGAACCTGGGTGGCAGGAACCAGGCTGAGGACTCCCCGCAGCTCCTCGGCCAGTCCAGCCCCAAAGCCACGTGGAAATGTCTCAGTAAATGGCTTCCCAATGCCTTGGACATCTTGGTCACTTCAATTATTAAATGAACCCACTTGCTGAAGTCAGTTAACACCAGTGCAATGAGCTGAGTTTGGGCTCAGAAGCCTGGTGGCAAATAATTGGAAGTGAGGCCAATGATATCAATGCCATTGATAGGAAACTTCACCAAATTACCTGTGTACAGCTGTGTCAGCTCATTTCTTTGGGAACCCAAAGTTCTATGAGGGGCAGCTCCTTATCTCCAAAGAGACTGCAATGGGGTCCAGCCTCTCCTCAGGACCTGGCAGCCCAGCACAGGGAGGCCAGATGGGAGCTGACAGAGCTGGTGGGCAAGAGGAGAAAGGCAAGAGCACAGCAGCCACCAGCAGCTACCTCAAGATGGCTTTTTCCAGACCATTTTGGAGATCCTGTGCTGAAGTGCAGGCCCTGGAGCAGAGGCAGATGCAAGGATGGGAGCTTCACAGAGGAATGAAAAGATCACTGCTGCTTCCTTCTCCCACCACCTAGGACCATCTTACTTCTTAGGAGGACGCAGGGGAATCCTTGGTCTAGGCAACAGCAACAACAACGTTTAAAATGAACTGCGACATGTACAGCTTGACCAAAGCAATTTGTGCCACGCTGTGTCATGAGGTTTTTCTTGGTTGGCTTTTTTTTTTGATGGCTAGTTCAGGGGAGAAGGGAAGAGGAAGGACAGCAAAACCATTGCAAATCAGCCTGGAAAGATTTGGGGTTGTTTTTCCCCCTCCTGAGATTTCTCCACTTTGATCAGCACAGGGCAGAAATGGCTCGTTCCCACTGCTGTGCCTGAGGTTTGCCTAATGCCCAAGGACAGCCCCGGGGCAGCTGGGCCAGAGCTGCCCTCGTGGGCCACCCAAACATGGGGTTCAGCCCCCGAATTTCCCTGCCAGAGGCCTGGGCTGTTCGGGCAGCGAGCTCGGGCCGGTGGCTGCTGGGGTGCGGAGACAAGCCTCTGCTGCTAGATACATCATCTCCAATTTATACAAAGCTTTGAAAGGCATCCAACGGTCTAATTGGGAGGCCCTTAAATTAAAGTGGGGCTGGGATTTGGAATCCACTTTAGAGCCTGTGGTTTGGAGGGAAGCATGGGGATCCATTTCATCTCTGTTGATATCAGGGGAGCCCAATAGAAATGTTTTCTGGCGCTTTTCTTCCTCCAGCCCTGGGCTTGACATGAGCGTTGGCTTTTTGCTCATTTTTTTTCTTTCTTTCTCTGTTGTTGGGGTTTTTTTTTTACACTCTGAAGCCTCTTCCAAGTGTAATTTTAGAAGAGGTGTGTTACTGCTGAGTGGGGCACTGTGGCTTTGCTCTGGGGTCTGTCACCCCGCTGCTGAGAGGGCCTGGGACAAGCAAGGAAAGGTGTGCTGCTCCAGCAAGGAAAGGTGTGCTGCTGGCTACAGCCAGGCCACTGGCTCTGCCTTGCCAAACTGGTGCTGCCTTGGGGAAGGGGATGTGGCCTCGGGGCTGCTCTCTCTCTCTCCTCAAGCCTCAACAGGGTATTTTCACAGCTCTGGTGTTAAAAGCATGCCATGCCCTCCGGCATGGGCTTGGGAGCCATAGCTCCCGGATGGCTTTATTGGCCTGCCCTCAGCAAGAAAGCTCTGCTGCCCTCAAGCAACAGCTTTGCAGCTGAAGCAACTGCTGAAGGCAGGAGTGAGGGGTTGGGAGGAGGCAGTTCTCCTTTGCACATCTGCTTTTGTTTGGATACAGCTGCAATCTTGCAGCCATTTTGCATCCCTCCTGAGCTGCCCCCACTGACCAGCTCCCTGCCTGTGCCTGAGTGCTGGTTGCAGAGCTTGTGTCCCACAACCCTTCACTCCCAGTGCAAACTGGGATTTCTGCAGCCAAAGAAAGAACTATATTCCTGTCTCATGAGAACTAGAAGCCAAAGGAGACACGTATTTTTCAACTTGTCCCATTACCACCAGTGGCATTCACCTAAGGATGAGAGGCCGCAAGGGAAAAACTCACCCTTCCAACATGCTTTGTGCTTGTAGATCCAACAGGTAATCTACAGTATCCTAGGAGGGGAGGCTCTCCACAAGCCCCCTCCTCAGCTGCCCCAGCATGGCCAGGCTGATATACAGCCCCCAAGAGCTGCCCCCTGCGTACCGAGAGCGCTGAGACACAGCAGCAGCTGCTAAATGCGGCCACTTCTCTTTCTAATCTGCTCATAACATACTCAGCAACCAACCAGACAGAAAATGATTTGAGGGAGTTTTCCTAACTTTGTCTTTTTACTGCCAGAACAGAGTATCCTTTCTCCTGAGCACCCCAAGTGGTTCATGTTCACAGAAGCCCTGCGACGACAACACGGTGGGTGCGCAGGACATTCCCTCCGCGCCAGGGTGACACGAGGAGCAGGAACAGGGAGTGCACTCTACGTGCAAAAACACACACATGAGAAATGACCTCATTTGTGCCAGCCTTCACACTCATTATACAGGAGGTTCATGGCCAGAATTTCTCCTGTGGCCTTATTTTTGCTCTCCTCTCCAGCCTGCTGTATGCTCTCATCACAACCAGGATAGTGGCATCGAATGAGACCTGGCTTCACGTCACGTGCTTTCCCTCCAACTCCCAAACCTCCTCCCTGGCCAGGCAGCACAGTCTCTCCCCTTCTCATGGAGCTGGGAGGGCAGGTTAGCTTTGGTCCTGTCCCCAAAGGAAGCAACTGGAGGAATGCTCTGGTAGTAATTCCCCGGTGGGAAACACACACATATGAAAATAAGGGATAGGCTTGAGGCTAAAGTCCTGGCAGGAGATGCAGAAAAACTCGCCCTGGCCTCCCAGCTCTCCCTCGGTGACACCTGGCTCATCCTGCCAGCACACACATCACCTTCGTCCCCCAGCAGCGGCACAGCAAAGCATTCCTGCCCTTCCTCGCTCCTCCAGAAAAGCAGACTGGGACTCTCCATCCCCCTTTCCTGTGAGAGACCTCGGGGATGACCTGCTGGTGAACACCCCTTAGCCCTAGAGCAGCTCCTTCTAGCCAGCAGAAGTCACACCTCCATCTCCATGCTGAGCAGAGCAGAGGTGGTTGAGCTGTGTGCTTTGCAAGAAGCTGTGACATTCTGTGAGCAGCCTCAGAAAGGTCAAGAAAAGAAATGAAATTAGTCAAGAATTTTTGTTTCATTTTAAGAGGAAAAGAATGTGGAACCTTTCCACAGGATTTGTTTCCTTGTGGAAGAAATAAATAGCTGGCTCTTCTGACAGTTGACTACCTGCTACTTTACCCTGCCCTGGGGTCACAATAAGCATTGGAGACCCTGAGAGCAGACTTGGGAAGTCCCAGGACTTCAGGCCCTGGCTCAGGGTGCAGAGCAGGAGCACATGGGGCCATCCTTCACATGGGTTTTTTGGTTCCTGTCTAGGGCAGTGAAGGTGGAAGCTGTACTATCCCCTGCTCCCAAAGCTGTACAGATGACCTGTGCTGAAGCTACACCTCTCAGCAACCTCTGTGCCTTGTTACCCGAGGAAAAAGTGCCCAAAATCTTACCCTGAAACCACAGCCTTGAGGGGACCTGGCTCTTCAGCTGAGACATTTGGCTCTGGAGAGCCTTGCGTTGGCCACCAAGCTCCACGTGCTGCAGCTTCTCAGCCCAGGACCATCCCTGCCTGCTGAGCAGTGCACAGCACACACAGCTAAGCAGGACAGAGCAGCTGCACAGCACACACAGCAAAGCAGGACAGAGCAGCTGCCCTGTTCTCCCAGGAAAAGGTGCTTGTCATTTGGTTAGCTGCCTCCTGCTCCTCTGCCAGTCCCCTCCTTCATTAAATTAACACCTCGTTATAAAATGCAAGCTGCTTTGTTCCTACAAATGCTGCTGCAGGGTGTTTACTTTCCTAATGAATATCCTGTGTAGAATGGAAATCTGTCCCTGGCAGTCCTTAACAAGTGCTTCATTAAGCTGCTTGAAAAATGTTCCTTTCTGTTCTCCTTTGAACAGGTTACACTTTGCTCTTTTAAGCTAGTTTTTGGCTGCCTCCCCACACCTGAGAGGATGGGTGGAGAGGTGGCCATCTGCTCCCAGAGCAAGAAGTGTTCTTTAAGCCTTAGCACCAGGAAACATGCTGCTAGACTGACAGTGCAGTCTCTCTGGCAGGTAAAACAGCATCCCTCTGCTGACAGGGCGGGTCTGGCACGGCACTGCCCGGTGCAGCACAGTGGGGAGAGCAGCACTCACCCGCAAATGGAGCTACGAGGCTCTTACTGTGCTATTATGGAACTGAGGAGTCCAATAGCAAAGGATGTAAGGGCCAGATGATTGAAGTAATGTAAAGTCTGCTTGGAATTAGGCATCGACTTGAAAGAAGTCTGCCCATGTCAGCAGGGTACAACTCTTTAACAGCAGACCCTTGGGTTCAGATGTAGTTGTGCCTGTGTTAGCAGAGACAACTCTAACTGCTTACAAGTCTGTTTGGATGGAGTTCAGATTGGAAAACGATTATTGAAAGCTTTGGGATAAAGAATGCACCACACATGTTGCCTTTCACCCAAAACCTAAGGAAAGCTCCCAGGACAGAAAACACAAGGAGTGTCCTCGTAGGGCAGGAGACTCATTGTTGTGCCAGTGAAACGGGATTCTGGAGCCTCTCAGCAAATAATGGCGTGTTCTGAGCTGACAGATTGCTGCTTTCTGTCTCCAGCCAGGCCCACATACAAAGCAGGAGCCTTTAAGATGCCCTCAGCCTCAAAGGGCATTTTGCTGGGCTCCTCTTTCACCAGGCAGGCTGAACATCAGCTCTCACTGGCTGGATGAATTGGTCCAAAACGCTGCCTTTGGGATTTCCTTCTGGCCTCTTGCTAGTATTAAAACCCTCAGCTGGGTTCAACAGAGATGAACTGTATCACTTTGAGGGTGAGAAAACTGCACTAGTTCAAAGCTGACACAACCACCTTTGCCCTGGAGCCACTTCAGGAGTCTCAGTCATCTGGAGAAACAGGCAACAGGCCAGAGAAGTGTATATGGACGTGAAGAGGACGGCACACACACCAGCAAACCTCCAGCCCCAGGAGCTGCCCCTCTAATCTGACGTGATTCCTCTCGGGCAACGAGGTCTGGGGACTGCCACAGTGCTGGAAAAAGAGTCTCCTTTCCTTGGGATGAAAGGTAGGTCCCTTTTTTGAGAGGCCTAATCATTTTCAGTACCCTGTGATGCCAACACAACGCAGGTATGACAAAAGCACGGGAAACACGCGTTTCACAACAGTCACTGATGGTTTGGCCACTGGCATCTTCATCACACAGCCTGGCACCAGCCCTCATCTCACACGGCAGGGCCTGGACCCTCTGCCCTTCAGGTGTTTGCTTTTCCCAGCATGCAGCTTACAAAGTTGAAAGGAAATGTTTGCTGTGTGTTGGACCCTCCAATGGCATACAAATGCAATGTTTTCATGGGCAGGGGTTTCCTGTGTCTTTGGGGGATGTTTTGGTGGTTTGTTCTGGGGGGTTTTCCCCTTCTTTTCCTACTGCATGGGGAAAGGCTGCCATCCAGATCACCAGGCAACACCAAGAGGCACATGAGAACTGCAGTGAAGTCAGCATGGATGTACACTAAGCTCCAAATCTGCAGTCACCAGCAGCAAAGCAGTAGGAGCATTTGCAGAATGAGGACACAGGCTCACTTCCCAGCCAGTCATCCCATTAAGACAATTTCCTTTGTTAAAACTACATTGACTGAGGAGTTGATCATTAACCAACCGATGTCTGTACAGTCCTAGCACATTGTCCAGGGTTATCTGACAGTGGTTGCAGAGATAACACTGGACAATGGCCTGTTTGGAAAGGTGGGTAAAGTGGAAAGAGGCACTGGAGTGTTTGCATGAAAAGAATAATTCCACTATGGAGAGGGACTCACTTCAACCACTCACATCAATGCTCATTTGACTTGGATGGCTTACTAACAGATGGCAGCCAACTTCAACTGGAAGATTAGTAGTCCAGCAGTGGCTTCACCTTCCCTTTGCTCCATCTATTAGTTCAAAAGAGGGTAAAGAAAAGGAATCGATCTGCCATTGGCCACTGAAAGGAAGAGGCATCCAGAAGCCACGCTGTTGAAAGCAGAGGGAGAATAACAGACATACCCCAAGAGACCAGGGACAGAGCAGGACAGGAATTGCTCCAAACTGAGTGAAAGAAAGAGAGTTCTCACATAACCTAGAGAAAATAATTCCTAGAATAAACAGTCTGACAGCCTGCAGGCCTGTCCTAAACCAGGAAAATCTCTGCTTTTCCTGTGGCCAGATGATTCCAGCTGGCACATCCATAGGCAGCCTCGAGCACTCAGACCAAATCAGTGTTGCCATCAGCTATGAATACACATGAGCCAGGGTTAAATACAAAACAGGACAGGCTTTACTCAAGTGACCAGTATCCATTAGGAACAGCTTTACCAAAACCACGGGAGTCACATCTCTTGTAACTAAGATTAGAATCTAACTCGATACCTCTGAAGATCTTTTTGTTGCTCTCCACTCCCAATGAGCTAATAAGCAGCTTTGCCTCTATCATAAACTCTGACAAATGTGCAACCCAAGGAATCCTGTTTGCATTTCTGCCTATCCTGCATCCACTGGGTAAAAAACAGCGACCCCGAGTTTATGTCTATGCACAGTTTAGTTTCACAAAAGACACTGAAGAATTACACTGAGACTTGCTTAAAAATGCTATTTCTAGTATTTTTTTCCTCTAAAAAAAACAGGGCAACAGAAAGTAGCATGCTTTGCTGCAGGACAGCCCCACTACTGCCAACCAGCTTGCACAAGGTCACACCACGGGATGAACTCAGACCTCACGCTCCCAGCCCCGACCACGGGCTGAGCCCTGCACACAGCTCCTGAGCACCGGCTCCTTGAGGCTTCCAACCTTTGCCATTCCTCAGCTCAACATCACCTCTCCCTGGGTATCTTTGCCAGCTGGGACACTGCTCCCAGCTTGGAGGCCTGGTTTTTACCTGGGGACAGGCTGTGTTGCCACCCCCTGAGAGACACCTGCCTGGGGAGACTGCTCTCAATTCCAACTGCACTGATGCCAGCTTTCGGCTTTTTTTCCCTCTCCCTGTGATTCTTTTTTTGGGTTGAATTATTCCAGGGAACTCTTATTTTTGTAAGAACTCTGATATCATTCCTATTAGATGATAAACATTTATAAGGCAAAGCATAACTCCAATACTTAGCCCTTAGGTAAACACCAGAAAGTAAAAGGTCAAACTGTAAACATCAGTATTTTTGTGAAGATTGTGCGCCTTCATGTTTTGAATTCTTGTTTTTCCTTAAGTAAACCCCAGGCAAGAGATAACAGATGCCTAATTTCAAAGATCCTGAAAGTCAGAATTTGGCAGGGAATGGCATGTGTTGTAATGAAGTTACAGAAGCGCTCTCTGAGGCGTTCACACATGAAAAATTGAAGTGGAGAGAGTTGTTTGATTTAAATCAAACCTCGTTTCTGAAGCCTTTTATCCAGCCATAAACTGCTGTGCAGTAAGAGATCAACATTTGTGCCTCCAATTTTCCTTCCTAATAACAAGGCACTAAGGCAGCCTGTTCTGCCTTAAAGGACCATTAGGAAAGCATTTCTTTGCTGGGGGTGGAGAGGGATGTTTGTTACTCACAAAACAGATAAAGACCACTTAATGTTCTTGCAAAACAGAAGAGTTAATGTCCTTGCAAAAGCCTAGTGAGAAAGAGCCAGACTTACAGTAAATGCAGCAATGTTACATCCCCTTATGCATGTGCATAAGTGACAGGAGCACACTCCTATTTTCACAGCAGGGTGCCTGCCCCAGCCCCATCCAGGGCGAGGAAGAGGTTGGTCTGACCCTGAGCAGCGATTTAATAGTGGATGCAGGCCTCGCTGCAGACTCCCAAGGCCCCTCTGCTGCACATGAGTCCAGCCCAGCTGCACAGGCAGAGTTAGCAATGCCTTCATCTGTTTTGCTACGGCACCCTTGATGTTATTACTTCAGCACATCACAAACTTGAACTTATCTTTGCTGTTTCCCAACAAAGTGAAGGGATGACTTCTCCCTGGGGCTGGGAAGCAAAGAAGGGAAAGGGGAGCTGAGGGATCCACGGCTGTGGGGACAGTCCAACTGGACATGCCAAAGGCTTCGTGTTTTCCAGAGCACTACAATGCCATTTCCTATACTGCAGCTCTCCTGAGCTTCTGCTGCAACTGTGACTGATCAGGATTTTGGGTCAGAACCCAGGGTCTCAAGTCAGATACCCCGAACACTTCAGTAGTGACCACCCATGAAGAGTCTGGTGTAAGTAATTTGCCTGGAGTCACTCTGGCAGAAGCACTGAAATTGCTAATTCTCTAGTCTACATCTGCACAGCCTTTCAGACTTTTTCCCTCTTTCCACAAACTCCTGTTTCATTCACTGCTCATCTTTTCACTCCTGCCAGAAATGGGGTAGAGATCTTTGGACAATGGTGTCTTTTACCACACAAGCCTGATTCATTCCCTGAGCTGGTCTGTAATTGTAGTGGTCTAATTAGAGACTGTATCATAACACAGAAGATGGGAGTAGAGCTGGAGCTGCAAGATAATTTTGGTATACCCTAAGAACTTTTAAATACAGTTTGCACACATGTGTGATGAAGCTACAAAAATCTGCTGCATAACTGGAAGCAAATTCCAGCAGGGCTGGGACCCCTGGAGTTACTGGAGGGATCCCCAGGAGCTAAAGCTGACAGTACCTGCGTGAAGATGGAGCTCATGTTGCCTTCTGCTGTGCAGACAAGGGAGCTGAGCACACACCTTGTCTGAGGACTTTACAGACACTTGCTGAGAAGGGCAAAATGCAGGAATCACCAGCTCTGTTTCAGGTTTGGGGAAGGAAACGGGCTGAACACAAATTTTTATACCACCTTGCCAAATAGGGAAGTCTCCTGCTCTCTTTTCTTCTCTGCTCAGTATGTATCTATGCATGGAGGGGACAGGGGAGTTCTTCACAAACATCCATCCCCCTCCTGTGAGTAGAGGAGAGACACAACCACACGTGCAGGCTTCCCCGAGATCACTCCCATCCCCAAAATACAGAGCAATGACAAAGCAACTCCTCTTGCCCGTGCCCCCTCCACCTCCCCCAGGGCCAGCCACTGTGTGTGGGTGCTGTGCAGAGCAGCCCCCCTGCAGCAGGGAGAAGCCTGAGCTGGCTTTGCAGGGATGGGATTTTCTCCTGCAAATATCAGCCCAGCACGTGCGAGCTGAGAGGTTTAAAATGTCCATTAAGTGGCCGAGTTTGGCAGGAAAACCAAGCAAAAGTCACTCTCCTGCCAAATCTCAACAGCACGGTGGTGCTAGAGCTGCTCAAATTGGCAGATAACTTGCTGTTTCAAGGCAAGCAAAACCTTTTTTTTCCTCTCCTTTTCCTAAAAGAGCTGGCAGTGCCAGCTCCACAGCAACCACATGCCATCCACGCAGACGTGCACACACACACACACAGAGCAGCGCTGCCGCTGAAGCTGCTGCTTGGGTAAGTAAGAGATGGGCTTGTCCTGCTTCACAGACAAATGTCTGGGAAGTTTTATATTTCAGATCCACCCATCATAATAACAGAAAACCCCACCATGGCTCAAATTCCTTCCTGTAATAGTTTAAGGAGTTATTTCCACTCTGTTTGCCCACGTGCCACCGGTACTGAAGGCTTCTGTACCAGTCCAGCCATGGCTGATGCATTTGTTTTGCTTTTGTAATTCTGTTGGTTTTGATCAGCTGTTTGGGCAAAAGGAGTTGGTTTTTTTCCTTCTTCCTCCTTCACTTGGCTATGGTTGAACAGCTGAGAACTTTCACTTTAGGCTCACAAAGTTGCAAACATTTTCCTTTGCAGACCTACTCTATGTAATAGGCAAATGTGCTAAACTAACCTGCAAATGGGTTAACTGGGAGTAGACCCAGCAGATGAGAGTACACACCTTTGTGTTTAAGCTGTTAGGAACAAATATCCATCTTGTTAAATATGATACACAACCAAAAGCAAATTAACTGCCCATATTTGGTTCTACAAAAGGAGGCCATCTCGGAGACTGGGCCTACCAGTAGATTCTGGTTTTACTGGTCTCATGTTGGACAGTAGAGCTGGCAGCAGCTGTCAACGCTGGGACTTCAAAGAACAGAGGATTTGCTGGAGAACATTCAACCAAGTCTATTCCAGAAGCTCTTCCCTGACCCTACACAACTACATGAGAGGGGAGGAGAAAAAGATGTCATCTTCCTGTCTGTTCTCTATACTACTCGGGCTTGAGAGTCCTCTGATTTTCCTGAATAGTTATAAAATCCATGACTAACCTACACACTTTTGTTGATTTGGACTCATTTTCATAACCATGTTTAAGCTCTGAGGGAACACTGACCACAAGTGTCTATTTTCTCTCTGGGATACAACTAAAGAACAAAGAAGTTGAACCAAATTAATGAAACAATGGTTAAGAGGCTTACAGCTTCTGATAATTAATGGCATTTTGCTCTCTTTTCCATCACAGGAATTTTTTAGGGCTAGATAGAAACCAGCTATTTTTCTGAAAGCTTTAAAAAAACATCAGGTCATTTCCACCTCTGTTGCCATTCAGGTATTACAGACAGGTTCTGAAAGTGAAGCTTTTGACTGGTTAAAGGGTTCACCAGAGGAGCATCAAATGGAAATGCTTTCAGGAAACGGACAAGAAACTGTCCAACAGCAAAGGAAAAATACAGGGTTCTACATAAAATGCAGTATCAGATGAAATAGTTCCAGGGGAATTCAGTCCTGCAATCAGTTTCTCCTGGTATCTTCCTCCTTTCTCAACAAAGTATCCCCACTTCAGGCAAAGGTACAATGGAAAACAAGAGACAACATAAAGGAGCCTGATCCTTTGGATCCTTTCCAGTAGATCCAAATCATGGCCAGGTGAAGAAACTACTGTGGGAGCCGTATCCATCTAGGCACCCAACCACTGAGGCGCTCTGCACTGCTGCTCACATCTCAAGCGTTGGCCAAGGTTTTCATTTCACCTGATGATTATTATTCTAAAGCAGCACACAAAATGCTTGGACAAGCATCTGGAAATGTGTGGATCCCTGCTGGCTTGAGAGTGGGGCAGGGAGCTCGGAAGCAACCAAGCTTTGCGATAACACTGTTCAAGTTTACCAGACTCTGAGGGGAAACGTTTGGCTGTTTGCTCAAGCATGCACTGCTTGGAGATGGTTTCCTAATAAAAGTCACTAATGTTGTGCCTCAGAGGTCATGCAGGCTGCAGTGAAACCTTCCAAAGCCCTGCTGGGTTACATGTTAACCACACCAACAATGCCCAGTTCCTTTGGATTTCACCATATTTGGTCTGAATGAACCGAAACCGATACAAAAGCCGCCCGGTGTGAACCAGCACCAGCCAGATTCTCAGCACTTCCTTCAGTGTCACTGAAGTTCGGGAGGTTTGCTTTGGTGACCTGTGGCCTTTCTTTCTTCCCACCCGCCTCATTCTTTCTTTCTTTGCTATGTATGTTAATTTGGGGAAAATCATAGCCTGGGGCAACACACCTGACTGCTTCCCACCCCAAAATCATTTACCATTTAATGCACGGTTACATTCATTCTTCTGCCTTTATAGTTCCCTAATGAGCTTGAACTGCAATTAACAAAATGGTTGTGTTCACTTCAGTACAATGCACCTGCAAATACCAGGATGGGAAGTCATATTTAAAGCATAAAAATACACTCAGTACATATTTCAGCAGAAGCTTGATATTCTACCAAGGGCTTGGATTTTAACAGGTGTCAGTGGCTGCAAATAGCTCGCTGTCTATTTTTAAGTTGTATTCTAATTGGTCAAAGACATCCTTACATTGATTTCTCATCTGTGCTGCAATGATCTTATGAGGAAAAATACTAAATACTTCACTTTCTTTTTCTACTGAAATAGTTTACTACCCTGCACTGAATGGTTTTGGTTAGAAAAGTTCACGTCATCGAAGTCTCCCTTTAAAGCCCATTGTTAGGATCCATGCAAAACTGATGCTTATGAGAACAAATGCCTGCCAGAAAGAAATCATCACTTGTTTCTTCTATTATTTCACTGATATTGGACAAGGTTTGAATGAATGTGTGACATCCTGATCTGCATACCTAGAAATTCGGGATGATTCTGGGGAGGGAGTTAAAAAAAAAAAAGCACAGCAGCATGTTTTCTCCTTTTCTCAGCTTATTAAATGGAGCACAAACTAGAAATAACAGAGTATTCACAGAATCAAGAGCTCCCTGTGCTTATCTTGCTCCATCTATTGCTCCTGCTCAATGGTTTTTCTCTGCCACAAAATCAGAACTACTGAGTTCAAAAGGACCTCTGGAGGTCATCTCATCCACCCTCCTGCTCACAGATGCCTGGTCCTGCTTCAGGTTAGATCAAGTTGCTCAGGACCTTGACTAGTCAGGTTGAGGAAACTCTCAAAAGGGGATATTTTACAGTTTCTTGGGGCTCAAGTCCTAAATCACTGTTGCTGTGAAGAATTTTTCTCAGGACCCTCCAATGCACCCTGTCCCCAGCATGGGCTTGCATGTGCTGCATTTTCCTATGTGACCTTCCATTCTCTAATGCAGGTACCACCTCTTCCCTCAAGCTCTGCCTCTTCCCTCTTCCCTCTGCACAGGGGCCCAAAATCAGAGCTTGCTAATAAAGACCAAGACAAGACACCGAATACTTCAGTGTTTTCCCATGCCTTTCATTGCCTGCCACATTCAGCAGAAGGCCCACATCTTCCTTGGTGTCCCTTGTGTTTCACGTAGAAATGATCTGCTTACACTCCAAAAGCCTCATGAGTTCCAACTCCAGCTGAGCTGTGACTTTCCTAACTCTGTTCCTACATGCCCAGGCAACATGTCAGTATTCCTCTTTGGTTGCTTGTCCCTGTTTCCACCTCCATACTCTTACTTTTTGCATTTGAAATCAGTCAGGAGTTCCCCGTTCAGCCACGCTGGCCTCCTGCTATACCTGCTCAGCATCCTGAACATCAGGATGGACTGTTCTTGTGCTTTGAGGAGGTTGTCCTTGAAGATCAAGCAACTTTCATGGGTCTCTCTGCCCTCCAGGGCAGACTCTCAGGAGATTCTGCCTACCAGTTCCTTGAACAAGCCAAAGTCCGCACACTTGAAGTTTCGACTGGTTATTATATTACTTTCCCACTTCCCTCAGGTTCTTAAATGAGCATCTCATGATACTGCAAGACAAGTCACCCCAAAACAGTCCTTCCTTATTCATAAGCTGCAGGTCCAGCACAGTGCTTCCATCAGTCAGCTCAGCCAGCACCAGCATCCAAAAGTTGTCCCTCACATACTCCGTATGACAAGGTTACAGTTCTCCTATAAGGGTTCAGCCTAGTGTCAGGAACATGAACCTGCTCCTTGATAACCAGACTTTTGCATGTGTCAGTGCAGAATGTTCCTATTTGTGATTTGATAAGCTGAAGTATTGGCATTGTAAGTACATCACAGTTGAAATCCATCGCACGTAAATGCAACAATTACAGGCCACTATGGAAAGAGTTCCACTCCGACAAATCCACCCGTGGCCTCACCTGTGGAGGATCCCTGGAGTACTTCATACAGTGCAGAACCAGAGACAACACACAACGTCCAAAGTGTTCACTTGCAGCTGATCTGGGCCTGCAGGTGAGCAACACTGGCTCGTTTCAGTTGGTGGTAAGAAGAGGCATCACATAACCTACCTGATTGACAGAGGTTCCAAAGCCAGACAGTCCAGAGGGCAAGGCCAGTAAACCAGTAAAGGAAGAAATCTTTCTGCACCTCTGGGCCTAGCTGCCAGCATCAGTCAATTCCAGTGACTGCTGGAACTTCAGCTCTTACAAGAAGAGACAGGAATGTCAGAACTACAACTGAACAGCATGAGGCACCTGACACTCTTTCCAGTGGACTGAATAGTGGCTGCACGTAGAACCTTTTGCTGGTTTAAATCAGGAAGCAAGGAGATCTTTAGACCTTCGGCCAAATTCCCACTCACAATCTTTCAAAGCAGAATAAGCAAGAGGCAAACCTGGCCTTCAGTATGGACTGGAGCTTGCAGTTTGCACAGGCTCTGAAAAAGCCCGGCGATGTAAATGAGTGCCTGATTTGACTGTGACTCATTTACGTTGTCAGACAGCCCTAATGACTGGCCTGCCCTGGCTCTTCAGCAGGTAGCAACTCTGAGGAACCTCTGTCCATACACTGACTGACTATTAAGACATTCATGTCCCCTGGTCACCGACCTGTGTCTCAGAAATCCTTAACTCCCCTTCCCAACACCACTGCTGCCATGACCCTTATTTTAAGTACCTCATAAACGTCACTGAACTCTTTACAACAGCCATGCAGGATAGATTCCTCCCATGTTAACAATAAGACAAGAATGGGACAGTAAGGGCCAGATATTTTAAAATGGCATTTAGCTCATGCAAGTTTCAATAAAGCCTAACTTTGAGCTGGTTGAGCTCACAGATCCTGATTTTGCTTAGTGCTCCTGGAGTTGTCAGGGTTCAGGCTGTGCGAAAGTGCCAAGTTTCACACTGTTTTGCACATGAAGCCATAAATCCCTCTCCAGAACCCCGGGGGCATCAGGGGGGCCGCTGCTCAGAAGGTTCATGAACTTGCATAAAGTTGGGCAGATATCAGAGTTTGTAACAACATACTAAATTAAGTTCTGTCCAAAAGTTCCTCGTGGGCCCACAATACAGAACAGTTAATAAGAACATGAAGGTTTTACACAATTGAGCCGCTGGTTAAAAAAATCCAAAAGATTAACCTTTAAGATTAAAGCTTTATCTTTTTTGGCTAATTCAATGCATTGTTTTCTCCTTGAAAATCCAGAGGTGGTTTTCTTTATCTAATGTAACTTAAAACTATTGGTAGGTATCTAGACATGATTCTTTCCCGTTTTGTTTGCCTTTATTTCTAAACTATGCACCTACGTACCAGATGGAGACAAACGATCACATCCTGCAGGGTGAGACTATCATCTGAAAAGGTTTACTTGACTAAAATAGTTATACTCCTGCAAAATGACATTTGCTGCTCCACAACACAAAGAGGTCGCTTGCATTTCTCACCTGGTCAGTAGAAAACTGCATCAAAAGTAACAGGGAGGTAACAACAGCTATCACCTCACATCTTTCGTAACTCTGACTGTCAGTTTTCAGTGAGAACTACAACCAGAGTTTGCACTATCTCATTCCACTGATATTCTAGAGGAAAATTTGCCATTCAGTATCCTGGAGGCTCATAACACAGACCTTAGAATAAAACTGAGGAATATCTGGTCACCTCTCCTGCAAGCAGACATGTCAGCGCACCGAGGAAGCGTTTGGTTCGTGGTTGTTTTGAAAATGGAATTTCAAGAGAAAAGCCTACGCTGACAGACAGATCTGAGGCTTCCTGATGACAAGTACTCCATGGCCATCCTAGCATAATGCTAACACAAAGTGAGAGAGTCAGATTTTCTTGTCTGCAGCACAGTCATTAATCACAAGCTAACAGACAAAACAACAAACAGGACTCTGATTTGATTCACACTGAAGTCACAGATGTAATCGATTCAGTGGAAGCCGTTTAGAGTTTGGCTGGCTCTTTCCTTCACAGTTAAACAGCAAAACCTCATTTCAACATCTATTTGCCACTGACATCTCAGTAACTCCTGTACCAAGCAGGACCAGCTGTTGTGACAGTATGTAACACCATATGGTGTCCTGCAGGCAGTTTGCAAAGCCCTTCACCTGAGAGTGCTGCGTGATGGGCATCTCAAAGGCCAGCGATGAACCCGAGTCCCAGGGCCTTTGAAACGTTTCCCTACTCTGACAGACATTCTTTTGGGAAAAGCAGCCTCCTATGGACAGGCATCTCCTGGACATCCATCACTCTGGGAGCAGCACCAATGGTTCCTGAGGACAGCTTTGCTTTCCTGCCTGCCCAGCATACAAAACTGACACGGCTGAGGAGAGAGCAGTGGAAAAATGTCAAATCTGAGGGAACCTTTAATCTCTTAAGTTAAAAGGAAAAAAAAATGCAACCACTTACTAATGGAATGTTAAGATTGTGTATTAAACCCACCAAAGTTAGAAAATGAAGGAATTAAAGACTCCCTTGGCTCTTTTAACCCTTCCCTCTAACTGTGTGCATTACAGGCTTTTCATTCCACCGTCACGTAACCCTGGGCAAAGGGACATAACCATAGGTGATGTTCAAGGGAGACTGTGGCTTGTTATGAAGTCAAGCTACAGAAATGGAAATGTTAATAACTAGCCACTTTATCTTGTAAAAGTTTAATATTCCCTAGTAAAGCATGGCAAGACACTAAAGAAAGGGCTGTTGTTATGGAGCTAAATGAAATATTGAATAAATGAGCTGTTCCTCTCAGTAAATATTTTGGTTTCAGTTTACTTGCAGTGCTATTTATCTCCCATGAATCCATATGAGGGTAATATATCACAGTAAGTAACTATTCCCTGAGTTTACATCCAAAGGTAAACAAATCTCCCTGAAACAGGCTGTTTATCCCGTGCACAGCGCCCATATATGTATTTGAGTCCCACACGCCTGCAAAGTTCACCAGGCTCCCCCCTCACTAAACCTGCCAGCTCCACATCTGCTGCCTGTTGAGTAGCTGCACACTTCCCAAGCATTAACACACACATCCTCTTCATGCACAAGGAAATATTATTATCCTGGTTTTACAAATGAGAATCCAAGGCACAGAGAGATTAAAGCTGAGCATTTCAAAGCATCCCAGTTAATTAAAATGACTGGAAAATGGGTGTCCAAATTGTTTAGATACCTTTGAAGTCTCAGAATAATTATATTGCTCAAGGTCACGCAGGGAGTTTATGGCTGACCCACAACTTGAACCCAGATTTCCAGCGTCCCACTGCAGCACCTTAATCACAAAGCCATCTTTGCTTTCCGATTTAATACTGGCCAGACCTGGTCCGCATGCAAACTGGTTACCAACGGATGAAACCTGTTATTATGCCATAGAATGTAGCTATCTATCTCTACCCTACAGGGTAAACAGCAGTGCATTTGGGCACCTCCAAATTCTTTAAGGTACACATCATTACAGAACACTTAGGCAAGGAAGAGCTATTTGAGAATCAGCACACGAGGCCAGCGAGGGACTTTTCCAACGGCGCGCTCCAGCTCCGCCGCAGAGTCAAGTTTGCTGTCTCTCTGTCTTTAGTCTGGTGGTTCTGCTGCTACACTGCATCTTTTTCCTGGTGCAGTATTTGACTTGCAGCATTTCCTTTTCACAAGCTTAGCTCCCAAAGTCCATCTTGTTGCTATCAGCTGTGAGTTTCACTACCTTCTGTGACCAGGCCCTCTCGACACTACAGCCACCAGTGATGTCGTGTTTCTTGCCATCAGGCTTGCAAGACTACAGTACAGAATAAACTCACCAAGTTATTCAGAGTAGCATTGAGACTTCAGCAATAGAACATACAGTGGAAGAGTTCCCCCCATGAAGAATAAACTCAGAAAGGATCTGGTGGAGATGCCTCCACACCACAGAGATGGACGATGTTCTGCACATAGCACTGACAGACTTTAGCACCGTGTGGCACTCATCGGTCTCTGGGGTCTTTGCATAGAGGAAGAGGGCTATGAACCAATGCAGTTACATAAAGTAAAACTTCCCAGATAGGATTCAATCTTGGGTTTTCTCTAGACACACCAACACCCTCCAGGACGTGGAACGCAATGGAAGACAAAGATCAACATAAAACAGACACACACACACACACACACACACACACTTAACATGCTGACTTTTTATCACAGAGGTAGCTCATTTCCCATGCTAAGAACAACCTTTGGAACTAAAATTAATTATGTGTCTCATTCTGAGTGCATCAAAGAGCAGACAGTCTTTTTTAAAGGAATCAAGATCACCTCAGCTGTGCTTTTGTTATCTAGCCCAAGGTTAAGGATGTGGCCTTGGGCTAACAATTGGCTCAGAAAACCGGGATCATGTAATGAGAGTTCCAGGAAGACAGAAAAACCAAAGCTTGGTAAAGACACTCTCTTCAAAGTGTCCCAGTATTTGACCTTTTTTTGTTCCCCTCCTCAGATGAATGAGGTAAAGAAGAGAGGAACAGAACCTGAAACCCTGGAGGAAGTACTCGCACGCAAGAGGAGGTGGAAAGACCTTCCCAGATCTCTCCCAGACACTCAGGCTCACAGAGAAAGGCCTGACAACAATTTTTCCTCAGCAGCTGGATGGAAAAGTTGTCAGTAACTCACTGTATGGCTCAGGTCTCAAGAGGAGAAGGCTCTTGGAAAAGGGCAGCACCTGGTTTATTTTCTTTGATAGAAAATGTAAATTAAAGCTGCTTCTATTTGAAACTTAAATTTAACTGCCCAAAAAGAGCTCAGACCCCTCAGCAGGCGAGAGCTGCAATAGCTACCTGCCAGCAGAATGCCTGCTGGGTTATATGGAGTTGTTTTTGTCGGTGGCTTTTTATGTCAGAACCTGCACACAGGAGTCACAGACCACTTTCTCAATTCTAGCTGCTGACAAAAACCAGAAGGCTCCACCCACGCTCCCAACACCATTTTCCCAGGGCTTGGTCCTCCTCTCTGAGGAACTCTGCAGTGGGCATGAATCAGTAACCCAGCAGGTGTGCAGGATCTCTCTCTAAATGACTCTGCCCTCTAGGGTACATTTAGGTTATATTTTCAAAGATGAAAATCTTTTCATCTGCAAACCTGGGAGACTTCTTTGCCCAACACGTCAAGAAGTAGTTAACAATTAACTATTTCTAAAAAAGAAAACAAAACCCCCAAACATAAACAAAAGAGAAAAACACTTAAATAATAAATCACCAGACCAGGAAATATGAATCAATTAGTCTTTGATCCTCCCCTCGGTAATAACATCATCTAGAACAAGAGTTACTGCTAATCCTAAGGAACCAAAATGTTGATGGTCTTTAAAAATACCAGTGTTTAAGAAAAGGAGAACTTCAATTCCATTTCCTCCTGGTCTCTTGAGTCTCAAGGTGGCATCCTGAGATTCTTTTTAAGTATCTCAGGCTCCACAGTGTCCTCAAGAGATTCATAGAACCATAGAACGGTAGGGGTTGGAAGGGACCTTTAGAGATCATCTAGTCCAACCCCGCTGCAGAAGCAGGTTCCAGCAGAGGAAGCTTTAAAGTAATCCTGCAAGACGCCAATAGTCTGTACACTGAAAGCGGTAAAATGACAACATACCCGTTCTTCCATTCATCTAGGTCTTCTACAACAGGAATAAGAGTATCAGTAATGCCAGTTATTTTGCAAAAGAAAACTTTTCCACTTAAAGCTATTGGGCCCACCTTTTATTTACAGGGCCAGGGCTGGGAAAACGGCTTCCACGTGCATTAGGTCCAAGGGCAAGTTTGTGACATCAAAACTGCCTTCATGTTAATGATATGGCAACTAGAAGATCAGGATTCTGTGTGAAAATGGACAAAAGAGCTGGGCTCTTGAAGTGAGAGACTGCTTTAAAGTAAAAGATGTTTTTCATTCAAAGCAGGAGAGCAAATGCAAGCAAAAGAAGTTGTGTTAGAACTGTCCTCAAAGCAGAATAACTTCATATAACAGCCAGAGTGACGGTTATAAGAAATAACACATAGCCTGTCTCTTCCCAATTCCTGAGGAGTCAATAACTCCTTTGGTCTATGAAGTCCCATATGAAGTTATCAATAAGTCATGAGAAAAACACAAAAGTCAAGACTACAATGAAATGAATCATCGTTTCTGCCCGTAAAGCCGAGGCATTCTGCTCAGCCCGCGTGTTTGCTGCAGCTGTAGTCAGATATCCCTTCCCCCTTCCCCTCCCATCACCACTGGCCTTGCAATTAAGCTTCAATATGCCTGTGTGTATATTATTGATGTGGAAACAGCTATTTCCATCATGCCACAGACATGCTACACTTTTGAAGTCTGTGGTTACGGAGTCATTATTCCATACAACACTTTCCCATCACTAGGGTGTGCAGGATGCTGTAAAAAAAATAATAAAAGGGTTTTGTGCAAGTTCCAAGCTGCTGGAGTTCTGTCACTAGCTCCCTTCAATATGGGATTTCTTTATTCCGTGGTCACCCGGCCTCCTGAGGATTTGCTTTCATAAATGGGACCGGAGTGTTTGAGAACCAAGTCAGTAGAGCTGTGCTGATTCGCAGATCTGGTTGATATTTCCATCTTTTCATCTGCAAGTTGTTTCCAGGATGATGATGAAGATGATAGTAACAATAGCAATAACACCACCACATTTGCTTCTGTTTGCAGTGAAACACTGCTGGAGTTGAATGCTCTGTTTTAATGAGACACACTGAATGAAACAGTATCCTGCAGCGCAAGAAGCACATGTCAGCTCTCCACTGCCTTGGCATTCCGACCCAAGCTACAGTACAATATTCATCATTTTCTTGGTTATCTCCCAGAAAAACCTTCTTAAATTAATCTCTAATGGGATTATCAGCCTCATTAAACTGTAAATCTGCCCCAGTCCAGCTGTTGTGGGAACATGAACTTTCAAAATGTTATCGATTTACTGCTCTGCTCCCTCTAAAAACTTGTAACACTTCGAGCCTGCTGGATCCTTCCCCACTCCCCTCACCAACAACTTCTTCCCACAAAAATCCCTACCTTTTTCCAAACTAAAACCACACAGGTCTGCTTCTGTCCCGGAGTTAAGCCAATACAGCATACTGCAGCCCTAAACCAGAGGCTCCGGTCTAGTTTCTATCTGTGCAGCCAAGAACATTTTGCAGAAGCCCCTACAAAAAAGAACTGCAAAGAGCAAAACCACATCTCACGGCTACCCTGCCTCAGGGGCTGAGAACCAAGCTGACCCCACTGCAGGCTTCCTGCCTCTAGAGAAGTCCAACAACTCTCAGCCTCTGTTCATCTGTGAGGGCAATACAAGCCCAGGCAGGTGCTACAGCTGAGTGCCTTCGCAGCACTATGTAAATACAGATGCAAATGAGCTTTGGCCCTCAGACTTCTGGCAAGTTACAAACACAGTCCCTGGCATTATGAGGTGTCTCCTGCTGCACCCAACAGGCACAAGCCTTCAGACCCTTCCCAAACTGAGAGTCTCGCCAAAGGCAGAGGCAAATCTGCCTCAGTGAAGGACACAGAAGCAGGACAAGCACAGTGTACCTGCTTTTCTAAGTGACCATTGCACAAGACTCGTGGATGGAAGGTTGCTAAATCCCACAGGGCACTGACAGGTGACTAGGTTCCAAAAAGAGAGGAAACTCCACCTTAGGAAACCTTTACTGCTTGTTGCAGACAAGGCTGTCAGGAATACAGGTAATGAAGGATTAGTGCTGGAGAGACAGGAAAGAAATCATCTTCAAATCATTTTTTAATCCATTTTGTGCCCAAGCCAGGCAAATGTAGTGCACACATACACACACACACACTAGCAAAATCCCTTTGGAGAAACAGACAAAAGATTTGGAGTACAGCAGAGTAAGGTTACATTCTAAAGGAGCTAGGATTTTTGACTTGTACATAATAGTCTAACAAAGTAAGACTACTGCTTTTATCCAACATCCTCCTTACTGCAGTACTATGTAAAATCCAAGTGTCCTTCTGAACCCAGCTTCTTTTTCCTTTCCTATGTAACTAAAAAACAAAGTGGTTTGTGCCTGTAACAACCATTTAAAGATGTTATAAAAATACATTTTAATGCCTTTGGCTTTCCATCATTATTTTGAGCAGCTTAAGTCAACTGGGAATGAGATTCGTGGTTCTTGTGTTGTAAGAACACAACAAATCAAGTTCTCATAGCAGCAGTCTGCCTTACCAAAAGGGGTAGCCTTAACATAAAGGAGAAGAGGAACATTCCATATTCATAATTAGATAAATAATACTTCAGGCAAGATATGGCACCTTTAAAAGTGCCTTTTCAGCCTTGGGTTTTTCTCTCTGCCTGTTACTACAGAAACCATCTAGCAACCAGAATCTCTTAAGAGAGACTCCACCCAAAACAGAGAAAAACAATATAGACAGAAGAGGGGTTTTTCCTTCCCCCCCTTCCACCTTTTTTCTCCCCGTGCCTTTTTTTTGGAAGGGTAGGTGAGTGCTAAGGAAAAGTATCTTACTGTGTACAGGATAGGAGCATTTTGCATGCAGTTGAAACAGTAAAGGTCTGATTACAGATGGCAGAAATGAAAGCAGGGAATGAGTAATGAGCAATGAGAAATGCGTAATGCGGGATGAGGATATAATTTCCACACGTCGGCTAAAGAAAGGTTTACACTCTTAAGCAATAAAAACAAACCATTAAGCCAGACCTGCACTGTCAGGAAGTATAAAACAGTTCTTGAAACTCTGCAGTTACTATACAAAAGCTTTTCATAAACTTTTGTTTCCTGATCTTCATAAAACATTAACATCAAGCTGCCATATGGCAATTAGCTGCCTCCTGAAATCAATAAAAGAAAAAGAAACCCCCAAAATCAACAATTTAGGAATAGCTGCACAATAAAATAGCTCAATAATTATCCTCTTCTAATAGTGTAGCAAAGTGGGTCTAACCTAAATGCAGTCCAGATGAGCTCCTTCTTCAAAGCTGAGAGTACACTGAAGCAGGGTCCTCTCCCAGCCCCATCAGCACTGATGGCACACGCGAGACCTCTAACCGGGGGAAAGCAGGTGAGGGTCTGTGGGCACCCAAACCCCGCGATCACAGAGGCAGCAAAGGTCTCAAAGCCTGACTGTGCCGGGCCCAGGTTAGCACAGAGGAGCAGATCCAGATGGCCAGTGCTCTCGGGAGAGCTTACCTCAACTGAAGATCCTCCCACGTCATTTTTACACGGTGCTGACCACAGAAGTCCAACCGAATTGTGCGCAAAAATTATCAAGCCACTCGACAAAGCTGTTACTGAGTCTCAAAAGGACAAGGAGAGATGCTGATCACATTTGTGTTTAGAGAGATGCTTATCTGAAATGCACAAAGGGTGACATTATCTATCACAATCTCTGCCTGTATAGATTACATAAGTGCCTAGAAGCAATATTTTTAGGGGAAACAAGCTGTAAGGTAACAAAGGCAGTTCTGCCTTTCAGATCTTATGCTTTTTTCCTCTTAGAGGGGAAAAAGAAAGCTCGTTTCTTCTTGTAGAGTACTATAACTATACTAATAAGTCCTAAGGAACTAACATAAGTACTGGAATACTGTGGTAACAGCATGGCTTTAGTATTTAGGATTATTCAGCGGTCATTACCAGCCTTACATGATGTCAGAAAGCCCAAACCTTTCAGAAAGGCTGACTGACCATCAACCCTGTTTAGCAGAGTTCAGGAACCCAACTGATCTCTAAGAGAATTTTCTACTACTCCTGTGTGAAAGTTCAGTTTGTTTGTCTTACTTTAAATCCTAGCCAGGATGTGGTGCAGCACACTCACACCTCCAGTCTAGAGAGAGGGGTCAAGCATTAAGGATTTAAAGACATATTACAAAACAAACTCTGTAGAAATTTAGTGATGTGCCGAGCTTGACACATGCATATTTCCTCCTCAAAATCAGTGTGGAACTGACAATTCTGTGACTAACGCTAAGCAGGTATAGAAATGCCTACAAGAGTGGGTCTCAATAGGTTTACAATTACACCTTGGCCTCGTGGTGTGCTTTACTGAGGATGCAACTCTGTCCAGCAACAGGTTTGCCTTTACAAGGAATGCAGCATCATGCCATAAGCCAGCTACTGCTCATGCAGAGACAAGTGCCATAGACAAGATTAACATCAAGGTCTTCTCATGCCTTAAGAGAAGTAAAGCAGTTACCACTCCATAAACGACCCCCCTCAATCCAGTTACACACAAAGGGCTGGGAGCTGTGAAACTGAAGCCTCACAACAGAAGTTCAAGATCTGGTTAGAAGCAGCATGGGGTCTTTACTGACTTCAGCAGGTTTGGGTTCATACCTTTCCTGCACATAGGAATGGCAGAATCTTCAATTTTTCAGCACTTCACGTCCAGTTTTTGCAAGCTGAGGTTACAGAACACACGAGTGCTGCTGTGACTTCACTAGCACAACCATCCATTGCAAACAACCAAGGAGATCTTGAAGAGCATTCACCGTGGCACATCCTGAGGCTGACCTTTCCCAAGCAGCAGTCACAAACTCACTCACCAGTAAAGGTGGCAACAAGCAAAAGGCAAACTAAACTTTGGCACAAGTGACACTCCTCCCAGAAAGCATCACCCAACAAACCAGCACCGGCCTTTCCAAAACACAAACAGAGGTTGTTCACCCAGCAAACTCGTGAACTACTGTGTATTATCAGCATGACAACAGCTACTTCTCCAAAACTAGCACAAACTGCAGTGGTGGACTGATTGTTCTCCACTATCTGGTACCAAGTATTATGTCCATTTGTCTTGCCACAAACAGGTTTTCTCTCCTATTCTCTGTATCCATCGCTTTTTGTGACAATTAGCAACAGAGAACTGTTCTATATAAAGACCTGTAAGCCATCATCAAATTAGTCTTTCTGAAGAACCAACTCAGTACCTTCACTGTAACCCAGCTGAAAAAGGGGAAGTTTGGGGAGGGCCATGAGAACAAGGTGGGTTCTGTCAATACAAAGTTGGGCTAGTATGAGGCCCAAATGAGAGACTGCCAGAGTTGACTTCCAGAGGTCTCTAACAGGCCAGCTGCACACACAGCTTTAGGAAGTGCTGTCTAAGCTCACCAAGCCCAGAAAAGTAGCTATGACATGGGGCAAGGGGCTCTGACACCTCTGGAGTTACCAGCAGAGTTGTTCTGTATCTGCTGAACACAGCGCAGAGCTCCTGCAACAGACAGGAACTTATCACAAGCAGCCTAACCCTGTTCCTTTCTGTATCCAGGCACAGTACACTTTGCAGCAGATCACCAAGAAGCCAGCTGAAACTACTGCCCTGCTCTCCTACTTCAGCACAAACGAGCAATCCAGCCTCTGCACATCCATCCCAGGTTCTGCAGCTAGAAACCTGACTGCCACACCAGTCTCTTAACACGCAACAGGCACCTCAGTATTAGCTTCAATGCTGCATTTGCCAGCTGCAAATCCCGCTTTTGCCCCTTACACGTAGGATTTGATAAGATGTAAGCCAAGTTAGCCTTGTGATGACTGCACAAATGAACCGTTTTTTTCTTACATACTGGAATTTTCAGAAAGAAACATCAGTTCTGTGATTTATTATCTGAAATAGATTTAAACACTTGGGGGAAAAAACCCCAACAAAACAGCTTTCAAACACAAAACCCTGGAAAGGAAGACAAGCTAATCTGGAAAACAGCAAAACCATCAGATAGGAGGCTGCATATGACAACAGTTTGCTGCGTGTAGGGCAAGAATTGAAGATTAATTTTGCTATAACACTCCACAGAAGTGAACTCTCATCTGAGGTGAGGAAGTATGCAATGCTTTTTCAACTGTTAAAGGCAAGGGCCGGTACCAATAAGGTTAAGTGTTCCTCTTGAGCATACATAGTCACCATCATCATCAAAAAAAAGACATTTTAGCTTTTATTATTTTGTATTTGGCCAGGACTTTTAAAGGAAGGACTTTTAAAAGAAACATCAAACATTCACTTTTCTGTAGGTCTAGAAAGGATTCGGTCTTCCCCCCACCCCCACCTCCCGTAGGGTTTCTATTGGCCCTTCTTACAGTCACACTGCAAATTAGCTGGGAATAGCAGTATTTATACTAGATCAGCAACGTCTGGTTCTTATCCAAATGTTCCACCTAAAGAGGATGCCAGTTCTCATGGACTGGACAGCCCACCCTGCAGCATTCCTGAGAATTGTACAATATAATAATCTTGAAAGTCAGCAGAGTGGATTATCCACTTTTTTTTTTCTGGACTTGAACTTGTGACCTTAACAGTAGCACAGCAGAAAGCAAATGTGCTATGCACTTTGCCATAGTAACCTTCCACGTATTCTTTTCGACTTAAATACACACAATTGAAACAGCTACAATCTTGGAAAATTATGTACAAACCCTATATTTTTTTCTTTTTGATTACATATAAATACAAATTAGCTATTCTTCTAAAAAGTGGTTATAATAGCAAATAAATACAAAATAAGAATCTGACCATTATACTTCATGTGCTGGGGGTTAAACCCATATAAAATGTACAACTAAAATACATTTAAAATCTTTAAAGGAATATTTCTCTGATTAAAATATTTGTTTTCCCAACTTTTTCTCGTAGACATAAATATATTTTCAAAATAGTTGTGTTTTTTTTTCTTTCCATTTCATTACATAAATAAAGTCTTCATTGGGAAATATTAAAGTGTCAGCTTTTTCTCTTTTTTTTATCTTTTTTTGGGGTTTTTTTTGTATTTGTCTAATGTATTTGCTGTGTCAGCGGCACCCACAACCCTCCACAACCATATCTTGATAGTTCTTTAATACAACTTTTTCATTTTCATCAAGGTAGAGCATGGAAATAGCACTCAGTTCTGTCGGCACACAGCAAGCCTTGGGGATTTTGGAATTCACTGAATTGACCAAAGTCTGAACAATGGCATGGTTTGTTGAGTTTAGATGATCTGCCAGTGGGAAAGGACATTCCCCGTGGCAGTAAAAGGCACTATACCCCGGTGGGGCAACAATCCAGTCATTCCACCCCACATCATTGAAGTCCACATATAACGGATGCCTTTTGCAACTGTATTTGTGGCGTTTACGCTGTTTGTGTTTCGCTTGACGCTTTTCTCTTTTATGGAGCGGGTGTCCCTTGCCATCATGCCCAAACGTTACTAATAATGGCCTGAGCTGAGACCAGCTATCTTCATCCTGATGTAAAGACCTGCTAATCCTAACGTGCCTCTTGGAGGCACTGTTCTCTTTGTCCAAGTGAACCACCTCTACCACAAACCCATGATTAGGTTGTCCATGTGCAATCCACCTCAAAACAGCTGGCGTTACATCAAAACTTTCCCATTTACTTGCATTATGATGCACCAACCTGGTGTCCAAAAGTCTTGTGACAGGGTCCTTAGAGGTGGCTGTGGCTGGCTTTATAATTTCATAAATATTAATACGGTGATGGTAGCTGCTGTTGTTCTCAAAGGCTCCGTGCACCTGCTTCCGAAAAATCTGGAGTTCAGCTGAGGTGATAGATTCCTCATTAGGGATGGAAGTTAAATTAAAGAAGAAACGCCGTGCTGTTCTCCCACTTGTTTCTGGCAGTTCTTCCAAAACTTCTAATTTGATTAAACAGAGAAAATAAAGAGAAAGCAATGAGGAACTGAGACAAGCAAACAAACTGCTCTTGGCAACTTTCAAATGACAGCTAGCACGTGTGACGTACAAGACCCGGACAACTTTCGGGCAGAAAATACTCTGTCTTCCTGTTTATTTACGTGAGCACGTATAGCACGAAGTTCAGAAGGTTTCATTCATTGTTGTCCATTTGGATTGAATACTAGAGCCCTTCGCATTCCAAGCGGTTATAACAAGTGGCAAGAAGCACAGTAGCATTACTTTGGAATTCAAGGACATTAGTGAGACAACTCAAGCACTATAGCTACTGGGAGACTGTTGAGAATCATTACAACTGGTTGAGGACTTCAGGTAACTATTGCACTGCTGCTTATTTCAAGAAGGTGGTTCTATCTTTAACCACTTCAACACTATCATGACTCTGCAACTTAGGTGACTTAAAAATGGATAGATTTTTTCAACTTAGAGATTTGGTGCCTTCCATAAAGGCACTTTAGGAACCATGCCCTAATATTTACCCAAAAGGGCCATAAAAATGGCAGGAAGGTTTGACAGCTAAAACAGAGTGGATGGTGAGGAGATAATGAAACAGAGCTGCTTCTGAACAACGGGTTTTCAAAACCACACACAAATTAAAAAGTCACTAAACTCCAGGCCATTCTCACCTTTGAATCAACAAATAATTGAATGGAGCTTCAGAGGGAGTAAAACAGATCTAGCGTTGCTAAGAAGTGTGTTGTTGCTACAGATGTTGAAGAAACTAAAAGTATTTGCCAAAACAAATCTCTGTCAAATCACGGTTTTAAGCTCTGGTGCTAAGCAGCCTGCTGAAACATTCACTTTCTAAGGGGAAACTGCTGTTAGCAGTTCTTAGTCATGTAACCGTTCCCTGTGGGATGCAGTATGACTTTTTGCATGAGGTAAGGCTCAGCTTTACGGTATTTCAGAACCAGACCAATATTTGTAAATATGCAGATGTTTTGAGTAGCCACAAGACAAACTTGGGCTTTCGAGAAGCCACTAATATGAAGTGAGAACTCTGTGAAAAAATGAGGGTCGCATCGGTTTTCTTTCCAAATTTTGTGAAAATTACAGGCTAGCTTTTATGTCAAAACCAGTCTCTGCTGCACCAGTGTGACTACTTCAAACTGCACATTTCCACTTTTGCCTAAAAGCTATAAACTTTGCCTTTTCAGCTCCTCTCTTGCACAGCTCTTTGCCTGCCATTCTCAGGTTTAACATGAATGACCCACGCACTGGCTTTTCCCCATTCCCTGCTAAGTGTTTACCTTCCACCTAGGGAAATGCAGACGATGAGAGCTTACATTTCATCGTTCATCTCTTTTCTCTGTCATAAGGCAGCCACTTCTCCCAGGCCACCTCCCTCTATCCATCAGAAACGCTAAGTGCTAAGGAGTTTCTCTTCTGACACAGTTTTGCATGAAAAGCATGGGAAAAAACTGCGTTTTCATTACTTTTACAGCGAGGCCACTGCATGCCAGCACCAGACTAGCAGTCAGGCACAACTACAACCTGAGGAAACGTTTCCCAAAGAGCACGCGAGCGACACGCGCACCACCGGCTCCACGGGCCTACCCGTGCCGTGGCCAACGCCGCAGCGACGGCTTTGGCTCCCTGAGCCAAGGAACGCACTGGGACGGGGGGTGAGGGCCTGTCCCAGGGGTGGGTGCTGCTGAGGCGGCCGCGTCTGGCTTGGCTGCCTGCCGGCGGGAGCCGGACTCCCGGCCACCCCAAGGCCTTCAGCAGCCCGGGCGCTGGCGGCTGGGGAGGCCGAGCGTGAGGCCAGGCCGCACCCGCGCCTCGACGGCGGCGTGAGGGAGCGCTGGAGGAGGCCGCGACTGATGCTTTCATTGATCTCTCACGGGGATTAGATAAGGATTAGAAACCTCCGCAGCAGCCGCGCACCAGGGAGACTTTTCCTGCTCTTTAGCCTCACAAAAAGAAAAGCCATCTGTGGGAAGGCTTAATGCGGAGCCGCTCCGTTTTAGTAGCGGAATGTAAAGAAACCCGGAGCCTCACGTCGCAAGGGGGGGAGGGGGGAGGGAAGAGAAGAAAGGAGGTTTGCGGAGTGAGAGGGGCAGAGCAGAAGCCCCGGAGCCCACAGCCGAGGTGCTGGAAGCACACTCGCCCAACTTCAGCCGAACCCCGCAGCGTTACCGGCGGCCGAGCCAAGGCGCTCCCGGGCAGGAACCCGCCCGTCGCTCCTCCTCCGGCCCTCCCCCTTCCCTCGGCTCCCTCAGCGCGGCCCGCGCCCGCCGCGCGCCCCCGGCCCCGCGCGCCCCTACCTTCGTGGTGGAAGCTGCGGACGGTGTTGGCGCGGCTGACGGCGCGCTCCAGCGAGTAGCCCAGGGCCGGCGCCTGCCCCAGCTGCTGGCCCGCGTGCAGCCGGTAGAGGTCCAGCATGTATGGGGGGATGACGACGTCCTTGCCGGGGCTGGGCCGCCGCTTCAGCCCGAACATGTGGAGCAGGCGCAGCTCGAACTCGCTGAGGAGGTCCTCGGGGCGCTGCGCGGCCGAGGCGGCGCGGCCCGTCTCGCTGAAGCGCCGCCGGCCCACCTCCGGCATGAGGCCGGCCGCGCCGCCCAGCAGCACCTGGCAGAGCAGCAGCGCCAGGAGGGAGCGGGTCGCGGCAACCATGATCAACCTGCGCGGAGGAGGAGGAGGAGGCGATGGGAGCCAGTCAGCGCGGACACCGCGCCGGGGGAGCGCGCCGCGGGGAGGGGGGGGAGAGCGGACGGGGACGTCCCGCAGGTGGGTCCCACCCTGGCGCCCGGCCTGGCCTCCGCGGCTCGGACCATGGCGAGCGGCCGCCGCCGCTGCCCGGCCGGCACCCGGCGGGGCGGCCGCGGGGCGCCCCCTTCCCTCCCGCCCCCCTCCCTCCGCGGGGCCCCGTCGGGCCGCTTCAGGTGCTCGACGGCGCGCGGCGGAGCGAGGCACGAAAATCCCCGTGGCAGGAGATCAAAGGGAGCGAGGCGGGACGGGGCGGGGGAGCGCAGCGGGGCCATCCGCAACAAAGCGGCGCGGAGGTGAAGGGGAGGAGGGGGCGGCCGCTGTCAGCGCGGCCGGGGGCTCCGCCGGGGCCGGGCCGCTGCCCTCGGCGGGGCGCAGGTGTGTGCCCGCCCGCTCCGGGCCTCCCGCCGCCGCGGCCGGGATCGCTCCGCGGGGAAGGCGCCCAGCGCCGGGAGAAGGAAGGGGGCAGGCGCCCCGCCGACGCGCGAAGCGACCTCCCCGCTGCGCTCCCGTCCCGACCCCCCTGCTCGCCACCCACCGCCGGGCCGGGGTGCCGCGCCGCGGCAGCGGCTTCCCTCAACGGAGAGAGCTATTTTCCCTCGGCGGAGTGGAAGAAGGGGAAGGAGGAACGTACAAATCCTGCTACGTCCTTAGCCAAACCCACAGGATGATATTCTCCCCCGTGAAATTCTGCGCTGGATTATTATGATTAGTGTCCCGTCCCCCCTCTCTTCCAGAGCGCTAGCACCTCCGCCGTGGCCCACGGAGTCATCCTGCGGAGGCGGCTTTCAGCGGACCTGCGACCGCCGGAGCTATACCTGTGTGCAGAAGCGGGGGTTGTGTCTGCAGGAGGGTTTTCTGCTCTCGGGGTGTTTTTCCCGCATCACTTGGTGTTACTCCAAACTTCGTTGCTGCTCCTCTACAGCTGCCGAGCAGAAAACAGAAGTTCCCTGAAGTACAGTCCGCCTCAGAAACATACTTTTAGCAGCTGGTTGAGGAGACAGAAGGCAAGTCCCGGCCAGGGAAGGGCTTCTCCCTTTTAAAAAGCAGCGATCGAAAACTTGTTGCTTCTTCTTCTTCTTCTTCTTCCTCCTCCTCGCGTGTGTGTGCGTGCGTGTGCCTGCCCGTGAATGGGTCCCTACGTGTCTACGGAGTTAAAAGGCTCCTTTTCAAAAATAATGTCCTTTGCATCACCCGCATCAGACAGACGGACATTTACTGAGCAGCAACATGAAGATGAAGCTTGACTTTTCCCCGCTCCCTTAAAAAGAAAAAAGAAAGGAGGGAGGAGGAGGAAAAGAAGGAAAAAAAAAAAAGGGTGGAGATACGGCGGTGGCGGCCCGCGTGCTGCGGCCGCGCTAGGGCACCGGCCCGCTGGCCCCGCTGGCCCCGCCGGCCCGCCCGCCGCCCGCCCCGCACCGCACCATTGCCGGGGGTGGCCGGTCGCCGCCGGGGCTTTTTGTTGCGCGGCAATGTCACGACCCCGGAGGCTCGCGGGCCCGCGCCAATCACAGCCGCCCTGTGGGAGCGGGCTGCGGCCCCGCACGGCTTTTAAAGGAGACGCCGCCTCCCTCCCTCGTTCCTGCCCTCCCTCCTCCCTCGCCCGCTCCCTCCCTCCCTCTCCCGGCCGCGCCGCGGCTGCCGCAGATGGGTCGCAGTGCCGCCGGGATGAGAGATGGGGCGGGTGTCCGGTCCCATCCCGTTAAACTGTGGCACCGGCCCTTCTCCCCCTATCCTCCTCCGATCCGGTGTGGGAAGAGCTACCGGCCCGGCCCCGGGTCCCTCTGCGGGTGGCGGGGTACGCCCGCCCGTAGCGGGACGCGGGACCGGGTCGGGCCCAACAATGACCCATTGTACGGCCCCGAGCGCTCCCGGAGCTCCGCCGCCGCAAATCGGATTAGCACCGTGCCCCAGGCTGCCGGGGTGGTAAGGTGCGAAGGTCACATAAGGTATCGGGAGAATCCTGGTGCTTTAAAAGCAGTTTAAATATATATATATACTTTTTTTTGCTTTTCTTCCCTACCCCTAGCAGCGACACTGAGCGCGAGTCTGCTGCCCGAGCCCGGTCTCACCGTGGATGAGGGCTGGAAACCGTGGCAGGGGTTTCCTCGCTCTCCTCTCCGAAAGTGGAGCACCCGGGCTTGGGAAGAGTCTGCTGCCGCGGTGCATCCGACCGCGGGCTCAGCAGCACCGGCCGGCCGTGAGGATAGACGAGGCTTCGGGTTTTGTTAAGATGGGGCTGCCCTCCAGTGGTGGAAACGCGGCGGATCTCCGGCCCCGGAACGGCAACCCCATCACAAACCGACCTCCGTCGGCCCACGGCCCCGCGCCTCGCACCGACACCTGCCCCGGGGCTCACCCGCGCTCCCCGCGGCGCCACGGCCCGGCCGTGCCCACGCCGGCGCTGCCCCGCTCTGCAGCCGCCACCGCCCGCCACGAACTCGGAGGAAGACGGCGGCGGCCAGGGCGAAAGAAGCCAGCCGGCACTCGCTGGGATTGCACTCGCTGGGATTGCACTCCCAATGCCAGCTCCGTCCCTCGCGCCCTTTGCCAAACTGGCAAATCTCTGGATCGCGATAGGATGTAGTAGCTTGTGGGTAGGGATGCGTTCTGTGCTCCAGCTCTCGTCAGTCTGCTCGGCCTCTGCGGTGGGGCCTGGCCCTTCTTGCATAGGTATGCGATACCCAGCGATTTAGGGTCCTCATCAAAGGCAAAGCCATCGGCAGGCGGTCATTAGCCAGGGTCCCGGTGCTAGCCCAGGCTCCTTCCCGGCAAGGTGAGCGCCCTGTGCTGCACCCCCTTCCCAGTCCCTCTCAGGGGCTTCATTTGCAAAAGACACAGACAGCCTTTGACACCTTGAATTACTGCGGAGGAGGATTTAAAGCAATAACAACTGAGACAGCTCCATTACCAGCTCCTCCTTTGGGAGCGGCCTTTTCCCTCCATCTCACAACTTTTCCATGTAGGAAAAACACTGATTTGATGCAGGAATTCGGCACATTTGGACTGGAGCAATTCCTCCTGTGGACCCTCGTCTCTTGGCTTTCCTATCATGCTAGAGTGACTTGAGCCATGCCAGGGAAATGTCATTGCTCATATAGTGAGTTACATACCACCTTACGACTACACCAGTGCAATTAAAGAGCTGGTAAAGCTCCTTCATGACAACAGCTCCCAACTCTTGTTAACCTGATTTTTGCACACTGCTGGGCACATAGGATGTGAGAGGTGACACAGAAGGAGGTGCAATCCCTCAAAAGCATAGTTACTTTTCCGTTGCGTTCCACCAGAGATAATGTTTAGTTTTATGACTTCCTGCAAGTCTTTAGCATGAACTGAAAGTGTGCAGTGTGACTTCAGGGTATGCCAATTATGTAAATCGGCACTAAAATAACAATGGCAATGTAGTTTACACATCACTGACATTAAATGAGCACTTCAACTTCTAATTGCCATTCCAGTTCAATCTGTAGTGGGTCATGCCAGGAAAAAGTCCTTTCTTGCCTCAACACTCACTCCCTGTGCCTGGAGCATAGGCTGTAACTGTATGCCCAGCTTCGCCTTATCTCCAGGAGCTTTCTCTATTTAGGATGATGCACCTTGTAATGCAGAAACCTGTTTGTGGTTGTTCAGTGTGCTCTGATCTGATACGAACAGGGTCTTATAGGTTTGCCCCTCTCTGATTTTAAATATAAACAGGCACTCAAAGTCTGCTGTTCTTTTTGCAGTAACAGACCTTCCCCCTCTACAGTTTGTCATCTCTCAGTCTATTTAGATAGAGGAGCTGCTGAGACAATGACTCTGCCTTCCCATCTGTTTCCATGAGGTCCCAAAAGATAACCCCAAAGCACACATGTTCCCTGAATGCACAGGTACCAGCACCTCAGCAGTGCCCCAGCACCTTCCCCATACTGAGTTTTCTTAACACTGGCTTCCTTTCAGCCAGTCCCTGGGGGAATAAGGCCCTCAAAGTGTTATCCATGGAGGTCCAGTTACAGTTCATGCCTCATGGGCGTAACAACCAACTAAGTACCCCCTTGCAAAGCCCACTGCCTTTGACTCCTGCATTCAGGCCTGCTCCCACTGCAACTCCAGAAGCATCTTTACCGTGACAGAACGTTACAGACAGGTGTGTTTAGGGACAAAGGTAGCACTTGGTCTGTGGAGCACAAACACGCCAGGACATGCCCACCCAGACCTGCAGCTCCCCGCACGAGCCTCTGCAGCAGGCAGAACATCCTTATCCCCTTCCCCATGCAGCAGCGCACCCGAGAGAAACAGAAGCTCAACTGGCCGCATTTGCTCCCACCCTCTGAGGAGTTCAACAGGACATCAGCTACAGATCCAGCCCCAGCACAGGACCTCTCACAATGTCATTTAGTTTTACAGAGTGACTTTTCAGATCAAGCCTGCTCTCCAGCCAAACTCCTGCCAGAGAGAGAAACCACCATTTACAGTGAAAAGATCTGGTAGAGACGTGGGGTTTTAGGAAACCTGGCTGTGCACACTTGCTAATCTCCTTTGTGAAACTTCATTTCCCTGCTCCCGAGCTTTGTATAGTTGACTGGACTGATTAGTGTCTTTCTTCTTTCCCACATGCACTTTCTTTTTTTACTTTCTTGGGTTTGTTGGGGGGTTTTTTTTTGGTTTGTTTTGTTTAAGGTTTTTGGGGAGGGAGAGGTGTTGAGCCAGTAATTACTCAACTGGTGGCACCTGCTGCTAAGGTTTCAGATCCAGGTGTTCCTTCTCAGGACCCAAACACAGCTGATACATCTCAACTTCAGGTGTTGTTGGGCTTGCTTAGTAAAATGATAGAAAACTATCCAAGTAATGGCAAGTTCTACAGAACCGTCAAAGTCCTTTTTCAGTACTAGAGGGGGAAAAAAAAGAGATCTGTTTTCACCCAGCATTTTCTTTGTGCCAAATCTCATTTATATGCTTTCACTATGACTGTTTTTCCCTGACCCAGTAAAATTGCAGCCATCATTGTTGATGGCTATGGGCAGAAAACTTCATCTGGAAGATCTAGATGAGAAATAGGTCTTCACTTAGGGTCTCTTAAAGGTAACTTCTAATCCTTACCAAAATGATCTAATTTCTGGTTTAGTTAAGAGATGAGGGTCTGCAGAAACACTTGCATTGCTGAAGGTCCAGAGTTTTAATCCTCACTTCAGCAGACCAGTTAGACCAACGCTGAGCAGTTCTGACAAATCCCACTTCAGAGCACTGTCCCCGGATATGACAAGTATGTGAGACGTGAAATATTAATAGCAGTGAGCTTTTTTTTTCATACATGTTCCACATTTTAGTGAATAAACCCCTTGATAAAAAAATCTGTGCTGAAGTATGAAACATATACATGGTACAGCATCAAATGCTAGAGGGGTGACTTCTGAAAATGAGTTAAGATGTGTTAGTGATGTTTTGGTTTTGGCCTCGTAACGGGTGGAGATTATCTGAAAGCTTTTCTGTTCCTGGACTGTGCTCCCTGTGTGAATATGATGTGTGGCCATTCTTTAAAATATTACTTAACACTGTTCTCTGAAGACATGTTTGTCTTTTGGTGGTTTGTCTTTTAACATCTATCAATTGTCCCTGCTGCACAGCCCGTCTCTGTTCTGTGAAGGGTGGATTCTCACTTGAGAAGGTGATTTACAAGATGGTGATTTGTTTTTGAAGAAGAGAAAGGCAGTTTATTCAGAAATGTCTCTTTCTTCTTCACCTTTGCTGAAACTCTGGCAGCTCTTCAAAGCCATTGCTCTGTTTCACAGTGAGTCTCAATTTCATTCATCAAATCCCATAGTGGCAAGGAAGATGGAATTGACCAGGAAATGCAATGCAGACCCAGCATTTGTTACATTTCCAGCATGTCTCCAATGCTAGTGAACAATTAACAGTTACTCCTAACAGTGTTGCATCTGCAAATACAGGCTGCAGTAAGCAGTTCAGGTGGCTGTGCAACTTGTATTTGTAAGGCAGATGTCTACAATTTGTAATGCAGTTGCTGGGGAAAGAGCAAAAAGGGAGGCCAACATAATAACCTTTCTTTTTATACTGTTTTCTCCTTGATGCTACAAACTTCCAAATGTCAAAATCCAGTGTTTGACCTGTGACTGCTTTTATCACTAAGAGGTGAAAGCATGCTATGACATCTCTGAACAGCCTGGAGAAGAACCAAGGTTACTGGAGAGATTCCTAGGCACTGACACCATTTCTGTACACGTGCTGTATGAACAGTCACAGACTGCATGGCTAAGGAGATTCAGTAGGCAGTGACCTGACAGATTTAGGAGTTCTCAGTTCTCTTCCCAGTGATAAAAGTGCCTGTTTTCATCTCTTTGTGCCCCAGTTTCCCTACCTTGGAAATGGGGATGATCAGGCTGATCCCCCACTTGACCCTCAAGACCTTCAAGTAAAAGCACTAAGAGTTAAACACTGCTATTGTTTGAGGCTAAATATGGTTAATGCCAACAGCAATCTCAAATATCTGGAATCTCAGAGATCAATCTTGCCTTAAAGACAGTGGCAAAACCCCTCCTGACTTTGGTGGTACAGGCTCGAGTGTTTAAGTGATGAAGAGAGAGGGATGATGACTATTGCAGTCAAAGAGCAAAGAGGGATTTCTAATTATATAAGTCTGGTTAGGAAGACAATGAGGTGAGGGTGTTCCCCCACATAAAAGAGAAAGGGCTGCGTCACAGATGGTCCACTTCAGGAGCTTACAATTTCATCACTGCAGAGATATTGACGTCAAGTAAGATGGAGGATAATATAAAGTTACGCATATTGCCTTAAGAAGTGCATATTTGAGCAGCAAAACTGGATAATGGTTAGCAATTAAAAGAAAATAAAGGCAAGTGTGACGTTCTGTTTAAGCAGATTGGCTGTATGAAGGCTTTATTGTAGCTGCAGATTTAGGGCATATGAAAAGGTTTTCTGTGCTCAGTTGCAGGATGAAAACCATTGCATCATCAGGCACTCTTGTTCTCTAACACTCCTTTGCCAGGATGCCTTTGATAATGAATGCTTGCGATTTTACTTTCTGGTGTAAAGTCATGTTTTCTTGGGTCATTATCATTCCAGTTGTTACATATCCTCTTAAAACTAGATAGAACCACACAAAGTAATAGTAAAGCTTTGTGTTGGCTCTGTGACATGTGCTCAGCTGCTGCACCTGCCTCACACTGGGACTTAAAGTCATTTGCAAGTTTCTTTATTCCATCCTTTGTTCCCAGCTCTGCCCAACTTCCAGAGAAGCTCTGATGGGTACAGGTCTCGCTTCAACCACCACCCTGTAACTCCTATTTGGTAGCTTCTTTGCTTGTGTGCCCTCCTGCCTTTTGCATTTCTTTGGGCCCTGCTGCAGGATGGGTGCATTGTGTTACTGCAGGAGATTTGCCCTTTCCTGCACTTCTGTTTTCTATACAGAATTCATGCTCAGTAAACATTCACATACACTTAACCTGGATGTAGAATAAACTCCTTTAAAATAAATCACAATACTAAGCCAACCAACCAACCTGGGAAACCATGGAATGAACTCCATCTAATCTGCACCTCTGGCCTTCTCACTTGCTCTCTGCTGCCCTGTGTACATCACAAGCCTCTACATCCAGCCTTGACAGACACTGGCTTTTGAAGACAAAAAAAAAGAACTGCCTCAGAATCTCTCCCATCCCTCTTTGCCAGAAAAAGCAGCCAGCACATGAATCAGGGAAAGAGCAAGATCACCACAAGCCCAAAATTGCTACCTCCAATAACTTTGAACATACTGCAAGTCCTGGTTCAGATGCTCACGCTGCCTAAGAAGATCCCTAAGGACCTAAAAATTAAATTGGTGACTAAATCCTTGAAAAAAAATCAGGGCCACTCTCTCCATACCAGTGGAAAACTGAAATTCCAAGTTGTGCAATTGAATGTGACATTCATTTCTGCAGCTGCTGGGGAAATAGCTCCCTTACAAAAGCAGTTTAAAAATTAGGCTGTTTTCTATCTGTTTTTTCCCTAAGCAACTTCTACAATGTCAGACATTAATATCAAGGAACTTTGATAGATGAAAACAAATACACCACTGTAACAATATGTAAATATCCTCCCTCCCTCTCTCAGTATTGGACATGTTCTGATAAAACAACCTGACTTTACCAGGGCCAAACGTGTGGAAAAGCATTTCTACAAATGAATAAACAGGTATATGATGAAATAAAGGTTTCTTTCCTTTATGCCAAAGTGATTTCCCAGCTAGCCTGCCTGAGTGCCCTTTTGCACCACGTTGCCATGTGTATCCTGGCAGCTGAACACATATTTTATGTGTTTGTTTTCATTAGAAATAATGAATTCTAATTTCATTAGAACACAAAATTCCTCTAACACTGGATCATGATGATGGCTCCTATTTTAAATATTTCCCCTATAGGCCTGTAGGTTCTCAGCTGGAAAATCCACACTATCTAGAAGAGCCAGGCTAGCTTCCATGCATCGTGTACATTAGGCCACCAAATTTGGTCAAGGTAACACACGTGCCCTGTGCTGGTCTGCTGCATGCATATGAATCTCAGCAACTGCACATCTCAGCTGTCCTGCTGCAGTGAGATGGAAGAGTGTCTGTGTAGACTTGCTACAAGGATTGGTTGCCTTTGCCACTAACTCCAAAGCAATGACAAAAGGCAGGAGTTGAAGACTTCACGGATGTGTTTGGTCTGACTGCTCAGGCAAAGTTGTCCTGGTGCATGAAGCTCTGATTTACCCATTCTGCAGGCAAATGATGTGTCCAAGCTATCTGTTGCTATTACAGTGCACTGTCAATCCCAACACATTAGCTATCAGACACTGCAGCAGTTAGCTTGGGGAGCTAAAGTCCATCTCTTTGACTTTTGATCTGCTTTGTGGCTTTCCCAAAACCCCATGTGGAAAGGAGGCTCCTGTGCTGCCACATAGTGACCGTTTAAATGAAACATTTTTAGTCAGAGCTGCAGATTAGCAGAAGGACTATCCCCATTGTGTTCAGAGAAATAACATTTTTCAGTGTCCCTCAAAGAGGGTGTAACTGCTTCTGGCAATCCCTCCATTAGCCCTGCTACTGACAAAGGGGTTTGGAATACCACTGCTTTGTTTTAAACCATGTAATAAAACCAGAAAAGGCTAAATAACCCACCCAAATGAAGAGGCTTTAGAGCTTTCCTGTTAGTGTTTCACATCTTAAAAGCAGAAGTAACCTCAGCATTGGATACTATCTTAAGCGGGGGGGGGGGAATGAATCCCCAAGTTAACTGTAGGGAAGTTGATCTGTCTCACCCTTACTAGGCCAGTGGTGTGAAGTATGGAAGCTGACACCTGCAGCTTGAAAGGCTTCAGTCACCAGGCTGGGCTCACAAAGCCAACACAAGGCAAGGCTTTCAGGCCAGAAACTGAGGTTCAGGGGGCACAGTGTCTCTAGTTTCTCCCCAGTTTCTCAAAACTGCAGCTTTTCCTTCACTTGTGTTGCAAGCACTATTTATACCCACCTTAAGAGGTGGGCATTCCCTAGAAATCCAGGACCAGCAATACCAAAGAGACCTGACACATCACTGCCCAAGCTTAACGACATGGTGAAAAATGTATTCCCTGCTTCCTTCCCGTTCCACCAGCACATTGCTTCACTGTCCTCCTGGGCCCACTGCATTTCCAGAGACACAAAATCCTCTTCTTCCAAAGCCCAGGGCAAAATACCATGGGAGCAAGCTAGACCCACAGTGCTGTTTATATCTCTTCCTCTAAGGCTACATCTCTACTAGTAAATGAAGTGAGTCTGGGAACATTCCTGGGCACGGAGGCCAGCTGGCATGGAAAAGCCTGCTTCCCTGTGAGCTCCTGCACTGGGGTGGCTGCATGCAAACTGTTGCTTGGGTCCCAGGAATGCTAGAACAGTTAGAAACTGTTTGGTAGAGAGCTCCTTGGCCTGGCCCAAAAGCATACCAAAGGCATCCACTCACTGGTTTTTGGCTGGGCCCAAAAATGTTCCCAGGCACTGCTTTGTTTACCAGCGCAGGTGTAGCCCAAGGCCATGCTTACCTCTGCTGGGCCAGCTACCATGGGGAGGGCACAGGACATAGATTAACACTGTCATCATGTCAGTCAGCTGATCATCATTTCATACCCTCGTTGAACACCCCTTTTATCTATACAGGAGTTGTTGATAAGGGAGCATTTAAAGCAGCCTAGAGGGGAAACCACTTGAAAGTGGAGTTGCAGTGATCCAGAGAGCAGCTCTGGGGCAGGCCTGGACCGAAATGGGATGGGACTCGGGGATGCTGCTGAGCTGTGGGGAGGCAAGAGGGCTCCTGAGGACTCCTGGGGGGCTGTGGCCTGTGCTCAGCCATTCCCACAGAGGGGCTGTTGTGTGTGACCTGTGCACAGCCTTGCCAGGATCAATGGACCTGTGCACTGGCACAATAACGGCACATTTTGCACTGCATTTGGTTCACAAGCTGGTCCAAATTGGTTCACAAGCTGGTCCAAATTGGCACTCAACTTGTGACTGGCATCCTCTTTATCAGATTGCCATGCTGAAGCCATAAACCCTGTTCTGGTTGCAGGGAGCAGGGAAAGAGATCACCTTTTCCTCCCACATCCTCACTGAGGGTTAGTGCTTCCTCTGCTTCACATGCACAACCACTTCCTAACTCAGGTCTCCTCATATAATATAATCCTCCAAATCAGGATAAAACGTTTGTGTGCATTTAAGGTAACCAACTATTTTCCCTGGACTGGGTTAGGGAGCAATTGTGTTTGCTGTTCTGCTGTCAGGTCATGAGTTCCTGTGGGACCTACTCTAGGTGGCTCTGCTCTGGCAGGGCGGTTGGACTAAATGATCATTCGAGGTCCTTTCCAGCCCTTGAGATTCTGTGAAAGGAGAGAGGCAGTTCTGGGGAGGGGGAGAAGAGTAGGGTTGAGCAGCTGCTTGGCAGAAAGCACAGGTGCCACATGAGGATATGTGGCCACCACCTTTTGGGACAGGTTTTAATCTTTGGGGTTTTGGGGTGGGCTGGTTTGGTGGTTTTTTGAAACGGCTCAGTGATGTGAGCATGTTTTTATTTATCTCCCCACACATTGTCCCAAATCCCTTCCCAAAAGGAATCTGTCCACTAGAGACAATTAGTCAGTCGAGTCTCATTCAAGTTTTAATCCTTCACTCTCAAGCCATAAACTGGGCAGAGAGCATCAGTGATTTCCACTTAAGCACTACCTGTCCCTGGGCTTCTGTGCAACCAAGGAGAAGCCACTTCTCCCATACACACTGCAGCTTGGTAACACCTTGTCTGGGCTCAGGCTTTGCATTTCCAGAGGCCATTCTCCCAGAGATGAAGGACCCTTCCCTCCTCTCTCCATTTGCCCTATATTCAGCACAGGAGCTTTCTGAAGCGAGTCTGGCTGCTGAGAACTGGGTGCCCAACACCTGATCAAAGTGCAGGCTGACACGGACTCTCCCTTGGGATACCTCCTTCCCAGCCCCAGCCACCCAGCCCCGCTCCATCCCTTCTGCCAAAACAAGTGCTCCTGCAGCAAACAGGTTCAAAGAGCTGGTTTGTCTGAAAATTAATCCCTTCTTTGAGCATGTACACAGCACTTTGCTTAGTGGGGGCCTGATCTGGGTTGAAACTTCTAACGTTACATTACAAATACATTCTTTCCCTTTATATGTAAATGAAATGTAAATTCATTTAATAATGAAATCTCAGCTAAAATCTTTAACTTCTAAACCAGAATGTAAAAATCTGTAGGAGCCACATTCTCTTCCCTGCCATAGCTGAAGGTACAGTAGCCAACTTTTCAGCTGACCTTGTTTTGTTCAAAAGCAAATGAGGTTCAAATTAAGCCTGCGAAAGGAAATCATGATTGATGACTTGGCCTGCCCAACTACAATTCCTTTAGTAACAAAAATATGTTGTAAGTTCATTTATTATTGAGATCAAGCAACGAGTCTGGAGCTACATAAAATGGTTCCAATTAGATTCAAGTAATTGCCATTTTGAGTGAACATAAGCTTTTCTGGATTAAAAAAAAAGGGGCAATAAAAGCTGGAGTAAGCTCACATCTGAGATTTAAGCCTTCAAAGCTTTCTTTGCCTTTTTTTTCCACCTTCTTTTTTTGATTTGTGTGTGTGTGTGTGAGACAGACACACAGAGGACAGGGGGAGGAGGAACAAGGATGTATGAAAAGAGAGGAGTGATTTTCCCAAGCTGATTTCTCTTCCTGGGTGACCCAGTCTCCCTGGGAATGCTGCTCATGTGATCTGCACCAACTGGATCAGCAACAGCACCAGAAAGAAGAGTTTCCACAACATCATTAAAATAAGGGGAGGGGGGAACAGCCAGCAAAGCACAAGTTGAATAATCTGAACTCCTCCTGCAGAAGCAGCTTCCAGAATAAATGTTGGAGCATGTAGTAAACAAAAACAGTTTCAGCTCAGGACCAGATGAATGCCTACAGCAGCCAAATTAGTCAAGCAGAGAGAAAAATGTTTCATATGCTGATGAAGGCACTTCCTCAGAGCTGAGACCCACTTCAGAGCAGAGAGCACTCAGGTGCCCCTTAATACTGAGACTTTGGGTCACAGCTCAGAGTTAAATCCCACACTGTGCTGTGCTGAAGTGTAGCTTGAAACACCTTTCCTACCAGTGATGGGCAGGGGGGAGGCCTGAAGCCACTGCTCCCCTTCCATGCTGTGAAGGACATTTTCTGTCCTTGGATGCATAAAGAGATGGGATTAGATAACATTTCCAGGCTCCCTGAGCACCAGCCACACAGACACACCTCACACAGGCGTTTCATGCAGCGTGGTGTCATCACTCACTGTATCACCTGACTCTCACTACAAACGTTTACCTTCAGCAAAGTATTTCCTAGCAAGACCATGAGTGATCAAGGAGTCACTAGTGAGGGAAAGCAGATGGATTGTTTCTGATTTTTATATGTTTGTTTCTTCTTTTTATCACCCAGGTGTCATCATTAGCTACTCAATTTCCTATGCCCACCCAAAAGTCCACAGAAGTTCTCTACTGCCTCTACAAGTAGTTGAATCTCTAGAGTACAACTTGCTAATAACTTCAATCAGATCACAAATACAAATTCACACTTTTATATAGCTTCATGTAGCTTCTTTTGGGTCTGAATATGTATTACTATAACACAGGACACTTTCTGCTTTGGCTCAACTTTGGCTTGCAACTCTTCTGTGTTCCTGTTTCAAGTCTTGGAGAGGAATATGATGTCTTAAGTCTAGTGAGCTTGTACAGCTCAGCTGCAACTGTGCTGACTCAAAGCAGCTGAGGAGCAGTTCTCCCAAGGAGAGGAGCATCCAAGTACCAAGGCAGGTAAGTGCAGCCACCCTAAGTGCTGCTCTGGACACTTCCAACCACAGCCTCATGTCCCTCCAACAGTTGCTTCCTGAGGCTGTGGGAATGAACTTGGGTGCAGCGTCACACAAGTTTCTACCCTCTGCCAGAAACGCGGTGCTACACGTCAATCTAGTCTGGGTCATGGCTTGTTCTATACAGCCTTCTGCTGAACACACAGAGAAGTAGCTGCAAGGCTGAGGCCTCAATCAGATTAGCTCCTGATCTGGCACTGGAAACCAAAACCAACAGTTCACAGCTCCCGTTGGTTGACATCCCTCTGCTGTGGGAGACTGGAGCTTCCTTGCTTTGCCTTTCTGCCACTTACAAACATGAGCTGCAGTTCCACAAGATCAGAGCTGCTAAAACCCCTCCAAATTAAAAATAACTTACTTCATCCCACCTCCTGACAACTTAGCTAGTCAAGCCCCTAATTCTAAGCCTCCAGGCAGCACCAAGGAATCTAGTGTCTGGGACCACTCTCTAAGTACCAGCCTTCACTATAGGAACTCATAACCTCATTCAGCAAATCTTCCCTGGAACTTGGGAGTGCCAAATTCATGCTGTCCTGCAGTAAACTCTGGATTACCTACAATAACGTATAGATTTCCTCTGAAGCAAGCTGAAGAGAACCAATCCATAATCTCCCTTCTTTGTCACAACAAAGGTGTCATAACCTCCTTTCTTTGTCAGGAGATGTAAAAACAAAGCAAGGCACACATTTCCTCCTCAAAAGATGTCACTGCCCTAAACAACGACTGTGTGAGGAGTGGGAAGCTCACTGTCTCTGCTTGGTGGGAACTGAGGCAGAGGGAGGTTTAAGTCACTCTCACCATGGCCCAGGAAGGCAGTTTCCCGCTTATGGGTTAATGTCCTTTTATTCTCCCTATTAACTAGGTAAAAGGGAAGCTCTAAATGCAGCTGTCTGTCTGCTTCACCAAAGTCAATTGACTGTGCTGAGGAGTCTTAAATGGTTTTTTTCCCCTCATAAATTATCTTCATTAGCTATGTAAATAGAACACTAATGAGAAACTAATTGGTTGTTAAGATTTCAATCTCAAATAACAGAAAGAGATTTGCAGTAATGCATGTACTTGGTTCTGCCAGTGTGAAAGCCTGTGCCATCTATCTGCGAGTCACATGCCAGTCCTGCACTCCCTTCTGTTGCTGCTTCTCATAGTGGAGCTGAAGAGGTTTTGATCAGTATCAGGAGCCTAAAGTAAATGTGAGGCTACACCCTTTGATGAGATCATTTGCCCTTGCTGTAGGAAGCCTTCCTTAGAGTCATTTTACTAGGAGAACTGAGTGACAACTAAGGACAAGGAGTTTGCAGGTTGCCTAAAGGAGGGTTTCATAGAACCATAGAATAGTTTGTATCAGAAGGAACCTTTAAATGTCATCTAGTCCAACCCTCCTGCAACGAGCATCCATCATTCCTACATCTTCAACGCAGGCCCTGTCTGACCTGACCATGAGTGTTTCCAGAGGTGGAGTGTCTACAACCTCTCTGGGCAACCTGTGTTTTGCCATCCTCACCATAAGAAATGTCTTCTTTACAGTCAGTTTAAATCTCCCTCTTCTTTGTTTAAAACCATTACCCCTATCACAACAGGTCCTAGGTTCCCCCAGTGCCTTCTCTTTTCCAGGCTGAACAACCCCAATTCTTTCAGCCTTTCCTCCCAGGAGAGGTGTTCCATCCCTCTGATCATTTTTGTGGCTCTAAATTTTTCCCTGGTAGCAACACAAGCAAAATCAGCCAAGTGAGAGATCCCCAGCAGGAGCTGACATTGACGTCTCTCTAACTAAAATGAAGTATCAATAACCCGATGAAAGAGGCATTCTGAATTATTTACTCTATGTCATACTTCAGGTTTTAATTTCAATATCTTGTGAGATGTACAGTAAATTATTTAGAAGCATGGCAAATTAAAATGCAGTTTCAAGTCCCCTTGCATTTTGAGCTCTGAGGTTAACAGCTCCCTTTGCAACAATGATTTGCTAAGCTAGTTTTGCAAATGGTTTTGTGTGCAGAGGCACACAAGTGATCCATTGCAGCAAATCTTACCCACCTTGAACCATTTAACAGCCCATCCTCCCTGAGACACACTAATTAAATACAGCTTGAGCAAAAGGGTCAAATGTACCTGTAGCAGGTTAGCCCAGGAGCCTGCAGGTTGTTTCCTCCAGCTTTACCCAGGGGCATGCGAGGGCTCCATTCCCCTTGCTTAAATTAGAGGTGTGTGTTAAATAGCCTCTTAGATAAAGATATTTTACTTTACTTTCTAACTTTTTCTCTTCCATTTTTTGGTGGTGAGTTTTGCAGGAAGGTCTGGGAAATACACTGGTGTTTTAACACATCCAGGCACCTGTTTCTTTGTATTGTGATGGTGGGGAAGAATGTTGCCGTCTTCTACTGGGAACAGTCATGGGGTCACTAAAGGAGCAGCCATGGGGTCACTAAACGGTTTTGTCCTGTGACTCATTCTTAGACCCATCTTGCAAAGCTCTTTTTGTCCACTTGTCAGTATATTTTTTCATCCTTTTTTTGGCAAACAGAATAAGTCAACAGATATCGATATTCCTCCTTGGGACCTCCTTCAAGACATGTCTTTAGACATAAGCCCAGATGACGGTGATTCAAGCTTTGCTCCTCCAAGGGGTAACACCTCTGCAACATTACAATCTTCTGAGCCACAGAATACACAATATTCAGCCTTGCAAGAGTGATAAGTCTAAGATCCAATATTTCCTGACTCATCAGAGCTCACAATGGAAAGCTTTGTACTGTCTGAGGGGAGAAATTCCAAGTTTCTTTCCATGAAAGAGCCTAAACTCTTTAAAAATCATGACATGTTTATGCAGAGTAAAACAATTTCAAGTCAATTTAGGACATTCTGTCCCTCTGACATCTGTATGGAGAAATTTGTGCCTAGATGTTAGGAATTCTGTATGATATAACAAGGATGTTTTACAATACCCAACTGCATTTAAAACAAAACCTACAAAGCCATTGACACAAACCCAACGCTTTGTACAATGATCTGCAATCAGAACCTTGTTTGCAGGTTTGTTTATAACTGCCTCACAGCTTGTCCATTCGAAAATCATGGGACTATCCCAGAGGTAGGATGCCCCTAGTTGAAAGGCTCTCTATGGAACCACAGTTCGATCAGACATAATGGTTCAGGGAGCCCCAAAACATTTCCTTTGAAAAATCCTGCATTTGATTCCACAATCAAAGGCAAAGGAGGGAGTTAGAAGGAGCCCTGCCTGTATTGCTGACACCTGTATAAGCAGCAGCAGACTCTGAAGTGGCATCCTCTGCCTTGTGCCCCAGCAGGGAAATGGCAGAAGCTCTCTGCAGCTCCATGGCGTGCTGGGATCAGCAGCAAGCTCCCACCACCCAGCCCATGGCACAGCCACACAAATACCAGAGGCAACACCAGCAAAAGGCCATCAAGGTGCTGCGCAGGGATGGAGCAAGGAGCCAAAGAGCAGTTGGGGGACCAGGAGTAGTTTATCCCTCAGAGGCAGAAAGGCATCAAAGTACAGCCTCAGAAGAACCCACAGAATTGTTTCAGTTGCAAAAGACCTTTAAGATCATCAAGCCCAACCACTAAGCCCATCACTAAACCATGTCCTTAACTGCTACAGAAGCTGCCAGTTCCAGAAGCTCCTGCCTTAGCCTAAAGTTAAACAAGGAAAGAAAATGTAGTTTCTCTTGGTTTCTAGAGAATCAGACACGGTGGATTTCTGCCAGCTCTGAGAGAATCCTCCATGTGTACATAAAGTATCTCTAAGGACAGCTTATCTCTGAGAACTCCCCAGCTGAAGAAGCTTGCCTGAAATATGCCATATGCATTTTAAATACTGATCCCCAAGCTGAGATAGAGATTAGTTTGTTTTTTCCTCAGTAAAAGTAAGGCTGCTGCAAAGGGGAGGGGAGGCAACTGGACTTTTTCTACCTCAGGGAAATGTCTCATCAGACTGGGATCCAGTTACATTCAAGTCTACAACAGGTTGTATTTAGGACCATGAGCAAATCATTCCTCACAACCTGCCTCAGTTTCTACACCTAAAATACTAAGTTAAATAGTTACCAGGCATTTTATAACTCAACATATATATTTTAGGATGTGCTGACACGCCACATTGCCTGAGCATTTGGTCAGAAAAGATAAGAAACACTATTGATATTACAGTAATATCAGCAAATTATAGACATCTGCAGTCACATGAAATTAAAACCTGGTGCAGTTCACAGCAGTCAGGCAGGGTGGCACGAAACAGGAGCCACATGCCAATCCAACTTTCAGTTTAAGTATTGCAGGTTTGGAGCAGTTGGATTTAAAAATCCAAAGCTCAAATGTATACAGAGACCTCAGGTAGTTCAGCTGAAACAAACCTTATTTTTCACCAAAAAAACCCAGTTTCAAGAACAGATTTTCCCAGCCAACAGAGCTGTACTGCAAGACAGTTTGTCAGACTTACCTCCCTGCTACTTCTGGTGTTACTTTTGAGTACAGTTCAGGTTTTGAATCTGATTCCTTTCTGTTCAGCAATCATTCATTAGACTACATAGAGGGGTTTTTTAGGTCAAATCTAGGATGTCACCATGAACAGATTGTTGGCTGAAGCACTTTACATGCAAGAAATAAAAACAGCAGCATATGCCCGAAGTTACTGCTCAGAGCTTAATTAATACCAGGGTTTTTCACACTGGTATTAATACTTTCCTCTTGAATTGAATGGGATTTGACCTTGACACAATAAGATCAGGGCCAGTCTGTGAAAACAATGTTATGACATCAAAGTGAAAACAAAGGAATGTCATCACATGTGTCGGTGGAGGATGTGATGGGGCCTCCTCTTACAGTAGTGAAATAAGGTCAGTGTGACTCCTGAGAGACTTTCTCAGCTACCAAGTCTTTATGGAGAGCGAGTGCAATGGGAGAACCTGGCAGATGGCACGCACCTTAAATATCAGATGATGTGGATATGGTTCCTACCTGGAGTAAGGAGGCTCTACTGTCTTCAGTGGAGCTGGGCAGATTCACAGCTGCTGGAGAACTGGTCCACTGCAGGCAACCTGAGGAAAGGATGTACAAATTAAAACACCACCTCACCGAAGGGCATATAAATTCCCCATCAGTGTGCTCGGGCAGTGCTCCCCATCCCTCATCTTGTAAATGAGGCCACATCACTTTCATTTGTGGGTAAGAGCTCTCAGCTCCTCGTGGCCCTCTCTGGTGTGACCCCCCCTGCTTAGGGCTGGTTACTTTTCCACCCCATGCTTACCTGGAGGAGCTGCACTGTGAAATCCCTGTTCACAGCAGCTGCCGCCCCGTGTGGGGGGAGTTCCCCTGTGCCCCCCACCCTCTGCTCCAAGACTTAACAGTACAGCCTTAGAAAGGGGATTTTCCAGTATAAACAGAGCTCAGCCAAACTCTTCTCCTGGCCTCTCCGTGCCCCAGCCCATATTAGCCCCACATATAATTACCTGTGGATTTCACCTAGAAAACAGAGGATTTTACTTATAACCCCAAATAGGCAGGCTCTGACGTAACGGCAGTCTGAGGAATATAGGTCAGGGAGGTGGCCTGGCCACTGGAAATGAATTTCTGAAGCAGAATGAGCAACCTTGTATAGAGGGGAAGATAGTAATCAGCAGTGGTCCTTGGATCTAAACATTTCACCTCCAACACTCTTCCAGCTACAGCCCTCATCTGTTTCACTTTCCTATTTTAAGTTCCTGACTCACATCCCAAATATTGACTTCTATTTTTCTATTAGCACTGGATTTTCAGCCTCCATATTGACTTTGACTGTACCTATGGTTGATACTAAGCCTCTCAGGTCAACAAACTTTTATAGCTGTTAGCTGCTTAAACCACATTGGGCAGGAACTGGCACTATAGAGCAGTAGCTAGAAGCAATATTATTGGGAATTATAAATTATTCCTCTGCCTGAACCTTTCCTCTTATTCACATAGCTACATTCATTTTTAAACATGTGGCAAACGAATCGCAGAGGGAGGACAATTGCGACTCTGTGATTCTGGGAGCACCCGCCACCACTAGCAGGGATGGATTCTCCTCTGGGAACACTGGAGTAACGCACAAGAAGTTATAGCAGGGGTACAACGGTGTAATCTGGGCTGGTAATACCTCAGAGGACAGACAACACCCAGCTGGAGGATCAGAAACCCCAAATCCACCTTAGGTGTGCACACAGACTCTTAATCATCTCCTTTGGCTAACGTCTTAGCAGCACACACAACTGAGCTGTTGCAACCAAATGTCAGAGAGACCTGGCCATCCATCATTTGTAACACACTTAATCTATGCAAGAAACAATAACAACATTAGAAGAACATTACAGCAGTGACAAAGCCAAGCAGGTTTTTTAAAAGGTGAGGAAACATGGCAATTAAGATTAACTTATGCCTCATGGTGTAACATTTCTCTGCAGACCACATACTGTTGGTTGGAAAGGGACCTGTGCTCAGGAGTGGGGACATGGAAGCTCCAGCCAGCCACAGGCTATGCCAAGTATCCTACCAACCTGGGACGACTGCAGCATTTAGATGGGAGAGGAATTGTATATACCTGCATCCCTTACAAGATGCCCCTTTGGGTGCTGCTGGTCCTGGGGACTCGCCCAGCACACGTCCCTGCACAAAGAGCTCACAGAAATGGCTCGTTTCCTGCCATCTCCCCGCTGCCACTCAGCCTCACCCACAGCCCAACGGATTTATCTGAAACGTTAAGCCCGTGCCATGTTCAGTTTAATGCTTTCTAAAAAGTGGCTATCGCTGAGGAAATGATTACTGGGATGATAAGCTATGAATGACTTATTCATGCAGTATTTTCAGCCCTTCATCAGCGTACTAGATCTTGTGTTAATGTTCCAGTCCTTCACACACTGATTAATTTTTCATGTGCTACCAGGCCTTTTTCAAGCAGAGACTGCCAAACCGATGCAATCTGGCCATTTAGTAAGCTGTTTCTTTCCCTTTTTGTTTTCCTTACCCCATACCTTGAGTTACAAGCCTGTGGAAGGAAGGAAGGGTCTGTCAGAGGACTTGTATGATATTTGTGATTTATTAGCAATTGCTGGCACTGGAGTCCCTGCAGGTCACAGGACCCTGCCTGTGCTAGGCAACACATTGATGCTGTGCTAGGCAACATACTGAGGAGGAAGAGGGAGTCCTTTTCCCAGACCTTTTAACTAGGCAGAAGTAGTTTCCCCCCTCCTATGTGATGGGAAGGGCAGTAGAGGCGCTGGCTGATGGAGTGCACCGTGACAGTGTCTGGAGCTGAACCCAGATCTACATGGCACCGCAACGCTTCTCTTCCCCCCTGACAACACATTCCAGTTCCTCTCAGCTTCCTTGCAAGCCTGAGAAACATGCTTTTCCCTTGCCTAGAGCCTGCACAACTACAGTTTGCAAGGATTTACCACTTAATGGCAAAATTCTGGCCGGCAATTACGCCGTGTTCTCTCTGCCAAAGCACACAGATGAGTTGTAACCAGAGAGGGGGTTTTTTCCCATTCTCCCTCCAACTTTGCCATGAGGTGGCAAAGAAAACTGATGGGTTGCACTCACTTTCCCCTACTGTGCCAGGAATGACACATGCCAGAAAGCTGTAGCTCAAATCCTGTCACAGAGATTGCAGCACAGCACCAGAAGTGATGGGCATTCTTCCATCCGCACCTCGTGTCTGAATCAGCACCACAAAGTACAGGCCATGCAAAGCAAGCAGAGCATTAAATAAGCTTGTGTTTCTCAGATCAAGGCTACTCTTCACCACCTCCTTGATACAGAGGTGCTTTGGCCTTCCTTCTTGATACAGAGGTGCTTTGGGCTTCTTAGACTGATGACAACCAGATGTACTCCTAACAGTTCTGCTTCATTTCTAACCCCTAAAACAGTGTCTCAAACAGGATCATCACGTATTTTGTTTCTTGTAACAGGTCTGAACTTTTCTCCCAACGTGAGAATACATTGGTGTCAGTGTCAAGACAGACCATGTGAGCACACATGCTGTAAGGGAAGTGGCCATACCAGTGCTTAGAGCAAAAAGCTAACTCTGTTTTGACAGATTCCCTGTGCGACTTCAGCCAAATCTCTTTGGTGTTCCATAGCTCAATTTCTCACCTGTACAACAAGGAAAAGGTAATCCTGCCCTCAGGAGAGTGCTCTGAGGATAACTGCACAGGGGTTTGGCAGGGACTCTGACACACAGCATGCATAATGACCCCCAGATACCTAAACCCAATCCTTCTGATGGAAACATTTATACCCCTGTAGTTCCTAATTCCACCTATACATTACCACATGGGTAAGATGGAGCAAGATAAGCCTGTTGTCTTAACCAGATCTCTCCTGGCTGATCAGTTAGCATTTTGACTAAGCCAGCACCTTGGCTTCTGTGCTGCCCATCTATGCTGCAAGTAATGCAACCATCAGGCAATTTCTACGAGAAGACACAGGCACAGAAAGAGCAGTGCTTTGTGAGCTCCCTGCTGCCGGCACGGTCCCAAGTGACCCAGCCCAGCTGTGCTGTGTGCCTGCTTTGAGCATCACTGTGTACTCTGCACAGTTTGTCCTTACCTCATCACTCCACACATGGGATGCTATCCCCTTATTACCCTTACCCAGGGCACTGACCTCAATTATTAACTGCGTTTAGCAAGGACATTATTAAACCTGACTCTCTGTTCCCAGATGAGCTATCATGTGTCTCTCTTTAACACAGCAAGAACCTTTTTCTCACCCCATGCCCTTCTTATTACCCTTTAATGTGCCCTGAAGCCTCTGGAGCAACCCCATCCATCCCAGATAATATCATTTCTGGAAGGAGAGAGAAAAAGACCCAGGAAAGTCCAATCTTGAAGATTTTTTTCCCATCTCCAAGACATCTTTCCATTTCCTTTCTATTTTAATCATTCATCTCTAATAACAAATTCTAAAAACCAAGAGATCTCTCTAGTCACAGAAAACTGTTCAGCTGCAGATTAAAACACATTACAGTTTTTAGCAGGACACTAGTCCCTTTTACTTGTGAAAATTGATCACAACTGTCTATCATGATTAAAAAGCAAGCAGACATTAATAACTATATACTAATTAGCTTATGTTTTAATCATGGCTTTTATGCCAAACAAAACCAGAAGTGTCATATAAAATATCAGCAAATAGCTCTACTTCTGTGCTTGGCAAATGCAGCTTGCAAAGTGCTGATGACATCAGGGCACTGAAGGGCACTGGGCAATGCTGTGTGCTCCACTTAGGCTTTGGCTCAGGAGCAGCCCTGCGCCACAGAGCAGTTGGGGCATAGCCCTGGATGTAAGCTAGAGCAGCCCTAAGGCAGCTTTGCTTCATAAGCAGCAGCAATAAGCTGCTGTTCCACCAGCTGAAATAAGGAGACCTCAGCAGCCTCTCATCCTGTTTTCTCTTTCCTTGCTCCTTATCTGGATGCTTTCACATGGCAGGATCTGTCAGGACACATGTTGGCAAGGAAGTCCTTCTGTGTCACACTCAAAACCCACAAGCACGTGGGAACCCTGGGTTAATGGGTAACCTCAGTTAGAGATACCTGCAGTGCATCTGCATCTCACAGCAAGGCTGTAGCCTTTCCATAACCCACTCAGCAGCAACGCTGGCTGCCCAGCCAGCAGTGCATCCTGCATTTCCAAGTGCCAGACTACACACTGCAGTGCCCCACGGCTTCACCTGACCATACATCACACTTGTGCCCTCTGCTTTGCTCCACCACCCAGTCGGGCAACCTCACATTTCTCCCAACACACCCTTTATGCCAGAAAAACCGTTCTGGGGCTGCAGTTCTGAAGGTAACTGTTATCTTTTTCAGTTTCCACTACTGTCTTCTCCTACTGGTCTCACAGTGCCCAGCATCCCAAGGCCCTCATCTCCTCCAGAGCCCCTAGGGGCTGCTATATTGCAAAAAATACGGCGAGCAGCCGGAGAGCACGCAAACTTTCATCAAACCTGTCCCTTGGCTTATGGCAAGCTGCTGAGAAACACAGCCTGCAAATGCAATGCTATGACTGAATATTGCAAGCACGACGAACATTCTGTGGATGAGAATGCTCCCTCCCCTCAAAATATTTGTTTTCAATACCCACAAAGTAGCCTAATGTCATTTAGCGAGGAAAATTCTGGCAGTCGATGCACAATCTGGCAGAGCTACAGGAGCTGTAGGTGTTATGATACACACACAACATGTTTTACAAATAGAAAGTGGTTTCCAGAGTTCTTTAATATATTCTAATTTCCCCCACCTCTGCCCAAAAAAGCTGCAGTTATGAAAATACTGTTGCATACTGAAATATTAAACTAGAAATCTGAAGAGAGTTGTTTTTTTTAAAAGCTCTCTTTTCAGCTATTCCTTCTTCTCTCTTTTTTTTAAAGTCAGGTATGTTTTTAGCAACTTAAACAGGTTGGGTTACCCACAAGAAGTAGTAATTTTTCCACCTAGCAGATTGAGGTATTCATACCCTCTTTAAACACTTCTAAATTTATTCTCCAGTATTATTCAAATAGAAATATTTGCATGTACACCCTCAATCGGATAAAACCCTTTCAGTACTAACCCATGGGTAGAAACCACACAAATGAAGAAGATTAACAAAATGCACCTTCTTTGAATCTAAAGAGCCTTTGGAAGAAATCCTTCTAAAACCCCATCCTGTCTCAATAGGTCATTAATACCATTCCTTACAGGAGAATCCTGCTCAAGTGCAAACCTGGTATCTATACAACATGCAAATATCTTAAGGGTGGGTGTCAGGAGGTTGGGACATCCCTCTTTTCTATAGTAGGCAGCAACAGGACAAGGGGTGATGGGATGAAGCTGGAACACAAAAAGTTCCACTTAAACATAAGAAAAAGCTCTTTCCCTGTTCAGGTGAGGGAGCCCTGGCACAGGCTGCCCAGAGGGGGTGTGGAGGCTCCTTCCTTGGAGGGCTTCAAGCCCCACCTGGACATGTTCCTATGTGACCTGATCTAGGTGACCCTGCTTCTGCAGGGGGGTTGGACTGGACGATCTCTAAAGGTCCCTTCTAACCCTACCATTCTGTGATTCTATGCACTGAGATATATCCCTTTTCTGAAGAACTTGCTGGCTAATGGCCAGATGGGTAAGGAGTTATCAGCCTAACTTACAGCTGGGAGACCAAAGAAAAAAGAGATTGAATGAACAGCTCACAGGCACCTGAGACATCCATGCCAGCACCAAGGACCAGTTTTCTTGCCCACTAATCCTGTGCCTCAGTCACAAGGCTTCCTTCTCAAGAAATCAAAGCATCAGCTGCTTCTTGTGAATTTTCAAGGAGCAGAAAAACTGAGTTTGAACTTTGAGTCTCTGAGGTCTACAGTTTCACTCTCAGGTGAAATGACCACACTCTCTTTGAGGAAGAAAAAACCCCTTACAGAGCATTCAGGAGCGAGCAATGAGTCACTCTGCTGCTTGTCAACAACTGCCCCATCCAAAGAAGAGCACATCTCCTCTTTGTGTGTGGGTACTTCCAACCCAGACCTTCACACAAAGTCTGAGTGGAGACACCGACCTGAGCCCACAAAGGGTATGTCAAGGACATATCACGCAGCGCTAACAACGCCGTACTGGCAGCCTACACTTGAACCAAGGAGTGGAGGTGTGTGGGCTTTAATTTCCCTGGGCAGTGCCACAGGACTGTGGGCATGTAACAGAGTGGGACAGCACAGAACTGAGTAAGTCTTGCTGCTTGGGTCAGCACCAATTGCACAATGCTCATCCACACAATGAAGATACGTCAAAAGTTTCTTCTGGCCTGGGCATTTCCTCTGACCTGAATGGCTGGGCAGGTGTCTGCTGGTGACATTCAAAGCCAGCGTCCTAACAGCTTCATAGGTGTTTTCATAATCCAAAGGAAGATGTTTCCAGTTTCTCTCAGACAAAAATCTTTTGGAAATACACTGTTCTCAGTTGACTTTCTTGGGATGGGGGATTAGCAATTCGGCCATGAGTTTCCCCTACAAGGAGAACACCGAGGTGGAGGAAAACTGCTACTGCTGGGTTTGGCAGGCTGTGCTGCCTCAAATACAGGAGGACCTCAGTGAGCAGGACCTGGAAACTACTACAGTTTCTCAGGCTTTGGGACCTGCTTATTCCCACAGCCTACAAAAGCACCACGTTCAATCTGATACACGTCTCACAAAGAAAAGCAGCCTCTCTGACTGCAAACATCCATGCTTGCCAGCATCAAATATCTCCCAGACATCTTTCAATTGGTACACAAGGCAATCATGGGGCTTCATGTAGGCTGTGATGAGGGAGAAGCTGTCCTGCTGCATTGCTACTGAAAAGGAGATGATGTGATGCTAAGAACAGGGCTAGAGCAGTGTGGTACCTGTGCATCAGCTGCAGATCATGACCACAAAGACAATCCGTAGCCTGAGGACAAAAATAGAGAATAACTTGCTGGAAATTACCTGAACTACCTAAATAATGCTTGCTAAAAAATTATGTCTTGATTCTGCCATCTGTTAGTCTGCAATTAGCTCCACAGACAGCAGAGGAACTCGCACTAAAATAAAATACTACTCAGCAAAAGGTGGGGCTGAGTGATTGTGCCTTCAGCATTTCTTACTTGTTTGCAAATAGACTCCCATCTTTACAACTCTGTTTATTGGGCCAGCTCCTCTGAGCCGAACTCAACAATGCTGAACTAGGGTAGCTCTGGATTCACGATTTACAAGCATTTGCTGATAGTTACTGCAGCCTGTTGGCTGTCTCCAGGTTGTTTGCTGAATGCAGTAGTACTGCTCGTGGTATTTCCACCTCCTGCCGCTGCACAGGCACCCCAAGCCATTGGGTTATGAATGGTGAGCCCAGCTTTGCAGTGACCATCGAGCCATTGGCGAAAGGCTTTTTAACCTGTCTCTTCCCCTGGATAATTCCAGCTGGGAGATGTAACCCTGACCATCAGTCCAGTCTCCAGGCGAGTTGAGTCCCAACCCAGCAGACCATGCGGTTAAGTCCTGAGGGACTTAAGCATGTGCTTAAGTTCTCTGCTGGATCAGTGCCTTTACAACCAGTTCGACTGCTTTGTTAGCAGTGCTGAGCACCAGGGCTGAGCTCCAACAGGAAATAGCAGCTTCCCTTTGAAGTCCTGCCACTGATGTTCACGTAGGTGGGACTTCAAAGAAGAGCCACCGCTTCCCCTCCCAGTATCGGAGGCCCCAGTGTTGGAGAAGCAGTACTGCTGGTTTTAATTGCATTAAGGGATGCTTTAGGGCGGACGATTCAGCCCGTCTCAGAAAAAGGACAACTTAAAAAGGCTCCCACCTGCTGGCAAGAGACCCAAAGAAAGGTTAACTTGCACCCCAAAATACCCTTTAAAACATGGAAAGAAAACTCTTCCACTTCTGTTAACTCTAATGCCACTGAAATCTACACTGCGTGCCTTGTGAGCATCACTTACTCTGGAGCTGTGCTCCTGGCCATCATAAGGGCCCCTCGCCAACTGGGATGAGGAATGGCCAACCTCAGCTCCTATAACAGACAAACTCACCTCAACACTGGAGGAACTCACCTCAACGGTGGCTAAACTGAGCCAACGTGGAGAAATACCCCTACAGGCAACCTACACGGCTGATTCTGCTGCTGCCTGCCTGTGCAGCCATACACAGCAGCAGACACTCTCAGTATCTCTTTACCTTGAGAGAAAACAAAGCAGAGAAGTTCACATCCTAAATGGTGCAAACGAACTTGACTGATACCAACACGTGGTTTCACCTTTTCTCTTTCCAGACTTGAAGGCTGCCAATATCCAGCTCTTCTCTAAATCTTCAACCAGAAGCAAAATGCAGTCAGATGGGAGAGGCATCAGAGCCCTAACACAGAAAATCCTGAGAACCACTGAGCACTGAATGCACTAGAGAAGCAGCCAAGGTGCCCAGGGAAAAATGCAAATAGTTCAGGATTTGTATGGACTTCCAAAGCTTTTCCATGCTCATATTGCTTGTTTTTCTCTTCCCTGGAAATCCCTTCAAAAATCCAGATTCCATGTGTTTCTCCATTCACAAGCTAGCTCTAGCTACAGAAGCAGGCATGGGTTTTGAAGGAAGAAGAGTATTTGTAGTATCTGAAGACTTAGTGTGACCTCACTACAAAGAGCTCAGCTGAGCTTTGCTGTCAGTCACTGACTTGCCATAACCTGGTCATCTTGACAGGTCATATTTTGTATCTCCACACACAACACTTGTGCATTGTTTGCCAATCAAACCCAAGTCAGCAGTAAAGCAGTGTGTGCCAGTAGGGAGAAATAAGAGGAGGAATTTTACCCCAGTAAAACCAGCCAAGCAAAGATGTGCCCCAAAAGTGCAGGGAGAGCTTGATGCCAAATCCTGAGGGGCTGACGGCAGCAACATCAGTACAGTGTGACAAGATTGGATTTGACCTCTCAGATAATCCCAACCCAAACTCTGATATCACCAAAAAACTCAACTGAAACAATTTCTGGTGCAGGAATTAAAAATGAGTATGGAAAGTCACTCATGTGCCATGGTGGCACAGCCATGTGGCTTTGGCTTTGCTCAACCACCTCAGCTGCAGAACAGCTTGCATGGAAATGCTTGAAGAAGTACCTCTTTTTATCAACAGAAAAGTGCTCTGTTTCAAGAACATTTCTCTTAAAATCTTTAGCTCCTACCAAAAAAATGCATTTTCAGCCAAAATTATGTAACTCTTGCATATTCAGCAGTTTCCCATCACAGAGTCTTGGGATTTAGGAGTCTGGGGGTTTTAATTGCTATTTTTTTCTGCATATTTAATCAACATTTTCCACCAAGAGAGAAAAAAATACTGTGGCCAAAGTGTAGGTTTCCTTGCAAGGTTGAGAAGGGCAATGGGGAGGAGGGGTCGCTGTATTTTTCCTTAAAGACACAAACATTCTCTTATAACTGGAGTCACCCCTGCACTTGTGAGCCTGACAAATTTAGAGGACTTAAAATCAATCAGTAAAAAAAGAGCTTGACCACAGAGGAAGTTCTGGTCAACCCTTCAACTTTACATCATAGACAACATTTATTTTATCACAGCCTTAAAAAATTAAAATAGAAAAATGCATCTTATTGGCAAACAGCAGTTATTTTCTTCCACTGCTCAGATATTTTTATAAGCCCAGTTCCACCAGCCTCACTCATGTTGAGAATCACCTTACCCTGCAGGGCAGACCATTTATTTAGAGGTGAGATATTATGTCCCAAGCAGGACACTGAGATGCCTCCACCCAACAAACACTCTACTGTGCAGCTGAGCAACATCCCAGGTCCAAGTCTGGTTTGAAGCATTACACATACTGTCTGGATACTGGCCTCTATAAATAAACAGGCAAGAAGGTTTGGAGAAGAGGTGAAGCCTTTCTCATTAGTTGTGAGCAAGGAAGGAAGTTGTACCTTACCAAAGACTGTGGGGATTCACAGCTCCTTCCTTCCCTTAATAGCACTGCTGGAGGCAGAGAGGAGCAGGGCAGAGTGGCCTTGCAGGGATGGTCCAACCAAACAGCCAAGGCAACCTGCAAAGTGAAATACTGCACATGAGAAAGGGTGGCAGAACTTGCCTGACAGATACCTTTCTTGCTGGCTAATCATGACCACAATTTATAGCTCTTTCCACTAAACCTTTGCAAAAGGACACAATGGCCAGGAGACTGATTTGAATCACATACTACGCCTTAACCCGTGTGTGTTCAGAGAATTGGTTCTGATAGTTTGTTTTGCCCCCTAACATGTTTTTTTGGGTCGTTTATACATATCAGCTTCAACAAAACTTCCACTGGGAAAAGGTTTCTCTGGTCCAGGAGGAAACTTCTGGTCAAAACACACATAAACAAACCCTCCCAGAGCAGCCAACGGTTTGAGCATTCAGCTGGAGCGCAGAAGACGTACACTTGAAAGCCTGATACAGATCAGGGCGTTGAACTTGGATCTCCTAAACCCGAGAGGGATACCTTAACCCCCAGGCAAGGGGCCACTCTCAGATGTTGCTTTCCTCTAGGAGTCATTTCATATTGGATGTAAGTCATAAAATATTTGCTAGTAACAGTGAGACCAATTCTGCAGCCCAGAGGCCAGAACGTTGAACCAGTAAGAGCAGGAACGTGATGCTGGGTCTCCCCTCGGCCAAGCGAGTGACTTGGCTATCTCCTGGTTTATTGAGGAACGAGAGAAAAGCCCAACCCCTGCACAGATCCTGTGTCTCTCAAGTGGAACAGAAAATACTTGAAACCTCACAACATCTTGTGCAACAGGGGACCCGTTTCCCACCCGCTGTTCCAGGGAGGTAGACCCACAGCCTTTATCACCTCTTGTCGCCAAAGTCAGAATCTGGCCTGCTGCCTTCCACCCGAACTCAGAATACACTTTCATCTCTAGTATAAACACCCAGAAATATCAAAAGCCCTGTTGACAGTACTGTTCTCATTTTCTGCTTTAAGAAGTTGCCAAAATGTACAAAATTAGACTGTCCAAGTCACAGTAGGCTGTTTTGTCAGTTTATCCAATCGGTAACGGAATCCTATCGTAACCTCTATCATCCTGACTCTTTTTCTTCTCTGGTTTTTTTCTTGTCTTCCCCCACCCGCTTCCTTTCTTCCTTTCTTTCTTAAACAAGAATTTCCCCCTGGAAGGGAACACAGCTCTTCCAAAAATTAAATCACAGCATCAAATTTCAAACCCTCGACTATAAATCAAATATCACGTTGACGCCGAGGAATATTCCTTTGCACGACACACGCTGCTGGAGCATTGTCTGGGCTGCAGATATTACCCTGACACAGACTGTGGATATTACTCTGCTAAAGGGTAACTTGGGAATTCCTCTGGGAATTTACTCTGAAGTTGCAAGGAGTCAGAAAGAGGCATCTCTCACTGCCTCTCACCTACCACCTCAAAGAGCACAGCTGAGGACTGGCCCTGTGTAGTTTTCATTTGCTTCCCTGTTCCTTTCAAAACTCACGGGCCTTAAAAGAATACAGAATGAGGTACTTCCTTATTTCATTAATGAAAACAAGAGGAAAATAAGTGGCACCATTTAACAAACAGCAATTCTATGGAAAACTGATGGAGCAATGTCAAACGTGTCTCTAGCACCAGACAGAGTTCCTAAGCAGGGAAATACATCCCCACAGCAAGGCATGCGTGACATTTGCAAACGACCTTCACTTGAAATCAAAGTGCAACATACATTACCTCAGTACATAATTCATTCTTGATCTATTAATAATATATTCATTAACATATTAGCAGCAGTAGCACTGTTAATAGGAGTAATGCTACTAGTAATGTCATTGTGGTGCTAACAGGTTTCGACACGCTAGTTCTACATGCATATAAAAGGATTCGTGACCCAGCATCACAGAGGTGGTGAGACAAGAAGTTTGATAACCTTACCAGTTACCTCAATGCATGTGTGCTATTATGTCTTATATCCCTGAGGAAGCACAGAAGAACTAAATGTGCAATCATGAGGACTGTTCAGGTATGAGATCCCCAACTGTATCTTTGCTGGACAAGGGGTGAAACCCTAAAGAATGGGGTTTCTTTTCATATTCCTTAAATGTTTCTGTCAGTGCTTAATTGAGTGTGTAATGCCTTGTAGGACCTGTGGAGCTCTTGCAGAGATTTCTGCTTCTCCAGCTTGCAGTAATACTGTTACCTCAGGGAAAGGTTTGATGAAATCATTTTGCAGAACTTGTCAAGAACTACTAGAGAGCAAAACCACACAGCCTTAGAAAAGCTGTTGTATGTCTCATTTTCTACTCTTCATTTCCCTGCTTGGAAATCCCACCCAAAAGGACTTGAGGAATTGATCGGTTAGTTTGGGATTTCCAAAAGTACAGTTCCCCTGATGTTGAGGGAAGGTCCCCACACGGCTGAGCCCACACACAAGGCTCAGCCAGCACTGCCACGTAGCCAGCAAACCCTGAGAGCCCAACAGAAGTGTGCTGACCTACAGCCCAGCTCCTCCAGAGAAGTGTCAGACTCGTGGTGGCTGTACTCTGCACAGGGAAGACTCTTGCACAGGATGGTTGAAAGTTATTGTGCCATTTCTGATCATACAGTGCAACTCTGATTTACTGTATGAGTAAATACTGCTCACAAGATTTGGGGTGAAATCCAGATTCAGGTTTCCAATATCCTTAAAAATCTGCTGCTTTAAGAATCCAGCTTTGAGGTCAGGCCCTTCCTTGGTTCTATGAGAAGAAAAAGTATCCCTGGCTTCAAGCACAGACAAAATCTGCAAGCACAGGTCTGCCTCTGCACCTCCATGGCACAGGGGAAAACGAACCATTCTGGATACCCTTGTACCCTTGAACCTGTGACATATGAAATCCACACTTGCAATGGAAACTAAGACTGGGAAGGCTGGGAGCCACAGCTGGGGTGGAAAATATCCATGGTAGCATTATATAAGAACAATAAAAAGCAAGACTATAATTACCTTCCTGTTCTCCCTCACCACGCTGCAATGAAGTCTCTGCCATTAACATCTCATCTACATACAAAGGTAGTGCATTTTTGGGTATATTAGAATATTGAAAGCACTACAGCTCTCACCAGAAAGAAAAGTTGTATGGTATAAGTCAAAGTAGCTTCTATCAAAATCGCTGCATTCACATGAGGTCTCGTCCCACCACAACCAGTGGTAACAAACATCAGTTCACAACTATTTCCTAACAGTAGAAAAACTGTATCAAGGCAATTTTTCACGTAAGCCAGGCCTAAAAATGGCTGTTAGAGTAGCTGCCAGGAAAACTGTGTCATATTCCAACCCTTTCCCAAGCCTCATGGTACTCAGCAGCAGTTTCAAGCCCCTGTCCTTGCAACGGCACCAGCTCGCCTTGGGGTCTGGCCAGACATTCGTGAAACCAGCAACGCCGAAGGTGCAAAACCAGGGGACCAACGTGGGCTCCAAATCCAGGACTTCAAAAGAAGGAAAATGCTGTCATTGCAGCCTATTCATCACTCAGGTGGGCTGCTAAAGGACAGCCATCAAGGCTGATATTGCTCTGGTGATGCCTCAAGGGAGCTCTCTGGCCCTGAGAGCAGATGGAGATGGGTCTCCAGCCCCACAGCCTCGCTGGAGGTAGCTGGGGCCATCTGAAGGGCTGTGAATGTTTACCTTACCTTCACAACTGGTTTATCTGGCTCCCACCTGATGGCTTTTCAGAGCCCCCAAACTATTATTATCAAGAAAATGGTATTAACTACTACATGCCCAAGTGAGTAAGTAGACAGGCTCACCCACTGGGAACGGGAAAACAAATTCTCAAAGTCAGATCTCTCCTCCTCCCTTTCCTCAGGCTCACCTTTATTTTTAAAGACATAATCAAAACCAGCCCAGGTCACCCCACGCGAGGCGGGAGGGACAAGGCTCCAGGAGCCTCCTTTCCTGTTTTTAGGCTCTTCCATAGCTTCATCCAGATCACTCAGATAATGGGCAGAAACCTGCTCATTGTGTGCTTGCTGCAGTAACCTTGCAGCCTTGCCACAGCTGTCTGCCTTCCTCCTCTGAGTTAAACCACTACCTTGCAATCTCCACTGGTGTAAAAGACAGCAAGTGGGTTCCCCCTTCCTCACCATTCTAAAAAGTGAACAAGCTCCACTGATGCCTCTCACCCACTGCACTTCTGACAATCTGTCCTGTGCAAAAAGCACACACAAAGCCTGTGTCTCAGCAAAAGAACTACACTATTTGGATCACACAGTGAACAATGTTTCTTGTGAGATCTGCAGAGGCATGAACTTCATCTCTGCAGTGCTTTTGGGAAGTCTCTGCCACTGAATCTTACTCCTCTCTAGAGATGGGGACAGTCTTCCCAATGCTGCTGAGCTGCAAGAACATGGGCTTTTATATTCAAGCTGCTTTTATGGAGGCTTTTGAGAGGGGAGCTCCTAAATTGAAACCACATTGCCCAGCCTGAGCCAGAGCCTGCTGCATGAGCCCTGTCTACTCCCTGAGTCTTTCCAGTGCTGACCGCTTCCCAGTGAGAGCACAAAACAGTGGGGCCAGCATGGAAACAGTACTTAACAGCTTACAAACCTCCACCAGAGCCTTGGGACGCTCTTTTGTCTTCCCAGGGCCTTGGTGGGTACAAAGTGGTCTGAACAGCTCTGTGTGTGTAGCTGCTACCAGAGAAACACCTCTCCTTGTTTCTTTTTCCAGAGGAGAAGCTGTTGGGCCCTGCTCGCCATCTCGCTGCCTTCTGATAACCCTTTCGGCATCCTCCTGTTTTCTGGTTATTCATTTGTTACCCCTGAAACCTGATTCCTCATCTCAGCCCTCTCTTATCAGCCCCACAGCAACGGGTTAGTTTTAATCTTTGTTCTCTTTCTCTGTCCCCAAGGCCTCGTTTTGCTAGGGGAGGAGGTGAGTGATAGGACTGATGTTTGTGGGGGGAAGGGGCTGCCATCCATTAACTGTCTGTTATCTATCTATTCATCTGCCCAGTAAAACAAAGGTATGATTGTTGCTCCAGCTCACAGACCTGTGCTGGCTTCACTCCAGCTACTGTGGGGCAGAGGAGGAGAGGAGATATGGAGGCACAGCCTGGCAACCAAAACGTAAGGCCTCCTGGGCCGAGGTCTGTCTGACCTTTTCACAGCTGGTACTTGAGAAGCACTGATGAAGTGAGCAGGAGCTGAGCCCATCCTGGCCATTGGGTTCCTCCACTTGGGTGTATGAACCTGCCTGTAAAACATGAGATTGATTCCACACCACCCTGGCATCTGGCAAACCCGTTTTGGGCTGTGCTCTTATTTAAGCAATTATATAGGATATAGGGTGCTAGAACATGAGTTCCCTTATCTCTGTTTCCCACATTACACCCTTTCCTAAGGCAAACTGATGCAGCCCCATTGAAGCCGAGGCACTGATTGACACTAGCTGAAGATCTGGCCCCGATTCTGCCCGTGCTTTGCCTCTGGGGAGTCATTTACACCTGTTCAGAGTGCAAAACCAGCAGCTACCACTGGAGCTACAAAGCAGTGAAGTTCCATCCCATTGCCTTCAGAGCCCAACATGCCACGCACTGATCAGTGGCACAGGGCCCAGTTCCCATTGCATCTAAGTTGGTTTTGGCGTTGCACATAAGCATCCTCTCTTCAGCTTCTAGTAAACCTTGACATAGCTGCCAAGTTTCATGAAAGAAAAAGTTATGACCCAGTTCCTGAAGGGTGACTTAGTACAAATAACTTTCAGTGGCATGATGACACCCTCACGACATCCAGCAACACATTTGTCCCTCCATGAAATGTGGAGCCAAGAACCAGTTCTGATCCAGCATTACATGGTGAGTATCTTTTATTTTCCTTGCACACATAAAGCCTGGGCAATCTCCGGAAGAACTGTGGTTGTGCAAGCCAAACAAGGCTTGGCTTACTTTCTGAACCATCAGAATAGTGCCAGTTTGCATGGACAACATTGGCTTTTGAGCAAAAACTCAAAAAACCCCTTTATGCCTGAGTTAGACCCCAGCTCACTGCAGCTAGCTGACTTTCCTGGGTTGTCTCTTCAGCCAGCCTTAACCTTGTGGCTGAAGACTCTTGCAGGGACTAGGGAGACTGACTTCCATTCACTGCTTGCAGGAATTGAGGCTGAACTTTGCCATTTTACCAGTCTCAGTGACATCCCACCTAGCTTGGCGCTATTTTGTGGCCTCTGAAGTGCCTGTGCAATGGTAAAGCTGGACAGCCACCAACACATATCTTCACAATCTCCATTTTCCTTTGAGACTTCCCAGCTCGAAGATCGCTCTGTTGGTTTTTTTCCCATTGCCCCTCAAAATCCAATGAAATCACTGGAAGACCCCTGGGACCAATCCGAAACAAAATGGATCCACAGCATTTAGATCTATGACACCATGTTTAGATCTGTGGGTTGCTTTGGGCTTCTAATTTCCATGGGGATTTGCATAATAAAATACAGTCATAGGCTGGGCAAGTACACTGAGCAGTGGCTGTGAGCCAGGAACTAATGAGCTCTGTTGCAGACTGTTTAGCTCTGGACAAGTCACTTGACCTTCCAAAGTCACATCCTCCCCATCTGTAAAATGGGGAGAGTAATACTTGCCTCACAGGGGTGTTGTGAGGATTAATTAGTTGCTGCTTGTACACGGCTTTGATGATGTTAAGAACTACATGACTGCTAAGTATTGTTATTGTATCATGGCTGGGAAGATATTGCAGCTAGGGCTAAATCCTGCCCTGGCAAAAAGATGCATCTTGTAAAATCAACTGCTGGGCTTGCGCAAGCAGTGCTTGTACAACATTGGTACCAAACATCAATATGCACCTTGTACCTTTGAGGTTGCCAGTTCCCCAGAAACAACAACCTGCTGGGTGTGAGGCACCATCCTGCTGCGAACAGCCCTGGCCAGAAGCCCAGCTGCAAACTCTTTCTCTCTGGCCCCTACAAAATGAAATTTGTAACTGTTTCCCTTGGGCCTGTTGGCAGTGACCTCGGGGCTAGAGCTGCTGTGCCACACAAAGCCCACGGGCACACCAGCCCAGGCAGCAGTGCCACAGGCTGCTGAGAGGACAGCCGAGCATGCCCCTGCACACGGCAAAGCCATGAGGGCTGCGGGGAGACACGGATCCATGCACGAGTTCAGGTGGGAAAGATAAGCTCCCCTTGCCTAAATAACTCTTAGGTGGGTGCCTCCTCTCCCTTTTGCCTCTGCAGCACTTGGGCCTAGATAACACAAACTAGTGCTCAAAGAAAAGAATTCCACCGACGGCAAGGGACTATGGCTCGGGATCATTAATAGGCTCAAGCCACAGCATCCAGCCTACTCGAGGAACACACAGGAGTTATGCGTCCAAATTTCAGTGACATTTAGTGGAAGTCAGCCAAATGGGCTCCCTTTGATTCCTTTGAAATTTGAGCCATAACTGTCACTGTCTCTTAGACGTGTGAACTGCTCTGAGAAGCCTCCCATATAGATTAGACTGCGATCAAAGAGTTGCACTAAACTGAACTGGATGAAGACGGAGGGCTGAGGTGAGGCTGATCGGCAGCAAAACAGACCCCAAACCTAGCAAGTTTGAAAGGGTTAACAAGGAAAGTTGTTTGGGTAGACTGTGTACATTAACTATCATTTTCAGGCAGCATGCAATGACTAGTTAGTGGGGCTTATCATCCCCAGCTATGCGAGGAATTACAATAAATGCCTGAAATGCAAGCAGGTTTCCGGCTTAGGTAGGTAAATAATGGAAGTCACTATTTTTGTCTGAGTTGCAAGAATTCCCCGCACACACAGGCTCCCCACCCCCTCCCCACTGTAACACAGCTAACTCTACTCCCTGCTGCTTGGCAAAATGAAGCCCTTTCATGCATCCTTGGGACTTTTGCTTTGTCCGCACAAGGAGCCGGCTGGTTATTTCCTTTTTGGTACAAAGCAAGAGGTTACATTTTCTGCATTCATTTGTTTTAAATGCTCCCAGAATGTAATGACCTAAGGATGAGTGGAAGGAGATGGGAGCCGCTCTGAGGCAGGGACTGCGTGGTTTGATAAGGAAAATGTAACACAAGCAACCAAGGTGTAATTCTGGTGCTGACCAAGCCTGGTAGTAATCCTCCCGCTGCCTTCAGTGACATGAGGCTTCCCCTTTGCAGCACCATCGGCTGCAGAAAATACTCTCAAGCTATTCAGTGATTCATCTGGAAGAAGACTCTGGCTGCCTCTGCAGGATAGAAACAGGGTAAACTTTGGATAGCACCTAGTAGTAAACAGGGAATAAAGTCATTACAGTCGTGGAGTTTATTCTCATTTAGCCCAAGGCCCTTTTCCCTGCCCTGGCATCCCCAGGCACGTGCCTGATGTGGTCTCTCTCCGAGGCCCCTTTGGGGTTTGTGCGATGCAGGCGACACACCTCAGCTGAAGGAAACATCGGGCTACCGCCACGGGAGGGGAATGGGGTGGGATCCCGAGCCCTGTGAAGTCCCATGTCAGTTTGGCCAGGCTCCAGGGACGTCCATGAGAGCCTCAGCCGCTGCTGCCAGTGAATGGACAAACTGTTTGTGAAGCGGTGCTGGGGGAAGCCCGGCGGAGGCACGGAGACCACGGTGCCAGGGAAGGGTTAACAGCACCACGGCTGCAAGAGCGTCCTTCGTCCCTGCTCAGTCCTTCCTCACTGCTTCACACATACGGTATTTCTTAGCAAAGTGAACATATTAACACTGGCATGCTCCCACACACCGCCTTGGCTCTCCTCCAGGAAATCACAACCCAGCTATTTGGCTCACAAGGCCACAATTTTATTTACACAATCAACTTCTTGATAAACATACAACTTACAAAATATACCACACCCTTAAAATAAAAAAGGCAAAAGCAGGAGGGGAGAACTGCAGCAACCTGACCTTCTCGGCCAAAAGGGCCAACCTGCTTTGATTTGATACCCCCATCCCCAAAGAACTTCCCCTGTAGATACAAGAGGGTTTGCCTGGCCTTTATGGCAGGGTCCTGCTCAGGGGAGACATGGGGGGACTCCATATGACAGGGAGATGCCAGAGAGATTTGGGCTGACTTAAGCAGGTTTCCCTGTGGGCATCAGGGAGTGCAGGGCTGCCAGCACCCACTGCACCTATGGCCCTCGAGTCCCCACCTTCACCTCCTTGCCTGGTGCCACCACAGCTCCTGGGTAGTGCAGCCATCCCCTTGGGAGGGGAGGAGTGCCCTGCTTTGCCAGTCACCCCGAAACAGTGGCAGCCAGTCTCCTTTACTGCTCTTCTTCTTGACATGGATCTTGGCAAAGCAGTCTCTGTGTCTCTCTGAACAGTAGGATTTTCAACTTATCAATCTAATTAACTGCAAGTGGAAGTTGTAGGTTTTATTTTGGGAGGAAAACATTGCCAATTTCATGTGGCAACCAGATTAGCTGGAGACATGCTCCGCTTTGCCAGAACACCAGTTAATTCAGCCTGGAAGCAGGGAAGCTGTGAAGCCTAAATCTCCATCAGCCCCGCAGGGCACTCGCTGCCTTGGGTGAAGTTCTTCCTAAACATCAGATAAAACTGCATCGGCCTTGCAGTGAACTGAGAAGCTCACATATGCATGCTGCTCATATTTGGAGTCACCTGAACTCGGCTCCACCACCTTCTCCTTCACCTTCTGAGCTCACATTTCTCCACTATCCCTTCAATTGCCTTGTTGGCTACTTGACAAAAGGCTCACAGCCTCACTCCATCGACTTTGTAGGCACAGGAGTAGCATCTGGTGCAAGCCCTCCAAGAGCTCAGGACAATAATTGTTCTGCTAAACTTCAAACTGGACACATAAAGACAAAGAGATGCTTAAATGCAGCCTAAATTCCCCTCAAGAGAAAGTGCATGAGAAAAGATAATGGGCCAGGGGAACTAAACTGATTAATACTGGCTGAGGATCTGGACATATCTGCTTTATTCCCTGCAGATAAAAAGATCTGCCTGAGGCTAATAAGCTTTTGATAGTCTGGGAAACAAAGATTGATTCTCTTTTTTAATTATTTTTCCCCCCACAAATAGGAAGAACCACCTTCAAATACCTGAGACACGCTGCAATTATTTAGACAGATAAACATCTTGATTTCTAGAGATAACAGGAGCTGAATGGTTGGCCTCAAAACTAAGTACTCATGACAATTCTTGAAACAAGAACATTATTACTCTCCATTTCCACTACAATTTGCATACAACTGCAAAGAAAATCCTTCTCTCTTTGCAGCTGGAAAACACACGGCAAACACACTACCTGAAGCCTTGCCATAGCTCCTGAACAACTGGAGGCGGGTGGGTGAGTGGGTCCTCTGAGCCATTCTCCTGGGTACAGCTCAGGGTCTGCATTGCAGCCCAGAACATTGGTTCCTTTGGATGAATACATGCCTGACCTTGCTACAAACCTCAGCTCCCTCCCAGGAAAGGACACTGGAGATGAGAGCCAAGACCATGGGAAGGTCTGCAGGACTGGGTAGGCTAGTACCATGGCAAAAAGCACTTCCTTGAGAGAAGAGCGGGGAGTTTCTGAAATAATCTGCTTCTTGCCTGCCATACATTTTGTTTTTCTCCACAGGCTGGGAAAGGAGAATATGGGTCCACCAAAGCAGATTGCTTAGGTGATGGAAATTTCCCTGGCTAGCCATTACAAAACAACTACCATGCATTCATTCCTGTCTCTTCCTCTCCAAAAAGCAGCAGCTGAAATAAGAGCCACCAAGATCTGCCATGGGGAGATCTTGCTCTTGGCTCATGTCACAGAGACACTCTGGGGGTGCTGCAGGAGGCTACTCCAGCCAAAGGGCTTGGGAGGGAGAGTGTCCTATTTTTGCAGCATCCATCCTGTAAGGGTCACGCACCCACCACTGTAACAAAACATTTGCAAAGAGTGATTTCGATCTGTCTGCTATGGATTCAGCTGCACATAAACAAAAGGCTCTTCTTATATTGCAAATCATTTCTTCAGATAGCAGCTGTTGCCTGATTTCTCCAGAATGGCCAACTCCTGCAATTTTATAGGGACTGATACTACATGGAGTGGATTTACACTACAATAATTTTGTACCTAAGAACCTCATCTCTGATTTAAAGTCAGATTTTATCCTCTGCGGATGCAAGGACTCAAGTTCCTCTGATGCAAAAACCAGAAGACAACTTTCACCCACCTCTATGTACCAAAATCTCAAGGTTCCTAAAGGCAATCTCTAGCTTGTGCTTTTTTGGATGCTGCCATACAAAAGAGAAACAGCTCTCAGTATGCAGGCGTGTAAGAAGTGCAATAAACCAACAAACCAACTGAACTGGTTTGCTGAAAGTATGTTCTACAAAGAGCTTCCTTAGTCCATCTGTTAATCTTACATAGTATACATTACCTCCCAAAACGAGATGTCTTGTCAGGAATGACATTTAGATACCAAGTATTTCCAGTTGCATGTAACCACTTAGCACGTTGCTGTCACCGCCTTTCCGGAGCAGGCATGTAGCCGTGTGCTCCGTCCCCAGAGACAACAGCTGTGTGCAGACTCCTGCATAGCTGCAGCAGCACCAGCAGCTTTTCTACAGGGCAAAGGTGGGCTGAGGAGAGCCTACAGCTACCTGTCAAACCACCTCATCTAACTCATCCCAGAAGGATTATACCAACAGCCAACAGCTCAGAGCAGCTCCTGCACTGCAGCTCTTTCTGTTGCTAAGCATGGGGAGAAGACTGGCAGGATCAAAAGAGCTTCTCAGAGCTCCCTGGAGACTCCCATGTCCTTGCCACCACTTGCAAAGCTAACGGGCTCTGCAAAACTGAGCAGCCATGGGAACAACGTGCCTTGGCCCAGTGACCACTGTCCCTGCAGAGTAATGCTGGGGTAAGGACAGAGTACAAGTGATCTTGCTGCCTGACCTTCCCACCTCACACAATTCACATTGGTTTTCCCCTGTACTCCCCTGCACCTCTGCCCTCCAAAGACTGGGAAGTAAAGTCCAAAGAGAGTCAAGGCCCAAACTAGAAGTATCACAGTTGTGCAAGCAAGGGCAAGGACCTCCAAGCACAAGGACATTTCCAACAGAAGCACTGATGATTTCTCAGAAACAGGCTCCGAATTAGCCTCATCAAGCCTATTTCAGAGACACAGGAGGGCAAGATGTGGAGGAGGACTTCAAGGGTGCTTTCAAATGAACTGAATCAGAGGTTTACCCAACCCCACTCTTTCAGAAGTTTCTGAATAACGCACCAGCTTGAACCACTGGAAAAAAACAAATAAATGAGCTGGCAACTTTCACAGGGAGGAGCCTTGAAGCCCAGTTCCCAAGACCACGCCAACCAGCTCCGTGTGACAGCATACAGGAATGAAAATAGGTAGGTAACATTAACAGAAATACACTGAAACTTAATAACAGCAGCTTGTCAGGACATGCACCAAAGAGAAATGGCTCATAATAGCTGTAGCTTGTATCATGAATGTTTCATAGCCATCTGGAGCTGCCTAAACTCAACTGGTGTTTCGTGTGCGCTGTGGTAACCCAAGGTGCATGATCTGGGAGGAGACTGTCAAGCTGAAGTCCTAACATCTGTATTAAAAAGAGATACCGTTTCTCTTGTCAGATGAAAACACCTTACAATAACAATGCAGCAATGAACAGAGCCCCTCATGAGCTCAGGCTGTGTCCTCCTTTGGTGTAAATCGGCAAGGCTCACTCAGGACAAACGGAGTTATCCGAGTTTACACCATTGTATTAACCTCTTCTTGATACAGTCACAACTTTTGTGTGTCTATCAGTAGTTTAAAGCAAAGGCACAGTTTAAATGAAAAAGTAATCCCCCTGCCTTTCCTCTCCTGATCTGATTCACATACAAAATGGGCCTATGAACTCAAAAATTATGGGAGGGATTCGGGGAGGAGGAAAGGGAGACACAAGAGCCCTTTTATTTTGCGTCTTATTCACAATGAAAATTGGCACAGGAGCCAACCACATACATTAACATAGTTTGGGCAAGTTTAGCTCTCATGAATACATTTCTGTGGAAAAACTATGTGACTATGGAAAAATCCCCTCTTTTTTGCCATTTGAAAAGATAACAGGCTTCTATGTGGAACATACCCAGAACCTGCCCGATTCAGAGACATGGAAATACAAAGATGAATAAGGCTGAGTTTCCCATGCTAGGGGCCCATGGAAACTGAGAGGGGAGGAAGAAGTAAGGAGGCCCATTGACTCAGGAGAAAGACTTTCATCCTACAGGTGAAGGAAGTATTTGAAGGCACTAGTAACATTGCAGGCCTGTTCCAGAGCCCATTTAAGTCACTGGCAAACATCTCATTGACTTCAGTGGGACACAGGTCAGGGCTAAACAGTTTTAAAATATAATCCAAGGCTCTTTCTACATCACTGTGTAATGACTGGGATTCAAAACAGTTAAAGTGTGCCCAGCCCCGGGACTTACCTGCTTTCTGTCCACATTTCTGGCTACTAGCCTGGCTGTTGCTTGGACTCAAAGCCCCAGTATTGCACTGAGGAAGAGCTGAGCTCAGGACCTTTTAGGAGGACCATCTCAGACTGAAGTGCGTGCTAGACTGCACCCATGTCCATGTCAAGCAACATGAAGCAAGGAAAGCTTTGTCCAATTGTATTGAAGCATTAACTGCACTTCTCCCCTCCTGTATGTCTGTTGCTCATCTCTAAGTGCAGGCTGAGGAGGGACCTCAGTGTGAGCTGGAGGTTTGCAAAGAGCAGTGGGTGCATCTGCTGAACAATGTGGGCATTCCTTTGTTTGGTGATCTAAGTGCACCTGGCACCTAAAATCTGGCCTTTAAAGCTATCCCAGCCACAGCAACTTGTGATGGCATCCTCTGACCCAACAGCAGTCCAGATGCAGCCTTAAGAGTTCTTCAGACTTTCAGTTATACAAAACAGTAACTTGCCTTGTACATTCTGAATTGCAACCTACAAGCCATTGCCATAAAATCCCTGACATCACACAGTGCTAACCCTGCTGCAGCTCCCTATTTATGGCAAAGGATGGTAACCTCAGAATGACTATTTTCTTTTCAGTGAACCAGTTTGCTTTATTATTAGCTTATCTGATACAATATTTTGCATTACAAGTCCTTCACTGGATCACTTCAGAAGCACATCACTGCACCAGGCCTTTAATATCTTGCTAATTAGTTTCATAAATTACTAATTGAACCCTTTAAATGACTCATATTGGTGCGGCGAGTCTCGCCATACAGAAAACCCAGTGATCTCAGAAGAATCATCCTCTTCTGCTCAGGAACTCAGAATTAAACAGCAGGGTAGGAGCAGGACGGGGAGTTTTCCTCCACAATTAGCAGTTCAGAGCCCTTATCATTGCGATACATCTGAGTACCACGTATTTTGCACCTGCCTAAACGTGGAGTTTCCACTGATGTCAGCGTGTGGAAGAAGCGAGGTGTACAGCTCTACACATCGAGGGCAAAGGATCTGAAGAGAGATCAAAAGGGAATGTTCTTCCTCTGGGACAAGTCCATCCATAGTGCTAGCTCTCTTGCTTTAATGACACTTAACTGCACATCACCATTGATGTCACGGCTAAATTTGGCTCCACTGGAGAGATGGGGTTTGGCAGGGATCAGCAAACAGGACTTTTCACAAATTGTCCAATGCTGACCACTTCCAGTCACACCAAGAGGCTGTCTTTGCCTTTTCCAAATACAACCCAGAAACAGTGGCATGCCTGGAAAGGTAATTGAGTACTTCAAGACCAGTTCTCCAAATACTGTTTCTTATTGGGCTAGACTGGAGAGAGGTCAGCAGGGCCTCAAGCAGATTTGTCTGACTGACGTGTCACTCACTGACCTGTTGGTTTTCCCTCGTAGCCAGCCTGATCCCCACTTGCCTCACAGTAAAGGATGACTTTTCTCACCCAGCTCCCAGTATTGCTCAGCCACGCTCACCTGCCATCAGTTAATGGAGTCAGTAGGTACTTCTGGAGAGTAAATCACTTGGCCTAGAGCAGATACCACCCCGAGGATGAGATCCCCGACAGCTCTGAAGACCATTCAGCTCTAGACCATCTGTACATGTCAACATACAGCCAGAGGGATCTCATATCAAGTGAGTGGTCAGATGCTGAGCTGCTGCAACAAATTAAAGCACGGTTGCTTTACACACCCAGTTGGCCTTGTGTGCATCCTCCGTTCCTTGCTCACCTACTTTGTCTTCTTCTCAGCTGCCTTTTATGCCTGACTCTAGGAGAGGGAACCCACTGCTCTTCCTACACCTCCAATAAGCAACATGGACATGAGGCCTGCCACGTGTGCACAGGCGGTGCTGCTCCAGCACAAAGGCTTGAAGCAGAACTGGTTAGCCAAGTTCTTACACGTAGCCATAAAGCCCCAACAGGGGCCTTCACAAACGTCTCTGCTGGTCTCCTGCATTACCAGTCAGCGTTTCACCCAGCAGTTTTCTGACCTTAGAAAGCTAGATGGCTCCCTGGTCTGAATACAGGTATATCCCCACTGGATTTGGCACCACTGGTTAACCAAATATCATGCACTAGCCCCTATGAGAAAGGCGTTATTTATTTTACCCACACAAGGTTTATTTTCTAGAAGCCATCAACTTTCCATGGAAAGATCACGCTCTACTACTACACATCAGTCACTAGAGGCAGCTTCTAAACTTTAGTATCTCCAAAGGAACAATAATTGTGACCCTTTCAATATTTTATATTTGCAGACAAGCGGAATGAACTCACTGGAAGCAGCAGGTGGTGTATGTTCAGCTGCTCGGAGCAACATTCGGCCTGCCTGTTCCCAGCGAGGGCAGCTGACATCAGAGGAGCAATGCCCTGTGAATGTACCATTCAGGGGACAGGAGAGCCCAGAGCTTGTATGGCAGACATCAAAGTGTTTTGGGACACGCAGATGTTTTTTCATGCAGAGGCTGAGAAAAGTGATGGACAAGATTTTGTAAACCCTGCGCTGTTTTGTTCTTTGTTTTCTCCCTCACATACCCCCATTTCCTTGCCTTTTCTTATACTGAAGAATGATATCATTGAAGATGATGGGTTGTATCCTTAGCTGATATAATTTGGTGTGACTTCACCGACTTCACAGAGCTATGACTGTTTACACAAGTTGCAAACTTCTCCCATCAATTTAACTCTATGCAGATTTACATCATGAGGGACAGTGCCACATTTTTTCCATAGCTAATAAGCTTCCAAAAAAAAAAAAAGACCCCTGACATTTTTTAAACTTATATTTGGAGATAAAGATTTCAGAGGATGCTTTTTCTCACCCTGTCTCATGTCCTTCATTACGCTCCTCTGTTTATTAGAGGGTTCTCTCAGTGCTACATGAGCCAGAGCTGAGCTGAGTTGCTGAGGGGAGTGTCCACTGATGAATCCACAGCTGGATCTGCTGCTGACAAGTAGCTCTGTTCCCTTTCCACCTCCCCAAACAATGCTGTGAATACAACCCATCCCAAATGTCCCTGAGTCCTGCTGAGGACAGAGACCTCTTCACTAACACAAGTGATGTAGGGAAAAATTCCTTCTCTGTTTGACAGAGGGCAGCAAGTTCAATGCACAGCTGCCTCTGCCCAGGTGAATTCCTTAACCAGCAAGCTCAAAGCTAGTTTTAAAAAGTTCTCCTTCCCTCTCATTTTCATTTCATGAAACATTTCAAGAGGCCTTGCTTTCATCTTCCTATGGAATACAAGCATGTTTCAAAACCTCACCGTTTTCTATTCAATTAAACGATTGCGTTTCCACTTGCCCTAATCAGAAGCACCATCCCACCATGTCTGCAAAACATACTGTATTGTGCTATGATCTTGTGCAGAAAAACACAAAGAGGTTTCACATGGCATAACCAACTGACCTCACACAAAACTTCCCTCCCCTAAATAATGCCAATCTATCCATACAGCACACACGAAGACAGACGTTTCCCATTAGGAAGCAGTTTGCTGAGCAAGCTGGAGAGCTTAAATGCTTCTGAAAATTCAACAGCAACAACTCTTCTGCTGGACAATATGCTGACTGAGACTGATTTTGGGATACACTGAATTATCCTGAAGAGCCAGGTGACTTAAGTGCCAAATTCCTTACCACATTTACTGATTTAATTTGACCACTGAAGTTCTCCAGGCTTTTTTGGAAGCCCTAGTTGCGATTTCAGGAACCAGTATGTCCAAGACAATCCCATGGGTTCAACATTGTCATTAAAAGCCTGACCTGTTCCTGCTTGAGGCAAATGACAGAGTCCCTGCAGGAATGGTAGTGAATTATGTGGCTATACCATGCATCTCAGCAGTGGCCCTGTATAGTGAAGCAAGACCCAAGACCGCTCTGAGGCTGTGGTAAAAGTCTTACATTTCTTCCTATAAAAGCTGAGCTTGATGTGGCCTGGTGACCTGCAAGACAGGTTGGAGATACATTTTCTGGATGAATCAAGGAGAAAGCAGTTAAGATGATCAGGAGCCAGAGCTCATGATGACCAAGGAGAGGCTGAGAGAATTAGACTCATTCAGTCTCTAGAAGAGAAGATGAAGAAGAGACCCTATTCCTGCCTCAGACACCTCGAAAACAGTAGCAAGAAGACAGAGCCAGGCTGCTCTTGAAGGTGCACAGCTCTGCTGGTCATTGCACTGACAACTCACATCTCCTAGAAAGCACCCCAGTGAGGCTCTCCTCTAACCCACCCTCTCCAGCGTTACGTGTACGTGCTGCTCTGTATGCTGCCTTCTATTAGACCTCCTGCTCTGGGATCAATGTTCCCATCCCATTCCTCTTTCCTCAGGACTGCTAACTTTGCTGGAGCTTAAGCTGCTTCTCAAAGAGCCCCCATCCCACTTAGCCTGTATCCCAGGGTTTTCTTTCATGAAAAAGGCACTGTAAGGCTCTGGGCGCTGTGCTGTGATTTACACCGTTCCATGGCCCGCAGAAAGCCTGCCCTCTATGTGATGATACCATTCAGCTCCGTTTACCTGAGAACTTACAAAAATACCATTGGAGGTTGTTTTTTCCATATGGGTAAATAGCAGAGGTGGGAGTATTCCTTATGGGAACCCTGGAACAGTCGCACTCTGTCGGCCTGACATTTCCTGCTGTAATTGAAACTTTTGATGTTAAAAATTCCATTTACTCAGTGTCTCTCTAAGCCAGGCAGGGAGAAGGGCAGAGGTGGGTGCAGTGTTAGCACACAGTTTCCCCAACTCCCTCACTTCAGCCACTTAGAACTATAGCAGGTGAGATGCGTAGATGTAAGGGATGGAATATGAGGAAGGAAATACCAGCTGAGTTAGGTAATTTGGGTCAGAGGAAGCCAGGCATAGTTACAGAGGCAGGTACAGATTGAATCAACTTGAGGCTCTGGGTCTCTGCATCTGCCTATACCCCTGTGGATGCACCCATGTGGTCCTGTGCTCACAGGGGTTGTGTATCTTGGATGTCTGGGCTCTGCCTTGAGGGGACAGAAAAACAGCTCTCTCAGAAGTTATGGGGACCAAAGTGGAGAAATAACTTTTCCCTCTTGTAGCTGAGTGTATTTAAAAATCCCACCCAAAGCTATACAACCTAATCCTTGGTGACATCAACCAAACAGCCAAATTCTGACCCAAATCCCAGTGGCCTCGGGGGTAAATCCAGGCAGACGAGCCCCCTGTCGCTAAACGTGAGCTTATCCCAGCACCAGTTTCAGACCCCACCACAAGGTTTTGCCTGAACCAGCACAAACCAGCTCCCTGCTCCAGTCAGTCCAGTAGCCTCAGCCAGTGTCAGTTCAGTTTATCCACAGGGCTCCTTCCAGCTAGGGACACAGCTCAGGCATGCAGAGGGGTTTCACCCAGCACGACTCGCCCAGCCTGCGCCTCAGCTATGCACCAGCCACCCGCTCAAAACCTCCCTCTACCTCCAGCTCTACCCCACCCTGGGAGCTCCTGTCATTCCCAGCCCTCAAGTGAGCCAGATGTCTATCCTCCTCCTCCTCCACGAAACCTCCAGCAGGCTCTTCAGGGGTGAACAGCAGCAGCAGGAAACATCTGAATGCTGATATCAACACTGGCCCCAGCTCCCGCTAGCAGTAAATACATTAATAAGACAAAGTACAGGACAAAGTGGAATCCCTGTGAGTAATGGACATAATTACATTAGCTAGTCAAAGTAACTTTATGTTAAGAAATATTTTTGGCATGCCATGAAAAGTTTAAATCTTGTCACACCCCAACAGTTACAAAAGTCAAAGGCAACATAACATGAGCTTTATTTTAACTGTTACATGCATTTGCATAAAAATACTTCTTCAGAATGAAAATGCAATTGTGCTTCCCCGTTCCATTTTTTGCTCTTTTCGCTTTTGATGCAACTTTCTTGCACCCTCAAAGGCACAAAGCAGAACAGGAAACACTTCTGCCTGCAACTCATTTCTCAGGCACCTTTAAAAATTAAGGCTCAACGCTTTGAGCTTCTTTCACATACCCAAAGACAATGAAAAAGCCAGGTACCTAGGCTTGCCAATCATCTGTGGATTTTCACTGTCAGATATGCATCTGACTCTCCCACCATGACAGTGACAGCCACAATAACAAGAAAATTACATGAATCATTACTCTTCTCAGCAATCCTTACAAGCAATGGGTAGCACAGGGTGAGAAAACCCAAGCTGCATATACAGAAACAGACATTTAGGAAAAGAAACAAATGAGTTATTTGAACAGTTGTTGAGATGAATTCTCATTTCTAAGCCTGTAACTTAAATGACAGCTGGCTATAAACTCTACTCCTTGGAGTTCCACAAAAAGTTAATTCAGAAAAAGAAGCAGGGAAAACTTTCAGGTCTCAAAAATACTAAAGGTGTTTTATGCTGCTGACTTTCTCCAACTGTCATCAAAGCAAGCAAAACTAAACCTTAAAGTTAACAGCTGGTACATTTTGATGCTAAATCTAATATACAGGCACTCATGTTTATTTCAACATCTCCCTCAGATATTTCTGGAGAAAAGACTGCATTTCTGCATTCAAAAAGCTGCTTTAAAATCTACTTTTTGTAAAATAAACAAATCTAAAAGTGATCTCAGTCCTTCTTATGTCTCCCCCCAAGGAACTTTCCTAAGAAAACTCCCAATAGGCATTCTAGTTTTCCCAGGCAAAGCTGGAATGATGGATTGCACAAAGCTATTTTTTTTCTGCTACAGTATCAAGAAGCTTCCTTAGACTGTGGCTCGTGGGTGCCCTGTTATGCGAAAGACTGACCCTTACCTGAGGGAGGGGCTCACAATTAAAAGAGAAACAAAGATGGAAAACCAGAAATAAAGGGACTTGCCCAGTGTCATAAAGCAGATTGATGGCAGTAGTGCTGAAAGAGTCTGGTTCGTCTCAACTTTTCCACAGTGGCCTATCTGATAAGGAGTGTATAGTCAGACTTGCTGGATAAAGCCTTTAGTTTGGTTTCTCCTGCCTTATTTCTGCTTCACAGGTTGGCAGAGGGTTGCAGAACTTCAGCAAGTACAAATGTAATGGTCAGCAGCAGATACCCAGGGGGAACCAAGGAAGATCTTTATCTTGATCTCCCACCGATCTCGATTTTTGTCCACCTGAAAGAAAGAAGAGCTTCCAGCTTGCCATTGGCAGAAGCCACGTACCTCACATCATCAACTGTGAGATAAAGGAAAAAAAATAAATGAGTAAGAAAAGGAGATATCAGGTAACCGGAAAAAAGAGAAGCGCTGGCAGGAACCGGTGGCGATACTCAGCGTAAGAGTTGTGGGAGTCTCTGGTCTACTGCTGTGGGTAAACATCTATCCGAATGACAGCACATGGTGGAAAATTGTGTGAGATGGGCCAGAACTAAGCCATGATTGATGAGCCTTGGAAGGGCAAGACCTGGCTCTCCAATGCTGGGTTTGCAACCTTTGATCTTTATAGCCACGCATTATAAAGCGGTTTCAACTTGTAACTAAATTCCTAACATACTCAGCTGTAAAATCCAGACATATCCTGACTAATAAAACAAATACATAAACTGGAACTTGGGTGAGAGTCATCTTTTACTGTCACTAAATGCTGGGAACACCTACAGCTTGTTACACTACAATCAATAGGAAAACGTAATTTTAAGAGCAGCATGATGTGATTTTTGGCTGGAAACAAATTAACTGGGCTCTACAGCCTACAGCATTAATCCTCTCTGGATCACCAGTTCACAGTGCCTCTAAAGAGCACCACAGAGCAGGCTGCTCTCAAACTGTTACACACACTGCAACTATCTTGTGCCGATGCTCCTGCCACGCGGCTTCTATCGCTCCATGTATCAGAGCCACGGGCCTTCTGCAGAAACTTCACTCTGCCAACTCTGGATATCGCCAATAAATCACGGTAGTTGCACAAGCCACAACTTAGGTGGCATTAATTAGATCAGTGGAAGTTATGATCCAACATAATTACCATTGCTACCCCACCTACGTTTAATTTTAGTGTTTCTTCCTATCTTTCCCCCAGAGGGTCAATAGGAGAGTTAAATTGCATGCTTCAACAGTGTCAGTCTCCACAGGCAGCACGAAAGAGCAATGTTTGGTAATTATATGAGTGCAAGTAAGGGGAAGGGGACTATCACGAGATGTGATCAGATACCGTACAACAAGGTGAAAAAGAAATTCACCCTTTGCCCTTTATACACCTTGGGGCTTTGCAACTGTACAGGAGGTCTAGGTTTAGTGCTGCTTGAACCTACCAGCCCCTATTCAGCAAGGCATCACTATCACTGTAAGCACGTGGACAGTCTTATCAAAGCAAACCTGGTTTCCCAGAGTCTTATAGACATACTGAAAATGGCCTGAATGGCACAGCCCAGGGAGATGAAGGAGGGTCAATGTACTGACATGAGGCTCACAGCATCTCTGAGCACATCTATAGTAGTAAGCAGTGCAGAACAAGAAGAATGGATATATAGAGAGAAACAATTGGTGCTGAGGACCTACGTCCACGCTGCACCATTTCCATTCTGTAGGTGCTTCAGACTAGCTGCAGTGGCAATAGCAACCAGCACGAGCAGTCCTGAAGCACATCCACCAACTTAGTGCCATCTCAGAGCAGTCCAGTTCGTGTCCTTCACGACTGCTCTGACACATAAATGTGTGGTTAAGTGGGAATCACTGGGAGACTCATTTCAGAAGCACACTGTTATCTCAAATAAAATGCTAATGTGAGTCCTCCTTGTAGAGACATTTCCCTCCCAGTGTGTCTGCAGCCAGCTCCCTGCTGCAGGGTGTGCGTGTGCTTTGGCTGCGGCGCTCCCGCTGGCACTGGGGACAAATTTACAAGCTTGTGTCTCTGAGGATGGTGCTTCAGGAAGTGAGAGTCATACAAATACAAGTGGGAAACCGAGTGTTTGCAGGACTGCGCCCTGAATCACAGCCCAGGAAACGGTTGTAATGACAGTACACAGCTGAAGAAGAACGACTGCCTTCAAACTGCCTGGAGGGACTTTATACAAAAAGGTATCATATCTTTCAGGTCATAGCAGTTCCTTCTGACTGAAGGTTGCACCATTAGAGTGGTCACAAGATAAAGAGGTTTTCTGCTAAAAATTCCCAGAGATACTCTGGTTTAGCTGGTCATTTGGTTCTCTTCCTCTTTGACCTTTCTTCTATGCATCTGCTCTTCCCTAGGCTTACAATAAAACATTTTCCTTTGACACTGTGCAGGGCTCTGCTTAAAAAGAGCTTGGTGTAATCAGGTGTGTTCATAGTGAACTGCAGCCTGCAGTACAAAGACATCACTGTTTTTCAGAGGGCTGCTCAGTAGTGTTCACTCAACAGAAGAGACCAAATGTATGGCAATATCCATCAACCGCCTGCATTTGCTTGTAATTAAAGAAAGGTCAGTAGCTGTGCCTTTCTAAGAATCACGCTTACCTTTGCACAGTCAAAAAGCAAACATATACAAATTTCACAACCAAAACTGCTGTTGACAACCAAAACCATGAAACCTGAGACGTGAAAAATATTCAGCAGCCAACTGTGCAAATCTAATAAGGTTTGTGCCACCAATTTGCCCCCACAGTCGGTTACAGAGCTGTTGAGATAATATTTGGTACCTACCAGCAAAAGCTGCGTGTTCCAGTTTTTTCACGCCTCGCTGCTACAGAAAGGCCCTGATTCACACCACTTCATTATCTTTCCTCATTTTTATAGGCAGCCAGAGGGCATGCTGGATCCTCAGTTTGTTTGTCTGGATCCACTCATTAGTAAATTATGTGCAATGAGCAATGACATGCACCTGGACATTTCGTCTGCGTAGATTCTTTAACATTCAAATTGGCTGTGCTACTTTGGCAAAAAAAGCAACAGATCTTTCTGAAATGTGTTTTCTTTTCTTTTTGCTGTTGAATTTCTAGGAGCCATATCATCAATGGAGAAGTACCAAAAAGCAAAAACGAAAGAGAAGCAACAAAAACACAAGACTTCTCCCTGTGAAGCACTTGTTAACAATCAGTTTGCTACAAACACAAGGATCCAGTGGCCAAGGCCACAGTCACATCACAGTGGCAAGTGGAATGACAGCATTTACATTTTTGCTGCATAGCTAGACATGAAATGCTGAAGAGCAAGACAGATAGGCAGAGGTTCAGCTGAGAAATTTGCAGCCAAGTTGAGTGCAAGCTTGACGTGTTGTTCTGGAAATCCAGAAACAGAAATGACCTAGAAAGGCCCCCTACTTTTAGGGACTGAGCCTTTGATCCCTCCCTGGTTTTCTTGGTGGTATCACTACATATAATTTGCTATTGTAATGAAGGACCATGGACAACTGGTGTGAGAGTCACAGGGACACAACCCAACACAATCCCCTGTTCTACTTTTCCCATCGTTAGCTGGGTATCGAATGTAGTTAAAAATGTCTTCTAAAATAGCTTTAAGGATTGGAAATCTGATAAGACAAATACAAGTGGCAAAGCTCCACTGACGTCAGTGAGACTTATATAAGGGAAGATTTTGTAATGGTAAAAGTAATACTGGAACTGAAATGTCCTGCTCACTGAACAAGGAAGTTTTTCAGGTTAACTCAACACAAGCTACGGTTTTGTCCTCAAAACAATTTGCCCCCTGGCCCTGCAAAAAAACTGAACTCAGGCTATTTCTGTGTACAGTCACACAAGCACACACAATTTACTGCAAAGCTACTTATTGATAAGTAACTGAGATATTGATATCAAATGATATTTTTAGAAGTGAAGTTTGAATTTATACTTAGGAGAATTTGAATGAGAAGATGTGACTGTGAAATGCAGTACATTCAGCCAGCCCTGGGACAATATGGTGTGGGAATCATTCTTCCTCCGTACAATTCTTCTTTTCAGAACCATCTAGTAAGTTGGTGTGAATTAACACTGGTCATTTGAAATCAATTGAAAGAAATGAAGCTATGCCAAATTACATCAGAGAAGGATCCAGCCTTTTGACTTCAAGTTATCCTCAGTTAACACTGGTGTAATCAGAAAAAGGCGACATTTACTTCTCTGCCCAATGAAATACTTCTCTGGGTATTGGCTACTTTCAGAGAGCTGCCTGAAAACATTCCACAAACCATGAATTATTCACAGTATTAAACAAATAATTGTGACTAGTAAATAAATATTTGAAAGTAATGGCTGCTTCATACACCATTCAAACATAGCGTAAGGGGGAGATATTCATCACATGAATTACCCATTAAGAATTATTGGCTCAGCTCTAGTTATAACTGATAAACAGTCATGTGGATAACAAGGCAAGTGTTTGGCAAGTCTCCTGCTTTCATTCTCAGCAATATGGCTTCCTTTTCAACAGACACATGAGCTCAACTATTTATCTCCCTTCTACCAGAGAAACTAACTGCCTTCAGTGCACCTGAAAGGCGAGAGCTGGCGCACGGTTTCCCCAAGCCCTACTTGTCTGGTTAAATTCCAGGTCAGGCAACAGCTCTCTGACAGAACCACATTCCTGCTGTAGTTTCAATTACCTAAATTATTCTTCACCTCCTGTCCTAAGCATGGGCATATTTTTGATGGCCCGAGCTGGGAAATGTGAATGCAAACTGCTACCAGATGTAGAGAGGAAGAATGATTTCATATCGGAGGCACTAGCCTCCGAGTCAAAATATCTGAGTCTCTGCTGTGCCACAGGCTTTCTGTAAGCCACTTAGGCCCAAATCCCCAAAGGTATTTAGGCTTTTAACTCCTGTTCATTTCAGTGAGAGTTAAAAGCCTAAATACCTTGATGGATCTGAGTTTTAGCCTCTGTCTACACAGCACAAGGGTATCCATAGTACCGAGTGGGCACATCAGACCTAACTCATAGCAACCTGGCTCTGGTAGAAGAGCAATATCCTGATGTTGGTCCACTACTCAGCCAAGAATGGAATATCATCTGACTGTGGATAGCTCTCATCATAGTATTCCCAGCTACAGCATGCTCAGCCTGGCTATCTCCACACAGTACGACCCACACGCCTCAAAATAACACCCGAATTTGGGCCATGGGCTGCCTTGTCAGAACGAGATCATCCCGTCACGGTGCCTGAGCCTTCTGCTGCTGGGCAGCACGTGAAGCACGAGGTGCCAGCAGGCTTGCTTGGGCTGAATGATCCTGCAAATGGTATTTTAATTCAGCTTTTCAGAAAGCAGCTTCCAGTGGCCACAGAAAGGCAGCAGGGGCCATGCAACGTGCTCCCATTTAAGTATCTGGCATCTTTCACTCATAATGCCAGTAAAACATCTGGCTGTGCCTCCCAAAAGAATCAGAGCAAATGGTTAATGTGCAGTTATAGTAGTTAAAAAAAGAAATACTTTGCTGCTATTCTACTGTCAGTTTTGGCAAGCAGCACCGGGGAAGCCAAACACTGATAACATTGCTTTATTGTTCATGTAGGTCCCAACCTTAACATGCTACATCTGTATCTTCTGTCTCAAGAAGTTGCTTTCTTTTCATCAAACACATTCCAGAAGTCAACAGTAAAAGCACTGACAAGAGACAGCAGATTGATCCATTAACTCTCACTCACTGCTAACAGTTCCTTGGCTGAAACTGGACCCTGCATTCCACTTGGGAAGATTTGGTGGGTTCAAAATGTAAACACGCTTGCAGGATTTGGTTACTGCTCTCATATGCTGCAGCTCCTGCCCCAGCTAAAGAGGAGGTGCTGGGAATCTCTACAGGTGCTGTGCCTCTTACTTTATACATGTGTAATTAAGCAACAAACAGGACAGGCCAAACAAGTCCAATGTGCCTTGTGTTAATATTATTCTACATTCTCAGTTAGTGCTAATCAATGTGGTTGCAGTGAAGGATATTACAGCACACAGCTCTCTCCGAAATGTCTAACAATAACAATACTAATAAAAAATAATAATCAGGCACTCTCCCTTTGCCAGAAAATATGCAATTAAATAAGCATGTCTTTTCCCTTTGGAGACAGGCCCTTAAGCATCTTCCTTTTAGCAGCAGATAAAATAAAGAGCCTTGCCTGTCGTGGCTTTGCATTTGCTTTGCAAAACCAGCCTTTATTTGGAGTTAGATGTATCTAACACTGCTCCTTTGTTAACTATCATTCTCCATCTGTATTACCAAAGCATACAGGGTCCCTGCTCGCAGACCAACGCTCCAGAACACTATTTCTTACACATCTGCTAACAAAGCTGGAAAGCCCAGTGCGGGCTCGTTTCCTAGTGCGGCTCTCTGTCCCCCTCTACTGACTACAACAGTCTGTCCCGGCTCCAAGTCCTGCACCCAGGGGCTCAGCCTGGGGTGCTGTTACCCTTGGAGAGGGGACAACGCACCTTCTGAGAGGTGGCAATACGTTGGCTCTCCTGGGAAGAGGTTTGATTTTTCCTGTGCAGCAGCTGGACAAACCGGGTTTTGTCCAAGCAAGTCTCCAAGTCCAGCTCTGCATTGCTCACAAACATAACTGGGTTTTGTGCTGAACACTTTGACACGGGGAAAACATCACAGCAGTATTCTAGCCAGTCCTTCAATATTGTCATTCAATATGGTGTCCTTGGTGTCCCATCAGAAATGAGACTGTGCTTCCCTTTGACTCTACAGGTCAGGTTCTTGAGAAGAATGATACTTTCCAGGGTGGTCATCTACTTCAGCTGAAAACTTAGTGCTTCTCGAGAGCTTCAGTGGCACTTCCCCACAAACACCAGCCCTTTTGAAAAGAAGCACACCTAATCAATATGTCATGTTTCTGAGAAAAACGTGCTTTCAGTGCACACATGAACCTATCCACTACTTGCCTTTGCCTTTCACACAGACTACAGTAGCAGGCACAGCTCAGGAGCAGAACCAGTAGGCTGCTATCAGTAAATGCCAGGAGCTGCTCTCCTCACATCAGTGGGATTTTTGGCACAGATTTTGGTAGTCATGATTTCATGCAGGACTCTGCTGCCATTGGGGTTTAATTACATGACTCTTCACTAACTGGCTCTCTAGCTTTCTACAGTGCTGATTTTCCTCCAACCTCGCTCCAAGGGTTAGTTCTGACTTGTTACAGGGGCCTGTTTGAAAGCTTCATGTTCCTTACGCCTCTCTTCTTCCTTTGGTACTGCACAATCAGACACAGTTCCCCATTCCAGGCATATCTGTGTACACATCATCCATATTTACATCTTAACACTTGAGTTTTGTCTCCTTTGTTGTCTCAAGTTTCAAATGTTTTTTGCCCTTGCCCTGCTTTTCTCTATGAATCAGGTCTCTTCTATTTAACACTCTCTTGTAACACAGCCCTGTAAACAGACCTTAACTATCACTATCCCTCGGCATCTAGGCAAAATGATTTTTTGGTATTGTTATGGGTCTGGATTGGCAATTTGGTCTAAGTTTCCAGATCATTTCAGTCTCGTGGCAGGACCACAGAGTTGTAATTCCATTGTCAGATACACTTCTGCCCGTACAGAGGGACATCCTGCACATTCAGACCACAAATCCTTTGGGAACTAGTGCTGATTTTGCTGCCTGTCTGCACAGGAGTGAGAGTGATGGGACCTGGGGTTTGTACAAAACAAAGAGCATCTCCACAGTAATTCTGGATGAAGAATATACCTATTGCTCAAGTTAACTTAAAACACCTTCATCTGCAGCTGTCACTTTGTCCACCCTGCAGTCAAAGGCACGACAGCAACACGTTGACCAGCTTCAATCTAGCTACTTTGGATATCTTAAGCAGTGGAGACACAGTGTTCAGGCACTAGCTCTTGCATATGCACACTGTAACCTGGGCAGGCTTGTCCAGTCTGCCCTAAACCCTGTGAAGATTAAAGCTGGTTGTTATTTGATTATCTACACTGCAATCATACCTCCCAGTTGCAACATAGGTAGACAACTGGTGACCAGGGGACCGTTCCTCTCCCTGTGCTGTATTGTCAGAAGGCTCTCACTGCGTGAGAAGCAAAGGGGGCTGGGAGGCTGTACTGAGGTGGCCCTCTCTGCCTGTGACCCACTTCTTTTGTTCCAGAGGTTTTTTGGCAGCTCACAAACACTGTGATATTTTAGTCTTCCCCCTTTGCTCCCCAGGCTCTGGAAGAGAAGATAGGCTTAAGACTATTGATTTTAGATGCTTTTCCGACAAGCAACCTGTTAAAGGGAGAGAAAGTCACTTTTGTATGCAGTTGCTTATTTGCATTATGTATTTTATCCTGGAATGAGCATGAGATGAGCTGTCATGGACATTTACAAAAATTTAATTGCCATCTTTCTTAGATCAGTTCAGAGTTTACAACTAGTTTCCACTTACAGAAGAGACAGGAACATCTTTAGAGTCACTTTATGTCTTCTGACAGGTTTGCTTTGTTCTTTCACTTGTCTCAGATCAACCAGAGGATGCTTGGGGCCCTGGAACCAGATGCTCAAAATCACTGCACTGCACTGCTATCTGACATGAAGCAGCTGAGTTATGTGTGAGCATAACCAATGCGAAATAAGAATAAAGCCTGTAAGTGCCCAAGTCTGCAACTGTGCTCTAGCACATCTAGAGCATCTGCAAATTCAGATCCAGAGATACCACCTTATCTGTACACAGAAGTGCAACAATAGGTAAGAGAAAAGTAAGAGCAATTTGGACTCTCAATTCTTTAGAAGCTACACTGCAAGAACCTCTGCAAGTCAGGCCCTTTGAGGAAGTCTCAAGTCCCAGACAAAGAACTTCAAGTTGCAAACCATTTCTCAGAATCTTTGCTTACATTTGCAAAAGTCAATCCAGGGCTATAGCTGTCAGAAAACCAGCTTCCCTAACGACTGGACCTGACTGTTCAGACACATTTTCAAAATGAGAACTATGGAAAAATCAAGTCCAAGCACTTGTGAATTCCTGCTGACGTGCTACGGAACTGCTTAGTGTCGCACATTCAAAATGGTCCAACAATGTACGTGTTCACAGGGCTGCATCAAAAGCTTCGGTGTCTTGAGCTTGGCTGAGCAAGCCTAAGTTTGGATAGTTCTTTAAAACTTGTTTGTATCCTTTAGTCCATGAAGCCAGGGTGAAAATTTTGCCAGAATAATCCTTCTCATGAAGTCTCCAATAATACCTGCATCCAGCTGGGCTACAAAAACACTCAGAGCAACCTTTCAGAGACTTTCCTCATTTTGCCTTCCTGTTCCAGCTGAGACCCGGAAGAGCAAAGTTTTGTAAACAGCACCAGCAGTGGGGGAAAGAAAAGTTTGCAAAGTCTTGATAAACATATCTGTATGAGCCGGTGTCGAGGGCTGGCATCTGCATATACCCAAAGTCCAGCACCTGGGAGAACCACAAACAAGTGCAACCGGCTTGACGAATCGTATGTTCTCTTAATAGAAAAATACAACTGTGTATGTGCTTGAGCCTCTGCACTTAAGTAATTGAGGAAAATAAGTCACTTTTAATTTTAAAAAGCTCTCAGCTGTGTCCTTGCTAATTAAGATAGCATGGATGCAATAAATCAGTCCGTGTGCCAACCCACAGAGGTCAAATAGAACCAGGCACCAAATTATAGTAAACATTTATGAATCCCTTGTATACGGCACATGACCCCACCCACTCCTTCTGGCACAGAGTTTGCTGTTGACTGCACTGGTCCTTCTGGCATTTCATGTCCTCATGCAAGTCATACCAAGTAGCCTCCCTGAAATATTGTACTTGAACATGATCAGACTCATTTTAATCATTGTGTGTATTTTAAATGATGACTAACACTCTGAGAGGATGAGAGAAACCAAAATGGTCAGGGAGCTTTGTTTTTTTAAAGAGGAACAAAGAAAATGTAACTTGAGGTTTCTATTTAAGCACCAAGAAACTGGATGCATCCTTCTGCAGAGGAAGGCTGGTCCTGAGGCTGAAGCAGAGGGATAGGGTGTAAGACCCTACCAACCCACAGCAGGATAGCACGGGAACCCACGGCAGAGTCACTGTGTGACCAGAGTTCCTCAGCTCCCCATCTGTGCAAAGGGGATAATTATGCTTTCTTTCTTCCATCCTTTATCTGTCTTGCCCATCTACACCAAAAAACGCTTCAATGAAAGGAACTGTCTGTAATTAGGTGTCTGTGTGTGCTTAGCACAATAAGGTGCCAATTTTAACTGAGGTCCCTGAGTTCTCCTGCCTGGCAAATGAAACTGGCATTTACTGCAGGGTTAATGACCAACTGAGATTACTTATATTATTATTTCATTTGTACTGCTGTCACACCTAAGAGCACCAGCCACAAACCTGAACCTGTTCTGTGTTTGCATTTAATGCATGCAGAACATAATGACAGGGTCCCTCCCAAACAGCTTAAAATTACATTTTATTCTTCCCTCGCCCACCACTGACTTGCACCGAGTTTGTTCAGGGAATGCTTTTCAAATACATCTGCCAATGTGACAACTTCAGGCACCTCCTTGTGCCTGCTCCAATTAGATATACATAACACCTGAGAAATGCAGATGAGATTCTGATCATGACTAGAAGGACAGTGAGAAGTATTTTCTACCAAAAGGTGAAAGATACCAGGTATCTTCCAAATTACCCTGGATGCTTGTCTTTAAAGTTTTCAAGATGGGTTATGATCAAGTTTGCAAGTAAAATTTGAGAAGCCAGAAGGCAGAAGGTCAGTGTTATGTTGAAGACCTTCACGAAGCCCCTGTGAGTGCAGACATGGCTGTGAGAATCAAGACAGTGAGCATCAGAGCTGCTATTAGAAAAAAATAAACAGTAAAACTCTAATTCCCACAGCTGCAGAAAATAATATACAGAAACACGAAGCCAAATAATCACCAGTCAAATAAAACCCCAGAAGGCATGATTTACAAAATCTCATCATTTTTAACCAGCGGTATGACTTGAGAGGCTTGACTCATGACTCCTTAATGCTTTGGGTTAGCAATGCTAGCTGACAGTTCCAGTGGCTGAAGTGAGCTGGACTTACTATAAAGTCAATCATGTGTCTACTTGGCAATTAGCCAGGAATCCTAAAATTAACAGCTCATTAGAAATCTGTCTGTGACATATTATTCATACGGACAAGCTGTTGCTCAGGAGCAATCCCTTTGAACTCAGCACAGGGAACAAGGGAGAGAACCAATATCCAGCACATGTGTTTCCAGAACTGCTGCTTCCAGTAGGGTAGAGAGCAGCATTTCAGTGGGCAGTTAGGTTAGAAATGGGTCCTACTCACGCTACAGCTCTCCCCTGCAAAAGAGAACTAGATCCAGGTTTTGTGAAATGTTTCTCAGTTGTCCTGAGGTGTTTGTCTGGAAATCACCCTCATGCCTGCAGACATGACTGTTGCAAACACCAGCTCTGCTCCGCCAATACAAGAACACAACACTACCAATTTTGACCCCACATTGAGGAAGGTTTGTTCTCAGCAAGATCATTTGATAGAGCAGCAGCAATGTTGGCCACAGTTACATAAACAGAAGCAAGTCCAGAGATGATTATGTCTTTTCATTGATTGAAGGGTCTTCTGCAACATCTAACAGTTTTTCCAGCACTGCTGATTAGAACTGGGCAAGATTTTCCTGTTGAAGGACGTTGGCTTTTTCAACTAATACAATTCAACTGTTGACAAAAGTTTGGAGTATTCATTGAAAACTCAGTTTCAATGAAAATCCAAAACTAAACACTGATTGTCCATCAGAAAGTATTTTTGATTAAAAACCAAAAAGATCTTTTGGATGTTGAAATTCTTCTTGCTTTTATTTCTTGTTGCAACTCCCTCACAAAAAAAAACCCAACTCAAAATCAAAAACCACATACATTAAAAACAGCAGAGGAAGGATTTCTGAATTGTGTTTTTCCACATGGGGAAGACATCTCTACAACAGCCCTATTGCTAATACATGTAGAGACAAAGCAGCACTAATAACATTGCTAACATTTAAGAGACACAGGTATCATTCATCTTGCAATCTTGGAGAACGTGCTTCTTATAGATATTCAAAGAACTTCAGATGTGGGACAGCAATCTTTGGAATATATCCATAAAAACTAGATGAAAATTAAAGAAGTACTGGAAAAGTAAAACTGAACTAAAATCCATTGGACTCTGTGGATCAGTTCAAATACTCTTACCCACATGGAATGGCATTTTGATTTCAAGCCACCCCACTAGTTGAATTGTGGGTGCTGTTCAGGAAGAGTAAAGGCATTACAGCTTGGCCCACTGTTATTTAGAAATAGAATTGTAATTGTGTATTGAGTTCTTATCTCAGGATGAGGTAATCTACAGTATGCTGATGAACGTTTATCAACTGGGCTGGTAAAGCCCCAGGGAATGACAACGGGGAGAAAGAATGGGAAGGAGACACTTTGGCTATGAAACACTTCTTGCTAGAACAAGAAACAATAGCGTGCTGCAACTGAGAGAGAGACACTTCCTGGGACAAGATACCTTGCTGAGGTACATTACCAAAAAAAGAGATAAGCGTATTTTCAGTGACAGGTTGAGGCATCAAAAACAAAGCAATTCCTGCAGCGAGACACGGGGTCTCTCTAAGGTTTATGTTTAAGGTGTCTAAGGTCAAGAGCCTCCTGCTTCAGATCAGCAAAGTATTTGTTTCTCAGGTAAAAATGTTTAAAACAACTTGCTATAGAAAGTAAGCACCTAAGAGCAACTCTTGAATACCAGAGACCTGCAAAATCTCCTAAAACAGACACCCCAAATAACACACCACTTCAGATTTCTCCACCTTGTTTCCCATATATAGTTGAATCGGTAATTTTCCAGCTTATCAAGGCATCACACCTCAACATATCAGTTCTTATTTCCTGGCTACTCTTAACTGACTAATGATAATCTCAATATTAAAAAGTAAATCTCTTTCTGATTTGCTGCTGGAGTCGAGCTCTCCCTGGGAGAGGAGTCCAAATTCTAACCTAGGAGACAGAATAAATGCTATTCCCACCCAAGCATGGCCCAAAGGGGTTTGGGATGGAAAGAGCTGCAAAGCCACAGGCAGAATATGTGAGAACTACAGGAAGGTGTTAAAAGCAGGGCAAGAAGCAGGGCTTCACACTGAAACCATTTCTTTCTTAAAGAAAAAACTTTGGCCATTGCTGCCCAGGAAGCATCACAGAGGAGAACAAGAACTGACAGCACCTAGAAGGTATAGGTGCTGCTAGTACTGCTTCCCATCCTCTTTCAGAAGGAGTTTTGCCAACCCACCACTAAATATGAAAATCAGTGCTTTAATCTTTAACATGATTCCCATCCAATTTCTGTAATTTCTATCCAGCCTTCCCACTGATTCCAATCAGCACCAGGGTCCTGTACAGCAACCATTTCCAAAGAGGAACATGGATGTCACATGAATGAAGCACAGGAAATGAAGCTATGGAAAAGAATGCTCTCCACACCTTTACCTCCAGAGCAGCGAGCTGTCTTGTGGGATTAAGGCTCTTCCCTGGCCACATCACACCTGGTGGGAAGCACAGGGCAATGAGCTGTCTTGTGGGATTAAGGCTCTTCCCTGGCCACATCACACCTGGTGGGAAGCACAGGGCAATCCCTTTGTGCTGTCCATGATAAGAGGAAAACCTGTAGCTGATCTCTGGCTGCAAATCCTGCCCTCAAGCAGGGATGAGCCTCTCTGACAACTCACTGGCCGAAGTACCATGAATTTCAGTTCTTTGGTGCCTGACACAAGACACCTCTATAATCCATTTTTCCTGCATTGGGCATCCAGACCTGAGACTTACTGTTCCACCAGTGATAATCTTGTTTAGAGATACATTCCCTCATTTCCAGCCCTAATTTTTTGTCAGACAGCATGTTACAAAACCAGCATCAGCTTTGAGGTCCCTTCCAACCCTCTGTGATTCTGCCAGCTGCCTGAGCAACCCCACAGAAATGTGCACACCAAGTTCTCCCAAATCCCATACATCGCAATAAATAATTGATTCCTCTGGTGATGGCGATTTTCAGGACTCTGTCAATCTGATAGTTCTTTCACAGGCCTAACAAGAAGGAAAATAAAGAGTAACATAACAGAACTTGTGCTTCTTGTTCCTGCAGGTCACCACCACAACAGTCACCAGCCACAGACAAACTCCTGTGCTCATTAACAGGTCTTCCTACTGCTAAGCTGGACTGCTAGTGACAAAGGGAGCTACTTGAGCACTGAAAGAACTTGCTGAATACCACCATCTACTGGCATAAAGTGCAGAGGAAGGGAAGGAGAGGAGTGGGGACTGCGGGGAAGCAAGGAGAGGAAAGCAAAGGTGGCTGATGAAAAACGAATAGCACGAAGAAGAGAAAAGCAAAGCAAATTATCAGGAAATAAAAGGCCATTTATATGAGTATCAAAAGAGCAAGAGGCAAGAGTGGGGGGAAAAAAGGAAGGAAGGGGAAAAAAAATGTTGGTGGGAGCTGTTTTCCTGACAAATTGCCACAGGCACCATGCAGCTGGCTCTGCACCACCCTCAGATGATGCAGGATGACATCCTGTGCATCACAGGCCACTGCATCTCAGAGCACTTCTTTATTTTAGCCCAAAATCTTGTGTTTGTGTCAGGTACCTATGAAAGGGTGCCTGGCTTTAAATGAATGCCATCAAGAGAAGTCCAAACAAACAGCAAGTTTGTTTGAATGCCTTGTCACCTCCTGCTCACTGCAGCTGGCATCCAGTGCCAGTACCCAACAGGAGGCTATTGCCCACAGAGTCCAATTGCTCAGGCCTGGCTGCTTGCCTTGGGCTGCTCCTGGACCTGCAATCTCCTGACATATCACAACCTCTGGATCTCCCTGCCTTACAGAGCTTCTCCCCAAGCAATAATGCTCAGCCCACTATTGACTTGAGCTAGATAGGAATTTGTCTCCAAGACAGGGAAGGCTCCATGTGTCATTACCATACTGCTCAAGTCATCCACCCACTTCGATCTGCGAGGCTGTTATCACACTGATTGCTCTATGTACACCTTCCAGGAGTGACTTTACAGACTCATCTATTCACCCAGAGTCATAATTAGACAGGAATGTTCTGTTGCAAAAGAGATTTCATATTCATTTGAATTCTTCACATGGCTTTGCTTCAGCTGTGTGCCAGCCCCTTGGCCATATTTGCTTCCAACAAATATTGTAACCAATTAATGTTCTGGCAGGAATATTTGTGGAAATGGTAATTTTAAATCAGTCCTGGGGAATGCTCCCCTGGGAAAGAAATTCAGTGTTTACAATTGGGAGTATTCACAACAGAAACCCAATATAAGTGTTCTGCTCATCCAATCCCATGTGCTGGGCTGCAGTTCAGGAGGCCTCCACTCAGTCCCTGTCTGATCCTGGGCAACTCCAGCAATCTCTCCTGTTCACTCTGCTCCTGGGCCAGCACAACTCCTCACAAGAGCTCAGGGCCTGCAGCACAGCCCAGGCCTAACCCTTGATGGTAACTGTACAGGGATGCTTTCTGAAGTCAATATGAACATGGCTATGGCTGCGTAGCACAGGGCAACTCTACAAATACACTCTTTTATTAAAAGGGGCTGGCCAATTCAGGTTAAAATAACACAGAGGGCTCTCAAATGGCTTTGCTTTATCTGAATTATTCTGAATTATCTAGCTCAGGTTAGCAAATCCAAATGGAGAACACATCTGTATTTTTTGCTATGGAACTTCTGTCAACCCTAATCTTTCCCAACACATTCTGGTCACAGAGGCTATAGGAAAGCCTCTACCTTTACTTCTCAGCTTTAACTATGCCACAATCTGTTCCCTTTCTTTTCTTCTACATGGGAAAGGTTGGAGAATTAAGGAAATAATATTCCACTTGGACTTTCTGCTGTTATGACTGTTTCCTCTCTCTCTGTTACTTTACCTCCTTCAGTCTAGGGCCTTATCCTTTCCTTTTGTTTCTGTGCTGGTCTATCTCTTTTTCTTTCTGTATTTCTCTCATTCATTTCTACCTCCTGTGTCATCTGCCCTGTGTCATCCTCATAGCAATGAAAGAAGAGACAGTAGCATATTATTCAATTATTAGTTCCCAGTGATATGTCAGACCTTATAAGAACCTATGGCCAGCTTCACTCTGGCTTTCTCTTCTCCCCTGCCACATCCCAGGTTGGAACACACCCTTCAGTCTGTACTATTGTACCCTTTGTCTGTACGTGTCCATTATTCCTCCTCAGTAGCCACTTTTGTCCTTTGTGCTCTCTATGCCCAATACTCTCTCTGTTTTTTCCCACTTCAGTCAGACTCTTCCCTTCTCCCCCTTATTTCTCCATCTTTGCCCTGGGCTGGAAGCCAAATGCCTCAGATCTGATGGTTAAAAAACAATAGAGAGGAAAAGAAAGAATAAAAGGGAAATATCCAATTCCAAAGGTTTGCACAGGATAGTTTGGAAACAAGAAATAAAATCATTCAGACACAGCAAGGACTAGATAGTCAGAATTTCAGAGCAAGCAAGTAGGCCAGAAAAGATACTGGGCCCATTTCATTCACATGATACCAATGCACACTACTGGTGGCAGCAATCAAGGGTGGGGTTTTCAAAAGGGCAAAAGCTCGTGTTTTTAAAACCTCTTTACTGACTTGGGAGTCAAGATCCCATTTTCAGGAGGAAGTTGAGAACAAAAACCCCCTTCTGAAGCCAGTCCTAATTCTCCCAGTCAGACTGGCATTCCTATACCCTGACTTTGCCACCACCTCCTTTTTACTGGGAAAGTCCCCAAGATCTCACTCAGTGGGTGGGCACAAGCTGTGCCTTGGCAGCGGCAAGCAGCTCAGTGCCCCCTTCCTGCCTGTATCCCAGGCTGAATCAGAATGGAGTGATCCCCCTCAGGGGCTGGTTGCTACACAATGAACACACCTAAGCTTCATCAGACCCTGTGCTTAGTGTTGCCCCACAGGGCAGGGTTTAGCAGCACTGGTCAGTTGTCCCTTGAATACCTCATTCAGACTTCATCAACAGATGAACTTGGAGCAAGATTTAAAGGTGGACTCTCCCACTTCCCAAAGGGTGTCTGACATGCTCTTCCTACTTTGTGTAAAATACCAACAGATTCACTGGGGCTGGGAGAAACCCAGAATGATTCCACAGCCTGGAGGGGAAGCTGCTGTAAAAAGCCCAGCCTTGACACTTGAAGAATACTTAGGGCCTGGGAAGTGTATAACATTTCTTCTGGTTTTCTTGTGGCCTGTTTTGGTTGGTTTGGTTGTTTTTTTATATGAGATAGGACTTAAGCCTTAATTCTAAGAGAGGATTAATGGCAAGGGGAGGGAAGAGTTATATCCAGAGATAGATATCTGTCTTGTTTTGGCAAAGCAAGGCAGGACAGAAGGTCTTGTTCTTCCCTCTCACCATGGTCTCGGCATAGCCAAGAGCTCTGACAGCTGCATATACTGTATATATGCTGTATATATACTGCATATATTGCAGCTGCATCTCCCTCAGTGAATCCCTATCAAGTTTTAATTGAATTTGTGCCTCTGAGATGCTTTTTGAAAACCCTAGTCTTGCAGTTAGCAACAAGCACCAAAAGACTCATTTTGAAACAGTTCACCATCCACACTTGAGGACATATTCTCACTTGCAACCAGTTCCCTGGCTGATACACCAATGAAATGCCTGGATTTTCAACTATGCCAAGCACACCCAAGCATTCTTCACCACCCTGTATTCTCCTTGGGGCACAAGGGCATGGTTCAATAACTTCTTTTCTGAAGAGAGCCTGGTGTTGAGTTCTTCAAACCAGGCCCTAATATTTACTACTTCTCTGAACAGCTCCAAGCTCTTCATATTTACAGTCAGAAACCTTACCTGTGTCTCCAAGGCAGCCTCATTTTCCTTCCCAGCTATTGTTTCTGACCAGTAGCAGTAAAGATAGAACCACCAGTTGTTTTGAAAATCCCACCCTCCACACTATGTCACAGCAACTCACCACCAATTACATTTTGGATCTTAAATCTTTTCAACAGACTGGCAGTTAATGATCTATAGGCAAGGGCTGTTTGACAAGCATGGCTGAAATGTAAAGCCATATGTGAAAATCACCATCTTTTCACATACAACTTGTGAAGAGAAAGAGGAAAATATGAATCAAATTAGCTATCATTACAAATAGTGGTCTGGAAATTAATCACAGATGTTTTGATGGAGAATGGTGTTTTTCATAACACAATTCTTTTGAAAAGTGCCCATTCTGCATGAAAAGGATCCTTTTTTCCCTTGAAGAAACTGATTGTTCAAAATATTCAACTCTTCTAACCATGCAGAAAGACATTTCTGCATGCCTTTGCAATGCTCCATGAGAGCTGGACTTTGTTCTTTGGTGTTCCGAACTCTTTAAATGAATTACATTTCAAATGTCATATATCTGTCATCTTCCAGGGAGGAGACTACAGAGGATCAGTCTAAACAGAAGACAGGTTTAAAGAAGCTTAAAGACACTTAATGCCAGGTACTATGGCAGCTTTTCCAAACAGAAACATTCTGGTCTTTCACTTTACTTTTTCTTTTTATAAATATGTTTTTCCCTTTTTCTTCACTGGAGTTCCAGCTCTTGTCCTTACTCGATGTTTATGCCATATATCAGTCAGTAACACTCATCTGATATGCTAGATGATGTGCATTTGACCAGCAGCACTCAGATCCATGTCTATCACTGTGGCATAATCCTCTTATCCCTTCACTCTTCAAAAATGAGCGAAGAGTAGGTAAAATTTCCAGCATGTACCCATATGCCCACAAATAAAAATCTCCAGCCACACAATTGCTTTCTTCCTTCTCCTAAAAGGTAGGGATTTTTCACTGTTGTGTCCCATTTCTCCCACACCTGCCTCCTCCACAAAGCCACAGCTACTATCCTAGAAGAATTACACTAAATTGAGATTCAGGACCAATATGTTGGCACTAAAAAGTCTACCAGTTTGTCTCTCACCTAAGCTAGCAAGATGTGGTAACGTCCACCAGTGAGGTCATCTATTTAATAAAGAGTAACTGGTGTATGTGGGGGATGTTAGCAGCATAAGACCATGAGTGACAAGGTGATCTTTAAGGAGAAGAAATAATTTATAGCCAGTGGAATATGAAGGTGCTATAGGTGGGGTAGGAAATTGAAGTGTACCTTAAACTTTTGATGTTGAACACTTCCAGATTTTAATTTCCAGGCATGAAAATGGAAAGTGTGTGTTTTTTCAGTACTAAAACACTTTGATGACTGAGCTGGGAAACCTCTACAAGATAAACTATCAAACTGGACCAGTACATTTGTGTGTCTTACTTTTGGGGAACACACAGAGGGACTCTGAACTCCAGACACTGGTTAAGTGGATAGCAAAGTGCAGGTTTGTCCAGATTCCCTTTCTGATCTATGGAAGATGCTTGCTCTCCTCTGACATACCATGTAGCTATAGCATCGAAGCCCTTAACAGTTCCTGATCCCTCCAAATGAGGAACACTACCTGTATAGCCACCCCAAACAGAGAACCAGAACAGTGCATAAAATGGCATGATTCCTTCTGATGATTTTCTAAATCAAGTAAACCAGAAAAGAGGTCAAGTCCAAAATAGAGCTAGGCTTAATACATTTTAATAAGAAACAAAGAAAGCACTGTTTTGCACTGTATTGTTCAGGTTTGCCTTTAGGCACATGTGGGAAAATGTTTACTAAATAACTGAAATATTTAGCAGTGAGATGCATTTCATTTCAAACTGAATTTTCTGCAAGCTTACACATGCCAAGAGGGAAGCAAAAGGTCATCAATTTATTCCGGGTATCAAGTTATCAGTGCAAACCTCTCCAATTCACCAAGAATGAGCCATACAAAAACCCAAACCAAACAGATTCCACTCTCAAAACTGAAAATAGAAACAAAGAAAGGGTACCGTCCTGCATTATGAGCAGGGATGGCACAGAAGGGATTCATGACTTCAACTGTGAATGTTGTGACCAGGCATAAGAGGGTTGTCCCTTTAACACGCAACTAAGGCCCGTGATCTGAGTTCAATCCTCACTGGCAGGTGAGTAAAAACATCTGAAAAGTGCCTGACCAGAAGAACTAGATGAAGAATACCTCTCTCTGGCCTAAATTTGGGGGGGGTTTATATACTTCAAGCACACCCTTCAGCACTCAAACCTTAGGCTAGTCCCAAAAGCAAATGAAAAGCAAGCCACAAGCACTCCTCTGTCTCATCCTCAGTCCTTGCCAAGTCAACTGTAGTGTTTAACGCTGACTTTGTTTTCTTAAAATATATAAAAGATCACATAAAACAATACATCAAAACAGATGCATTACTGCACAAGATTTTCACTTCATGTTAATGCCTCATTCTTTTGGAAAAACAGCTCTCAAAAAGATGTCTGATCTACTTTCCACGGGACACTCCATCTTGCCAATCAGACTGAAATACCTGCATCTCTAAGTCACTTTAGAAAGCAGAAGTAAAGGTGCTGTTTTAAATGTTGTTCTTGCATATCAGATCCCCCACCACAATGACATGGTTGGAGATTGAAACTAATGCCAGACAAACCTCAGGCGAGGCTGAAAACATCTCTAAGGTACAACATGTACTTGCCAGCTGGCTATTTCCAGCTCAAGTCTACAGCCATTTCACCTACTGGTACTTTCATATTTTGCCACCATCCACAGCTAAACCTCAAAGACTGTATTAAAAAAAGGTGGTACTTAGAGCACACTCAACTTTTAAAACACATGTTGCTGGACAACTTGCTACCATTTTCAGTAGAATGATCAGACATACTAATTCCCAAGGTAAACATATGCTTGCTGAAGTGACTTATTTCAAAGTCTGCTGTTGTTTGGAATAATCACCTTCTGAGCAGAAAGCAGTGATCCAAATCCCTGCTAGTGATAAGCAGGAACGTTGCCTGAGTATTATCAGTGATCCTGCAGCTACCATCCTAAGATGTCTATAATTAACTACTGCCAAAAAAAACACCACTTACCCATTCACAGAATATTCCCAACAACTGCAAGTTTGTTCCTGACTTCAGTATCCCTTGTAGTCTGAAAAGAAATTACCACACTGATTTATTCAAAAGATGTGCTTCCTGTGGGTAATCAAAGTCTTTAGAAGCATCTGCAGTTTCAATTGCTTAATTCCTACTGCTGTTAGCTCTGGAGAACACACATGTCTATAAGGGAGCCAGCTGGATTTTTCTGGTTGTTTCTGCATCAAGAATCATTCCCATCAGTTACAGCCACATTGATCTATACTGTAGTATGCCCTAGGGGTACCAGGAAAGACCAGAGCACTGTACAAGCATGCAGGAAAAGACAGTCCCTGCCCTGAATAGCTTACAGTCTACCTGCATGAGGAATGGAGGATGCAGCGAGGCACAGTGGCTCGTGAAGCATGTGGCAGTAGTAAGACAAGCATGACATTTTCCTCAAGAGGAAATTTCCTCGGCTTCAAAATAGTCTCTTCCCCAGGATACGTGGGTGGCTGGTTGAAAGTCACTATTCTAAATGCCAGGATTTTACCTTTTGTGGGAACTGTTGCAAACCACAATGACAATTGGAGAATATTGCAGGAGAAAACTCTAAAGCAAGATTTGTCACTGTTGGCAGAGTGAGGATATCCCCCCCTGAGAAGCAGCTCCTGTGGGACTCCCCTTTCTAGTTGGGACTAGACAACCTGGTGTTTCAGCCCTTTGGAAGATGCAAAGCAAAAGGACTGCTTTTGCATATGGGATTTGTAAAGTCAGGATGCTCTTGCACAACAAAGCTGCCCTCATTCATGAGGACTAGATTCAAAGAAGAATGTCACTGAAAGCCACTTTAGTGGATTTTAATGAGGAGCGGTTTATAAAGATCATTTGCTTTTCTCCAACGCCACTTCCTTTAATTCTTCTTTAAAGGCTGCTCCCTTTTCTGAGAGAACAGGAGCTGTGCACTCAGCTGCTTTTCTGTACATGAAACTCACTCTAAATCAAATGGGAAGACATTTGCATGTGAGCTCCTGGGAGGCTGTATTTGCCACACTCATCTTCTGCCTCTTAGGATTTTCTCTGCAAACCAGAGAAAACAGCATTCTGCATACATTTGTACTGAACAATTCAAATATAGAGGAAAAGCAAGGTGGTGGTTCTCAGTCTAGAGGGGGAACTAATGTCCTTTGGATATAATGGCATGAGGGACACTGTCAGCTGCTCAGTGTTTAATATGAGACTCTGTCTGGTACCTGCTTATGGTTTTTAATGCCTGGGCTTGCAATCAAAGACATCATTTATTACCTGCCAAACTTGAAGAGTAAAAATTCCTCTCTTTTTGATTTAAGTACCTATGGAAGATTTTTCCTACCTAATGACTTGTTGAAATGAGATGGATTTACTTCTCAAATATGAGCTAGCATTGTATTTCCAGAAGCACATACTTTAAGCTTCTGGTGAAGATGGGAGCCTAGGACATTATCATCACTACTGCTGGGGAGCAGGACCTGAAATAGTTAAGACTACATGTGAGCAGCCACACTACAAAGCAAGTGCATCCTAATGATCCTACATACCCCAACAGCTGCCAAGCCTTCAGGGAGCACATCTCATGGCTCTCTACAGAATCCCATGGCTCTTCACAGCTCCCCACAGCTCTCACCCAGGGAGTCATGGCGGAATCAGTGAAGGCTGTGACCTGCAAAAAGACACTGAAGGACGAGCCAGGCTGGAATGACTTTCCTTCCACCCTAAGTGTGACTGCTCCAAATAAAACTGAAGCTCACAGTCTAACTCTTGCTCTCAGTGAGGTCTGCTCCCTTTGGTAGAAGAGCTAAGTTCAGGGCAGGGTTTTGCATGGGACAGAGTGAACATGCAGTACGACAATCTACTAAAAGCCCAATTTGGCTGTGTAGTGAAGGCACAAGCATAGATCAAAGGTGCCATGATAAAAGAGAACATTTCAGAGCTTGCAAAGTGACACCTGATTTTTTTAGAAGGTTAAACCTGAGAAAAGTGTATCAGCTTTCCAACAGCAAGATTACTGAGAATACAGCTGCTAATGGATGTCCTACAAGCAATCAACTGGGGATCTCCACAAAAAGGCAGCTCCAACGACCTTCTCAGATCTCTCCTCAACTTCTTGTGAACTATAAAGAACAACAAAATTACAGAAGCAGGAAACTTTGCTTCCTACTCTTCCATGGAAATCCTTTGAAACTCCTCCACTAAAGCAAATATTTAAATAGTTTCCTAGTTATAAAGTAATCTCTGGTTGTTTTCATCAGGCACACCAGTTTCAGCTTCTTGGAAATCTCTCATCTCAGGCAAATACATACCCACATACAGGTAGTGACATTCATTAGCTAATTACCTAGATTCATGAGATTTTCTTTGCTACAGGAAGCTCTTCTAGTCCTGCCCAGGTGGGTAGAAAAAGAAGGGAACCTTGGGAAATCTGAGTCAATGGGTGAAACGGGACTCGGGATGCAAATGTGGGTTTTGGTTCTGTCTCAAGGTACCTGTGTAATCCTGAGCAGGTCATGGAGAACCTTGTTCTGCCTCAGTTCTCCAGCTACAAAACGCCTCAGAGGAATCCTGTGGTGCAGACATCATGAAAGCTCAGGTATTGTGGGGCTGCAGTGCTCATATGTATTTAAAGCAAAAGAAGTCAGGAGGGAGGAAAAGACAGGAGGGTTTAATCCACTTCAAGTATACTTTCTGCCCTATGAGTTCAAGTATGGAATTAGTAAAACCAAGTAATCTGATCATACTACAATGATGCCACAAAAGGCAATGCTAATCAAAACTTAAAGGCAGCTGAGTGTAGAAATGTGTTTCTTTTTGGCACTGTCTCTTCTGTTGGTTGTCACACACCCCCAGGAGTTGAATGAGTCAAGACATGGGAAAAAAAAATCCCATCAACACGACAACACTGTTTGCCTGTTACTTCCATGAACTCTCCAGCTAAGCCCCAGGTTTTCTTAACTCTTCAAGGTGTGGACATAACATGTTTGCAGATGCTTCCTCTTTGCTCACACTACAGTTGGAACTTGACACCTGGTGGCATAAGTAACAGGAGTCTAGAGATATCTGAAATGAAGCTTGATACTCACATGTATGAGTACTGACTACATGACACACCCCATCCTGTAACGGACCCAGAAAAGGGTCAAACCTTTCATTTCTAGCATCAAAATTAGCAGCAAAGCCTGCCTCTAACAGGATCCAGATGTTTTGGGAAAGCCAACTGCAGGTGTGGACAGTCACTCACCTTATGATACCACATCCTCCAGGGATGTGAACTGGTGCTGAACTTCCAGGAGGTTACAGCCCTTAGCTATGAAGTGGCCAGGAGCTGACCATGCAGGAAGGGGTGGGAGTGGGAAGCACTAATTGTCACTGGCAGTTCAAGCCAAGGCCAATATTGATCTTACTGACTAGGCATTATTTGCATTTGCCTTGTGGCAGCAGATTTCTCTTTGGTGATAGCAACTGATAAAGGATAATAAATCTGCAACTACTTTTCACTGAAGTGTGATCTGGAAGTATGCTCACAGGCATGTACTCAAGACTGTCTTTTTTCCACTGACTGCCTGGGACACTACACAGTCCAACATAAAAGTGCAAAGACTAATCTTTTCTCTTGCAAAGAAAGAAAAAAAATCATGTATATAAGTATACACAGGGTAATAGTGAAGACTAATGAACAATTTGGTCAAAAGATCAAGTGACCAGTGATAAGGAGGACAGGAGGAAAGACTTTTGTTTACTTACTGGGACTAAGACTCTCAATGCCTTGGAAAACAGCAGAGTTCAGTAACTTGATCTACAAGCCTTCCAGTGGTTAAACTGAGACTTGCTAGCAACACTGCACATGTGTTTTTAAGGACACTAAAACATTCCACAACTTAAGGAGTCATCTTCTGAATTTCCTTCTTCACCGCAGAAAGCCAAACGCAAACCACCTCGATACAAATTCAGGCTGATGTAACTGCTGGCACTCTGGCTTCTGCATTTCCCCAGACTGACTGGCTCTTCCATGTAAAGGCTCTTTAGGAGAGCTCAGGCAATTCCAGCAAAAGCAAATTCATTAACCTAATGCCCAGCAATACAAGCACCTGGCTGCACACAACAAACATAGCCCTTGTGGCAGTTCAACACGCCAAGATCCATGCCACTGCAGTGGCAGGCATTCAATGCCAACTACTCCCATGCATCTGCTAACAGTCATTAAACACATGTCTTGCAGAAAGCATAAAGTTAACAAAACCATACTGGATATTTTTGGGAGAGATGTGCCACAACTGCTTTTTCACCCAACGCTGCATGCACACAGCTTTGGGTTTTGGCAGTACAGTGCCCAGTAAAGTCACAATGTTTATTGTCTGCCAGATGGACTGTGCATACTGTTCATAATGGGATTGTGCAAGTTGTCTATTGTTTGAAAAATAACCAGAGCATTATCCTCTGTACTCTTTGAATGGGTTTCCCTTTTATACAAATTAGGAAGCCCAATTTTTCTTTGCAGATATCTGCTTTCAGCTTTACAAATGACAGTGTGTTTAGGCACATACTTCAACAATAGTAAAGAAAAACAAGATCTTTTTCATGACTAAAAGCACAAAGAACATATTACTGTATAGAACTATATATATTAGCTCTGATGATGTTCCTATATTTCTCACTGTCCCAGAAATAATCAACAATATATGATAAGTTACAGCTGTTGGCCCCAGTGGAAGAAACATTACCTGACTGGAAAATACCTAACTTGAGTACTTTGCAGTTTCTGCAGCCAACAAAACTGTGCTTAAATTATTATCTGAACTGCAAATTGTGCAGCTCAACTTATCTTCACATGGTGCTTTTAGTTATTGATGCTCCCAAGGACTTGATCCAGATATCTGCCAAGTTGCTTGATGAGCAATGCTGTGTCAGATTTTCATATTCCTCCAATCACACTCCAAGTCACCAAGAAACTGTGAGTGCACAAATAAATCTACATACTTACATTCCTTAAAAATCAAGACTCAGCATGACTACTGCTGTTCCTTGAGTTGTATCCACTGATGTCACCCATGTGTCAAAGTCTGCCCATTTCACACTTGTCCCTTGCTCATCCTCCTCACTAGGACCTGATTGGAAGAGCCTCTGAAAGCCACTCACACGTCATTCAGCAGTACAGTAAATGTGGACCAGGCACTGGCATATGCCTTCAGTGCCACAAGTGCCAAGCAGGGCAGATCTGTATCTTACACCACACCCCCAGATTTTTTGTGGGATCAAATAATTTATATGATTAAACTCTGGGGCTGTTTTTACCTTATGAAATTGAGAGTTGTTTTGGAATCAGTGCTTTGGATAACTTCCAAAACTCAGTGAAGATAGATTAAAATTCCTGTTGTTTGCCACTGGGCAAAGTCTTGAGACCTTCATGACCTTCAAGGTATGCCAGAAAACAAGGATATTTGGTTGCAACTTTCACCTGTAGAGTCTGCTATACGACTTTTTTATTATCTATAGCTTGAACTAAGCTTATTAACACTAATGCAGCATCAACCTGACGGTCAAAAGGTTGGAACATTGCTGTCACACATAAAACTAACATCACACTCCCAAATATGCATGAACAAGCTTTGAAATGGTACAAAACAGACATTTTTTATCACTAACTTGGAATGAAACAAACAATATAAGCTCCTCCTTTCCCCTCGCCCTGCCGTGAAGATCCACAACTGAGATTCACCTACAGGTGGCAGTGCTTCAGTGGCAAACACTCACACCACATCCACACTGGAATCCCGCGGAGCAAAAGCAGTTGCAAAAGAACATCTCTACATAGATTGATGTCAATACGGTTCCTTAGGCAAAGCAGCAGTAAACTGAGGGGAAAAAAGAGAGTGGACTAAAGATATTACAAGGGAGAACAAGAATGAACAGTGGCCTGTAGCCACTTTTAGCTAATGTGGATTATTACCTGATTTTAAATGATGAAGTTGAAGAGAATCAGTCAATAGACATTTTTCAGTTCATCTCCAACTAAGAGGAGTGAGAGCATTTGATAAACTGTGGAAACTCACAAAACCCACACCATTAACTCTTGTGATAAGGAAGCAGTTCTTTTTCTTGAAAGAGTTCATTGTTCATAAGTAATTTAAGGACAAATTCCAATCCAGGAAAATACATTTCACATCAAAATGTAACACAACATCCAAAAGTGTCAGGAAATTCAGGGCAGCAGGACTATTATATGTTTTTTAGGTTCAACTCTTGAAATCTATTTTTAATGTTGATTCATAAAAATGTTGCTTTAGTCAAACATTTCTGAAGCTGTAAATTGCTAGTGGTTTGGCTCTTTTGAAGAGAGGGAGGACTTGAAAATATTCTTGGCTTGGCCATAAGGTACAAACTTGTTCTTGCATTTGACCTCTGTACAGCTGAGGCTCAAACACTGGTGCAGCAGAAGCTCCCTGAAAACACATGTGAGCGAGGCTCTGCTGCATTAGATGTTGGGTAGTAGTGTCAAGTCCTTTGTGTTGGCAATAATCTGAACACCTCCATCTTTTTTCCTATCACACATTCTCCAAAGAGTACTTCTGACTATTTAAGATGTTGACTTTGTGGTTTTTTAATTCATTCTGAGTGATCTTTAAAAAGTCTTGTGTTTTCCAGGTTTCCTCCACAATCATTTAAAACTGAAAAGTTCAATTCTCATGTAACTCTTGGAGTTTATGTGTTAAGAAAGACCTCCACAACTGGCAAAACAGCAGAAACCCAGGGCAGATGCAGCCCTGTTTTATTCTGTATCTGCACACTGACGAATTGCTTGGGTCCTCCTAGTCAGTTGGAGGCAGCTGATGGAGGGAACCTGCAGTGGTTCCCTGGTTGCAGAGCAGCACTGGCACTGCCAGAAGAAAACTCACAGTACTCAGCCCCAGTGCAGAGAATACCTCCCTCACAGAGGATATCGACCCCCTGAGAAATGACTGCCATCCACTCAGGTTCTTCCCGTTGTGCTGCAATTTGGCAGGGCTCTCTTAGAGCTACGTAATAAAGCCCTTATTTCTCCCCAAGCTTCATGAGGACTATGCTTGTCCCAGACCACTCTCTCACTTTTTTATTTTGCATCTCTGTTTTCTACCTTTCCTTTAGCCAAAGTTAAGCCAATTTAGAGCTTTCAATAGATAGCATCCAGTCTATCTAGATCCAGGAGCCTGATTGTGTCTGCTTGTCCTCTGAATGAGCACGGAAAAGGCAATAGCAATGGAAGCTTTTCCATACATTATCCTACCCAGGATGCTGAGTACCTTGACCTGCAAGTCTTCTCCCATAAGGACATGAAGATACTTCATTTTCTTGTATCATCATTAGGTTGCTTGGTGAGAGCTTCAGTGTCAAACAAGGGTGGGTCTGTCAAATGCTGCCAGTTGGGATGAGATCATCTGGCCAGTGAGACAGCCCAGAGACCATTTGCTTTTACCTAGACTTCAAAGGCCACATCCCTTTTAGCCAATAACCAAAGTCTACTTGATTCATACAAATGACCTACAGATGAGGTACTTCACATTTCATTATTGAATCTCTGACCCACCCATTGTCCAGTCTCTATTTTCCCCTCAAGTGTCCAACTGGACATCCCAAATAACTTAAACCACAGTGCCGACTTTCTACTGCTCTAAAAAGTCAATCCTGCGCTCCTATAAGTATGTCTAAGCTCCAACTCAATAACCAGGCCCTTCATGAGAGCATAAAAGCCAAGCCATGCTCCAAGACCTTTCACATTGCAGGAGTGGTGCAAGAGTGCGCCGTACAAATAAAAATCAAGTTCACAATTTGTATGCATGCTCTTGTTTTCAATTACACTTGGAGATTTGTTTCAGCTTTAAAATGGAGCTTGAACTGATGCCAGATTTTTTTTTAATCCCAAACCATTCCAGATTAGCTGTGAACAACAGTTCCTCTTTTCCATTCCCAGCCTACCACTTTTAAAAGGACACAGAAGAAGAGCCCAGGTTTAAGATCTGGTCAGGTTAAGAGGACTTGATCTCTTGCAATGAGCACAGGTGCTTCTGTGGTAAAGTATTAATCAATCAAGTCCCATATGACCATTTTACTACACTGGTATGGCAAGCTGTCAGCTGTGGGGTTTCTTCAGAAGTTCATGAGGTCACTCTGTCTCTTTCAAGCAAAAATAATGACTCTCCAGCAAATAGTAAGAGTTGGCAGCTGTGATGTTGAGATGATGTAATTGTACACAGTGGTGATGTGAGATTTTTACTTAGTTCCTAGAAGCCAATACTGTAAAGGTAATCATAACAACAACACTATTTGCTTAAAACATTTGGACAAGAAAGGAGAGCGAGTTTCTTGCAAAAAGGAAGTGTGATCACAGAGAGTGAAAGGTCAGAAATTGGCTGTCAGAATTGGATGCAGTTAGAGCCAGGTTCTGGCGCTGAAAACTCAAGGTAGCAAGTAGTGTGAAGAGCTATTTATCCTGCACTAACACAGGCTCACATTCTGAGCACCCTGGGCTACTTCCCTCTCCACGCCTCCTGTGTTAACAGCTGGTTATCTTCTTAGTTTTGCCATGGGAAAAATGATGGTATGGAATTATTTCTTATTAGTAGGCTCCTCTAGAGCAAATATATGGCACTGTAAACCTTAGCAAATTGGACAGTCACTTCACACTGATCCAGTGACTCCAAGAACCAGCTTTCTAGGTCTTATTGGTGTTGGTAACTTTACTGAAAAATAACTCATAAAAAAAGAGCTATGTTGCTGCAGCTCAAAAGAATGGCCTGGAAGGACTAGGTGCCTTGGATAATGAAACTATCTGAGCAGCTTAGCTCTGGGAAGCTTCAGGAGGTTTGCACCTTGTAGTATCCCTATGTTTCTTTACTATTTAGGTTTAAAACATAAGAAGGATGCCATTTAACTACAAGTGAAGCCTGGGAGAAAATGCTGGGCCACACTGGTCTGGCCAAACTACTTTTGCAACGTGGCCCATTCCATTACACCTCCTAATTACTGCCACACAGATGCTGCTGTTTGTAAGAGGGAGTAGCAGGCACTCTGCAGCTTTGCCCTAAGTTTCCTAGTCCGCACTGCTGGTGGAGTTTGACTTTGGAATAGTGAGAGATGGACTCAGCAACCTGGCAAACAGGAGGGGAAAAAAAGAGTTTTTTAAAAAAACAGCAGTAAACAGAGGTGGCTTTACTAACCCTTCATAGACTACCCAGAAATCAGTGTGTTTTCTGCAATGGCAAATAGAACTTCTTACACTGTGTCGCTATCTCTCGTAACCTTTTGCTCTTTAACGGCTTGTAAAGGCGAAACATCATGTAGATATAATCTAATTTTGATCACTCTAAACTCCTCCCAGATTCAAAGAGACTGAAAGTTGTGCCTCATGGCATTCAAGAGCTGAAATCCCTCAATTTGAAACAAGGCTGGAGGCTGACCTAACAGTATCATTTAGTGTCATAGGGAGCAAACAAACTCTGTAGAAGTGTGTGGAGAAGTTGGCAAACCTTTTGCTGCAGATTACGAAGAACAGATTCATGAGAAAGTTTTATTTTGTTCAAACTCTTGAGCTATTATCTGCAAGTGGTGGTAAGGATGCTCATTTCAAATGTGCTGTGAGTTGTTTGTAGATTTCATATGTTTTTTTCCACAACATTAAAGTTTTCTTAATGAGTGCTAAAGTTAGCTCTAATTACTGTAGATGTATTGACATGCAGATAATGTAACTAAGGAGAAACCTAGATTTTGGGGTTTAGTTTCCTTTCATTGACTTGGATGGTTAGCTTTTTTAATAAAGGAGGTCTGGTAAAGATTCACATTTTGTCCTTTCAGTTACTTTATCGAGAGCTCTTGACATATATGTGTAAATATATATCTATATATATAAAGTATATCCCATGCCTGTGTTTCAGAGGTGGGAGAGAGAAGAATTAAACAATCACACTTTAAAGTGATCTTTCCAGCTACCTCTAAACATCATTCAGAAGCAGATTATACAACTTCTTTTGTGGGTCCTGCCTCTGAATGCCCATGGAAGGAAGCATTTTGCAGGGACAGGTTTTCATGCTTGCTACTGTACAGATCAAGGAGATGCTGGTACCTGCCTCTCCTGGGGCACACGCAGTGACCCCACGCTCCTAACCTGGCTGTGGATGCTCCAGTCCTTTGCCAGACTCAAGTCACAGAATCACCCAATAAAATTTTCCCATTACTTCACAAGCTAAACTAAATGAATGAATATGCCTCACTGTTGCTTTTCTCCAGTTTCCCTCCCCACTATGGAGACTCCTGAGCTGGCACAAGCCAGTGTCATTCCACTGAGGTCAATGGAATGATGCCCATTTATATCAGCGATGATTTAAACCTCTAGACTTTGTCTCTGGCACACATTTCTTTTCCATCAAGCCTAGATATAAAGCCGAGTCTAGAATATATGGAGGCAAAAACATACACAGCTGGTTTAAACTCACACTTCCACCCTTGTAGCTGCATTGCAACAGTAGGAGTTTTGGAGAAAGTACTTCAATGTAGACATATCTCCAAAGGGAAGGGGAAAAGACCAACATGTACATCAATGGTAAACAGAGACCAGCAAGCAGGGATAGCACAACTGGCATCAAGGTGAGATTCCACCTACCTGCCAACTTTTCCAACTTGACTTTTTTGCACAAGTAAGCACTAGAACAGTTACAAGGAAGATTCGGCATGCAGAAGGTGGGGAAGAGATTGTCTGAGGGGATCTTCCTTGTAAAGAGAAGCTACGCTATGGAAAACTCATGAGAACTGCTGGCTGAGGTAACTGTGTAATGCTGTAGCATGTTTGGGGAGGAACTGCAGCTCAACTTCTGCAATGATTGTCTTATGCCCTCAAGCATGAGATTTTATTACCCTTATCTTGGCAAGCATGACATTTACTTATTGGACAAAGCCTTACAGCAGAGAGGGAGGACTGGCTTGCTACCGTTTCCAACTGGGTGGCTGCTAAACCATCTGTCCCAAAAGTTGGAGGGAAAAGACAGAATGTTGATGAGATCATGCCTCAGCTCATCTACTTCCAGATGAAGTTGCAAAAGAGCACAATATAAAAGGAAATAATTACCCAAGGAACCTCAGTGACCAGGCATCTTCTGCAGTTGGAAACCAGAGTCACCTGGCTAGTAAACAACTGAAAGAGATGTTCTCACCAAAATGAGCCATTTAAGGCCAATTCTGAGATCCCTTTACTGGAAGGCTGAATTTTTGAAGTCTATAACAAACTAAAAAGTACATCCTGGCCTGTTGCTGAACAAATGCTGCTTCAGCCATGTTTGAACATGGAGCAATACTGACATAAAGCGGCCCCACGGTTAATCACAGGTAGAGGGTGGAAACATTTCCCAGGAGACTAGGCAGTACTTTATAACATTATTATAGCACAGTATGCTGTAAGAAAAACAAGCCCCAAGTACTGCCATATTCCTTACAGAAGAGACACAAGAGCCCTACACATCTGGTAACAGTAAATGGCACAAAATTGCCTGGGAGGAGGTATCTGAAACACTGCCTGCTCCTTTTCATAGGCAAGGATTGCAAAACAAGAGGCAAGTAGGAAAGCACAGGTACAAATACATGTGAAAATGTGAAAGGTTGTGACAATATTATATTCCACCCAGATGTCTGGTTCTCTGAAAATAAACAATATGAATAATAATAACAAAATATCAGTATTGTTTCAGCCCGTACATCCACCACCTGATAGCCAGCTGCCACCTTAGAGATCAGCACAGACAAAGCAAGTATATCTTCAGAGCAATGTGAACAGAAGTAAAACATAAAAAGATCATTCAACTGTCTGACCTCCCTGTCAGGATCATCTGATCAGTTTGAATTGTCTACAGATATCTCAGTATCTCAATACTTCCAACCTCTACCATTCTATGATTCTATGATTCAAATATCAGCAAAGACATGTTAATTCTTCAGCAGAGTCCTTTGCTGACTATTGTATGTCCATATGCTTATTATTTGTGTGGTTTTGTTTCTAATTCTTACTAGATTTGTCTCCAGGCACCATACAGTGCACAAGACAGAATGATCTCCAGGTCAATTAGGGTTTCCTCAGGATAATTTGACACACATTTTCTTAGTTAACAGCATCATAAGTATTAGGTGTAATTACAAGGAAAGCCATGTACATTATAAAATATAAACTAAGGTTTGTTTTATAGATTAAAAGCAAATCAATATTTAGCAATGACATTCTCAAAAATATTTTCTGTGATTACAGTATGACATTGATTGGTAATTCAGACTGGATTTATGGGGTTTGGATTTATTATCCAGTAAACTGATAGGGAAACGCCTGCCCTAGTCACCACAGTACTCTGGGCATTTCATCCTGGCCTTAAAAGAACACAGCTGGGCTCTTGACAGCATCAGGACAGTGTAAATAGGTTCCATAGGTCCTAATGGTTAGAAATGGTGTGTGTGTAGGAGAGTGACATGAGCGAGCCAGAGATTTGAGGTGGATCTGCCCCGGCTTTCTGTTCTAAGAAGCTCCTTAAATAAGACTCAAAAAGTCAAGTTTGACTTCAACAGCACCTGTTTTCATATTAAAAATTCAAGGCAAGTAGGAGATGATGCATAACCCCTGATATAAGAGTAACTCCCTGTCTTTGTCTCTTCTTAGCTTTAGCAGCCTTCTGAGATGATGCAGCAAGTTGTGCCCTGCTGACTCTACGGACTCCGCTCAGTCCCCTCTTTACCCTTGGGGCCTGATAGCTCCCTGCTTCCCAGAGTATCCTCCTCTTCTCTCATTTACTCCTCTACCATTGCTTCTCTCTGAGTGTGCCTCTGAGGACACCATAAGCAAATGTAGTACATACTGTACGTCACAACACAGAAACAACTCAGGGCATGTTACTGCCCCAATGGGACTCACTGGATATGTTCCAAAAAAACCCCAAAACCCACAAGAAGGAGAAGAAGGTAGAATCCCTGCGGTGTAAAAGCCCCAAGAGCAAAGCCATGACAAGTCATCTACTTTTTTCTACTACGTCAACTACAGAACACGGACATAAAGATCTAAGTGTGGAAAGATGCCTCATGGCCCTGGTCGTGGGCAGATCTCTGCCAGGGGTCTGACAAACAGAAGAGGATTTCATTTCAGACATCATCCACCCACTGAGGTCAGGAAAGCAAGCTGATGCCACAACTACGCAAGTATGCAGAGAAGCTATTAGAGCAGACTGGATAACAACCCACATCACTCCTATTATCTGCAGCTTTAAAGGCACAAACTGGTTGCGATTAGAGGTTTGATGCAGCTTTGACCGGAGCAACGATCACGTCACAGAGAAGGGGGCAAAATCCACAAGGCACAACATCTCCCTAACCAAATCCCCATCCATTTTGCCCTGTTTCCTCGGGAGAAGATCCAAAGCACCTTGTTCTACATTGCAACAAGCCTAACTCCAAAGAGTCTGGACAGCAGAAATAATGACACAGGTTTAAGAAGGTAAAAAATCCTTCCTGCTCTTTGATTAACTGGGCTTCTTGATGGAGTTAAGTGCAAACAGCTGCCTGGACTTCAACTGAAAAGCCTAAATCTAAACACTCAGTGTTTACATAACCCAAACTTCTAATCAGGCAGCTGGATAATCCACCCATTTAAAGTATCCCTAAGAGTTTCAGGGAAATGTGATTTTCTTACAGCTAAGCCAATCAACAACCACTTTAAAAAACTCCAGCTACCAAGTTCCTACTTTGGAACAGCAGTCTCAGCGGGATGGGGTCACGACCCCACAGTGAATCACAAAGCAGTTTTGGTGGGATCTTTCCCCCTTTCTTTTTCTTTCTTCTTTTTCTCTTTTTTCCCCCCTTAAGAAGTACAAATCTGAATCTCTAATTTCCTCTGTATTTAGATGCTGCAAAGTAATAAATTAGAGAAGGAGAAAAGCATACAGCAGTGCTTCCATGCATGCTGGCACTTGCTCACAGCACCTTAACCTAAAATCTCATGAAATCCTGACCACATCCATCTGGAACCAAGGAACTTGGCAAAGGCAAAGTACAACCACCACCAACAGAGTCTGTAATTTCTTAGGGAAAAAACAGAAAGAGAAGCAGGACCTAGAGATGAAAAGATTTCACAGGAGACAACTGTATAGATATTTACAGGACCACTTAAAGGACTCAATATTCCTTAAATTGACAGACACATTCGTAGTGACTTTAACTGGCAACCCACTCATGTTTAGGACCCTGTCTCCTCTCACACTACTGTTTTATCACCATAACTCATTACAAGGTCAGGCTCTTGGTTTTGGTTTTATGTTTGGCTGAAATATTTTCACCTTATTGCAGTTTATGATTAGTTACCAGATAGCTCAATGTTTGTCTTTTCCTGACTTAGCAAAGTCCCTGTGCTAAATCACATCTGGTCCCATCTATTAGATAATGGCAGTTTGAACACAAATATTTTCCCTGGCCAGTACTACAGTTAATAATCTGCTCATCCACACAATGTATCTTACAATTCAACTAAATTTTAACTTTCCCCCAAGAAGGTGATGCTGCTTGGACTAAGCAGAGAAACACAGGCTTTACTTCTGAGTCTTCTGCTGAGCTACAGGGTGATCCTGGACAATTTACTAGAGACTTCTGCACCTCCATATCCCTACCTGTAAAAAACAGTGGCTGGTGATGTTTAGCTTTCAATTTGAGATATGGTAAAGCATATTACTTAGTTTTAGTAATGAACCATAGTGCCCAAGACTCTAAGCAAAGCTGAATTTTAAAACTAGACAGATGACGTGAAACTCAGAAAAATGTTTAACTTTTTCCAAGCAGGAAGTGACGCTTTTACAACACATGGTAATAAAACACAAATAAATGCATGTGCTTTCAGACAGAGCTGGTACAATCTGGCCAGAGAGGAAATAAACTTCATTCAGTGTTTCTTCACTGGGGATTCAACACTGGAGAAACAGTGCTGCGTAATCCCTTTCAGATTATATGTTCTTATTCCTAGACAAAGAGGTTGAAAGGTTTAGAACCAAAGCTGAGAAAGACCTCTTTTATTTTTAACTTTTAAATTGCTTATTAGCCTTGCAGTGTTGGAAGGAACATGGCAAATGTTAATCCAGATTTGAATACAAAGACAAAACTTTCTCATGCTTTTCAGTGAGAGGGCTGCTCAAATAACTTGAATATACTGGTAGAAAAAAAGAAGAGCAGTAAAAGTTTGGCTTAACTTTTTATTATTCAAGGTTTCCAAGAACTTCTCCTGCTTATGGATAGGTGTCTCTTCCACAAAGGGACCCAGAAGAGAGCTCCTGCTTTAATATCCTGCATTAATATCCACTATGTCCCACTGTACTAAACAATCCCTGTAACAGACATAGATTGCTCATGAATTCCTCATCCATCTTCTCTTGCCTTTACCAAACGATCTAATAGCTGTCAGTGGACAGCAGTGAGAACAAAAGTATTTAATTTGATAGAAAAATTTCACTTCTTTCACACTAAGAAGACAGATGTCATACCTGCTCTATTCTTACCTCTGCCTGGTTCCTATTGGGACTACAGGGCAAATTAGCTGCCCCTAACTGCACAGTCCATTCCTACCTGCATCCCTAGCAAATTCCTATACTTTTTTTAGGAGTCTATAAGCTCCTTTCATCTTTCCAGCTTCTTTTCAACTCCTGTGGCTGATGAGCACAGAAAGCAGAAAGTGCCAAAAGAGCAACAGAGTCCAGCACTAACCCCAGGAGAGATGAAGTGGCAAGTGATAGGAAATTGGAAGATTATTTATAAAACACAAAATAACTTCAGTTCCCTCCAGTTCTAATCCCTCTTTTCATCTTTAGGATGAGACTCACCTCTATTTGGCTTTTTGGAGATGTGTTTGAGTCTAAGGTTTCCATTTATTTTTTAACGGCTGAGGGAAAGGCTGGAGAGCTCTGAGCTGCAGAAACAGAAGCAGTCTATATTCTCCACTCCGTACTCTCTTTAACACTACACACACTGCAAGGTGAGCAAGAGGCATGTAACCAAGTCTGGCTGTTGCATTGAGAAGGCATGGCAGAATGTGACAGCTAGCTCACAGATCAGTCAGTAAAACAGCATCAGATACCACTTGCAGCCTCTGCTGGGAACACATCCTGCACCACAGGACGCAAGGCAAGAGCAGCATAACGCAACAGAGGATACCTGGAAGTCCTAAGTCTCAATCTGGTTCCTCAGCCTCTAGACCATCACCTTTCAGCCACAGGTTGTCTGGCAAAGCTGTCACTATGTAATACCTTAACAGATGCTTTCTTCCTTTCCTGAACAGTACAAAACATTTTCATGAGGAACACCTACAGAATGTTCTCTCTTGAAGATCTTTTTAATTAGGTGGCTTTTAAGATAAGATGTCTCAATTAGGCAGCTATTTGCTTTTAAGATAAAATGTCTCAATTAGGCCACTATTTATTCTCATTAATGGTTCAGTTTGGCTTGCTTCCCAACTACTTTCCTGACAGGCAACATAATAGAAGTATTCCAATTCAAATAACTGTGTTCTAAAGAATACACACAAGCAGCCAAACCCAAATATCATCTAGTGATTTTCAGAAATAAAATATAACAAGTTTTAAGTGAAATATCCCTTCTACACTCACAACTTGCCACGGTCTCCATTTGCTGCATCTTAAAACTGCAAAGAAAGCTTTATAACAAGTTGCAAACCTAAGTTTTTCAGCAATAAATACATCAGAGTCATGAGGCCATATACTTCAAACACAGTACACTCTCTGAAGAGTCATTATTCAATGTCTTAACATGGTTGGGACTCTTCCACAACCTGAACCTATCTGTCAGTAAGGATTTGTACGTGAGATTCTGAGTAATAAAGCCCATTCAATTTTTTTTCTAAAACTCAGTTAAAACCTGTACAAAACAATGTAGAACAGTAACATTAGGCTGAAAGTGAGAACACTAGCCACAATACTATTACAGCTGTCATGGCAGGCAGTGTGGTTTGGGTTTTCCTCCTTATCCTGATATTTCTTACATGTGTTAACCTTAGGTGTCATGTTTCACTTTTGCCTTGTCTTGTTACAAAAAAAGAGAAAGGCTACCTTGCTTATGCTTCTGTACAATATCTAACAAACGAGCTCCAGTTAGGACTGAAAATTCAGCTATCAATGTCAGAAGTAATATCAGTAGCTCTGTCTGAAGAAAATGAGGGCAGAACACCTGGGTGTCTTAAGACAGAAGCTTTCCAGCTCTCAAACCGTCAGGCTCAGCCTGCAAGCTAACATACAGCCCTGTGGTGTGTTTACAGCTCCTTCAGCCCCAGTTAAACCAAGCTGTTCATCAACAGATCCAAACCTGCTTTAACTTCACTGTATATCTCTGTATTCACACCAGTGTGTGAAGAGCCCCCAGCCAGGGGTACAGCGCAGAAGCAGATCCTATCTTCTTGATGACTCTACAGGGCACCATCCCCAGCTGCAATGCAAACACTGCTTTCATTCTGTAGGAGTTTCTAAGAAAATTGACTTGAAGTCTGAAAGTGATAAAGGGTATCATTCTGTATAGTAAACAAATACTCAGCATCTGCCTATCTTGTTCAAAAGAGTTTTTGAAAAATAAAAGCAGTAAGAATCATATTTAAAGATTCAGAACTCTCCAAACTTTTTAACAAGCTCTGCTTATAGAAATCAAAATGCCTTTTTTTTCCTAAAAGGTTATAATTTTCCAGAACTCTACTAATTGTTTGCCTATGTTTTTACGTAACTGAAACGAAAATGGTTATCAAAGAACAACCTCACAAATGCAGAATCA